>NC_141680.1:28817494-30134994 GCF_028749965.1 Puma concolor | reverse complement strand
TCCCCTCAAAAGGAAAACCGAGAGCTGGCCCCTTGGGGAACAGGGTGGTCTCCATGGTCCCCATTACTTCTGTCTTTCTCATCAGACACCAAGTAGGCCACAGGGGGGTTCTACAGTCACCAAGGCAAACAGGAAGTCCAGCAGCAGAAGCCAAAAACATTTTTTTTCCATTTCCCTCTTTCACATCTGTGACATGCAACCCAGCAATGAGAACATAGGATTTAAGCAGTTTCCTTTCTTAGTTTCAGCTTTGGACCCTCCTTGGGACTATAACTTGAGAGCCAGAAGAGACTATGAGAACATGGAACGTGATGATTCAAGAACAAGGGCACGCTGCAGTAGCTGCTCCCCCCCCATGACTAAGAACTCTTCTTGATAACTAGGTATGACATGTGAATCATGCTTTATGTGTCTGCACACACAATCTCAGGTTATGACATATGCTGGTGCTACTGCTCCCTTTTGCCAGAGGAGGAAGCCAAGGTTCAGAGATCAAGTGACCAAGTGACAGCTATTGAGCAGGGTTGTTAGGATCCAGTGAGATCTGCTGGCCCCACTCCAAGTTCCCTCTCTGCCCAAGCTAGCTGGACACCTCTCCAGGGGAGCAGGAATAGCCCAATGAACACAGAACACAGGCTAAATGTGCCTCATACTGGGGTGTCTGCTTTAGCTAAATAGTAAGTAAATTTAAATTTTTTTAACGTTTATTTATTGTTGAGAGACAGAGAGAGACAGAGCATGAGCAGGGGAGGGGCAGAGAGAGGGAGACACTGAATCTGAAGCAGGCTGCAGGCTCTGAGCTGTCTGCACAGAGCCTGACGTGGGGCTTGAACTCACAAACTGTGAGATCATGACCTGAGCCGAAGTCGGACACTTAACCAACCGAGCCACCCAGGTGCCCCAATGGTAAGTAAATTTAAAATGTTTATATAAAAACAAACACAGATCACTTCTGCGGGACATGAAAGCAAAAGTTTTTAAAGTTAAAATGTGAGATATCAAACTTTTAGTTGATAATAAGGTAACATTAATTGAGATAAATGTACTGCAGTGACATAAGATGTTAATCACAGTGGAAACTGCATATGGGTATAGGGAACTCTGTACTACCTCTGCAATAATATTGGAAATCCAAAAGTGTTCTGAAGTAAAAGTTCTATTAAAAAGTGTGAGATATTAAAGAAATCTCAGGTTCTTCCAGGGATACACGCTCATAGTACTCTTTTGTTAGAGGTACACAGAGGCAATGTTTCAAAAGCTTGCCCATGCCCTATTGTTTGCAGAGTAGAAGGACATTAGATAGAATTCTTATTTCTTAAGGGAAGAACAAGAAGGCAGAATAGTAAATATTCTTTCACTGCCCTCCCTGGGCCTCTGTCCCTTCTTAGCACCCCAAGAAGAATAAGAGGCAAATAACCACTTAGCCCTCCCCAGGTTCCCACCAGAGTGGAAGGGATTCTATTATAGAGTTAGCTGAAGCACCTCACCATATTCTAGCCTCCACAACAATCTTCCAGAGCATGTTATTCTTGCACACCCCCAAATCTGGATGGAGCCCCATCAAGAAGTAGTGAGAACTCATCCACTTAGAGTAAGTCTGGGAAGCACACATCTTGGCACCCAGCATGCACCACCCACCAGTGGTGGGCTAGTCAGCAGGGGAGCAGGGTGCCTTCTCAGGGATGTCCATTCAGTACTCCAGCCTCCGTCCAGCACAGAGACCTAAGCAACTTTACAAGACTGGGGTCACATGGGTCCTGCTGCTTCTGAAAGATTCTTCAGCCATCTGGGAAATAGACATTGAAGTTCTACCTTAAGTTTGAGAAGGGTATTTAAGCTACTCTTTTCTCCCAACTATAAAAGGACCAAGATTCAGATGTTCCTTATGATCACTTGGCCCTATTTTTGTGCAGCTTAGGATGGGCAGTGGGTCTCTAAGTTGGGGAAAGTAAAGGAGAAAAGAGAAAAATCCAGAAATTATTTCCTCTAGCTACACCTTAAATAGTCACAGAATTTTAATCAGTCTAGGAAATGGTTTCTAGAAACAGCTTTAGAACTGACAGTCAAGAACTTGGACTTCAATGACTAAGTTAAGCCATGTGATTTTTACACCACTGTCATCATCTTTATAATAAAAAAAATATTATTGATTACCCAATATAACTTAGAGCTCTTAAGATATTGAGAATCTGATTTTGGCAACAGAAAAGATGCATAAAGAGATAATAAATAGGAAAAGCAAAAGGGAGAGAAAATAAACCAATGGACAGTGCTCTCTGGAGCTTGGCAGATAGGGAAGGCTTCATAAAGAAGATACGGCTTGAGCTGAACACGGGACTTGCAAAAGAAGGGAGAGAACAAGCCAGGTATGGAGGATGGCAGAAGGAAAGGCACAGGAGCAGGATGTGCTTAGCATGTTGGAAAAAAGGAGCAGGTGAATTTGACTGGAATGGAGAGTTTGGGTAGAGGGGTGATGTGTGATGGGCTTGGAGACATAGGAAGGGATTTATGGAGGACAATTGTATAGGAGTTGGTGACTGAGATGTGAGGCAGAAGGAAGAAAAAGAGAAAGAAAAGAAGGAGGAGGAAAAGAAAAAGGAGAAGTAGGGGAAGAAGGAGGAGGGGGGAGGAGGAGAAAAAGGAGGAGAAAAGGGAGAGGAAGGAGGAGGAGGAATAGAAGGAGAAAAGTAGAAGTAGTAAGAGCATCCAGGAAGACTCCCTGGTTTCCAACTTGAGTGACTGAGAGAATGATCACATCCCTGCAGAATTTTTCTTCCTCTTTCTCAACAAGATTCCTCTCATCTTTTATTTCAGTTGTCCCCCAGAACTAAAGAAAACCCCATCTCAGCTGGTCCTGAAAGTGAATAACATAGGATTCTGGTCCCCTATTTGTGTAAAGAGGGTAGGTGAGGGTATGTGACTTGCACAGGATTGTACAAGGGGGCAGGGGCAGACTGATACTGGGACCTACTGGATCTGATGACAGAATCCTAAACATCAGAGCCTAGGGGAAGCATCACACTTATTTAGTGGATCCACTTCTCTTTTCAGATAAGGAAACTGAGACCTGCAAATAAAGAGTGACTTCCCCAAGGTCACACAGCCCGTGTGAAGCAAGCTACGACTAGGACCTGACTTTCTGAGTCTTACTCCAGCACTCCTTGCTCTTCCACTTATTGCTTAATGTTTCATCTATGTGTTCGCATGTGCACACGCAGGTTTGCTTGAGCAACGGGAATTTTATTGGAATGATATTTTCTTGTGTATTTACCCCCAAGGTATACCTCATTAGACTCCTCACATAATAACAATAATAATTTAAGGTTGCTTTTGTTGAAAATCCTGAGTTTATTCATGACATATATGATAGTTAGCTTATCTCCCCATCTCTACCCCAACTGTTTCTGGATTTATTTGGGGCCAAATTGTCTTGGCTGAACTCTGAGGTCTGTGCTTCTTCCAGTCCTATCCCTACATTACCCTCCCAAGGCACAGAACTGATCTGATGCCTTTTTCATTTGAAATAAACTTACAAAAATTTATAATATGTAAGCTAAGAAGAGAAAGAATTGAGAGTAAGAAACAAAACAAAACAGGACACACATAAGGCCAGGTGCTCAATGAATATCCAAGAGGGCAGAGAATAAGAGGAAGGAAGGACAGGACATTGGGGGAAATGGGAGAATGGTCTTGACCAAAAAAAGGATTTTCACTGAATGAAGAGAAGGAAGGGATAACATTCTACCCACTCCACCAAGGTTCCTGGGGAGGCCTTAACAAGACCCAGCACTTTAGTTCTCAGCATACTGTAGCTAATTGGAAAAACTCATTGATAGGAAGTTTGTCACTCAGAATCCTTATGTTATGCCAATCTCAGAAACCACCAAACATTTGGCGAATCTTCCCACTACAAAATACTTTGAAAAGACAATGGAGCCCCTTCCTGTCTGTTGAGGGAGGCACACAAATTATCCCAGACATTTTTATCTTCTGCAAATCCCTCCTTGCTCTGAAAGGTTCTGCCTGGCAATGTGCCATGCCTCTCAAGGGCCTGTGATGCCCAGAGACCAGATTCAGAGAAGCTTAATCATCTCTACCCCGCTCCAGAGGCCAGGATGGCTCAAGCCAGAGCAACTTCCTTAAGGTTCCTTCCTTCCCTGGGGTAGAACAAATGGACAATGCCCAGACAGGGCAAACATTGGTATATGGAGCCATGCTGGGGACAAGAAGTCTGTTTGTTTGGTGTTCTGGGAAACAAGAAAGGGAAATGCATTTTAACCAGGAAAGAAAAAAATAAACTATCCAGCTCTGAATGGCAGCCAAGCCACTGGGAGATCACTGCAAACAGACAACTGAGGAAGGGACTGGCAATGCTTCCAAGGAAGATGGAACCTGAAATGGTGGAGATGGTGGGGAGGCCATGGGACAGGGTGAGAGCTACAATCACCTCATAGAAACAGTGGCCACTTTGGCACTGACCATGAGTGTCCCTTTGATCAGCCAAAGGTTTTGTGTGTAGCATTCAGAATTCTAATTTTGGAAGGCAATAGAAAAAAGCAACCATGTCTGAGGTCGAATGGACTTTATATTCATTGGGTTCTCCCAGCTGCTGATGCTCTATTACTAAAATATCTTGAAATCTCTGTGCTCTTATATGAGAATCTATTGGCCTTTTTAGCCTTCTACTGGACTTTCTGTCTTCCTGTCTCCATTTCTCAGGCCAGTTTGTCATTCCCTAATTGGAAGACAAATAACTGTACTAAACAGATTTAACTAGACTGAGATAAGTCCATGATAACATGTCATTGCATGTCAACAAAGTTCTGAAAACACAAATTAGCCACAGGTCAGTTATATGTCCGCTGTGACTGCCTCCAGGTATACTTCACGCTAAGAACAAAGCAAGGGCCACACTGGTCTGGAGCAGACACTGCCCCATCCTTGCCCATTACAAAAAGGTCAGACCTAGGACATATCACATCCTATTATAACATGATCAAGACCCAAGAACAGTCAGACCTGCCTTTTGCTGTTACCCTGACTCCAGTAGTTCACTATATATTGTACATAGGAAAGTGGTGTTATCTCATAGATCTTCTAGAAGGAAATTCCATCTTGAAATCAATTGAAACCAACTAGGTCAGATTCATCTAATGATGTAGCTCTGTTAACCCATAAAGCATGAAACCCAGAGGTGAGAGCCTGGAGAAGCATGTTCCAAAGTTCAAGGAATGGTCACACAAAGAAAAACAATGCTTGGCTGAGGAACAGAAATGTCTTTCAAAGAAAACAAGAGCCTAAAGTCCATCACTCTGCTTTCCTGGACGGCTGCCTTTTTCTGGGATACCCAGCTCATTTGCCTGGGCAAATCACAAGAGAAGCAGCTTTTAACTACCTTCCATAAGCTGAAGAAAAGGGATATCACTTTTTGGAAGGTAAACCCAGGGGTTTGGTACATGGTTGTTGAATTTCTGACAGTCTCTCAGAGTATTTTCAACCCAAGGCATAATTTCATGAAAAGCATATGGGTTTTTTTTTAATTTTTAAAAGTGTTTATTTTAGAGAGAGAGAGAGAGAGAGAGAGAGAGAGAGAAAGTGGGGGAGGGTCAGGGGGGCGCAGAGGATCTGAAGCAGGCTCTATGCTGACAGCAGAGAGCCCAATGCAAGGCTCAAACTCACAAACTGTGAGATTGTGACTTGAGCTGAAGTCAAACACTTAACCGACTGAACCACTCAGGCACCCAAGAGCTTATGTTTTTATCTGTCTGTCTGTAAAATACATTTCAATGAAATTTCATTTTCCTGAAATTTCAGGAAACTTCCTGTTTCCTTCCTTTGTGGAGTTAACTTGAAATTTCAAAGTCATTGAGGTAGGGGTGGTATATTACATGTAAGTTCCCAGATATTGGTGTTTTTTAATGGCCATCCTATAGAAGGCATGAAGTTACAGACTCCTAGTAATCATTTAAACTATCAATTTTCTAACTAGAGAATGTGATATACCAAAAGGTGAAATGACTTTCCCAGAGCCATATAAATGACAGAAATGGGGACTTAACCTACCACCCTGACAAGTTCAGGGTTCTTGTGACCTCTCTGGTGGCCAAAAGAAGGGGCAGTATTCACAGAAAAAAAAAAAGTCAGTTTTTTTTTTTTTTTTTATTGCTTTAAATCCAGGACAAATCTATCTCCTTCTACAAAGAATCAGGTGAAAGGTAAGGGAGGGATCAAAAGGCAGTGAATAAATGAGTGGAGAAGAGGCCATTCAATTGTTCCCAATTTAAGAGTTTTTCAGATGCCATAAAGGGCTTAAGAGGGACAAGCGTGCTCAGAATTTGGAGTTTTGCCTTCCACAACTACAGCAGGACCAGTATTTAACCTTGAAAATGGGAAGAAGAGGTTCTGTTTCCACCCAATCAGTGATATTGCATCAACCAATCCCTGCAGTTTCCTCATGCATCTGCCTGGAGTCACAGGGTGTTTCCTGCTGAACCTCCAAGCCATCTCAGTCCCTCAAAATCTCCCTTCTTGGCCTTTCCCAGAAATAAATTCTTGGTGGAACCTATAAAACACCAGTTCTTCCTAGCAGAATAACTCCACTGGCTGCCACCAGAGGCCAAGGCACTTGGCAGGTAAGACCCATTAATTTTAATCTTTCATGATTTCTGCAAAGTTGATGATGAAATTTCCTAAAGGCTTCTCAGAAAGCTTGGTACTGCATTTGGACTTGTCTTCAGTGGGCATTTTCTGGTGCCAGATTTGGCTGCCACAATGGCAGATCATTCCTGTTTGGTGTAAGGAGAATGTGACTAAATCCATGTGGGCAAGGCAGATTTTCCAAGTCTGAAAACAGTCACAGAATCATAAACTCTTAGGGCTGGAAGGTACCATAAGACCTCTCATCCACCATCTTTAGGAACTGAGGCCTAAGAGATAACACACAGAGTTGGGGATAAATAATAACAGAATGATGCTCCAAGTGGTGTTCTTAAGATTGCTATCATGTAACCTCTAAACTAGAGTGAAAATTTACAGTGTTTTAAGAGTTTCCTAAGATGGGGCTCTCAGATCTTTATCTTGTTTCCAGCACCTTATGCCTGGTATTTATAGCATATCTGAACATCTAGTTAGCCCTGAATGCCTAGTCCCATATGTCTTCAATGCTCTTGTGGACACCTGAATCTCCATCAGGTATATGAATTGCAGCAATATGAGATGGTCTTCATTTTGGAAGAATGGAGTGGTTGAATCATATTGTGTTTTATGTGATTGGGTGTCCCAAACCCTGTGGCTGAAGTAGGGGATTGTTTCTTCTAAGAAGATCTTGATAGGGGCATCTGGCTGGCTCAGTTGGTAGAATGTGCAACTCTTGATCTCAGGGTTGAGTTCAAGCCCCACATAGGTCATGAAGCCTAGTATAAAAAATTTTTTTTAACTAAAAAAATAAGAGATCTTGATAAGAACTTTCTCCTCTTGACCATTTTCCTCTTGATCCTGGCATTACTCAAAAGATCAAATAGAACCTTTTTGGGGGTGATGGCGTGTTTGTTAGTTTTCCTATGGCTCATCCTACCACCCTCAACAGAGCTCTTGCCACTCATGGAAAAGAATCCCACTGATTCCTTCCCTTCTCAGGCTTTCCTGAAGCCCCTCTTGGTGACTTCTCAGCAAGTTTGAGAGCCAGACTCTGGAAGGCCTTGGTGCTCAGAGTGTGGACTGCAGACCAGCAGAAGCAGGAGCATCTCCTGGGAGCCTGTTGGAAATATAGGCTCTCAGGCCCTTCTGTTTCCTTCTGAGTTAGAATTTGCATTCAATCAGGTCCCCAGGTGATTAGTAGGCACATTAAGGTGTGGGCTAAGGGACTGTCACCATCATGACTCTCTGTACCTTCCAGATGCTGAACTTCTCTGCCCTTGGAGTTTCATTTATTCAGCATGAACCCAACACGTATTATGTACCAACACTAGGCTTGGGCATGGGAAAAAACAAAAATAAGACATAGCCCTTGAGGAGCTCATGGTCTGATAGGGGAAACAGACATGAAAACAGTGATATGTGATATGAGTGGAGTACAACGGGAGGACAGAAAAATGAATGACCTAACTTTGCGTGGAGAAATCTGCTACACTTCACAGAGAAAGCAAAATTTGGCCTGGCTGTTGAAGAACGAATAGTTCATCAGGCAGAGAGAGCACTGTATAAGAGGATGTGAATAGAGGCAAGGAATTGTGGACCAGCCCTGCCATTAGAGGGGCAGAGGCTATGACTCTGTCTCAGGATATTGCTTCATGTCCCAGAGAAGGACCCAGGCTTTGCTGCAAACCAAAGGGCTTGGGAAATAATTTCTGCACTGAGCATGATGATAAGAATGTGGATAAATATCCAAACATCACAGAAGCCTCTTGGTGACCTCTTACACCTGAAGCCCTATGTCTTCCACCCTCCACCCTGCTTGGCTCTGGCTGCAGACAGTGTCCCTTCAGGATCTTTTAGCATACCTTTTTTTTTCCAGCGCAGTGGCATAACCTTTCATTTGCCTGGCTCTGCTTTCTGTCCCACATCCTTCCTTCACACACACCAGGGAAGTTGGCCAAGACATGGAAAATAATTTGGCTTTGGCCTTGAGGTCTCTCCCTGCCTTCCCAGTGAGAGGAGTATGAGGGGGAAGGGGGTCCAAGGAAGGGAGAAGAGAAATGAGCATGGAAGTTGATTTTCCTGTTTAGATTTCTCAACTGTCATGTCTTCAACTATGATATTTCTCTTCCTCTATCTCAGATGATGTCTTTTTTCATAGACTAACCTTTTACTTTTGTTTTTAATTTATTACAAAATACATCAGTCATTGAAAAAGCAGTATAATGAATACTTGTGTGCCCATCAGCCCTCTTTAAAAATCAATGATATGGTTGTTGCTAGGGGAAGAAGGAAAAGGGAGTTGGTCTTTAGTGGGTATAGAGTTTTAGTTTTGCGAGAGGAAATAGTTCTAGAGATCTGCTGTACAACAATATGAATATACTTGTCACTACTATGTACTGTATGGTTAAAAATGGTTTAAAACAGGGGTGCCTGGGTGGCTCGGTTGGTTAAGTGTCCTACTCTTTTTTTTAATGTATTTTTTAATGAATAAATAAATAATAAATAAATAAATCCTATTTATTTTTGAGGAAGAGAGACAAAGCGTGAGCAAAGGAGGAGCAGAGAGAGAGAGACACACAGAATCTGAAGCTGTCAGCACAGAGCCTGATGTGGGGCTCGAACTTCTGAGCCAGAAGATTATGACCTGAGCAGATGTTAGCCAACTGGGCCACCCATAATTGTCCTATTCTTAATTTCGGCTCAGGTCATGGTCTCACGTTTCTTGAGTTCAAGCCCCCAAGTTGGGGCTGTCAGTGCAGAGCCTGCTTGGGATTCTCTCTCTCCCTCTCTTTCTGCCCCTCTCCCGCTCTCTCTGCCCCTCCCCTGCTCTCCCTGTCCCTCCCCTGTTCTCTCTTTCTCTCTAAATAAATAGATAAAAACTTTTAAAAAATGGTTAAGATAATAAATATTACACTACACGTTTTTACCAGAATTAAAAAATATATATATCAATGATACATTTTACTCCAAACCCATCATGCCCTTTATATGCCTGAAAGGGAAGATTTCTGGCTGGCTCAATGTTCTCCTTGAATTACAAAGAGGAAGACTATGGTTCTACTCGGGATCATAGAAGTGTAAGAACAAGATCCCATCGAGGGTTAAGCCATTTGAGAACTCTTGGAAATAAATGAAAGTGCCCAGGAGAATCTTGGCCAGAGAGGTACTTATTCATACCTTGCCCTTTTTTCTAGAGTTAGCTTACAAAAAGTACATTCAACAAGATAAAAATTGTTAGAGGAATCATAAAAGGACAGAGGGAAAGACTGGGGAAGTGTGGCGGAGACCAAAATTACCTGGTCCAGATATAGTCCTCTTCTGGACTGGCCTAATTCAAGGGGAGAGTATCCAAGAGGGTGTCCATAAGACCACCTAGGTGGCCTCTCAGGCAAAGCTCCAGAACCACAATTTCTCTTAGGAAGCTTCAAGTAGATATGGAGGGAGCAGCCAATCTGAGATGTTCTCCCTGGTGTGTTTCTGGAATCCAACCAGTGAATGCACACTAAGGGAAGAACCCATGCCCACCTGTGAAATCTGAGGGGCCTGTCGAGAACATGATATAAACAAATGATCATTCCATCTCATGCCGTGGGTGCTTCCTGGGGCTGGAGCCAGAATCTCCTTAAAACATATTTTGGTTCAGGGGCACCTGGATGGCTCAGTCAGTTAAGCATCCAATTCTTGATTTCAGCTCAGATCATGATCTCACAGTTGGTGAGTTTGAGCCCCACATCAGGCTCTGCGCTGACTGTGCAAAGTCGGCTTGGGATTCTGTCTCCTTGTCTCTCTCTGCTGCTCCCCTGCTCCTATGTTCACTCTCTCTCTCAAAATAAATAAATAAACATTTTTTTTAAGGTATTTTGGTTCTATACCACCAAACCTCATGAACACTCTACCCCCCAAAGCCCCTCATCAGCCAACAAAGCTGCAGGTATTTTTGTCTGATGATTTACATTCAGGGTTAAAGCTCACAATGAAGGGGTTAACCTAAGATCTGGAATCTCTCCAGGCAGCCTGGGGCACAGCTGTGGGCCCAGGAGAGCCCTGACCTTTGTCACAACTTTCATTCATGTGCTCCCATCAAATTGGCTCTTTGAGGAAGGGTAGAAGCCCTTGCTGGTTTCTGAAGGGAGGAGCTGAGTGCCTGCTTCTCAGGCATGCTCCCCGGATGCAATACATCCCCAGGGGAAGGAAGGAGGGGAACTCCAAAGACCTGTTCCAGGTTTGGTAACAGCATTTCTCACACTTGTGACAAGACAGGTACAGGATCTCAGGTCACAGGCTATCAGGGCAGAATCAGACCTCCTGTATCAGTTGGCCCTCACGTGCCAGGACAGGGGCCCAGAGACGTTAAGTAACCTGCCCAATGTCACAGAGCTAGTTGTAGAAAATGCAGAACTTTAACTCCAGATCTCCTGACCCTGAAGCCTGAGTTCTTTCCCTTCCAGCCCTGCTTCTTTCCATGTCTCCCAATAGCAGGCATGGGTCTGCACAGATGATTGATGCTAACTTAAGTTATTGTAGTTTCCCCACCTCTACTCCAATATTAGGGCATCTGCTGTTCCCTGGGCTTTTTATGCTTTACCATCCCTTTCTGTGACTCCATCCCTCCCATGGGGGCTCTACAAGGCTCATATCTGATCCTGGGTCTCGTTTCAGCAATGCAAGCCCTCCATCTCTCAGTCCTCTTAGCTTTCCTGACCTTGCTTCAGGCTGCAGCATTGGCCACAAATGGTAAGTGTCTCCATATTGAATTCCTGGGGCTGCTGTGACAAAGGATCACAACTGGGTGGCTGAAGACAACAGAAATGTGTTCTACAGTTCAGGAGGCTAGTAGTCCAAAGTCAAGGTGTCAGCAGGGTCCTAAAGTCTCTAGAAGGGAATCCTTCCTTGCCTCTTCCTAGCTTCTGGTGGCTCCAGCAATTCTTGGTACTCCTTGGCTTATAGCTACATCAGTTTAATCTCTGCCTCTCTTCACATACTTCTCTGTGTGTATCCTGTGTGTCCTTTTGCTATAAGACCACCAGTCATTGGATCTAGAGCCCACCCTAATCCTGTACCTTTATGACCTTATCTGAATTAATTACATCTGCAAAGATCCTATTTCCAAATAGGGTCACATTCTGAGACATGTATTTTGGGGGGACACCATTTAACTCACCACACCCCACCTCCCATGCTCCAGACCCCAATACAAGTGAGAACAAGAATTCCTACCACTCCTTCTCTACCTCAGGGCCCTGGTGATCAGCTAAGCCCTTTGATGGACACTTACGTGTCTACCTCACCAAAACCCAGAAAAATCCCCACAGCCCAGTAGCCCAAGCCAACCTGAATGGTCACACACCTTAATCCCATCCCTGGGTATTCTAGTGGACCTCTGAAGAGCAATTCTGACATCCTATCAAGGATCAGAGAGCATTCTTCCCATTCTATTCTTTTTCTCCTTGAGGATTCTTGTGAATGTTTCCTAATCTCAATCTTCTGCCTGCTTGGATTTGAGGGGTGAGGGTAATGGCTGAGAAAGAGGGAGACAGAAGCAGAGGGTATCTCAAAGGAATGGTGTCAGATACTCTGCTCCTTGTCCCTCCTCCTCCAAGCACGGGCCACCACGACTGCTGCCATCTCTGATGCTGTGAATCAGGTCAAGGTCCAAGTCAACAAGGCCTTCCTGGATTCCAGGACCAGGTACGTGAGACACAGACACAGCGTACTTCCCTTGCTACGCTTCTGGTTAATGACGAGCACATCTAGGCCAGCCCTGACAAGCCAGTGAGAAAGCAATCATCCAAACTGTGCTACCACCACCCCCCAACTCTGAGTGTGTGACAAATAGGAGTCTTAAAATCCTTAGCCTGTAAATTACCTTGAATAGGATGCCTAACCTAATCCTGGAAGCACTTTCTTCCACATGGCTGGATGTTTCCTTGGGTCATGCATTACAGAGTCTCAGAAAGCCTGTTGGTAGAATTTTTCCATTCATTCAACTAATATTGACTGACATAAGCCCGGTTCCCTAGAAGAAGAACCTGAGACATGGATTCATGGGCAGGTGACTAATTAAGAATTACTCTTGGGAGAGCTGTAAATGAAGTGAGAGGGCAAAGCTGGAAAGGTCAAAGAAGGAAGTTAAGCAAGGATTGGCTCAGTAATCACACAAGAAGGGTACAGGTGTGAGCCGTCAGCAACTACACCCAAAGCAGCTAGGGGGCGCAGCACCCTAATGCCATAAAAAGATCCAAGGGCACTTGGAGACCCCACAGCCCACCAGCAGAGTCAGCCACCCTCGAACCACATGTTAGGGGCTGGGATCTTTGAAATAAGCAATGAAGACTGGGTCCCAGCTCTCGGGATGCCCATCAAGCTAGAGGCATACAGACAAGAATAACCACTGTGTTGAGCAGAAAACAACCTTATTCCTTCCTCTTGCTGTCCCTTTGCACTAGAATTGGGGCTTCCTTCCTCCTTGGCCCTTGAATGACTTTTAAGCAGTTCCATAACTGTTTTTTTGACTTTTAGAAGACAAGAGGTACTCCAGCCACTTCTAGTCCCAAGAACAGTATCCTTTCAGGAATTTAAATGTCAGCGTAAGAAGACAAAGCCTAGAGCTTCCTACATCCCTGGGCTCAGAGCTGCTTTATTAGGTTTATAATGAGAAATGGAGCACGGTCTGCTAGTTCCTCCTTCCTGGGCTCTTCCCAATCCCCCAACACAGGTTTCTGACTCCTCAGGGTTAAGCTGGGGGGAGGGGGGGTGGAGGAGAGATAGCAAAGGGCAAGGTCTAAGTCACCTGACAACTTAGTGCCCTGAAGGGGTCAGAAGGTCTTCCCCACCTTGGGCACTTGTTGGCTGTCTCAGAGATTCTGCTGCCAGCTCCCTGACCCAGAGAAGTTTCTGGCCAGTAGCTTACAGCTCCAACCTTCAGTACAGAAGCATCTGGCTCACTTTCTCACCTCCCCATACCCTCTTGAGCCAGGTGCCTTTTAAGCAGGCTCCAGAAGACTACAAGCTTCACCCTGCTGCTGGAGGATATACAGATCCCGTGCAGCGTGGCCCTGTCTGGCTTACTCTATTAAGTGCGTGGTGCCAGCCTCCACTCCTGTAGGCTCTTTGGGCAGGTATCAGCCACTGGCCATGACTCTAGCCCACCTCTTAAGTCCCTTATCACTAGAATTAAAGCACAGAGGAAGCCCCATGGTGGCAGTAGGGAAGTACTTGGTATTTCAGTAACTATCTCCAAACAAAAATTCTCTCTCCCTCCTTAACTTCAATCCTTTTATAGCCCCAAGGTAAGGATACAGTAAAGGCCACAAAATCAGTGTTCGTTACCTCCTTTGCAAGCTGTGCACTGACCAGCCATGCTCTGGACTTCATTCCTACTGGTTAGTTCTTGGACTTAGGGGCCTCATGGAGACATAAAGAATCACACATAACCATCTTGTTACACAAACAATCCAATGAAGGAAATAAACAAAGCGATGGTTGCTACTCTAGGCCCAGGGATCAGGGAAGCCTGATGGAGGATGAGAAGCAGCCAGCCATGTAGAGAGCCGGGAGGATAGCATCCCAGGGACTGGGAAGGACAAAGGCAAGGGTGCTGAGGCGGGAAAGAGCTTAGGGTGTTCGGGAAACAGAAACAAGTCCAATGCTGGTGGAGGTGGTAGACAGGGAGGAGCACACCGTGCAGGTAGGCCAGAGAGGTGGACGCTAAGGGCCATAGAGTCAGAAAGCAGATTAGAGGTTGCTGGCGGAGGAGGGCAGGGGAGGAATTGGAAGAGACTGCTTAATGGGTATAGGGTCTCCTTGGGGGATGATGAAAATGTTTTGGAACTAGGTACAGGCAGTGATGGCACCACAATAGGAGTGTGTGTGCAATAAGCAGATGGATTCATCCGTGTCCCAGGGTAAGCAGAGTGCCATGGTCTGCTTTTCACTCTAAGTGCGCTCCAGCAGCCGTGTGGGGAACAGACAGCAGGGGGTGGAGAGAGATGGGCAGTGGGGCGGGGCCCTGGTCAGGAGGCTGCTACAGCTGTCCAGATGAAGGCGATGGTGGCTAGG
Source organism: Puma concolor (assembly GCF_028749965.1). Taxonomy (NCBI): domain Eukaryota; kingdom Metazoa; phylum Chordata; class Mammalia; order Carnivora; family Felidae; genus Puma; species Puma concolor. The sequence continues at coordinate 30,120,300 of NC_141680.1, read as the reverse complement.
ATGAGGGTGGAGGCCTGGAGATGGGTAAAGACTTCTTCCCAAACCCTGGCTGATCCCACGGAGCCCAGCCCTGAGCAAAGCAGAAGGGATCCCGCATTCAGGCGGGGAGGCACGCAGAGCCCAGGGCACAGGAGGAAGGAAGGAGCACGCAGAACCTTGCGTGGGACCTTCCAGGTGGAGCCCTGGAAGGCCCAGCAGCGCACCTTGTTTATTGGGTGGGGGACCCTTTGGGCCCTGGCCTATGAGGACGGTGGCGCTGACGCTAACACATGTGTGTATTCCACGCCAGATACAGCTCAAGGAGCTTTACAGTCCTTCCTCCCCCAAACCGTATGAAATGCTAAATTGAACTACATGAAATAGCTTGTTTTTGAGGTCAAAATGATCAAATAGCATGGCTCAACGAAATGTCGTTATTTCATTTTATGGATAAGGAAGCTGGGTACAGACAGGTTAAGTAACTTGCCCAAGGGCACATAACTAGTAAGTGGCAGTCACAAGTCAAACCAGCCAATGTTCAAATCTTGCTTCCTAAGCCCCAACTCCAGGTGAGTGCGGGCCCACAGAACTTTCTGTGATGGTTTTCTGTATCGGGGCCATCCAACACAGGAGCCAGTAACTACGTGTGGCTGTTGAGCACTTAAAATGTGGCTAGTACCAGTGAGGAACTGAATTTAATTTAATTTTAATGAAGTTCCATTTAAATAGCCACTTGTGGCTGGAAGTTACCATACTGGACAGTGTAGCCCTCCTGGCCACTGGGCCACGCAGTCTCTTGCAACAGCAGCAAAAAGACAGTCTGGCTTACTGTCTTGGGTCTTTTTAATTGAGGTTGGGGGAGGCTGGTCGGGGGTCGGCCTGCCAAGTAGAGCGCAATCATCCCAGTCATCCTTGTCCCTGTCCGACCTGCCCAGGAAGTCCCTCAGACTGAGACACCATGCCCCCTCACCCCGGAAATAGTTAAGAACCTAACCTATAGATCAGGCCAGCTGTTGCAGCCAGTGAACTGTACCCCAAAAGCAGAGCTGTCTTTTGTGAGAAGCTGAGCAACTTCCAATGTTTCAGAGTCTCAGAGCCATAGATATCATCCCACGGAACCCTTCCTCCCACATGTGTGGAGACTGAGGCACGGGGAAGGGGTGGTGGATTCTCATGGAGGCACTTTCCTAACACCACCTTGCACTCAGTCATCTCTGTGTTTGTCCCAAACTTCTTAGTAGCAGGGATTTGGGCTTCTCCCTTTACACATGGGAAATTAAGAATAAAAAGGCTGAACATCTTGCCCCAAAAATGGTCAGCAAGAGGCTGGATGCTACAGCCCACATCGAAGCAAACTCCACGCTAACTCCAGGGCTAGCTGCAGTTAAGGATGTTTCCATGGGAAGAACTGAAGGCCCCTAGGCTTGTTATCTCTAGAATTCTCTTGTTATTTCTAAACTCCTACATGACAGGAGTTCCTGAGTCTGAGTCAGGACATCCCGGGCTTAGGTGTTTTTAAGTTTCTCTAATTAATTCTGACCCAGCCAGCACAGCTACAACCCTCTGATTCTAATTCAGGAAGCGCTCACCTCCATCTGCCTGCCCTTTCTCAGAACCAGACCCAACGAAGCTTAAAGACACACTGTAGCTTCCTCCTCCCAGAAGAGATTTTCCAGAGGCATCAGAAAGGAAATGAGAAAGATTCTGAGAGCGCGGGAGTGCTCGTCTCCTGCCCGCGCTGCCGCCATCCCCTGTGGCTCCTCCCCAGACACACATCCCTTCACACCCCTTCTAAAGCTTCAGAGCTGGAGGGCCCAGTCTTGACTCTCCTATCGCTCTCCATTGTAGGCTAAAGGCCGCCATGAGCTCAGAGGCACCCACCACTCGACAGCTCTCGGAGTACCTCAAGCATGCCAAAGGCCAGGCGCGCACAGCCATCCGCAACGGGCAGGTGTGGGAGGAATCCTTAAAGAGACTGAGGCAGAAAGTGGCCTTGACCAATGCCACAGGTACAGAAAACCCACTGACCCTCTGATGGCGGGAAGGGGCCATGACCCCGCAGGAGTGAACAGGAGTCACCAAAAGCTGTATCCCCTATTAGGAGCACCTCCTTGGCTCTCCCTGCTCAGATTCATGGGCTTGCAGAGCAAGGAGGGGCTGAGGGGACAGCTGTGCCAGTATGGTTTTGTTTTATTTTGTTTTGTTTTGTTTGCAGAGAAAGGAACTCAAGCCCAGCAAGGTCACACTGCCAACTCCAAATAAGGGGACATTCATGCTCTTTGTGTAATGCCATCTGTAAAGCCTCTGTCCAGAGGAAGTACAAAAGTCAACAAACATGGGCTCCCTGTCCCAAACCACAGTGTCACCACTACTGTGCTTTATGTCTCCATAAAGGAGACATGTAAGCCACCTGTATCAGGGGGATTTACTGGGATTATGTCACAGGAGATGAGATTTCCATCTTGTCTTGCATAATATGGAGCTGAAACAATGAGGTGACGGATTGATTGTGATCTCCAACCCGTCCACCCCCACCCCTACCAAATGTCACAGCTTCTGGAGGGTCAGGGAGGGAGGGGCTTGGTCCCAGCCAGAGGAAGGGGCTGCAAGTTCTTCCTGGGAAAACAGCAGGTCCAGGAAGATAGCAGGCTTAGGACTTGAGCAAATGCCAAAGTTCCAAAAGAAGGAAACTGGGATGAGGTAGGGAGAAATAGGGATCACTTTAGACTCTGAGACTCAAAAGGTACAGAGGGTTGAACCCCTGCCCCTGCCAACCTTCACAGATGGTCCCCTGAAGAAGCCCCCATAGAGCAAGATTCCCTTGCTTCTCTTTCATGCAGGCACCGGGATGGATCACAGACTGCTTTAGGAGGTTAGCAGTTCTCTCCTTTCTGTGCCAGCACGGGAGCCTCTGCTGCGTAAAGCCCCACTATGTTACTCCTCCCAGGACCACAGCGCCCCTCACTTAAAAATTACCTGTCCCGGGGCACCTGGGTGGCTTAGTCGGTTGAGCACCTGACTTTGGCTCAGGTCATGATCTCGTGGTTCGTGAGTTCGAGCCCCACATCGGGCTCGCTGCTGTCAGCCTGTCAGCACAGAGCCACCTCTTCAGATCCTCTGTCCCTCCCCCACTTGCCCTCTCTCGATAATAAACAGTTTTTAAAAATTACCTGTATCTTCCCAACATCTTCCTTATCTAGGTTCCTGCTTGCTTGGTACTTTAGATGTCAGTGAAGCTTTAGAAGAAGAAAAGCTGTCTTATCAGACTAACTCCTACTAACATGTGCTTAACCTCTCAGCGGTATTTTGTTCTAAAAGAAAGATCTGTTGATTCGAATGCCCTGATTAAAAAAAAAAAAAAAAATCAATCGGGGCGCCTGGGTGGCGCAGTCGGTTAAGCGTCGACTTCAGCCAGGTCACGATCTCGCGGTCCGTGAGTTCGAGCCCCGCGTCAGGCTCTGGGCTGATGGCTCGGAGCCTGGAGCCTGTTTCCGATTCTGTGTCTCCCTCTCTCTCTGCCCCTCCCCCGTTCATGCTCTGTCTCTCTCTGTCCCAAAAATAAATAAAAACGTTGAAAAAAAAATTAAAAAAAAAATCACTAACAATGCTAGCAACTTTCACAGTTACTACCTGTGTGGCCTTGGGCAAGTCCCTTGAGCAATGTGGTCTCAGTTTCTCATCTGTAAAATGGGAATTAAACCTCTTACCTCAATGAGTTGTCAGGATTAAACAAGAAACCACCTGAGAACTGCTTACCTAAAACAGACCAATGCATTCCCAGAAAAGTAAGTTCCCCTCTGCTTTCGGTTTCCTGCCTCCCCGCCGTGCCTCAGAATGGAGAAAGAACTCAGCCCCTCTGGCGTCCCTTCTGTTTCAGAACCTAGCCTGGACTTGACTGCACTGTCTTGGGAGGTGGGCTGTGGTGCCCCCGTTCCTGTGGTGAAATGTGACAAGGACAATCCTTACCGAACCATTACAGGAGACTGTAACAACAGGTGAGGGGGCACGGGCAGTTGTCGGGGGCGGCCCAGCTAGGGGCTTTGCCGCTTGGCCATTCCCGGCAGAACCCCCGCTGCCTCCCCCTCCCGGGCCTGCGGCCCACCGGAACCCGTTCATATTGGACCCTTCCCGAGCTTCCCCGTCTTCCAAAGGGGCCGCCGTAGTCCCGCGCCTTCAGAGCGGACGCAGTTCAGCGACCCCCCTCCCCGTCTGAGAGGCGCCTCCCCCGCGCCCCCTTTCCCTCGGGCGGAGTCCCGCCCCTTCCCTACGGGTCCCCCAGGGCTTTGGAGAAGCGGAGCCCGGAGCGCGGGCCGAGGCTGAGGGCGCGTCTTGCTCGCTTTCAGGAGGAACCCCGCTCTGGGCGCCGCCAACAGGGCGCTGGCGCGCTGGCTGCCCGCCGAGTACGAGGACGGGCTCTCCCTGCCCTTCGGGTGGACGCCGGGGAGGACGCGGAACGGCTTCCCGCTCCCGCCGGTGAGGGCGGGCCCGGGGTGCGCGCGAGCCCCGAGCGGGAGGGTGCAGGGGGAGAACCCAGAGAGGACGGGAAGCGCCACCAAACGCGCACGGAACGGAAGAAGAAATAGGTGGGAGGGCGGAGGTACGAGGTGGGACCCGCAGCCGGGGAGAGGCGGAGACTTGGACGGGCTCGGGCCGTGCTCCCCTAAGTGCCACTAGAGGGCAGCGGAGCCCGGAGCCCAGCCACGTGGTGGTCACGTCCTAGCTGCCCACAGGCCAGATACCCTGGGGTCTCCCAGGCAGATGGCCTCCCTGCCCCATCCTGCCCGCGCTTACCCCGCCCCGGCCCCTGGGGTGCATCAGCTGTTGTTTGCCCGGAGGTCCTATCTGTTGGCCTCTTCTGAGTTGGCAGCCCCTCCCCCAGAGCCCCTCTCCTCCTCCCAGACACCTGGCACCTCCCTGTCGCTTCACAAGCAGCCTGTCTTTGTTTTCCCTTTTCCATAGTGGAAAGGTCACTGGCCTTGCAAGCCATCAATTCCCGCAGACGTGTGTTCAGTCTCATCCCTACTATCCCCTTTTGTAGCTGCAGGACCGTTGGAAATTGGCCTCACCTCTCCAGTGTCCTCACCTTCAGAAAAGGTGTAATGCCACCCACCTCACAAACTTGTCATGGGGATTAAATGTACCTGTTATACCCTGGGTGTTCAATAAAACTGCAGTTGAATCTGACTCCTCAAAGCACTTTTTCCTCCAATCCTTCCTCCCCTTCTGTCTCCATCTGTAGGCCCGCGAGGTTTCCAACAAGATTGCAGGCTACCTGAGTGAGGAGGGTGTTCTGGACCAAAACACGTCCTTGCTGTTCATGCAGTGGGGTCAAATTGTGGACCATGACCTGGATTTTGCCCCCGACACCGAGCTGGGGAGCAGCGAGTACTCCAAAGCCCAGTGTGACAAGTACTGTATCCAGGGAGACAACTGCTTCCCCATCATGGTAGGCCCCTGCAGCTGTTGGTGACAAAACCCCTGCCTCCCTGACGTAGCAGGGTACCTCATGGTAGATCTCGAATGCTGATTTGACAGCTTCCCAAGCCTCACACATCCATTATTCACTCATCCATTTATTCAATAAATAGACATTAATCATCTACTCCGTGCCAGGCATGGCACTAAGCACTGGGGATTCAAAGGTGAATAAGACACTGTTCCTTTCCTCAAGGACAAAGAGCCTGTGTGGGAAATGGACAAGTAACCACTAATGGTGAAATTGGGAAGCTCTGGGGAGGGGTGGGTCGTCTCTGTGCCTGGCCCAGCAGCATTGGCATCACTTGGGGACTTCTTAGAAATGTAAAATCTCAAGCCTCATCCCAGACATTGGGAAACAAAATCTACATTATACCAGGATCCCTAGGAGATTCCTTCTATACACAGTGAAGTTTGTAGAACCCTGCTGTAAGTCATCGGGGTCTGGGACGGCTGCTCCCAGAAAGAGCTGCAATTTGATGGATGAATCAGAGTGAGAGCAGGGATTTGTGGGGATTTCCGGCAGGAAGAGAGAGGCACTTGCAATGGTGCCCCATTTTTTTCTTATTTTACAGTTAGAGAGTGATTTATTCACTCAAACAAATCAAGGCTCTGTGCTGTGGTGTAAAGAACACGGACTGTGGAGAGAAGTCAGTCTAGATCTGAATCCCATATATTTCCCTTCCTGTTTACAAGTTCTGGAACAAATTACTTAACCTTTCTGAGCCTCGATTTTCTCACCTGTAAAATGGAACTGAATTATCTACCTTACATTTTTTGAGGACCAAAGTGAGATAAAGTATGCATAATGCATAGCACATGTTAGATCCAAAATAAATAAATGGTAGCTGTTTTTAGTAATTTTTTTATTGTTTATTTCTTTTGAGAGAGTGCATGCAAGCAAATGGGGGAGGGGTCAAGAGAGAGGGAGATAGAGAATACCAAGCAGACTTGGACTCAGGGGCTCATCACAGTGTTCATTGGGGGGAGGCTTAATGGAAGGGGGGAGTTTGTGAAGGAGGACTCGTGCGGGAAGGGCTCAATGCTGGACTCGACCCATGAACCACGAGATCATGCCCTGAGCCAAAATCAAGAGTCGGTCGCTCAACTGACTGAACCCCCCAAGTACTCCGTTCATAGTAGTTATTAACAAAGCCTTTCCTATTTCTTGTCCTGCTTCCCTGTCCAGGGATCTCAGGACTCCCTCCCCACCAAAAATTTGGAACCTCTGCTATAAAAGAGTGAATGATTCCCCTCAGACCTTTTACACAGTGGGATGTAATGAACTTCAGGGCATTGTGGCTCAGGACGTATAGTGTCAGCAGGAGGCATCTGGAATCAGTGTCTGGTCCCAGGGTCCCAGGAGGGCTCCATCAGCATCTTTGCCAGCCGCATCCAGACCCACCCTGGGGAGAGGTTGCCAGATCCCAGCTGTGCCACCTCTGCCCAGTCACCCACCCCCCAATCTCTCTGCAGTTCCCTCCCAATGACCCCAAGGTGAAGACTCAAGGGAAGTGCATGCCTTTCTTCCGAGCTGGGTTCGTCTGCCCCACTCCACCTTATCAGTCCCTGGCTCGAGATCAGATTAACGCTCTGACCTCCTTCCTGGATGCCAGCCTTGTATACGGTCCTGAGCCCAGCCTGGCCAGCCGCCTTCGAAACCTCAGCAGCCCGCTGGGCCTCATGGCTGTGAACCAGGAGATCTGGGACCACGGACTGGCTTACTTGCCCTTTGACATCAAGAAGCCAAGCCCCTGTGAGTTCATCAACACCACGGCCCAAGTGCCCTGCTTCCTGGCAGGTGAGTCCAGGCTGGGAACAGAGGGGCCCAAGGACTGGGAGCAGAGAGAGACCAGAAAAACTTCAGGAGGCTGCTAGGTAGCTTCCAGAGAGGCTTTACTGCTGCTGCTTTCCGCATGCTTTCTGGAAAAATGCACACCAAGCCCCCACTGCCTCTGGCACTGGTCCAGGACTGGTAGAAGGGCCCAGATGAATACAGAATCTAAGAACATGTGTTCACCATCAAACAAACAAAACAATTAAATCCAGAGAAGCACAAATAAGAACTACCACCCACAAATGATCATTGTTAACATTTTTAATGCCCACCTTTCCGGGTTTTTTTAAATCATAGATATAGTTCTACATTGTTTTACATAATTGGGGTTATACTATCAGTTATGTTCTATAACCTGATGTCTTCACTTAATATATCACATCATTAAATATTCTCCAGCATGATTTTTACTGGCTGCCTGATATTCCCTGACATACATTATCATGATTTATTTTCTCAATCCTATTTAGAAACACTTAAGTCATTTCTAGTTTTCCTGTTTTTTTTATTTTTATGTTTTATTTTTTTTATTTTAATTTTAATTTTAATTTTTACTTTATTGTTTTTAGGTAATGAATATCCTTGTTGATGAATCTTTGCGCTCATTTAACAAATTTTTTTTAATGTTTGTTAATTTTTGAGAGAGAGCACGAGCAGGGGAGGGGGGAGGAGAAGAGAGAGGGAGACACAGATCGGAAGCAGGCTCCAGGCTCTGAGCCATCAGCCCAGAGCCCGACGCGGGGCTCGAACTCACGGACCGCGAGATCATGACCTGAGCTGAAGTCAGATGCTTAACCGACTGAGCCACCTAGGCGCCCCTGGACTCATTTTTAATAATTTTATTAAGATAATTTGTTAGAAGAAGAAATTTTAGATTAAACGGAATGCATATTTTTAAGGCTTTTTATAAACTTGGCACAAGGCCCCTGCTCCATACAACCTGTGCACAACCAAAGCCCCCCAATTCTGTTCATTCTGGGGGCCTCATGTCCTCCTGGTCCTCTTTGCCTTGGGCTCCTGGAGGCCTTTCCTCTTCCAAAAATCTACTCTGTCAGGATAACCCCCGCCCCCGCCCCACCTACCTGGACATGGCAGAAAGCCAGTCCATAGGCCCAGATCTCTTGGGTAGATCTCTTCGATTCTGTGTTCACACATATCTCACATCAATCCAGATACAAAACTGAGCCCTTTCCTGTTTTCCACAAAAATATCCGGTAAGACCAAGCATTTGGGAATTTAATAGCCTTTTCCTAAAGATTAGAGGACACAAGAAATCCCCTTGTGACCACCTGGTCTTTTGCCAGTTAGCTGACCTCCTATCCTGTCACTCTCTTCTTTCTTTTCTTCCAAAGGCCCCCATCTCTAGATACTTCTCCCATTGTTACATGGACAAATTCGACCCTACCTAGGAACCTGCCCTCAAACTCCCATTCATAAAACTTTTCAAAGTTTCTCTCCACCAAAAGCCCTTATCTGTTTGTACTGCCCCATCTTAGAAGGAGTTGGGATTGTAATTAGCAAAATTTTCCTTTTTCATGTCATCTGTAGTTTTGAGCACAGTCTTGTGCAGTCAGCCTTCTTATCCCCGTTTTCACAGATACAGGGACTGAGGCTTAGAAATACCAAGTAACTTGTCCAAAGTGACCCAGCTAAAAATCATGTGTGTGGAGCTGAGATTCAAGCCTCTGAATCCCAACCCCCATCCCATTCCACTTGACTTCCCTTAGGTTAACTGGAAGGAGGGGCTTAGGAGAGGGTCCCTTGGGGGCACTATCGTGTATTTCTTTGTGCAAGTTACTGGGTTTTGGGGCTACTCAGGGGGAACCAACCTTCCTGCCTTCTGGACTTTCAGGAGATTTCCGAGCCTCCGAGCACACCTTGCTGGCTGCTTCCCACACCCTCCTTCTCCGAGAGCACAACCGGCTGGCCAAAGAACTAAAGAGACTCAACCCTCACTGGGATGGAGAGAAGCTCTACCAGGAAGCCCGGAAAATCCTGGGAGCCTTCATGCAGGTACAGAAGCCCAGGAGCACTGCCTCCCTCACCCACCTAGCTTCTGCCCCCCCCCCCGCCCCGCCACCCCTGCTCTGCCCACAGCCACCCTCCAGCTACCTCCTCTGTGTTCCGCACCTCCTCTTCCCTTCTCCTCCGCTGCTTCCTTCCCACTGCCTCATTATTTCAGCCCTCCTTCTTGTTTCTTTAGCTTCTCTGCCCCAAAATGAATCCCTGAACTCAGAGTGTTGGAGAGTCATTTGTCTGTTGGTCACTCAGTGTGCCTGCCCAGATGCCACCATCACTGGGACCAAAGGCTCCGTCTCTCCTGGGACTGACTGTTGCAGAGCTCTTTGGGTTATTTCAGTTGGACTGTCTTCTTTTTCAATTCTCCGCACCTAAGCCACATGTCACAGGCAGAGTCCATTGCTATTGTAGATTGGCTGATTGACTAACTAGAATTAACTGTGCACGTATTTTTTAAGCATTTTATTTTGAAATTATTATAGGTTCTCAGGAAGTTGTTAAAAAAAAAACAGTACACACACCCAGCCTCCTCAGTGCTAATGTTTTTGCATAACTGTGGTACAACATCAAAAGCAGGACATTAACATTGACACCAACCAAAGGTCTTATTCAGATTTCACCAGATTTAAATGCAATCGTGTGTGTGTGTGTGTGTGTGTGTGTAGCTCTGTGCAATTTTATCACATGTGTAGTTTCATGTAACCCACCACCACAATAAAAATACTTCACTCTCCCATCACCTCAGGACTCCCTCCTGCCCCCCTCTGATAGCCACATCCACCCTCCCCCTTCCCAGGTCCCTATCACCTGACAATCACTAATCTGCTCTTCATCTGTACTGTTTGGTGAATGTTACCTAGATAAAACCATGCAGTATGTATCCTTTTGAGGCTGGCTCTTTACATTCAGCATAATTGCCCTGAGGTTCATCCAGGCTGTTGTACGTGTACAGTCCCTTCCTTTTTGTTGCTGAGTAGTACTCCCTGGTTTGTTTAACCATTTACCCAGTGAAGGACATCTGGAGAGTTTCCACTTTGGAGCTATTATGAATGAAGCTGCTATAGACATTCGTGTATACATTTCTTCATGCAAGTAAGTTTTCCTTTCTCTGGGAAAACTCTGCCCAAGTGCAGTGGGTCATATCGCAAGTCCATTTCGAGTTTTAAAAGGAACTGCCAAACTATTTTCCGGAGTAACTGTACTATTTTATGTTCCCACCAGCAGTGTATGAAACATCCAGTTTCTCTGCATCCTGGTCGTGATTTGTTGTCATTGTTTTTTTATTTTACTCTTTCTGATAGGTATGTAATGTTATTTCATTGTGGTTTGAATTTGCACTTCCCTAACAGCTAATCATGTTGAACATCTTCTCCTGTGCTTATCTGCCACCTGTATATCCTCTGCAGTAAAATACCTGTTCATATATTTTGCCCATTTTCAGATGGATTATCTTTTAATGTTAAGTTTTGAGGGTTCTTTGTATATTTTAGATACAAATCTTCAATCAGATATGTGACTTATAAATATTTTCTCCCAATCTCTCATTTTCTTAACAGAATCTGTTGCAGAGTAAGAGTTTTTAATTTTAATGAGGTCCAATCAGGACACATTTTTTTTTTTTCTCTCATGGGTTGGGCTTTTGTGTCAAATCTCAGAACTCTCTGTAGTCCTAGATCTCCAAGATTTTTATTGGGTTTTTCCTAAAGGCTTTATACTTTTATGTTTTCCACTTAAGGCCATGATCCACTGGGGGTTAATTTTTGTATAATGTGTGAAGGTTAGGGTGAGGCTCATTTTCTTTGGCCACAGGGTGTCCAACTGTTCAGCACCACTTACTGAAAAGGCTATCCCTCCTCTAGTGAATTGCTTTTGTTCCTTATCAAAAATTTTTTGGGCATATTAATATGAATTTATCTCAGAATTATCTATTCTATTCTGTTAATCTATGTGTCTATTCCTATACCAGCACCACAGTGTTTACTGTGGCTACACAGCAAGACTTACCATGGGGAACCATGATTCTTCCCACTGTATTCTTTTTCCAAATTGTTTTTGCTGTTCCAGGTCTGTCCTTTTCCTATGTATTTTTAAATAAGCTTATCTACATCTACAAAAAAAAAAAAAAACCTTGCTGAGATTCTGATAGGAATTGTATCAAAACTATAGATCAATATAGGAAGAATTGACATCTTTACAACATTGAGTTTTCTAATCTGTAAATGGTTGTTAAAAAAAAAACAGTACACACACCCAGCCTCCTCAGTGCTAATGTTTTTGCATAACTGTGGTACAACAACAACTGTGGTGCCTAAGTGTTTAGGTTTTCTTTGCTGTACTTCATCAGCATTTGGTAATTTTTATCATACAGATCCTGTACATGTTTTGTTATATTTGTACCTGAATATTTCATTTTCTTTGGGTAAGTCATAAATGGTATTACATTTTTTCTGACCTGCCACTTGCTCTTTATCAGTGCATAAAAATGTAACTGATTTTTATATGTTGACCCTGGCCTTGCTGAGCTCAGTTTGGGGAGTTCTTCTTGTAGAATCTTTAAGATTTTCAAAAAAAAAAAAAAAAAAAAGATTTTCTATGCAATCATGTCATCTGCAAATAAAGACAGTTGTATCTCTCTTTTTGTAATCTATGTTTTTAAACATTTTTTCTCTTGTCCTATATCAGTGGCTATAATTTCCAGTACTGTGTTGAATAAGAGTAGTGAGAACTGGCATCCTTGTCTTCCTAATCCTAGAGGGAAAACATTCAATCTTTCACCATTAAGTATAATGTTTGTTGGGGTGCCTCAGTTGGTTGGGTGTCTCAGTTGGTTAAGTATCTGACTCTGGATTTCAGCTCAGGTCATGATCTCATGGTTCATGGGTTCGAGCCCCACATCGGGCTCTGTGCTGACAGTGCAGAGCCTGCTTGGGATTCTCTCTCTGTTCCTCCCCTGCTTGTGGTCACTCTCTCTCTCTTCCTCTCTCTCTCAAAATAAATGAACTTTAAAAAAGTGTAATGTTTGTTGTAAATCTTCTGTGGATGCTCTTGATGGGGTTGAGGAAGTTCCACTCCATTCCTAGTGTATGGAGAGTTTTTATCATGAACAGACGTTGAATTCTGTCTAAGGTCTTTCCTCATTAATAAGACTTTTCTTCTTTAGCCTATTCTGTTTGCTTCAGGTTTATTTTACTCTTCCTTCTGGTTTCTTTCAGCACTTGGAAAATGCTATGCCCCTTCCTTCTGGGCTCCATGGTTTCACATTGGTGTTCATTTGTAGATAATGTGTCGCTTCTCTTTGGCGATATTTAAGACTTTGTGTTTAGTTTTCAGAAGTTTAATTGTAATGCATCTTGGAGTACATTTCTTTGGGTTTATAATGTTTGGTATTCATTCAGCCTCTTGAATCTGTAAGTGTATGTCTTTCACCAGTTTGGGGACGTTTCTAGACCTTATTTCTTCAAATTCTTTTTTAGCCACCCCTTTCTTCTCTATGTCTGGGGCTCTTTTGTTATTGTCCCACAGAGCCCTGAGGTTCTGGTTTGTTTGAGGTGTTTGTGTGTTTGTTTTGTTTATTTTCTCTCTGTTGCTTAGATTGAGTTAATTCTACTGATCTGTCTTTAGTTCTACCCTGTCATCTCCACTCTACTACTGGGTCTTCCTAACAAGTTTTAATTTTAGTTAGTATTTTTCAATTCTACAGTTTCAGTATTTTTTTTTATAAATTCTTCTTTGCTGAGATGGTCTGTTTTGTGTTTCAAGGTAACTTGTAATTGATTGTTGAAGCATTTTTATGACAACTGTTTTAAAATCTTTATCAGATCATCTCAGTACCTGATTCATGTAGGTATTGGCATCAATTGATTATCTTTCCATTCAAACTGTGGCTTTTCTGGTTCTTGGCATTATGAGTGATTTTTTAAATGATATCCTAGATACTTTAGTTATGTTAGGAGACTCAGGATCCTATTTAAGTCTGTTTGGGCTTAACATGTATGTCTGGCATACTTTTGTGGACTTTAGTTCATATGACAGGTTTTTTTTAAGTTTTTTTTTAATTTATCTTTGAGAAAGAGAAGCGGAGGGGCAGGCAGAGGGACAGAGGATCTGAAGCAGGTTGTCTGCTGATAGCAAATAGCCCAACACAGGGCTTCAACTCACAAACCTGCTAGATCATGACATGAGCCAAAGTCGGACACCCAACTGACTCAACCACTCAGGCGCCCCCCCCCCCCCCCCCCTCCGGTGACAGTTGTTTCCTGAGCCTTTGCAGTGCTATTCTGGTCTGCTTCATTCTTCTGGTGACTCTGGGGTTCACATTCAGTGCCTACTGATGCAGTCTGCAAGGCAGGAAGGCCCTTTCCTGGCTGCCTTCTGTTGCCCAGCAACCTTCTAGGGGAGCAGCAGCCACTGCACCTGGTGCAGCACACTTTATGGCTGTTGTGTGAAGAACAGAGAGATATGGGGTTTCACTGCTGCCACCATTGCAGGCATATCAGACCATCCACCAGCCTGAGTTGTGGACGGCTCAGAGCTTGGGTTGTGAAGTAGGTCTAGGGGCTCTCCACTAGGTTTCTGCTGGGTTCCCCCGTCCCAGTCCTTTGGAGAGAAAGAGCAGGCTCCCTTTGGCTCCTTTTGTGTATTCCTATTGGGGGTTCCAGGTTGCCAGGCTCTCCTGCACTCAGTCTGGGGGCATACAGGAACTCACTGTGCTGTCATTCCTCAAGTCCTGAGGTCGTCAGCCAGTCCACCTTCTTTCCAGCTTTGAAAGTCTATTTATGTTGTCTATGGAATAATTTCCAGAGTGTTTACATATATTTAGTGTGGAAGATTAGGGGGAAATGAGTCTCCTCCATCTTGTTCTGGGACCAGAAGCCCCATGCACTTAGTTTTAACGATTAAAGAGAGATATCTCCCTTTATTTCTTGTCAAAAATCTCCATAATTCAATATTAATTTTTAAATTGGATCCAGAAATCTTGCTGCTGGAGATGTTTGTAGGAAATCATCCAAGGAATGAAAAGTATCTACCTAAAGATGATTTGAGTTAAGGTTTCATATTGGTTTGTTTGGGCTGCCATATGTAAAATATCATAGACTGATTAACAACAGGCTTAAACAACAGAAATTTATTTTCTCACAGTTCTGGAGGCTGCAAGACCACGGTATCAGCAGGTTTTGTTTCTCCTGAGGCCTCTGTCCTTGGCTTGCAGATGGCCGCCTTCCCTCTGTGTCCTCACATGGTCTTTCCTCTGTATGTGTACCTTCCTAGTCTCTCTCTCTCTCTTCTGATAAGGACACCAGTCCTAACTGGATGAGGGCCCCACTCTTATGATCTCATTTAACCTTAATTACCTCTTCATAGGCCCTATCTCCAAATACAGTCACATTAGGGCTTCAACATATGACTTTGGAAGGGACACAATTCCATCTATAACACGAGCGGCCAGCAGAAAGAGTGTCATGATCAATTAGCAATGTCTGCTATGGTCACAGGAAGGGAAATGGGCACATATGCTATCCATTTGCCCTCCTAGATTTTTGAACACTCATCCCTCTCAGCTGCAGCTTCCTCCAGCCTCACTCTGTGGAGATTTAAGTGTTCTCTTACCCTTTCCTCATGATATGTATCCCCACCCCCTCCAGATTATCACCTTCAGGGACTATCTACCCATTGTGCTCGGTGATGAGATGCAGAAGTGGCTCCCTCCATACAGAGGCTACAACCAATCTGCTGACCCCCGAATCTCCAATGTCTTCACCTTTGCCTTCCGCTTTGGCCACACGGAGGTCCCCTCCACCATGTCCCGCCTGGATGAGAATTATCAGCCTTGGGGTCCAGAAGCAGAGCTCCCCCTGCACACCCTCTTTTTCAACACCTGGAGGATGGTCAAAGAGGGTACGTCCTTTTGGGGAAGCACTGTCACCGGGCAGTCTCACTCTGTGGCCTGCTTCTAGGGAAGCCTGGTGTAGAAGCCAGACTCCAGGCACTTCCCGCGTGACCTTGGGCAAGTGAATTCACCTCGTTGAGCCTCATTTGTAAAATGGGAACGATGGTACCTATCTCACTAGGACATACAAAAAATTAAGTGGCATAAATGTGAGAGCACCCCACAATGGTTCCTGACACACAGGGAGTGGTCGATATATATCAGTTATTATTCTTTCTCTCCTCCTCTGGCCTCGAAGGTGCCTGGGCTTTCCCTGCCTCAGGCTTCTCTGACCCCTGTACAAAGAATTCATGAGCTTGGGAAATAAATTGCTCTTTCCTGCTCTCCTCTAGGGCTTCCTACCTCCATCACGTGCCAAAGGTTGGCCCCAGCTCCCCTTTACCTTGGGTTGGGCTGTGTCGCAACTGGCTTTACCTCAGGCCTCACAAGTCAGGGCCATTCTCTGTAGGCTTCCGCCACCTCTTCTCATACTTCCAAGTTCCGGGGGGGAACATATGGAAGGAGAAGGAGCTGGCTTT
The DNA here is from genome assembly GCF_028749965.1 of Puma concolor. Taxonomy (NCBI): domain Eukaryota; kingdom Metazoa; phylum Chordata; class Mammalia; order Carnivora; family Felidae; genus Puma; species Puma concolor. The sequence goes on along the minus strand of NC_141680.1, from coordinate 30,104,525 downwards.
CTGAGCTAGAGCTCCAGAAAACTTCTGAAGCTTATAGGCAGGCCATTGCCCCAGTAATGCCTCTATCTTCCCCACCCCAGGCCCCAGGCAGGCAGTCTGGACTGCCCTCCAACCCCAGCATACTCTGCAGGCTGCACCTGGCTCTTCTCTCCCGGCCTCCAACCTGTGATGTTCAGCTGGCCCTACTTTTACCTGAGAGGAAATGTCTGGTGGGGGGGGGAGGGGCCAGCAGTGGAAGATAGTTTCACGCTACCCACATCCCCAGGACGGCCTCTGGCTCTCCTTTGCAGGTGGAATTGACCCTCTGGTCAGGGGCCTGCTGGCCAAGAAGCCCAAGCTGATGAATCAGAATAAAATGATAACAGAAGAGCTGCGCGGCAAGCTTTTCCAGCCCACTCACAAGATCCACGGCTTCGACCTGGCCGCCATCAACATACAGCGCTGTCGAGACCACGGGATGCCCGGTGAGTGGGCCTGAGGTCCTGCCTGGCCCAGGGAACTTTTAGCTTCTTTCTAGGGTTCCTGGGGACTCTTCCATTAACCCTAAGGATCTGACCAATTCTAAAACAGAAGGCAGAGATACCAGTTTTTAAAATTCATTTTGTTCATCTGTGAAATGGCGTCTTCCATTTTCCCTAATGTGGAGACAAGAGAACATATCTGATACCATCTTGGAGCTCCTCAAATGAAAAAGAGATCAACAACTGACTTGTAAAACCAATTTAAAATCCCAGAAAAGTCACAGACCTAGAGCAGCGATGATAAAGATAGTATATGTCTAGTGCCGATTCAGATGACTGATCAGTAGGGCCTGTGTTGAGATGAATCAGGAGAGGAGAATAGAGGGGCTCCTGGGTAGCTCAGTCGGTTCCAGCATCCAACTTGCGGTTTTGGCTGAGGTCATGATTTCATGGCTTCATGGGTTCAAGTTCCGCATTGGGCTCTATGCTGGCAGTGTGGAGCCTGCTTGGGATTCTCTCTCTCTGCCCCTCCCCCATTCATGCTCTCTCTCTCTCTCTCAAAATAAATAAACTTAAAAAAGAAAGACAGAGAGAGAGAGAGGACAATAGAGAGAAACCAATGACTATCGGACCTTTCTTTTATACCCATGAAAGGCAATTTAATGTAGTAATTAAAAGCCAAACTGCCTGGGTTCAAGTCCCAGCTGTGCCATTTCTAGTTATGTGACCTTAGGCAAGTTACTTAACATCTCTGTTCTTCAATTTACATATTTTTACGGCGCTTAGAATAGTGCCTGGACCCATAGTAAGCACCACATAACCTGCTAGCCCTCTCATGCCTGAAGTACCGCAAGTGTAAAACAATGGATCCCCGCCCACCCCGTCCCAAAGGCTAGGAGTCCAGACTTTCTGGGGCTGATGGAGCTGGGGCAGGTATGTCCCCAAGGCGGGCTGTGGTGAGAAGCTCCTGGGATGAGACAGCATCAGCCCCTCTGCCCTAGGGTACAACTCCTGGAGAAGCTTCTGTGACCTCTCACAGCCCCAGACACTCAAGGAGCTGGATGCTGTGCTGAAGAACAAGAGGCTGGCTAAAAAGTTACTGGATCTCTACGGGACCCCTGCCAACATCGACATCTGGGTTGGGGCGATTGCTGAGCCCCTGGTAAAGAGGGGCCGAGTGGGGTCTCTCCTGGCCTGCCTCCTGGGGAAGCAGTTCCAGCAGATTCGTGATGGAGACAGGCAAGTGAGACCTTATGAGGAAGGCAGGGGTGAGCAGACCCTTCTGCGATGTGGACAAGTCCTGTGTGAGGACTAGTCCAGACCTCAGAGTGTTCCCAGTGACCTCCTTCCTTCCCCTTTGGCACAGTGGGGAGGGAGGGGCCACCGCCTGAGCTGTGTGGACAGACCCTGCTTCTGTCTCTGCAGATTCTGGTGGGAGAACCCTGGGGTCTTCACTGAGAAGCAGCAGGACTCTCTACAGAAAATGTCCTTCTCACGCCTTGTTTGTGACAACACCCACATCACCAAGGTCCCACGGCACCCATTCCAGGCCAACAACTACCCTCAAGGCTTTGTGGATTGCTCAGCCATTGACAAGCTGGACCTTTCACCCTGGGCCTCAGTGGAGAATTAGGGGCCCAGATTTCCCAGCCTCCCACACTGTGCAGTTTTGCTCGCTTTGGTCCATGATGCCATTTCAGGCAAGTTCAATGACCCTGTCCCTTAGAGCTGCACACCCCATCCGGGCCCTTCTATTCAGCTGGGTTTCTTGACACTCACCAGATGCACACCTCGCTCAAACCCAAGGCCAGCACCTCTGCCTTTCCAGCTCTTCCACCTGAATCCCACTGTTTCCATGCCATCTGCTCTGTCTGTGGGATGTCACCCATCCTCTCCCTGCAGCAAGTCTTGACTGAGGCCATGGTCTTTGCACTCTTAACTTTCCTCCTCTCCTTTCAAACTAGATTGCGAGCTCCTTGAGCCAGAGACTTCTGTCTGCTTCCCAGTGTCCCCCGTGCCATCAAGCATGATGCTCAGCACACAGCAAGGGCTCAATAAACATCTGATGATTGACTGATGATGGTGGCAATGACACTGTTCCCTTCCAAAAGCAGGCTTTGGGACCACTGCCAAATAAGCAACTAGATGTTTACAGTGCAGACACGTCTTACCACGAAGATGTGTGCACGGGTCTGTGGGGCGAGAAGGCATGGTTTGGTGAAATTTCAGAGTTCTCTAAGAAAAGTGTGAGGCAAGGGGCTCCTGGGGAAAGAAGCAATGGCCGTAGATGAGGGAGAGGGTTTGAAGTGCCATCAAGGGGTCAAACAGAAAGGTTGTCCCAGCCTGGATAATCCTACAGCTAAAGTTGATTTTCCTTCCAGAAATCCTTCTGGGAAATACCTCCTTCTTCTAGGGCAGTCCTTGGAGCCTGTGAGATCTCAGAAGGGGCATGGCCAGAATGTTCCTTGTACCGCTGCCCAATACATGTTCATGTGTTCTTTTAAAATGACCCTCCGGGTAAGGTCAGCCCAGTCAGCACCTCCAGATCCCCTGACTGGTGGAGTGGATGGAGCCACCCTGTGGGAGGAGCCCAGGACCCCGAAGACTTGGCTGCAGTCCTGGCTCTGGCACCCACTTCTTCAAGCCCTTGGATGAGTCTCTTTCTTCTCTGAGCGTCCCTCTCATCATCAGTGAAATGGAGAGGAGTATTTCTCCTGCTATGGGAGGTCCTATTGTGGCCTGGGGCTCCTATGGGTACATAAGCCTCAGCATCCTGCACACCTTCAGGCTCCCAGCTGCCAGGGAAGGGAGCCAGAGGGGCAGGGGAGAATCAACCAGTCTCAGATATAGGGCTCAAGTTCCAGGCAAGGTTATTTGAGAAATACCCTCCTTCCCTTCCCTCAGCTCTGGCCCTGTCCTCCCGGGCCCAGCCATCTGATGTCCCTGCTCTTGGAAACTGGCTACATGAAGCCAGGACTGAGAGGGAGTCTACTGTCTTGAGGGCCTCTGAACCACCGTGCCAGGCTGCAGGGGTGCAGGATCCAGAGGCACCCCATCATCTGGGAAGGACCTCCTTTCCCATGACACCTCTGTTCTTTCTCTCCCGTGGGACACAGTGTTTTGTTCCTGACACAGAGTGAGCACGTAGCAAGTATTTGCCAGAGCAATAAATGAATATAAGGGCCTGGGGACCACTGTTTCTGTTCTCTGGGGTGGCATGGGTGGAAGGTGAGAGGCAGGATGGTCTGACCTGGCCCGGAGGCTTCTGAGAATTGACTGCCTTCCATGTGTGGGTCAAAGGACAGCTCCTCGATACCTCACCCCCAGTTTAGAGGCACAGACCACACTGGTTCAAACTGAGATCCCAGAGCAAGCCTCATGCTGAAGCTCCAGCCCCACAGCAGACATGGACAGAGTAAAGGTTCCCATCAGTGGTGTTTTATTATCATAGACGTCAGGTACAAACAAATGGCACAAAAGGGCCAATGCGTCCCAGTTCCTCTCCAGGTGGGCTCCTGTGAACAAGCAAGAGAACAGTGTGAGGAAGCAAACGGGGAGCCACCAACTGAGTCCTGCTCACCTGGGCCCACACCTCACCCACCACGCACACCCTAGCTGCTAATGGCCATTCCTCCAGGGGTCACTCATTCACTGTCAAGTGTAAGCTCTCCGAGGACAGAAAGTGTCTGACTTTCCCTGAATGTTTCTCAGGCCTACACAGTGCCTGTCAGTAAGTGTTTGGTAAACAACTAGAGGATGTAAGTGGGGCCACTAACGAGCCAAGACAGCTTTTATTAGCAAAGAAGAAAACTCAGGCTTAGCGAGGTCGAGTAATTTGTTCAAGTCACACAGTGGAGAGCTGCAAAGTCAGGATTTTTGCGTAAGCAATCTGGCTCCTGAGCTTGTATCCATTCTAGTATCTTCCCTATACTTAATACATAAACAGCAAACACACACTCACATAAATGACATATAGACGCAGCACACAAAACACTACCCACATTCACAGAAAACACACACATATGAAATGCAATTTATATACGTTGCATATGCATGCGCGCACACACACACGAATGAATGTCTAGTCATTCGTGTTCTTGGTCAGAACAGGGACAGGCTCACCTAGGGAAGGGAAATCCCTGTGGTCCCAGTGGGCCAGCCCAGGGACGCCCAAGCTTCACCTCACCGTCACACCCCCTTACTCAGCCTCTAGTCACTCCGCCTCCAGGGAGTCAGGTCCAATGCAGGGAGCGTATTGCAGCTGACAAAGTCCCGGGGGAACGTGTTGGACATGAAGATGTTGTCCTTGGACACGGTGGTGATGCCCGTGTTGTCACAGATGATGCGGGGCAAGGAGATCTTGGCCAGCGCCTGCTGCTGCTGCCTGGTGAACACGCCCTGGTTCTCCCACCAAAACCTGCATGGTGACACCCAGGGACATTGCACCTGAGGCTGTCCTTGGCTGGGAAGGCATCAGCGGGCTTGAGCTGCTCCCTGGATGGAAGAGGACCAGCACACACACCCGCTCCACAGCAGGAGATGGCTCCAGGCCCTCAGGCAGCCCAGGGATTTTCAAAGGAGTGGTGCCTTCCTCACAGTACAAAGCACAGCTGCCCGGCTGCCTCCCCTCGGCCTCCACCCCCCACCCCGTGGCCTCGGAGGCCCCCCAGCTACACAGGGAGCTGGGCCCACACTCACGGACCCCCGTGCCCTGGCCCAGGGCTGTGACCATGGGGGTGGAAAGAATCTTGGGGTTGGTTTATAATGTGTCCACCCAGAGAGGGACACCTTTCTCTAATCTTCCCAAGGGCACAATACAGGCTAGGTAAGAACCGGGTATGACACATGTCAGGGCCACGATGAAACGACACTAGTAGGAGAGGCTTGGAGACCGTTCAGCAGTGAGTGACTGCTGTATGGTGGCACCCTGAAACCAGGGAAGGCATCGGTAAGACTTGCAGTTTCTATGTCTCCCTTCACACCCACGGCTCCAGGCCCCTCCTTGCTGCACCCCAGCAAGTTCAGGGCGCATTCAAGGATGACCTGGAGGCCCAGAACACACTGGAAAGTCACGGATTCCTTCCTGCCCCTCACTTCACAGGAGAAAGTCGGGGCCCCGAGAGGTTGGGGAATAGGCCTGCAACCACACGGCGGGCCTGAACTGCTCGCCATGCCTCACCGGTCACCGTCTCGGAGCTTCCTGAACTGGGTCCCAATGAGGCAGGCAAGTAGCGGGCCCACGCGGCCGTTGGGCTCCAGGGGCTCGGCCACACCGCCCATCCAGATGTCAATGTTGTCGGGGGTGCCGTACTGCTGCATCAGCTTCTGGGCCAGGCCCAGGTTCTTCATCACTGTGGCCAGCTCGCCCACCGAGCTGGGCTGCGGGAGCCCACAGAAGCGCCGCCAGGCATTGTACCCTGCGGGGGCGGGGAGCGGGGGCTGTGGGTGGGTTCCCCAAAACTCACCTCCCCAACACGCCGTGGCCACGTACAGAGGGACGTGAGGGAGAGGCCACGGAGGGGCTTCTCCCAGGCTCTAAGCCCCAAGAGAACCCTGAACTGAGGGGCCAAGACTCTTCTCTTTCCCTTGCCCTCCCACTGTGAGGAAAATCCGAAACTGCCCGGAACTCCCACAGGGTCCAAGAATAGGGACATCTCATTGTCCCCCTCTGAAGATCTCAGATCTGAGGCTTGAAGTGTGTCTAGAAGGTTCAGCCACACTAGCTGTCCCATAATGTAGGCACAGGCTTTGGGGTTAGGCTGACCTGGGTTCAAATTCAAGCTCTATCCCTGATTTGGCTGGGGAAGAGCCTGGGAAGGTTCTGAAGCTCTCCAAGCCTCAGTTCGCTCATCAGTAAAATGGAAGTGATGATAACCTCTTCCCCTCAAAGTTCATGTAAAATGAAGCAAAATGAAATGTGATGTGGACAGTTTTCCAGCCAGTGGGGAAGCCTGGGCAGCTGCGGGGCACTGGAGAGGGCAGGGCTCGAGAGTCGGGGGGCAGGGGAGCTCCTGCAGCCCCCTCACCTGGGAGGCCGTGGTCCCGGCTGCGCTGCATGTTCAGGGCAGGCAGGTCCAGCCCGATCCTCATGACCTGCTCAAACAACCGGTCCCGGATCTCATCCACCACGATTTGGTTCTGGCGATTCAGCTTGGCAGGGGTGGCCATGAGGCCCCGAAGGATGGGATCAATACCACCTGGGACAAGAGGAGCAAGACTTGGGGAAGGATCTGGCTCCATATCCAGAGCTCAGACTGGACTCAGGGTTAAGTCCCAGGTGCAGTTGGGGGATCACAGAAGAGGGCTGGGCACATGCAGCTCCTGGTGCCAAGGTCACCCCAGTGGGCAGGTCTTCACCAGGGAATCAAGGTCTCAAGGTATAATGCCATTCAGACTTGCAAGTTGGGATGCACTCAGGCCCTGGTCTCCTGGGTCACCGAGAAGAAGCCAGTTCCCTACAAGCCACCCCACCCTTTGTTATTATATACAGAAGCAGTCAGGTGAACCGAGGCTGGAAAGTCAGATAGGATCCCCAAAGATGGAAGGCAGAGTACTTCTCCTGTCCTAGCTTCCTGCAGCCAAGCCCACCCCACCACATCCTCAGCTGCCAGCCCACTGTCTCCTGGCCTAGGTCCTGCTCACCTTCCAGCACTACTCTCCAGGTAGCAAAAAAGACCTTGCTGAGTGGAACGCGGGGGTTGGGCCCCATGGGCTGGTACTGGTTATCCAGGCGGAACATGAAAGGTTGGATGAGGGTGTGGCCATAGCGGAAGGCATTGGTGAAAACATTGGAGATTCGAGGGTCCACCGAGTCATTGTAGGATCTGTAGCGTGGCAGGTACTTCCTCAGGGCCTGTGGTCCCAGCACCAGGGGCAAGTAGTCCCGGTAAGTGATGATCTAAAGAAAAGTCACGCTCACAGTGGCCTCTCCACTCCACCTTCTCTACAGAGTCTCCACCTGCACTCCTGGCTTGGGGAGCCCCTCCATTGACTATGGCCAGGGTTGTCTCCCACAGCACTGGACCTGGGTCCAACAGAGTGGCTCCTGAGTGGTGGCTTATAAACAGAGCTCTACTGCTTACCTACTGTGTGACCGTGGGCCTGTTATTAACCTCTCTGAGCCACTGTTACTCAAATGTAAAGGATAATTATGCTGCCCTCTGACTTAAAGGATTAAATAACAAGGGGCTTTGTTAGTCAATAGCTCCTTTGCCCTTGAGTTATTAATGTTTTGTTTCTCCTAATTTATAAGCTCCTGAGGACAAGGGTTGTAGCTCATTTCTCTGGAAATTACTCAGTGCCCAGCAAGCACTTGGCTCACAGTAAGGTTCCATATGTTTGTGGAGGTGGGGGAGGCAAAAAAGAAAAGGGCCACCCTAGATGATTTCCTCAGTGAAAAGAGAAGATATGGAACAGTCTCACTCTTGATTCTAGAGTCTGGAATTTTCTGTGAGGCTTAAATGAATCTCACTTAAGTTCTTGGTGCAAAGCAAAAACTTACCCTCAGCACCTGCAACTCTCTCCCTCTCTGGAGTCTGAGAGTATTGAAAAGGTGTGTGCGTGCATGCACACAGGTGTGTGTGTGTGTGTGTGTGTGTGTGTGTGTGTGTTTACATCTTGGGGAGAGGATGGGGGTGTTGAAGTATCAAAAGTTGGGAGAGAGAACCAGGAACATTTTGCAGGGGTAAATAAAGGTGAGGAGATTGGGTGAGCTATGATAGAGCCAAATGAAGAGGTGAGCGGGTGAAGGAGCCAGGAGATGGCTGGGGGGGGGGTGGTGGGGGAGAAGAGGAAAAGAGAGGCATTTATTGACCAGCTGCTACATGCCAGGCACTTCAGACCCACCCCTTTAATTCTCCCAAAACCATCCCAATGGACAGGAAGGAAGAAATAGGAGCAAGCCTAGGAGAGAGAGGATGGAAGGCAAGTAACCTTCATCAGGCACTCAGTATCGCCAGGTGTTTTCATATATATCACTTAATCTTTACAGTGTCGTGGATGAATATGTTGAGGCTCAAAACACTGGCCCAAAGTCACACAGCTAGGATGTGGCAGAGGCACATCTGCATCCCAAGCCTGCCACATCCCTGGCATCATCAATACTCAGGACGGCATACCTGGACCATGGCTCCCACGATCTTGCGAGCTTCTTGGTAGAGCCTCTCTCCATCCCAGCCTGGGTTCAGGCGCTTGAGTCGTGTGGCCAGCCGGTTGTGCTCCCGCAAAAAGAGTGTGTGCATGGAGGCGAGCTCGGGCATCTCACTTGAGCGGGGGTCCCCTTGGGGAAGCAAAAGCTACTGTCATTCCTAAGACCCCATCAGAAAGGACTTGCTCCACAAAGACTCCCTCAGCCAAGATCTGAAACCCAGACTTTGTTCCATCCATCTTTCCACACCATGTTCAGTTTACATCTCCTCCAGGAGGTTCCCCCTTGATGCCCTGGTCCACCATGATAAATTCTTCCTCTGTTTAGGGGCACTGCTGCTTGGAGATGCTCATTCAATAGGCATCAGATCTGCCCCATGACTTGCCACCTTCTAATGCCTGAGACTGGGAGCTCCTTGAAGACAAAGACCATGGCTTGTCCCTTTCTGTATCTGTCCCTCCACCCAACTCACACACAGACACATGGAGTTTAACACAGTGCCTTCTACAAAGTAGGAGATCTGTAAACATTGCTTGGTTGACTTATTCTCTTGCTTCAGGCCAGACCAAAAAGTAGCATGCATGTTAGCACTCCTTACTTCCATGCCCATGTCAGACATAGCTAATGATCACAGCACTCTCTCCTGCTAAAATTGGAAGCAACCTCAGAATCCTTCTTAACACAGGACTCTAGAAAGCCACTAGCCACCTGATCAGAGTTGCCATCCTCGCCCTTACTGCATGCTAATTTGCAGCCTGCTCGGGCTCCAGAGAACGGGGTGGGGGGTAGATTTTTACAGTCCATATCTGAGACTGTTAGAAAAAAAAAAGAAAGAAAACCAAGTGAGACCCCTAATCCCTCCAGTCCTCCCCAAGCCTTCTCTGGAAGGGCCAGAGTTAGGACCAGGCCCGTTTAGCAGGACACTGGGTTCAGTCTTTATAAGTTCTAGAGGCTGGTGGGAAAGAAACTCTGGGAGCAGCTTTACCATCCCATGAGCTGCCAGAGTGCACGATGATCCAGACCCAGGACATGTGGCTCAACGCCAGGATGGAGGCAGCCATAGGTCGCTGAGGAGTGCTGCTCTTCCTTCACTAGCCCAGAAAAGTCTCACAGGAGCCGACCTGGATCCTCCTGCCCAGGACCAGTGGGGGAGAGGCCACAGGGAGCCAGCCATCAGGAGAAGTTGGGAGGCCAGAGGGAAGGGCCTCAGGACCTTTTTGGATCCACTATTGGATTTACATTAAAAAACATTGGAAGTTTCTGGGCGTGGGCACCATTATTGCTCCAACCATATTCCCAGGGCTTCCAGGTATTTAAATTTAAAATCTCGCCCTCTCTAATTACAGGGAATCAAGATGGCAGGAGGTGATATTCTGGAGCAGCACTGTCCCATAGAACTTTCTGAATTGATGAAAATGTTCTACATCTGTGCTGCCCTATATGGGAGCCACTAGCCTATGAAGTTATTGAATGCTTGAAATGTGGCTAGTACAGCAGAGGAACTGAATTTTACTTTTAAGTTAATTTAACTTAAGTTCATTTTAATTAACTTAAATGTAAATGCAAATAGCCATGTGTGGCTAGTGGCTACCATAGTGGATGATGCAGTTCTAGAGAGTGAGGGTGCCATGTCTCCTTAGTCCCCTGTCCCTGGGGACTCAACTCTCTGGCAGAGTCCAGAGGGAAAGGGAGAGATGTAGAAAGGGATGGACAGATGGAAAAGAGGCTCCTTGGCTATCCCTGGGTCTCCTTCTTAAGTTTGTTCTGTTTTTGGTTTTGTTTTTTGTTGGTTTTGGTTTGGGGGTAGGGGTTGGTCTGCTTTTTGGTTTTGGTTTTTGCTCCACCCAACTTGTTACCAAGGCAACTGGATTAGTATCATGAAGTTGATGAGGACAGAGTCACAAACAGCACCCCCGCCCCCAGCAGGGTGTGCCCATGCACCAGCCCAAGTTCCTACTGGTGGCTGACCTGCCAGGAAGCAGGGGATGCGCGCAGAGCGGTTGGTGAGGAGGCAGGGGTCATCACGCAGGTTGTCAAAGGGCAGCAGGGCCCGACCATTGTCACTGAAGCGGGTGTTGACGGCCAGCAGCCCCAGCTGGTTGGTCAGGTTTCGAAGCTTAGTGGCCAAAGAGTCCTCGCTGCCATACACCATGCTGGCGTCCACGAAAGAGGTGAGTGCATTGATCTGGTTGCGGATGGTGATGTTGCTCTCTGTGCAGGCTGGGGAGGAGCGGAAGAAGGGGATGCAGTCACGCTGGTTCCTGATGCGGGGATCATCTGGTGGGATCTGTGACACGTAGACAGGCCCCGCTCACCAAGGGCAGGGACAGAGTGGCTCTCCCCCGGTCCACCCCCCACCCCAAGGCCTTGATCCCACCTCCAAAGCAGCCTGGAACCCAGGACCAGACAGGGAGACCCAGACACCACAGCGGGTTCCTCAGGACTCTGGCTGCCCTCAGCTGGCAGGGAGGCCTCTCAAGTCCCACAGACGATCCCTGTCTGCGGTTGCACCTGCAGAGTGCTTCTGAGCTAAGGGGTGATGACCAGGACTCTGGAATGGGGGATGTGCACCCCCAGGAGAAGAGCTGGCCAGTCCTCACCTTAACTTTCTCTCCCTCTTTCTCTCCCCCAGTCTACCCCTCCCTCCCCTGTTCTCTGGATGCAGTCCCTACACTCGCAGTTGGCTTTTTCTTCCTTTTCTTTTCCTGCCCCCCCCCCTTCCCCGTCGTCCTTTTCTTGTCTTTCACTCTGGCCCCTGCCTATCTCTCCTCTTCTCTCTCTCTCTCTCTCCTCTCTCTCTCTCTCTCTCTGCCATTCTCCTTCCTTTCTCTCCTCTCCCACTACCCTCCAGCCCTCCAGCCCTCTAGCAATGGACAGCCCAGGCTCTGTGCAATGTGCCCTGATGCGGGAAGGTGCCCCTCTCCGGTCAGAGGAAAGGGGGACTGAACACGCGGCACCTACACGCGGAGGTTGGAGGGAGGCAGGAAGGTCCTGCGCCAGGGAGGCGGAGGGGAGTGGGTGAGCAGGATGAACCTTACTCAGGAGCTGGGGAAGGGGTTCAGCACAGAGGGAGGTGGCCGCTTGCAGGAATGATGGCCCCTATCCCCACCGGGCAGGCAGCGGCGGGGCAGGAAGGAGGAAGCACCTTGAGCGGGAAGCAGGGAGGCTCCTGCTCGCAGCTGGTCTCGCAGTCGACACTAGTGATGAAGGACGCCAGGGCGCCGGGATCCGGGCTCAAGTCGAGGTCGTGGTCGATCAGCTGGCCCCACTGCATGAACAGCAGCGAGCGCTCCTGGTCCGGGGTCAGCTGCTCCGTGGGGAAGCGCACGATGGCGTTGGAGACGGCGCGCGCCTGCGGGACACTGGGCGTCAGGGGCCGCCTGGGGCCCCGCGCGCCTTTGGGCCCGGCCTCGCCCCCTCTGTCGGCCGGTGCTCACCAGGGGGACCGGGAAGCCGCCGCGCTTGACCCCGGGCGTCCAGCCGAAGGGCAGCGAGAAGCCGTCCTCGTACTCAGCCGGCAGCCAGCGCGCGAAGGCGCGGTTGGAGGCCCCCAGCGTGGGACTGCGTCTGCAGGGATCGGACGGGGCGCTGACACGACGTAGCGCCACGGGCCGGTGGGGGACCCGGACGCGACCTCGCGTCTGCCGCCCGCCCCGGGGCCGCCCCCAGCCAGCAGCACCTGTTGTTGCACTGCCCGGTGATGGTGCGGTACTTGTCGTTCTTGGGGCACGTCACCCCCACGTCCTGGTAGGCGCAGCCGCTGGACTTGGACAGCAGATTCAGCTGCGCGGGTGTCAGCACGTCTGAGGCCGGGGAAAGAGGGATGTGGGAATTGAGTCCCTCCCCCCCATTTCCTATCCTAAGCTGGGGAGCCTTGATTTGGGGGCACAGAGAGGAGACTCCGATGTGCCTGAGCCTCCCCCCGGGAAGACGAGGCGGGGGGAACGGGGGGGGCGGGGCACTGGGAGATGCCTGAGGTCCCGAGTAGAGCAGGAGACTGAGGTTGTAGGGGCAACGGTACCGGTGATGTTGAGGGGCCCTGGCCACAGAGGCCGCAGCTTCCCCTCCAGCAGGCTTAGGGCCACATGCAGATAGTCAGCAGCCCTCACGGCTGTCCTGGTGGCTGCCACCGGCTGCTTGAAGTAGGACAGGAGATCCATGGGGCTGGCCAAGCCACTGCGAAGCCGCTGCTTGATGCTGTTTGCAGAAGGGAGGAGTGAGGCCACAGAAGGTGGGGGCAGAGACACTCAGCAGAGCCCGCAGGACAGTGGAGACAGACCCACGGACAGGAAGCAGGTTTCTGTTTATAAACGGACTACGGACCTGGGTATCCAGACAGAGGCAAGGCCATGGGGAGTGATGTTCTCAAACCCAAAGACACAAAGACTGACAGGCAGACGGAGGGTCCCATCCGTACCCACGAAGTCCCCGCATCAAGTTCCTTCTCCGAAAGACCTGGGGCAGCCTTGCCCAGAGCTGGGAAGTGCCCAGTAACCCACCTCTCCCGCTGTTCCTTGTAGGCCGTGTCCACTAGCCGCTTGGCCTCCTCCATGCAGGTCAGCACCACCGAGGTCTCCACTGCCTCTGGGACAGCTGTCCAGAACAGGAGTCACATAAGTCAGGAATGGGCCACCCAGGGTGGCCTGCGCTGAGGAAGGGGATCCTTGGGACTCACAACCACCCCCAACGCACCACCTTTTCCCCTTCTTTCTGCCCTGTTACCTGGACCGGCACCCTCAGAGGGTCGGGGCACCGCCAGAATGGCCAGGAGGAGCCCTGCAAGAGCCAGCAGCAGCTTCATCTGTGCAACAAGACCCCAAGCCCGGTAAGTCCAAAGCCCACAGTGCATTCGGGAGAAGAGAGCCCCACCATCCCTCTCCTTCTGGCCCTTCACTCCCACCTTCATACCCCTGTCCAACCTCCATGGGTCCTGCCTACCTCCTGGACGGAGGGGTTCACAGCACGCCTCTTTCACTAGCTTCAGTCTCTCAGCCCCTCAGGACCTCACCTCTGAAATTCACCTGGCATTGGCCATGCGGTTCAGCTGAATCCAGGCCTTTATGTCCTCTAGGCTCACTGGGGGGTGGGGGGGGGGGTGGGGGAGTGGGGGTGCAGACAAAACCCGCCCCTGGAGACTAAACGCTCTCTCCTCCCCAACTGGGGTTGGGGTGCCCAGAAGGTGATCGCTTCTTTGGGAGAGAGGGACAGGAAAGGAGAGACCAGAACTGTGCCCAGCCTTTGAACTTAGCATTCCACCCGAGTTTCTCAGCTCCCATTGTGTGCCTAGACAATTGTTGTCCCCAGGTGTATAGGCAACTAACCCACCTCCAAAATTCTGTTTAAATTTAGTGTCCAGGGATCCTTGCAAAGGGACAAAAGTCAGGAACCAAGAGCCTAAGGAACTATGGGAAATAGAGTGACCCCAGAGGAGGAGGGAAGGTGTAGGGGACTCTTGGAGTAACAATCTGATCAGCCTCGGGGGGTTGTCCCCCACCCCCAACAGTACGCTGGCCCTTGGCAGCCCCCCATTCTTGGCGAAGGCTAAAGGGACAGGAAATCTGGCTGAAGACCGTTGGATTTCACAGGAAAGCCTGGGGGCTACAGGCTCAGGACCAAGGTAACTTCCTCTATCCCTCTCCTCCTCCCCTTTCTTCTGGGCTCTGGGTAGCCGGCTATCTTCAGCACTCCTGCCACCTGCTCCTGGATTTCAGGAACCAGGAAAGAGCAGAGCTGGATGTGGTTAGTGGTCAGTTAGGTGACACAGCCCAGGGCCTCTCTGGGATCAGGTCAGTGCAGTTAAGAGGACTGGGGCTAAACTGTAGGATAGCTCTGGAATAGAATGAGATAGTGCTTCCCCTGAAGAACGCTGGCAATGCAGCTGCCATTCTCAGGCAAGACAAGTACCCCATGACTAATGGCTGTTTGTCCATCTCCTTGGGCCCTTGTTAGGCTCCCCTGTTATTTGGTCTAGCCACACCTCCTACCCCGGCCACCTTCCTGCCCTCACTCTTGTCATCTATGCTCAGACCACATCTTGACCAAGGAACAAGGGACAGCAACACATCCAGAACACCCTCCTGGTATGCCCACAGATCCTGTCACTTGTGGGAAGTGGAGCCCAGTGGAGCCCATGAAGGAGGAAGCCATTCTTCCAGCCTGGCTCTGCTGACAACTTGTTATGTGTGAACTTGGACAAGTGGCTCCTTGTGAATCAGATTCTAGAATTTTATACTTTTGAAAATACTTTTTGGGGCGCCTGGGTGGCGCAGTCGGTTAAGCGACCGACTTCAACCAGGTCACGATCTCACGGTCCGTGAGTTCGAGCCCTGCGTCGGGCTCTGGGCTGATGGCTCGGAGCCTGGAGCCTGTTTCCGATGCTGTGTCTCCCTCTCTCTCTGCCCCTCGCCCGTTCATGCTCTGTCTCTCTCTGTCCCAAAAATAAGTAAACGTTGAAAAAAAAAATTAAAAAAAAAAAAGAAAATACTTTTAATGTTTATTCATTATTGAGAGAGAGAGAGAGAGCACAAGTGGGGGAGGGACAGAGAGAGAGGGAGACACAGAATCTGAAGCAGGCTCCAGGCTCTGAGCTGCCAGCACAGAGCCCGACGCAGGGCTCGAACTCAGGAACCATGAGATAATGACCTGAGCCGAAGTCAGACGCCAACCGACTGAGCCACCCAGGTGCCCCGAAAATACTTTTTTAATCCTACAAGTAATATATTTCCACTCATGAGAATTTAGAGAACACAAACAAAAATAAAAATAAGTCAAAATCACTTATAATCAAGTGAGGTTATGGGTAAATTTTTTCTTTCCAGGCTTGTCATTTTTCATACAAATAAGCAGGAAGAAAATAATTCCTCATAATCCCACTACTCGTAAATAACCCCATTTAACAATTTGATATCCTATATGTAGATATAATATGTATTTTTTTTTTTTGGAGAGAGAGAGAGAGAGCAGGGAAGAAGGGCAGAGGGAGAGAGAGAGAATCTTCTTTTTTAAAAATGTTTATTTATTTTTGAGAGAAAGAGAGAGAGAGAGAGACAGAGCATGAGTGGGGGAGGAGCAGACAGAGAGGGAGACACAGAATCCAAAGCAGGCTCCAGGCTCCGAGCTGCCAGCCCAGAGCCAAATAAGGGGCTCAAACTCACCAGCCTGAGCCAAACTCATGACCTGAGCCAAAGTTGGACACTCAACTGAGCCACCCAGGCGCCCTGAGAGAGAGAATCTTAAGCAGTTTCCACATTTAGCATGGACCCCGACACAGGGCTTGATCTCATGACCCTGGGATCATAACCTGAGCTGAAATCGAGAGGCAGACACTCAATCGACTGAGCTAACCAGTGCTCCTAGATATAATATGTATTTTAAAATGTGATAAGAACATACTCTAAATTTTGTCTTACAACCTAGTTTTAGTACCTAACAATTTAGCCTGGACATCTCTCTATGTCAATAAATATAGACTTAGTTCATTTGTATATCTGCATAATATCTTGTATGAAGTACTATGTACTAGTATATGAAGTACTAGTATTATTCACTAATTCCCTCTTGTTAGATACTTGGGTTGTTTCCCATTTCCAGTGTTATAAGCAGTACTAGGGTCAACATTTGTGGGGTTAAATCTGTAGTCCTATCTTCAGTTATTCCCTCAGGCAAGAAGTTCTAGATGTAAAATTGATGCATATTTGGGTAGCAACATTTTTAAGGCTTTTAAAAAAAAAATTATCAAATGGCCTCACGAAGATTGCACCTCACCCTTCCATTAGCCATGCCTGAGCGCACCTGTTCCCCGTTGCCCTCATCAGCTCTGACAATTAGCGTCCTCTTACCCTTTCAGGGGAATTGTCAAGGCTCAAAAGGACAGAGATACTTAAGCCCCTTGCAGCTCAGATGAGAGAGATGGAGCTCAGTGAAGGAAATGACTGTGTCAAAGGCAGCAGTGTGGCACAGCTCAGAATGATGTAGCTGTCAGATCTCCTGACTTCCACACCAGCACTCTTCACCCGGTGGCCTCTGCAACCTCACTCCTGACCTTTCGGGCATTTATTCAACAAGTACTGAGCCCTTGCAGGGGCCGCTTGCACTGTGCTGGCCACTGGGCGTACCCTGCTGAGCACAGTGCGGGCTTTGTCCTCAAGGAGCACACAGGAGAATACAGAAAGGCAAACTGATGGCACATGAGAGCCTTGTGTGGTGTTCTTTGGGGGCATCAAAGAGAAGCACGTGGACCAATTGGAGGTACTTAGGAAAGATTTCTTGACGAGTTGGTGCTTGAGACAATCTTGAAGAATGTTTAGAAGTTGACCAAGTAGGGGCACCTAGGTGGCTCAGTCGGTTAAGCACCCAACTTCAGCTCAGGTGGTGATCTCGCGGTCCGTGGGTTCAAGCCCCATGTTGGGCTCTGTGCTGACAGCTCAGAGCCTGGAGCCTGCTTGGGATTCTGTGCCTCCCTCTCTCTCTGCCCCTCCCCCACTCATGCTCCAGCTCTGTCTCTCAAAAATAAACATTGGGAAAAAAAAGAAAAAGAAAAACTAAAGCCTTTTCAACGAATGATGTTAAAATACCCTTCACTCTCTGCTGCTGTGCAGGTGGGAGAATTCTTAAGATGTACAATCCCAAACCACCTGCCTTTGGCTCAGGGCTGGAGCAGTGGGCTTGCATTTACCTGCAGAGACTTGAGATGCTCCTTGACTTTTATAATGTTTCCAACCACTTAATAATGAATCAACTGGGCTGACCGCAATGCTGTCCAGTCTGTACCTCTGCTGATCCCTCATGTAGGCCGTGTTTGTCTATCCCAGGCATATTTGAGGCCCAAAGGGCTTCTCCGCGTGCAGAGTAACCAGAAGGAGACCATGTCTGTGGGAGGAGATATTCCAAACAAGCCTAGTCCCTTAAATTATCCCCAGTTCCCATCCCGGGGGTGGCCTCTGGAGGGCGCTGCAACTGCTCCATCTCAAGACTATAGTCCTGGGAGGAAGTCGCCCCCCCCCACCCCCCGCAAGCCCTCCGCGCGCCGGCGCCTTCCCTTCTCCCCACTTACCTTCCCAAACACCCCCACCCCAGGGTAAAGTCCAACTGCCTGTGGGATAACGGGCCCTCTGCTACTGCTTGCAAAACAGTGCGCTCTTTCTTAATGCTGTTTAGGAAACAGTTCAGTTGGGATTACCGCCAGATTTCCTGTGTGTGTGTGTGTGTGTGTGTGTGTGCGCGCGCGCGCGCGTGTGGTTGGAGAGAAGGAGGCTATGGAAGCTGGGCGGAGGCAGGGTCAATGACCCCTCAGACACAGCAATTGCACCTGGCCCAAAGACCTTCTTTTCTTGCTCTTTAAATTTTTAAAAATTAATTTTGAATTGTACAGGTAATACGTGGATACATTGTGAATAAAACTAAAATGTCACAAATCCTGTGAAAGCTCTCTTTAGATTAGGTTATTGCACCATCCCTAATTCCAGTCTCCTTCCTCCACTCCTCAGACCTACACCCTGTTGCCATTTTTGTGTTTGTCCCTCCAAGCCTTTTACTTTACATTCATTTATATATGTGGATCTGTGGGAAACATTCGTCTTCCTTTGTTTTCCCACAAATGATAGTACATTAAACATTTTGTTGGGCAATGTGCTTCTGTCATTCAACAGGACATCTTGCAGATCTACCATATACTACTTAGAAAACAATCTCACTGTTTTAAAAACCTCTCGTGCATTCTTCTGTGAAGTTATACCTCCATCATGCGACCATTCCTCTCTTGATGGGAACTGTTTTCCCATTTTTTCACTATTAAAAACAATGCAGCAAGAAGCCTCTGTACACACACACACGCACACACACACACACACACATTGTCCTCCAGGGTAAAGATTGAGAAGTGAGCCACAGGTTTGTGCATTTAAAATTTTTAATAAATCCGTAATACCAAACTGTCCTCCAGATTTATCAAAATTCTCAAGGGCAAAGATTGGAATCACATTATTCGTTCAATTTTTATTTCTTTCGATAATAGCCAGCGTCTTTTTATTTGAATTAGCTGTTCTGTAAATGTCCTGTGTTTGGCGTTGTCCGTTTTTCTATCGGATTGTCATTGTTTTATTTATTTGTAAAAGTTACCATATATTCTGAATAATACTAATCTGTTAGCTGTTTTGTATATTGTTAATATTTTCCAGCCTGTAACTTTTCACTTGTTTTTTATAGGGTCATTAAAAAAATTTTTTTTTAATGTTTATTTTCGAGAGAGAGCACGAATGGGAGAGGGACAGAGACAGACGCACACACACAGAATCCGAAGCAGGCTCCAGGCTCTGAGCTGTCTACCCAGGGACCGACACAGGGCTCAAATTCACGAACTGAGAGATCATGACCCGAGCGGAAGTTGGACGCTTAACGACCAGCCACCCAGGCACCTCTATAGGGCCATTTTTTATGAAGTGGTCAGATTGATCAATCTTTTCCTTTATGGATTTTCCTTTTCAGACTTGTTTAAAATGATCTTTCCTTTTTCAAGAACATAAACATACTCTCCTAGATATTCTTCTAATACCTTCATATTTTGATTTTCCACATTTAGATCACTAAAGCATCTGGAATTTTTGAGTGTGAAAAGTGTAAGTGCACAGTGCAAGAGTGGACTATCTTTATTCATTTCCAAATGGGTAACCAGTCATCCCAATGCCTTCTGTTTTTTTCCCCACTGAAATAAGATACTGCCTTTTCTCACTTAACATAAATGTGTGTGTTTTTCTGGAATATTCTATTCTACTGATCTACTAGTCTATTGATTCCTATGTCAATATCATTGCAATTTCCATAACTTTTTAATATTTTTTATTTCCATTAAGATAAATTCTTCTTTCTCATTCTTCTTTTCAAAGGAATCTTCAACATTCTAACATATTTACTCTTATGAATATTTCAATATCTAGTTCCATGAGAAATCCTATTGATATTTTTATTGATATTGTATTCAATTTATACATAAATCTGGTGACAATTGGCATCTTTAAGATATTGTCTTCCTATTCATATACATCCATTCATTCAACATATATTTCCCGAGTACCTGTGGTCCAGCACTGTTCTGGGAACTAGGAACAGAGCAATTACCAAATCACTTACTCTCCTAGAATTTACATTCTTGAGTAACACAGTACATTATTTTATTTGTCTACTTTTATATTCTTCATTGAAATGTTATTGTTTTACCTTCTGGTTAGGTTTGTTCCTAAGTACTCCCTTTTTGAAATAGGTATATAAATTTTGTCATTAATTTCTCCACAGAACTTGTAAAATCGTATAAGTGTTTTCTTTCTTTAAAAGTTTTAGTATGCTTCTTTTAGTTCTCTTTAGAAGGCAGAGACATAGATCTGAAAAACATTGGACATTTTTAACCCCTACCCCCATCCTAGAAAGGTTGTGTTCTCTAATGAACAAGGTTTAAACAAAAAAATTTTAAGTGACTATTCAAGCTTTTGTTAGTTGCAAAAAATAGTTCCCAAATTTGTTTCAGGTAGTATTGTAGAGATAAAGACAAGTCAAATGATATGATTATACAAATGTTTAATGGATATTC
The DNA here is from genome assembly GCF_028749965.1 of Puma concolor. Lineage (NCBI taxonomy): Eukaryota > Metazoa > Chordata > Mammalia > Carnivora > Felidae > Puma > Puma concolor. Next base: position 30,084,340 of record NC_141680.1, on the reverse strand, counting down.
AATTAAACCCCTTTATACCTGTGGTTATTGGTAGTGGGGGTAGGGTAAGTGTCCATGAGACAAAGTTAAAAAAAAACCAAAACACTAAAAACATGAAGCACTAAACTCAAAGTAAAAGAATGCAACAGCAACTCTACCAATCAGATTAGTTAAAATTGTAAAAAGCTAATAAAGCCAGCACCAGTCAGTATGTGAAAATATAAGTGCAGATTGGCCCCCACGACACGGGATGGCAATTTGACAATGTCAGTCAAAATCCAAACTGTACATTTGTTTTGACTCAACAATTCTACTTTCAAGAAGAAATGTATCCTTCAGATGCTTTGTTAGGAAATCATAAAGATACCTGCCCAAGAGTGTTCATTTCAGTCTCATTTCCAACAACCAAAAGACCAAAAACAAGCCATATGTCCATCAAAAAAATTTTTGACACACTGGTCATTCATATAATGGTGTTTTATGCAACCTTTAAAACTAATGAAGGAGAGAGGGGGGCTCCTGGGTGGCTCAGCTGGTAAAGCATGTGAATCGTAATTTCAGGGTTGTGAGTTCAGGTCCCACGTTAGGGCCTTCATAAAAAAAAAAATAAAAACTAATGAAGGAGGTCTATACATAGGAATACAGAAAGATATGTTGCCAAAAGAAAAGAGCTAGTTACAAAGCATATACCACATGATACAATTCATGCAAAACACACAGACACACATGCATGCTATGGGCATATATATATATATATATATACATTTAAATATGCATAGAAAATCCTGGAAACAGGCACAGAAGCCTATTAAGTATGGTTACCATTTGGGGAATGGAACTGAAAGGGTTGGGTGGAGGGTGGTTATTTTAAAACCAATGCTCCTCTGTTTGATAGTTTCACAAAGAAAATAAAATAACTTCATTACCAAAAAAAAAAAAAAAAAAGGCAAGACAAGACAAAACAAAACTAGTAACATCTCCCTCCACCTTACCTTCCCAAAGTAGCAAATTTTGATTTTTTTTTTTACATAATCAGTGGTTTTGGATTACTTTTGCTTTGGTTTACTTAATATGAAGTCAAACACTACCAAAGATTGAAATGATAGCATCGGCATATGTGGCATTAAGGGGTAAGCATTTCCCCTGTGGGAGACTTCAGTAGCATGACTGATAATGTGGCTAAGTATAAAACTCAAGTTCAAATTTCTTTCTCTTCAGCACTTGAAAGACATTGCTCCATTATCTTTACACATCTAGTACTACAATTCAGTTCTCTGTTACAAGTAGACACAATTAAGCCCTATTTCAGGCAAAGCAGAATTAACATGAGCTACAGGATCCATCGGCCAAATCTGACTATGGAGATGTCACGGAAATGAGACACAAAAGTGAAATTGTTGGAGAAGAGAAAATAAAAAGTGCTGGTAAGGGGAACACAGACTAAGAGGGAGAGGGGCCAGGTTTCTCCAGCAGGGGATGGGGCTAGGAGGAGCTACCCAGTCCCCCTCCTCTCTGCATGTTCTAGCCCTCATCAGATCAGTGCCCACCATGTAGAGACAGCAAGGCGGGAAAACAGCCCCTCAAGGCCAGCAAAAGTTTGTGAAAGGGGACGTTACATGGTGATGCTGGACCCTGGCTGGGTTGGGGAGTGGAAACACAGCTCCTTTCCTCTACCCTGACGACTAGACTATTATGACCTAATGGGAAGTTCTCACTTGGGCACAAGTACATGGAGAATCCCTAATGAGTAAGATCCCCCGGGTAAGTGCAGGGTGGCAACAGTGGATGAGCCCAAATTATAACCGCAGAGTCTCTCTAAGCTGTGAGTCTCCCACCAACGCCCTTATCTGTGCCTTGTACACACTCTTTAAACTCAACAGGAGGGGGACATACCAGCTCGTAGGCTTTCATCCTCTATCTTCCTCCCAGGTCATGACCAAGTGGAATTTATCCCAGGAAACTCAGGTTGGTTTAATGCTGAAAAATCACTGAAATTTACCACAACTAAGAAAGAAAACCATATAACCTCCCATTAGATGCAGAAAGATCGTTTGACAAAGTCCAACATCCATTACTGACTATTTAAAAAAACAAATCAAAAAGCCCAACTCTCTGCAAACTAGGAGTAGAAGAGAACTTCCTTGAACCTGATGAAGGGTATCTACAAAAATATATGTCACTAACATCATTATTCATGGTGAAAGACTAAATGCTTTTCTTTTTCCCTAAGACCAGGAACAAGGCAAGTGTGTCCACTCCTATAATTTCTATTTAGCACTGTACTAGAGGTTCCATCCAACCCAGTGGAGGAAGAAGGAAGGAAGGAAGGAAAGAGGGGAGGGAGGAAGGAAGAAAGGAAGGAATGGAGGGAGGAAGGGAGAAAGAAAGAAAGACCGAGACAGAGAGAAAGAAAGAAAAGGCATCAAAATTTGAAAAGACGAAGTAAAACTCTTTGTTTATATACAGTATGATCACATATGTAGAAAATTCTTAAGAACCTACAAAAACTACTAGAACTAATAAGTGAGTTTGGTAAGGCTGCAGCATACAAAGCCAAAATATAAAAATCAGTTGTATTTCTATATACTAAGAACAAAGAATCTGAAATTTTTTTTTTTTTAATTTTTTTTTTTCAACGTTTATTTATTTTTGGGACAGAGAGAGACAGAGCATGAACGGGGGAGGGGCAGAGAGAGAGGGAGACACAGAATCGGAAACAGGCTCCAGGCTCTGAGCCGCCAGCCCAGAGCCCGACGCGGGGCTCGAACTCACGGACCGCGAGATCGTGACCTGGCTGAAGTCGGGCGCTTAACCGACTGCGCCACCCAGGCGCCCCAAGAATCTGAAATTTTAAATAACAATACCATTTATAATAGCATCAAAAATATGAAATAATTAGGGGAGTGCCTGGCTGGCTCAGTGGAGCCTGTGACTCTTGATCTTGGGGATGTGAGTTCGAGCCCCACGTTGGGTATAGAGATTTTTTTTTTAATTTTTGTTAACCTTTATATATATGAGAGACAGAGAGAGGCAGAGTGTGAGAAGGAGAGGGTCAGAGAGAAAGGGAGACACAGAATCCAAAGGAGGCTCCAGGCTCTGAGCTATCAGCACAGAGCCTGACGCAAGGCTCGAACAAACTCATGGACTGTGAGATCACAACCTGAGCCGAAGTCGGACGCTTAACCCACTGAGCCACCCAGGTACCCCTGGGTGTAGAGATTACTTAAAAATAAAACCTTAGGGCAGCTGGTGGCTCAGTTGAGCATCCCACTTCAGCTCAGGCCACAGTCTCATGATTCATGGGTTTGAGCCCCTTGTCGGGCTCTTTGCTGACAGTGTGGAGCCTGCTTGGGATTCTCTCTCTCTCCCTCCCTCTCTCTCTGTCTCTCTCTCTCTCTTTGTCCCTCCCTGATTCGCACTCTCTTAAGATGAATACATAAACTTAAAAAGTAAATAAAATTGTTAAAAATGAAATAATTAGGGATAAATTGGACAGAAGATGGACAAGATCGAATTACCAAGAGAAATTAAAGACCTAAAGAAATGGACAGATGTGCTGCGTTCATAGGTCAGAAGGCTCAACATTGTTCACATTGTCCCAACTGATGTTTGTCGAGTCTCAATGTTGAGTTTGCCTTGGCCTTAGTAGTTGAGAGCCCCTGCAAGACAGGGTGAGCAAGGCTGCTGACCTGCAGGGTTTCGGTGAGAGAGGGAGGGGGCACTTTGGTGGCTCCTCGCCTGGGCAGTGATACTTCTGGTTTCTCCTGGGTCTCGCCAACCACCTAGAGTACCACCTGGTCTCTGACCTACGCTGCCACTCCCGCTGTTGTATCTAAAGGCAGACGCCCTCGAGCTCGAGCCCCACTTTGGGTAAGCCCACTTCTCTATCTCTGTCCCTCATGGGATTCTCTCTCTCTCTGCCCCTTGCTCACTTGCTGCCTCTCTCTCTCAAAACATAAATAAATAAATAAATAAATAATAAAGACACACACCCTCACCTTTGCCCCTTGGCCCCTGGGGAGGAGAATGTGCAACAGTCAGTTGACCTGGTTGCTCCCCACACAGAATCTGGACTAAGCAAGCTGTCAGTAGCCCCCAGGGTTTCTTCTGCTCTGTCCGCGCCACCTCTAGGCATGGAGCAGCACACGGGACTCACACACACACCCTGCTTTGAGGTTTCTGGGGACGTTCTCCCATCTGTTTTTCTGTCCTCTCTCTGCTGTTCTAGTCTACTAAGAGTCCCCCCCACCCCGCCCTCCTGCTTTCAAGTGGAACTATATAGTTTCCTTGCATTTTTCTTACATCTGTTGTTTCTATGCACTTAGTACAGGAAAATCAACATTGCAGGAGGTGCTCAGTCTGCCGCCCTGAAACTGGTGCCTTCTCTGGGGTTTCCCGCCCCCTCGCCAGGTCTCTTTCTCCCACCAGAACCCCGCCGCACAACTCCAAACACCCGGCCCTGCCACCAGGGGCTCGGGAAGCTGCCACACCGTCTGTGGAAAAGAAACTCAAGAGCTGCTTGGTGTTCTTGTCCATTGGTTTTGCCCCAGTCACCCCCGGATGTAACTTCTGAGTTCCGAAGTCAAGTGCAAAGCCCAGCACGACCCGCCCCTCGAGGAGTCCTTTGCCCCAGTTAGAGCCCAGCATGGGTTTTGCGAAAATAGACTTTATTATAATAAAATGTCTTTTTAAACAAATACCCCCACCATTCCACACCCCTGGAGACCAAGGCCGGGGGTGGGGGTTCAGTCGAACAATCTCCCACCACAGTGAAGGAAACATGCAGAGACACTCACCCAGCCGCAGGGTTAGAGGGGGTGGTGAGGGTAAGGGTGGAGAGCTCTCTACCCCATTCTGGACAGGGAATGTATGAAAATAGCTGCATAAATCTGTCCTCTTCCTCAGCCCCCAGACTCCAACAGGGGCCAGAGGAAAATGATGCAAACGAGAAGTTGAATCCAATGAGCAAAATAAGGCAAACCCAACTCCTGCTTTCTGCCCGCTGGCCCCAGGGCCTTTGGGGGTGAGACACACAGGGGCCAGGAGGCCGGGCTGGCAGGGAGGGGTGGAGCACTATGGAGCGGGGTTAGGCCCGCTTTGGCATGGCCTGTCTCCTTCCTGGGCCTGTGCGGTGGAAGCGAGGTGGAGGAGGCTGGACTGAGGCACTGAGTATGTACATATATACAGGGTTCCGCCCGCCTGCCCCGTGGGGAGGGGGGCTCCAGGGGATCCAGTGCAAACTTGCCTTCAGGGAAAGGAAGACATGTCAGGATAGCCTGCGCCATCGGAGCGGGGAGGATCAAAGAAGGGACTAGCATCGTGTGGCGGGAAAGTAGGCATAGGTGGATGGACGGGGAGTCACAGGTCCTGGCTCTGTGACTGAGGTGCTCAGCAACCTTGACCGAGTGATTTCCTCATTCTGCGGCTCAGTTTCCCCTCCTATAAGAGGAAGGTGCCCCTCCAGAGGATTCATCCTTGAGGACTCATCTAGCTCTGACCTTCAAAGAGTCTCTGATTCCCATCCAAGTGCCACAGCGTTAACTCAGAAGAATGGGCGTCCAAGGCCTTCCCCACCCCGTGACCCCAGGGGCCTCAGGGGGCCACTTCTGCCTGCAAGACGGGCCACAGCATCACTCCTTCTTCCCAGAGCCCAGTTTCCTTAGGAGCTGTTTTCCCTTGGAGAGGAGACCCCACACCTTCTCGCTTGTGCCCTGTGGCCCCCCCAGTTCAATTGTGGGGAAGCTGCCAGGGCCAGGGGCACAGGACCAGCCTCTGGGCAGTAGGGGCCCTTGTGCTGAGCTGGCCCAGTCCTGAAATGTGAGAGAAAAGGGACAAGGTCAAGGCCTGGCTCCCTGCCCCAACCTGACACCTTCGCCCTACAATCTCAGGTACTTACAGCCCTCCATGTCACAGACCCATGGTCAAGAACCAGAGCCCCACTACCCCCCCCCCCCACTTCCCCCAACACACAGAGCTCAGAGGGGTGAATGCTGAGGGAACACTAAGCTGGGAGTCAGAGGGACAGACATAGAGTCCAGTTCTGCTTCCAGAACCTGGGCAAGCCGCTCCCCTTCTCTGGGTCTTCCTAAAGGGTACTGGGCTGACAGAGCTCAGGAGTCCTCGGACCTACCCCTCGGGATGGGTGCCCCCAATTCCCCCATGTCACCCCCTCCCAGCAAGGAAGACCTGGACCACTTAGAAGCAGCCACCGCCACCCCCCTGCCCCACTAGGGAAAGCAGTTCCTGCAGCGCCTCACAGACAGAAGCAGCATGCTCAGCCAGTCCAGCAGATGCAGTGTTCCAGTCCCATGAGGAAGAGATTGGGACTCTTCCTTAAATGACCTCTCCGAGGGCTGTGGGGAGCCAGGGCCAGAGCCACACCACTCAGCCCCACCACTAGCTCTGGAGGCTGCCCTGCTGCCTCTGTCAGCATATGTCCCCTGCTGAACCTCCTCCTAGCTCCACTGGCAACCATGAATGGCTCCCCTTGGCACAGGCCCAGCCAGTGCCATTAGTGGCCTAAAGGACAGGGATTGGGTGAACAGGAGAGCCACCGGGAAGCCTCCCTACCCCTATTCCCCATTCCCACATCCTTACCTCGACCTCCTGTGCCTGGCACAGCCCAATCAGATCTTGCCGGCCAACGAATTCCCCACCCCTGCCCTCCAGTCCCTTCCTCAATGCCTGCCCCCGACTCACCACCACAGCCTGGCAGTCTCCTGGCCAGAGCCAGCCATAAAGCCCAGACCAGAGGCAGGAGAGCTGGGTGCCCAGCCTAGGACCCCCCAACCCAAGGCCCTGGTGACATGGCAGGGCCTGCCCTCAAAGAGGTTTGCCGGCACCTAGAGGCCAAGGTGTCTACTACTAACCAGCCACGCCTTCCCAGGGCTCCTTTCATAGCATCCCAGGAGGGAGGGGTTGCTGGGGAAACAAACGAAGGGGCCTCTGAGCCCCAGAGATGAATGGTTTGGGGTTTTCTATGCATTTCAATCGTTTAAGCCCCCCTTTTATTCTCTCTGGCAGAGAAAATTGAGAATTGGAAGTAAAATCATGCATCTGATCCCCTAACAGGTCATGATGCAGAGGACAAGGGTGGGGAGACTATTATTACTGGTGGAATTACCGTATCATCCTTCTGTCACCAATAATAATCACAATATTATAATACCATAGTCATATGGTATCATAATACACAGATGAGTCACAATATGGATGTTACACCACATTCTATAAGCCGCATGAGCTATAGAATATGAGGAGTCAGCTAATATGGGGCATTATATATTAAAATGACATGTATTCCTATAGCAGCTGGCACTGCCCAAGGTAAAAACAAAAGGAGAGGATGATCCTGCACCCAGATCTGGCTCCACAGCAAGATCTCCCTCCCCCAATCCCTAGGAGAAAGCAGAGAAGCCAGGTCAGCTCCAGTATTCAGGACAAAGGAGTGCTATCTGATTATGGTGACGTAAGGAGTGGGGAGTCACATGAACAGAGGGGGCCAGTCCCCCACTTACATGTTGCTCTCTCTATATATATCTATCTCCATCTAGCACTGGACTCGTCTCCTCCTCATTCTCTGAAGAACAGGGAACAAAGAGAGGAGTTGGGTTATGGACTGACTCACATACTCCCTGCCCAGTCACCAGGTCACTCAGCTCGCAGGAACTGGTCCTGCTTTGCACAGCCTTTGCTTCTGTAAATATTGCGGACAGATGCCCAGGGTTTCCCACTGGGGCCAGGAGCCATCCCCTCTCCCTGCGCCGTCAGGCTGTTAACTCAGCTGTATTCCACCCACCCCAAGGAGAAGCAAGCTCTAAGAACAAGGACCCAGGAAGCTTGCTGGGCCTTGCTGGGCAACTGGCTTTAAAAGACACCTGGGAGACAGGGTAGGAGGTTCCCTGAAACCCGGGCTATGACTAGTTACAGGTGTGAGGGCTAGAGGGGTCCTTTTTCACAAGGCCCCTCACCAACATCAGCCCGCGGGGCGCGGGTAGCTGGGAAAGATGGACCTGGGATCAGGGTCACAGCCGTCATTCCTCTGCAGAGAGAGGCACATACTGGGAGGGAGCTGGCCCTGGCAGGGCTCTCCCTCGAAGCCTCACCCTGCACAGTGCTCCCCCAGATTATAGCCAACTGCTCCCCTCCCACAACACTGTCTGAGCCCCCACCACCACTCTGGCAGGGTACAGCCCCAACTCTTCACTGGGAGCCCAGCTCTTCACTGACCTGACTCTCGGCCTGGGATGTCCCGGGCTCCCTGTCTGAGCTGCCCGCCTCAGGTCCAGGGCCCTCCAGGAAGTTGGATGGAACCAAGCCCCTCTGTCCATTGAGCTCCCCCTGGGGAAGAGATGCTGATGAGGCTCAGACTAGGAAAGAGGCCTCAGCCCCACCCCCTCAGCCCTGGAGCCCCTGGGGGAACAGTCTGAGGTCAACGTCACTGTCATGGCCTGGTCCATGTCAATGCCTGGTCCATTCTTCCAGGTTTCCTTCAGGAACCCTTGCTCATCCCTGTCCCTGGCTCTGGTAGAGCCCTCCCTGGAAGGGCTGGTGAAGGGGGTATATATAGCAACTCCCCGCCCCCCCGCCATGTTCTCACATAGTAGAAACCATCATCGTCCATGTCACCGAACACAGTAATGATGTCGCCTGCCCGGAAGGGCAGCTCTGCCTGTGGAAAGCCCAAGAGGCCGACGTCAGCCCTGGGGAGGCCGTGCACCACCCCCTTGGCTGGGCTGTCTGTGGGGGTCCTCACCTCCACATCCATGTTGGGGGAGTTCTCCCGAGGGTTGTAGTCAAATGCAGCCACCATGGAACGGGAGGATTTCAAGCTGGCAGAGGAGACCTGCTGGGGGCGGCCTGCAGGAGAAGGGGGAGAGGACTGGAGACTCTCTGGACCCCCTACACCATACCATCCTCCACACTGCTGAGCCCCTATTCACTACCTCTCCACTAACTGCAGCCCTTGGAGAGAGCCCAGAGGGGCCACCCAACACCACCTCTCCCCAGTCTCCCCTGCACAGGAATGGCCCCTACCTGCACAGGGTTGGGCAGAGCCTTCTGCCTCAGCTGTGGAGAGAATGTGCAGGTGAGCCCTGCCCCTCACTTCCCTCCTCATCCCAGGCTGGGGGTGGTGCAGGGCAGGCAGGATGCTCGGTCTCACGCAGGGGATACAGGAGAAAAGATGTTCAGGGAACAGAGCCCAGCCCTTTGGATTTGGTAGTAAACTAAGACCCAGAAAAGGTCAAGGACTTGCTCCAGGCTGCACAGAATTTACAGTCAGGTGCTTTTTGGAGCAGAGGCCCCGGCAAACCACTCCCCGTCCCCATTAAAAGGACGCTCCCCAGTGGAGGGAATGGATGTGGATGAAGGTCTGCCCTAATTCCCTTTACCTGCTCAAAACCCCACTCATGTCTCCCCAGAAAGCCAAGCAGTGCTCCCCACCCCCACTCATCCTCACAGACCCCGAGGGAGAAGGGGGTCTCACCCACCTTTCTTGGAGCGGCGGGGCTTGGGGGGAGGCCCAGCTGTGCGGGCTGTAGAATACACAAAGGGACCATTCCCTGATCCAGAAAGGCAAGTATATGTGAGAGAGAAACTGAGGCAAGGGAGGGGGACAGAATAGTGTCTCTGGAGTCTCCTCTTTGGACTGTGCCAGGGTTCTTGTGCTCAAGTTTCTAAAGGGCTTTCCTCTCCCATCCTAGACCTCAAGGACCCAAACTTCATGGCCCATCCCCTCTGCAACAGACCCCCGTTCCACGTGGCAAGCTAACTGCTGTGGCCACACTGGCCACACTGGTCTCTACAAGGCTCTACAGGTTCTGCTAGACTCCGGATAAATGATGTTCCTTGGCCACCCTGGACATACAGGTGGCTCAGGAGGGACTGAGTTGGAACTGGGGTGGTGGGAGGTAGGTAAGGGACAGCAGCAGGACATACCTGAGCCTTCAGTGAGAATATCTGGGGACAAATAACCCCGCTGGAGCAGCTGCTGTCTCTCTGTGGGACTGTCCACAGCCACCTCAGCCACCATGTTGCAGGGGATGTAGCCTGTCCGACCCCCACCTTCACCGCGGTAGAAGCCATCGGCATCCTTGTCCCCAAACACCTGCAGGCAAAGACCAGTCATCTCAAGAGGCCAATACGGCTTGCTCCCTGGCTCCAAGGCCCTGAGCCCCACAGCACCACACTCAGAATTGAAGAAGAATGCTCTACCTTCTGTGAGTCGTGAAACAGGAAACAGGGGGAAACAGCCAAGAATAAGGATTCATACAGCATCACTAACTGCCTGCACGTCCATCCCCCCAGCCCACCCCAGGCTAGATCTCTGTAACCTCTGAACAGCAGCAAAAAGCCTGGAGTAAATACTTGGAGACTCAGTGAAAACTGTAACGTTACCAGGAGCAGTTACACTGTGCGGTGTGCCCGGGCCACTGAAGTAACCCACATGCCCTGAACCTAATCCTCAACCATCTCTGGAAGGTGGACATGAACATCAGCCCCATTTTACCACTGAGGAAACTAAGGTCCAAAGCAGCTAGCGCATCTACTCAAGGTTACACTGCTGCAAGTGTCAGAGTCAGGACTCTGGCTCTGGAAGCTGTGGTCACCCCGTGAAGGCTAGGACACCTCCAGTACAGGAGAGGAGAGAGGGTGGGGGACCTGGACAATCAGTCAGTCACCTTCAGGATCTGGCCCTCCCGGAAGGGGAGCTCCTCTTCCCCAGCGTCAGGGTTGGGTGACATTGACACCGGGTCATAGTCAAACAGAGCCACAAAGGCCCTGACAGGTAGGTCCTGGTAAACCGGCGCTTCTGCCGGGGGGCTCCTCAGAGAGGCTGTGGAAAGAGCGATGACAGTAAGGTCTCACCAAAGGGTTAGGTCAGGAAAGGCCCCTTCGGCCTCACCCAGCCCCCCTCGGGTGCTCACCCAACTCGGTACCGCCCGTCCTGGGGGCCTGGGCCCCTCTCCGCAGGGGGCCCCTCCGCCCAGAGCTGTCCTGCCCTCTGGGCTCCCCAGTCTCTGTTGCCTGCAAAGAGAGCGCAGCAGAGAGCAGAAGTGACACACCAGCCGCTGGTGGGGCATCAGCAGGGGCAGGACCCCACACGCGTTCCCCAGCTCTGCCCCGTCAGCATAAGCAGCACAGCAGAGCCGGGACACAACATTCCTCTCCTGGAGCCTGGGCCCAATCTCTCGGAGACATCAGACACCCCCACGGGGGGAGGAAGGGTGGAAGGGGAGACCCCGGCTCCGGCCACCCTTGTTGGTGAGTGCAGAAGAGGGAGGGTCTCAGAGCTGGCCGAGGAGCATGGGAGAGGAGGGCCTCTTCTCAGCATCGGGGTCGGGTGATGCTGGACATCACCGTCAGTGTCCTGAAGACGTAACTAAGCTAAGCACAGGGCCACCCTGCCCAGAGGCAGGGGGCTGGCTGGCGGCAATTGGCGACTAGCGGTAACAGAATATTGTGCATCCCAGTTCCGACAGGCAGAAGCAGCAAAGCAGTGGAATGCGGGTGGGAGGAGGCGGGTGAGGGAGCCCAGAGGCCCAGCCCCACCTCTGCGGATGGAGGCGGCAGTGTGGAATGGGAGTGGCTGGTGGGCAGCAAGCAGAGCCACCAGGCGGCAGCAGGCAGGGGGCTGCCAGGGTGGGCAGTGGGCACGGACCCGGGAGGGTGGCTCCTTGGCTCTGCCAGTCGCACCGCGGCCTCTCCGCTCTGGCTCCCCCTTCTCCCAGGCCGAAAGGCGTGGGTAGGGGGTGGGGCCCGAATTGGCCTTCAGAGGCCCCCTGGACCTTCCTATGGGGGCCGTGCCCCAGGCCTCCCCATCTCCAGGGTAGCAGGAGCTGGTGATGCTGATGCCACCGCTGCCCGCCTCCTGCTCGTCCTCAGAATCATATTCGATGCTGATTTCCAAGCACTTGGGGGAGAAGCAGCCGGCCAGGCTAGATTCTGGAGCCCGGCCACGGGAGCATCTCCGGGAAGGGGCCGGCCGCCCTCTCCCACCAGCCTCTGGCCCACCCTTGGTCCCCTCGCCCACAGCGGGGCTGCCCCTCTCCCGTGTGGGGCCCGGTCGTCCGGAGGCCTGGGGCCCGCCGTTGCTGAGAAGTCGGCTGCAGTGTTCACGGGGATCTGGGGACCGCCTGCGGTTTGGGGGCTTCTCAGGGGAGCCACTTCCTTTCCTCCGGATGCTTCCACCAACTAGTCCGGGTATGTCTTCCAGGCGGTCCCCACCCCTGCAGGGCTCTGGAGACAAGGGACACAGGCCAGGTCCTCGAGGCTGACCACTGTCACAGCCCAGCCCCAGCAATGCAGACTCGGGTGGGCCGGGGTCTCGAGAAGAACAGCCTGCCCCTGGCCTCTCCTCGTCTTCCTCATCCTCCCCCTCATCTTCCTCGTCCTCCTCTTCTTCCTCTTCAGGGATGCTAAAAAGCTTCTTGCTGCAGAACTGCTGGAGGGGCAGCTCCAGGATCTGCTCCAAGATCTCCTCGTCGCTGTCGGTCTCACAGAAGGGGTCAGGCTGGGGCTGGGGCTGGGGGGAAGGGCAGTGGGGAAGAGAGGTCCGTGGGAAGAGGAGACAGCTGTGACCTTTGTCCTCAAATGAGGGGAGGGGTTCCATGCAACCCCACAGCCCTCCCTCAGCTTCCTACAAGAGGAAAGACCAGAGAGGGGGCTGGCCCAAAGCCACACAGCAAGTCCAGAGCACAGCCAGAGGAGGAATTAGAGAACACACCCCAGGAACAGGCTGCACAGATGTTGGGGCCCGAGGGACAGGAGCAGCAGGGAGCAGACCACACCTGTGACAGCAGGGAGGCCTCCCCACCCCTCCCCAGAGGCTCCCAGAAAGGATCTCAGGAGACCAGGGTGCTGCATGTGGCAGGCTGGAGCGGGAGAAGGGGCAGAAGAGGGCTCCTCAGCCTCTCCTTTCTTCCCAGGAGGGCAGAATCCTGAGTAACTTCCTATCTACTGCTCGGGACAGGGCCCAGGCCACACACCTAGAATGTTGCTGGCACTCAGTGGTGGTTGGAGCAGCTGCTGACACGAAGGACAGAGACCCGAGAACCAGAGGTCTAGGGCCCACGAGCCCATCCTCACCCCGTTACCTTGGCCCCATTCTCCCCGATGCTGTTGCCAACAACCTGCTTCTGGAAAGAGCAAGTCCTGGAACTCAGGTCCTCTTCCTCCTCCTCCTCGTCCTCCTCCTCCTCTTGGATGTCTGAGAGATCTGAATTGCGGCCATGGTCCACAAGGGAGTTCACCAGACGGACCCCGAGCTCTGCCGTGTCCTCCCTCTGCAAGAGGTGAGACAAAGGAAGACAGAGGGAAGGGTTTGAGGAGGCATAGGGGGCTCCAGTAGGATCAGCCCTAGCTGGAATGACAGGGGTCCCTTGGCAGAGGGAGAGAGAGTCATGTCCCAAATGGGGGGTGTGCACAAGGGTGGGGGTGGGGGGAAGAGGATAGTAGCCAAAAGGAAAAGAGGAATCTGGGAAGACAAAGTGACAAAGAAGCGGACATGGAGCACACACCAGAACAGAAACTAGATGGAGAGGACACCCAGATTTTGGCTGGCAGAGGGAGGGAGGCAGGCCCCAATTCTCTGGGTGGCCCAGTGTGTCCCCAGCTCCGTACCTCAGCCCTGGGCCTCAGCCCAGACCCTGCCTCTCCTCCTCGGCAGGCCTCAGCACAGGGCACCCGCTGGGCGAGAGCTCCTTGGGTGGAGCAGGGTGCCAGAAGGGCCTCTTCCTGGGCCAGTGGTGAAGCTGCAGGGTCAGGAGCTCTCTCTCCCACAGCTGGCTCGCTGGCCCTCCCGTCCTCTGAGGTGCCCAGCACAGCTGCCCCAGCCTCCTCCTGGAATGGTGGGTACTGAGGAAGGGCCCAAGCCCTCAGCCTCTGTCCCAGCCTCCACCTGTTCCCCCTCTCCCCAGCAGGGTACCTGGGAGCAAGGTGCTGGGGGCTCCTCGGGGGATCCTTTTGCTGCCTCTCTGGGAGGGCTTGCTGGGGGGGCCCCGGGGGGCTCTCGAGTTCCGTGGGGGTCAGGGCGCCGGAGGGGAGAGCTGGGGTCTCCAGGCCCCGGGGAGGCTGGAGCAAGGGGTGGTCTGGCTTCCGAGCCTGGCCGCGGTGAGGGGCAAGAGACCGTGGCTGGTAGGCAGGCCGCCACTAGGGCTGGGGGGACAGGAGCTGGAATGGAGTCAGCTGACTCGCCGTGGGGTGACATGGTGCGCACAGCCACCTCATGGCACACTTGCATCAGCTGCAGCTGGGACAGCTCCACCAGCACGCTGCCTGCTGTGGGTGACGCCACCTCCATGATCTGCAGGTAGAGGGTAGAGGTGGAGGTGGCTGAGTCGAAGACATGATGATGGTTAGCAACGGCAGTCAGCATGATGCCAGGCAGCACACTAAGGCCTTGGCATGTCTTATCTCACTTAATCCTCCTGGCCACAGGGCTTCAGTGGTGGCCTGGTGTTTGAATCACAGTTGTCTGCTCTCAAAGCCCATGCCCTCGACCTATCTGCTTGCCCAAATGGGCACCCAGTGCCCAAATGGCAGCGGCAGGGCATCTCTGTGCCAGGTTGGGGAGATGAGGTCTCTGAGCACGGCAAGGAGAGACCCATATCCCAAGGAGAGACCCAGAGTCCCCAGGCCATACCTTTTGCCCATCAGCATAGATGGCATAGCCCGTGACCCGGACGCCATTGGAAGTGCCAGCAGCATCAATTGTTACTGGGAGCCAGCTGATGATCAAGATTCCAGGGGAGGGTCCCGGCTCAATCTGCACATCCAGGGGGGCATCAGGTGGGCCTGAGGGGGGGACGGTACCAGACCCAGGTATGCAGGACACTCACCTGCAGAGGCACCAGCCTCGTTTCCCACTTCCCTGAAAATGCACTTCCCCTGGTCTGGCCTTCTGAGTATTACAGAGCGTCAAAGCCCAAGCAAGCCTGCATACCTGCTGGGAGTGTGGTGAACTGCAGGGTGGCAGCCCGCTGCTCCGGCTTTTCCCAGCCTGGTTCCCAGGACTCTCGAGGTGGGAGCTGAGCCTCCACTCGGGCCTGATAGAGAGTGCCAGGCCGCAGGTGACAGAAGGTGGCCCAGTAGGTGCTGGGGCGGGCAGGGGGGCACTCTTCCCCATTGAGGTAGACGGCATGGGCCAAGTTGCTATTGCCGGGCACCCAGGTGATCTCAGCAGACGTGGCTGTCAGTCGATGGACCCGCAGCTGGCTAGGTACCACCCCGGCCCGGGTACCCACCACCAAGCAACAGCGAAGAGGGTCGGAGCTGCCCTGGCTGGTCAGGGCCTGCACAGAAACACGGAGGGGCCCGGCCCGCAGGTCCAGGTTCTCGAGCACAGCCTTGGGGGGCACCCCCGGCCCCAGGGCCTGACGCAGCTCCCCGTTCACGCAGATATGGTAGCCGCGTAACTCCACTCGCTCAGGAGGCGGCTCCCAGGCCAGCACCACACTGTGGGCCAGCTGCCTGAGGACCACCAGACCCCGTGGATAAGGCACAGCAGGGGGCCCGCCCAGGCCCTCAGGCTGGGGGCTCAGACTGAGCTCATCCCCCGCAGCCTCGTCCTCAGGTCTGGGCTGGCTGCGTCCCCCGCTGCTCTGGCCCCCGCTACTGCTGCCACCCCCGCCTGCACTCAGGAAACTGAGTTCGGGGCCTGAGCTGTGGGACAAATCGGCCAGCTCCGGAGGGAGGGAGGTCAGGAGGTCATCGTCGGACACACGCTCTACAAAATTGGAAGGGACCAGGCCCCTTCGGCCATCCATGAGCTCCCCTGGCAGAGGGAGGGCAGGGAAGGGGAAGACAGAGAGGAGGTAGAGAAAAACCAGTCCAATAAATGCATTTTAGCAACGGTTAGTGGGTGATCTTAAGCATTTGATCCAAACCAACATTTATCTGTGAGCACTTTTAAAAGGCAAGAACACTCAACATCTGCAGTAGAGGAGTCATTGCTAATATTCGTAGGTGTAATAACAGTACCGTGGTGATCTAGGACAGCGCTTCTTAAATGTTAATGTGCATATGAATCGCCTCAAGATTTGTTAAAATGCAGATTCTAATTTAGTTAGGTCTGGGTGGGGCTGCGAGTCTGCATTTCTAACAAGCTCCCAGGTGCTAGCACCACAAGGCTCTCCGAGAACCATGTTCTGAGGAGATGCATGCTGAAGAAGGGCTAGGCGAAATGTCATGATGTCTACAACTCTCTTTTACATCACTTTTCATTTTTAACCTACAGATGGAAAAAGCAAATATGGCAGAATGTTAACAACTGTTGAACATAGGTGGTGAGTATATAGGTATTCTCTGTATTACTCTTTCATTTTTCTGTACATTTGAAAACTTTCAAACTCCAAGGGCCTGAGTAGTAGGGACAGGGGCGCCCTTGAACTTCCCTTTGTGGAAAACAGACATCCTCAAAGGGAGAGGAAAGCACCACCTGATCAGGGTGAGGGAAGGACTCTTCAGCCACAAAAGGCCTAAGTGCCAGAGAACAGATTCCCATATGGTTCTAGAAGGGATGAAGACCCATAGCGAGCCTGTGTCTAGGAACATGACTGGTGGTCAGTCCAGGCGCTGACCAAAGGTAAGTTCCAGTTCCCCTGAACACATGACAACAGAGGGATGTCAAGGAAGGAAGAAAGTGGGCACACAGCATGCCCTGTCACTGCTAATTTGGGAGAAGGGAAAGGATTCCCAGGGGACAGATGAGCCAATGGCTGCTATGCCTTATTAGGAGGAAGGGAAAGCAGAGGCCAGGGTTTAAGAAAGAGGGTGCTGAAGAGGAAGACAGGTCTGAGCTGCAGTGGGGGGGGCTTCCAGCTTCCCCAACACCCTCGCTCTCTGCTTATGTTAGGAGTGGGGGGAAAGCATGGAAGCTTGAAGAAACAATAGTGATTTTCAATACATTAGAGAATATAAGCACTTGTAGTGGATCAAACGGTGACCTCCCAAAAGTAGTTCCACATCCTAACCCATGGATCCTGTGAGTGTAGCCTTATTTGGAAAAAGCATCTTTGCGGATGTAATTAAGTTAAGGGGCCTGAGATGAGATCATTCCAGATTATATGGATGGGTCCTAAATCAAATGACAAGTGTCCTTATAAGAGTCACACAGGGAGAGACACTGAGAGAAGAGAAGGAGGAGGTAACGTAACTACAGAGGCAGAGACTGGAGTGACGTGGTCACAAGCCAAGAAACACCTGGAACCACCAGGAGCTGAAAGGGACAGGGAACAGAATCTCCCCTAGGGCCTCCAGAGGGAGTGTGGCCCTCCCGACACCTTGATTTCAAACTTCTGGCCTCCAGAGGTGTCACAGAATACATTTCTATTGGTAATTTGTCATGGGAGCCTGAGAATATTAATGTCAGCACTAACACTTAAGAAGGTAGGAGCCTCCACGCTAAGCACATCTACCGCCCTGATGGGCTGGCGCTGGAGCCCTAGTCAGAGGCAGGCACACATGCCCGAAGCTCAAACCACCGACAGCAGTCCAGGCAGGACCAGTCATAGAAGAAGCAGTTGCTTAGCTAAGTGTGATGATGAACATGGCATCCCAGCCCCTGTTGTCTCCATGAGCCTTTAAACCTATCCCAGATCATATAGTTCAAATTCTAATCATTTGTGCTTAGTGAACATTTGTGTTCCTGCTGCCCCCCTCCAAGAAAAGTTGTTGGCTTCTGGGTTTTTGTTTTTGTTTTTTTTCATTTAAAAAGTCGTTTTCTGGGAAATATTTAATCCCACTTTCGGTCACCCATCCCTCTGAGGAGTTTAGCTCTTCCCCCGCAGTTCACAGCAGCTACTCAAAGAACAGATGCAGGGCCCGGGGAAGGCATGCTGAGTGGGCACTGAAGACCTGGCCTTTCAAACCCAAAGCTTTGGGTGTTATGGATTCAGATCTAACCTCTTTCCTCAATCCCCGCCCCTGGTTATGGCCCTCACCCTGCCCTGCCTACACCGCAACCCAGTCTCAGCCCAGGGCCGTTCTCCCCGCTATCTGGCCAGGGCCAACCTGGGTCTCCCAAGACCATTTCTTCGGCAGGCCCCACCCTATTGCCCAGTCTCAGTAATGGGGCTTCTGTTCAGGTGTCTGAGCTTCCCACAGGCCCTGGAGCACTGCCCTGAAGCCCACGCCCTGCCTGGGCCCTGACACCTGCTGACTACTCACTGACACCCTTTCCTGGGCTCTGGACCCTAGTTCTCCCTCCCCCACACCCAGCTGGAGTCCAGCTTCAGATCTTTGCTACATGCCCAACTTCAAGGTCACTAGTGTTAAGCACTGCCATGCCCTGTCTGGAAGCCCAAAAGCAAATCAGCCAAAATTCCCCGTGACCCCATTCATCATCTGGACTGTGGCAGGCACTGCCCTGCCCTGCTTGGGGTAGGTCTGCAGTCAGACAGTGGCTCCCTTTTCTAGACCCCTTCTGTGTGGGCTGCCAGGTCTCCATATGCCTTTTCGCTGAGTCTGAAACGTCCTGGTGGCCTGAGCATGCCAGGGAGACCGTGTGGGTGGGTGGAGGTCTTTGTGAAGAGGGGCTCAAAAGCAGGGGGATGGACAGAATAACCCTGCCACCTTCCTACCTTCAAAAAAGCCATCCTCGTCCATGTTGCCATAGATGTAGATGTACTCGCCAGCAGTAAGCGGAAGCTCTGCCTCTGGGTTCTCATTGGGGCCCTCGAAGGGGTTGTAGCTGTTGAAGGAGGTGCAGAGGAGGAAGAGGACAGCGACCCACATCTTACCCCCACATCCCGTCTTCTCTCTCCCGCTGTACTAGGCCTTTATGGAGACTTGGTTTTTCACCGTCAGTCAAGTAGAGCGCTAACTGTGCCCACCTGGCCCAACTGGGCAAAGAGGACATGTCCAACTGGGATCCCTGAACGACGCCCACCACCTCCAGAAGCCTCTATCTTCACCCGGCCCCTCCTCCCATACACCCCAAACACTAGGGAAATGGGGGGCCGAGGGGAGGGTCCCACCTATAGCGTGCTAGGAACACCTGGATCCTGGCTCCTCCGCGGCTGCCCTCCGGTGCTGCTGGGAGCAGGGAGACACTGTCTGCCTCCAGCTCCTCCACCTCACTGGCTGTGTCCACCTGCAGGCAAACAGAAAGGGCCAGTCCTCTCCAGGCTCCAGGGCCAACGGCAAAACAGGCAGGTTTCCAGAATGAGCCAGAGGACCTACCACTTTGAGAAGGGAAAGGACAGCACATGCTGGATAAGGCCAGCAGCAATGAGCCTCCGTGTTTTCTAAAGCAGCACCCAAGCCAGCAGATCCTGGCAGAGCCAAGCTGCCCTGGCAAAGGGGAGTGAGTATAACCTGGATCTCTCCTGAGCCCTGACCTCTACTGTACCATCCCAGTAAATATGACCACGTTCCCCACTGAAGAGGAAGCCAACCACTCTGATGCACAGTGGGTGTCCAACGGCAGTTTGTCTCTTTAAGGGAAAAACACGGCAAAGCACTCCGACTGTGAAGAGCTGGAAGTCAGGAGGCAGAAGGTCCTGAGAAGCCCCTGTAAGGGGGGCACCCTGGGGGCAGACAGCGCAGCCCCTCCACGGCACAGCCAAAGCCCGCACCATCGTTCCATCCCACAAGGGGGCAGCAGAGGTTGGGGCTGGGTTCCACCGCTTTCCCCAACCCCGGTCAGCAGGGCTGCTCCTGCCTTGCCCCCTGGGATTTCTGAGGTTTAGGAAGAAGTAGAGAGAGGGACAAGGTGATCAAGCACTTGGTAATAATAATAGCGGCCACATGTTAAGCACCTACTGCGCGTCCTGCAGTAGTGCTCTTCCTTCTATCTTTTCATGTAACCCTCACAACAACATTTCAAGGCAGGTCCTATTAGCTCCAAAATCCAGACAAGGAAGCTAAAGCCCAGAAAGAGTCAGACACTTGCTTGCCTAAAACAGAGCTGGGATCTGAATCCCAGAACCCGTGTTCTTTCTCACACAACCATCTGCTTCTGCTACAGACACTCACATGAACAGTCTCATTATATGGATCCTGGTGCCCAAGCGTCTCCCTCCATCCGGCTCAGGACTCCAGGGCCTCTGTGAGCCCCAGAGGGGTGGGGCTGGGCGGCCCAGAGTAGGGCCGGCAGGTGAGCCCTGGAGAGCAGGGCAGCCTCCACCCGAGCTCCTGGCCCATAAAGAGGAATCTGCAGGCCCTTCTCTCCCAGGGCCTGGCTCCACTTCCCAACTTGGGCCCCCACAAGGCCCAGCAGCCACCCAACCCCTGGGGACCCCAGAGGAGAATAGGGCCAACCCCAGGCCCCTCCCCAGCACTGACCTCGGGTGTGGGGCATGACTTGGGGCTGTTGTGGACGGATTCAGAGCGAGAGGAGTTGGAGAGGGACTCTGCCTTCTTGGCCGTCCTTCGAGGGACCCCGACAACGGTTGCAGGGACAGGCTCAGAAGACTTTGGGGTGCAGCGCCCAGGAGAGCCCGGAGGGAGGTCAAGGTCTAAACAGAAGATGGCACATGGGATCTGTGACCTGAGGAGGGACTAGGGAGCAAGGGTGGGGGTGGCTGCTTGGATATGGGGTCAGGCCCTCCATAGCCACGTTTCCTTACAAGAGGGAAATATTTGAGGAAAACTTACTAAGTAGAGGTGGAAGTGATTTACGTACATTATTTCGCATGATCCTCAGAGCAGGTCAATGAAGTGCACTGAATTATTCCCATCTTACAGCTTAGGAAACCAGAGCTCACGGGTTTAGCAGCACACTCAAAATCACATGGGCTGTTAAGTGAGAGGGGCTGGGGATTCCGGATCTGACTGATGCCCAGCCCAGCTCTTTACAAATCCTTACTGCTGGCTGCTGATTCCTAGTGTCCAATTCCCAGCCATAACCACAGAGGTCTTGCTGAAGGAGAGGAGCAGTGGTTGAGATGCCTGGCCAGACTCCAGGAGAGCCACTCTTGTGATCTCATTTCTCCCCCATCAGAGCCTTATTCCAGCCTGGCCCTAACTTGCCGTGTGACTTTGGGTGAGTTGTGCGCTTTCTCTGACCCTGAAGTCTCTGCTCTATACAAAAGCATTCCAGACAAAATGTCACTGGGGTCCACTTACCTTTGGGGCCAGACCCACGGCAGGGGTGGGGGGTAGAGCAGCAGCAGGGGGGTGGTGGGTGGTCCCCAAGGGTACTGTAGCCCAAGGCAGAGGTGAGTAGATCCAAGGGGCCAGGGTGCAGGCGGAAGGCCTGGAGCTCCTGTGCCAGGAGGCTGAAGCGCTCTGTTTGGCTGCGGCACTGCTCTTCCAGCTCTCGAACCCGGACCTGGGCCAAGACCTCCCATAAGCCACCAGGCCCAGCAAAGCTGCCCAGTCCATCCTGAGCCCCCACCACCAGGCTTCAGCTTCCACCCACCCAGCCCTAGGCCTGGGCACCAGCCCTCACCCGGCTGCCCCACTGCCTTAACAGTGTCTGAGCTGGGGGTGAAACACCAGAGCTGTGGGCGGGCTTCACTCCCAACCCTCCCGAGAAGGGCTAAACCCACCCCCCACTCCGCACACCCTCACACCCCAGGCAGTGGCACTCGCTCCTTCCTGTCGCTTCCGGGCCAAAAGGAATGGCTCCCACTCCCGGCTCCACTGCCAGTATCTCCTCAGGAGTTTCTTTGGCTCTGCTGCTTGTCACCCTCTCAGTCAGTGACCCAAATCCCCACCCTCAAGAGAGATCCTGCACAGGAGCTAGGGACGTCTTTATGGCAGGAAGGAGCCAATTCTCAAGAATTTTTCTCAAGTATCAGAAAAGTCCCAACATTTGGGACTCTCTCCTGGCCAATATCAAGAGGGTCACGGGTTAGACTGGTGAGGAACTTCCTCATGGTCTGAGCGGCTATGTTTTAGAGGAGGGTCGGCCCCGCATCTGCCAGGCACTGTGGCAGCTCTGGGCCGAGGAGGTGGCCCACACGTCCCGCAGGAATGCCAGTCCTTCTACAGGTCCTCGGGTCTGCTACACCCTCCTCTGTTCCACATGAGAGCTGGGACCACTGGGCCCTGAGGCAGGAGACCCAGCTCAGGCAGCCTGGACAGGTGCATGGGAGGGGACAACCCAGGGAGGTGGGGGGTCAGGAGGCTGTACCTGCATGGAATCCAGGGTCGACTGTGGCAGGAAAGGAAAGCAAAGAGGACAGGTTAGAACCCTTCACCCTGTGGGTCACCGCGCAGAGAGGGAGCAAGGGCCCAAGTGGACACCACCTGGTCGGCTCCCTGGACTGACTGAGCAGCTCCTAAATGGAAGGGTATTTCAGGTGAAGGCAGCCTCTGGGGGTGGGGGGTAGTGGGGGCTGATGCCACCAGACCCAGGAGCCCCTGCCCAGCTGTGCCCCTGCCTAAGAAGTAGGCCAATAGTGGAAGGGATTCCCGAGGCTCTGGAGCACCTAAGGGCCCTTCCTTAACCCCACACCCTCCACACCCACACAGTCCATTCCAGCCCTCTCTGAACGTCCCTGCCTTCTCCCCAAACTGGTGTTGCTGGTGGCCACTTCCAAGGACCCTACCTCCAGCAGCTGCACAGCCCCTTCATGTTCCCTCTTGGCTTCTGCCTGGGCCTACAGGTAGGAGGAGGCAAAAGTTGGAGAGGAAAGGTGAGTAACAGGGGAGGAGAGAGAGGGAGATGGATGGGAGGGGGGAGCCGTAAGGGCAAAGCAAGGGAAGAAAAGGAAAGGGGAGCTGGGAAGGGGGAGGCTGAGGGCTCCTCCCTCCCAGATCCCACCCCAGAACCATACCTTAGGCCAGAAGGTAACGGTGTCAAGGAGAGGCACGTCTGATACTGTTTCTCTCTTTCTGGGACATCCACCCTCTGGGTTTCCCTCCTACCTCTTGGGACGCTCCTTCTCAGCCTCCTTCACCTGCTCCCTTTCTTTTGCCCCTTTTGAGTGTTAGGGTGCTACAGGGCACAGGGATGGGCACAGGGCACTTTACACTCTTTGCTCTCCCAAGGAGTCCCATCTAGTCACACGACTGGACACACTGATGACTCCGAACCCTATCTCCATGACCAACTTCCCCATGACTCCAAACCCATAGATCCAACTGTCTTTGAAGTGTCCACTTGTATGTTTAACACATAACCCAAACTCAGCCAAGACAGGGCTCAGAACTCAGGACTCCCTAACTCTCACACCTGTTGCCCCTTCATCCATCACCTCCTAGAGAGTGAAGAGCCCCACACTCCATTAGGGTTTACTCAGCAAATGGCTAAAAGAAGCAGGAGCTCCACTAGAATCCTATGGAGTTTTGTCAATTCCATCTCTAAAATATACTTCAAATCCTTCCACTTGTTTCCACCTGCATCGCCTGCACCCTCATCCAGACGGCCGTCATCTCCCTCCTGAACTGCAGCAGCCCCAACACCTGACCACCTGCCTCCTCACCCACTCCCCCAATCCACCCTCCACAGTGCTGCTCATGTGATCTTCTAAAATGATTAATCAGATCATGCTACTCCCCTGCTTGGGACCTTCCAACAGTTTCCAACCCCTCAGAGAACAAAATACCCACTCTTCTTTAAGGCCCGACAAGCTCTGGCTCTTGCCTATTCCTGCTGTTCTCTAACCTATTATAATCTAGCCAACTGGTCTGGACCCCCGTGCTCTTCCTGCCACAGGGCATTTGCGCTTCAACTCTCCTACCTGGAGTGCTCTTCAGCCGGCTCCCTCACACCCTTAACGTATTAGAGGCCTTCCCTGCCCACCTCTCTAAAGTGGCCCCTGGCCCCACCCTAGTCACTCCGTCACACCACCCTGCTCACTTCCCCCCACCAGGGCCCGTCAGTGACTGGGGTTGCCTCACTTGCATATCTGCTTATTTGCTGGTTGGCCTGGGACCTGATCTTTCCCCACCGCTGTCCCCAGTGCCTAGCACAAAGCCTAGCACTCAGTGGGTGCTCAGTAAATGCTCACTGGATAAGCAGCTGACTGAGGAGTCCAGCAGCCTACCACCCTTCCCTCACCCCTGCCCCCACCTGCTGCAGCCTCCGGACCTCCTCCTGCTTCTCCTGCAGGCTGATCCGAGCCTGCTCATGCTCCACCTCGAGCTGCTGCCTCCGCTGGGCCACCTCCCGCATGTGCTAAAACACAAGACCTTGGGTCAAGGCCAGAGCCCGGCTCCACCATTTCTGTAGATCTAAGATGTGGGAGCTCTGGACACCATGTGTTCCAGATGCCTTCTGTTAAGAAGGAAACTGAGGCCAGAGAGGGGCAAGGCTGGTGGTGCCAGGACTGGGGCTCAGACCCCAGTGCCCCACATAGGGCACGTTCTACCGTCCCACTTTCTCCTTGCATCAGGGACCAAGACCCTCCCCCCACCTATGCAATCTCCTCACCTTCAGCACCTGCTCCAGGCTCTCCAGCTTGCTCTGCAGGCCCTGGCTCTTGCGAAGGGCCGAGTCCCTCTCCTGTGTCACCCCCAGGAGCTGGCCCCTCAGCTCTGCATTCTCCCACTCCACCTGGAGAGGGGGGAGTGGCAGGGAGCTGGGTGTGTGAGCCTCGTCCCAGCAGCTCCCTCACCAGGGGGAATAGTACCCTTCATACTCTGGCCCAGTTCAGGGGACACAGAAGACAGCCCCCTGCCCAGGGACCAGGGCCCCAGCGAAGCCCAGCCCCACAGCCCGTGGGCAGAACCGCTACCTGCTCTTTTTCCGTGGCTCTCCCACTGAGCCGAGAATTCTCCTCCACGAGGCGGGCATTCTCATTCTGGGCTTCTCTCAGCTGCAGTTCCTGAGAGACCAGGGGAGCTCTGGGCGGGGGTCTGGCACCTACACCCCTCCTCTCCCCACACAGAGGACCCTGCCCTCCCAGACAAGGTCTTCCTCCCCCACCTGGACCCTGCGCCAAACAGGACAGGAGAGCCCCGAAGGACAAGAAGGGTGAAAGCAGAGCTGAGAGGGAGCCCACCACCTGGCTGGCCTCGGGGAGGCCCTCGGGAGCTCACCAGCTCCTCACATCGCCTCTGCTTTTTCCGGGCTTCCTGCTCCAGGCTCTCGCATTTCTTTCGCTTCTTGCTGAGCTCTGACTCCTGCGGGGTCGGAACCAAGGGCTCCTCATGTGAGAAGGCAGACCTGCCCAAAACTGGTCGCCTCCAGCCCTTGACCTGGGACTTACCAGCTGCTGCACCCTCTGCTGTTTCTCTGGCTCCCCTAGGCCCGTGGGTGGGGTTTCCACATCCTCTTGGGGCCTGGCCTGCAAACGCAGGGGGCAGTGGGGAGGCTGGCACCCAAGATCTCAGGGCCTCAGAGCAGCCTGCCCCTCTGCCCAGGCTGTCTGTGGCAGGCTCCCATGCCATCTCACGGTCAGCAAAGAGATCCCTGCCCAGGAATGGGGGCTGTAGGGAAGGGGGTGCTGCCTGCCCATGCCTCCAGCTGATGTGGGAGTGCAGAGGCTGTGCCCCTGTGTCCTCCAGACATACTGCTTTGAGATCCTGAGACCCATGTGTGCCCTGGGAGATGGGTCCCTTATCCAGGCCAAAGCTTTCCCTTTTTAGCTTCCAACAGCAGCCCTGCTCTGCACTCAATAACTGTCCTGGGTGTCCTTCAGTGACTGGCAGAGAACTAGGAGGCTGCCTGAGCCCCCAGGGATGCGGTGCTCCCAGAGCTAGGAATTCTGGATCATCCAAACCTGGGCTTTGCCTAGAGCAGTGCAAGCCTGGCCAGACCCTCCTCCTAGCTTCCCCCAAGCCCACCCTGTCGCACTTCAGATTTATCTGTGCAAACTCTAGGGGAGGACAGGCCTTGATGGGAGCCGCATCTCCCTCCCTGGGCCAAGCAGAGGGGCAAAATCTGAGCAAGAAGCACCCCCACCCCCACCCCCACCCCGCACCGAGGCCTTGGTCCCTATGGAATCCACCTTCTCCCACCCCTGTTTCCAGAACGAGGTGAACCTAGGTGCCGACCCAGTAGAGAGGATGGAGAGGAGCCAGACCTATAACTTATGGGGGTCCGGAGTGGGCTCGCAAGCCCTCGCGACAGAGGCCGCCTACGCCCAGCACCCAGCGAAGATCGCTCGTACCTGGAGCCGAGGGGGACGCACCGCCACCCCCGGGGAGCCGGGGCCGGGCCTGGAGGACCAGGCGGGAGCTGAAGGGGGCGTCCCCGCGCTGCGGCGGCGGCGGCGGCGGCGGGAGGCGGCGGCGCGGGCTGGGCCCCGGGCGGCTGCCAGGGCAACCGCGGATTTGCAGCCGGGCCGTACCACTGGCGGCGCGGCAGGGGCGACGGGGCGGGCCCCGTGGGGAGCAGGCCTGCGGAGGGCGGACCCCGAGTCGCCCGGGTCCGGCTCAGCGCAGGTACGGGCGACCCTGCCCCCTGGGGTCGGGAAAGCTCCCCAGCCCTTGGAGCGCGCACGCCACCACCGAGTCCTCGGGGCTCCGAGCGCTGTGCAGGGAGAGATACCAGAGCCTCCCCCACCCCCATCCCCGGACGCCTACACACCTGCCCTGGCGCCAGAGCTCACCTCTCCCGGGGCCCCGGGGGCGGGCGCCCCTGCTCTGGCCGGGGCAGCGGGGCCCGGGGGCCGGGGCGGCGGGGGTGGCTCCTGCTGGTTGCGCAGGGCGATCTGCCTCTGCAGCCGCAGCACCTCCCGCTGGGACTCGCGGAGCAGCCGGTCGAAGTCCCTCACGTGGAGCCACTGGGGGCCCTCCTGGTTGGGGGACACGGAGAGGAGTCAGGCCTAACCCTTGCCCGCCCCCCACCATCCCCGGCGGAGCCCGCGCTCCACGGTGCCGGAGCGGCTCCGATGCGCGGGAACGTGCACAGCCTCCCATGCATACATGCCTCGCCATAGGTGCACGCGTGCACAGCCACATGCTTCCGCGAGCCCGTGTGCAGAACGTCAGAGTAACTCATTTACTGGGCACTCACGGTGTGCCCGGCACTGTGCTAAAATGCCTTGTGAACATCGCTCCACACAAGTGTGAGGTATGCGTGGATTCGTACAGCCAAACCCGCTGGCATACAGCCTGAAGCCTGGAGCACAGAAATTCCCAGGTCTGGGATTCATAGCTCCACCCCCTTCAGTTCAGGCTCCTTCTCCCCGCTCCCACCTGGGCCGTTGCCAGGGGAACCTACTCCCCAGCAGCTTCTACCTTCCCGCTTCATTTGCATCTCATCAACATCTCGTCCACATCCCGCAAGCCAGGCAGGTGGCCCTGCGGAGGGCTGAACTGGAAGGGGTGACCAGGGCCTCCTCGCACCTTGCCAACCAGGGTGAGCCTGGCCTGCAGCTCCCTGCACTCCCGCTGCAAGGCAGCAATCTGCTTGTCCTTAGCCAGCAGGGCGCTGGCTGTCTCACTGAGGTCCCGGGCTCGCTGATGGGCCAAGGCCTTCCGGCACAACTCCAAGCTGGCCCCAGGACGGGGCACAGGGGCACTCACCTGGCCAGAGGAGGAGTAAGGCCCACGGTCATCTGAGGGCTGGGGCACTTCTCCCCACTCCTCAGCTCCTCCCAACGGAGGGATTCGGATGAAAACCTAGAAGTATGGCCTCCTGCTTCTACCCTATATCTGGGGCTTTAGGGGACCACTGGCCTCACTTGACCCATCCCAGCAATTCTCAGACAGGACTGGAAGGGTTAACTCCACATCCTAGTTTAGGCCCAAAGGCTGCTGCTAATTGAGGGCTGCCACTGTCATGGGTCTTCATCCCTGCCCCCACCAGCCCTTCACCCAAAGATGAGCTCAGCGGGAGGCTGCA
This sequence comes from Puma concolor, assembly GCF_028749965.1. Classification (NCBI taxonomy): domain Eukaryota; kingdom Metazoa; phylum Chordata; class Mammalia; order Carnivora; family Felidae; genus Puma; species Puma concolor. The sequence goes on along the minus strand of NC_141680.1, from coordinate 30,056,676 downwards.
GCCAGCACCAGCACGTGGTCATCCAGAAACTCCCCACCTGTTCAGGAACGCCCAACGCTTCCCTCCCTCCGGTAACTCCAGAAACCCTCAGCCTCCTAGCCCAGCCAGCATTTGCCCTTTCTACACCTTGGCCCCTGCGTTCCCGCTTTCCTGGGTGCCAGGAGTCCATGACTCCCGAACCCCACTCCCTCAGGCCCAGCCTGGCTCCCCTCTCCCTGGTCACCCAGCCTCCATCCAGCAGCCTCCCATCCTCACCACCTTCAGGTTAGTCTCCTGCAGCTTCCGGGCCCTCTCCTCCAGACGCTTGGCAATGACCGCCAGCTCGGCATTCTTCCGCTTCAGCCTCCGCACCTTCTCCTCTGTCTCAGGGAAGCTGCTCTTCCTCTGACAAGGGGTCAGCCAGAATTGGGGCGTGCGGGGAGCACCCCGCAGACCCAATCCTAACTGTCCAGGACTTGAATTGGAGCCCTGGGCTCACAGTGGAGTCCTTGGGTACTCTAAGTGGGGGTTCACCCTCTCTGCATCTTGGGATCATATCACCTCCATGCAGCCCCCACTTGGAGGGATGCTTTATGGGATGAGGAGGGCACTGAGGCAGAAGGCTGGGGTGTCTGAGTCTGCCTTCCCCCAGCCCCAAGCAGGACCCAGGACTCTCTTTCCAAGCCTCACCAGCATCTGATTTTCCTCCTTAAGGATGGCACAGCGCTGCTGCAGCTCCCCCAGGGCCCTCAGCAGCTCCAGATTGGGCCTGTCCCCAAAGCCCATGCTCAGCTTGCCCTGGCATGGGAAAGGACAGGACACGGCACCTCAGAAACACACCCTGCCTTGTCAAAGCCCTCCTATGGAAGCATCCTGCCCCCCAATGGTCTAAGGAGACATGGAGACGAGAAGGTTCTCCCCCATGTCCTAGGCCTTCAGAGAGGAGCATGAGAGGCCTAGAAGGGGCCCCCACCGGCCTCCCCTAGCCCTGAGACCCTCTCTGCTAGTCCCCAGTTCTTTCCATCTCTGCCCATTTCTCCCTGGGAAATGCCAGCTCAAGCTCCCAGCCCCACCCCTCCAGGCTCCTTCTGGCCGCTCTGGCCCCTTGCTTCCCCCAAAGCCCTGGTCCCTCCATCTTCTATAGGAGGCTGCTCACACCTACCCCAAACCTTATCCTTCCTGGCTCAACCCAGCACTGAGCCCCCTCCCTTGAATCTGCTTCCTCTGGTCTCTGATTCCACCATACACCCCCACCACCCCCACCTCCCCCAGGATCCTCCAACCCCCAAGGACAGAGACTCTCAGAGGAGGAGACACAGACAGACAGACTGTTAAGGAAAGACTCACGGAGGGAAGGGGCAGGGGCAGGGCCAGATGTAGACAGACAGGCAGAGAGTCAGAAGGACAGACATATGGCAAAAAATGGAGCCACTGAGATTCCTGCCCAGAGAAGGGATGACACACAGTCACAGAGAAGGACCCACAGAGACAGGCCAGGAGAGGAGGAGTGGGCAGCAGGGTTACATATCGTGCCCAGGCTGGAGGGCGCCAGTAGAGGCCCCACCTTGGAGACCCCAGCCCTCCCCAGCTCCCTTACCTTAGGGAGAGCCTCCACCTCCTCGTCCTCCAGCCTCGGGCAGCTGGGTCTGGAGCTTGCTGCTTGGTGCCCCAGGCTGTTCAGCCCGGTTTTGGTTCCTTCAGGGTCAATGCCCCCCATAGCCCCGGGGCTCTGGGCTCCCTCAGGCTCCGGCTCGGAGCTCTCCCCGGGCCTCAGCTCTCCAACCTGCCCAGCTGCCGGGATCTCAGCAATGCTTGGGGCTGCGCCTCCGGGTTCGCTCCCCTGGCCTGGAGTCCAGTTCTGCCAGGCGGGCAGGGCCCACGGCTCCATGGCTCTGGGGTCCCCCAGCTGTGGGAGAGGTGTCAGTTGCTCCATGATACTGCCAAGGGGCCCCAGGACCCAGGCCGGGGGACATCACCCAGCCAAATGGAGGGGCTGGCGAGGGTCATGCCAGGCCAGACCCTTTCCTCTCTGAGCTCTTGGCTTCACCGAGGCTCCATCCGAGGTTGGCTGTTCTTCCTCACCCACAAAGGAGGCTGCAGGAGTCCGAGCTTCCAGAGCTGAAGCTAGGGGTATGCGAGCTATGTTTGCTCGTGGCTATGTGTGTGCGCGGGTGTGTGGAGGAGCGAGGGTGTCCCCGTGGGGGCAGGGAGGATGTGCAGAGGCCACCAACAGCAGCGCCTGGCTGAGGGTTTGCGTGTGTCTCCAGCCCTGTCTGTTCAGGTCAGCGCTGTCTTGTGTGTGTTTGGAGGACAGGTGCCCCCACTCGTGTGTGCTGGGGGTAGTGGCTCTGTGTGTCACCGTCTGCCTGTTTCGGAGTTACCAGTTGTTTCTGTATGTGTGTGGGTGTCTGTATTGCAGGGCTGTGGCAGTGTGTGATGCTGTCACTGGTTGTGTCTGAGCAGCTCAGTGTTGTGCAGCCGTGTGCATCGGTGTCATTGTGTGTCCGTCAGCGTCTGTGAGTCTGGCTCTCCATCACGACCCTCAGCCTGGCTAAGGTGTGCGGGAGCTGCTGGGGGTGATCCTCGACCGTCCGCTGTGGTCCTTTATCTCCTGCCCCTCTCTCTGCTGCTGCTCTCCCGCTTGCTGGGCAGCCGGCTGGTCCTAAGGAGGCCTGGGTCGGTGGGCTGCTTGCCTCATAGTCTCTGTCCCTGCTGGCCTCAGCTCTGGGGACTGCAAGGGTCCCCTACAGTCCCGGAGCCCCGAGATGGTGGGCGCAGAGGAGGGCTGAGCCTCAGAATGGGGGTGATGAGCAGGGGAGAGCCAGCCCTCCCCTCCCCCTCCCTGTCTTCTCCCGCCCACCAATAGGAAGTCGGCTGCTGGTTTCCATGGTGATGGCGCTGGACTGGTGGGCTGGACCAGCAGGCAGGGTCGGGACAGAGGGAAGAGCAGGTTCCTCACGGGATCCCAGCCCAGTACCCGCTACATGTGGCCTCCCGCCCCTCTTCCCCACACGCCCCTACGCCTTCCTTGTACTGAGGCGAGGGGGCTGCAGATGGTCCTCCCCACATCGGGCCCAGCCCAAGACCAGTAGAGACAGAGACAGGAGGCGGTATGACAGATAGACAGAGCCAGCCATGAAGAGGGGCAGGTAGAGAAAAAATGGGATTTGAGATGAAACAAAGAGAGAGAGAGAGAGACAGAGAAATCAAAAGAATGAAAACAGGAAGATAGAAGCAGAGACAGTGATAGAAACTGACTGAGAGAATTGCTTCAGCTTCCTCCTGGCAGACTTCATTTCGGGGGCAATCTGGCCTTCTTGCGCCAACAGGGGAGACAACACAGGCTGTTGGGCTGGCTTTGCCCCAAACGGCAAGGAAGTTCATCTTCCGTCTAACCTTAGGCCTTCGTGCTATGGGAAAATGGCTTTGGGGGACAAGGACATGGGAACTCTCCTACCCACAAGTCAACTTGTATGTGGGGGCGGGGGCCTAGATGGGGTCCCCAGAGACAGGGGTGTTGGGAGGGGCCTCAGAGAAGCAGCCCCTTTCCCCTCTGAACGTGGGACTCAGTCCAACCGCACACAAGCCAGTCTCTGCCGAGGTTGGGGGCCCTCGTGTGGCACCCTTGGGGAATAGCAGCAGCAGCACTGAACCACAGGGCCCCTGCGTGTGGGCTCCACCCAGGCTGACGGAACAGCCGAGGAGTTCATGGGGATGAGGTGACATCCTCACTTCCCTAGTGTGTAGATCAGCATGTGCACCACTACACGCATGTCGCTGGTGTTTATGTCAGGGGACATATGCATGCCATTATTTGCAGGTATGCGTATAGAATAGGCATATATTTATGTCAGTGTGTGTGGGAGGGGGCCGTTGTATTAGTTTATGTATGTACACAGAAGCATGTATGTGTGTATGCGTGCTCTTATGTTTCTGTGGGTCTCATTGGGTATATATGCGTGCATGTTTCTATGTGTGTGCCATTGCATACATGTCTGCTCGCCACAGTGCGTGCTATTCTGTGTATTTGAGGGAGGACTTCGAGTGTAGAAATTACAACACGTATGTCACAATACATGTATATGCGTGCCGTTACATGACATTACACAACACATAATGACACACTCTCACATAGTCATGTAAGTATATGTAACGACAATGACATGGCTTTATTTAGATCTGTGTATCTAGATATACGTGCCACCGTGTATCTATTGTATATTTATAATCATGTATGAATGTGTCAGTATAAGTGAGTGTGTATGGAGCAAATGTGTTTATTACATGAATATCACTATGTGTTTGTCTGCTCTTCTATGCGTAGCACACATCGTACGTGTTTATATCATTGCATGTGTGTATACTATTGAATATGTATGTGTCCTGAGTGTGACTATATCTGTGGATCATTATTTGACATGCCAGCCATGTCACGTGTGTTATGTCACTGTGTGTGGGGTCCTTATGTGGAAATGCACATGCATGATTGTGTATGCTTTGTATATGAGTATCTGCGCCCTTTTTTATCTACAAGATGCTTTGTGTGTGTGCCGCAGTGTGTTTATACCCAATTCTTACACCACCAAGGACCCACTGGACTTTCCTGGATTGGAACTGGAGGTTGGCCGCCTTCAGTTTAGGGGTGTAGAAAGCAAGTAGAGGTCAGGGCAGGGCCAGAGCAAAGGAAAAAAGTAGGAGGGCCCCTCATAACCCCTCCCCTCCATGTCCTGCCCCCTTTCCTGGGTTTGCAGGGAGGTCTCACCACCCCACCCCACCCCACCCCACCCCTGACCCTTCCTTCCCTCCCAGGCTGGCCAGGCCAGGCCAGGCCAGAGGTCTCTTCTGGTCTCACAGGCAGGGCCAAGCCCATTTCTCTCAAGGGAGTGGGTGATTCTCCTTCCCAACCCCTCTGTGTCCCCACCCCATCCATGTGCCTGCTAAGCCCACTCAGCAACCTCCCCCCCCCCCCCCCGCCCTGGCCCCGTGCCACCCAGCAATAGAGTCTCAGACAAAACAGAAGAAGAGTCCATTCTTTATTAGTGTTGGGATCCCCGGCACCCCCCTCATTCCCCTCCATCTACTCTCCTTTTCAGCCTCTTCCTCGTCCTGGCATTCTGTCCACTTGTGGCTGGACCCCTGCGCGGGGGGCCTCTCCATAGCTGCGACAAGTCCAAATGTGCAGCCCGCCCAGACCTCTGGGCGGCAGAGGAGCTGATGTGGGATTTTCCTGGTTGGCCAGAACCGGGAGGGACAATGCCGTGGGGGGCAGTGGAGGCCTTTCAGAGATCTGGGCTGGGTCGGGAAGGTGCCTGAGGGGCTCACCTGTCACACACACGATCCTGAGCGTGCAGAAAGTCGGCGGCGGGCGGCGGCGGCGTGGTCTCCGAAGCCCACAGTACACTCATCCATAAAGTAGGAAACACTACACCCTCCAGTGCTGTTAGTAGTGCTTTCTACTTTATGGGTGACTGCACTGTCTGTCTGTCCGTCTGCGAGTACTCTTCAGGCCGCCCGCTCCTCCTCCTGACTCCTGCTTCGAGAGCCCCCAGCCCTCCCTGTGGCTTCCTAAGACCCTGCCACCCTGCCCTATGGCCCCCAGAGGGCCTTCTCTGGGCCTTGTGGGCGGTGACTCAGCATGGCGCCAGACCTTGCCTCCTCCACCTCCCTCCCCCCACTTCCTCTTTGGCTCCCTCTTCCCTTCCCCCTAGAGCTCCACCCCATCCCCCCACTTTTGGAAACACTCAGGTAGAGGCCATAGCTACTCTGGTTCTGACCCCCAGTTCTGACGCCCTGGGTGACCCCTTCCAGCCACACTACCCACCCTCCAGAGTCCAACTGAGGCAGCCACAGCTTCCTCCCACCAAGGCCTCTGTCCCCAGCCTCCTCACCAGCCCAAGGCCCTGACTCCCTCATCATCCAACAGCTCCCTAGGCAGAAGCCCAAGGCGATCACAGCAGAGGTGGTGGCCATGTTGGGGGGAGGGAGACACTGAGTGCCTCTCAATGACACCGAGTCCCACTTTTCAGCCTCCAGACACCCCCTGTTATCCCCACCCTACTCTCCGGCCCTTATCTGTTGAAGCCCTGGACCCTTCCTTTCGTCATCTGGGGCCAGGAGCCATTTTACCTTCCTTGTCTAGAGGGAAGTCAAGACCCAGGATTTTGAGCAGCTGTCCCACCATGAAGGCCAACAGACCTGAGGGTTATTGCACCTCTTTGCCTAGAGCTTCCCTAGTAAACCCTGGCACCCAATTTCTCAAAGTCCTTCCCCTAAGTATCTCCACCCAGAGCCTGCAACCCAAAACCCTCATCACCCCTTGAAGCCAAGAGTTGAGGAGCCCCTGGTTGGGGCTGAAGTGAAGGTTCAGATCCTTACCTGATGCTGCAAGGCCCAGCGGAGCAAGCCCTGTGCTCCAAGCTCTCAAGTGGGGTTCCCTTCAGGGCGGGCAGGGCTTATAACCCCGAGGCCACGTGGGCCAGATCTCAGGGCGCCCAACGGTCTTGGAGCCCGCCCCCACACCGCAGCGGAGATTAGCGTGCCCCTCCCCTCCCTGGGGAGGACAGACTGACAGGAAACCAGAGACAAGCCTGGGTATTGGCGGGAGGGGGGCTGAAGAGACCATCTCACACACCCTGGACAGGTGGCTTCCGGGACCCCGGGCCTGCCCTTCCCCCATGGCACCGAGTCCAGGGGATGGTTCAAGAGCCTGGGACTGACTCAGGGTACTGGGGGTGACCCTAGGAGATAAGGACTCCCTGTCAGAGCCTTTGGTGAGTGCCAAAAACACAGGGTCCTGAATGCAGCATAAGAAAAAAGGACCTTTTTTTTGAGCTCCACCCCCATGACCCTAGCCCAGAAAACTCCCTTCCCTTTGGGACAGCAGTGACATTCAGACCAAGCCACGGCTCCTCTGTATATATTGTCTAGAGAGGCCACAAAGGTATAGATGCATGAAGGGAGGTCCAGGCCAGCACATCACAATATCCTTCACATAGTCAGAGGCTTCAGCACCCCACAAAGCGACCCCTCCCCCAGACCAGCCTCTGGAAGACCTGGCCTGTGCCCTCAGCACGACACAGAGGTCACACTCGGGCCAGGTGGACCTGTTGGCACTAAACTGGATGTTTATGCTTCCTTGGGGTCCTGGAAGGCCTACAGGGATAGGAGGGCAGGGCAGAGCAGTGGTGAGGACCAGGGTCTAGGACAGGGCATAGGTGTCATTGGGCTTGGAGGAGTGAAGGGAAAGAGACTCCGAGGGGAGGTTCTGGCAGCCACCGGATGTGGGCACGGGGCCCGCCCACCTGCGTGCCACCCCCGCTTTCCCCATGGGGAAGGCAGGAAACTGCCCATCCCAGGGCCCCTGGCTGGGGGTGGGGAGCAGGGTGGGTGGCTGGGGCACGCATTTTCCCCAAGGTTCTCCAAGCCTCTCAGTGGGCTTGTTTCTGGAATCAGGAGGAATAGATTAGGGGAATGGGAGGGTGGTAGGCGTGGACAAGAATCACCCAGTGACTCCTTCTCAGAAGGCCACGGGCCTCTTCTCTGAGACCCCCATTCAAGGTCAGGCCCACACAAACTTCAGGGAACTCTTAGATTCAAGGGCCAAAAGAGGACTGACATGGAGTAGGGACCAGTGGGGAGATAGATTGCCTCTCATTTTTCCTTCAGGAAAGGCGATCCTCAACCTGGAGAATTATTATCCATCCCAGGCCCCTAAATGGGATGGAGAAAAGGAGAACAGGGCCCTGCATCCACTGGGATCTGAAGAGACAGTGGTGAGAAGGGCAAGCTGGCCAGAAATGGGACAGTGCTCCTTTAACAGACCACCACTGCTTCAGACCCTGGGTGGAGGGGAAGTGGCTGCCCTTGACGATAAGAGGATAAGAATATCAAAGTTGTGCAGTAACCTGAGTTCCTGGACCCCCACCCGTCAGGGCCCCTCCTCCTGGAGCATCTTGCCCTCCCACCACCACCCTGTGCCTAGAGTGCCCCTGGAGCTATCACCTCAGAGGCATGTTGTCCCAGCAGACCAGAGTCACAGACTGGAATCCAAGGGCATGGCTTCAGGGCTCAGATCTGCCATAGACTCCGTCCACATGTGACCTGCAGCAAGTCAGACCTGAGGTTCCCTCCCGGGGACCCACACGTCCCTCAACAGTCTCCCAGTCCAGCCCCTTTCCTGTCCTGAGCAGGGTGAAGGTGTCCCTGATGCCTGCTCCCTGTGACAACAGAGGCTGCTTTTCTTTTATATGTCCTCACTGCTCAAGGCCAAAGACCACCACTGATTTTTATTTTTTTTTTTGTAGGAGAGAGACTGAGACACAGCCTGTCTACCCCAGAGCTTCTGGAGTCAGGAGGTTTCTGGAGGGCTGGGCTTTTGCTGGTTCCCATCCTGATCCTGAGGCTGGGGTTGAAGAGAGGTGGAACAGAGGTGGGGCTCAGTGTTGCTGCACACTGAACTTCTCTCCCAGCCCAGCAATGGCTCCCAGCACTGATGGGCCCCAAACCAGGAGAAACAGGACAGGGCCCAAGACAAAATCAAGGACCAGGAAGGGGCCGGGTCTGAAATAAGGACACACAGACCACAGGAACCACCCAGGTGACTGGAACAGGAGCACTGGACTGGAAGTGCGCTCCAGGCTGGTACAACCCATGTTTGTCCTGCATGACTGAGCAACAGGCACCTGAGGGAAGAGCAGTGGGTGCCTGTGCAGACACACACACACACACACACACGGACACGGACACACAGGGCCCAAAGGGCCCAAAAGATTCACAGTCTCCTTTCCAGAGAAACACAGTGGGCCCAGAGCCGCACAGACATGCTGTGGGTAACAGCCCAGCTCAGGCCCACACACACACCTGGAGGAAGCCCTGCGGCACATCCGGGACACCTGTCTCCTCCCCGGAAACAGGAAGGTTCACTTGGGAATCTGAGGCCAGCACTTGGCAGGGTGACCGGAGGGACCTGGGGATGGCTTCAGAACACAGGCACCTCTGTGTGCGAGGTGGGACTCCCGCTCCTGCCCCCAAGGCTGCCTGTCGCCTCAGTCCACTGGGATGAGAGATGATGGCCAGAGGCTGAGAGAAGAGGTGGTTGAGAAAGGATGCCTCTCTTTGTGGAGGAGAGGGGCTGAAGCTGAGTCTTCAAACTCCGCCCCGTGGCAGTAGTCAGGGCTCCTCCAGACACTCACTGGGCAGCCTCGCATTTGGACTCTGCTAGGAAGTGTCCTCCACAGTCCTCCCCAGTCCCGACACTCTTAGACCAGGGATCATGTTCCTGCTCAGAGGTAACAAAAGGGGAGGAGGAAGTAGGGACCAGGATAAAAGGTGTAGAGGCGGGGCAGAAAAAAAGAAAGCGGACAGCCTTTCACCAGGTGACGGGGCTGAGGCCCCCGGGGTCTGGGATCCTGGAGGACTCCAGGCTCTCGACCCCTCACTCCTACACCAACCTTGCTGACCTAGGGTGCAGCCATCTTTGTGTGCCAAGCTGAGGCTGCGAGTAGGTAAAGGTGGGCCTGAGGAGAAAAGGGGATGGGACCTGTTTTCAGGGACTCTCAGTCTGAGACAAGACACAGATACATACGAAGGATATGTGAGTTTTATGTGTCGGTGTGAGAGCAATTTGTACCAAAGCAGGCCCAAAGCTTCAGAGCTCCTACCTGAGCAAGCACTGAATTTGAGAGGTGAAGGAGAACACACCTCCACACCTCCACACATACCTACATCTTACAAAATTACGGCAACGAGGGCAAATTCGTCCTGGGGGGGTTGAGGGGTCCACAGGGCTGTCCTGACCGATGCTGCAGTGGCGACCTCAGAGTCACAGGGGGCCCATCAGATAAGGCTTCCTGGAGAAGGCACGCACAGATGAAAGAGCTTTGGAAAGAGAGGGGATAGGGCAGAAGCTGACTGGCCAAGGGGGAGAAACAGGGGGAAATTAGTCTTTTGAAGGCCTAACACTTGCAGAGGAGAGCAGGCCCAGCAGCTGGAGAAATGACGAGGGCATTGTCTGCACATGAAGGCAGAGAGGAAAACCAAGTCTTCCCTGCAGCTGCTCAGGTCTGGGGCCTGGGTAAGACAGGCAGGCCGAGATGGCAGCCCAGATAACCTGCCTTGTGAGGAGACAACAAGACAGAAGCCACAGGACCTAACCACTCACAAACAGGAAGTCAGAAGGCAGAGCAGGCCCGCCCTCAAGGGAGCACGGGCAGGGGGGATGGGGGGGCACGCCTGGCTACAAAGGATGGAAACTGAGCCCCTAGCATTACAAAATGGGACTAAAGAAAATTGGAGTCGACAGTCCCAAATGTGGGGGCCTTTCACCACCCTCCCTGGAAGGGCTGCTAAAGGAAGCAGATTCTGAGAAAAGGAAGTGCCTCAAGAACCTAAGACAGCTCCTGTCCCTTGCAGAGGTCAACTCAGCACCTAAGAAGGTCCCCTGACTCATCTCAAAGCCTTGGGGAGTACCAGTAGTGCGGAGAGGCCTCCAGACGAGGAGAGGAGGCACGTTTCCCCCTCAGCCCTGTCTGCACTGCCCAGACATCCTGCAGGGTCAACTTCATGCTCTCTTGCTCTACTGGGGTGAGAGGCAGCTGCAATGCACCCTGGGAGGCCAGCTCTGCTCTAGGACAGGGTTCTGGCTCAGCTCTCCAGACCATAGTATTCAAGGCCTTTTAAGCAGCAAGGTCAGGGAGTAGTAACCTAGCCTGAGTCAGAAAACTGATCTGCAAGCCCAGAGAGGCAGACGGCAGCCTGAGGTCACAAAGCAAGTTGAGGCCAAGTTCTGGGTTTCTTCCATAGCATCTGGGAAGAGGCAGGATGGGCTAGGTAAGAAATGGGGGGTGGGTGTGAGGAAGAAAATCACCCCAACAACTGCTGTGGGAGGGGCCATGAAACCAGATGGCCACTGGGATCTCCCGGGGACACAAGCAGAGAAAGCACCCTCCTGGCTCTCTCCAACACAGGTGCTTGGTTTAACTTGCTGCATCTGCTCCAGATTTAACCTCTACCAATAAACTCTGTGTTCGTTTTGTGTGTGTGTCCCAAGAGCTGGGACCAGGTAGGGTGTCAGTGCCTGGAACCCACTATGATCTCTCATCAGCCTAACTCCCTACCCCAACACTAGGACCACTAAACAGAAGGCAAAACCAGGAGGCAGGGGCCCCTACTAGGGGCCCAGGCCCCACCCTGTGGCTATTTACAGTAGAACTTTGGACCGGTCACAGAATCTGACCCGAAACCCCTAGTCCTTTGTTTATTCACCTATAAAACTGAGGAGGAGGTTGACCAAGGACCTATTTGTACTCTGGAAAGTTCTCAAAAGCAAGGGGGCCTAGGGACCTTGGAGGAGGAAGCAGCAAGGTCTGTGTTCCAAGACCTGCCCAGCTACTGGGTAGCTGATGGATTTCCCCAGCTGGCTCAAGAGCAAGAGCTCCCATTACTCAGAGAAGGCAGGTGGCTGGGAAAGGATCTAGAGCAGAATCCTCCCCTTATCTTGGCTGGGAACAAGGGACAATGGGCTGGGGCGGGTGGTGGTGGGGGGGGGGGAATGTTCCTTAGTCCATCTATCTCCTCCTGCCAGCATTCTGCCCTCCCCCCCCCCCCCCCCCCCCACAGCATTCCTCATATCCCAGGGACAGCTGGAAAGGTAGAAGGTGAGGTCAGCACTGTGCACTGTTCTGGGCTCACTTTCTTCTTTCACTCCCACGTTGCACACACAGAGCTGAGGGGGAGGGCAGCAGCCAAGGCCTCTAAAGGACTTTATAAAACACATTCGGTCTGAATCTCATTTGATCCTCACACTGAGCCAGTGATGTAAATGATGGTATCCCCAACTTAGAGATGAAGAACCGGAAACTCAGCGAGGTTAAGTTTCACCTTCCTGAAAACCAACCAACAGTCTGCATCCCGTTTCTCTCCCCTAAAGGATTTCAATTCAAAGTGCCTCTGAGAAGAACCAGACCCCAGAGGGTTACCCAACAGAGAGGGGAGATGTGGCCTACATCTGCTCACCTACCCAGCCAGAAAAGGGGATTGGAAAAAGCGGTGGGAGGAACTCGGGCAGACGTCCCTGCTCCCCAGGCTTGCGGTGGGGGGAGGGGGGGGAGGGGAGACAGAGGGCTCTAAATGGGTGACCGAATGGTCTACAGAATCTCTCCAACAGCAAATGGCACCCCCAGCCCCTTCCCTGGGAGCCTGTTAGGCAGTCAGATGAGGGAGAATTGGCCACGAAGGCTGGGGCCCCCAGCAGCCACAGCAAGCAGCTCACAGCCCTGGAGCCGTTAAAAAATGACTCAACCAGAAAGTGCGTTTGAAGCGACGCCTGCCAGGGCCCCAGAGCCAAACCTCAAAAAGACGAAGTGAGAGAGAAGAGCCTGTGGGGGCCAGGCTGGGGGTGGAGGCCCGGCCTGGAGCCGGCCTGGCCAAATAAGGGCAAATGCTCCCAGGCTGACCAATGGGGCGCGTGCAACCACGTCATGGGGCTGTGGCTGGAGGGGCGGGGTGAGAGGCCTGGGGCAAAATGGGAGCTGGGGACTGGGGCAGGGGGCCCAGGCCCACCAGGAAGGGTCCAAGGGTGAGTGAGCCCGAGAAGGTGTTCAGAGGCCCTCATCCCCATCCCCTACTGACGTCAGTAGACCCCCGCCCACTGAAAGCCCCACCTGCAGGCTGGGGCTCAAGGGGGCAAAAGGAAGACAAAGAGGACCCCCTCACCTCTGCCCCACTTATGGGCCCTAGGTCCCCATCTGCCATAGCAGAAATCGAGAGAGGCCGTAGGACAGCTGGGCTGACACACCAGTGTAGCCTTATCCGGCTACTGACCTTGGGCAAGTGATAGAACTGAAACTCAGTTTTCTCATCTGTGAAAGGGGAATAATGCCTCACAGGTGGTACTGAGGATCAGAGGCAATAATGAAAGTGGCCACTTTTGAACCTGGTAATTGCCATGCTGATACAGTAGATTATTAGAAGCCCCAAAACTGCTTCTCACTCAGATTCTTACCTCCCAATTGCTGTGAAAGATCCTTTTGCAAGGACACCATGTGGTTCTCAGTTTGGGCCTCTGATGTCTCTAGCAGGGGAGGAGAGGTGTGGAGGTCAGAGGTGTCCTTCTAATCTAAGCCTAGTCCCTCCTGCTGCAGAAGCAGAACAGACACTCTTTCTTCAGGCTCATTCACCAGGGATGTGATGTGCCCACCTTGACCTCCTGCACCCCAACTTCCCTGCCTGGCCCCACTGAGCTCCACACCCTGCCCCCATCTCCCTACTCCCTTGGGATGCAGGGCTGAGGAAGTGAGTCTATTCAGCTGCCTAGAGAAAGTGCCAGTGTCTCAGCTGTCAGCACAGGGTGGGGGCAGCTGCTGGCTTCTACCAGGACCTGTGATCACTCCTTGCCCCAGGCCTCTGCAGCCCCAGTTGGGACCACCGCCCAGGAGGAAAGCTGGGTGATGGCCACCACCCTCTTCCTCTCTGTAGAGTCCTTCTTTCTCCCAAGCACGGATTTGCATTTCCCCCTCTGCCCTCTGCTACTCAAGCCCCCAGGGAGAGGGTGACCGTTAAACCCCTTCCTCTGCTAGTGGCCCCAGAGCACTCACTTCCTTCCAGGTATTTTCCGGGATGGGGGGAAGGGTTGAAAGAGTGGCAGTTGTCAGGTTTGGGGAAGAATGAGGAATCCATTTTGGAGAGAAGCTGGGGTCCCTCCACCCTGGTGTTAAGCAAGCTCTCTCTGTAGCACAAGAGCTCAGTGTGGAGGAAAGAGTGCATAGGCAGGAAGCAGCACATAGGAGTTCTCAAAATGGGCCTGCCAGGCCCCTGACTTCTTACAGGCCCGGGCCTCCATCTGTGGGATGGACCCCCCCAAGGAAAGCTTGGGCTTTATGTCCTCTGTCCATGACCCCATGACACCTGCCCTCCACTCCGGGAGGAGTATTGGGAATAGGGGTGCCAGAAGTCTGGAGGAAAGAGGTTTTCTGTCACATTTCTCAGAGGATCTGGCATCTTGGTGCCAGCAGCACAGGGCAGTTTTCTCTGCACTCAGTTCCTGCTTTCTGGGATCTTAAAGTAAAGAGAAACAGAAACATCTGTAGGCAGAAGGCACCAAGCCAAGCAGTGTAGGACATATAAAGTAACAGTGACCCCTTTGGGGTCAGACTGACCACTGTCTCTGGTGCTCAGTCTTCTCACCCATAAAGTGCGTGTTGGGGAGAGGGGAGCTGGCCTAAGTCAGGACTCTCCCAGCCTTCACCTTCTCTGTTTGATCTGCTGAAACTCTACAGCCCCAACACTCTGGGGAAGGCCTCTGAGCCCCAAAGGCCCAGGCAGGCAGCCATGTGCTTTCTTCCTCAGTCTAAGCCTACTGGCTCACCTATAGCAATTTTTACCAAGTGTGGCTGTCTGTTCTCTTAGTTCAAACAAGACTGGAAGAGGGACAGCTACACATGGGCAGCAGAAGTGACAGCTGACAGGCTGACATGAATCCAAGAGGTAGAAAAATAATCAGTCCCAGAACCATTTCACCACATGATACAGAAATGGAGGTTTATAACAATGACTTTGTGCCAAGTAGAGCTTAAATCACATCCAGACTCCTGTATCCAAATAGCAAGAAAGTATATATTTAAAACACACACACACACACACACACACACATTTTTTTTATTTTAAAATAAAAAGCCATGGTGCTTAAAGGAAAATGTTTCAGTTGTGATGTCTATGTATGATAGATGTATTGAAACACGCATTGTCCAACAATATTACAGGGATAACATTCTTGCCACACTTACCTAGAACTAATCTAGAGGTGGACGACTTTGGATAAAGATGATTCCCTAGAATCATTTTATAGTTTACAGCTCTCAAATTGCTTTTACATAAATTAATGTATTTCTCACAACTATCCCAGGATAGGACTGTTGTCTTTAAGTGAACTTTTTACTTGAAGTTAGCAGACAAACAGAAAAGTGAACAAACCATGAGTATATAACTCAATAAATTTTCAGAAAGTGAACAAACCTATGTAACTAGCATCCAGATCAAGAGACACTATAACCTACACCGTAGGACCCCCTGGTGTGCCTTCTTCCACCCCCACTCTTCACAGGTAATCACTATCCTGCCACCTAAACCAGAGTTTTGTCAGCTGCATTTTATAGAGAGGAAACTTTGTTTTAAGGCAGTGAAGTGACTGGGAGGCAGGAGCGACACCCCCAATTGGATATATATGTAGGTTTTCATCACGAGTTTCAGTGTCCAGTGGAGGGTGAAGGTGCCATAATTGGGCTGCAGATGAAGGTGTGGGTAGGAAAAAAGCAGAAGAGGTTGGGGATTATGAGGCACAGGTCAACAGATACCTAAGACCTGCTGGAGTAGAAAAGAAGATGCAGTCAGGAGGGAACTGGAGAAGGGTTGGACCAGTTTCCCAATGTCCCACATAGGGATCCTTGAGTAAATCCCAAGGATCACCTCCCTGGGCCATTTCCCCAGACTGCCTCTTTGGTTAATTTTTGTTGTTTTAAGTTTACTTAAGTAATCGCTACACCTGATGTGGGGCTCAAACTCACAACCCCGAGATCAAGAGTCACATGCTTTCTCGACTGACCAAGTCAGATGCCCCTCTGGGGGTAATTTTAGATTTGGGGACTAGAGATATAAGTAGTGGGCATAGGGTGTTTGGGGGATCAATGTGTAGGGACATGTAACTTTCACTCAACAACAAGCTAATGCCTCATAGGTGGTTCTGTGGAATACTCATGAAGGGAGCAAGCCCTAGGAGTCTGGGTATAACTATGCTGGAAGGAGTTAGAAGCCCTACCTTGGGTGTGGGCAATGTATTTCTTGAGCTAAGGCCCTACTTCTTGATCATGGCCAAGTCACTTTAACTTTGACTGTCAGTCTGTTCATCACTAGGTAAGGATGTTAACTATGACATAGAGGTTTTGTGAGGATCCGATAACGGACATGAAATCCCTTTTGTCAACTGTAAAAAGTTATTTAAATGAAAGGCTTTACTGATCAACATGAACCAGACTTCCAAAGTAAGATATCAGTCTGTTCTTCAACTTTACCTGTCTCTTTTATATATACTCGCAGGATCAGGTATCAGGGAGGGGGCATGAAGATTGAATGGCAGTTTATAGGGTGGCTGGGTGGCTCATTCAGTTGAGCGTCCAACTTCGGCTCAGGTCATGGTATCACTGCTTGTGGGTTTGAGCCCCGCATCTGGACTCTGTACTGACAGCTCAGAGCCTGGAGCCTGGTTTGGATTCTGTCTCTCTCTCTCTCTGCCCCTCCACCACTTATGATCTGTCCCACTCTCTCTCAAATATAAAACATTTTTTAAAAAGTGAATGGCAAGTTATGGACAGGCTTGGA
The DNA here is from genome assembly GCF_028749965.1 of Puma concolor. Classification (NCBI taxonomy): domain Eukaryota; kingdom Metazoa; phylum Chordata; class Mammalia; order Carnivora; family Felidae; genus Puma; species Puma concolor. The sequence goes on along the minus strand of NC_141680.1, from coordinate 30,040,329 downwards.
GTAAGAAGGTAGTGGCCATGCCCAGAGAAAATGAGGCCAAACCTAAAGAGCCCAGACTGAGCTTAACCCTCCCCAGCTCATCCCCATTACTTTTGGGGAAACGGCTTCTGACCGGAATTTTCTGACTTGTTCTATCAGCCACCAATCACTGCCTAGGGCCAGAGGCTGCATTCAGCAATGCATTGCCACTTAGCCAGCCTAACCCCACAGGCAATAGTGGGTAGGAAGTAGAGAATGAGGAATGAACAGACAAGGAGGAAGGCAGCCTGGCCACTACTCTTGTCTGACCTGCATCTGTCTTTGTTGAACTAGGGGGGAGGAGCCTTGCTTTCTGAAAAGAGAAGCCAAATTACTGAGCGAGAGGCCAAGACCATAAGTAGACCTCAGGAGTCAGAATGGGGTGAACCTCTGACAGGAACAACGAGCAGGCATAGCCAGCCCTCAGGGACGTGCAACAGGGGCAGTGGCACCAGCACCTGGAACCTCTCCCACATAGCACTGCTCTCTCCCAGGGAACCTTGAAGGATCAGAGATCTCTCTTTCAGTTTCTTTGGGCTCCCTGCAGGGGATCGGACTCTCACACCTTAGCGCCTGTCTGAGCTGCCAAGTGGCACCATCAGCAGGTTCGAGGACCAGAGAAAACAAGAAAGCCAATTCAGAAGCAGCTCCCAGGCAGGGCCCACTTGGCACCGAGTCTGTGAGATCCGGTTCCAGCAACTGGCCACCCCTCCCCCACAACCATCAGGGCCTGTGTCTTTCGCTTCCTGCGAGGCTAACAGTTAGGGCCTCAGCTCAGAGTGGGGTTGAGGCAGCCTGAGTGTGGTTATTTGTGCATGGCTCCTCCTGTCTCCCCTCCCCACAACTGTTTCCATTCTCACCAAGCAGCCACGTCCGGGTCAGACACGCAGGACAGCAGCCGGGGATTTCCAAGGGACTTTTTGAGAAAAGCCAGTGAAAGTTGGGTGTTGGCTGCACAGCTTAGGCACTCTTGCTGAAACCCACTTCTTCCCTCCAGAACGTAAGGCTGGCCTCGTGGGGGCTACTTCCCAAGGATCCTTTCAGATTGAAACTGAACAGAAACCGCCACCCCTTGAGCTCCTTCAGTTTGCTGGGTTGGAAAAATCCTCTAAAAACTCAGTTGAAATTGGGGTTGACAGACCATTCCTTCAGAGCTTGAAGGCCTCAGCAAAAATGGTTCTGGTTTCAGGATCTGTGAGCGACATGAGCCACCAGGGCCACAACCAGCTTCCTTCCCATGGGCCCATGAGAGGACAAGGACAGTGGTACCAAGTCAGCACCTCTCCCTCCTTCCCACACATTCCAGGCCACAGGTAACAGGAGACACTGACTCACTAGAAACACCAGGTGGCTAAGATACACAAAGCCCTAGTGTAGGCACCTCTGCTTATGAGTCAAGAGCTCATTCTGCAGTGGTGATTCTGGGCATTTCTCCCACTATTTTGGTTGACTGTGTGCACATTAAAAAATAACTAATAAAAAGAGAGTAGGTGAATTTTACCTTTTATAAAACCTAAGTTCTAGAATTTTCACATTGCTTCATTTTTATAATCACCACAATACTGAGGTAAACAGGCAGAGTGTTATCATGGTTTTACAGATGGAGAACAAGAAACTTAGGGTATCAAAATGGGGGTATTGATAGGATTCTTTGTGGAAATTTAAGTAAATAAGAATTTATGGTAAATTTTCATTCCAAAACAAGTAACTTGTCTTGGCCAATAACAAAACCCCCTACTAGGCCAAAGGAGAGAGGGACGGGCCCAACTCCTACAGAGGCATAAACTAACCAGACCAAGACCCAGCAGCCACCAGTCACCAGTTACAGGAAGCAGCAAACGTGAGTAGGTGGGGGACAGAGGGCCAAGGTTACCACTGACTGGCCTAAGGTATAGGAAGAGCAGCAAAAAGAAAACAAAAAGTGTGTGTGTGTGGGGGGGGGGGGTATATTAAACATGGTCAATGGGCAAAGAATACTTATGAAGTCTCAGGATTTCTTTCAGGGGACACCTGCTGTGCCAGGTCTAGAGAGCAAAAGTCTGCATGATGGGGTTCCCTAGACTCAGGACAGCAGACCTTCCAACAGGACCCAAGGAAGCACACTAGAAAGGCTGCAACTCTGGAGCCTGAAAGATGGGTAATGGAGAGCAGGAGGGCTTCTGCTGCTCTGGGAAGGTGCTTACAGGGTTAAGGGGGTTTTACTGCACCCGGGTAAAAGGAAGGAAGGAGGAGGTAAGGCGTCTGTCATGGGCTTAAGAACTTTCCTAGAGATTCGTGTTTATTGGCATTTGACCCAGAGTCTTGCCCATGGGTAAGGGCATAGACCTGGGCTCTGAGTAGGAAGACCAGTATCCTACCTCCCATTCAATTCAGTCTCTGTCAATCCACCAACCCAAACCACCCCCACCAGTAGTCCAAAGGTAAAATGGCCCAGGGACACGCTGTGCTCTCAACAGTCTGCTGAGTCTCAGAACTGGATGGTGGGGAGTATCTGAAGTTCCGCCCCCTTAGTTCCACAACAAAAAATAAACAGAGGCAGGAGGTGGGGCAGAGGCAAGACGCTGGCAGCCATGCATCTTGCTAGGTCTTTATAGCTGTGTCTCTGGATTTGTAGGCCACTCCTCGACTTTTCAGCTCTCGCACGATTCCTGTGGCAGGAAAAGAAACAGCTCTGTGAGGGAGGAAGATTCCAGAGGATAAGAAAAGTCCCTCTACTACCACTTTGTGGGAAGAAACGTGTTCCTAAGCAAAGTGGAGTTCCTAGACAGCTCATCAATGATCCTGCCAGATTGGCTTGTTACCACTGAAGATTCAGGCAAGTGTCTGGCAATGACTTGGTAAAAATGACAGGAAAACAGAAGACACGTTGTAGTCATTGAAACCAAGGGTTCTGGAGCCGAAATGCCTGGGTTCAAATTCTACCTCCTTACTTAACTAGCAGGTGACCTTGGACAAGTTATTTAACCTCTCTGTGTCTCAGTTCCCTCACAGAGGTGTGAGGACTAGCATGCAATCACAACAAGGACTTCCTCAGAACTTGGCACAGTAAATGAGTATCAGCTGCTATTATGATTATTATTACCTTGGGGTAGGCGACCAGTGACTGACACTGCATACACACCCGGCTTAAAGTTACCTAAGAGAGAAGAAAAGAGATGGCAGTGAGAGTAAGTTAAGTCCAAAGACCAAATGGAGGTTTAAGCTCAAAACGAAAGAAATGCTGCAGCGCCGCGAGAAAAGCAATCACCTCTTTTGGCTACAGTGTTAAATGACAGGGGACAGGACACTCTCATCCTTCTCACTCTGAGGACACGTACCCAATGATTTAAGACTCCCCCACTGAACCCAAGGGGTTCACAACTAGGAGAAGGAAAAGGAGAAGGGAGAACTTACTGACTCGCTGCCACTTAGACACCCAGCTGTCCTCTGGACTCATCATCGCAATGATTCTGGGAAAGGGAAAGAAACAGAAGTCACGCTGAGCCTTGCCCACTAGAGAAGAGCGATGGAGGAGACTGCCCACGTTACTCTGCTACAGGCCAGCAAAATAGTTCTGGGAGAAGAAACACAGGAAAAAGCCAAGTATTGAGTCTCTGCTAGAAAGCAGGAGAAAGTGACTTCTAATGCTGCGAAGGAGCTGACCAAAAGTTAGTACTGAAAAAGTTTCTTTGCCCGCCAATCACAAGTCAGTCATCATCCCCAAAGGACTAGCTTCACCAGGCTCAAAAACATCTTTAGCCCAGACTCCCGGGGAAACCAGCTCTTCTGATTACAACCAACATGACCACTAGGGGGCTGGCCTTAATGCAAAGGCAGAGGGTGAATGAAAACAATGGGTCCTCCTACCAGAAATAAGTTAGACTGGGCCAAGATCTGCCTCTAATGAGCTGTGCAGCCTAACACACATATGAAACTCAAAGACCAAGCTAATACATGAAAAGCACCTAGCACAGAATAGGTGCTGAATAAACATTAACTCTCCTTATTATCCTACTAGTTTTTCCTAGGATACCTCTGATTCTAGAGCACAGGCAACAGAAAGGCTACTGAAGAGCTAGAAGCCTGCCTTTTGGGCTTGACATGTAAACATCAGGTACTTTCAGAAGCTTACAGAGGTCATTTCTGCCATTTGTTGATTCAATCAAATGCTTAGTGATTGCCTATTGTGACAGGTCTGTTCTAGACACTGACATTTGTTGATTACCTCCTCAATAACCATTCCCTCTTCTCTTGGCAACAATCTTGGATTCTTATTTGGGGGGCCTTCCTCCCCATCCAAATCCTACATTCTCAGTCATACACTGAGTGGAACTGATCCCATCCTCCAGGGTGGTTACGCAGGGTAATACTTGCCCTGGCCTGGCAGACTGATGTGCAGCAGACACATATGCAGGCCATTCTCCTGACCAAAACTATATTCTCCTCTGTCCTTCACAACCAATCTTTCTAGCCCTATAGTGTCTGTTACCCAACCTTATGATTCAATCTAAACAGAATTCCCACCATTCTCCAAACATACCCTAGTTTTCCCACCCCTGATTTTGCTCAAGTCATTCCCTTGTTTAGAATGCTTTTTCTAAAATGCTGTCTCACCTCACCTTCCTCAAAAAACCTGTACTTCTTTAAGAGCCTGATTCATATGCTATCTCCTCTGCTTCTGGCTGAGTTCATCTGGCCTTCCTCTGATCTCCATTAGCCTTTGACATACCCATTCTCCAAAACCTAATATGCACAGGGAATACACAAATAACTCCCAACAATTCAACAGTAAAAAGCCAAATAACCTGATTCAAAAGTGGGCAAAGGACCTGAACAGACATTTTTTCTGAAGAAGATACACAAATGGCCAATAAGTACATCACAACTGATTAGCAAAAGACATCACCAATGATTAGGGAAAGACAATCAAAACCACAAAGAGATATCACTCCACACCCAATAGGGTAGCTTCTATCAAAACCAAAACAAAACATAAAACAAAAAATAACAAGTGTTGGGTAGGGTGTAGAGAAACTGGTGGTGGGAATGTAAATTGGTGCTGCCACTACAAAAAACAGTCTGACGGTTCCTCGAAATACTAAACATAGAACTCAGCAATTCCACTTCTGGATATATATACCCCAAAGAAGTGAAGGCAGGGACCTGATCAGATATTCGTAAAGCCATGCTCACAGCAGCATTATTCATAACAGCCAAAAGACAGAAGCAACCCAAGTGTCTATCGACACATAGATAAAATGTGGTATATACAAAAATGGTATTATTCAGCTTAAAAAATGCTTCTGACATGCTACAATATAGATAAACCTTGAAGACATTACACTAAGTGAAATGAGCCAGTTACAAAAGGACAAATATTGTATGATTCCGCTTATATGAAGCACCTACAGTATACTTCAAATTCAATCACTTCTCAGCCTTTTGGCTAAGATCAAGTGCAAATTCATAAAGAAAGTAGAATGGTAGTTGCCTGGGGCTGTGCGGAGGGGTAAATGAGGAGATGAAAAAAGTTCTGTAGATGGATGGTAGTGATGGCTGCACAACAGTGTGAATATACTTAATGCCACTGAATTCTACACTTAAAAATGGTAAATTTTCTGTCACACATATCTTACAACTTTAAAAAAAAAAAATTCTAACATGCAAAACTTTATACTGCATCTCTTACTAGTAAATACATCACTGTGTGACTCTTGACATCCTTCAGAGCAGCCAACACAGTACGTTACCTGTAAATGGGAGTTCTTTTATTCATTTGTTAGCAATTTTGTTACAGTGCAAACAAATAATCGAAGGGACTGAAGATTCTGCCTAGGCACATGCATGTGTAGGAAGTAAGATTCCATGACAACATCTTTTTTGCCCAATTCTTCATGCTTCCTTAAAGGAAATCAAAGAAGGGATGGAGTTGGCCCCATCCTGAAGGTTCAGCAAGTACTGGGTTTGAGCCTAGTCTGTGTGTAAATCTTCAATTGGCCTGGAGACCAAGAGACACTTTAAAGTATCTCCTGAACCCCCCCAAAATACTGCCCCTTGGCTCCTACCTTGGGGGAAAAATGGAGACCTGGCTACTTATGTTACTCTCACTTCCCTTTCTCCCCATTGGACAATCTCACTAAGGGAAAATTTTTCTTACAGGTTCTCTTAGACATATCTAAAGGGAACAGCTTTCGGGCGATAATTTACCATTACTCTACCTGACCTTCATCTTCAGAAAGGATCTTCATGCATTCAACAAACCTTTATTAGCCATTCGCCACCTTCCAGGCCCTGTGCCAAATCATGGTGCACAAGATAAACACAGTCCCTACCAACAATGAGCTGACCGTCTTTAATGAAGAACTGTACGGCAGAAATATAATGAAAACCACACAAGTCATTTTAAATTTTCTAGTAGCCATGTTTATGAGTAAAGACAAAAAGATGAAATTAACTTCAATACCATATCTCATTTAACCCAGTATATCCAAAGAATTATCACTTTGGCATGTAATTAATATTTGAAAAATTAAAATATTTTATATTCTTTTTTCTCGTTCTAAGTCTTGTCAATCTAGTGCATATTTTGCAGTATGAGCAAACCTCAGTTTGGACTAGCCACATTTCAAGTGCTCAATGCCACACATAGCTAGTAGCAACTGTACTGGACAGCACAGGACTACTATGTCTCAAAATAACTTTGAGAACAACTAGGATTATGGTCTCAAAAGTCTGCCTCACATTTACTTGGTGGGGTGGGGTGGGGTGGGGGTGGGTGTAACAAAGGACTCTAAAGGGGCTTACCCATCAAAGGAAGAACTGGTGCAGTCATATACCATCTCCCGGTTACCCTTCATCTGAAGGTATGCATCACAATTGTCACATCCGTCATATTCAAACTGGTCTATAGTCTAGGAGAGGGAAAAGAGGGAGAAGGAGTGAGCATAAACAAGGCCAAAAAAGGAAGTAGCTTTCTCCATACTTCTACCTCGTCAAGTAGAAGTCTCCCTATGTTGGCTCTGTCTCATCAGATTCCCCACCCACCACTCCCACAGCCCCATTGCTAAAGTTCCACCCTCACAGTCCTCCCTCTCTTATTACCAGCTATGTTTTACCTACTCCTTTCCCTAGTCTCCTCAGGGTCAGGCATCCTCTCCGACTACTCCCTCAGCTGCAGATCCCCACCCTCCTCTGAATCCCAGTGGCCTTCGGCTTCAACGGAAGTTCACTGAATGTCTGTTAAGGATCAGACCTGTGTGCTGAGGATTCAAAATCATGTAAGACTGCATGCGTTCTTCCCGACTTAAACAACGGCCTCCAGCAGCTTCCCACATCCCCTGCCAACCCCCGGGGTCTTGGACCTTACTTTTCCCTTCGCTATCCCCCAGCTCCGTTCCACCTTTTCCCCCACCTTGATACCCCATCGCCCCTACAACCGCCTCCCCGAAGGACACCTTGACCAGAGAACACAGCAAACAAGCCCGTAGATGCCGTAGGTCCTTCGGCACCGTCTCCAGGGCCATCCTCTCCGACAAATGAACAGCAAAGATTTGGGCCACGGCCTCCTCAGCCGCAGGAAGTAAACAGCGATTTACCCAGAATGCCTTCCACTTCCGGTTTTCCGCACTTCCTGTTCCGGTGTGGGGAGCCGCGGACTCACGCCTCTCTCTCTCTCTCTCTCTCCCCCGCCCCCCCCCCCCGGTCAAGGAGATGGTTTCTCCCGCCTGGAGGCGGGGCCGGCCGGGAGTCACCTGGGCCGGCGCGCGCACCCGCCACCTGGGCCGGCGCGAGGGCGAGGCCGGGAAGGCAGTTGCGCCTGTGGGTAGGGCCCGTGGGGGAGGGGTGGCGCGGCTGGCGCCTGCGCGGGAGCGCGCCGCGGCTCCGGCCGGAACTCCCGGCGGGGCGGGCCGTTTGATCTAGGCCGCTGGCAGCCGGCCGCCGGTCCCCTTAGGAGGATCCCAGATGTCAGCCGAGATTCTTTTTTGTCTTCCCGTTTTAAAAGCGCAGGGCCAGAGTCCACTGTCTCCATCTGGATTATCTCTGCAGAGAGGAAAATCAGGGACAGCCCCTTTCTTTCCTGAGAACAGTAAAGGGTTTCCATTCGCCGTCCACGGGAATGCTGGCTTGTGAGCCCATGGCGGATACCAGGCCCATTATTTTTTAAAACTCTTTACGTACTTTCCTTGTTCCAGCTGATAATTTGTTTCGTGCAGCATTTAGACACAGGTCCTTTACTTCAGAATATCTGTAGGGGATTGGAGATTGTGTTTTGTTTTGTTTTGATTTCACCCTATAGCAAGCTGGATGTTTCTTTGCTCTCCTGTTCAAAACTGGGCAACAGACAATGACCACCCCCTGGGAAACCTGTCCTGGAGAAGCAGAGGGGGAAATGTGCTTTGTGAGGATGAGAGCAGAGGCTGCCCCAGGCTCTGTGGAATTCATACCAACATAGCACCAGCTCTTGATCCTCAACCGTAGTCCCGTGGGGAGGCAGAGCACAGTCATTTGTGTTTATCAGAATTGGAGCTCTGGGATAGTTTCAGTAGTTTCAGGCCCTACTGTTCTATCTTCCCAACCAGGCGTCCCAGCTGAAACAGAGCCTTTTCAAGGGGGGGCGTGTGTTCAGATGGGTTCTGTGACTGGGGTTAGAATGTTCCCTGTCACTGGATACTTTCCAAACATACTTTCACGCTTATCTCATGGGAGCCCTGCAACCACTCTGTGAAGTAGGCCTATTTTATGGGTGGAAAAAAGTGAGGCACAGAATATTTGCCCAAGGTCACAAAGTCACTGAAGCATCATAAGAATGTGTGAAGTGAAAAGTACAGTAAGTCTGATAACGACTGGACCACAGTGTGAATCTTGTCATGCTTCCCCCTTCCCTTATCTCACCAAATCGTTTTTAGGGGCTTACAAATCAATTCTTGTTACCTAGTCTACCACTCTGTCCTGTCCTTTCATAAATCAGAGCCTAGCCTCTGATACCAGAAATAATTTATTTCTGTCAATGGAGAAGATGAATTTGTTACCCTGAGTGACAGTCATGAGAGAACAAAACCACAAGACCAGACCTCATTTATGGATAAATATATTAGCAAATAAATACATTTCTCAACATAGTGCCTGATTCAAGCGTCTTTCTGTCTGGTTCAGATATAAATACCCATGTGGGTGCTTCGGTAGGTGCTAGTTCCCCACTGACTTTGAGGGAAGAAGATTCCCAGGTAGGGTCCTGTGCCCACTTTGCTCCCACATTCACATTCCAAATGGGATAATGCCTGAGGAGCCAGCAATGGTCAAGCTGCCCTGGGGTGAATGTCACCGTCAGGAGGCCCCTCAGCCCTTGCCACTCAGTACCAGCTACCCAGGCCAGATATCCTGCATGCACACCTTCCTGGGCATCCCTGGCCTATATGGCTTATAATGGGAAGCTGGGCCTTGGGGCCATCTAAACCCAAATGTCCCGCCTTGCTTTTCCTTTGTTCTCCCGTTTCCCATCCCTGCTCTGAGAGAAGAGCCCCAGATTCATCGTTGTCCTTGTTCAGCTGTAATTCTGCCTTTTCTACCTTCATTCCATCCTCCCTTTTCTAGACGAAGTTCATCAGAAATCCTTTTCTTTCCATCTACTTTGGGACTTTGAGATAGGCAATCTCTAGAAAAGAATTATTCCCTCCCCACTGCCACCCCCCCAATACCCAGAGGTACTGGGAGTTGCTGGAGAGAGAAGGGAGTTTGAAAGTCAGAGGGTCCATCCCAGGTTCTTCATGGTGCCAGAACATGGTGCTGGGACACGACTCCACACCCTGGCTTCCCACAGTCTCCCCTCTGACTTAATAGAGTGGATCTGACAATTAAGAACAAGAAGGGAAAAACATTCTCCCTTATGCACCAGGGTAGGCACTGCCTGGAGAAGCTGCAGAGCTTCTCAGGTGAGCTCAGGCCTCACCTATGTTCTTGATCCTTTTGCAAAGAAGGAAAATAAGAGCCAGGTTGCTGCTGATGCAGCAGCTTTACCGAGGAGTCAAAGCTGGTGTGCAGGACTCACCCAAGAAAGGAGGTAAGAAGGACCCATTGGCAGGTATGCACATGAGACTTGGGATGAGGAAGACCTGCAGGGTCTGGGGAAAGGAGCAGCACCTTTTCAACACCTAACTACCCACACCTAGCTTCCTGCTCTCTCTTAAGGAGCCAGCCCACATAGGCAGTAGCTAGTTGCCAGGCTGGACACAGACTTGCTGCCCTGCAAATGTGTTCTGCACGCAGGGTCCAGAGCTGGGAGCAGGGAACACTTCCTGCCCCCCCACCATCACCACCCCTCTTCCAGAGGTTCCAGGAAGTATAGCAAAAAAGAGGGGTGTTTTCCGAGGTCCTTTCTTCTCTCAGGAGCATGACTCTGTGCCACACAGGGCCCCCAGGTCAGCCGGAGCACACTTGGTTGAAGCGAAGTCTGCGCATCTCACACAGCCTGTTCGCACAGCTCCTCAAGCTCCTCCTCCTCCGAGCCTGCGTTTACAGAGGGAGAGGAAATTGGTCACTGAGTGTCAGGCCAGCCTCTTGCTTGTTCCACCTGCAAGACAGTATGGCTGGCAGGGAACCACACAGGGTGGGGAGCAGGGAATGTGTCCAGAAGGGGCAGTTAGATCGAAAGCTGGGAGGGGTCCCAGTTGGGACACAGGGAAGAGGGGGGGAAAAAAGCTAGAGAAAGAGAAACATATATAGCAACCAGTGTGTTACAAATACTTCCTATTCATTCACTAACCCAATTAATATTTATTAAGCACTCATGAATCTGGCCTGTTACCACACACCAAATAGAAGACCAGAAAAAAAAAAAGCAGGAACCTGACAGTCTTGTAGAAGAGAAGGCGTGCATGCAAAGGGAAATTCTGCCAGTGAGACAGGACTGGGTCCTAAGACCTTTCCTGGGAAGGGGACAGATCATGTTCCAGTGGAACAATCAGGAAGGGCCTCCTGAAGGTGAAGATAAATGAGCCGGTCCTGCAGAAATACGTAAGAACTCAATTTATGGGAATAGGAAGGCAGCAGAATATTGTGGGCTATAGGAACTGCAGGAAGTATTTACTTGGTTTGGCAAAAGGATGGAACAGGGAAGAACAGGAAGAACAGGAAGGGGAAGAGGGAAAAATAAGGTTGGGAAGGAAGATGGGGGCTAGCTGGTGCTAGAGCCTTGAAGGCCAAACCAGGATGGGTTTTTCTTCACTGTGGACAAAAGAGAACATTTGGAAATTTCTGGACAGTTTATTTGAGGGTGATGAGCCTGGCAGCAGTACGTGAGCAGGGTAGCTGTGCTGCATGACTCTGTAGGACACAACACTGTATGTACGGTGCCCAGCCTTCATGGACCTGTAAGAGGGGAAGGAAGAAGGGCAGGAGGCTCCTGCTTCCATCTTTAGGCTGCATCTAAGACACAGGCAGGGGCCATCAGTTTTGAAGAAGGTAAAAAATGCATCAAGGATACATTTAACAGAATCTGGCATTGGTTGGATTTGAGGAGCAGGGAAGAGGGAGACATTGAAACAGGTTCTGAGTATGGGAGAGAGGGGAAGTGGTGGTCTGGGACCAGCAGCACATGACAGGGTCCAAAGGGAATCATCAAACACATAGCCAAAGCTTACTTTACCTGGTTCTATGGAAGCAATTATTTTCTCTACTGTAACTGTTTACATGCTTATGACCCCACAGACCTGGATCTCCTGGTTGACAAGTTCCATGTGTTCAGAGCCTAGCCTGGAACCTAGCATAGAGCAAACATACAGTGCAGGAAGGAAAAAGGAGGGAAGAAGTGAATGAATGAATGGTAACAGCTCTAGATCTTAACTGTTGGGTTCCTGGACTGTGAGGTCTTACGTTTCAGGACCTTTGGGTCCCCTTTTGGGGTGGCTAGTGATAGCTGTAGGCAAAGAGCTGTGTCATCCACACTATGGGAGAAGATGGGGAAAATGGGGAGGTAGGGGGCTCTGAAGGAAGAAGAGGAGGATTTGAGCAAAAAAAACACCAAGTTAAAGTTGAGGATTTATATTCACCGTTGGTTGTAATACAGTATCAGGGATGTACTGAGGCCCCAGGAAAATGAGGTCAGTCTTATTAACAAGGGTGCTTAGAAGGGAAGCCTTAGTTGTTCTTTTACCCCCAGGGGGAGAGGAGAAAACCTAAGGACCCACAGGGTTGCTGAGAACCATCTGTGTTTTTTTTTTTTTCTTTTTCTTCCCTTTTCCTTCCTTCCTTCTTTCCTTCCCTCCTCCTTTCCTTCCTTCCTCCCTCCCTCCCTCCCTTCCTTCCTTCCTTCCTTCCTTCCTTCCTTCCTTCCTTCCTTTTCTCATTTACATAGCTCTTCTTATATGGCCTAGGATTATGGATATCTGCAATTATTTCTCCTACAACACCTCATATTGCCTAGGATTATGGCTATCAGTAATTCTCCATGCTCTCCTCAAGAGCGAGGAACCCTTTTTGGCCTTCTTTGTATTTAAAGCTAATAATTGAACTGTGTGCATTGGTACAGCTTTACTAATTATTAAAGTATTGAAACAATTATATTGGAGCTGTTGTCCCAAACAACCGCAAGTGCCAGATTTCTGACGTTCCATCCACACTGTATTTCCCCTGAGGCCGCCCTATGATCTGGCAACTAAAGGAGTAATACCTGGCAGAGTCAGAGTGCTTCAGCCAGCATCCTATGCTATGCCTGTTGTTCAATATTTTGAATGTCGCCCCACTGCACCCTTCTCAGCTTCTGTCAACCCTTTGTTGGCTGACTTTACCCATCCTGCAATAACCCCTAGTATCCTCTCCCCACCACACCCTCTCCCCCTGAAAACTCACCAGGCTGGGCTGGCGGCACCTGGCAGTGTGGGTAAGGGCATGACCTGCCCTCCAGGGTGCCACAACTCCATTCACAAGGCCCTTCCCCAGGTGGGTGTGGTTCCAGGGACTGGCGTGGAGTCAGACACAACCACACTGGCTGTGAACTTGGGTAACAAGGGCCTGGGGTTTCTGGTAGCAGCCTCCTCTCCAGGCCTGGAGGTCCAAAGATCAATGGATGGGCCTCTGGGGACCAAGGGTATGCCAAGCTGGTAGCATAATGGGGGAAAACCTGGCAAGTTGGGTGTGCAGTCAAGTCCTGGGGCCGAGAGGCTGGGGTGGGCTCTGAGAGGCACCCTCGCCTTTTCCTCTGTGGATGTCGAACAGGGAGGCTGGATTTCTGCAAGTGGAAGAGGCTGCTGGGACTGGGGCTGGAGGCATCAGCTGGGCCTGCGGCTGCTTCGACGAGGGCCTTGGGCCGTTGTGGATTGGGGAGCTGTCCTGAGGGGGCAGCTGGGTTGGATCTGGCAGCTTGCTGATCAGGGGAAGGCGGCTCTGGCTGGGGCTGTGTCCGAGGAATGGCAGGCCTGGACTGGGGCAACCCAGTTTCTGGGCCAGGCTTCCGGCCATGCCACTGGAAGCGCTTTTTGTAGTGGTGGTGCCGGTGCCGGTGGTAGTGGATGTGGCTGGAAACCTGGGTTTCTCCTGTGGGTACCACTGAGTCCAAAGAACGGGGCCGAGAGGTCACACTAGGCTGGGTCTCCTCCCCCCGGGGCTCCCCTTCAGGGCTGCAGTACACCAAGGGGTCAAAGTCACTGCTCAGGGAGCTGCGGAAGGTAGAACTGCTGCCATGGATGCCCTGCAGACTGATGTCCGTGCAGTTGACCACTGAGTCACTTGAAGAGCCATGACAGGGCCCCGAACTGGAGTCACTGGCTGGCCCGTCTGCCATGTAGCCACTGCGTTCCGTGCGGTAGCTTTCTCCAGAACCGCTGCTGTCGTGAGGCCTGGCCCGGCGTGGGGGTGCTGGGCAAGCGGAGAGGTGCTGCGAGGTGCATCGGAGACGGCCTAGCCCCCAGCCCTGCGCGTAGGGATGCTGGGCCACCGCCAGGCGCTGCTGCTCGCCCGGAGCCCGAGGATGTGCGGCTCTGGGGAGACGGTGGTGCCGGGGGCCTGTGCCTGGCTCCTGCGAGGTTGGGAAGGGACCAGATCGCGGGGGCCGAGCCACTGCACTCCGGGAAGGGCCCAACAGGTACGCAGCAGGTAGGTGGTAGTGGGCATGGCCAGGATGCTGGCGAATGAGGTGGAGTCTCCGGCCTGGTTCCTGATAAGATCGAGAGTGTCCCAGGGACTGGGAAAATGAATCACCCTCTGGAAGAAAGAACCAAGAGCATAGGTGTTTGACCCCCACAAACCTATGGAGCGTGCATTCAGAAAAGTGTGGCTGTAGCACCTATTTGAGCCCACGTAGCCTGTGTGTTCGGTCAGAGTTGAGGGACCAAGGACATTCCTAATCTGCCTGTGCCCTGGGACGCCCTGGCTCCTTCCAGTCCATCTATCTCCCTGGAAGTTCCACTGTGTATGTCCATCCCTGCTCCTCCCATCAGCCCACCTGGGGCTCTTTGACCCAGGGCCACCACCAGTCCATAGTGCACCTTTGGGTAGATTAGAAAAAGGCTCTCCTTCCTCAAGATACTTCACTTTCATCTTTTAGAAAATTTTCATAATATCCTGGTTTTGTTAGAATAAGACACTTTGTTGCCAGAAAATCAGAATAATAAATATACAAACCACCCAGATTTAGAATCAACAAAGTTGTCATACAGATACAATGTTTAAAGTAATGAAGATGTCTACAGTATGAATGGCCCTCCCTGCCCTTCACAGGAAGCACTCTTGAGCAGTACACAGCTTAAAGAACTATTATGGCAGACCTGCTTTCTCCTCAGCTTCAAGACAAAACCGTCCCTCAGAGAGCAACCTTGTTCTAGACCCATCTGCCTCCACAGGGGAGGACTTGGCCCACCTCCTACCTACGATGTTGAACATGCAGAGAGGGCAAGTCCGATGCTGATGTAGCCAGGGGTCCACACACACACGATGGAACTCATGGAGGCAAGAAATGACCCGTAGCTCCTAGAGAAAACAAGGGGGTCCAAACCAAAGTTACCTGTAGGTTCAGGAGTAACGAGGATTTCCCTGACTCCCTCTGGCCTCTCCTTTTTGCCCTCAGCTTCTTGAAAAATACCCCACGGTAGAATAGAAAGAGTAAGGGCTTTGGTGTCCGGTAAACCTGGATCTTGCCACTTTCGCTGCATGACCTTGGGCAAGTTTCTTAACAGAAATGCTCTAGTTTTCCGCTCTAAAATGAGTATGAAAAACTAACCTACCCCCACCCTGCACTGTCATGAGGCTAAAATGAGATAATACATCTAAAGCACCCACTACAGATCCTAGCACGTGGTACACACTCAACGAACAGTAGTTGTCTTTCCCTGGAAGACCAGGAAAATAACCAGACCTCGGTGCTGTCCCCTACCTCTGCTTCATTGCAAGATACACGGGACACAGATGCAACCAGGGCACCCACACCTGCCCGAGTGCCTCCTCCAGCCTCCCAAAGTCCAGCTGCCCTCCCCAGCCTGGTCATGGAGGTCGCCCGCAAGCCCTGCCTTACCTGGCCCTCAGAGAACTCCTCCAGGCAAATGGCACACACAGGGGCTGAGCTACAGCTGCTACTTGAGTCCGGCCACTCAGCCCGGGCCCTCCTGCAGCTGGCCTGGTACCTCCTGGTGGCCAGCTGGCTGATGGCCCAGGCTGTTCGCTGTTGAAGGGGATCCTGAGAAGAGGGGTGGGGCTCAGAATAGGGCAAGGGCTCCTCTTCCCTCACCCCTGGACCTCAAGTTTGTGCTTGGCTCCCAGTCACCCAGTTAGATCATATGGCCGATTGACTACTCCTAGGAGTTTGTCGTCTTCAAGCTCATACGTGGCTCTGCCAAGCAGGCTAAGCCCCGCCCACCCCACTCCCCCATTCATACCATCAAGCTTTCTTTTCCTTGATGACCCATGGGAGAAAATTTTCATCCAACCGCCTGCTTGACATCTTTGCTTGGATATCAAATAGGCCCATCAAACTGAATTCCTAATCCCATTAACCACCGAACCACATATCCATCCTACCGCCTTAAAATGTAAGTCAGATCATGGTACTACTTCTGCTCAAAACTCTCCAATAGCTCCCATTTCACCCAGAGTAAAAAAACACTGTCCTGCCAATGGCCTACACAGTCCAGTAAAAGGGGCCCCCATGGACCGTCTGTCCTCGCCTCCTGCTCTGTCCTCTCACTCACTGCACTCCAGCCACATGGCCCCCTTGCTGTGACTCAGACATACTGGACACGCTTTTGCCTCAAGGCCTTTGCCCTTACCGTTTTCTCTGTCTCGTTCATACTCTCCCCAGATATCTGCACATATCACCCCCTCACCCATTTAGGGTCTTTCCTGTAAATGTCGTCCTCTCAATAAGGCTTTCTCTGGCTTTGCTTTTAAAAATTAACTCTGTCCGGGGAGCCTGGGTGGCTCAGTTGAATAAGCATCCGACTTTGGCTCAGGTAATGATCTCACAGTTTGTGAGTTCAAGGCCCACGTTGGGCTCTGTGCTGACAGCATGGAGCCTGGAGACCACTTCGAGTTCTGTGTCTCTCCCTCTCTCTCTGCCCCTCCCCCACCCCTGCGCACACTGTCTCTCTCTATCTCTCAAAACTAAACATTGAAAAAAATTTTTTTAAATAAAAATTAACTCTGTCCTTTTACATTCCCCTTTTCCTCTTCCATTTTATTTTTCTCCTTGGAACATGTCGCCATCTAAAATGCTACATATTTTACTTATTTATTTTGTTTATTGTCTGTCTCTTCCCATGAGAATGAAAGCTCCCTGAGGGATCTTTTTGTTCACTGCACAATCCCCAATACCTGAAACAGTGCCTGGTCCATACGAGGAGGTCTCTATATTTGCTGAATAAATAAATGAATGGGCAAGCTGATGTGGAGAGGCTGCTGGAGATCAACAAGTCAGATGCCAGGGTATTTAGATGTAAACTATTTCAAGAGCATAAGGACATCTTCTTTCCTCATTTCTCCCTTCCTGCTCTTTACCCTCCCGTATGCATAAACATGCCACCTCCACCAGGGAGCCCACCCTGCTCACCGGCCTGTTGTGGTGGGGGCGGCATCGGATGCGCAGCACTGAAGCCAGGATGACCACAAAGATGGTGCCCACCACCGTCAGGAGGATCCACACATCATAATCTGGCTGGAGGAGTGAGCAGAGATGGAAAGAGTCATTATTTCTGGAAGGAGTTGGGCCAATTTGGGAGACATTCAGGTGCTCAGGAGAGTGAAGGCTAGAGAACCCCATGAGTCTTCCAGCAGAGGGGATGAGGTGAGGAGGAACCTGCAGGTGGGGTTAGGTGGTCCCTGTCTGCCCAAGGTCAATCATAGGAGAGGGTCCTCCAGGTGTCAGCTATGAGAGGTACTACTATCTGAAGACCTGTGTGCTTGGGAAAAAGAGGAAAAAGACCCTCTGCAAAGTGGAAGCCACCCAGTGCACAGCTGGGTGAGGTTTCTAGCTAGTGGAGAAACACCAGCCAGGGTGTCAGGGGCTAGGGGGTCAGGGTTTCATTCTGGCTCTGCTCCTCTGTGCCGTGAAACCACAGAGCTGAAAACAACTTTAGAACTCAGCTGGCCAAATTGATGCATTCTGCAGATGAATCCCAGAGGGGGAAGAAACCTGTCCTGAGGCACACAGCTGGTGGATAAAGTTGAACTATAGGGTTTCTAAACTCTCTTTAGCTCCAGGAGTCTAAGGGCTCTTGATGGGAGTTGCCACAGAACAAAGTGGCAGTGAGAACGGGCGCTAGGGCAAGGCCTGGAGATCTGGCGTGCTTACCCAGGTTGGGGGCTCCTTCAGCTCAATCCTAACATGAGCCTTTCGGTTCTTGTACACAAACTCCATCAGCTTCTCGGCATCTTTACCCCAGATCAACACCACTGGCCAAGTCAGCCCCAGGGGTTGCTGTAGCTGCGGGAGGGAAAGTGCCCACGAGGGCTGTTATGTCCTGACTTGTCTTTTCCCAGATGACTTTATCTCCCTCCATCCAGCTCCCTCAGACACCCCAATGTCCCTGGGTACCTGCTCAGCAGCAGCTCGATCCTCAGTGATGTCAAAGAGGACCGCACTAGCTCCTCGCTCCCCTGCCATCCGGGCCTGCAGGGACACACAGCAGAGGTCCGGCTGAGGTCAGAGAAGGACACGGCCCATCTGTCCATCCATGCCCCGGCCTCACCCCTCACACGCCTGTCCCTTCCTGGGACGTTGCACACACTGCATCTTTGCACACTCAAATATAACATGTGCGATCCGTGTCCTGCCCTCAGCTCACCCAGGTCCCACTGCCTTCAAGGACAACATACAATCTTTCATTTTGTCATGGAATAAACCCGTAACAAGGGTTTAGTAGGTGTCAGGTAGTGGACCTGGCTCTAGAGCTAAGGACAAATAAGACATTGCCTGGCCCTCAAAGTACCACAAGTCTGCCTTCACTAAGAAGTGTGAGAATAGAAGGGAGTGGCCAGAACCACCACAAACCCCCACCCCAGGGAATGGGGGGAGGGTGACCAGTCCCTGGAAAGGGAGGGAGAAAAGACAGGTGGAGAACTCCTTCAGAATAGAACTGGGCTTTCCAAGATCCAGCCCTGCCTGACAAGAGGAGCCTACAGGGCATCCCCTCAGCTCAGGCAGAGTTTCAAGGGCCTGGGCCCCTGCTGTCACCCAAGGTCTCTATGGCAGAGCCCAGGCTCAGCCCATCTCTTGATCTCTTTCTCCCTGTCACACTTTTCCTGGCTACAATTCAAGGACTTAATGGAGTCTCTGTCCAGTGCTTTATCCCTCATCCCTTCCCTGAAGGTGGCACCGGAGGCTGGGTGGGGAGGGACTGAGGGGCTATTACCACAAGGACACAACTGTGCAGGTACGCACATGCACGCTTGCCAGGGCTCCAAGAGCAGGGTCTAGCCAACCAGGCAGAGCAGAGCAGAGCCAAAAAGAAAGAGAGAGAAAAAAAGCAGGAATCTAGAAGCTGGGTGTGGGGTAAGAGAACTGAGATAAGAGCCAGGGGTGGGGTGGAGGTGCAAGGGCAAAGGAGCCACAGACAGATACTGCCTTGCCTTTGTGACAGCCTCCCTGCCCAGCACAGCCACTCTCCAGCCTTTCTCCCCACAGCACAGGCTCATCTTGCCTTGGTATCAGGCTGGGACCTCGTGCCCCCAGGGCCCTGCTGAGTCTTTGCGGCCTTCCTGCAGGCACTGAAGGAGTTAATCCCTCTGCCAGTAGTGGTGGCAGGAAGGGGAGCCAGGGCTGGGGCTTACTCACACTCTTAGGGCTTTGATCTCTGCTTTCCTTCCCGAAGAGAGCCTGTCCGGGCAGGTCTCCTGCCACGCAGGCCAGGGGAGCAGCTTGCTCCAGCTCCCTGCTCCCTACTCCCCAGAAGGCAGCAGGGGCCAGAGGGCCCCCTCAGAACTGGCAGCCCACAGGCAGGGGAGCCCAGGAAGAAGGTGGTGGAGACACTCGAGTGGGGCCCTGTTTTGGTCAGAAGAGTAACTTTCCCCCTTCCTCCCTCTCTCCCTCCCTCCTTGAGCTGCTGAGGAGCTGGGCTGGGCCCTCTACCAGCACCCAGGCCCAGCCCAGGCCCAGGCTCGCCAGCCTAATTGACTGGAAATTCACAGGACTCCAGAATGGTATTGCTGAAGAAATTGAGAGGTCACAGCCTTCATTGTCCTCTTGCTCATTTACTCCCAAGAAGTCCAGCCCAACTAGGTGACCCCAGGCAAAGAGAAACTTCTGAACCCTCCAAGCCAGGGTATGGAAGCCACACCAGAGGAAAAGGAGAGGGGCTCCCCCTGCTAATGTCATAGTCTAGAACTTGGCCAAGGCATGGGGAGGTCACCTCAGTAGTCAATGAATTGAGACTCCTGGATCCTACATGCTGACAGGGCCTCATGTGTCTCATGCCCAGATTGAGACCCTAGACCCAGCCTGGCCTGAAAGAGCATGAGAGAAGGGCACAGACTTCCTTCTCCAGAGATTTTCTTACTTACCAACCCCTCTGTCTTTGAAGGACTGGGGTAGGAACAGTGGAAAGTAATTACCCTGATGTTCAAACACCCCAGCCCATTACAGCCCATAATTACAAAGTTGTAAAAAGGGATCAAAGAGAGAGTACTGGCCAACAGGGGAAACAAACAGGACTTTCAGGCAGTGGGTACCTGTGTTCAGAGTTCTAGGAACCAAAAAGCACGATTTGGGGCCAGATGGCAGCCCACACTGGGGCTATCCATGCTTCCCTCTGGTCCACCTGCCCCCAAGAAAGTGGGAGAGAGGGAGAAAAGAAAGCACTTCTTGGGAGACCGGAATCTGGAAGGCAGAGACAATAGGAAGGCCCTCTGCATGGGAAACTCGGCTTTAGAAAAATTACCCAGAGATCTCTTTTGGGGCTGCAAAGAGTCAGCCATCTCTCTAGGGGCAGCAAACAAAGCTGCCCACGGCCTCTAGCAACCAGGACTAGTACACTCTAGGACTCGTACACTACCCTCTGTACCTCTCTGGGCTGTAGGTTTTCCTCTCCAGACACAGTGACAGTCTCTGTAATCTCCTCATCAAAGATTGGCTAGGTACCTACTGTGGCCAGGGCACCAAGCCAGGGAAGGCCAAGCCCTCTAGAACAGCTCATTATCTAGTTGTACATATCCATATGTACATATCCATAATATATCCAAAGACCTATCCATAATATAATGCTGATAACATTCCAGAGTACAAATGAATGAAATAGACCAGTAGTTTTCAAACCTTTTTTCACTGCAGAAAGCCCATCCCCCACCACACACACACACACACACACACACACACACACACACACACAATCTGACGCAAATCTTCAATACACAAAACAGATAAGACTCAGCTGAGTTTGAGGATGGGGGTGGGGTTAAGAAAGAGCCTTGGTTTCCCCCTCCCCACAAAGCACCTCCCTGAAACCTGGCATGGACAGAGACCCCGGCAGTGTGCCAGAAAAGAGGCATCCCTCCATAATAGGCTAGCTGGGCTGAGCCAGTCAGGAAAGATTCACTAGAAGAGGTGGAATTCATCTGGGCTTGAAAGCAAGGGTAGGAGGAAGTAGAAGGGATACTAACCTTTACTGAGACCCACTCTGCCCAGACTGCTCAGGTTTGAGTCCCGAATATGCCACCAACTATTAGCTGTTAGACTTTGGGTATGGTACTTAACTGCTGTGTGCCTCCGTTTTCCTTTCTGTAAACTGGGGATTATAATAGGCCCTACTTCACAGGGTTGTTTTGTGGGCTGTATAAGTTAATCCATGCAAAGCTTTATGCTAGTACCCAGCACATAGTAAGTGTCCCCTAAGTATTAGTTATTGTTATATCAGCTATTACTATATGCTTTGGGTATGTGATTTCCTTCACTCTCCACAAAAACTCTATAAGACAATTATCCAGTTTTGAGTTGAGGAAACTGAGGCTCAGAGAGACTGAACAACTTGCCTAGGGCCACACAGCTGATCAGACCACTGATCTAGTCCAGGCATGAGGTGATAAGGGCCTGGGTAATCATAAGGATGGCTGTGGAGTTGCTAATAGAGAAACAGAAACCAAGTTGGATGACTGGATAGGGGGAGGGAGTCGGTGGTGGTGACAAGAATGGATGAGTCCAGAAAAATTATGGTGAGGGTTTCAGAGAAGATCAAGAGAGGCAAGAATGAAAGAAAAACCCCAATCTTGTTAAAAGCATAGGATGATGATGCCAGTGATGACAACAGTGGTAATTGCAATCATTTATTCAGTGATTACTATGTGCTTAGCATGGGAGCTTCCATCTGTACTGTCTTATGGAGCTTCCATAAGAGCTTCCATCTGTACTGTCTCATTAAATCCTCATAACTACTGTATGATATAAGTCCCATTATTATTCCCCTTTTACAGATGAGGAAACAGGGGCCCAGAGAGGCGAGCTAAAATGTCTAGGTCACACTGAGGAGCAGTGGAGATGGCAGGCTTCAGACCCAGGGCTGTCTGGGTCTCAAGAGCCCCAGCTCTGTTGATGGTGATGACACCACTACTATTGATGGATATTCCAGAGCTGATTGAGGTTAGCATTTCTCAAACTTTTATCACTAAAACCCACCTTTCCCCTCTGGCTTCTGGGAACCATATGTTTTTTTAACATTTTACCAAACTAACTGAATTCATTATGTACAATTCATGTTCCTATGAGATAACTTGTAACCAAAAGCAACATACAAATATTTTAGTTAAGCTTGTGGGACTTATGAAACATTGGAAGTAGCTCAAAGACCTCCATTACTACCCTCACAGACCTCCTTTGAGCCAGCAGATCTCAGGTAGGAGCTGCTTGGTCAGGTCAAAGGATGAAACCCAAGGGAAGCCTTGACCTGACCAGTTGGAGAATGTGGGGCTAGAGCCATCCTGTCCCACTGAGGTGGGGGAGAAGCCAGGTATGGAGAAGCTGAGCAGCTAGTGAAGGAGGAGGAAGCATGAGCAGTGACCACAAAGACTGTGGAAGAAAAACAGGTCCTAGGGCAGCAGCCAAAGTGCCTCTTCTAAACCCCTAATGGCTTTTTGTTCCTTTGTGCATTTTAGCTCAGGCACTATTTGGTAGCTGACAGACATCATTTTCATCCTCACAACGACCACTGGGGTAGAAAATAAAAGTCCCATTTTATGGTGGTGGCCCAATAAGGTTAAAAAGAGCACCGACCACACGTTCCTTGTTTCCTAGTGTCTGTGCACAGGACTTATTCCTCCCACAGCACTGTGATCCTCCAGGGGGCGAGAAGAAAACCTCCTATGTGGACAATGTCCTGCCACGTTGCCCAGTGTTCACATGTGTGTGAAATGCATACACTGTTTTAGAAGAACAGCAGAGCATCTCTGAGCCCTTCCTCTCCCATCTTTCTCTCCTCTCCCACCTCTGTATCTCACACACTCACACTCACTCACACACACACATACACACACTCACACCCACTCACACACACTCCACACTCACATTCATACCACGTAACACTAGGCACTCATCTACCAAATGAGCAAATGAATGACATTTGCCCATATTCTGTAAAGCAAGGGAAGTGAAATAGCCCAAAGCAGGGTACCTTCAACCTAACAAAATTCTGCTGCCATTAAGGACCTGCCCAGTCTTACACAGAGACAACACTCTCCAGATCCTCCACGTGTGCTGGCCCCGACCGCCCACCTCCTTCGTAGCCCTCTTCTGCATCAGCGTGGCCTGGGCTGGGAGAATATCTCCACCCACCTGTGGGTGCCACAATCAGAACCCCGCCCACATCTTTCCCCCTCCATGGGACCAGGTAAGAGCCCAGGCTGTTTCCTTGAGACTCATGGCTCAGGAAATAGCCCTCAGTAGGATCTGGAAACCAGGGAGAGTCTGGGCCTGAGTACAATCAGCGGGCACACTGGTTGGGACTGTCACCGTCCTCTTTCCCCACACCGGGGAGCTGGACCCCTTCCACCAAATCCACCTGACTGTGCCACACAGAATCTAACTATGCTCTGGCTTATGCCACCAGGAGAATCTTTTCTCATGCTTTCAGTGTTCCTAGCCAAAATGGGAGGCAACAGAGCAGAGAGATTAAAAGCCCAGGTTTGAGAACTAGACAAGGCTCAGTTCAAATCACAGCTCCACCCCTTCCCAGCTGGGTCACCCTGGCAAGTTAAGTTTTTTTTTTTCTTTTTCTTTTTTAGTTTATTTATTTACTTTTTAGTAATGTCTACACCCAATGTGGGACTCGAAATCACAACCCTGAGATCAAGAGTCACATGCTCCTCTGGGACACTTGGGTGGCTCAGTCGGTTAAGTTGGTTAAGTCCAACTTCAGCTCAGGTCATGATCTCCGAGTTCGTGAGTTTGAGCCCTGCATCAGGCTCTGTGCTGACAGCTCAGAGCCTGGAGCCTACCTCAGATTCTGTGTCTCCCTCTCTCTCTGCCCCTCCCTGGCTTGCACTCTTTCTCTCTCTCTCTTAAAAATAAATTTTAAAAAACATTAAAACAAAAGTCACATGCTCCTCTAACTGAGCCAGCCATGTGCCCCAGTTACTTAAGTTTTCTGACCCTCACTTGCTTCACATGTCAAATAGAGAATAAAATGTCTAGCTTTCCTGATTGTCATGCAAAATAAAGGGGATGATGTATAAAGAATCTGTCCCATGTGGCACATGGTCAGCACACAGAAAACAGTAACTAACATTAGAGCAGAACAAATACAAATGTTCACAGGACCTTAGAGGTAGCAGGCCAGTGAGCAGCATGGCAAACCAGACAGTCCACGATGGTGGAAACCTGGCAACTGCCACCAGCTCCAGCCAATGATGCCCTCTGGAAATGTGGAGCCACCGGTTTGCAATCTTAGAGGAAGAATGTGAACTTTTTTTTAATGTTTATTTGATTTGAGAGAGAGAAGGAGAGAGAGCATGTGTGTGCTCGTGAGCAAGGGAGGGGCAGAAATAGTGGGAGAGAGAGAATCCCAAGCAGGCTCCTCACTTTCGGTGCAGAGCCCAACATGGGGCTCAATCTCATGAACCCTGAGATCATGATCTGAGCCAAAATCAAGAATCTGGTGTTTAACCTACTAACCAGGCGCCCCAAGAATGTGAACTTTTTAAGGAAACATGGCTTCTGTTTCTGCTATTCTTGCATATGCTCAGTCAATGTTTCTGAAAGATGGAAAAGCCCTTCAACTGACCGCCTCTTTGCCCTGATGCTGGTTAGGGGAAGGGGTTTAAGAATTTCCAGGTGATGGGGGAGGATATGGGGTGGGGCACCTGCCTTAGATGACAGTCAGAGGTTCTGCTGGTGGATGATGGTTGGTGGGGAAAGGATGGAGGCCTGAATTTCCACCCCTCTCAAACCAGTCATGAATGAGGAAAACCAGAGCAAATTGGACACATCTCTCCTAGGTGAGAAGGGGACAGAGAACAAAGGGCCCTCTCACAGCCTGGAGCTGGGTGAAGTTCAGAGTGTGTGGAGGTCAAGTGTGAACCTACCTTGCTGGCCAGTGACAGGCAGGGGCGCGGGGCCCGTTGGGGACTCTCCAGCTTGACAATGCTGATGAATCCAGGCTCCAGATTGTCGTCATCGCTGGCATTGCACAGGTACAGGGGGTGGGACTGTAGAGAGAGGGAGAGAGAGAGGTTAGGGAGGCTCTAGGGAGCAGGAGTAAGCTGTGGGAGCCAAGTACTTCCCCACTGTTCCAGGCAGGGACCAGGCAGGTCTCCTAGTGCTATGAAACAATCAGCCTTCTTATTTTTTCTTTTTCTTTCTCTTTCTTTCTTTCTTTCTTTCTTTCTTTCTTTCTTTCTTTCTTTCATTCTTTCATTTTAATTTGCATCCAAGTTAGTTAGCATATAGTGCAATAATGATTTCAGGAGTAGAATCCAGTGATTCATCCCCTACATATAACTCCCAGTGTTCATCCCAAGTGTCCTCCTTAATGGGCCTTCTTACTAAATTGCCTCAGAGGAAGCTAGTAAGCATCAGTTGTCATTTCAGGGCCACCAGGGCCAAGGATACATGGAAGTGGGGTGCAGGTAGGCACGAGGGGTGCCCAAAAGGGGGAACCTCAATGAAGAGACTGCTGCAAATCTGCCCCAACAACCCTCAAACTGCCACAGACTCTCTCACCTCCTACTTCTTTCACCTGCTCTAAAACCCCAGGCTAAGAGCCCATATCAGTGCCTTCAGAATCTTGCCTTCCCTCCATGCTCTCCCAGGGCAGTGCTGGGTGCTGCCGGGTGCCTCCTGCCTCCTTGGGATGCCCACTGACATCCCCATCTTTCCTGTGGCTTGGGTCTACTCACTCTGTGTTTCCCTGATCTTCTCAATATCTCCCTTTGCCCCTGCCCTGGGCCCATCCTGAGATGAAGCAGGGAGAAGACACTATCTGGGGATAAGCCTTGGCTAAGAGCCTTGAACATCACACTTCCTAGGAGCTCATCCTTTCCCCGGGAATTATGCAGTGGAGGTGAGCCAGCACATGTTCTGAGGGTGTGGCAGGGTCAGTCCAAGACCCTGTGCCCTTAGCCTAGCTGGTGCAGAGCAATGGCTCAGGGGGAACTGGGCCCAAAGTGTGCTAACAGACCAGAGAATCCCCCATCAGAGGACAAGAATGTCCTTCTATATACTCACTTGTCACTCAAAATGATTCGAATACCCACTTGAAACTAATCTTCCCATTGTGCTATGAAAAAAGAAGTACTTATCTGGCCCTAGATAATCCTATGGGCCGGAGGTTCCTATGTGGTGGAAACCCAGTGTATCCTGCAAACAAGGGGATTTTGTATGAGGGAGGTGCCCATACTTCTTCTCCACTGCCGCTGAAGTCTAAAGGACTTCCAGAAAGAACCATCAGACGAACCAGAGAGCATTTTGAATTCATGAAGATGTTGGTGCTGATGATGGATTTAAAAAGCACAGTCATTTTTTGGGGGTGCCTCATTTGGTGGAGAGTGTGTGACTCTTGATCTCGGGGTTGTGAGTTCGAGGCCCACATTGGGTGTGGGATTACTTAAAAATAAAATCTTTAAAAATATACAAACAAATAAAAGCACAGTCATTTTTGAAAGCATTTCCATGCTATTTCTTCTCACCATGTCACTGCAGTCCCTTGAACATAGTAGGTTCTCAAAAACAAGCACCACCCTGCTTTGAATTCTATCCTTGTGAATACAAATCTTTGGGCAGGGGGAGTTGAAATGAGAGGGAGTTCCATTCTTGCTCCCAGAATTTAAGGAGAATTACTCTGGTAGTCGTCAAAGTTTAGTGTGGAAGAAATGCTATGTGCACCCCAACCCCCCTCAGAAAAGGGTCAGGGCCCAGATTAGGGGTTGTTCTCACTTTACTGAAGCTGTAGCTCCTGTCTCAACAAGTTCCATTAGTCTGTCCATCTGCCCATTTGCCCAACCATGCATCCATTCATTTCTTCATTCTTCATTTCTTCAACATTCAACCATGCCCAACCATGCAAATTCAACCATTTGCCCAACCATGCATCCATTCATTTCTTCAACAAGGAGGGCCTCCTTGTTGCCATGCACTGTACAATGAGTTGGGGAGTCAACAATAAATAAGATAGGCTCTTTGCCTTAACGAAGCTCAGAAGACAAGTGTACAAACACATTGTATTGTGATGTTGTGATGCTGTGGGAGGGCTCAAGGAGAGGGGACTAAGTATCCCATGTAGGAGAGCAGAGTGACTTTAGTGAGTCCTTGGGTACTGAGTAGATATGTGTTCACCCACTGGATCTGCAGGAAGGGGGAAGGTACATTCCTGGCAGAGGAAGCAACCTGTGCCCAGGCATGGAGGCACAGGCAGAGGGCAAGGAGGGGCTGCAGGCATTTAGGTCTGGTGTGGAGGGGAAGGCAGGAGATGAGGCCAGAAAGGTTGGCAAGCACCAGACCAAGGAGGAAAGACTGCAGATTTGCGTTTGAGAAAGGTCTCCCTGGTGATGAGAGAAGACTGTCTAGAGTGGTAAGGAGTCAGAAGTCAGCTGTTCCAATAGAACAAAAGATGTGAGATCTTCAGGAACTACAAATCGTAGCCATGGGACTCTATTGCTCTGCTTGCTCCCCTACCACTACCCACAGTCCAGCTTTCTCCAGATAATTCCAACGTGCCTCTCACTGATTAGAGTGTCAAGTGAGGGGGGAAGTCACTTCAGAGAAGAGTTGTCTTCTTTTTTTTAACTTTTCTTTTCCTTATTCTTTTTTTTTTTAAATTGAGAGAGAGGGAGAGCACACGTGAGCTGGTGAGAGGGGCAGATGGAGAGGGAGAGAGAACCTTAAGCAGCCTCCATGCTCAGCATGGACCCCAATATGGGGCTCCATCCATAGCCCTGGGATTCTGACCTGAGCTGAAATCAAGAGTCGGATGCTCAACTGACTGAGCCACTCAGGAGCCCCAAGAGTTGTCTTTACAGAAAGATTTGCAAATATTTAACCACCACTCTGCCCCCAGGCCCTCGCAGGGGGAACCAGCATATACAAGCAGTGCTATATTGTAGGATGCCTCTGAGGTGATGCAGGAGAAAAAACTTGGTGTCAGAGTCACCAGACTTCCCTGATCCTGAAGGGACTATAGAAGAGGGAGGGGGAGGAAATTAACCATTAATAAACACCTCTTGCCTGCCAGGCCCTCTAGATGTTATCTCACTATGAGGTAGGTGTGATC
Organism: Puma concolor; assembly: GCF_028749965.1. NCBI lineage: Eukaryota > Metazoa > Chordata > Mammalia > Carnivora > Felidae > Puma > Puma concolor. The sequence continues at coordinate 30,012,169 of NC_141680.1, read as the reverse complement.
ATTCCCATTTAAAGAAGAGAAAGAGGCTTAAGGCACAGGGAAGTTAAGGTCACACAAGATTAGAACCCAGCTCTATCTGACTCCAGCCTCTGGAGTCCTGTAACTCAAAATGAACCCAGAGTCAACCCTCCATTGTCCAAGCTAATGGGGATGATGATAATGCTAGTTTACATTTATTGAGTAAATACAGTGGGCCAGTGATGAGTCTAAGCACTTTTGTGTATTAATTCTTTCCATTCTCGTAACAACGCTATGTTAAGGTAGAAACTACTATTGTCTCCATTTTAAAGATGAAGAAACTGAGGCATTAAGCGGTTAAGTAACTGACAAGATAGAAGTAAAACTTTCACTATTTGCATATGATATGATACTACATATAAAAAACTCAAAAGACTCCACCAAAAAAGTGCTAGAACTGGTACACAAATTCAGTAAAGTCGTAGGATACAAAATCAATGTATGGAAATCTATTGTATTTCTATACACCAATAATGAAGCAGCAGAAAGAAAAATTAAGAAATCAATCTCATTTACAATTGTGCCAAAAACAATAAGATACCTAAGAATAAACCTAACCAAAGAAGACAAAGATCTGTACTCTGAAAACGACAAAATCCTGATGAAGGACATTGAAGACAACACAAAGAAATGGAAAGACATTCCATGGTCATAGATTGGAAGAGTAAGTATTGTTAAAATGTCTATACTATCCAAAGCAATCTATACACTTAATGCAATCTCTATCAAAGTATCAACAGCATTCTTCACAGAACTAGGACAAACAATCCTAAAATTTGTATGGAAGACCCCGAATACACAAAGCAACCTTGAAAAAGAAAAACAAAGCTGGAAGCATCACAATTCCGGACCTCGAGCTACATTACAAAGCTGTAGTCATCAAGACAGTATGGTACTGGCACAGGCTCTCTCTCTCTCTCTCTCTCTCTCTCTCTCTCTCTCTCTCACACACACACACACACACACACATACACATAAATCAATGGAACAGAATAGAAACCCCAGAAATAAACCCACAATTATATGGTCAGTTCATCTTTGACAAAGCAGGAAAGAATATCCAGCGGGAAAAAGAATGTTTCTCCAACAAATGGTGTTGGAAAAACTGGACAGCGACATGCAGAAGAATGAAATTGGACCCCACTTTCTTACACCATATATAAAAATAAATTCAAAATGGATTACAGATCTAAATGTAAGACCTGAAATTATAAAAATCCTAGAAGAGAGCACAGGCAGCAACTTCTTTCTAGACAGATCTCTGAGGCAAGAGAAACAAAAGCAAAAATAAACTATTGGGACTACATCAAAATAAAAAGCTTCTGCACAGTGAAGGAAACAATCAATGAAACTAAATGGCAATCTAGCAGAATGGGAGTAGATATTTGCAAACAACATATCCAATAAAGGGTTAGTATCTAAAATATATAAAGAATTTATATAACTCAACACCCCCCAAAAAAGTGAACAATCTAATTTTTAAAAATGGACAGAAGATACAAATGGACATTTTTCCAAATAAGACATACAGATGGCCAAGAGATACATGAAAAAATGCTCATCATCACTTACCATCAGGAAAATTCAAATCAAAACTACAATGAGAAATCACCTCATACCTGTCAGAATGGCTGAAATCAACAACACAAGAAACAAAAGGTGTTGGCAAGGATGCAGAGAAAGGGGAACACTCTTACACTGTTAGTGGGAATGCAAGCTGGTGCAGCCTCTCTGGAAAACAGTATGGGAGTTCCTCAAAAAGTTAAGAATAGAACTATCCAACAATATAGCAATTGCACTACTAGGTATTTACCCAAAGAATACAAAAATACTAATTCAAAGGGATCCATGCACCCTGATGCTTATAGCAGCATTATCTACAATAGCCAAATTATGGAAACAGCCCAAGTGTCCATTAATTGATGAATGGATAAAGAAGCTGTGGTGTGTGTGTGTGTGTGTGTGTGTGTGTGTGTGTGTGTATATATATATATATATATATATATATATATATATACAATGGAATATTATTCAGCCATAAAAAAGAATGGAATCTTGCCATTCACAATGAAATGGATAGAGCTAGAGAGTATTATGCTAAGTGAAATAATTCAGTCAGAGAAAGACAAATACCATATGATTTCACCCATGTGGAATTTAAGAAACAAAACAAATGAGCAAAGGGAGGAAAAAAGAGAGAGAGGCAAACTGAGAAATAAATTCTATAGTTTAACCATAGAGAATAAACCGGTAACCAGAGGGGAGGTGGTTGGGGGGATGGGTTAAATAGGTGATGGGGATTAAGAAATGCACTTATCAGGTGTGTATGGAAGTGTTGAATCACTATATTGTACACCTGAAACTAATATTACATTATATGTTAACTAACTAGAATTTAAATAAAAACTTAAAAAAAAAAGGGTAACATGTCCAGAATTACACAGCTGAGATCAGAAGAAATGGAAGAAGTAGGATAAAGTAAAAATAAATAATAATAATAATAATAATAATAATAATAATAATAAACTAAGAATATTTCCCATTTTACTTTGAAAACACGATGCCTCCCCCAACTCATGACCAAGAAAACTTACCATCTTAATTTTACATTCCTAAACAAATCCCTGAAATATTGGATTCTGTCCTAGGCCCTCCTCTCTTTTTACCCTCCATGCACCCCCTACGTGACTCCAACCAGTGAATAGCTTTGGTTTCCATACAGAGGTCATTGATTACACATGTGCAGCCCAGACCTCTCATGAGTTCCAGACCTTTATGCCCAACAGGTAGGGCTTGGACATTTCTGCATGAACAACTTTATACTGTTTTCTCCTTTAATGTTTATTTTTGAGAGAGAGAGAGAGAGTGAGTCAGAGCGTGAGCAGGGAAGGGACAGAGAGACAGAGAAACACAGAATCCAAAGCAGGCTCCAGGCTCTGAGCTGTCAGCACAGAGCCTGACACGGGGCTCGAACTCACGAACCGCGAGATCATGACCTGAGTTGAAGTCAAACGCTCAACCGACTGAGCCACTCAGGCACATGAAGAGCTTTAAATGAGACATCTCAAACTCAGCATGTTCAAAATTGAACTAATCATATTATCCCTCAAAACTGCTCCTCCAGTGTTCCCTATTTTAGGGAATCGCTATCTACCTACTCCCCAAAACAGATGTTTTCCACCTAGCCTCCTCCGTTTCCTTCACCCCTACTCCCACCAGCAACAGCCACCAATCACCAGCTTCTAACAATTCTATCTCCTAAACATGTCTCTTATTTGTCCTCTTTCCTCCGTTTCCACTCTGGCTACTCTAATATAGGCCACCATCATTGCTGTTCCAATTTACTGGGAACACAGTTATTCCAAATAACTGGGGGCATTTCACCCCTCTCAGTTCTACACACTGAAGCCAGAGTGATCTACAATGCTAACTTGAGTGCGTCACTCTTCCACATTAAGCTCTTAAAAAGCTTCTTATAGCTCTTGGAATAAAGTCTGTATTTATAAAGACAGCTTAAAAGGCTCTGCCTGCTCTGGGCTCATGCCTATACACCTTGCCCCATGGCTTCCCATTCCCTTCCCATACTTCTTCTCCCCCCTTGAAACCCATGGTCCAGAAATAACGTGTTTCATGTCTCCAAACACTTCTGGCATTTGCTGCTCTGTCAGGATAGGTCAGAGGCCCCTGCTCTGGGCCCTCTTAGCACCCTGTATTCCCCCATCACGACTTATGCAGTGGTATTTCAGTTGTTTGCTTACTTCCCTCTCTTCCCAGGCTATATATAACTCACCTCCACCGCCCCTTCAGTGCCTGCCACACAGTAGGTATCCGGATCAATATTTTTTTTATTAAATATCGACGGTCTACAACCAGATAGCTGACAGTTAACTCTAAAGGCAACACAATGCACACCAAAATTCTGGTAACAATGGCTTTGAGAGAGGATTTAGCGAGGAGATAGTGAAGAGAGACTTTGGTGGTTTGCTTTGAACATTTCAATCATAGAATGATATATTGAGATATTAATTTGAGTTTTGCTTTTTTGCTGTTGTGGAAGAACAGAAAAGAATGAGAGCTATTTATATTTTGTATCTTTTCTCTCCTGCCACTCCGAGAGAGCCTCTCCTATTTCCCTGCCTCAGGGGCATTTACCCAAAACAAGTGATGCTAAAGACCTATCTTCCTGGCTTTTGTGAAAGATTGAATTCCTTGAGGAAAATGTGAGTGTCCCGAAGACAGAAAGGAGTGTGTATGGGGGATAGGGCAGGGGCCATTAGAGTCCCTGGAATCCTGGGGGAATGGGGGGAGGAATCTGGGGATATGCCAAGATGTGGGAATCTCCAGACTGTGCCCCAGAAGGAGTAGACCCCAGAAGCCTGGACCCTGGTGAAGATGATGTGCCTACATGGATTTCAAGGGAACACTTGGGCTTGAACAATGAGCGTATTTGTGGTGACCAGTGTCGACAAATATCAGAGGGGTGTCTTAGATATTTCTGTTTTGGCTGCTCTGTGAGGGGAAGCTCTCAAGAAAACCTATTTCTTGTATAGTTGTATTGTGGTATGAAAACCATACTCACTGCACTTTTGTATGGTTGGACTCTTTTACAGTAAGACTTTGCAAGTATGCTCAGATTAGAAACAAAACCAAGAAAAAAAAAAAAAAAGAAGAAGACCATTCAGCCAGGACACTGCTCATTACCTAGCAAGGCAGTTTTAGTCTTCCTTGGGTGTACCACAGGCTGTCTTTGCTCCCTCCTGCAGGGAATTCTAGCTAGGGAGATGGCCCCTGAGAGAAAACAGATCCAAATGTACCTGCCTCCTTAGGATGCAAGGTCTCCTAATAAGGAGATGTCACCTGTCCTCTCAGGACACCAGGAGAGAGCCAAGGGAGTTGACTGGTAGGATTCAGGGAGGGTGTGGTTGGGGAGAGCCCCTGAAAACTGGAGGGGCTTAAGGACTGGCTATCTGTGACTTCCTGAAAAGTCAGGAGATGGGATGCCCCTGTTCCAGACACTGCCTTCAGGGGCAAATTAAAAGGAGCCTGAGCTTGCTTTCAGGGTCCAGGCCACTCTGGTTGAGAACTCAGCTTTGCACACATAGTTTCCATGCCTGTGTAAAGACGTGAATACTGTCCTTTTAGTGGCATGTGTTATTTGCCACTTCATATTTTCGGATGGATCTGGTCTCTAGGTCTCTGTCCTCCTCCTTTAACTTATTTGTTCTGATTTTCCCTCTCCCTTCTAAAATAGACCTAAGGCTCAAATTCTGACTCCATCATTCGCCTGTGTGACCTTGGACAGGTTACCTAGGCTTTCTGAGCCTCATATTCTTCACCTACAGAATAGGATGATTATCATGAAGACTGGAGATAATGGATATAATAAGTACCTAGCACACAGAACCCGACACTCAATAAGTGCTCATTAAACGGTCATTGTTTTATTATCGTATTTGCAATAATAAAATCCCTCCTTATTGCTGGAAGGGACAAAGACCTTCTTCTGACTGCTACTCCCTTGGCGATTGTCAACAGTGCTTCTGAATGCCAGTGTTCTACAAGGCGCAGTCTGGGACAGCTCATTATCCACGGTCACTTCCCCCCTGTGCTCAGCCCTCCAAACCCCACTGAACAAGCTCTTCCAGTTCTCAGCCCGCCTCCTTCCCATGAAGGAAGCCATGTGATCTCATTACCTCCTCACAAAGGGCATTCCAGGGCTCAACTGAGCCCCAAACTTAATGCTGGTCTTTCTTTATCCACGGCATCTCCTCATCTTGGGGCGTGTGCTTTTGCAAGCAACTCTCTACTGTCTCTTGTTTCCAGCCACCCTCCTCCCCCCCCCACCTCTGCTGCAATAATCTCTTAGTTCTCTGATTCCACATACGGACCTTCACCCAGGCCTTGGACAGGTAACTTTACTGCCTGCTACAACTTTGCCTTTGTAATCAGGAATACTGGCCAGGCATCAAAGGCACCTTTCCCCCCATTTCCTCTTTTCAGATTTTATAATCCATCTCTCCTATGCAACCTCCATTACCTGAACTTAGAACCACCTGACTCTTATCTCCAGCACCGGGACACACCAGCATCATAAAGTCAAGCTCCTACAGCTCGGGAGTTGGGAAAAACAGAACAGCCTGAAGTTGCTGCTTCCTGCCTGCAGCACTGAAATAGCCTCTGAAGCCCAGTTTGGGCACTTTGTCCTTTTTATTGAAAGAGGTCCAGCTCACATCCGCAGGTTAGGCCCTACTGGTGATTGTTTAGGCTTGGATTTGGAAACCTCAAGACCTCATTCTCTTCCTTACCTCAGCCTGTCACTGTCTTTGGGATGACTGACTTTCCTACTGAATTAAGTTGGGAGGCTGGGGAAATTGTCAAAAGGAGTTTCCCTTTATTCTGTTAATTTTTTTTTATAAGGAAAATGTATTCCTGCTTGATTGTGTAATTTTTTTAAGGTACGAAGGAAAATAATATTGGTGGGGCTAGAGCAGCACAACCTTGGGCCCCCTGATGAGAGTGGACTGACAGAGAGAGGATGGGTGACAGAGGCCTCCAGTGTTTCTCACTGGATCCAGAAGACCTCCCCAGTGGACAGGTGTGCTGGTGAGCAAGAGTGCTGAGAAGAGAAGAACTGAAATGATGTGCCAGCTTCCAACAGGAAGCAGGGGGACAAAGGCTGAGGGGGGGAAATGAGCTCATCAAAAGTCTAGTCTCAGGCTTTGCATTTTGGAGGCCCTTGGTCTTTGCTGGAATAATGAATAAAATTTCATTTGAATCCAGCTGCCATACAGTTTACAAAGAGATGTGATTTGCTAACAGCTGAGCCTGGTTCATACCTGTAAGGGCCCTTCAACACTTCCTTTTTTACAGATGAGGAACCTGAGACTCAAGTCACAGGCTGCCCATGGTTACACAGCTAGTTAAATCCTGGAGGTCTCCAGAATTCAATCCCAGTACCCTGTTTACCCTGGCATGCCACCTCCAGGTACATGCAATGGGAGGTATTCTGTGTGGTACAACAAACATTGCTGAGTACTGCGGTGAATGGATGAAAGGCTTCACGACCTCCATTTCTAGAATGCTCAAACTTGAATCATTCTTAGCAACAGGACAGAAGCAAGGTCTGTCTGCTCATTTTCCCTCCAGGCCTAGGCTCTTTCTTCCCGGCAGCCTCAGCTTCCTTCCTCTCTCCTAGGGCCTATCTCATCTCTTCTCCTAGCCACAACAAAGGCAGCCAGATCCAGACACTGCTCAGAGATGCTTTCCCAGTGAATAGTCCATGTTTGTTTAGGATGAGAAAGGTGTGTCCTGAAATTAGAGTTCACAAAAGCTTGGACCCAAATAATGGTCATTCAGCCAGACTGCAATTTCCCTGTCTTGCTCCACATTAAAGACTTCATTCTTCAATTTTAAAATTTACCTATCCTCTGGGGCACCTAGGTGGCTCAGTCGGTTAAGGGTCTGACTTCAGCTCAGGTCATGATCTCAAGGCACATGGGTTCGAGCCCCATGTTGGGCTCTGTGCTGACAATTCAGAGTCTGGAGCCTGCTTCAGATTCTGTGTCTCCCTCTCTCTCTGCCCCTCCCCACTTATGCTCTGTCTCTCTGTCTCTCAAAAAATAAATGTTAAAAAAAATAAAAAATAAAAAATGTTAAAAAAATTATTTAAAAAAATTCACCCATCCTCATCTCAGATCATATCCAAGCTCCATGATGTAGATGGACCTCATGACCTTAAAATGGTTCCCATGGTGTGGTTTTTCTGCTTGGCATCTATGTATGGGTGGTTCACAGGGTCATAAGCAGACTCATGGGCAGGAAAAAAAAGGGGAGGAGAAAGAAGAAAGAGCTAACTAAGTTGCTTTTGAAATAAACTGATAATCAGAGAGGAAGCTTATTTGGCAATAATCAGACAGAGAGAAGGAGAAAAATCTCAGCTATTTTTGTCCATTATATTCTCACACAGAAACAGAGTTTGTCTTGACTCAGCCCAGAATGACCTCTAGTTATAGGGGCACCAAGAAGCTAATCAAGAAGTTAGGAACAAAGGAGTGGCAGCCCACTAAATATCATTTTAGTTACATCAGTGCTCTTTAGAAGAAAAGCTATGAAATAGGATACCCAGGTTCTCAGGCCCACAAAGGTCAAGATCTTAGAAGATGCTTCAGGCACGAAGTTTGAACTCCTTTCCTCCACCAGGTTGGGATCTCAGGGATCAAACCTCCAAGACTCCTATACAAAGATGTCCTGAAATATCAGCTGAATTCTGCTGCTCAGTTAGTGACCACTGTCCCAGGGAGATCCTACCACCTTCACTGACCTCCATCCTATAGGAAGCACCACTTGAGGTCCCTCATTTACCTAAGTCTTGTTAAAAGAGGTCATCTGCAGAAAAGCTGAGGTCTTGTCACAGGTGGCAGTATTGCTAGGGCAATACTTGCCGTCAAATTTCCAGATTAAGGGGCTCTAGAGGCTTTGGCTAGAGCCCCTCCTAGGGATGGCCTTAACTCTTAACTCTACAGTAGTTAACTGCACTCCCACAAGTGCTCCAACTGAACCCAATGTGCTACTTGCAAACAGCCTTGACACAGTCTGCTTTATGATTTTGCTGTTCTTGTTGCAGCCAAACTCATGCCAGAGATGATGGTAGGAATTTAGAAATCTGCTGGAAGCAGTGTTAGTATTATTGTTTTTAAGAAATTATTGACGTCAAGATTTTAATGCTGAAAAGACCAAAGACTAAAACCAGACAGCCCTTGTGAAAAAAGACCAAAGAAATTAAATTTGAGGAAATCAGGTTATTTATTTAAATATGCCAGAGGCATATCACGACTACCAGTAGAACTACCCAAGTATTTCTAAGTTTGGTGAGTTTAACACAAGAGTGTGAAATAGATAAATTAATCTGGTTATTTCACACATTCTGTGTCTTTCAGGCTAGTCTCCTGCTCAGGGGTTGTAGGGATTTCAAGTTACCCTGCACACTCTGTTCCAGTCATCTATGACTGGCTGGCTGTGGTGCTTATGAGTCCTTTAAGGGCAGATATTGTATCCAGATGGGCCAATTCAACTAAATCTATGCTCAGATTTTAATTGCCACATTGTGAGTGGTGATGGGAAGTTATGGCATTTGCTGGGCTGATCCCAGGCCCCAGCTCCTGGGCAGCTAACACACAAGACTGCATTTACATTGGAAAGGGGAAGGGGGAGGGGTGGAGCATGGGCCTAGTTGTACTTAGAAATTACATTAGGAGGGGAAGGACAAAATTATTCAAGCCACCAGCCAACTCAGATGCCCAGAGTCTCTCCTCAGAAGCCACTGGGGGTTGAGACCAGGCCAAGGAGGCTTCTGTTCAGAAGAGGCAACAGTCAGAAGAGGCTTGTGTTGGAGACAACCCAAAGGCTCCAGCCTGACTGCTGACAGCCCTTTGACCACAGCTCTGAATCCTTGTCCATGGGGTGGCCCTGGGGAAGAGGCCTGCTTTGGGGGGACTGTTTAATGATTTGCCAGCAAAGAGCAAGGCAAACAGACTGCTGGCAGCTTCCTGGATGCAACAGGAGAGTAGATTTTTATTCCCACCCATGGTGTAGCCTTCCAGGCAGGAGATAAAAGAAAAAGCGAAAGATGGTGTAGCGAGAGCCTAGAAGAGATTGCCATTTGGAGCTCAGCACTTCACTGGGTCTCCGTGGATAGTGCCTGGATACCTTGGCATCGGTGCCAGTTGGTATTTGCATCCTCTGAATATTTTAGTAGTTTCTTTTTTTCCCCACAAATATTTTATTTTTAAGTAATCTCTATGAGCAACACAGGGCTTGAACTCACGACCCCAAGATCAAAAGTCACGTGCTTTTCTGACTGGGCCAGCCAGGCGCCCCTATTTTAGTAATTCCTTTTTTTTTTTTTTAATATTTATTTTGAGAGACAGCATAAACAGAGGGAGGGGCAGAGAGAGAATCTCAAGCAGGCTCCACTCTATCAGTACAGAGGCCAATGTGGGACTCGATCTCACAAACCACGAAATCATGACCCGAGCCAAAATTCAGAGTCGGATGCTTAACCACCTTAGCCAGCCAGGCACCCCTAGTAATTCCTAATAGCAGCATCTCCTGGGCTCCTAGGAACTAAAGAGCAAGATATGTAAGTAGCCTCTTATGGCAGGGTTCTAGGAGTTAAAGAGAATGAAACCAGAAAAACACTGTCTTGGCCCTTAACAAATCTTTAAAAAAAAATTTATGAGCTGGGAAAGTAGTTTGGTTCTTTGATAAATTCCTTTTACTTTCTTCTCATGGGCCTTTCCCTATCTCCTTGGTTCCGCATAGAAAAGAAAAATGGCATCTCCCCTTCCCCTGGGCGCCAAAGAGTCCAACGTCTAAGTCCTACAGCTCTCCCCCTCTTTTTGCCCTCAACCTTCCAGCCTAGTCTTCTCTACTCTTCCTACTGGGCTTTAAGTCCCCAGAATTAAACACTTTCCCCCATTGTTCCCCTGAAGTGTTATATTCCAAATTCTTCTTTTCTGTAAATGTTTACTTTTGGGAGAGAAAGAGAGAGGGGGGAGGGAGGGAGGGGCAGAGAGTGATGGACAGAGGATGGATCGGAAGCAGGCTCTGTGCTGACAGCAGATAGCCCGATGCGAGGCTCAAACTCACAACCCATGAGATCATGACCTGAGCCAAAGCTGGACGCTCAACTGACTGAGCCCCCCAGGGACCCCACATTTATTCAAAATTCTTAAATGACACTTAACGTCTTACAGTTGTATCAGTAGAGTGCCTGATTCTTAGATTTCAATAAAATATTAGTCCTTTCCTCCTCCCTCTAACGTAGATCCTGAGCTACTTCAAGTCAGGGACTAGGCCTTATTCATCACTTAGCAGAATGCCAGGCACACAGATGTGAAGAAAAAAAATGCATGCATGTTGACTAAACAGATGTGAGGTCAAATAAATTTGGTGGTTGCCTTGTCATTTGATCAGGATATGCTTATTTTTAGATTTTGGCTTTCTCTTCAAAAACCTTCTGTATACTCCCTATAAGTTAAAGTTTTAAAGTCAGCTTTTATAGTATTTTTACCTCTTAGCAAGGGAGAGGTCACTTCCCTTTTATATCACACCTAAATCTCCTCCATAACCCTGAACAAAACTCACTTCTTTCAGGAAAACCTTCCTGCTTAATAACCCATCCTCGGTTATTCTTTTATTGTCTTCCCTCAGTATCAATGTGCTGAGTTGAGCATAAGCCTTAAGGGAGAGAAAGCAGCCCCCCTGCCAAAAAAGGGAAAGGGCTCCTGCTTTCAAGAGACTAAAGCCTAACTGTAAATCTACAGCCATGCATACACATGTGCACACACACAAGCGGCTCAAGCCCATTTGTCCAACAACACACAGGGAATGTACATTCACAGGTCACAGCATATACATACTGAGCAAATGTAGAACGAATGGGCAGACCAACTTATTCTCGTGCTTTGTTTTCGAAGTGTTCTCTTGTCCTTTGGGCCCTTCTGCCTAATCTCCCAGATCTGATGGGAAGCTCCTTCAGGATAGGAACCGTTTAGAAACCATTAAAAACAGTTTTATTTATTTTTTATCGCTATAGTGTTGATTCAAAGAAACTCTTAGGCCGCCACACTGGCCTTAGGCCATGGTGTTGGCTGAGTGTCTCTGGTGAACTTCAGTTCCTACCAAGATTTTATGAGGACCCAGGCAAGTGATCTGCATGGAAAAGGTCTGGAAAAACTCAGAGTTGATTAACTCCCAATAGTACTCCATATTTTTTCTGAGTGGGTCAGATTAACATTAAATGAAGTAACATATTTAAATAACATTTTTCTTACCTTAAATGAAATGAGAGATGAATTATATTTCTTTCCTCCATCCTTAAATTCTTTAGGGTTGAAGTGTCTGAAGCCCGAATTTTAAAGACTTCAGTTGAGGAGCCACATGGGTTTCAGCTTCCCCGCAGCCTGCTCAGCCCTCCAGCCTGCTCTGGTCCTGAGGACGTAAGAGGGCCACCCCACGCCAAGTGTGGTCGTATGTTCAAATATTCCAAACATCCCTTGACTTGCGCTTTGTGAACTATGAGTTCTTTGTTACTTCCTAATTGCTCAAACCTCTTTATTTTTCTTGCTAAGCGCAGATGGTGAGAGATATGAAAAGATAATCAAAGTGCTGATAAATGGAAGAAGAGTCTTCTCAGTTATCAGGTTGGCTCTGTGGAACAGAAGTTCCTGTTTGCACTTCTCAGGACATTCGGAGAGATGCCATCACCAGACCCAGTGGGTAAGGGAAGTACTTGGAGGGTCAGGAGGGAGGGGAGCCAGACTCCTGAGTTGAGAGTTCACAGGGCAATGAGGATCAATAACAGCACTTCTGATTTGTAGCTGTTATCAAGGTACAAAGCAACACTGCCCTTTGTCCTTTTATTTTTACTTTGCTAGTGGAATCATTCGCCCTGAATTAAGACTATTATCGGCTTTGATGTTGCGCTGTATATTAGCAAAGTGCTTTACAATCCTTCATTAGCTCTTTTATTCTCCCTTTATTAGTACCACCCATTTCACAAATTAGGTTGAAGAGACAACACAACGCATATTAGGCTTGCAACCAGGAACCCTGAATTCTGGGCATGGATTTCATGTACTAAATATAACAAGAGGAGATGTTGCTGACCATAGAAAGAGTCACAGAGTAAAGGAATAAAAGCATCAAAATTATTAAAGCCTTCTTGGGAAATAAACGTCAAGACCTGAAACTTTTACTTTATTTTGCCAGCAGTAAAACTGAGAGCTCTCACGAGTTTAAATGTGATCACCAAACACATCTTTAATAGGGAAACAGTTCTGGTTGACTAATTTCCTCCATAACAGAATTGAAAGAGAAAGGAAAAAAGAATATATCTGAACCTAGTGGTGCCAGTTCCCCAAGAAAAGGGATCGACACTAAAGCAAGACAAATATCGCTGACTTAACTTCTGACTTGTGGAATATCCCTTCTTGACACCCTCCCTACTGCTATTCCTGACCTAATGCTGTTCTAGTTCTTCCACTTCTCTGACTGTCCCTCATTTGTTTGTTGCCTCTGCCTTCCTCTTTTCTTCTTCCTTTCATTTAAATATAAGCATATGTTCTCTGATTTCTATTACCTTTTTTCTGGGGTTCTTATTCATTCTAATATCTTCAATGCTAATTCCAAAATTTGTTTCCTAAGTCCAGTTATCCTGCACTATAAAATGCCTGCCACACATTATTTCTTTGAAGTCTTTCTGGTACTTCAAACTCCAATAATACCAAACCTACATATCATCTTCTTCCTGCACTCCACCTTAAACCAATAACCTCTCGTAACTCATCTGTTTTTGTTAGTGGTACTGTCATTAGAGACCCAGGCCGAGCACCTCAGAGTCATTATGACCGCCCCCCCCCCCCCCATCCTGCATCCAATCACTTAAACTCCTCTTTGGAGACCTACCTCTCTATGTCCCTGGAGTCTGAACCATTACAATAGGCTTCTGACTAGTCTCCAGTCTCTCAACGTTCTAAAGCTCTCCATGTATCTTTGCAAGAGCAATCCTCCTAAATACGGCACCAATCATATTGTTGTCCTATTCAAATACCATCAGCGACTCTCCACTGCCTTCTGAATTAAATCCCAAGCTCCTTAGCCTATCAAATCAAGGCTTCAGACCTCTCTGCCCTGGCTTTGGAATCAGAACACCTGGTTTCACATTTTGGCTCTGTCACTTGAAAAATGTGTGTAACTTTGAGTGGGGAGGCTAACCTCTTGAGTCTTGGTTTCTTTATGGATAAAAAAAATTCAGATACCACTACCTACCCAAGAAGATCCTCCTAGAGATTAAACAACATATTTAAAGTACCAGCATCTCTTGCACTAAAAAAGTATTAATTCCTTCCTCTTCCCCTCTGTCCTTTCAACTTTATCTCCACTTCTCTCCTAAATGTACCATACTGCTTATCCAAACCAAACCGTCTTACTCTTCTCTCCTGTTCTCTTGGAATGGCTTACTCCTATCCTGTCACTTTTTAAAATGCTACTTATTATCATTCAAGGCAGCGTGTTTTTCTGTTTGTTCATTTTGTTGTGCTGTGTTTTGTTTAAGAGAGAGCGTGAGCAGGGGAGGGGCAGAGAGAGAGGGGGACAGAGGGTCCAAAGCGGGCTCTGAGCTAACAGCAGTGAGCCCAATGTGGGGCTCGAACTCACGAACCATGAGATTCAAGGGCATGTTTATATGCTACTTCTTTCATGAAGAATCTCTTTTTCCTCTGAAATGTCTCAATCACCTTGCTTGTATTTATTGTGTGGCACTTTTCACCTTCTGCTTTACATCCTTATCTACTAAATTGAGGGCAGAGATTTCTTTCTCTCCCACACAGTACAATGCCCTAACAATAGCAGGCAACCAGTAAATGCATGCTGAATTCACATTGAAAGCTTGTGCTTTTGGTCTCCCCAGAGTCCATTTGTTTGTGATTCATACTTCACACTGAGAACTCTTTAGAAACAGTCACTGGCGGGATATCAGAATTTCAAACAACTTTAACAGAGAAGCTGAGTCAGTCTAGGATTAAGTTCAGTCCTAGTTCAGCCAACAGGAATTGTCTGGACTCTTTCCTGATTAAGATAGCATAATTTAGTAATTTGTGAACTACAGAGCTCATTTGAATAAATTCAGATGAGAACATATCTGAGGAATAGGCAAGCAAAAATGCATGATACCTATAAAAACCAACCACTATTAGGTTGACAATGGCAATGACTTCACTGGTATAGGAAAAAGTCCCCAAAAGCCATCTGGTTTCACAGGTTTTGACTGTGGCTCAGCTACAAGGTATACCTTATTCTGGCTTTCATCCAATCCATTTCCTCTTGGTCCAGTTAGCAAATGGGTGGGTAATTATATGACATCAGCCACCATGGGGTGGCTGGAACATAAGGTGGCTTCATGGTGCCATATAATGCGGTCACCAAGTTTCTGAATCACCAAACACAGGTGCGTCGACTCTTCCCCCCCACCACACCCCCCACTCTATAAAAATCACCCTATCTGATATTGCTGTTGACACAGTGACTACACTTAGGTCCTGGGCACTTTCTTTTGCTTCTTCATAGTGTTTGTTCGGGTGGGTACTTCCATGTAGCCTATAAATGAGTACTCACAGTGCGGGAGTAATCACCCAGTCATCAGGCCATACTTTTGCCTTTAGGTAGGCTTACTTCAGAAAGTAGCAGCATATCTAATTGCAGAGTCCACACCTACATGAAATGCTTCAGAGGCTGAACTCCCTTCCTAGCAAAATACCTAACTAGCAGAGTTGCTGTCTGGCACTAAGTTTGATTCTTAGCCTGGACACTATCAGGCTTATTTCTGGAGCCATCTTTCTCACTAAAATAGCAGCTGCTACAATTTCTTCCCAAACTCTTTGTTACAGGGAAGATCAATAGCTTCCAGATGTTCCTTGTCAAGATATGGACAGTCACACAATGTTGCTATTGAGTGGATGCGGGATGGGTACACATGGAGTCTTGCCCCATGGGCACATCAGAATGGGCCTGAAATATGGCCTCTTAGTTGGCAAGTGTTTGATGAACATCAAAATTATGTTTGATCCAGCCCAGGGGTTATAGTCTTATTAGGGAGATAACACATAAACACAACTAAATGGTGACATAAAATGATGTATGACCAAGTATCACATTGGGTGGTATAGCCCACAGGTCCTGTGGGTTTTGTGGAGGAGATGAATTAAGCTAGCCCCTAAGGAATTTGAATTTGGGGATTCAGGATTTGAATAAGAGAAGAATAACCACATATGTAAAATAAGCAGGATCTGATCCACAGGATCTGTCTAATGGATTTTGGGAAATTCCCAGCTACAGCCTTGAGAAAACACATGGGGCCAAGTGAGAGGAAAAGCGGGGTTCTTGACCAGTCTCTCGCAAGTCTTCAAAGTACGAAGACTTACGTAACTAAAAAAACAGACCGGCAGAGATAGTTTAGATAGCTGAGGTAGGGTCAAATTGTGAAAGCCACTGAATGCTGAGATAAGAGCAAGACCTTGCTGGCATACGAGAAAAAGGAACCACTCTGGATTCTTAAGCAAGGGGATCTCATGATCAAAACCGTATTTTAAACACAATTTAGTATCAGAATAAAAACTATAATGGGATGAAAAGAAAACTGGTGGTAGGAAAACCAGTTAGAGAGCTGTTCCAGAATCTAGCATAACATGATGAGAGCTTGAACCCTGGTGGCAACAGTTAGAAGGTGAAAGGATGAATCACAGAAATCACGAAGGAAATGTAGAAAGTACTTGCTGACACACTGAACCACAAGAATAAAAGAGTTAAAGGTTCTAAACCTGGAGAACCGGCGGCAGGTAGAAGGGGAGTTGCATCAATCCAAAGATGGACATTGGAAAACGAAATTAATTTTGCACAGAAGAAAATGAATTCATTCTAATTCTGAATTAGAGATGAACATTTAAATCCTATAGGCGATTTGAAATAAGAATCAGAGTTTGAGTGAAAAGACAGGACTAGAGACACAAATTTGCCAAATACTGTTTACATCTTTCAGATACAGTACTATGGGTATAATATTGTAAATACTAAATTTAATGCACGAAAACACTTAGGAAAAGTTAAAACGGCTACGTAAGTGAATCCAATTAAAAGTAGAGCTTGTGGTTGTTGGTTCACTTGAACTATTCCCACTGCAAGAAATCCAGAAGAGATGATGCTGTGTAGCCTGCCACACTAGAATGAGATTCCACTCACTTAGCTTCTAATATCATCTAATGTATGACCTAAAAGGTTCTATAATTCAGGGCAGTGGAGAGAAGAAAAACGAGAACTCCTAAAGGCAAAGCAACCTTGGAATCTCCTCTTTGAGGATGATACAGAAACCAATCAAAAGCATTGGGTTTCATTCTCCTTATGTCATATTGCTACTTCTATAGCCCAGTTAGTAGTTTTTCTAAAAGTAAGCTCCCACCAGCTACCTGCTGCTTAAAAGTCAAAAAGCGTCTGCCAGGTGCCTATAGGTAAATGATATAGCCTTCACACCACTTACTCTCTGCAAGTAGGACAAATTCTCTCATAACTAAGGGTTCACTTTTGGATATTAAAGCCACAGCCACTTCAATGCAAGCTGTATGCTGTGCCCTATGAAGGCAGCTGATATCTGTTAAAGTCTTCATGGTTATAAAGTAGGCAGTAACCTAGAACAGTGGATCTCAAAATTTGGTCCTTGAGACCCAGCAGCATCAATATCAGCTGGGAATTTGTTAGAAATCCAAGTTTTCAGGCCTCACCTTCAGACATATTGAAACTCTGCAAGTAGGGCCCAGCAATCTGTATTTTAACAAGCCTTTATTTTATTTTATTTTATTTTATTTTATTTTATTTTATTTTAACTTTATTTCATTTCATTTTACTTTATTTCATTTCATTTCATTTCATTTTATATACAGAGAGGGGGCATGAGAAAAAGAGAATATCTTAAGCAGGCTCCACACTCAGCATGGACCCTGACCCAGGGCTCAGTACCACGACCCTGGGATCATGACCTGAGCCGAAATCAAGAGTCGGATGCTCAACTGACTAAGCCACACAAGCATCCCAACAGGCCTTCTAAAACTGATTCTGATATACATTAAAATCTGTGAAGCACTGATCTAGAGGGACCAAAATAATTCTAGGAAGTTTCGGTACTACACACATAAGGAAAACGATGAAGATGGGAAGTCAAAATTCAAGAATGATCATTTCCCAAAAAACAGACTATATTCAGGTAGAAGAGCAGGGACTTCCTCCATTATTTCCCTGTCATATTAAACCTGTAAATGACCTCAGAATTAAGCAGGGCATTGAATTGGGTGGATCAGATAGCAAGCCACAAAACTTCCTTGTAGAAATACCTTATAAATTTTGTATTTCTGCAATTCTACTGTATAAATGTGATTTAACACATCTTTTCCAATAACCACCCTCTTATTTACCATGAACAAATAACAATGCTGAGCAAATGGTAAAGAAACTTGGTTTCGTTTTCTCTATTATTTGTTTTCTTCCAAAGGATTTGATTTCTTTCTTTTTCTTTCTTTCTTTCTTTCTTTCTTTCTTTCTTTCTTTCTTTCTTTCTTTCTTTCTTTCTTCTTTCTTTCTTTAATATTGAGCTGCTTTTTTTCTAGGAGTAGGGGAAAGTGTTAGTCATCCTAGATAACAGAAAATGTTCATCATCCGAGATTGGGAAATCAGAAGCAGAGAACATCCACAAGCCATGCCTTCTCTTTTATTTTATCCGTGCTTCCCTCCCCTAAAGCTACATTCAGAAACAGTAAAGAAAATTTGGATGGTAAGTCAGAAGAAAACCCCCAAATATGTATAGGAGATGAAAAGGTGATCCAGAAAGCTGAGCAAAACAGAAAATAAAAGGCACGACATCAGAGCTTTCTAACTAATTAAGTCATGAAGGCCCCAGTCAAGTTGACTATACAATATACCACCCTGGCTTTTTTTTTGGAAGAACATTTCATGGCTCTATCATCTTCCTTCAGTTGAAGTAAATAAGGCAAATGTTAAGACACTGTTTTGTAGAGAAAAAGAGTCTAGTTGCTTTACACTTGGGATTCTGGTGTAAAGGGCAAAATCTGGAGCTTTGGTGCTCACCTTGAATATAATGAGTGTAGGGTTTTATTTCTCTTGTCTACTTAAAACCTATGGCCTAATCTAAATTTTGCTCCTGTGCTATGGAGAACAAACTGCTTCAGCAACAATACCCTAAAAACTAATGTAAATATCTTCAAAAATATTCATTAGGAAAGGGCCTTCCACAATTAAGATGCTTAGAATAAGTTGTGCTTGATTTTCCTGCACCATCTTTTGGTACCAGAATACCACAGGGGAAGGCAGGTCTCATAAACTCTGCTTCTGCAAAATTCTATTCATCAGAAAAAATTCTAAAAGAGGCTTAATGATTCCATTTACTATTTGCCTGGAACGCTCAAAATGTGGCTAGCAAAATGAGCAATTTAATGGAAAAGGCAAAAGAAAATTGATGAGAAACATGAAAGAAAATAAACTAATAAAAAGAAAAGTACTGAAAAAAACCTGTCATAGAATTGGAAGGGAGTTTCCCTAATCACTCCTGTCCATGTTGCTGTTCTTTCTCCTTTCTGTAAACTCCCACAGAAACTCACTGTACACCTTAGTTGGCACTTATTATAAACTCCCATGGTGGTAGTTATCTCTAGTATATATCTAGTATTATCTTAAGGTCTCAATTAGTAAGCACCTTGAGGGCAGGATGTCTGTTATCTTATGCTCCTTTGGGCCCTCTCCAGGGCCCAGCATTGTGCCTTTTACCTAGGGTCTAGTAATACTGAATAACTGTAAAGCTAATTCAAGGTATGGGGTATACTGAGGACCAAAGTTGGATTCAATTTGGGGCAAAGGGGAAAAAAAAAAGGTAAATGGTGAGGTTGTAAAGGTTTCAGAACACGAATATGGGTAGAAAAATTGAGCTGAAGAATGAAATTTCCAATCCCAGATGATAATTCCTTCCCCCTAATTATTTCTGGTCAGGATTTTCTTTTTTTCTTTTTTTCTTTCTAGCATCAGCCAGGTGAAGAACAAAAGGAAATTAATGATTTAGTTACTGCTCCAATGCTGAACGTTTGGAAGTCAGTCAGTCGGAGCAGGCTCCATTGTATGTCCCTGCATGTCTCGGACCTTGGTGGCTGTGCATAGAGCACTATGGTTCCAATCGCCACAGTAGGGGCCAATGTTGGACGCCTGGCTTCTAAGCAAGAGAGATGAAAGGCTTCTTCTAATGTAATAACTGACGGCCTCTCAGTGCCGTTTGAACTGTTTACAGACTGAGTTAACGATTACAGGCTATGTGTATCTTGGCCAGGTGCCCGAAATTCTTACCCACCCGTCAGATATTATCAAAGAACCCTTCCATGCCTGGCTGGAGTCCTTCCAAAGCACCTCACAGAGATGCCGACACAAAAGGAGGAGTGTTCAGAATGTGCTCTCTCTCCTGAGGCCAGGGCAAGAAAGTTAGAATATCAGGCATGAATTAGGTGCTGAGGGGCAGAGTTTCCAGGACTGCTCAGGACTGGGGAAAGGGTCAAGGTCAGCACGGAGTCCAGAAGAACCAGATTCCTCTCTAAGCTGTTTAGGAGGTGTAGGTAAGAGTCTTCACAGCTGGCATCTAGAGGTTGATTAGAGTAGGGAAATAAGACCCTTGAAATGAAGCAGAAATCTGCACCTACCACAGGACACAGAAGCCCCTAAGACATTAGATCTGTAAGGCTGGCTTTCCTATGGGGCAGCATACAGAGGGTGGATGGAAGTATATTGCTTTTTCTGAGAGTAATATACAAGTTGAAAAAGAACATCATCTCAAGACTAAGAAAGAATAAGAGATTTCAAAAATGACAGTAAATAAAGTTAAAGGGAGCTATGAAGACACCTCTACTGAGGTGAGTCCCAAGAGACAAAATGGCAGCTGTTTGAACATTAGCAAAATGTTTTTCACACAAATACATACAACTACTAATTATGAGATATAATGGAAAACTGGCTAGCTTATAACTGAAAAATAGACTTAACACCAAGAATGCCAGAAAAGCTTTCTGGAAGCAGCAAATATTAAAGAGAACTCAAAGCCAGTGAACACCAAGTCTAGTTATTATTTAACTGTATGCTAGCTTATGGACTCCAAAGAAAGACAGTAGGAATTTCTACTATTTCTTTATTAAGTAACTATTGGCCCCTGAACACATTTGAAAGTGGAATAAATGGCAGTTTCTACAACTAAGCCTTATAAATCTAAAGTCAATACGTAAGACAGTTGCACATTCACTCCAGAACTACCATCATTACTACAACTCTCTCAAAGGGAATACATATCTTCAAAATCTAAGGAAGGGTTATATGGGTGTTTTTTTTTTTTTATTTCCATACATGGCCTGATGAGGGAACAGACATCATATAACTTATCACAAAATACTCTCACAAGAAAATTTGGAGACAGTGCATGCAATTCATATTCTTCTATTCATACGTAAATATAGTCATCATTATTACATTGTGTTTCCTTGAATTTCCTTTGCAGCCTCAACTAGATACGGTTGCTTTATTCTCCTGTCCTAACTTGCTGAGCAATGTTGCTATTATGGAGCAACTAGTGACCCACCCTGTGTGGTAGGGGATAGGCCATCATGTTAGACTATCTACCTTGAGGTGGAGGCAAACGTGACGTGACTATTTTGATTGCGGTGTAGATTAGGAAATTGACCTGATTTTTGAGATTCATTGTAATATTTGTATTTTCTACAACAGGCCATAACCCATGTGCATTTACTTGCACAAAACTTGAATAGAAACACAATTAGGTATTGTTGAGTTGCTTCAAAAAGCACCTCCAATATTCTCTAGACTCCTATCTAATGGGGATACTTTTCTCTCCTGGGGTAAGATTAGATGGAGTCCCATTTTATTTTTAGAATGCAAAAAAAAAAAAGAATACAAATAAAAATATTGTTTGCACAGAAATCATAGAAACAATATGACCCAGTGAGTGGTAAGCTTGAGGGGTAAAATTACAAAAGAAAATCCTATCAGTTGATGTTGAATTTTATGAGGAAATTCCAGATAATCTCATAGAATATGGCTCCATACTCTTCTAGAAAATAGCCTCAAAGAAGGAAGAGAACATGCTTCTAGCCTCTCTATGTAGGTAGTTACCAATGACTTGATATCAGATAGAATAAAAAATCAATGCACTGGATATTGCGCAAGTGAAAAGAAATAATTTAGAAAATTGTTAGGGAAACTGAAGAAGTCACACAAACAAGAACTCAGAGGATGATGCTATTGCAGTTTTTAATATGCAGAAACAAGATAGTTCAACAATTCTCCTTATACGGCATGGAAGAGAGTACACCTGCAGTACTTACTCTGTACTGCTTACAGCCCTTGCTTTGTAAAAGAGAGGAATACCCAAGAAGTTCAAATCAGGCCAACAAAAGGGTAGAAGGACTTGAGGAGATGATTCCCAGGGAAGGATAAGAGCCACCAGATGAACACTTTAGAGGATACTAGGAAGGCTGTAGTGTCACCTCTCTAGTAATTGGACTGCTCCAGATGCACTGGTTCTACTGGAACAGCAGCTGTGTCTTTCAATTTTAGGAGTCTTGGGGGTGGGGGGATGACCCTCTTTCATCCTCCCAACTCCTTTCACCTTCAGGGTTGTGAAAATCTGTGGAAGCACAATGGTTCGGCTATTTTACAGATATTCCACCTTATCTAGAAAGCTGAAACTCCACCACAGGGTTCTCCAAAGTGGGGCATGGTGCTGTGCAGGCAAGTATATCAAGAAGAAAACAAAGTTCTTTATCAGTTTTCCATATAATAGGTTTACTTGCACAGATTGACAATATATGGAAAATAGATAAGAAACACTGATTTCCTTCTTCACAAGATTACTACTACAACCTCCATGCCTTCACTACTTAGCAAAACTAGCAAATATTAAATAGGATCTGAAATTCCTTTGAGTAAAAATGTAAGGTAAAAGTTCTGAGGCAGCCAAATGGTCTGTCATAGCATGACCTATCTATCCAAAGATTATGGAAACGGTATTGTCAATATGAGGCAATATAATGTGTTGGTAGGTTCCTAGTTTCAACATACACATGACTCAACTATTTCTGATCAGAGCTCTGGGTCCATGCATGGTAAGATGCACCCAAACCTACTATCATAGCAATACCATGAAGTTATCCCTTCTTCATGAAAGATAGTTTATTATTGTGTACACTTGAACTCCTAGAGATATCCACAGTTTCCTGACAAGTAAATCTATTATGGCAATGAAATCAGAAGGCTATGAAACACAAAGATCTGAGAAATATTCTTTTGGAAGAAAGATCATGTAACTTAGTCCCTCACCATAAATATCAAGTATTAAACAAACTCAAAAAAAAAAAAAAAAAAAGATTAGACCGGTTCTGCAGCTTGAGAAAGAAAAGAAATGTGGTTTCTCTAGCTAAAAGTTTTCTAGATGATGCAGGAACTGCTGCTTAGAAGCTACTTTCTAAATAAACTGCAAAGGGATGACTATAAACATTTCATCAACATATTATAATAAAATTCTCTAGGAAGCTGCTTTATCATTAAGGATAGAGAAAACCACAGATACTGTGATTTCAATTCTTCTCTTTCATTTTCTGTATTTTGTAATTTTCTCTAAAATCTGAGCTTTCATTTGGTAGGGAGGAAAAAATGATTTTTTTCTGATGGGAAGACACTGCTGTCAGCACGAATGTAATCTGATGTGCAGCTGTCTGTTAATGCTGCCTGCAGAAAACTATCTCCAGAGGAACAATAGTAGCAACACACCAATTTATTAGACAAAATTATGAGTGAACCTATACGGTGAGTCGGGTGCAGTACATGGCATACAGAGAAACAGGCCTGGTTGTCAAAATCCCAAACTAAGTAAGACCAACATGATATGGAGGATACAAAAGTGATAGCAAATTTTCATAGTGAGAAGAGACATTTGATTTGACAGTGGGCACAGATTCTTTAATGACCCCAAAATGAAAATGAGAGAAAAGAAACAGGACCATTATGTAGATAAAAATTCTTAAGGAGATAGTCAACAAGAAAGAGAAGAAAGTCAACCCCAACATCCTGAATCTGAGACAAGGCTGAAACAAAGCAAAAGACACCACTTTGGGGTTAGAATTGATTGTTTTCTGCTAGGTAAATTTAACTGAAAGATTGGTATCAGGGAAAAGGGACATAGAGGGGAACTGTCCTAAGGTTATCCATTTTGCCTGTGACCATCCTCTCAATAGGAAAAATTTCAAAAGCCACATAAGTAATTTGCCTTTAGGGTCTCCAAAGGCAACTGTTTTCAGAGACTGGTCTAAGGTTCGAATAGAGGAAGAAGCTTCCTATAAAGGATGGAAAATAAGTATTTAGAATATATACATGTATTCTATATTCCATATACATGTTCTATATATAATATAAATAACATATATTCTCTATAGAGCATATACAATATGTCGTTTATAAGGGTGCCTGGGTGGCTTGCTGGGTTAAGTATCAGACTTCGGCTCAGGTCATGATCTTATGCTTCATAAGTTTGAGCCCAGCATCAGGCTCTGTGCTGACAGCTCAGAGCCTGGAGCCAGCTTCAGATTCTGTGTCTCCCTCTCTCTCTGCCCCTCCCCCACTCACGCTCTTTCTGTCAAAAATAAACATTAAAAAATATATTTAAAAATATAAGACTGTAAATAACATTTTAAAAATATGTCATTTATAAGTATATCTAATACATATTATTCATTCTAATCTAAACACTCATCTTCAATTCTTCAAGTGTATATACACATAAACACATATTTACCATTATTAGTAGTTTCAGGGTGGCTAAACATACTGTTAATTTCAAATAATTTTATTTTTTAATTTTATTTATTTTTGAGGGAGTGTGCGCACGTGTGTGCGCATACACCCACGCACACACGCTCGCGCCTATGCGCGCGCGCATACACACACACACACACACACACACACACACACACACACACACGATGGGGAGGGGCAAAGAGAGAAGGGGACAGAGGATCTGAAGGAGCCTCTGCCCTGACAGCCCCATGCAGGGCTTGATGTGGGGCTGGAACTCACAAACCATGAGATCATGACCTGAGCCGAAGTCAGACACTTATCCCACTGAGCCACCCAGGTACCCCAATTTCAAATAATTTTATATTAGTGGTTGGCACAATGTATACCATCCTCCTATCCAATTTCCTATAGAATTTGTTGAGTTTTGGGGCGCCTGGGTGGCGCAGTCGGTTAAGCGTCCGACTTCAGCCAGGTCACGATCTCGCGGTCGGTGAGTTTGAGCCCCGCGTCAGGCTCTGGGCTGAGGGCTCAGAGCCTGGAGCCTGGTTCCAATTCTGTGTCTCCCTCTCTCTCTGCCCCTCCCCCGTTCATGCTCTGTCTCTCTCTGTCCCAAAAATAAATAAACGTTGAAAAAAAAATTAAAAAAAAAAAAAGAATTTGTTGAGTTTCCTTTGGTTCTGATGCAAATATTCAATTCTTTTTTCTACATTTCTTTGGCAAAAGCTAAGCTTAGAAATACAAAAACCTGTGTGTGTATAGATGCATAAATTGGGGTGGGGATTGAAAAAAAACCAAACTCAACTGAAAAAATTGAGGGGAAAATATATGTGTGTGTATAACCATTTTAAATCTAAAACAAAAAACCCCAACTCATCAACTAGGGTTGTCTTTTCTTTTTTTTTTAGCAACACATAGCAACCCTACAAACTCAAAAGGAAAGACCAGCAGCATTTAAAAAAAAATTGAGCATTAGTTCTACTCAATTCTCAAATATAGCTGCCAATCAGGGAAGAGAATATTCTGATTAGCATGAGTCCTTGAATACAGAAGGCACAAAATAAAAGTTTGTGATTTATTTAGCTTGCTAAGGACCAATTTAATCTGTACCAGACAAACCCTTTCCAAAATGTTTAGTATACTTTCCTGCCTAAATACATTATGCTGAACATAATATAGCCTTTATTTGGTATCTTTGGTATCTTCTAACACTATAAAGATATCATTATGATCATTTTTAGCATGAAATAATTTATATTCTGAAGTATAGGAGATTGGCTGAACTTATTATGGTGCCCCTAGGAAATTCTTGTATTATTTCTGGAAGTTCTCATATTATTTGTTTTTTATATCCTTTCTATCTGCTTCTTCCTTTTAATTTATCTCTAACTTATAAGCACAATACAGAAAAATATCCCAGTTTATTTAGTAATTATTGTAGTTAATGAAAATTTCCCTATAAAACTCTGGTTCTAAGGAATAGAATTGGAAATAAAAATTCAAATGATCAGATATTAAATTAAGTTTGCCACCAAGATTGCCAAACTTGAACAACAAGGTATCCAAAGACAGACAGACACCTACTTACTTTAAACACATTTTCAGACATTCGACCCATAGAAATGGAGGCTAGCAGTCATTCATTGTTAACACCCTATTACTTAGGATCGCAAGACTTTGTCCAATAGCCTCAATAAATGTATAAAGCTATCAAGAGGCAAAGGTCAAAAAAGGAATCAGGAACATCAAAAAATGCCGCTGGAAGTGACCCAAAACATCACATGCTGGGTTTTCCTTTGTAATGATAATAACAATGATACTGAGTGTTTATCCATGCCTTTATTTCAAAGAGCTTCAAAAGCTTTACAGACCTCTCTCACTAATCTTTATTAGGCCTCGGGAAGAAAACAGCTTTCCCCAAGAAGTCTTTTTTTTTTTTTTTTTTAATGTTTACTTATTTATTTTTGAGAGAGAGAGAGAGAGAGAGAGAGAGAGCGAGCCGGGCGGGCATGCTCATGTTTGTGCACACACAAGTGAGGGAGGGGCAGAGGGAGAGGGAGACACAGAATCTGAAGCAGAGTATCTGAAGCAGGCTCCAGGTTCTGAGCTGTCAGTGCAGAGCCCAACACGGGGCTTGAAGCCATGAACCGTGAGATCCTGACCTGAGCCAAACCAAAGTCAGATGCTTAACCAACTGAGCCACCCAAGCGCCCCTCCCCAAGAAATACCTTAAGAGAAGAAAGACACTTCTCAAAACCAACACAAGAGAAAACATTTGCCCTCTCCATCATCCCCATACACACTTGTCTCCTGACTCCCACTATATTGCACTATGATTGAAATGGATTATAATACCATGCAAGTGTTGAAAGTATAATAATGGTAATTCAGTTGGTTTCTAAAAGAGTTATAAGCCACATGTGTTTAATCACAACAAGGAACAGGCAAGCAGAAAAGATGAGAAACCCCATAATTACCTTTATCCCATTATTTACCTATTTTGGGGGTAGACTTCATAAAGTAACTGCATGGAATACAGATTTTTCCATAGTGCAGAATATTAGTCTCTGAGATGCCTCAAAGGATATCTTTACCCAAAAATGATTTCCGGGCTACAAATATTTGATAGGTGCTATGCTTAAAACTGTTTATTCTCATTTTGATCTAACACTTCTCAGATGGGGAGCTGGGAGTCTCAGGGACCTGTGGGATAATTTCCAAGCAGGCTTTAGAACCTTATCTGCCAAGCTTCAAAGAATAACATGTTGGGACCAGCACAGTACAAGTATAATGAACTGAGTAAATTAGTTCCCTTCTCAATCCTGAACTCCTTTCCTTCTATCCCTTAGAAAACAACTGTAAACCTACACAGGAGGCTGAGAGCTTCAGCATTCTGAGCAATCATTTCACGGCAGCAGCAATGAAAAGAATACTCCAAAATTTCCAAAAGGGAAAATGTAAGAGTAATATGTATAATATGGCTCTAGGATCCCTCTGACACTGAGAAGTAAAAACTTAGAAAGTAGCTGTGTTGTGTTGTGTCAGTGACCACCTCATCGGTCCTGGAAGGAACTTAATGGGCTCACCAATACAGAACAGCCACATGTACAAAGGTCCAGGGAGGGCAAGTGATTCACCATGGCACAAGCAAGGCCATAACAGGACTTAAGTTCCCACCCTAGAACATATATGCCATTAGTCATTCTCTAAGCCATTAAGGCTACCTGCCACTACATTATGGTAACATTTAATCAGCCCTTTAACCCACAAATTTTGAATCTAAGGCTTTGTCTTTTTGGTCACATAAAAAATATAAATAGTCTTATACTTAGTTATTTCAGGATAATGCCAAATTGAATTCAAATAGGTTAACTGAGCTAAAATCCATAACCCTGAAACTTCATATTTCTTAACAGTCATTAGGTGAATAAGAAAGAGCTCAAGTCTAATTACTATTAATAATAATAATAATACCTTACATTTGTAATTTCCAAAGACAATCCTCATTTCATTTCAGGTCGGCAGACTATTACTATTATCCCCATTTTAATCATGAGGATACAGACTCAAAGAAGTTCAACAATTTTCCTTAAGGATTAGAGCTGTGATTAAAACACAAGACTACTGAGAACTCTTTTTACTGTGAGATGTTGCCACTCATTTTAGAACACCCTTTATGCCTTATTATATTATATCATTATATGTGAATACTGTGCAAAGAGTTTGGTGGGTGTGTTATTTTCAATGATCTGATTGGTGACAGAAATTATGTTCTTAGGCCAGAAGGCCTCCAGTTATACATAAAGTTAGAACATAATGAAGTAACTCTACCCTAAGGGAACCCAAAATACACGCTAATAATTCAAAAGGAAAATGTCCTCATCATGGAAGTTAGATGGCCTCCAAAACAATTACCTAATCAGAGAGCATTCACCTGGTGACCCAGAGGGTAACTTACATTTCTGGGAGATGGAAAGAACAGCAGGGACAAATGGTAGCTTCTTCTCCCGGCAAACACTGCATGGTGTTCTGACTTTGGAGATCATGTTCCTGATCTCTTTTAGATAGTTCAAATTCTCCTTCATGCTTAGCAGAGACATAATTGTGCAAGGCAATTTCTACACATAAATTACCAAATGATTCATCATCATTGATAGACCCTGACAAAAATCTTAAAAACCAGTGAACCAGAAAGCTACATCTCCTCCATTTGATAAGTAATAAAATAGTCACTGAATGCAATACAAAAGACTACCTTAGATGTCAATGGAGAACTAGTACTAGTGTCCTCCTAAAATTGGGACATCCAAGTTTTGGGGTATATGTACCCACTGTTTAGGTGCCAAATACTATAGTTTCTGGGTAGAGTTTGGCTACAGGAGAAAACCAGATCTTCTGGTAGCACTGACAAGGTAGGTGCAGCCATAAAGAACTTGACTTTTGATTCCATAAAGAACTTGACTTTTGATTCCATTGTCTCTGCCAGGGCAGGTGGTTTGGTAGAAGTATGGAATCCTGCCAGACAGGCTCCAACTCAAACTTCCCTTTAGAAAACAAAACAATAAAAATGGAAACAAAATGCCAAATCCTGTTCCATACCTTTGCTGCAAAAACTAGGGCATTTCATATAATAATATTAATTTAGTTCCAGTACACATCAACTCAGGAGACATCAGATTATAATAATGAAGAGTTGCAGGCTCTTCCCTTCAGTTCAATTCCCTGTTCCCCTATATAAACTAAAGGGATATTCTTGTATTTCAGTGAATTTTACCCATATATTCTTAGTGTAAAAAAAAAAAACCCAAAACTATAATCTAATGTCTGCATTGGAGTAACACGGGGAAGTTAGTTTAACACTGCTGAGTGGAATAAAAACCTCTGTCAAATCCTGCCTAACCTATACCTCCTGACTTACCTTTCTAGAACAAACTAGTGCATTTAAAATTTTGTGAGAATGGGCAGTTGATGATTCCTTCAAAGAAACTGTCTTCCTCTAAAAACCTATAGAGCATATTCGTTTAGAACAGAGTAAAAACATAAAGGATTGTTTTTGGTGGCAAAGATAGACAACTGACATTTTTACCAGGTTTGTCTTCAGGACAAGCCTTTGTGATTGATGATGTAGGCTCCTAACCACAAGGACACCACAAGAAGTTTCTGAGGAAGAGTGCTCAAAGAATCCTTGTTGGGGCACTGGAGCTGCCACTATTGGAAACTGTGAGCATTTTTGGTGTTCCTGGAATTCTATTTCCAACCACTACTTTGTGGTTGCAATGAAGGGACAGAAGAGATTGGAAGTCTCCTAGACCAAATACTCTCTTCTGTTCATAACCACAGAGCCAAGATTAAAATAACAAGAATGTACTTTGCCCAGGGCATAATTCTGCCTAAATCTGTCCTATCCATCACTTTATTTTTTTCTAATTCTTGTTTTTGTTGTTGTTAATCTGCTTTAGGAAGGAAAGTCAGATAATTTATAACTGGATTCCAGAAAAGCTTGGAAAAATTCATAGACTCAGAGGATATTTAAGAAGGAGCCCTTCAGTCGGTTGAGCATCCAACTCTTGATTTCGGCTTCGGTCATGATCCTAGGGTCATGGGATCGAGTCCTGCATCAGCTCCTCACTGAGTGTGGAGCCTGCTTAGGCTCTCTCTCCCTCTGCCCCTATCCCCCACTCACACTCTCACTCTTTTTCTCTAAAAGAAGGAGGAGGAGGAGGAGCTGCCATAATGTCTTAGAACAACAGCCTATAAATGTCCCAATTGCAAGAACCAAAATATTAAATCAATCATTGCTCTGACCCAGAAAATAATTTCTTAAAGTTACAGTGTTAATTCTCCCTAGTATTTAACATGGTTGTGCCAAACAGTTTAAATCCAGAAGTAAGTTCCTCCTTCATTTACCTGCCAAGACCTGAGTTCAGGCCCTCAGGGTGCTGAGGTTTTCCTTTGTGAGAGAAAATGACATCATCAACACCTCGGAGACAGCAGAGAATGCAGGGAATGTGGCTCCCAACATTGGTGATATCATCAACTGCCCTGGGAGAAACCCCAAATTCCCAAGAGTTGAAGTGTTGAAGGTTAAAAAAGATTTTTGTTGTTGTTGTTTCAAGTTTGCCAACAAATGTTCACGTTTCCCAATATCAGGTTTTAAAAGGGCAGGTGGAGTAAGAGTCTCTCTTCCAGTAAGAACCTCAAGAACCAAATACAGGAATTAAGTCCAGATAGAGCTATTCAACTCATTTGTATCTTACTGGGGCACATCCAACCAAGGAAGAATACAGATTTAGTTATATTAGGCTCTCTCCCAAGTCTGAGATGAGTATATTCTTTGGGGGATGTGCTAATGTTGCAAGTTTGCATTCAAAATAAATTCGAGGCATTCACATAATCCCCCAGTCTCCTCCAAACTTTCTTTGATGTCCAACAACTAAGGACAAGGATCTTTGATTATAAAACAATTTCTTTGGTTGGAAGAAAATTCTTTGCAGGGCGTGAACAGCAGGAGAAAGAAAAGATTTTTCTGAAGTGCAAACTAGTTGGAAACCCCCTGGGGAAAGAATCTGATTCCCAGTCTTTGAGAGGACTGGGCCTGCCTGTACAAGCTGCCTCTGCTGCAGGCCTCTAAGAAGGCGCTTTTGTGTCTACTGTATGGCCCTCAGTAACAGCACCACAGCCCTTCTCTTCTTTTTTTGCCAGCGGAAGTTTTCCAACTCTGAGGATGTACAATGCAGAAAGTCACGGTTTAATAACAAGGCATAGTTACTAATCAGATGGCCCCATTTCCACTCCTCCCAGATGCCTCCAGATGCTTGTATACTAGAGCTCTATCCCACAGCCCCACACATGGACACCTACCAGCTGCTCTGAAAGTCTTATTTCTAGTGTAATTATTTAGCTTATCTCCAATAATTCAACTTTACCAAATATTTTTTAAATTTTTTTAAATGTTTTTATTTATTTTTGAGACAGAAAGAGACAGAGCATGAGCGGGGAAGGGGCAGAGAGAGAAGGAGACACAGAATCTGAAGCAGGCTCCAGGCTCCAAGCGGTCAGCACAGAGCTCGACGCGGGGCTCGAACTCACAGATCAGATCATGACCTGAGCTGAAGTCGGACGCTTAACCGACTGAGCCACCCAGGCGCGCCCCCCCCCCCACCAAATATTTTAGAATCAGATGCATCATCCTCCTTTACTACTATGGTCCAGACTGGCTCTAGGTTATACGTGGCTTTTCCAAGCCTTTCCAAAGGTTCAGATTCACTTAGATGTAGGCTCATGATTGAAGTCAGTGTGGTTTGATCACTGAGACACCTTGATGAAGAATTTAGAATAAGGGTCCTCAATCCACAACAGATATTTTAAAATCTAAATCTCCAGAGAAAAATTCCTTTGTGTGTGTGTAACTGAATGTAAAGACAGTATAGGACCAGAGGACCCAGAGTGCACCTGAGTCTGACACTTCGTTTTGCTACCAATCTGTTGTGTGATTTTAAGGAATTTGGTCAGATTTTTGTACCACCTGCAAAACAAATTTTATCTCAGGGAAGAGAAATCAATAAGCAAGTTACATGTCTCTTTAATACAATAAGTCTATTTCTAAACTAAACATAAACTCTCAATGTTTAGAGCTGGAAAGGATCTTAAAGATTATTTACTTACCCGACCAACCATACCCCAACAGATGATAGGTTTCACAACTTACTCTTATTTTTTAAATGGTCATGAGGCACCTAGGGACTTTGCATAGTTACAAAGGGGACAATTACACTCCACATAATCTCCAATGATCAAAATATATGATGTATAACCATACAGTTTACTAACTTCAGAGCAGGTAATAACCTGTTGCTGCTGTCATAGCAGATATGTACATTCTTCTAGAGTTAAGTGTCTATATTCCTCATATTATACTAAAATCACAACACATTTTAGAGAATGGAAATAACAGATACAGAGGACTAAAGTCAATGATTTTTTAATATCTTGGTATGATGAATAAATTTTGCTGGGGGTGCCTGGTTGGCTTAGTCGGTTAAGTGTCCAACTTTGGCTCAGTTCATGATTTCGTGGTTTGTGGTTCAAGCCCCACATTGGGCTCTGTGCTGACGGCTCAGAGCCTGGAGCCTGCTTCAGATTCTGTGTCTCCCTCTCTCTCCCCCACTTGCACTCTGTCTCTGTCTCTCTCTCTCAAAAATGAGTAAACGTTATAAAAAATTAGAAATAAATTTTGCTGAATAGAGATGATATTCAAATATTCACCTTTTACATAGTATTTATTTCTTCTTTTATGCAGTTATTAAAGAATTAAAACTGAGCTACTGAGATTCTCCATTCAAACAGAACTAATACGTTGCACTCTGTTTAAAGCTAAATGTTCTGTTTTAATTTCACTACAACTTAACAGAAACTTCTTGTACATTTTAGAAAGACAGTTTGCAACTTGAGAAGAAAACCATGGTGTTTAGTTCAACTAACTAAAGAAAATGTAGCATTTCTAAAGAAAATGCTACAGATGAGTATTATACATACAGGAATATTTACACAGACAATATTATAACCTATATTTAACTGATAACAGTAAAATTAGAAGGTATGATTGTTTGGGTTGTACTTGTCCTCTAGCTTTAAGCCACTTGAAGTTGTCTGGGTTAAAATTTTGTGTTTTTTGTTTGTTTTTCCTTTGGTCCTAGGGGACTGTGAAACAGAACTACCACAGTCATTTGAAAGACTCCTGAAAGAATGAAAATCAGCACTCTAGAGCATCTATGCCTGAGCCTCTTGCTTGGCATTCATCTCATACTGGCTTCTGCTGTTCTCCCCCGATAGACTAGGCTAGGGTCCTGTTCTTTGTACTCCTACAGGAACTGCCACAGTGTTTGGTATGCACTAGGAGATCCACATTATAAGACACTGAGAGACTCCAGTGCTGCCTCCAGTCTGGGTACAGTTCTTGGCCTAGATTTCATAAGAAGCCTCCACTGCTTTGAGGAGACAATCCAGGTCAACAGGCCATGTGGTGCACAGTGACTCTACAGCAGAATAAATGACATAAGCACCATGTGAAGTAATGCTAAGTTGTGGTAAGATACTTTATGTTTGTTCACTTATTTTAAAGTATGCCTTCTGGTTGACTAGGGATCAAAGAGGAGAAAGACCCTATGGCAGTTTATAATATCTTCTTAATGGAATGCTCAGGGGAATATCTCTGCCAACATCTGCTTTTTAATCTCCTTGCAATGACCCCCCAAAAAGTTTAAAATAAATAAATAAATAAGGTTTGCTAAAAATGCTGGCCAGTAAGATATGGCAGTAGATTGGCAGCTCCTTGGCAAACTACTAATCTGAGTCTATTTCTTCATCTGTAAAATCAAATGATTGGATTAGGTGTTTTTCTAGCTTGAAATTTGCTGGTTATATTTTATAAATGGAATAGGCTGCCCTTCTGCCCTTCCCCTCTCCAAACTGTATTTTACCCTAGGTATGGAAAACTGAATAGGACTTAATTCTAGTGCAAGTCCAAAGAAGTATTTCACCAAGTTTAAAAAAAACTGGCCACAGAATTGTAAAGTCAGATACCTATATGGTTCTAGATAGAAGATACAAAAATTAAAGGACCTAAAACCTGAATCATGTAAAATATTTTTCTGAGTGGCTAATTCACAAGACTGTACACAAACTGTACTTTTTAGGGAAAAAAGAATGGGTATCCATAATCAGTTTTTAGGAACTAGCAAGATAAATAGGCGTAAAACATAAGGCCTTCAGTCTCATCCAAATTATTCTACAGAAATAACAATAGCAACAGTGTTTCTCAATTATCATATATTTAAATATGCATAATAGTAACCTTTTGATATATAAGCATGCACGAAATTGACAGGCATATGCTAACTGAATATGCTACTTAAATTACAGTTATATTATGGTTGATTTCCATCATAACAGAAGTATCCTAGATTTAAAAAAAAAACAGACAGTGGTCTTGAAGATAGTTATATTGCTGTCTTAACTACCACTGCTTCAAAATCCAGGGATTTGATTTTTTTTTTTTTTTTTTTTTTTTTAGTGAGAGACAGAGAAAGAGAGCATGAGCGGGGAAGGGGCAGAGAGAGAGAGAGAGAGAGAGAGAGAGAGAGAGAGAGAATCCCAAGCAGGCTCTATGCTGCCAGCATCGAGCCCAATGCGGGACTTGAACCTGCAAACTGTGAGATCATGACCTGAGCTGAAATCAAGAGTGGGACGCTTAACCAACTGAGCTACCCAAGCTGCCTTTAGGAATTAGAATTTCTAAAGAATCTAATTTCCTATCTCCAAGGAAAATGTGAGCCTTGTGTTTATAATTCTCAGGGGAAAAAAAACCCTCTAACTTAAATCATTTTTATTATTTTGGTGTTCCTGAATTTGCATATTAAACACAAACTCTTACTAAAAAGTATCAAAACAAAATGTATTCATGAACTGTAATGTTTAGAGCCCAGACAAAAATTAGAGTATATAAAGTAACTTAGCAAGAATAAACCTTTTTAAAAAAGATTCAAAGGTTTCCATTATAGCAAATTTTAAGGGCTCAAAGAATTCTACCCTAGGGGAGAAGTGAAGCTTAAAGGATAGAAACCAAAAAAATAGAAAGTAACCAAAGTTAGTGTTACAGCCTGTTTTTTGAATTTAGTAATCAAACAGGCACATACAGCTACAATTGTTCTACCTACATCAAAACAAATCAGTAAAATATCCTTTATTCTTATGGACCTTTTAGTGAAACCACCATGATGAAAGGGTTGTAAGCATTTCTTGAATTGATGGAGTTTCACTTAATATTTGGAAAGCACAATTCCTTCACTAAATAAACATGAGCAGATCTTTCTCACATGCCAGTTTTTACATCTGAGGTAATCTTAGGCCAACCTTCTTATAACTGCCTAATAATATTGTTGTCTGTTTGACTTCAAGTAATATATACAAATACTTTTTTTAGTGTTTATTTATTTTTGAGAGAGAGGGAGAGAGAGAGGAGTGGGGGAGGGGCAAAGGGAGAGAGGAGGACAGAGGATCTGAAGCAGGCTGTCAGCTCAATGCGGGGCTTGAACCCACGAACCGCAATACCATGACCCGAGGCACAGTCACACACTTAACCAACTGAGCCACCCAAGCGCCCTATAAATACTTTTTAAATTAAGTAAACTGAGGGTAAATTAGTTTTGAGAATTTGATATCATTTCTTGAAATAATAGGGATTATTCTAGGATAGCAGCCATTAATCTGGAGTCCTTAGATCCCTACATCTCAAAGATTCAACTCACTGAGATTTTATGCAAAATTATATGTTCAAATACATGTAGTCAGCAATTTTTCTCAAA
The DNA here is from genome assembly GCF_028749965.1 of Puma concolor. Taxonomy (NCBI): domain Eukaryota; kingdom Metazoa; phylum Chordata; class Mammalia; order Carnivora; family Felidae; genus Puma; species Puma concolor. The sequence goes on along the minus strand of NC_141680.1, from coordinate 29,976,338 downwards.
TCCTCAAAGGGGTCTGTGGCACCAAAAAAGGATAAAGAATCACTGTGTTAGGGGTAGCTCAAAACCAGAATTGGGAATCACAAGCTTAAGGACTAAGAAGGTGAGGTCCTTTGGATATATACCAATATCTGATAATCACAGATTTAAAGTCAATATCTCAATAAATCTTTCTTGGAAAATCAGAATTTCCTAAAAAGCAGATGTTGAGCTATCTATTAAATCAAATAAATGTTGTGTAAAAATGCTGTGTAAAGGAGCACCGCAAATGTATTGATTATAGCCATGTTTACAATTTGGAAGAGGCAATCAAGGAGCTACTATGCTGTCTATAAGTCAGAGTGAAGGAATAGAGCATGTTCTTTCAAACGCAAAGCACTCAAAATAATTGACCTCACAGTATACTTAGAAATGTGATGACATAATAAATCTGTTTTATCCTAAAGTTATCTCCCAGCTATTAGAGTTACTTAGCACCACCATCATGTTCTTTACATTTATTCAATAAATGTTTATTGAGTACCTATTATGTCTAAGGCACTAAGTATACTAAGGCATTACTCCCAAGAATATAGCTCTGAACTAAGAAGACAAAAATCCCTACTTTCACAGAGCTCATATTTCACTGAGGGGGCAGAGACAAGTACAAAAGTAAAATACTACAATATGTTACATGGCAATAAGTTCATAAAGAAAAACAAAGCAGAGAAGGAGAATATGAGCCCCAGAGGGAATAGGAAGAGCCCTTCAGAATAGGACGGTCTAGGAAGACCTCACTGAGAAGGTGACATATTTGACACTTGGGGGGTGACATTTGAGAGACTAAGAGAAGAAAATACCTGGGGCATAAATCCCATAAGTGGGACTGGCATGTGGAAAGGCCCCGAGGTGGGAGTATGCCTGGTTTAACTGAAGGACAGCAAGGAGGTCAGAGCGATGAGAACTGAGTGAGGGCAGAAGAAGCAAAACATCAGAATGCCAGGTCAGATCCTGATGAGCCTTACAAGTCGTTGCAAAGACTTTGACTTTTACCGTAATAACAATGCTGAAAAGAACAATGAATGCAGGTTAGAGCAGTGGCTCATAGGGCTTTTTGAGGCATAAAGTTGGCAAATTGCTTCACCAATAGTTTTTTGACTGAATTATCACACTGAGCAACATAGGCTCAAATAGAGTAGATATTTCACTCTTTGACAATATTTTAGCTTTTTAGGATTGCCACTCTGCAGAATTGATCCCAGAGAAATCCATATCCTTGGATACCTTAAAAATTGGATTACTCCTTTATCTCCTGCAAAGCAGATTGGGCCCATCTCTGTGCAACTTTGTTCTTGGATAATTTATTTGCTTTCTCTCCTCCATTACGTTTCCTTTTCTGTAAAATGGAGTATATATCACCTATTCTTATTTGGCTTGCAGGTATTTGTGAATCATTTTAAGCTTCTTGGAAGAAAACTACTATATAAATTCAATGGAACATCATTACTACACTCTTCTCTAACAATACCCTGTACTACCAATTCTGGTTCCTAACAGGACATTTATAATAGTACAGCACTCATTTATAACATCTTTTTCCTCTACTGTACTTAGCAATTTAAAGGGAAAAAAAGTACCAAAAAGTTCCAACATTTTCCAATGAATAAAATGTAAAGGGCCTTCTATTAAAAACAAAAACAAACAGGGACATCTGGGTGGCTCAGTTGGTTGAGCGTCCGACTTCGGCTCAGGTCATGATCTCACGGCTTCTGAGTTCAAGCTCCTAATCAGGCTCTGTGCTGACAGCTCAGAGCCTGAAGCCTGCTTCAGAATCCCCTCTCTCTCTGCCCTTCCCCTGCTCACGCTCTGTCTCTCTCTCTCAAAAATAAACATTAAAAAAATTTTTTTAAACAAAAAAACAAAACCATGAGCTCCAGAAATGTCTTTAATACCGTATAAAAAGTAAACTTTGGGCATGCTTCGGTGGCTCAGTCAGTTGAGCATCCAACTTTGGCTCAGGTCATGATCTCATGATTCATGAATTTGAACGCTGTGTCAGGCTCTGTGCTGACATCTCGGAGCCTGGAGCCTGCTTTAGATTCTGTCTCCCTCTCTCTCTGCCCCTCCCCGACTCGTGCTCTGTCTCTCTATCAAAAATAAATAAACATTAAAAAAATTTTTAAATTAAAAACAAAGGTAGATACTGATTAAGTAAACATTCTTTGGGTGCCTGGGTGGCTCAGTCGGTTGAGTGTCTGGCTGTTAATTTCAGCTCAGGTCATGATCTCGCAGTTCATGTTATTGAGCCCCATGTCAGGTTCTGTGCTGACAGCATGGAGCCTGCTTAGAATTCTGTCTCCCTCTCTCTCATCTGTCTCCCTTCCTCTGCTCATGTTCTCTCTCTCTCTCTCTCTCTCTCTCTCTCTCAAAATAAACAAATAAACATGAAAAAAATTTAAATAAACATTCTGATTTACAAATATCTTTGCAAATGAAACACAAATGAGAGAAATAGAATGAATACAGAATACAGAGATTCTTAGAAACTAGCAGGATACTGTGTATTCTGGATCAACCTCAGAAACTAGTACTCATCATTTTCATTCCTTTCTAGTCTGGAAATAAATCATTTATACAAAGTCTACACTGCTGTTCTGGTCATCTGTGGCATTCTTTGATGTACAGAATTTTAGAGCAAGAAAAGCTTGGGCTTTCGGGTTCAAGTTCCAACTATGCCACCCTACTAGCCACATAACCTTGGCAGATACTAATATTTGAGCCTCAATTTCCTTATCCATAAAATGTGAAGAATAAAAGTATTGCACTTCTCTCACAAAGTTATTATGAGACTGCAATAAGCTAATACACGCAAACTGAATAGCACGAATTTGCTATGCATTATTATATTTGAATCTCTCAATTTTACAGATGGGGAATCTAAAGCCTAGAAAACTGTAGTAACTATTTTGACCCAAATCACCCAACTACTTAGTGACAGAGCCAGAGCTAAAATCAAATCCCTTGAGCCACAATGTAGTCACTTTGTCAACTACAGTTTGCTAAAGCATCGTCTCACTGGCTTTGGCCAAAACTTTAACTATTAAGATTTCTCTCCCTCCTCAAATAATTTATTTCAGGCCCTGACTACAAATAAAGCAAAAATGCAAAGATAGGATAGCTACTTGTTGACTAATAGGTAAATTAAGGGACAAGCAGAGACACTGTGTATGGGGGAATCTGTCCAGGAGGTGTTCACTGCTAGTGGCCAAATGCCAAATCACCACAACTCCCACTGTAGGGATGAAGCCACAGGACAGTACATTCTAATCTTGATCATAACTTTATCCTACAGCCTAAGAAAATCCAAGACAACCAGCTGAGCAGGAAGAGTGTGATAGTCAAAGAATTGTTGAGCTCTCTTGTGCTATGCTAAAATCATCTTGGTTTTTTTTTTGTTTTTTTGTTTTTTTGTTTTTTTTTTTTGCTTTAAGAAAAAAGATTGAGGGGCACTTGGGTGGCTCAGTCAGTTAAGTGTCTGACTTCAGCCCAGGTCATGGTCTCACGGTTCATGAGTTCGAGCCCCTGTGTCAGGCTCTGTGCTGACAGCTCAGAGCCTGGAGCCTGCTTCGGATTCTGTGTCTCCCTCTCTCTCTGCCCCTCCCCAGCTCATGCTTCCACTCTGCCTCTGTCAAAAATAAATAAACTTAAAAAAATAAAAAATAAAAAAAAAATTTTTAAAAAAAGATTGATTTCAAGTTGGCCCTTCAAATGACATTTATAAATAATGAACAAGAATTGAAAAAGAAAATAGGACTGTAATCATTTACAGAAGAGGTAGCAACACCATTACTAGAAATAATAGAAATAAACCTCAACAAGAGGTAAATAAACCAGAAAACTGGACAATTAGGCCATGCATAAGCTCTAGCACATTTTCCATCTACAATGGTATAAACCAGGAGAAAAGAATATACTCAAATGAAAAATAAAAACGGTAATAAATCATAATCACTATTATCTAGTCCTTTTTATCAGACATAGACAAAGAATTAGGAAATCTAGAAAATTTCCTTGACATGGATTAATTGAGCAAAATGTAAAGAAATGTTAGATTTTCTGAAGCTCTCTGAGAATTCCAGAAACCATGACAAGGTTACTATTTTTTAAAATCATTGTTCTTGTACTTTTACATTTCCCAATGCCTACATCCCCAATCTTACATCCTCAATCTTAAAAAGACCTGACGACATCTTTGAAGACAATCAAACTTAACAGGCAGCTAGAGTAATTCACAGGCAGAAGGATACATAGAATTGTCCAAAATTCCTCAAAGCCAATAGAGAAGACTGTCTTCAGATTTGTGACACCAGGTTACAGCTATCTATCAAGCAAACTAAAGTGCAGCAAAGCACAACTTTAAGAGATATAAACTTCAGTTAAATGGAAGGCTTGGTTAACCACAGTTGAGTAAACCTGAGTTGTAGTGTAATCTGATAAGGAACAAATAGCATGAATGCTAGAATTAGAAACCATGTATCACCACTCTAGAGTTCTTTGAAAGAGTTAATCAAATAGTGGATAAAGAAAAACTGGTGCATATTATTCAAATAGTTGTCTTTGTATTTTTAAAATAAAGTCTCTCATAAGAAGCTATTAAGAAAATTTAGTAGCTATTGTGGATTAAGAATTGGTTAACAGACAATAAACCAAGACCAATGCTGACAGTGTCCAGTGATTAATACTAGACCTGTGTACAAGTTTATTAATGACCTAAAAGAAGCTTACGTGGACAGAAAAAGTGAAGAAAGACTAAAAATTGCCAATGATGCAAACCACCCTATAATAAAGGGTGAAAGGCCTTGCTAAATAATAGATACAATGAAATTCCCTCTTCACAAAGTAAAGAAACAACGTGTAAAGTATACTGATAGGCTCAAAGTTAATAGTTAATAATAATAATAATAATAATAATAATAATAATAATAATAAAAAGATTGGCAGGATTTACCAGAGAAAAAGGGTAGAGCAAGAGAAGATATGATAAAGATTGGTAAAATAATGAATGGCAAAGAGAACACCAGCTAGTCTCTGTTATATACCTTTTCCTTTCTGAATACACAGAAGTTTATGATAATAAAAGGTAACACATTTAAAATAAAAGAGGCACTATTTTATACAGCATATAATTAACCCATTGAACATGCTGCCACAGGACATTAATAAGACACAAAGCTTAGTATGGCTCCCAAAGACCACAGAGATATTAAAATATGGTTCTATAGTAAAACTACTTAGGGTAAAAAATGAAAATGGAACACATACCTCATGCTTTAGGGTATTAACTAGGCAAGGCCAGGAAGTCTCCTTTCCAATTATATTCAAAATTCTTTGTGACTTCAATTTTTAAATATTCCTAATTCCATCCTACAGTGCAAATTACATGTATAGACTCATCCAAAAAGCCTTTGGCCATTTTTCCCAGATACATTATTTTTGCCTGTTTATTTCTCTGAATAGTTAAGCCTTCCATGTCATCCAATTCTTCTTCTACTTAATTTATCCCAGTTTCAAAATATTGCTTAAAAAGTGACCATGAAGAACCACTAAATCATATATGCTAAAATCCATGTTTGGAAAAGAGAGTTCTATACTTTGTTAAATTTTCTCACCTCCTTTAAGTAGACAAAAATTGCAATTCATACAATACTTTGGTTCTGTTCAAATCACAAAATTAAAATCTGAGTTTGGATACTGGAATAAATCATATTTAATAACATTTTAACCTATATCCAAGAGCTACAGCAAGTGTCCTTTCATAAAATGAATTGTAATCAATAAGCAACATAATTTTATGGAATAAGACACTAGAACGCCACAGCAAAAAGGTATAGCCCTTTGGGCTCTATCTTCACCATGGGGAATGGTAATTCATCTATGAAATGCTATGGACCCAGTCAGTTCATAAATTCAACACATAAAGAGTAGGCTATGAATGAATCACAGGCAAAATTCACAGCCTGAAAGCCTAAGAAACTGTGTCTGAAAAGATCTGTGGGTCAATAAAAAATAGATGTTAAATTAAAAATTTTTCAAAAATAAAATTATGTATAGACAAGACCAAAGGAGGCAAGTTTACACCTTGTGTCCATTTTGTAATTCAGTCCTCTCCATTTTGGGCTTAGCTATAGGGTGCTCCACGTGGTATAAAGCCAGCCATAGCATTCAAGCTTGGCTGAATTTTAAAAGTGACACAGTAATCAGATATGCTCCAAGGGCATTCTAGAATTTCAGGGTGCTGCTGACCATTGTAACCTCCTTACAATTGTATGGGTAACAGATGGTAGCTAGACTTATTGTGGTGATCACTTTGTAATGCATACAATATCAAATTATTATGTTGTACACCTGAAACTAATATAATGTTATATATCAATTTTAACTCAATAAAAAAAATATCAACCTCCTCAGTGTTCACTTCAAATTTAAACAGGATATAAAGTATGATCCTCATGTCAATTAAATACAAGTCCGTATATTTAATCTATCAAAAAATAGCGTCCAGAGTACTGGACTTGCAAAGAAAGGTCTTACGTGGATCTAAAATGGCAACGTAACACCAGAGTTAAAAATAAGCAGATGATCTTCTAAAATGTGGAATTTGTATGTTTCTTTTTTAGAATAAGAATTGGCTTTAGAATGCCAATAACGCAATATCCTTAAAAGATGGAACAAACAGCAAACTCAACAGCAGAACCTCTTGTATGGTATTTGGTTTGGGAGACAAAAGAAGAAAGACACATTTCGAACAGATGGAAAGTGAAACATAATAAAGTTATCCTTACCTGCATTAATTTTCCTTCTGCTGGAGTTATTTCAGCAACACCAGCAAAAACACCTTCCAAAGTGAGATTCAGTTTTCCTGTGGGGTCCATTTTCAAGGGGATCACTCTGATAATAGCTTTCTGCTCTGCTGATCTTTCAGACTCCACCGCTGCTGCCAATACCAGTCCTGTACGTCCAAAGCCTGCCTGCAGGGTAGCCATCAGCAGCCAGGGCCAGAGGGCAGCCAGCTGCAGCTGGTGGCCACCACTCATGCTACCAGCTGCAGCAATGCACCTCGGCCATACATACTGCTTCCACTAGCTAATACCAAATGCAGGTTCTCAGATCCAGACAAATATGGAGGAAAAGAGAATTTATGCTTCAGTTTCTGAAAGCCAAGTCGTAGTTTTGGCCCTTCCTTTCTCTAAAGTATATTCCCAAGAACAGGTGTCATTCCTGATCTGGCAGAGAAGAAGGTGTTTTCAGCCCACTTCTGCTGCAGGGATGTCATTTTCTCCCATCTTCACCATGATTAGTAAAGATATCACCACTTCTGTTTGGAATTTCCAACTTTGCTTGAGGTTGAATGTCACATCCTGAATTTTTATTATGTCAGATCACTTGGTGCTGGTCTTCCATATGCATCAAGTTGCTGAGCCACTAAATCCAATGTTAATGAACAAAACAAGGCAAAGTAAACAACTAAAGCCATGCACTGAAGGTGAGAGTGAAACACGCCAGCTCGGAAAATGAAGAGATGGTCCTTTTTAAGCCACAGAACTTGTCAATGGTCATAGGAGGATTTTTGTTTTAATGGAGAAGGAGAGGGTACAATATATTTCAGGCCACACCGTGAGGGATGTCCAAAGATGCTATAACACGTATTCATAAAAGTTTCCACATTAAACTGTATTTTAGGGTAGCCAAAGTTCTAGACCCATTGAATTTATAATACTTTTCATGAACTTAAATATACTATCATTTTTAATGTTCTACCTAAATTTGTCTATAAATTAGATGCTAATTTATATGTCTTCACATATTACAGGATAATCCTGAGTATCACCGCTTTTTCCAACTTTCAAAGTTCGAAGAATATTTGAAAAGTTTAGCTTTCCAATTATTTTTCCCAGTTAAAGTTGATATTTCTATCTTTATTTTCCTTTCTCTGTTAGGGATTCCAGCTTTTATTCTCCTGCTTGAGAATGTCAAGTACTTTGATTTCCCATGAGATGATTTTGGAAACTACTTTATTATCCAGATTTTATAATCTGTAATTTTCTAGGTTCATAAGTAAAACAAAGGACCATTCCTAACACGTTTTCAAATTCCTTGAGGGGGCGGGGAATAAAAGATAGGGGGAGTAGGGAGGTGATTAGTCTACAGGCTCTAAGTAGAACACCCTGAAAAAGTATAAATAAGCCTGAGTAGAGTAGATCTGTGCTATTTCTAGGCACACTTGAGAATTTGGGTCTTTGTACAAACAAAATCTGAGTTCTAAGATATTAAAATGTGCACCCTTAAGTAAATATAAATGCACTTCAACCATAAAGCCCGCCGTGTTCAGAGGTCAAGTTAAAAAGTCTTATAAAGTCTTCAGAAAAAGTGCTGAAAAGCCAAGCAATTGAACATGAACCTGTTACATAGATCCTTTTCTTTTGCTGAGGCAGAGGGAGAAAAATAAGAATTTCAAAAGAAATCTGCAAACCTGTTGCGCTGTCGGGCCCACTGGAATCCACGGGGGTGAAACAAATTCAATTATGCTTTTATAGGTCCTGCTCAAAAAAGGTTTCAACTGCTTAACCAAGTACAGCTCATTCTTCCACCTTCTTACACTGCAACCAAACCAAGTGCCCCACACTGTAGGTAGGTGCCGAGAAATTCCGCAGCCTGAAAAAATAATCCATGCAGGTCAAAGGCAAACATTTACTCCAGGGTTAGAGCTACTGTTCCCAAGACTCTAAAAGCACTTATAAAGGATCCAAAATCATTTCTGAAATCTCCTTTCTAACAAAAGTTCTTTTTCTCCCCGAACAGCATATAAAATGATCAAATCTTGAGAGAGAAAAGGAGCAAAGTAGCAAATACATCAGCAACAATTCACTACCAGGAACACAGAAAATCCCAGAGGGAGAAAGCAGTATCTCTGAATCATGGATGGGCTTGGAAAGTTCGGAAAGATTCGAGTGCTTCCCTTCCAGAAAGACAATTCTGGATCAACTCCCTAGAGGAGGAAGCCTGTGGTTTGTAATTGGTGTTCTAGCTCTGACTCCCTCCCCTGGGACTGCAATCACGCTCTCTACCTGCTGACACAAAGTGAGGGTGGAGCAGCTACAGGCAACCACCCCCCCTCCCGCCCCTCCTCCTCCTGGCTGGCTAGGGCAAGGGCTGGAGTGCGCGCACACTTAACTGAGCCAGACATGTTCTTTTGCTCTCTCCTCTCTCAGCTCCTCTACTCCCTCTATTGAGCCACAGCCAAATTGCATCCAGTTCAATGGGTAAGCAAGCTACCACAGGTAAGTCAGGTTCACTCAAACAGGTATCTAAGCAGATTGCACCCAAGAGAACATAAATGGTGGTATAAAGAAATAAAGAGAACAAAATAATGAAAACGCGGAACATGAAAGAGGGGACACAGGGCTTTGCAAATGTAAGTTCAAAGGGGTTTCTGCTCTTTTGGGGCTTTCCTGTCTATAAGTGGCACAAAGCCAGAATAAAGTCATCCAGTGCTGTAGTGTTTACTGCTGTCTTATGTCTGCTACCCTGGCAGGAACTCTGTCCATTTTATGCATACTTTTTCTTCTGCTTTTACTTACTTTAAATTCAGTATCTCCTTTCTAAAACTGTTCCTGTATGGAGCTTTTAGTCAGGTTGATGTCAGAGGTCTTGAGCCTGTTATTTTCTTCCCACATCTTTGGGAGGTCAGACCTATGCCATCAATGTAAGATTGCAAGTAAGTCTATGTCATAAATGCAACCAAAGGGGCAAAATATATATGATTAATGAGAAGCCTGTAGGCAAAAAGAAAACCCATTTTGGCTAATAACCACATTCATGAATTATATATAACCCTTTTAGTTACCTTGTCATTAGAATGCAAACATTTCTCATATGTGTTTCTAAAATTTGAATTTTCATATTTACCAGATTATATTTGACTGTGGCCAGACATTTTATTTTTGACCTTTTGACAATAATCTTTCCAAATGGTACAAATGTACAACAGTATGAATGTGGTTAACACTACTGAATGTACACTTCAATGTTTTAAATTGTGGTAAGAAGCATATAAGATTTAAAAATGTTTTGATTTTACAAATGAAAGCATACAAATTGATCATCTGTAAAATGTGGATAACAATAATTGCATTGTAGGTTGGTTGTAAAACTTAAATGACATAATACCTCTGAAAGCAAAAAGTATAGGAGCTCTCTTCACCTTGAGCATTTTTTCCCTAGAGAAGGTTTATGGGAACACTTTTGACATTTTAGGCCTAATGACTGACATAGAGCAGAATAAAATAAATTCTTAATTTAGCATGTTTCTTTGTTGCTTGGACCTTAGGAATACAATGCAAGTATAGACCTTTACAGCTCTTTCCAAAAGAATATATCTAATTCTCAATCAAAAAGAATGCAATCTTGCCTTTTGCAACTACGTGGATGGAACTAGAGGGTCTTATGCTAAGCAAAATTAGTCAAAGAAAGACAAATATCATATAACTTCACTCATATGAGGACTTTAAGATACAAAACAGATGAACATAAGGGAAGGGAAGCAAAAATAATATAAAAACAGGGAAGGGGACAAAACAGAAGTCTCTGAAATATGGAGAACAAACAAATATGGAGAACAAACAAATATGGAGGGGTTGTGGGAGGGGGGATGGGCTAAATGGGTAAGGGGCATTAAGGAATCTACTCTTGAAATCATTGTTGCACCATATGCTAACTAACTTGGATGTAAATTTTAAAAATAAATTAAATTTTAAAAAAAGAATATATCTAATTCTTCTAGAGAGAATTTTTTACATCTGTGGTTTTATATTTTTATTTTATGTATGTTGTGTAATAGTATAGCATAAAAAATGCAAAATACACATTACTATATATTTGATATATGCAAAATTATCTTAAACAAAAAGTGACCTACTAATGGACTTTACCTCACCTATTCCTGCTTGAAACTTAGAAAGGAGTTAATAAGAGACTTAAACCTAAGAGTTAATAAACACACTTAGTTGAAAGAAGGAAGAAAATATAGATGTGGTTGCCCTCTCTTGAGGAAACTCCAAGATCTAGGAATGATGAAAATATGTATCATGAACCTGGATATCCACTTAGATACTCAGGATCAAACTAAACAGCCCAATGCACTTTACTTCACTGATACACTGTATTTATTGGGTCACCAGAGCTGACAAACAAGAAAAATTATTCTCTGGCTTATCCCTCAGGTTATCTACTACAACGTCCACAGAGATATCATAAAGATGTCATTACCATGGTAATGAAATGCCATGTCACTAATATTTACTACCTAATCTTACCCGTGAGAAATATCATCCTTCAGGATCTATTTTCACATCTGGATTGACTAAAGTTACTGAAGACATGAGTCCTTTTCCTAAAAAAACAGATTTCTATAAATATGTCCAAGAATTGTCCTTATCCTTAATGGCATTTTAAAGACTCAATCTCCATTCAATCACAAATGAAGAAAAACAAAAAAAGCCAGGACATTTTTTTAAGTAGATTCTTTGAAAAACAGAATACATTCTCTTTCTTTTTTTTTTTTTTTGTTTGTTTTTGTTTTTTTTTCCAATATATGAAGTTTATTGTCAAATTGGTTTCCATACAACACCCAGTGCTCATCCCAAAAGGTGCCCTCCTCAATACCCATCACCCACCCTGCCCTCCCTCCCACCCCTCATCAACTCTCAGTTTGTTCTCAGTTTTTAAGAGTCTCTTATGCTTTGGCTCTCTTCCACTCTAACCTCTTTTTTTTTTTCCTTCCCCTCCCCCATGGGTTTCTGTTAAGTTTCTCAGGATCCACATAAGAGTGAAACCATGTGGTATCTGTCTTTCTCTGTAATACATTATCTTTCAAATTTTGCTATTATTAATACTAGTCATAATGACTTAGTTTTGTATTGATCACCAGTTAAACAGTAAAAACAAGCAAGACAACTCCAGTTGAAACACTCACTTTATTGTTGACTGATTGAAATTTATTGTGCTTAAGGTGCTGAAATACTGAGGAGCTAGTCAGAAACCTTGTTAGTATGCGTCAGACCCTACTGGCCAATTCACACAAAGATTTTATTTTATCTTCTGACATTTTTCCCAAGTCAGCGATGATAGCTTTAGTTGATAGATAGCAGGCATGTGAGTATAACAGGAGATCCAGCTCCTTGGTCTGTTGTATTCACATATAAAAAAGTTTGGAAAGCTGATAAAGGCATTTCATTAATTAAGCCATGCCAAGGTTTCTGCTTGACATATGTTCCTCAAAGGATATTATCTCTTTCAACAGATACAAAGCTAAAAAGGCATATTAAGGGAAGGAATGTCACCTACACAGTTTGTCAGCTTCTCAACATGACAGAGAAAAGGCAAAGTTCCTTCATTTGGAAATTGGGTCTCCTCTTCACATACTCTGCCAAAATACATAGTCTGGCCAAAAGATGGAGGAGTCTTGATATTCTGTTCATCTTTTTTAAACCTTGCTAATAAAGATTAATAAATGCCCATCACGTGGACATCAACTAATCTAATCAGATGGACCAAACAGGTCACTTTTCAGAACCTACTTTCATATCTAAACTGAGTCACTGCAGACCAATACAGAACTCATCCTTTTCCAAAAAACTACTATCTCTGTTAACACGTCTATGGTTTGACATCATTGGGAAGGCACAATGCAATTTAAGAGATGAATTGTTACACCCACAATGACTAGCATAGTATTTATGTCATATCACTAAGTGCCTTTTCTTTTTAATTAGTTTCATATTCCTACACTTTCCTTTTGTTTCTGCAATTCTTATTAGGACAACCAAAGCAGAATCCAATAAGAAAGTTCTAGTCAGTGTAAAAGACTTTAAAATCATAAAGTTTCTTGCTATCACTAGATGAGCAAGTGAGGGATGAACCACAGAAAGTGGACACCCAAGATACCTCTCCTAAAAACCGGTCCCACAATCCTACTACTTGAATTTAGAATCCTGCAGAGGGGATAAAATAAAAATGTTATGGTATATCCCACTATCCAAAATTCTCTCAGGAGCTTAAAGCAGACATAAACTATTACAAATGTCAGAGGTATAGCTTCTGTTAAATGACTGATCAGGTTTTCCCAAAATTTTGCACACAGTATATATAGATGAGAATTTACATGTACCAAATGTAAAAATCTAAAGTAAGAAAACAGTGTTAAATCTCTTAATGTTTTTGTTCACACATTTCCCCTTCAAAATAAGTATCTTACACATGCATCCTTTATCCTTCTATTGTGCAATCTTAATAAAAATATAAAGCTTTAAAACTTTTAACTCTACCAGCATTTATAAATATATTAAACAAATTAAAAAAACTTTAGAAGACATTTAAATAAGTGATATATAACAAAACCTTCTTACCATTTATGATAATGTATCATTAAAATTAAAGAAAGATATGAAAATAGAAGAATGCTCCCATTAATATAAAACAATCAGGAGCTGTTAAGTGTGATGGATGGTCCAAGTCCAGGTGCCTCGCTTTCGAAACAGAATGTTGGGTTAGGAAGTAAGAGCATTTCCTGGTTAATCAGTTAGAAAATTAGCTCTTTCTCAGAGTTTCTTTCCTGGAATTCCTGACCCATTTAGACCTGCGATCTTGGTGACCACACATGCCTTTGTTTCGCACAGTCTTCTCTAGAAGGATCACAGTGTGACTTGAAACAGATAGACTGAACTCCCCCTCTGGAATTGTGCTGACTAAAGTTTGAGAGTGGCAAGACAGCAAATCAACACACACACACACAGCTTATTCTCCAGTACCATAGATGCAGCAGTTTTTAGATGCTTCTTGACTGTAACAGAAGGCCAGGACTTTCCATTTGAAAGGGATCTGGGCGCAAAAAAAAAAAAAAAAAAAAGTCTGCTAGATGTTTCATAGTTTGTCAAGGTAAATAATCTGAACTGAAAAGCTGTAGTAAATACCAAAATCCCAATTCTCAATTAACAAAATTCTCAATTAACAAAACAAAAATACTTTTTTTTTTTCCTTAACAGAACTGAAAAACTCCGAACAGTGTGTCATGTGCAAGGCTAGTCTGCCCTCAGCTACAGCTAGTGCACAATGTCACGTACGTCCTCCATTCCTCACTCTTTTAATTCTTCCTCCTTTGGAAAGTGCTCCTGTTTGCAGGCCACGTCCACCAGCAGATGAAGATCTAGAAAGAAAGAAGATTTGTTTACTCACTCTTGGCCTCTCAGATTGGAGAGTCTGATAGACCAGTCTTCAGACAAGAAGAACAAGTTGCTCGTGGTTAAGTGTAGAATTGGTTTGGGGCGCCTGGGTGGCTCAGTCGGTTGAGCACCGACTTCGGCTCAGGTCACGATCTCGCGGTCCGTGAGTTCGAGCCCCGCATCGAGCCCGCATCGGGCCCCTGTGCTGACAGCTCAGAGCCCGGAGCCTGTTTCAGATTCTGTGTCTCCCTCTCTCTGACCCTCCCCCGTTCATGCTCCGTCTCTCTCTGTCTCAAAAATAAATAAACGTTAAAAAAAAAAATTTAAAAAAAAAGTGTAGAATTGGTTCTAAAATTCTATGATCTCAGTTTTGGGACATTCCTGTATCTCTAAGGAACACAGATGCAGCCCAGTTGTTAACCCAGTGAGACCAAAAAGTGTACAGTTGGTATCTTTTCAATGATACAGCTAAGCCTCTTTTCACTTCAACTGCTTTTTATTATAAGTGAAAAATTAAGGAAAAGTGTCAAAGGGATCAAAGTGAAATATACACACACAAATGAAAATTCATTTCTTTGATCCTATAAAGATGAGTGGGTGGGTGGGTTGTGGGAATATGAGAAAATAATGCCTTCAGAAACACAATGTTAAAATAAATAATCACTACTTTTCCAAAGTTGATTGACTCCATACAATTTCCCCTTACAACACAGCTGATCTCTTGCAGAAGAAACACCTACCTGAACTGTCTGTAAAAAAGAAAGCATACCCTTCATGGAGGTCAAGAGACAAAAAGGGTCCACTAAGAATGGAAAGAACTAAAAAACTGAACTCTCAGCTCAAGTACTAGGTTTTGTAATACAAAGAGGCCATGTATGGGAGTAGAGCTAAATGGCCTGAGTAACACAGGCAGAAGTCAGAGGATCTTACTGTGGCTTCTAGACTCAAGCTAATTAGTTTACAACTTCCAGAGCAACATACAGACTTCTAGTTTATAATTTCTAGGGGAACCAACCTTTCTAGGTTTGTTTTGAAGCTTACGATTTTGCCATAGTAGCATTTGGGAATGAAATTAAACTAAACTATATAGCATAAGTCCTTTATTTCATTCTAGACACAGACTTTTGTCACTGTATTTCTAGAACACAGCCTCTGTGGGACTGATCCACAGACTGGGCAAGAGAGCTGATTCAACAAAATAATTCTACCACCATATTTGAGAAAATCCAGAAAGCATATGGAACAATAGCTAATTTTTGCCATATTTTGTAAAAGGTAGACCAGTCACTAGGGGCAGTTCATCTCATCTGGTGAATTACACTACAACCTAACCATAAAGAACAAGCAATTTATCCAGATGAGCATCTTATAGTGGGAGAAAGGCCATGATTTTATCACTTAAAATTGGCTTCTTGTATATCCACGATCATAGCAGCATTATTCATAGTAGGCAAAAGGCAGAAGCAATCCAAGTGTCCAAGGACCGATGAATGGACACATCAAATGTGGTATATACATACATTGAAATATTATTTAGCTTTTAAAATTAGGAAATTCTGATACATGCTACAACATGGATAAACCTTGAAAATATTGTGCTAACTGAAATCAGTCAGTCACAAAAGGACAAATACTGCATAATTCCACTTACGTAAGGTACCGAGAGCAGTCACATGTATAGAGACAGAAAGCGGCATGGTGGTTGCCAGGGGCTGTTATGGGAGTTACTGTGCAACGGACAATTTCAGTTTGGGTAGACGAAGAAGTTCTGGAGGTGGTTGGTGGTGATGGTTGTGCAACAAATGTGAATGGACTTAGTACCACTGAACTGTACACTTAAAAATGGTTAAAATGATAAATTTTATGATATGTATATTTTACCACAAAAGTCTTTCTTTAAAGTCTATATAATAACAAAAATAGTGATAGGTTATATTTATATAACATCTTTTTTTCCAAATAGTTTAAAGTGCATTATTATAAGGTCATCTAATTAATTCTGAGGCGTAAATTGATACTGGGAGCAAGAACCTCTATGCTAAGTCTACATGGTTATTAAGTAAAGCCAGTGGTTTCTAAACCTTGTTGCACATTGGAATCACCTGGAGGATCTTTTAAAAAATACTAATGCAGGGGCACCTCGGTGGCTCGGTTGGTTAAGCATCTGACTTCGGCTCAGGTCATGATCTCACGGGTTGTGAGTTCGAGCCCCGTGTCAGGCTCTGTGCTGACAGCTCAGAGCCTGGCGCCTGCTTCAGATTCTGTGTCTTCCTCTTTCTCTGCCCCTACCATGCTCGTGCCCTCTCTCTCTCTCTCTCTCTCTCTCTCTCTCTCCCAAAAATGAATAAACACTAAAAGATTTAAAATAAAAAAAATACTGATGCATAGGACTCCTACCCCCATACATTCTGATTTAATTGGTGTGGAGTGCTACTTAGGCATCAGGATCTCTAAAAGTTGACCAGAAGATGTAGGAGTAACACCTAATGATTATTCTCTAAACATCTCAGCTCCATATTGGGGGGGGGGGGAAGTGGGAAGGACAGGCCAAATGGTAATAGAACATATTAAAATAAGACTTGGGAATATGAATAGACCCAGTTATAACCCAGCTTTGAAAGCAGAGTAGGAATTCTTGATAATGACAAAGGTAAAGGCTATTAAAGCAACTACAGATTTCACATGGGGAGGTAAACTGAAAAACAGCAGCAACAAACTCCCTCTTTTTTTAAGTTTATTTTGAGAAAGAGAGAGACAGCACAAGGGAGGGGCAGAGAGAGAGAATCCCAAGCAGGTTCTGCACTGTGCAGAGGCCAACACGAAGCTCCATCTCATAATTTGTGAGATCATGACCTGAGCTGAAACCAAGAGTCAGAGGCTTAACCTATGAAGCCACCAAGGTGCCTCAAACCCCCTTTTTTTTTTTTAAATCAGTGAACAAATGTCATTCATTTCATTGCTTATTAAGACTTTACCATATTGATAGGTTCAAATAATGGACAAGAACACATCATAGATAGGCATGTTTAAAATAGAAATAGCCTGTGTGGCTCTTTAATAGCCTCAGAATTAGTTATGTAAAGTAGTGTGAACAACAAACCCTCTTAACCTTAATGATTGGGCTTTAAAATAGCACTTGGCACACAGTTTCTAATAATGAGCATCTAAACATAGTAATTTTATTAAAGTGAACTTCCTTCATTAGCAAAGCTGCCAATCAAGGAGTTAAGAGTATAGAGACCAATAGAAATATGAAAAGACAGACTAGCCTGGTGCTACTAGAGGTTTATATGACTTCATTTAGAAGAGAAGCTTGCATACTCACCAGAGAAGGTAAGTATTTGGGGATCACAGTAGCTCAGTTGGTTTGAGAGTTGAAAGGCCTTGAGGGCCAAGAGCATTGCATCTACTTGTTTGGGAATGTTAATTCCGTCCAAGAGCACCCTCTAGGGCTTGGGGGTTATTATCTAAATGAAATCTCATCCATAATCCAATAGCTACAAAATGAGAAGCCCTTCCTTTAGGAATGAATAGAACTTTGCTTGTAAACCTTCAATTTCCCTTAACCAGAAAGTTAACATCCCATGAGAACATGAATGAGTGTAGCTTCTACTATAAAATTAATATTTGGGTATATTCAGTTTAGAGTGATATCATCAAAGAAATTGGAGGCGCATGACTGAATCTAATTTCCTTTACCTTTTGGTATTTTTGATCCAAAACGTATTTCCTTAAGTTAACTTGTGCTCAAAAAGCCTATGCAGAGAGGGGCTGAGGGAAGATGGCGGCGTAGGAGGACGCTGGGCTCACCGCGCGTCCTGCTGATCACTTAGATTCCACCTACACCTGCCTAAATAACCCAGAAAACTGCCAGAGGATTAGCAGAACGGAGTCTCCGGAGCCAAGCACAGACAAGAGGCCCACGGAAGAGGGTAGGAAGGGCAGCGAGGCGGTGCGCGCTCCATGGACTGGTGGGAGGGAGCCGGGGCGGCTCACAGGCCAAGCAGAGCCCCCGAGTCTGTCTGGCAAAAGCGGAGGGGCCTGACGGACTGTGTTCCGACAGCAAGCGTGACTTAGCGTCTGGGAGGTCATAAGTGAACAGCTCTGCTCGGAAAGCGGGAAGGCTGGAGGACAAAGGGAGGGAGAGCTGCTGAGCCCCCGGACGACAGAGCTCAGTTTGGTGGGGAACAAAGGCGCTAGCCAGTGCCATCTCCCCCGCCCATCCCCCAGCCAAAATCCCAAAGGGAACCAGTTCCTGCCAGGGAACTTGCTCACTCCGCGCAAACACCCAACTCTGTGCTTCTGTGGAGCCAAACCTCCGGCAGCGGATCTGACTCCCTCCCGCTGCCACAGGGCCCCTCCTGAAGTGGATCACCTAAGGAGAAGCGAGCTAAGCCTGCCCCTCCTGCCCCCATGCACCTTGCCTACCCACCCCAGCTAAGACGCCAGATCCCCAGCATCACAAGCCTGGCAGTGTGCAAGTGGCCCAGACAGGCCACCCCACCCCACAGTGAATCCCGTCCCTAGGAGAGGGGAAGAGAAGGCACACACCAGTCTGACTGTGGCCCCAGCGGTGGGCTGGAGGCAGACATCAGGTCGGACTGCGGCCCCGCCCACCAACTCCAGTTATACACCACAGCACAGGGGAAGTGCCCTGCAGGTCCTCACCACGCCAGGGACTATCCAAAATGACCAAACGGAAGAATTCCCCTCAGAAGAATCTCCAGGAAATAACAACAGCTAATGAACTGATCAAAAAGGATTTAAATAATATAACAGAAAGTGAATTTAGAATAATAGTCATAAAATTAATCGCTGGGCTTGAAAACAGTATAGAGGACAGCAGAGAATCTCTTGCTACAGAGATCAAGGGACTAAGGAATAGTCACGAGGAGCTGAAAAGCGCTTTAAACGAAATGCAAAGCAAAATGGAAACGACGACAGCTCGGATTGAAGAGGCAGAGGAAAGAATAGGTGAACTAGAGATAAAGTTATGGAAAAAGAGGAAGCTGAGAGAGAGATAAAAAAAATCCAGGAGTATGAGGGGAAAATTAGAGAACTAAGTGATACACTAAAAAGAAATAATATACGCATAATTGGTATCCCAGAGGAGGAAGAGAGAGGGAAAGATGCTGAAGAGGTACTTGAAGAAATTACAGCTGAGAACTTCCCTGAACTGGGGAAGGAAAAAGGCATTGAAATCCAAGAGGCACAGAGAACTCCCTTCAGACGTAACTTGAATCGATCTTCTGCACGACATATCATAGTGAAACTGGCAAAATACAAGGATAAAGAGAAAATTCTGAAAGCAGCAAGGGATAAACGTGCCCTCACATATAAAGGGAGACCTATAAGACTCGTGACTGATCTCTCTTTTGAAACTTGGCAGGCCAGAAAGAATTGGCACGATATCTTCAGTGTGCTAAACAGAAAAAATATGCAGCCGAGAATCCTTTATCCAGCAAGTCTGTCATTTAGAATAGAAGGAGAGATAAAGGTCTTCCCAAACAAACAAAAACTGAAGGAATTTGTCACCACTAAACCAGCCCTACAAGAGATCCTAAGGGGGACCCTGTGAGACAAAGTACCAGAGACATCACTACAAGCATAAAACATACAGACATCACAATGACTCTAAACCCGTATCTTTCTATAATAACACTGAATGTAAATGGATTAAATGCGCCAACCAAAAGACATAGGGTATCAGAATGGATAAAAAAAACAAGACCCATCTATTTGCTGTCTACAAGAGACTCATTTTAGACCTGAGGACACCTTTAGATTGAGAGTGAGGGGATGGAGAACTATTTATCATGCTACTGGAAGCCAAAAGAAAGCTGGAGTAGCCATACTTATATCAGACAAACTAGACTTTAAATTAAAGGCTGTAACAAGAGATGAAGAAGGGCATTATATAATAATTACAGGGTCCATCCATCAGGAAGAGCTAACAATTATAAATGTCTATGCGCCGAATACCGGAGCCCCCAAATATATAAAACAATTACTCATAAACATAAGCAACCTTATTGATAAGAATGTGGTAATTGCAGAGGACTTTAACACCCCACTTACAGAAATGAATAGATCATCTAGACACACGGTCAATAAAGAAACAAGGGCCCTGAATGATACATTGGATCAGATGGACTTGACAGATATATTTAGAACTCTGCATCCCAAAGCAACAGAATATACTTTCTTCTTGAGTGCACATGGAACATTCTCCAAGATAGATCATATACTGGGTCACAAAACAGCCCTTCATAAGTTTACAAGAATTGAAATTATACCATGCATACTTTCAGACCACAATGCTATGAAGCTTGAAATCAACCACAGGAAAAAGTCTGGAAAACCTCCAAAAGCGTGGAAGTTAAAGAACACCCTACTAACGAATGAGTGGGTCAACCAGGCAATTAGAGAAGAAATTAAAAAATATATGGAAACAAACGAAAATGAAAATACAACAATCCAAACGCTTTGGGACGCAGCGAAGGCAGTCCTGAGAGGAAAATACATTGCAATCCAGGCCTATCTCAAGAAACAAGAAAAATCCCAAATACAAAATCTAACAGCACACCTAAAGGAAATAGAAGCAGAACAGCAAAGGCAGCCTAAACCCAGCAGAAGAAGAGAAATAATAAAGATCAGAGCAGAAATAAACAATGTAGAATCTAAAAAAACTGTAGAGCAGATCAACGAAACCAAGAGTTGGTTTTTTGAAAAAATAAACAAAATTGACAAACCTCTAGCCAGGCTTCTCAAAAAGAAAAGGGAGATGACCCAAATAGATAAAATCATGAATGAAAATGGAATTATTACAACCAATCCCTCAGAGATACAAACAATTATCAGGGAATACTATGAAAAATTATATGCCAACAAATTGGACAACCTGGAAGAAATGGACAAATTCCTAAACACCCACACTCTTCCAAAACTCAATCAGGAGGAAATAGAAAGCTTGAACAGACCCATAACCAGCGAAGAAATTGAATCGGTTATCAAAAATCTCCCAACAAATAAGAGTCCAGGACCAGATGGCTTCCCAGGGGAGTTCTACCAGACATTTAAAGCAGATAATACCTATCCTTCTCAAGCTATTCCAAGAAATAGAAAAGGAAGGAAAACTTCCAGACTCATTCTATGAAGCCAGTATTACTTTGATTCCTAAACCAGACGGAGACCCAGTAAAAAAAAGAGAACTACAGGCCAATATCCCTGATGAATATGGATGCAAAAATTCTCAATAAGATACTAGCAAATCGAATTCAATGGCATATAAAAAGAATTATTCACCATGATCAAGTGGGATTCATTCCTGGGATGCAGGGCTGGTTCAACATTCACAAATCAATCAACGTGATACATCACATTAACAAAAAAAAAAAAAAAAAAGAGAAGAACCATATGATCCTGTCAATCGATGCAGAAAAGGCCTTTGACAAAATCCAGCACCCTTTCTTAATAAAAACCCTTGAGAAAGTCGGGATAGAAGGAACATACTTAAAGATCATAAAAGCCATTTATGAAAAGCCCACAGCTAACATCATCCTCAACGGGGAAAAACTGAGAGCTTTTTCCCTGAGATCAGGAACACGACAGGGATGCCCACTCTCACCGCTGTTGTTTAACATAGTGCTGGAAGTTCTAGCATCAGCAATCAGACAACAAAAGGAAATCAAAGGCATCAAAATTAGCAAAGATGAAGTCAAGGTTTCGCTTTTTGCAGATGACATGATATTATACATGGAAAATCCGATAGACTCCACCAAGAGTCTGCTAGAACTGATACATGAATTCAGCAAAGTTGCAGGATACAAAATCAATGTACAGAAATCAGTTGCATTCTTATACACTAACAATGAAGCAACAGAAAGACAA
This sequence comes from Puma concolor, assembly GCF_028749965.1. NCBI lineage: Eukaryota > Metazoa > Chordata > Mammalia > Carnivora > Felidae > Puma > Puma concolor. Next base: position 29,954,196 of record NC_141680.1, on the reverse strand, counting down.
ATAAAGAAACTGATCCCATTCACAATTGCACCAAGAAGCATAAAATACCTAGGAATAAATCTAACCAAAGATGTAAAAGATCTGTATGCTGAAAACTATAGAAAGCTTATGAAGGTAATTGAAGAAGATTTAAAGAAATGGAAAGACATTCCCTGCTCATGGATTGGAAGAATAAATATTGTCAAAATGTCAATACTACCCAAAGCTATCTACACATTCAATGCAATCCCAATCAAAATTGCACCAGCATTCTTCTCGAAACTAGAACAAGCAATCCTAAAATTCATATGGAACCACAAAAGGCCCCGAACAGCCAAAGTAATTAAGAAGAAGAAATCCAAAGCAGGAGGCATCACAATCCCAGACTTTAGCCTCTACTACAAAGCTGTCATCATCAAGACAGCATGGTATTGGCACAAAAACAGACACATAGACCAATGGAATAGAATAGAAACACCAGAACTAGACCCACAAACGTATGGCCAACTCATCTTTGACAAAGCAGGAAAGAACATCCAAATGGAAAAAAGACAGTCTCTTTAACAAATGGTGCTGGGAGAACTGGACAGCAACATGCAGAAGGTTGAAACTAGACCACTTTCTCACACCATTCACAAAAATAAACTCAAAATGGATAAAGGACCTGAATGTGAGACAGGAAACCATCAAAACCTTAGAGGAGAAAGCAGGAAAAGACCTCTCTGACCTCAGCCGTAGCAATCTCTTACTCGACACATCCCCAAAGGCAAGGGAATTAAAAGCAAAAGTGAATTACTGGGACCTTATGAAGATAAAAAGCTTCTGCACAGCAAAGGAAACAACCAACAAAACTAAAAGGCAACCAACGGAATGGGAAAAGATATTTGCAAATGACATATCAGACAAAGGGCTAGTATCCAAAATCTATAAAGAGCTCACCAAACTCCACACCCGAAAAACAAATAACCCAGTGAAGAAATGGGCAGAAAACATGAATAGACACTTCTCTAAAGAAGACATCCGGATGGCCAACAGGCACATGAAAAAATGTTCAACGTCGCTCCTTATCAGGGAAATACAAATCAAAACCACACTCAGATATCACCTCACGCCAGTCAGAGTGGCCAAAATGAACAAATCAGGAGACTCTAGATGCTGGAGAGGATGTGGAGAAACGGGAACCCTCTTGCACTGTTGGTGGGAATGCAAATTGGTGCAGCCGCTCTGGAAAGCAGTGTGGAGGTTCCTCAGAAAATTAAAAATAGACCTACCCTGTGACCCAGCAATAGCACTGCTAGGAATTTATCCAAGGGACACAGGAGTACTGATGCATAGGGGCACTTGTACCCCAATGTTCATAGCAGCACTCTCAACAATAGCCAAATTATGGAAAGAGCCTAAATGTCCATCAACTGATGAATGGATAAAGAAATTGTGGTTTATATACACAATGGAATACTACGTGGCAATGAGAAAAAATGAAATATGGCCTTTTGTAGCAACGTGGATGGAACTGGAGAGTGTGATGCTAAGTGAAATAAGCCATACAGAGAAAGACAGATACCATATGTTTTCACTCTTATGTGGATCCTGAGAAACTTAACAGAAACCCATGGGGGAGGGGAAGGAAAAAAAAAAAAAAAGAGGTTAGAGTGGGAGAAAGCCAAAGCATAAGAGACTGTTAAAAACTGAGAACAAACTGAGGGTTGATGGGGGGTGGGAGGGAGGGGAGGGTGGGTGATGGGTATTGATGAGGGCACCTTTTGGGATGAGCACTGGGTGTTGTATGGAAACCAATTTACAATAAATTTCATATATTAAAAAAAAAAAAGCCTATGCACAGCATGGCAAAGATTGTGACTGACCATCTCCTTCTAACAAAATACACATCTATTGAAATCAATACGATCTGGATTATTTAATCAACTTGTAGTCTATTTGAAAAAAACAAAACAAAACCTCAAAGAAAGTTTGAAGTGTGACATGTTCCTACTGAAACATGGCAGACATCTTCAAAATAACTCAGTTACAGAAGGGCACTGATAAATTCTGGAATATAGGATGCCCCTGTTCAATGAGATATCAAGCAACAAAATGACATCCAACAGTTAATGTTAGAATCATAGTATTTCAGAATTTGGAAGCAAAGGAGTCCTTAGAGGTGATTTCGTGAAATTTCCTTATTTTTATCATAAATAATGTACTGTGAGAGTTGAAACCATACTGAGGGGAGATAGTCCTAATGATAGCGACAGTTGAAATTTAAGTGATACTTTAGGAATTTTACCTTTGGTTTCTATCATTACTTCTTTAACCTTTTAGTATCAAAATAAAAAAACATGTGGTCATCTGTAAGAACTAAACTGAATACTAGTCAATTTGAGCCCTCCTCACAAGTACCTCCTTACTCTCTTACGGGCTTCTCTGGTCATCAAGGATCAGGGCTGTGAAAAGATCAGAAGCTAAGAACAAGAACTTTCTAACACAGGGTGCAACAGACTGAATGTTTAACTCCCTGAAATTCATATGTTGAAACCTAACCCCACTGTGATGGGTGTTAGAAGCTGGACCTCTGGGAGGTGATTAGGTCATGACAGCGGAGCTTTATGAATGATATTAGTGCCCCTATAAAAGAGATCCCAGAGAGCTCCCTCATCCCTCCTGCCATGTGAGGCAGCTCAACTAAACTTCATTTATTATAGACACTGAAATGTGAATTTCATATCATCTTTATGTGACATGAAATATTCTTCTTTTGATTTTCCTCCAGCCATTTAAAATACGAAAACTATGGGACGCCTGGGTGGCTCGGTCAGTTAAGCATCCAACTTCAGCTCAGGTCATGATTTCACAGCTCGTGAGTTCAAGCCCTGCGTCAGGCTCTGTACTGATAGCTCAGAGCCTGGAGCCTGCTTTGGATTCTGTGTCTACCTCTCTCTGCCCCTTCCCCACCCGTGCTCTGTCTCTCTCTCTCTCAAAAATAAATAAAACATTAAAGAAAAAAAAGTTTTTTAAAAAGCATCCAACTTCAGCTCAGGTCACAGTTTGTGGGTTTGAGCCCTACGTCGGGATCTGTGCTGACAGCTCAGAGCCTGGAGCCTGCTTTGGGTTCTGTGTCTCCCTCGCTCTCTGCCCCTCCCCTGCTCATGCTCTGTCTCTCTGTCTCAAAACAATAAATAAGTACTAAAAAAAAATTTGAAATATGAAAACATGCTTATGTTGCAGGCCATTTAAAAACAGGTAGTATGGGGCGCCTGGGTGGCGCAGTCGGTTAAGCGTCCGACTTCAGCCAGGTCACGATCTCGCGATCTCGCGCTCCATGAGTTCGAGCCCTGCGTGGGACTCTGGGCTGATGGCTCGGAGCCTGGATCCTGTTTCCGATTCTGTGTCTCCCTCTCTCTCTGCCTTCCCCCGTTCATGCTCTGTCTCTCTCTGTCCCAAAAATAAATAAAAACGGAGAAAAAAAATAAAAAAAATAAAAAATAAAATAAAAACAGGCAGTATGTTAGATTTGGTTCACAGGCCATAGTTTACCAACTTGTAACACTCACTAGGGCTATAATCAAGAGATTTTTAACCAAAACAGAAGATTTCATCAAACAGAATATTGTTATAATAGTTGTAAAAAAAATTATCTTTTCTCCAAAGAAGATATACAGATGGCCAACAAGCGTATGAAAAGATGCTCAACATCACTAATCATTAGGGAAATGCGATCAAAACCACAATGAGATAACACTTCACACCTATGAGGATGGCCATAACAATAATAAAAGGGGGAAAATAACAAGTGCTAGCGAGGATATGAAAAAAATGGGAACCCTTCTACACTGCTGTAGGAAACGTAAATGCTAGAGCTTTTATGGAAAATAGTTTGGCCGATAGTTAAACACAGAATTACCATATGACCCAGCAATTCTACTCCTAGGTATATACCCAAAAGACTTGTAAACAGATACTCCACTACACGCACACATGTTCACAGCAGCACTATTCACAATAACCAAAAGGTAAGAACAGCCCAAATGTCCGTCAGCAGATGAATGGATAAATGAATTGTGGTATATATATATACAATGTAATATTATTTTGCCATACAAAGAAAGTTCTGATACAAATGTTATGACACGGGTGAGCCTTGAAACCATTATGCTAAGTAAAATAAGCCAGACACAAAAGGTCACATATTACATGATTTCATGTATATGAAATATCCAGAAGGGGTAAATCCATAGAGACAGAACACAGATTGGAGGCTACCAAGAGCTTGGGGGAGTAGGAATTGGAAGTAACCGCTTAATGAGTACGGGGTTTTCTTTAGGAGTGATGAAAATGTTTTGTAACTAGATAGAGGTAGAGGTTGCACAACATTGTGAATATACTAAATGCCACTGAATTTTGCACTTTAAAATGGTTAATTTTATGTTTTGTGAATTTTATCTAAAAATGTATATTTTCTGGGGCGCCTGGGTGGCTCAGTCGGTTAAGCTTCCGACTTCAGCTCAGGTCACGATCTCGTGGTCCGTGAGTTCGAGCCCTGCGTTGGGCTCTGGGCTGATGGCTCAGAGCCTGGAGCCTGCTTCTGATTCTGTGTCTCCCTCTCTCTCTGCCCCTCCCCCATTCATGCTCTGTCTCTCTCTGTCTCAAAAATAAATAAACGTTAAAAAAATTTTTTAATGTATATTTTCCTATTAATTTGAAATGACCAGACAAAAAGAAGGGGAAAACAAAATAAATGGCTACAAAAAGTAAAATTCATAACCAAACATATCTTGGTTTTAAATGTCAGAACACAGGGGGCGCCTGGTTGAGTGTCCGACTTCCGCTCAGGTCATGGTTTCCGAGTTTGAGCTCCGCGCTGTTGGGTTCTGTGCTGACAGCTCAGAGCCTGGAGCATATTTCGGATTCTGTGTCTCCCTCTCTCTCTCTCTGCCCCTCTCCCACTTGTGCTCTGTCTCCTCTCTCAAAAATAAATAAACATTAAAAAAAATATAAAATAAATGTCAGAGCATAATAACGAGATATGGAATGACATCTTAGTAAGACATCCACAATTCTTGGTTCCAGAAGAATAGAACTATAGAGGACACAACTTGTCTCTATTGTACCTAGTATGGTACCAAGCCCTAGGCAATTGTTCAATAAGTACTTTTTAAAAGAAACCTGAGGAGTGCTTTGACTCCTCATATGTTCAAAACTTATCTTTTGGTGGCTAACTAAAAGATTGCTCAGATAGAAAGTAGAATAGTGGCTTCCAGTGGCTTGGGGGTGAGCAAGAATAGGGAGTTATTATTTAATGAGTACACAGTTTCATTTTGCAAAATGAAAAGAGTTCTGGAGACGGATAGTGGTAATGGGAGCAAAACAATGTGAATGTACTTAATGCTACTGAACTATATACTTAAATATGGCTAAGATGGTAAACTGTATGTTATATATATTTTACCACATTTTTTTAAAAGATTGCTTTTTTCCAAGGATTTTTTTTGAAGTACATCAGTAAGATTAAAGTGGGGTGGAAAAGCATGTCATTCATTCAACAAACACTGAGTGCCACAGCTAATGCTAATACTGTAGGTGCTGAGGATACATCGTTTAACAAAAGAAAGGCCTTTCCCTCATGGAACTACCTGTAAAGAGGGGAGAAAAATAATAAATAGAAGGTTTTTCTAATACCAAAAGCCTTCTTCGTATCAGCTATGCTATACAGACTCTAACAGATAGTACATAAAACTTAAACTGACTTTGGTTAAGGTCTTTAATCCCATCGAACCTTATTTATAGCCATGTTTTCATAAGCCAACCATTAGGTTAAGTTCTATCAAGGTAGAATAATTTTGTACTTCATGAACTGTATTTCTGCTTACACTCTCATTACAAAAGCTAACTTTTTAGTAAAGAGGTTCTAGCTTAAGTAATTTACTCCTTGCCCCTAATAAATGGAAATGTGACCAGTTGTCATAATAATGCTAATATGTCACAACTCTTCTATTTCACAGCAAGAATTCAAGGCCAATTAAGACTCGGCTATCAACAACACTGACCAAAGGATAAGTCTTTACTTAAGGAAAAAAAGAAAATGAAGAGATAATAAAGATAATGTCCTAATTATTTTATCAGTTACACTTATAACCTTAATAGTGAAAGAGATGAAGTGATTATTTTAACAGTAGGCACCAGAGTTCCTCTTGGGCACGTAACTATCTTTGTAGAGACTATACTTGACAAGCTGTTTTGGTTGGAGAAAGTAAGGTCTCAAAGACATTAGGAAATAGAGGAAATATCTAACGTCTCTCCCTAAGGCACAGAAAAAAAGACCAGAGAAGAGAAGATACAGTGCTGGTACAAGTAAAGATGACAACATGGCAGAGGCCATAGTGATTAGTGACAAAGAAAGGTGAGAAAATGGCAAAGTGACTGACAGCCTTTTAAAAAGAAAGGTGGATAACATTCCATCTAAAATTATATGCAGTATTTTAAATGCAAACCCTTTTTACCTCCGCAAAACTTCAGAAAGGAGTTGAACACATACAAATGCCTAATGTAAATGCATGGGGAAAGGTTGGAAACAAAGGAAGAGGGCCAAGTTCTACATCTGGAACAGCATGAAGCAGATAAGAGAGAAGAGCTGTAGGAGGTGAGAAATGGATGACTTTGGAATTAAACAGAAACAGGAAATTTAAAACTAAAAGTCATTGTAAGCCCTAGAAATTCTAAAAAATCTTGGAAAAGCATTTTAGGTGGGGGATACAGTTAGCTTGAGTCAATCATATCTAAACCTTGAAGTCAGGTTAATAACCGGGATATAAATATTTTTTCAAAATATTCTTTTTAATTTCCCATTCCTATTATTTTGATGGTTTTAAATTTACACTGAAAGAATACTTTAAAATATTTAAACAATTTTTAGTATTTTTGGATTTTTTTCAATTTTAAAAATCTATAAAAATACAAAAAGGGAGTAAAAATTTCCCATAATCCTACTATTGTGTATATTCATACACAAATTGAAAAGTAAAAAAGTACCTCTCTTCACCTCCAATTCTACTTTCCTAGAGGTAACCACTATTACATGAATCCATTTTATCATATACTGCTATACTTTTTTCTATAATTATATAGTATATACTTCCTTTTTTTCCTCCTAGAAAGGAGGCTGTCCTAGACATATTGTGTTGCAACTTGCCTCATCCACTTAACACATGTTATGAACACTTACTACCTTTCTAGGTAACAACATATCAAGCTAATTTTATTAAGTGGTTGCATAGTATTTCATTACATTAATTTTTTATAATTTATCTAGCTCCCTATTAGGCAATTATACTTTTTCCAAATTTGTGCTATCATACATGACACAACAGTGAACTCTGCCAGGACTGGAATTCCTGAGTCAAAGCACATGAGCATTTTAGTTATTTACAAATAATGCCAAATGCCCTCCAAAAGGCTATACAAATTTACATTCCAGTTACAGTGTATTAAGACGTTCCTTTTTCCCTAAACTTTTATCAAACCTGGATATTATCAACAGCTTAAGTTTTGCCAATCAAAAAAAAAATCTTTTGGGTTGATTTAATTTGCATTTCTCTACTTGATTTCTCTGAGGGGTTCAACATCATTCTACAAGCATATTGGCCACTTTATTTCTTCCGACCTGCACATTAATATCATTTTCTTTACTTTTATTGGGTTGATTTTTTTCTTATTGATTTGTAGGAGTTTTTATGTATGATGAATAGAATACTTTGTATTTTGTTGTAAATATTTTCTCTTAGTCCATGTAACAGAAACTTCTACTTGTCTCCTGATATTTATTCCTCCTTTAAATCATGGTGTTGTTTAACTAGGCAAATGGTCCCCAGGTAAAGACTACATTTCCAAGCTCCCCTTCAGCTAGTTTGACCATGTGACCAAGTTCTAGTCAAACTGATGAGAGCATAAGTGATGATTATGCTCATAAAAGGAAAGGATATTTATAGCAGCCTGCTGGCCAACATACTGATACAGTGGTGAGCCATTTTTAACCCTGCAACACCTGAGGGCTACCAGAGAGAGGTAAAGCTGCCACATCAGCTCTAGACAGCTTATCCTCAGAATATATCATAAGGGAAGAACAAACTTCTAAACTGTTTAAGCTACTAGTTTTTTGTTTTGTTACAGCAGCCTAACTTATACATGGACTAATATGGAATTTGGAATCTAGAAGTGAGGTACTGCTATTATTCAAATTAAAATACACGTTATGAGCTTGGTGGTCAGACAGCAGGTAATTATGACACTAGACACTAGCTAGAACACTGGTGATCTTTGTAACCCATGTCAAAACATTTGATAAAATTGTTACTGTGATACCCTGGAAGACAGGCCACATGCAAAGTGAGCAAGTAACCATAAGGGAAAAGGCTGACAAAATTCACAGTGTTAGTTGTTTCTTGACACATTCAGCAAAGTCCTAAAATAAGAGATGAACTCAGGCTAGAGGTAGCCAAAGCACAAGCAAAGATAGAAGGGAATACTTCTCTGCCTGTAGTTGATAACCTATTGTCTAGAGATCAGCAATTTGGACTGTGCACCCAACCACTTCATTATCCCAACATGAAATAATAGTAAGAGGGCCTGAAGCTTTTCTCAAGTATTTCTGATAGACAATGGGAGAGAGCTGTGTGGCAAAGATCAGATTAAGAATATTATCTTTCCAATGGAACCCATTCTTTTAGATGACCTCAATATAGGTTCCATTAGGTTGAATGAAAGGGATGAGCAAAGTACAGACAGTAAATCAAATACCAGACTTTTCAGGCTTAAAAACTACCTAAATAAGATCTCTGCTATAACTCACATTTGGAATGAACAAAGGCAAACAAATCAGTAGTCTACCCTTTTTGTTTTAAGAATTGAAATGCCAGAGAAATAACAAACATGCCCTGCTAAGATATAGGACTGTTCAGCTTCTTAAGTAATCCTCACACCCTTTACACACTCTCTAACAAAATATAGGCAACAAAAACTGGACTGCTCCGAAACCATGTATATTCCAGGGGTGCCTAGCTGGCTCCATAAAGAATGTGACTCTTGATCTCGGGATTGTGAGTTCAAGCCCCACGTTGGGTGTAGAGATTATTTAAAAAATAATAAAATGTTAAAAAAAAAAGAAAGAAAAGAAATGTATATTCCCCAAGGACCACATGAACGTAATGATTTGTATGTATTGATAATGTGTTCCTTTTTATTGCTGAATATTATTCTGTTGTTGTATGGATGCACTGTAATTTATATGTAATTCATAACTTGTGATGAGTGTATGCTTAATTTAATTTTTAAGAAACTGCCAAATGGTTTCCAAAAATGGTTACACTATTTTTATTCCCCACTAGCAGTGTATGAAGAGTTCTAGCTGCCTCATCAACGCTTGGTACGGTCTTGTTTTCTTTAAAAATTTTAGCCATTCTAATGGGCAGGTAGTGATGTCTCCCTGTGACTCCCAATGACTTCCCTGATTATTTAACATGTTAAGCATTTCTTCATGTGTTTATTGACCACTTGTACCACTTAGTGGTATGTCTGTTCATATATTCCCCCCACTTTTGAATTGCACTGTAAGAGTTCTTTTTATATTCTAAATATGTCCTTTGTTTTCACATATGTGTTGTCGATATTTTCTCCTAGACTTTGGCTTGTCTTTCCATTTTCTGAATGATGCCTTTCCAAGAGCAAAAGTTTTAAATTTTGATGAAATCCAATTTATCAATTTTTTCTTTATTGATCACGTTTTTGTGTTCTAAGACATCTTTGTCCGCTCCAAAGTAGCAAAGCCTTTCTGTTATTTTTCACCAAGCTTTGTATGTTTGAGTTTTATATTTAGGTTTGTTCACTCCAAAGTAGCAAAGGTTTTCTCCTTTTTTTTCAAGGAGTGTTATATATTTGGGTTTTATATTTAGATCTGTAATTCATTTTGAGTTAATTTTTAATTATGGTGTGAGGTATGGATCAACGCTAATTTTTGTTGAAAAGACTTACCTTTCTCTACTGCATTGCCCTGGCACCATTGTTGAAAACCAATTGACCACAGGGGCGCCTGGGTGGCTCAGTGGGTTAAGTGTCCGACTTCGGCTCAGGTCACGATCCCATAGTTGGTGAGTTTGAGCCCCGCATCGGGCTCTGGGCTGACAGCTTGGAGCCTGGAGCCTGCTTCGATTCGGATTCTGTGTCTCCCTCTCTCTCTGTTCTTCCCCTGATCGCACTGTCTCTCTGTCTCTCTCTCAAAAAATAAATAATTAAAAAAAAAAAAACTTAAAAAAAAAAGTCTACTGGAATTTTTATTGAGATTGCACTGAATTTATAGATCAGTTTAGAGAGAGCTGTCACTTTAACAATGTTGGATCTTATTATCCATGAATATGGCATATCTTTCCACTTTATTTATGTCTTCTTTAATTTCTTTCAGCAAAATTTATAGTTTTCAATGCAGAGGTCTTGGGCATCTTTGGTTCGACCTATTCCTAGGTATGTTAGGATTTTGGTCTTACTGTAAATGTTTGGTATTTTAATTTCATTTTCCAATTGTGTGCTGCTAGTTTATTAAAATACAATTGCTTTTTATATATCAATCTTATGTCCTAAAACCTTGCTAAATTCATTTATTTGTTCTGCTGTAGATTCCCTAGATTTTTTTTATATAAGTAATCATATCATCAACAGATACTTTTACTTCTTTCTTTTCAATTTTTATGCCTTTTATTTATTTTTCTTTCCTATTGCAATGGTTAGGCCCACCAGTATAATACTGAATATATAAGTGGTGACTGTAGGCATCCTTGCCTTGTTCCCAGTCTCTAAAGTATAAAGTTTGGTTTTCACCATTATGATCTTTGCCATACATATTTTATAGGTGGTATTTATCAGTTTGAGGAATTTTCTACTATTCCTACTTTGTTGAGAGTTTTTATTATGAATAAGTACTGACTTTTGTCAAGTGCTTTCCCTGCATCTTTTTTTTTATTTTTTTTTTTTTAATTTTTTTTTTTTTCAACGTTTATTTATTTTTGGGACAGAGAGAGACAGAGCATGAACGGGGGAGGGGCAGAGAGAGAGGGAGACACAGAATCAGAAACAGGCTCCAGGCTCTGAGCCATCAGCCCAGAGCCCGACGCGGGGCTCGAACTCACGGACCGCGAGATCGTGACCTGGCTGAAGTCGGACGCTTAACCGACTGCGCCACCCAGGCGCCCCCCTGCATCTTTTAAAATCATCGTAGAGTTTTTCTCCTTTATTCTGTTAATATAGCAAATAACATTGTTTAACATTTGAAAATCAATCAAGCCTTGCATTCCTCAGATAAATTCTATTTGGTTGTAGCGTATTATCCTTTTTAAATATTGTTGGACTCAATTTACTATTTTGTTAATGATTTTTGCATCTATATTCAAGAGGATTAATTGGTCTATAATTTTTGTTCTTATTTTGAGGAAAGTTTTTAATAACCAATTCAACTTCTTTAATAGAAGTGTGTGAATTTTGGTAAGTTATATTTTTCAAAAAATGTGTCTATTCCATTTGTATTCATTGATGTAAGACTGTCCACAGTATTCTCTTATTCCTTTAATATCCATAAATTCTGAGGTGGCAATCTCTTTTTTTTTAAGTTTTATTTATTTAAGTAGCCTCTACAACTCAATGTGGGGCCTGAACTTATGACCACGAGATCAAGAGTCACATGCTCCACCAACTGAGCCAGCCAGGCACCCTGGTAATCTCTTTCTCATTCTTCTTCTTTTTTTTTTTTTTTTAATGTTTGTTTCTTTTGAGAGAGACAGAGAGGGCCCACACAAGTAGGGGAGGGGCAGACAGAGAGAGAAAGACACAGAATTAGAAGCAGGCGCTAGGCTCTGAGCTGTCAGTGCAGAGCCCTATGTGGGGTTTGATCTCACGAACTGTGAGATCATGACCTGACCCAAAATCGGATGTTTAGACACCAAAGCCACCCAGGTGCCCCTCTTTTTCACTCTTGATAGTTATGATTTGGGTTCTCTTTTTTCTTGATCAGTCTAGCTAGAGGCTTTTCAACTTTGTTGATCTTTCCAAAGAGCCGGTTTTATATTTGTTAATTTTCTCAATTGTTTTCTATTTCATTGATTTCTATTCTTATTTTATCATTTCCTTCCTCATGTTTACTTTGGGTTTACTTTCCTCTTTTTTTTTTTTTTTTCCTAGTTTCTTATATTGAAACTTCAGGTCATTGATTTTAGATCTTACTTCTTTTCTAATATTTGCTAATATTTTCTAATATTAAAATTTCTAATTTAATTTAATATTAAAGCTACACACTTCATGCTAACATTGTTTTATTTTTTTAAGTTTTTAAAAAATGTTGATTTATTTATTTTGAGAGAGAAAGAGAGAGTACGAGCAGGTGTGGGGCAGAGAGAGAATGAGAGAGAATCCCAAGCAGGCTTTGCACCATCAGCTCAGAGCCCCACATGGGGCTTGAACTCATGAACCACGAGATCATGATTTGAGCCAAAATCAAGAGTCCGATGCTCAACCGACTGAGCCACCCAGGCACCCGGCTAACATTGTTTTAGATGCATCTCACAAACTGATATATTTTCATTGTCACTCAGTTCCAAATATTTTCTAATTTTTCTTGAGATTTTGTTTTTGAGTTATGGTTTAGAAGTATGTCACTGTATTTCCGGATATTGGAGGTTTCCCTGGTTACTTTACTGTCATTGATTTCTAATTTACTTCTGTTATATTAAGAGAATACACTTTGTATTACTGTAATTCTTGTAAATTTATTGAGACTTGTTTTATGGCCCAGTATACATCTCTTGGTGAATGCACTATGTGCACTTGAAAATAATGCATATTCTGTAGTTGTTGGATGCAGTGTTCTATAAATGCCAATTAAATCAAGGTGGCTGATTATGTTGTTCAGATCTCCTATGTCTTTACTAATATTTTGTCTAGTTATTCTATCAATTACTTAGATGGTGTATTAAAATATCCTACTATATTGGGGCATTGCCTGTTTTTCCTTTTGTCAATTTTTGTTTCATACATTTTGAGGCCCTATTACTACACAAAAACACATTTATAATTGATATGCTTCACTGATTAACTGTCCACCATTATGAAGCAGACTCTCTTTATAATACTCTGTCTTAAAGGCTGTTTTATCTGATATTTAAAAATAACCATACCAGGCTTCTCATACTTCCTGTTTGCATATTATATCTTTCCCCATACACTTACTTTTAACCTATGTGTCTCCTATAGTCAGTCTATTGTAGGAGTTTGCTCTTTTATCCACTTTAGCAATTTCTGCCTTTGAATTAATGTTTTTAAAACCATTTACATATAATCATTGTATTGGTTGAATTTGGGTCAACCATTGTATTATTTGTTTTCTCATTGTCTTCTTTATTTTTCCTTCCTTCCCCCTTTCCTGCCTTCTTTTGGATTATTTCCATTGTGTTGGTGATTATCCTAGAAACTACAGTACCTACTCTTGATTCATCAAAGCCCATATTAATCAATACCTCTACCACAGTTTCCTTCTCCCTGAAGAACACCCTGTAGGGGTGTCTGGGTGACTCAGTCAGTTAAGTGTCCAACTCTTGGTTTTGACTCAGGTCACCATCTCATGGTTCATGGGTTTGAGTCCCACTTTGAGCCCTGTGTCGGGCCCCACACTGTCAGCACAGAGCCCGCTTTGGGTCCTCTCTCTCCCTCTCTCTGCCCCTCCCCTACTTGCTCTCTCTCTCTTTCTCAGAAGAAAAAAAAAAAAACTTAAAAAAAAAAAAGAACACCCAGTTGAATTTCCTTTAGTGTTGATCTGGTGTGGCACATGCGCTCAATTTTGTGTTTATCTGAAAATGTCTTCATTGTCTTGCCTTCATTCTTGAATGATCATTTTCGTGGGTAGAGACTTCTGAGGTTGCAGTTTTCTTTCAGTATATTAAAATGTGATTCTACCCTTTTCTGGCTTCCATTATTGCTGTTCAGAAAGAAGCTGTTAGTTTAATTCAGATGTTGACAAATTATGACCACTGGGTTAAACTGGGCCCTGCGCCTGTTTTTGTAAATATAGCTTCACTGGAACATCACCATAACTGTTCATCTACATATTCTCTATGGCTGGTTTTGTGCTACAAGGGCAGAACTGAGAGGTTAAACAGATCATATGGTACTAGCATAAAGAGAGACAAATAGACCAATGGGCTAGAATAGAGAAACCAGAAACAAATGCTTACTTATATGATCAGATGATCTTTCACTAAGACACCAAGATCACTCAATGAGGAAAGGACCATCTCTTCAACAAACGGTGTTGGGAAAACTGTATATCCACATGCAAAAGCATGAAGTTGGACCCTTATCTTACATCATATACAAAAAGTAACTCAAAATGGATTAAAGACCTAAATGTAAGACCTAAACTGTAAAACTCCTAGAAGAAAACACAGAGGAAAAACTTCATGACATTGGACTTAGCAATGATCTCTTGGAAATGACACCAAAAGCATAAGCAACAAAAGCAAAACAAAACAAAACAAAATCCAAAACAAAACAAAAACAAAAAACAAATTGGACTACATCAAATTTAAAAACTTTTATGTTTTGACACAGTCCTTTATGTAAGGACACAGTCAACAGAGTGATTGTGAGTAGAATATTAGCTACATTAGTTAATGTGTGACCTTGAACAAGTTATTAATCCTCTCCAAGCCTAAACTTCCCAATCTTCAAAATGATGACAATACCACTTTCATTAAGTTTGGTTATGGCATTAAAAATGGGTATGCACAAATATTAGTTCCTGTCCTTTTCTAAATCACCTTCAAAGTCTATGCCATTGTTTTAAACATCTCCAGTGGTAAGGAATCTTAATCTCTTAATCTTTTATCATGGATTGGACCATATATATTCAACTAAAAGTGACAGTACAAGCTAAGTCCAATGAATAAGAGTAGTGATCAGGATAGTTCTTTGCCTAAAAGGTGTTTTGCAGAAAGAACCCTATGAGTCTGAGCAAGATCTTGATCATATCACTATTAGTTTACTTTTTGGAGAAATTCTCAAATAATTTCTCAATATTTTTAAATTTTTTATGGCTAAAATGATTGTCTGACCTGATTAATTCTACCTGGATTGCATGCCTCTGACATGCATACAATTTGAGAATATTAAAGCTGGCCATTGAAGACTCTGATGACTTGTTTTTGAATCACATAAAGAAACATGTCTTATTAGATGTTACTATTTTCTTAAAAAATGGTTTTGTCCAATTGCCTTACAAACAATAGAACCAACTCTATGTGCCTAAAACAATCGTTAATTTTGGGTTCCTATAAATTACAGGAAAAACAATGCCACTGCAAAAGCCACTCTTGATACTATTATCATAATGTGTTCAGAATAATGTTATTAATGACTATCTAATTCTTTACTGCTACAATTTTAAGTATATTCCCTCTTATCCTACAGTCTGCTAATAAGAAAACAAGTACATCAATAATTACAAAGTCTTTGGCATCTGAAGCAGTGATTAAATCACCCTTCATCTTTGCCTTCTCCAAGTTAAATAACCCAAATTCCTGTGTTTTTACTTAATATGTTCTAGCTCTTCAAAAGCTCAAATTTTTACATGCAATATTAGGAAAATAACTTTTACATACTTTATAAGGACAATTAAGAAAACATATAGAGTTAAAATTACAGTTATGTAAAAAAGCAATGTGATAAGTATCATACAATTATGAATAAAGAAAATGAAGGCTCAGAAAAAAAAACTGTCATTCATACATTTATTTTACACCATGGTTCTAATTCTAGTATTCTGAGCACAGTAATCCTTACCAGGGGACTTTCCTTGCTGCGAGTTGCTTCTTCGCTCTCTGTATCTGGCTGGAGTGGATAAACCTGTGTCTTTACTAGGCTTGCTAGCAGGGCCCATTTCTGAAATGAAGAATCCCATCTGTTCTGAAGGCAAGATATTCTCAGGTGGATTGGCCTGGCATTTTATACTGGCATCCACCTAAAATATTAAACCCACTAATTATTATGAATTTCCCTCAAATATCTACTAAAAGTTAAGATAGTTTATCAGAGGAGTTCTATTATTGACACATGATACAACAAACATGTTTGTAAAGGCTTTTCATTCTTATGAATGATACCACATTTAATTTTGTTGAGCTAATCTGAATGTTCATTAATAAGATATCTATTTCCCTATACACAAACCACTGAAATGTATATGGAGTTAAAACATTTACTTATGATCAGAGGAAGATTAACCATGAAGCTTGTTGATTTTTTTTTTTTTTTGGTACAATTCACACACACACACAAATTTACAACTGGTTAAGACCACTATCTTTTTCCATTCTAGTATCTCTTCCATCAGATTTCCACCCCCATTGGTAACATTGAGATGGGCATAGGCATAATCCTGTTGGATAATGTCAGTGGAGCTGAGGACATTTTATTCTACTAATTTTGTATTCTTTGTCTTAGAGAAGCCCTCAAAATTGTATAAGCTTCAACACCTACAAAATCTAGATCTGTTCTGCTTATGAGATATGAGTTTCTTTTTTAGAGTTCCTAAGTTTTCTTTGGAATGTCAAATCCTTTCATAAAGGTGACCAACTTGTGAAATATTCTTATTTCTTTATGAATTTATTTTAAATAAAACTATATGGGGCACCTGGGTGGCTCAGTCAGTTAAGCATCCGACTTCGGCTCAGGTCATGATCTCACAGCTTGTGAGTTCGAGCCCCGCATCGGGCTCTGTGCTGATGGCTCAAAGCCTGGAGCCTCTTCAGATTCTGTGTCTTTTTCTCTCTCTCTGCCCCTCCCCCACTCACACTCTGTCTCTCTCAAAAATAAACATTAAAAAAATTTTTTTAAATGAAACTATATAATGAAATAAAGCTAAAAGTTAAAAACACAACTTTTAACAGCTGTTGTTCAAATATATTTTTTAAAGAGAAAGTAACTTTATAAATGCAATTTTAAGGTATGAAATATAATATTTTGGATGTGAACTATGAAGGAACAAAGACAAATTTTATGTTCTTTCCACAACACATTTGAAACACAATGGGCCTATCTTTGATCTACTGAATTTATAATATTATTTTAACACATGATATACTGGATTTCCACAGCTGGACTCAAAAAGGACAATGAGTTGATAGATACGTTAAGACTTTGGATCCAAAATTAGAGCTAAAAAAGAATGCATTAAAAAACAACTATCAGGTGCCTGGGTGGCTCAGTCGCATCCGACTTCTGCTCAAGTCATGATCTCACTGTCCTTGAGTTTGAACCCCATGTTGGGCTCTGCACTGACAGCTCAGAGCCTGGAGCCTGCTTCAGATTCTGTGTCTCCCTCTCTCTGCCCCTCGCCTGCTTGCACTCTCTCTTTCTCTCAAAAATAAACAAACATAAATAAACAAAACAAAAATACACAAAATAAACAAAACAAAATAAACAAACAAACAAAATAAAAAACTTTTTTTTTAATTAAAAAACAAAAACAAAACACAACTATCTAAAAGTTATCTTGGGAATCTAACAGTGACAATATTTTCAGTCCCATTAAAGAAAAAAAAAACCAAAAATTTAAAAATATATATCAGGCTAAGATCAAGAAAAAAAATTTAAAGTAGGAAAAATACTTAATTCACAAAAAGTGACTGTAATTTAGATGTGCTTTTATTTAGAATCAACTTTATTCATTTTCTGGTCATAAACAATAAAGGAATTAGCTTCTACCTTCAGAATATGTCTCTCAAACTAGTCAGAATTCTGCTTTAAGAATGTAGATATTAGTAAGGAAATTCAAACACAGTATGCTCACAAGTGAAATAAGAATTCAATAATGCTGTAAGAAACTATGAACAGACTTCTAACCATCTCTTTACCCCCAGGCTACAAATAGCTTGGAAAGTCCTGATACTATCTGTCAGATAAACCATCCTTTCTGAGTAGTGGATTTGAATCAGCCAGGCACACCTCGTCCATTCAAATTAAGATAGGAAGCAAAACTCAAGGGATGCTTTTAACATGAAAGTAAGTTTTATACCACAATGCTCAGACTGCCTCTCTAGAGGCTGACTTCAGACCATAACATAGTAAGAACACGTCTGGGGCTTAAGGTTACTTCTGAATTTTTTGTGCAGAATCACTGGGACATGATCCTTCTGGAAAGCATAATGAACCAGTATTAAACCCAAATTAACGGTGGACAAACTCTCCACTAGACCAGTTTATAGCAAGAAGCACTAGGTACTTTGAGCTTTATTAGGATTTTTTCTTTGCCCCCTTACCTGGTGTGTGCTGAATGGTAGCCCTTCTTGCACAAATACTACTGAAGATGGAGATGGATTATGACTTAGCTGCTCCTTCAGTTTGACATGAGCTTGTTGGATGGCTGCAGATTCCTGCATTGTAGTATTTTCAACAGGCTGAGCTGTGTGGATGGTATAGATGTACTCAGGTGACTGTGGTAGAGAGCAGGTAATTGCTTGTTCTGTTCCGACTACAAAAGATGTAATGTCTGAGCCTACAGGAGTAAGTGGCTCCAGCTGGCTAGCCTGACTTGTGGAAGATGGATTGCTGTTGTTTGAATTAGCTACGATATGCTGGCCTCTGTTAGACTGAGATGTTGGGCACTGATTCTCAACAGGCTCCACCTTCACCATCTCCAATTTAGGGGAGGAATGCAACTCATCTACTATCTGAAAAACAGCCTCTAGGTTAACTTCTGTCTTTTTATTTTCATCAGTAGTACTGCAAGGCCAATTAGAAGGCAGAAATTCAACTGGATAGGAGGATTGCATTGGAGGATTCTGGGAAAAGAGAAAACAGGATTGTTTGGATAGAAAATTGAATATGAGATTAAGGAAGAAAGCAACAATGTTTAGGCTCATAAATGTTAAACAAATAGATTAAATTTAACTAAAGCTCACTGAAACAACATGAACACCAATCAACTTTTCAGCAATGGTAGCTTCAATTCTATTGTTAACATTTACTTAGCAACTAATAGATGTCAACCACTATGCCAAGTTCAATACTGGAAAGGACCAATAATTTTCAGGGTTAAAGTACACAAAATCAAAAAGCTATAGTACTCAAATACCTATTTGCTGATAAAATGTCTATATACCAAATTCTTCCATAAAAGTTGACAAAAACATCACTTATATCTATCATATACTGTTTTAGGAATGTAGTAGTGAAATTTCAAACACAGGATGCTCACAAGTCCACCAATGCTTCTATACATTCAGGGGGAGGTACTGATATTCTGTTCCAAATGATCTGGGAAAAAATGGATGGAATATCGAATGTCCTTTGGTTCCTGAGATTGTTTATTTTTAATAATAAAACAATAGATTAAAAATAGCTGTCACTTTTAGATGTATCCTTTATACCTTTAAGATGCATTCTCTTATACCTAGTACTTTGCACAGAGTAGACATACAATTACATGTTTAGTGATAAATAATCTCAAGCTATGAACATAAATACTAAAGAGTAACAACTAAATAAAACACGTAATGGGTTGATATTGCCAAACACACCACAAAGACTGTGTCAATTATTCAAAGGACATTAATTCCAAATAATGTAAATTTAAATGGTGTAAGCATCAAGCCACTTTACTGTAGCCAATAGCACCATTTATTGAGTTCTTACTAGGTGCCAAGCACATGCAAAGTACTTCGTATACAGTATTCCTCTTAAGAGGTCTATAAAATGTGATCATCTCCATTTCCAAATGATGAAATTGAAGTTCAGAGAAACTCTGTAATTTACCCAAAGTCACAATGAAATAACTGACATATCCAAGTTTCAAACATAGGTTGCCTAGCTCAAGAGCTCTTGCTCCTAACCATTATGCTATCCTGACCATGCATGCACACTCTCACCAATATCTGCAATCCAACCAAATCCTTTAATTCCAGAATGACACCTAAAACATGTTCTTTTTTCCATTTAAAAAATTTTATGTCTACCTATCTTTATTTTCCTGTAACATGTATTGTCTTTGAAGTAAGAAAAGGTCTTTTAAAGATATTTTTAAAAATTTATTTAAAACATAAACATAATCAAGACATAAATACTGTCAGAGAATCTCCAGCATGATCCAAGGGAGAGAGCATCTGGATACACAAACAAAAACATCTAATTTGTGGGACAGATATGTCCCTCTAGTGAAGATGAACAGACTGGACTATCATGCCCGATGGTACCTGCCTTTAAAAATATCCAACTAAGTCCATTTGATCTGATTCTATACTCTTTGAACAACAATCTGACTTCCTACGTAGCTTTGTCAAAAAAAAAAAAAAAAAACCCACAAAAAAGTAATGTTCCTTTACATACTGGAATGCCACTAGAAAGATATTCTCTTAAAAACAGAAGCTATCTCAGGGACGCCTGGGTGGCTCAGTCAGTTAAGCATCTGACTTCAGCTCAGATCATGATCTCACAGTTCGTGGGTTCAAGCCCCGCATCGAGCCTCATGTCAGGCTCTGCACTGACAGCTTGGTCCCTGGAGCCTGCTTCAGTTTCTGTGTCTCCCTCTCTCTCTGCCCCTCTCCTGCTTGTGCACACATACATGCGCTCTCTCTCTCTGTCTCAAAAATAAATAAGCATTTAAAACAGAAGCTATAGGGGCGCCTGGGTGGCTCAGTCAGTTAACACAGAAGCTATCTCAACTGGATGATATCAAAGGCAAACACATAATTCCAATCTTTAAGCAATTATAGCATAAAAAGACAAAGCATGGAACTTAGCCTTATCCTAGAAATAGCAGTCTAAAACACTTAAATCAATGCAATTGCTTAACAATAAATAATCAGAAAATAATTAAAATATAGTGTGTACAATATGGGGGCAAAAGGGGATCACCACTTAAATTTCTCATTTTTTATTTCATTTTTCCTTTCTCATTAAAAAAAAAAGTAATTATCTGTACTATCTTGGAAGAATCTGTTAATAGTGACATACACTTTTAAAATTTACCTGGTATTCATTTTACCATAGAAGAGCCTAGAACAGCAATGTTCAAACTAATTTTCAGCAATGATGAAAATGCTATCTCTGCTGTACAATTTGGTAGCCACTGGCCATGAGACTTTGAGCACTAGAAATGAATTTTATTTAGTTTTAATTAATTTAAATTTAAACAGCCAGATGTAGCTAGTGCCTACTGTTTTGGACAGTGCAGGCCTAGAAGAATCCTCAGACACCATTCATATCAACTCCCTTTTTTTAGAATTGAGAAAACTGAAGCCATAATCCACAGCTTACCTCTGGCTACTCGTTCAGATAAAATTACACTTTAAAACTGTGCAAGGTCAATCGTATTACACATGAAGTACAGAGTGTGTCCATTGTTCCAAGAATATTACCTGGAAGTAGTTGCAGTGTGCATAGGAAGAGGCAGTGGGAGTCACACAACTACTTAGAGCGTCCATGTGGGTAGAAGGAGAGCAGCACTGTAGTACAGCTGGGACAAATTCAAACAGAGAAGAGGCATCAACCAAGTTAACCTGTGTAGCATTTAAAGCACTCCCCTTTCAACTTGGAAAGAAAAATTCCAAAGGTGTTCCTTTGGGGATGCAATAAAATTAGATTTAGTACAATCAGGTGCTATTATTTGTTGAAAACAACATGGTAATTAACCAATTTAAAAAGTCATTTTAGGGGCGCCTGGGTGGTGCAGTTAAACGTCTGACTCTTAATCTTGGCTCAGGTCATGATCTCATGGTTCATGAGTTCAAGCCCAGCATCAGGCTTGGTGCTGATGATGCAGGGCCTACTTGGGATTCTGTCTCTCCTTCTCTATGACCCTCCCCTGCTTGTACTCGCTCTCTTAAAATAAACAAACTTAAAAAAATTTTTTTTAAGTCATTTTAAAGGGTCATGCCTACTTTTCTAAATGATTTCTCTGGCACCTAAACATTTTGTCACCTTTCTAACCAAATATTTATTCTTATTGAATGTAATTTCATTTTACTGAAGGGGTGCCTGGGTGGCTCAGTTGTTTGGGCAACCGACTTTGGCTCAGGTCATGATCTCACCGTCCATGGATTCGAGCCCTGCATCGGGCTCTGTGCTGACAGCTTGGAGCCTGGAACATGCTTCGGATTCTGTCTCCCTCTCTCTCTGCCCCTCCCCCATTCAAGCTCTGTTCCTGTCTCTCTCAAAAATAAACATTAAAAAAAATTTCATTTTACTGAAAATATCAGAACATGTTTGGAATTCCAAAATAATTGTTTCAAATATTTTAGTAGTAACAAACATTTGGAGGAGGGTGTGATTTTAAGGATAAAATAAGTGAAATACTGTCCAAATGTTCTTACCATTATATAACGCATCCAGTAAAATCCAGGCAAAAATGTTTTAACCACTTAAAGAAATTACTAAGAATTTGGATCCAAGACCAAAATCTTAATTGCTACATAAACTTGAGCAAGGTTAATCTCTTTGGGCCTCAGTTTCTGCATCTTATTAAAATGGGGGTAATAATAGTACATACCCTAGTATGTTTCTTGTGAGGAATGAATGAGCTAATAGGCATAAAGCACTTAGAATAGTACTGGAATACAGTAAGCAATCAAAAAATAAATAGCTAATGCCATTATTTTAACTAAAAAAGTAGGTTTTCCTAGTTTTCTCTTTACAGTTAGGATACCATAAAAAGATTGAACTCTTTGTATTGGGATAGTTACACTTACAGATGCAGTCTTTTTTTTTTTTTTATGTTTGTTTATTTTTGAGAGAGAGACAGAGTGTGAGTGAGGGAGGGGCAGAGAGAGAGGGGGACACAGAACCTGAAGCAGGCTCCAGGCTCTGAGATGTCAGCACAGATCCCGATATGGGGTTCAAACCCATGAACCGTGAGATCATGACCTGAGCCGAAGTTGGACGCTTAACCAACTGAGCCACCCAGGTGCCCCACAGATGCAGTCTTTTTTTTTTTTTTTTAACGTTTATTTATTTTTGAGACAGAGAGAGACAGAGCATGAACGGGGGAGGGGCAGAGAGAGAGGGAGACACAATTGGAACCAGGCTCCAGGCTCTGAGCCATCAGCCCAGAGCCCGACGCGGGCCTCGAACTCACGGACCACGAGATCGTGACCTGAGCTGAAGCTGGACGCTCAACCGACTGAGCCACCCAGGCAGATGCAGTCTTAATAATCGGTTGAGTTTCCTCTTTTCCAGAGAGAGACTCTCCAGAATGAATGAGAATCAGTTATAACACATCACACCTTTGGATTAAACAGAGGATGACATTTATTGAGCGCCTACCATGTTCCAGGCACAGTAGTAGGTGCTTTACATATATTGCTTCATTTAATCCAAACAACAATTAAATGAGGTATTAACATTACTTTACAAAAATAAGGAAACTAAAGCTCAGAGATGTTAAATAATTTGCTGAAAGTCACAAAGCTGATATTGACAGGGTCAGCATCAAACTCCAAAGCCCAAGCTTTTTTTTTTTTTTTTTTTTTTTTTTTTTGAGAGAGAGAGTGTGAGAGCAGGGGAGGGGCAGAGGGAGAGGTAGAGAGAGAGAATCCCAAGCAGGTTCCACACCCAGCACCAGTCCCACAACCATAAGATCAAGACCTGAGCCAAAATGAAGAGTTGGACTCAACCAACTGAGCCACCCAGGTGCCCCCACATGCTCTTTAGTGTACCACAATACTTCCCAAATCTTTTCTTCTTCCTAAAATGTAACACTTTAATGTTACTAGAACTCCATTTGATGAATATTTTTGTCTTTGTTATAAGATAGCAGCTTTCTACTTTTATGTCCACATTTTTCATATTTTGTATATGCTAATAAAATTACTTAAAAAAAACTTATTCTATAATCAGCCTAAGTGTTATAAAAATTCATGGCAATGTTTCCCAACTTATCTATTATTGACTACTGATTTTTAAAATGTCAGAAGTTCGGGGGTACCTGGGTGGCTCAGTTGGTTAAGTGTTTGACCTCGGCTCAGGACACGATCTCACAGTCCATGAGTTCAAGCTCCATGTAGGGCTCTGTGGTGACAGCTCAGAGCCTGGAGCCTGTTTTGGTTTCTGTGTCTCCCTCTCTCTCTGCCCTTCCTCCCCCTCAAAATAATAAACATGAAAAAAAATTTTAAATGTCAGAAGTTCATAAAGGTATGCTAAAAATAAATATTTTCTAATATCATATGCAGTTTAAGCCATTAAATCTTGCACATGGAAGGAAAAACCTGAAATAATGGACAGAATTCTAGTTCCAGTACACATGTAAGGGTTGATGTTTTCTGAATTACATCATTTTAACAGTTCCAGTGATTTAAAAAGCCAGACATGACTAAGATGGCCATATAAAATTCATATTCTTATCACTTCCAATATAGGTTAGGCAAACAGGTTCTTACACTTTAACCTTTGAAGATTATTCAAGCATATAATTTCAATGTTATGGATTTGAATTTGATTTCCCAGGATATTTATGCTTTCAAACATCCTGGGAAATAACTTAAATCCAAAAGGAAAACACCAAGGAAGCATCTGTAGGGTTTGCCAAAACTCTGAAAAAAAACTGGGACTTTTTTCTAGAGTTTTAACAGCTAAGGAAAACCTAGCCCCCTAGTGGCAGGAAAACCCTCAGTCAGGAGCTGCAGTATTTACCCTTCAGGGTACCATAAAATAGTGTTTTCATTACAAATAAAACAACAAAAGGTATTAGGTTTACTTTGCTAATACTGCTCTGATTCCATTGCTTACATATTTTGAATAGTTGTTAAAGTGTACATTAAAATAAATCTCTTGGGGGCTCCTGGGTGGCTGAGTCAGTTAAGTGTCTGACTTCAGCTCAGGTCCTGATCTCTGGTTTGTGAGTTCAAGCCCCTCCTCAGGCTGTCTGCTGTCAGCACAGAGCCTGCTTCAGATCCTCTGTCTCCCTGTCTCTCTGTCCTTCCCCTGAATGCATACATGCTCTCCCTCTCAAAATTAAAAACATTAAAAATAAAATAATAAGGAGCACCTGGGTGGCTCAGTTGGTTGAGTGTCCAACTTCAGCTCAAGTAATGATCTCATAGTTCATGAGTTCAAGCCCCACATCTGAGCAGACAGCTCAGAGCCTGGAGCCTGCTTCGAGTTCTGTGTCTCCCTCTCTCTCTGCCCCTCCCCACTCACACTCTGTGTCTCTCTCTCAAAAATGAATAAACATTAAAAATAATAATAGTAAAATTTATTGGATAAACAAAGTAAAATAAACAATAGAGAATATATTAGTATATAGTTGATAGCTGATTTATTATCTAAGGAAACAGCAAAATGGATACTATCCTTTTAAGTGTCCAGTAACAAATGGAAAGTAGAAAGTTACCTGCATGAAGAAAAGGGGAACATGAATAGATAATCCAAAAAGATTCCTCAATGGCTATTTCCTTACCAGTGCAACCCCATTTTGTATAATCAACAAAATAGAACAAAGTAAGATACTAGTTAGCTTACAGAATATGAAAAACTTAGCTATAGAACAGCAACTGTTGCTTAGTACATGAAAAATTAACCTAGTGTGTATTATGAAAGCATTGTGAAGGCACTGACATTTATAAAACTGAATTTATCACTATGTCCTAAGGTACATTCATCTGCATAAAGAACTTCCACTATCTTCCTGAAGGCATTGTTCACTTAAGGTATTAAATTGCATGTAGAATATAAACTGGAAATAATGGACAGAATTCTATTTCAGGGGCGCCTGGGTGGCTCAGTTGGTTAAGCTTCCCACTCACGATCTCATGGTTCATGAGATTGAGCCCCACGTCAGGTTCCTTACTTCCAATGCAGAGCCTACTTAGGATTCTCTCTCTCTCTCTCCCAAAATAAATAATAAAACTTAAAAAAAAAAAGAATTCTATTTCAGATATAAATATAATAGTTAATGACATTTTTAAAAGAATTCTGGTAATTAGAAAAATTCAGGATTACTAAAAATTATCCAAAAGTAAAAATTTTCACTCCTACTACAGGTAAGGAAAACAAGTTCATACTTGTTTATCCTATGGAAGTTATTCAAATATATAATTAAAATGTTTTGGACTTGAATCTACTCCAGAATAGTAGTGTTAGCAGTGAGAAAATTCTCAATATAAATGCTCAGCAGGAAAAACATCCTAATAGTAAATTTAGTTTCAAGATAAGTTACTATACATGTCTAGAACCCCAACACTTCCTCATTTGTAGTAAGGTAAAGGTCTTCTGGGAATATACCCCAAAAAAGTGAAAGCAGGCACTCAAACTAATATTTGTGCACCCATTTCACAGCAGTATTGTTCACAATAGCCAAAAAGTGGAAGCAACCCAATGTCTACCAACAGATGAATGGATAAACAAAATGTGGTATATACATACAATGGAAAATTATTCAGCATTAAAAAATCAGGAAATTTTAGGGATGCCTGGGTGGCTCAGTCCAGCAAGGAGCCTAGAGCCCACTTCGAGTTCTGTGTCTCTCCCTCTCTCTCTGCCCCTCCCCTGCCCCTGCTCATACTCTGTCTCTCTCTCTCTCTCAAAAATAAGTAAACATTAAAAAAATTTTTTTAAATAAGGAAATTTTGGCCCATGTAAAAATATCGATGAATCTTGAAAACAGTATGCTTAGTGAAGTAAGCCAATCTCAAAAGGGCAAATATTGTATGATTCTTTTTTTTTTTATTTTTTTTCTTTTTTAGAGAGGGGAGAGCGCAAAATTGGGGGAGAGGGGCAGAGGAAGAGAGAGAATCTTAAAAGTCTCTCCACACTGAGTGTGGAGCCAGACATGGGGATCGATCCCATTACCCTGGGATCATGACATGAGCTGAAATCAAGAGTCAGATGCTCAACTGACTGAGCCACCCAAGCACCACTGTATGATTCTTCTTATATGAGTGTCAGAGAGTTGTCAAGTTCATAGACAGAAAGTAGAATGGTGGTTGCCAGGAGCTAGGGGAAGAAGGGAATATGATATTAGTGTTTAACAGTATGGAGTCTCAGCTGGAGAAGATGAAAAAGTCCTGGAGATGGAAGGTGATAATGCTAGTACAACAATGTGATTGTATTTAATGCCACAAAACTGTAGACTTAAAAATGTTTAAAATGGTAAATTCTACATTATTTATATTTTACCTCAATAAAAAGAAAGACAAATATAATTGTGCTTTTGCTTAGTTTCTTCTGGCAGCTAAAGAGAACTTCCTCTTTCCATAAGAAGAAAATCAGACCTTTTCAAAGAAACAGACAATAAAGGCTGCCTGAGCACAAGAATAAGAGCATTGGAAAGCTCTTATAACTTCAGTTCTATATTTGTCTATGTACATTATATAGAATAAAAAAAATAAATTCTTGAGAATTTAAATATACTTTAAAACAATAATAATCAATACTTTTTGCCCAAGATTCAATTCAAAAAAAATGATACAATATTTATTTTTTCAATAAAAAATAAAATATCATAGGCACCTTGCAGAGGAAGTTGTATATTCTTACACATGACTGTATTTAACCTTTAAGATGTTAATATGTAGGGTCTTTTGAAAGATAGCTTTTAAAATATTTTATTCTTTTGGGGCGACTAGGTGGCTCAGTCGGTTATGAGGTCATGATCTCCCAGTTCGTGAGTTTGAGCCCCACATAGGGCTCTGTGCTGACAGCTCAGAGCCTGGAGCCTGCTTCAGATTCTGTGTCCTCTCTCCCTCAAAAATAAAGAAAAGAAATGAGATGAAGGGCAGCTACAAATTACTCATCACTGCTTTAAGCTTAAAACTTAACTTTAAAAACAATGCAAAACTGACTTTGGGTCAATTCAGCATTATAACATTAGTTAAAGGAAAACATTCCTCAATATAGGCCTCTATACAAATATGAATATTTTTGGGGCACCTGGCTGATTCAGTCAGTGGAGCATGTGACTCTTGATCTCAGTGTCATGAGTTCAAGCCCACATTGAGATGAGCGTGGAGCCTACTTAAAAATGAATGAATGAATGAATGGATGAATCAATCAATCAATCAATATTATTATGTATGTTCAGATATGTAGAGAATTAATACAATAAAAAGATCTAGGGGCACCTGACTGGCTTGGTTGGTGCTTCTGGTGAAGCACATACATGACCCTTGATCTCAGGATCATGAGTTCAAGCCCCACACTGGGTGTAGAGCTTGCTTAAAAAAAATTAAAAATATATGGGGCACCTGGGTGGCTCTGTCAGTTAAGTGTCCAACTTTGGCTCAGGTCATGATCTCACAGCTCATGAGTTCGAGCCCCATGTCAGGCTCTTTGTGCTGACAGCTCTGGGCCTGGAGCCTGCTTTGGATTCTGTGTCTCCCCCACACCTTTCTGCCCCTCCCCCAACTCTGCTCTGTTTCTCTCTCAAAAATAAACATTAAAAAATTTTTTTAATTAAAAATATAAAATAAAAAATAAAAAGGTCTAAAAGTTTTGTATACAAAAGGGAAACTGGGGCACCTGGGTGGCTCAGCAGGTTAAGCATCTGACTTCTGCTCAGATTATGATCTTGCACTTCATGAGTTCAAGCTCCAAGTTGGGCTCCCTGCTGACAGTTCAGTGTGGAACCTGCTTGGCATTCTCTCTCTCTCCTCTCTCTCTGCCCCTTTCCCACTCACACTTTTTTTCTCTCTGTCTCTCAAAATAAGTAAATAAAAACTTTTTAAAAAAGGAAATTAAATTATAGTAGCATGCTACGAAAATAATATCAAAAGAAAGAAATGAATCTAAGATAGGACAAGACTAAAAAGAGTCAATCAATACTGGATCTACAACATTTTGTCTTTGAAGCGATGATAAGAGTGGAAAAAATGTCATCAACTAGGCAAAGAAAATAAGCACTTCAAGAGAGGAATGACAAATGTAAGAAACGATTCAGATGAGTCATTCTGAGTCAGTTGGACAGCAATGTTCTAGTCTCAATGTTTGGCTTTACTAAAGAAATTAATTTATAAAGTAATACAAAACTCAAACTTTACTGACTATAATATTTGAAGACCAGATTCAAGTTTATTAACAATATAATTTAAAAAAATTTTTAATGTTTATTTATTTTCTTGAGAGACAGAGATACAGACAGAGTGTGAGAGGGGGAGGGCAGAGAGAGAGGAAGACACAGAATCTGAAGCAGGCTCCAGGCTCTGAGCTGTCAGCACAGAGCCTGGTGTGGGGCTCAAACCCACGAACCCGGAAATCATGACCTGAGCCCAAGTTGGATGCTCAACCAACTGAGCCAACCCAGGAGACTCTATTATCAATAGAATTTTTAAATGAAGTCAGCTGTTGCTGTTTACTAAAATTTGATCCAAACTTCAAATCATATAGTTCACTTCAAAAAGATTCAAGTGTGACCATTATTCCAAAATTAGTTACTTCATTATTATTACAAGAGCTGAGTTTGAAAATGATCATTATCCTGCCTCTGAGAATGATATTCTATTTAACTTTGGTTAAGTCATTTGTAATGCTCTTCATAAACAGGTACTCATTAACTACTGGTTAAGTTGCTCACTACTTTTTGCCTCCTTCACCTAAAATTTGGAGGAGTCAAATACTTCTACAGTATTTTTATGGCACTTTCTTTTCCATAGTAGGTCTCTTTTACTTACAAATACAACCTTTTTTTTTTTAAGTTTATTTATGTATTTTTGAGGTGGGGGGCGCTGAAGGAGAGAGAATCCCAGGCAGTCCCCACCCTGCCAGCACAGAGCCTCATGCGGGGCTCAATCTCATGAACTCTGAGATCATGACCCGACCTGAAACCAAGAGTTGATGCTCAACCAACTGAGCCACCCAGGCACCCCAACAATACAACTTTTTATTTATATAGTACTTTAGAATGTTCAAAGCAGTCTTGCTTATTACATTATAGCATAGACCTAGTCTATGTAGTAGGTATCATCATGAGATCATGAAACTTATTTTCAGAACCTCAGAAACTTTATAGTCACTTCAACGTTCCCAAAACAAAAATTCAGATAACACAAGATTCTATTTCACATGTACTGTACACTATCAAAACATCAGCAGCACTTACCTGTTCTTTTAATGTCTGTTTCCTAGCCCTTACCTTGAACTCTTGGACATAATTTTCAATTAATTAATCTATTCACCTATTTATTTCTTTATTTGACAATTTTCAACTTATAATTTTACATCCAAGCTAACATAAAATATTTTTTAAATAACATATCCTAAATCATAATAATTTAACAAACAGTATTTCTATAATGAATGAATAATAGTAACTATTTGTAGTGTTTTCTGGTAAATGATACTTAAGTGGTTCTCAAAAAATTTAGAACTAGGTGTTTCTGAGAAGATTGTCTGGAACTTGAAATACATGTTCCCATAGAAACAACATCATATAAGTTAATTTGGCTCCTAGACCAGATTATAACCACCTGTACCATAAGTGTAGGACTAATAATATAGAACCTAACCACCATATCTAATATGTCCATAGGAAAATGCCTCCAAAATTCCAAATTGGAAAGCCAAGTACATTTCTACATTTCTCTTGCTGCAGGCCTTCCAAATTTAAACTCCCCAACAGCTTCTGAGTCTTTAGTAGTTTGAGGAAGGGGGTTTGGAGGGAGTTTAGGAAAGGAAACACTTACTGGTAAAGGGAAGGGAGGTAAGGGTATTATCCAGTTGATGGGCTACAGAATGTAAAACAAGTGTAAGGAAGACACAGACTGTCTCTCTCTCTATGCATATGTATTGTATGCCTGCATGGAACACAGCTGAAATTATAATTTAGATAGTAATGCCTAATCTGTTCATTAAAATGTTGAACTATACTATTCACTAGAAGATATAAAACTTCTAACATGAATTTAGTCATCTATTTTTTGTTTTTCAAAGAAGTAGCTGAAAATATGAAAAAATACTAGGCTTCAACCTTTTTTAAAATTTCTAATAGGCAAGGGGCACTGGGGTGGCTAAGTCGGTTGAACATCAGGTCATGATCTCTCAGTTCAGGTCATTATCTCTCAGTTCAGGTCATAATCTCTTGGTTGGTGAGTTTGAGCCCCACATCAGGCTCACTGCTGTCAGCGCAGAACCCACTTCAGACCCTCTGTCCCCCTCTCTCTGCCCCTCCCGTGCTTGTGCACGCATGGGCGCTCTGTCTCTCTCAAAACTAAACATTTAAAAAAAATTTCTAATAGGCAAAATGAATAAAAGTGCTAAGTCATCCTTAATCCATATACTTCCTTTGCCTTTTCCTTCTCAATTCCATCCACCAAAACAGTAGCAGCTCTAAAAATATACAAAACCCAATCTAATTTAAATTCTTGTTTTATTATTTTAATATCAAAATATTATATATTTTGGGAAAATCAAGCAATCTCTTTTACTGCTATATTTAGGTAGAATGCAATAAGCCAATAGTAAAAGAATACAGTTGGGTGATACAGCTAGAAAATAGTGAGTACTGTTACAAACAGAAGTTAACAGATTTATAACTTTTAAAAGTCAACAAATTATTTAATTCCCCTAATTTACATTCTTTTCACCTATTCTAGCTTTGGATTTCCTCCTGCCTGGCAGAAATGGTGCTTCCAGATCTACATATTTGAGAAAATTAATATTCCTAGACCCTTAATTCATTGGGCAAAGGAATACCCTCTTTCTTCTCTCTCTGGTCTTTTCTGAAAGCCTTGACCCTTGTCATATGTCTATTGCCCCTTTTGTCACTCAGTATTAAAGCACTTTACATGATGAAATACACCACGATTATATGGTGTTCCTGCAAAACAGAAAATACATTTGAATGGAAAGGTAAGGCTATTATCTTGCAAAAGTGTAACCCCCCCCCCAAAAAAAAACACTCTCCCCACCCACCCCAAGAAGCTAAACACATGGTCACTATCATAAGGATTCCTGATTAGTGGCTTGAGATCTACAGTATGTCTTCAATACCCTTGGTTGAGCTCTAGGTCAGCTGTCACTGTCAGGTTCTCTTCTCTGCTACTCTGCAGTTCTTAGTTGGCTGGGATTAACACTGCAGGGACTGCCCTGTCAAACCACACCATCACGTTTTTACTAGAAGAATATAATTTAGTTTTAAGAGATAGAAAGTATGCTCTTTTATTAAACTTCATTACTGAGATGCTAAAATGATTTCATTATGAGGTAATCTCACCTATAACATTAAAAAATGTAATATATACAGTTGACCCTTGAATAACATGAGTTTGAACTATGTGGGTATTTTTGGATATTTTTGATACAGTACAGTATTGTAAATGTATTTTCTCTTATGATTTTCTTAACATTTTCTTTTCTCTAACTTACTATGTTATAAGAATATAGTACATAACATACAAAAACATACATACATACATACATACATACATACAAACAAACATAACATACAAAAAATGTGCTAACCAACAGTTTATGTTATCTTAGGTAAGGCTTCCAGTGAAAAGAGGTTACTAGTTAAGTTTTGGGAGGATGAAAAGTTACACACAGATTTTCAACTGCATGGGGTCAGCATCCCAACCCTGCATTGTTCAAGGGTCAACTATAACATGTATATAAATGTTTTTTAAAGAAACAAAATACTGCAACAAGAGCAGAGTCAGAACAAGGTCCCAGTGTAGTTATGTCCTAATTTCATTACTAGGACCCATTTTGAAGATATAAAAGTTTCACTAAAAACATACATCTTTCTGTGCCAACAAAATGTTCACAATCTTTAAGAACACAATGAAATTTTATATATTGCTCAAAAATATGTTCTGATGAGAAATCTTTGACATTTCTTATGTGCATATTCATACTATTTTTAAGAATGCAGAGATGCATTTAGAAATACAAATGCCCGGGGCGCCTGGGTGGCGCAGTCGGTTAAGCGTCCGACTTCAGCCAGGTCGCGATCTCGCGGTCCGTGAGTTCGAGCCCCGCGTCGGGCTCTGGGCTGATGGCTCAGAGCCTGGAGCCTGTTTCCGATTCTGTGTCTCCCTCTCTCTCTGCCCCTCCCCCGTTCATGCTCTGTCTCTCTCTGTCCCAAAAATAAATAAACGTTGAAAAAAAAAAAAAATTAAAAAAAAAAAAAAAAAAAAAAGAAATACAAATGCCCATTATAAAATACTTTAAGAGAAGCCACTGAACTTGAATTTCTCATACCTGTTGGATAGTAGGCTTGGGAGTACTGCGCTGAGGGTGTGTAGTTACTGTATTTTTGGGAGGAGCTGACCATTGTTTGAGGACCTTGCTGAACGTGTACAGATGTGGCGCTTGGCTGCAGGGTATAGGTAACCTCAGTAGGAAACCTCTGCAGTACAGGAAATGGAACCCCTTTATCTGAAAAAGTGGGAGACGTTTCCACTTGTCCTGGATGCATTCCAAGGGAGTTCTGCCATGTTCTAGGAGGAATCGGGGTCCGATCTAAACCTTTCAGAGGGAAAGTACTATGGTTGTGGGATGAAGTTGATACGTAGGAGTAAGGAGACAAACTATCTCGCCGGAATGACCGGTGGAATTGTCCTACAGCCACTGGTCCTGCATAAAAGAGGAAGAGCGCGTTTACTAATTTTATATTGTACCACTGGATGTAGTAAACTAAAAGTTACAAAACATGAATATGTTCAATTCTCAGCCATGTTTAACACAACAGAAATTTAGTTCTGGTAAAAACAAGTTCAGAATCCAGAATACAAGATTACACATACAATGCTAAAAAAATAATCAAATAAACTTTTGCTTGGTTCTCAATCTTAGTAAGAGACAAAGTAGCCAAACTCCAATATTAAATCAAATGTTAAATCAAATTCAATGTTCAAAGACTTTTATAGATGATTCAGTCATCTTACCTTTTTAACCTCAGTTGATTAACCCAGATTTTTCCAATCTATAAGCTACTTCGTAGAAGTTTTAGAAATTCCACTCAGTCTTTCAGATCATTGAGAAACCTTAATAATATGCACAGAAGTAAACACTTAACCATATACATAAAAGAAATAAGTGGGGATCAAATAAGAACTATAACACAAACCAAAAAGAAAATGCTCTTTACTCCTTTTCAATTTTTTTTAAAGCTCATCTTTGCAGAAAAGTCAGGCTTGAAAACTTTGACTCAGTTCTTTTCTTCCTTTCTTAATCAAAAATTTTCTATGATCAAAAAAAAAATTATTTTCCATAGTCTTTTTTTCCTCAGAGTATCCCCAGTAGAGTCCCTTCCTAGATATCCTAGGTATCGGCAGCTCTCAAACACTGATTTACATCTGAAATCACCTGTAGAGTTTGTTAAAAATCCATATACTCAAGCCCAGGGATTCTGATATTTGCTTTCTCCTATCTAGTAAGGTAGAAAGGAATTCAAAAGTGGAGATGATGAAGAGAGAGAAAGGGCATTACTATATAATGAGGAAAAAAGAAAATATACATGTTGCAGGCTGAAATTATTTTTCAGACTGTGATTCTTGAACACAATAAACAAAACTAGCCTGGGGTGCCTGGGTGGCTCAGTTGGTTGAGCATCTGACTCTTGATTTCAGCTCAGGTCATGATCTCACAGTCATGGGATCAAGCCCCATATTGGGCTCTGAGCTGAGCATGGAACCTGCAGAGCCCATATGGGATTCTCTCTCCCTCTTTCTCTCTTTCTCTGCCCCTCCCCCAGTGGTTCTCTCTCTCTCTCTCAAAGTAAATAAATAAAAATTAAAAAAAAAAAAAAGCTAGCTTTATTTTCCCAGGGAGGATGTTAAATTATGTGGTTCACAAATTCCTTTCAATTTGTTCTATTAAACTAATCTATAAAACAGAGGGGACGTCTAATTCATGTGCTACTCCTCTATTAAACTATATGGTAAAAGATGGCACTCAAATACCTACTTTTCCAAATATTTTAATTGTAAACCCATTCAATATGTTATACATCTTTCATTCTATTTCTGTGGTGTTTAATTTCCTCTAAAGAATAGAGCACTAGGAGCACTCCTAACCACTTCTGGTTTGGCACTGCCTGATTCAAGCCAATTTTCTTAATATAAACTCTTAAAAAATAATAAAAATTAAAAAAATAAAGCATTAATGACAAAAACAAATACATGTGTGTATATATATATATATACATATATATACACACACACAAATTCTAAAGTAACCTGGAAATCAAGAAGTCTAAATCTAACGGGGGAAAAAAAGTCTAATTCAGAAGACTGAATGTATTCAAATGATACATACCTCTTAAAAACTGCTTTTCTTTTTTTTTCCCTTAAAGTACAAAAAAACAGTTTTTATGGTACTGGACTAGCAATTCCATATGTATACACACTTTGAACTACCAGAAACAATCCTTTAAGACCTAAAGAAACATTTTTTGCTCTTCACAACAGGTGTTTCTGAGATCTAAAACTACCCACCACTTGATTCTTCCTTGGATGCTTCACATGCTAAAACTATATATCGCTACAGTGTGAAATAGCTAACCCTTCTTCCACCTTCTTTAGGGTTAAGATATTGATGAATTTTCAGATTGTCAGTAACTTAAACAGCTAATTAAAGAATTCTTTACCTTGATTTATCAAAATATAAAATCTACTTCTATCATGATAAAGTGATGGCCAAACATTCATATACTTTTAGATGTTTTTAGATGCATATGAAGACTGATAGGATTAGAAGGGCATTCTTTTACATTTGTTTTTTAAAAATAAAGAACTAAAACACATTCAGCTCTTATTTATTGTTAAGGGTTACCTCATAGGGCTCTATTCTGACTAACTTCACAGAATATCGTCTGTATGTTTTCAGAACATCTGCAAGATATATTTGACAAAGTTTAAATCCAGAATTTTAGAAATGTAAGGCAGGATGCATTTCTGTTCATAAAGGTCTTATTCCTTTTATATAAATGGCTCTGAACTAATCAATTCCCAGGAAAAAAGTCTGCCTCTCGAGAGCTTGATATCCCCAGGCCAAAACAGATTATCTACTATTACTCAGACTTGTTACTTAGTTTAGAAAGTTTTAACAAATATTGTAAAATAAATTGCCACTAAAAACAAAATAACAAAGTGGAGCAAAAGAAAAAAAAAGGGAAAAACATGTGATTTTCACATTTCTTATCAAGGACATTCCTGAAAGGTGAACAAGACAACTATTTCAATGGATCTAGATAAAAAGGTACTAGAACAGAGGATGCTATTGTAAAAAAAAAAAAAAATGACATAAGTATTCAAACCATAAGCTGAAGTAGAACACAGAAAACAAAGTGGAGACTAAGAAGTAGCAGTACAGTCAGACATATAACTAAAGAAATGGTCAAGCAGAATAAAAACTAGGTGAAGAGAAACAGAAGAGCCAAGGGCTTAGAACACAGAATTAAAGCGAACGAAGTTGGCCCAGTATTCTTGAACTTAGAATTACATTCCACCCACATCAGAAACACAATTCCCTAGTGAACCAAGCCTATCGTGTAGACAATACACAACTGACATACCTTCTGCACATACCAACAGGCAGAATGGTAAAAAATAGGGAATGTGTGAAAACTACAATAATCTAGGTATATGTGGATTGATGTAATATCTACACTGCAAAAATATGAATTAAATTCATGTTATTCAACAAATCTTCAAAATGCTGACTAACTGAACTAAAGTTCATCTATATAGTTATAGAAGTTCAATGTGTGTGTGTATATATAAACTCTTTATATATATATATTATATATATATAAACTCTTTATATATATTATATATATAAACTCTGTATATATATATAATATATATAAACTCTGTATATATATATATACACACACACACAATGAACTTCTATAACTATATATATATATATATAGATATATATAGATATATATAGATATATATCTATATATATATATATGAGTTCAACTATAAGAAAATCTGACCGTTGGCAGCCCCTGTACTTCTTTCATTAAAATGGACTCTATTCTTAGAATACAACTGGGTTTAGGATACGTCAGGAGAAAAAGAGAAGTGAAAAAAGTGAGCAAGACTTGGTTTTTATGTATGCACATTTGTATGTTTCTTTGCCTGAAGTAGTTACCCTATTACTCCCAAGAACACACTTTCCAGTCTTTTCTCCTTACACCCACCAGATACACAACCTAAAAAACAAATACCCACGTCAGAGATTCTGTCAAATGCATGCCAGGGTATTGTCTCCAGTGCCTTTCCCCATGCAATTCCCCACCAAAATCAATGGCCATCACATGGAAGTGGCTTAATATTCCTTTAGAATTCCTTTAGAACATTCCTTTGCCACTGCTATTTTTCCAACTTGTTACTAGAACTCTAACCTAATCCCTTATCTTCTAAACTCCACACACAAGCTAATCTCTTATCTTCTAAATTCCAAATGAACAAAATGCTGCCTCATTCATAACCCTGGGCCTAGGTTAAATCAAACAAAGTGTTACTTTTATTTGTATATTTTTAGCTTCCCATAACTAAAAAATAATCCTTACATATTTGTTAGATCCAAATTAACATGGTGAAAATGTTTCTGTTGAAGACAAGAATGAATTCCCACTATTATATCCAGTTGCTGTTTTGAAATACTGCCTCATATCATGGACTCTTTAAACAGAGAAAAGGAATATTTGCCACCCTCACCTTCCTGGAAGAGGGGGAAGAGCATCGGAAGCCAAGTTTACAAAATAATTTTCTATCAGAAAGAATTTTTGAGTTTTTAGTAAACATATTTATACAAAGTTTTTTCATGACTGAAAGGTTGTAGCCAATAGTGAAAGATTCAAAGACATAAATGTGAACTTCCTAAAATTCCTTTTAACTACAACTTGACAGTAAAGGAAACCATTTTGCCTTCTGTTTGTCTAACCATAACACCTCAAGTAAAGATCAGCTCTAATTAGCTATGATGAAAGAAACGTTTGGCCAATTCGTTCTATGCAGGAACAGTATCTTATGAAGAATTAATATATTATTATATATTTGCCCTTAACATACACAATGTTTACCTTTCTATATATTACTTGGAACCTAAAATATGATTATTGTCAGAACATCTCTTCAGACTTCTTAGATGTGTCAATGGGTAGAAGATGGCATGTCTCTTCAAGGGCAAACTTCCACTCAAGGTACCGTGGTTCCCTTCGGTCGGTATAAATGTTCTACGTATTCCTGGCTGACTTTGTTCCTCCCCACCTTGGCCATCATATCCTCACCCTCTACAGTAACTGTTTTGCTTCCCATTAGAGCAAAGGAGACCCTCCGGTGTTTCTTCCCGACCTAGTGCTTCAACAAAGGGCTACTTATTCTAGACGTTGGAGAAGGGAAGGGAAGAGTCTCAAGAAGGTAGATGGCTATGGGGGATTGGAGTTCAAGAGAGGCCAGGTACAGCAGAAAGACTACAGCAGAGGTCCCTTTGGCTGCCAGTGGACAATTAACCAGAACGGACTAAAAATGCCAAGTCCTTCCAGGGGACACACCGGCGGAAAGGGGGTGCTGGCGGTCGTGGGAAACGGTGGGGGCGACGTGACCTATTTCTCGGGAAGCCCAGCAGACAGTGGATCACCTTCGCACCTGAGGATGTGTGAAATGCCCTCGGAAGCGGCGGTTGCTCCCCGTCGCCCCATGTGCCTGGTAGTGGTCATGGACTCACCATGCGGCTCGGGCCGGGGCCCCGCGGGTGGCGGCGGCTCTTGGTGCTGCAGCGGGGAGGTGGAGGCCGAGGCCGAGGCCGAGGCCGAGGCCGAGGCGGAGGCCGACGTAATGAGGAGCCTCTGGAAGCGGTTGGGCGGCCGGCAGGGCACCTCCAGGCCGGCGGCCAGCTTGGCCTTGTTGGCGCTGGTGAGCCTCTTGAGGTGCACCAGCAGCTGCGGCTGGTCGCGGCGGAAGTGTGGGCTGTGGAAGTGGTGGAGCGGCCCGTCGCCCGCCGGTCCGCCGCCCCCCGGCCCCGGCCCGGGCCCCGCCGCGCCCGGCCCGCCCAGCACCACCTTGCGGAAGCCGTAGAGGTTGAGCTGGCGGATGAAGCTGGTGAAGTTGGTGGTTTTGAAGAGCTCGGGCTCGGCCCCGTTGCCCCCCACACCGCCGCTGCCGCCGCCGCCGCCGCCACCGCCCCCGCCCCCGGCCCCCGCCCCGGGCGGGCTGAGCAGCTCGGCCTCGAAGAGCGGCTGGTCGATGAGCAGCCCCTCGCCACGGCCGTCCCAGCGGATCGAGCGGTACCGGGGACTGTTCACCAACCGCCACAGCTTGGCGGGGAAGTTGTTGGGGTTGATGGGGGTGGAGAGCAGCGCCTCCTCCATCGCCCCCGCCCGGGCACTGGGCCTCGCCCCGCAGAGCCTGGCTCTTCCACCCCGTTCTCGATCCCCTCCCCCTTGCCCGGCCTTCGCTGCGCCCTGCCCCCTCCTGCCTGCGCCAGGCCCGCCGCGTACCCCGGGACCGTTGGCGCACGAGCCTCTGCCGCGCCTTCCAACGCGGCCAATGGGGCCTCGAGTTCCCACCGCGCGGCCGGACGTGGCGCGAGCCAACCCTCCCCCTGGACTCCGCGTCGTCGGACCCTTGCAGCAGCGTGGGGCGCGGCGGCAGCAAGGCACGTTTCCTCGGCGACGTCCCCAAACCGCCAGACTCCGTGGTGTTGCAGCCCACCAGGTACTATTAAGTCCTGAAAATAAATAAACCTGATTATCCATGGTGGAATACCAAGATTCATGCTGATCACCGCAACCAGCGTGTGAGGTTTTAGAATTCGGAAACTGTGCACTTGCCAATTCAAAGTCAGCCATTCTTGAGAACAAAGGGTCTAACTCTATAATCTGAGTAGCCATAAACTAAGTATAAACGAACAGTTTAATTGCTTGTCTTCCCAAAATAAGAATGGTGATGGGGGTATGGTATCCTGAGTAAACAAAGTGATCTTTTAAAGAGTAGCATTAGATATACTCTTTTACGTCAATATTTTGCTCAGGACAGGTTTATTCAAGGTGGGATGAGAACTGAGGTGGCAATGAGGAGGGAATCAGAATATAATTACAATCCTCTGTACCTGGTCAACCAGCTGATGCTATTTTAGACACTGAAGAGAAACCTGACATGAGATGGGGTAGAATTCTACGGTAGCCATAATGATAAATCCCTTTCTATCAATAGATAAGAATATGGTGAGAGCTATGCTGATAGAAAGGTCCATTTGGAGCACCTGGGTGACTCAGTAAGTTAAGCTTCTGATTTTGGTTCAGGTCATGATCTCACTCAACACTTTGTGAGCTGGAGCCCAGCAGTGGGCTCTGCGCTGACAATGTGGAGCCTGCTTCTCAGGATCCTCTGCCTCTCTCTCTCTCTCCCTCTCTTTCTCTCTCTCTGCCCCTCCCCAGCTTGCAATCTCTTTCTCTCAAAAGTAAATAAACATTGAAGAAAAATTATAAAAAAAGAAAAGAAAGGTCCATTTAAAAATGGAAATTGGGACACCTGTGTGGCTCAGTGGGTTAAGCCTCTATCTGTTGATTTCTGCTCAGGTCATGATCTCATGTTTCATGAAATCCAGCACTCATCTCCCTCCCCCCTCCCCCCCCCACCTTCCAGCTCTGCACCAACAGCGTGGAGCCTGCTGGGAATTCTCTCCCTCCCTCTCTCTCTCTCTCTGCCCTTCCCCCTCCTCACTTTCAAAATAAATAAATAAATTTTAAAAACTTTAAAAATGGAAATGGTTGGGAGGAAGGAGTATAATGTTTTAGTCCTTTCTCATGGTCAAAGAAAAAATGAGTATTAAGTTTACTTAGAAATTAAAATGAATAAAAAGACCCAACAAAGCAGCACTAATATAGAGATTTTATTTAAATTGTATTGAGTTTTTACAGCACATTGCATGTTTGTCACAACGCAACTGCACAGTTTGGATTTTTGGCCACATCATGTCACTTACACCCACAAGAGCTCTGAAAGGAGTATTTGATGAATACATCT
The DNA here is from genome assembly GCF_028749965.1 of Puma concolor. Lineage (NCBI taxonomy): Eukaryota > Metazoa > Chordata > Mammalia > Carnivora > Felidae > Puma > Puma concolor. The sequence continues at coordinate 29,913,229 of NC_141680.1, read as the reverse complement.
GAGCTGAGAGCCCAGAGTCTCTCTCCAAGGCCATGCAGTATGTTCACTGATGGGACAGTCCCTCAAAACAGCCACACGAAGTAGACAGATACAGTCTCCTCAAATGTTACCACCAATCTTACTCCCCCTGAAAATGGGCAGAGTGAAGTGCAATGAAAGTTAATTAAAAAGCCACTTGCAACTGGCAGTAAATTTTAATGATTGAGAAAATGCTTAGAATTTCACGTATCAGAGACAAGGAATAGTTTGTTACTTTTTCAATGATCTCAGGAATTTCCCAGACACAAATCTCCATTATTCAACTCCATTTAAATGAAAAAAAAAAAAAAAAAAAGTTCTGCTAGGCTGACCTAAATACGCCAAAACTTTTTAGGTTACATCCATGACAAGTATAAAAGCACAGATGCTTCTCTGTAGGACTAAAGAAAAGGTCAGGACAAATAACAATTCTTGTTCTAAATGCAGATCCTAGTTATTTTCAAATGAAAAATTTTTTTCTAGGAAGTAACATGAAAGTAGCAGTTAGACAGACAGCTACCATAGTTTTAAAACAGGATAAGCCTAAGTGTAATTCACCTTTTATACACCAATGGATTAAGGAAAATGTATAAAGGAATACTAGTGGTTTCATTATAGATCAAGGAGACTATATCTGTCCCAACCACAGTACATGGCTATATCACTGTATCTTTTGGTTAAGTGCCACTGGTACATATTAAGATGAAACAAAACAACAACAACAACAACAAAAAAAAAAACAATGTTTGGTCCAAATGGACACATTTTCTCTCCCAATTTTGGTATCAAGGCTTTATTCTCTTCTGTTTGGGTTCCATTGTTAAGTGCACAGAAATAGACAGCAGCATTTGTACTGAAACCCTCACATACCAAACAGCATATTCTAGGAGGTAAAAACCAAATGCTAAATTCTACCCTCAAGGTGTCAAGTGTTCAGGATAAGAAGCAGTGTGACCCAGAGGAGGCAGCAGCCAAGGGAAAGACAACATGAGGGAAGTGGGCAATGGAACAACAACAAAAATCCATTGTTTCGTTTTCATGCCAGGAGAGGATCAAGGTGTAACTCCTGTGTTAGCACCAGGACAACTAGGAAAAGTCAGGCGCAAAGGGCAGGGCACGATCAGCAAATATTTGACAAGGATCATTTCTGCTTTTCCCTTCTCATTCTTCACAGTGCATACCTCAAGAGCTGCCACTGAGTAACAGAGACGACTGCCTTCGCAGCTCAAAATAACTGATTTTTGCCAGGACTGAACATCAGCAGAGCTTTCCTCTGCTCCCAAGAATGTCTGACTCCTTAGAACTGTCCCTCTAAACTGAATATTCACTGATGTTGGCCGATAAGCCAAGTGAAAAATACAACAAAACCTCCACTTGCTGAACCAGTCTTTAAACCAAACTCCACAGAGAGACAGAACTACTGCAACTAGAGGGAGTGCCTCTAAAGACTGAGCCTTCATGCACAGACACAGAGCACAGAGGAACAGGATATAGTTCATTTCAAATAGGATAGGAATTCCTATCTTGTATACTAAAATCTGCTTTTTTCAAGGTGGAGGAGAGATGGATCTGTTTATCACTTGGAGTTTGGTTATACTTATGCCTTTCTATTGCTGTTTGGGGCATGTATCACCAGGCGGTATCTATGAAATCATCATCTTGTGGCCCCTAGGACAAAAGCTGGAGTCACCAGCTCAACATTAAGCTTCCAGACTCTGGGTCTGGATCAGGACCATTACCCCAAGGTGAGGGTCTCACCAATAGAAGACCTCCTGCCAAATTGGAATTCCTCTGCTCCAGTCTCATGGTACCATGGAGGATTTCTCAAGACGGTATCTTTGAGCTCTGTTATTTCATGAGCCACACCAAGGAACCTTCAAAACTACACCTGAAGCAGATCCTCCCTTCAAACCTGCTAAAATTGGACAGGTCATCTCCTCTGGCATTCAGCTGGAAGCTGTAGCAATGGGTTTCTTCAGATGTTGGCTCATGAGTTCCCTGGCACGAGATACTTGGATGTGTTCATAACAGGAGTTACAGACGAGAACTGGGTCATAGAGCTGTTGATCAGGAATGGGCAGCTTCAGGTGGCAGCAGCCAGCACAAAATACATTCCCACAATTTCTGCCAAAGAACAAAGAGGGAAGAGCTCATCAGAAATGAATGATCCTCACGGCCCCTGAGTGGCTCAGTCAGTTAAACATCCAACTCTTGGTTTCAGCTCGGGTCATGATCTCATGGTTCATGAGTTCAAGCCCCACATCAGGTTCTGTGCTGACAGTGCAGAGCCTGTTTGGGATTCTCTCTCCTCTCCCTCTGTCCCTCCCCTGCTTGCATATGCTCTCTCTTGCTCTTTCAAAATAAACACTAAAAAAAAAAAACAAAAAAACAAAAACAAACCATGAAGGATACTCTAAAAGGCCTTACATGAGTAAATAAAGAGAAAAGTTGGCAGAAAACAAAAGTAGTCCCTATAAAGATATCTGTATTTTCAGATTAACTCTATTTAGCTCAGATACACATACATCAATCACTCCTTTTTGAGCCTTACAGAATCATATAAAACATCTTACCGGCAATGGTGTCTTCGTTTGGCCAACCAGAACTCACAGTCACAGTTATAGCAATGTGATGCCATATGGTCTGGAACCCAGCGAGTCACCTAACAGAAGGCACAAGGAAAAATTCCAGGTCCTTGTCAACAAAGTAGAAGAGCAACGTTGCAACAAGGAAAGCATTCCAGGAGAAAATGATGAGGTCTGTCTTTATAGTTGGCCTCTACTTGCCTAAAAAGAAGACACTCGCCCAAGAGAAGGTTCAGTTTATAGCATGTCACTCATCTCTGAGAAATATGAGAATTCAGTGCTTCACAAAAGCATGTATTTGCCTGGACATACCTCAGTCTCTTTCTTATCAACAGGTTCCCAGCTTGCTTCTGAAAGGCAGTCTTCACTGTGATCAGAGCCAAAATCTTCTATATCACTGCCATCGGACTCCTTCAAACATGTCTGAAGAAAGGCAAAGACATCAACACCATCTTCACCATCACTAACATGTACTGTTTCCTATGCATTAGGTACTATTCTAAGAATATTAGATGCATGAACTTCTTTAATTCCTCCCAAGAATCGTATGATGTATATTATTATCATCATCCTTATTTTACAAATAAGGAAATTAAGCACTGAGAAAATTAAAAGGTAGTAAGTAGTAAACCTGAATATTCAACATTGTACAGTTGACCCTTGAACAACACAGGTTTGAATTGCACAGGTCCACTTGTATGCAGAGATTTTTCAATAAATATAGTATAGTCCTATGAATGTATTATTTTCTCTTCCTTATGATTTTCTTAGTAACGTTTTCTTTTCTCCAGCTTACTTTATTGTAAGAACACAGCATACAATAAATCTAACATACAAAATATATGTTAATTACTGTATTATCAGGCTTCTTAGGCTATTACTAGTTAAGTTTTGGGGAACTCAAAAGTTGTATGTGGATTTTTGACTACATGAGGGTTCAGCACCCTAACCCCTGCATTGTTCAAGGGTCAAATGTATTTTGGATTCAGACCTATGCTCTTAACCAATATGCTTTATCACAGCACGGACATATTTCTCATTACGTTCTAAACCAGAGATTCACAAACTATGGCCCACAGGCCAAATCTAGCCCACTGCCTGTTTTTGTAAATCAAGTTTTACTGGAAGACAGCTACACTCATTTTTATACGTATTGTCTATGGCTGTTTGTGTGCTGTGACAGCAGAGACAAGCAGCTGGGACAGAGACTATATGTCCACAAAGTCTAAAGTATTTAATATGGCCCTTTACCAGAAAGTTTGCTGACTCCTGTTCTAAACCAACACTCCGAATATTAGGAAGTTGTTAGCCCTGACCATCCCATCCCAGTAAGTGGGCAGCAGGCAAGTGGGAATGTGTTAACAGAAGGAAGGGAAGTGTCCGTGTTGATGACATGATACTGTGGCCAAGAAACTGACTCCTAGAAGCTTCTTAAGAATTGTGGACCCAAATCTGAAGGCTCCCAACACAGCAAAGCTTAGATAGTCTTCATCATCTCTCACTTTGATTATTCCAAAACATCTTTTTTTTTTTTAAATGTTTATTTTTGAGAGAGACAGAGACAGAGCGTGAATGGGGGAGGGGCAGAGACAGACAAGAGACACAGGATCTGAAGCAGGCTCAGGTTTGAGTTGTCAGCACGGAACCCGACATTGGGCTTGAAGCCACGAACCGTGAGATCATGACCTGAGCTGAAGTGGGAAGCTTAACAAGCTGAGCCACCCAGGCACCCCTGGATTATTCCAAAACATCTTAACCAGCCTCCCAACCTGCATTTCAAGTGCCTCATCCACTTGACACACCATTGCTAGAGTAGTATTCTTAAAATACAAATCTGATGGGGTGCCTGGGTAGCTCAGTCAGTTGAGCATCCAAGTCTTGGTTTTTGGCTCAGGTCAGGATTTCACAGTTCATGAGTTTGAGTCCTGCATCAGGGTCTGCACTGACAGCATGGAGACCCTGCTTCAGATTCTCTCTCTCTCTGTCCCTCCCCCACGTGGGTACTCTCTCAAAATAAATAAATAAGCTTTAAAAAATATTTTAAAAAATACAAATCTGGGGTACTTGGGTGGCTCAGTTAAGTGTCCGTCTTCAGTTCAGGTCATGATCTCACGGTTTGTGAGTTTGAGCCCCATGTCAGGCTGTCTCCTGTCAGCACAGAGCCCACTTCGGATCCTCTGTCTCCCTCTCTCTCTGCCCCTCCCCTGCTCACACACACACTCTCTCTCTCTCAAAAATAAACATTGAAAAAAAAAATACAGATCTGATCATGATTCTCAGTGGCCAAAATCATGCTGCCTTGAGGGTAGAATCCACACAAGAAGGGATCTCGAGCTGACCTTTCCAATCCCTGTCTACTTCTCCAATATCAGCTCCCACCTTACTACCCAACTCCCTCCTCCATGGCCCCAGCACACCTGTACATGCATGTCTCACACATGCACACGTGCACACACACACATACCCCCATCCCTTTGTTCAAGTCATCCCATCAGAATACTTACTGCCTCCATGCTTTTGAGAATGGTATTTCCTTTTCATGGTCCACCTAGCCAAATATGACAAGTTCTTCAGCACTCACCTCAAGTATTATCTTCTCAGGAAAGCCTGAGCCCCCAACACCTGATGCTTCCTTCCAGGATAACATTTAAAAAAATCATTCTAGTTGTCTGCTTCTCTCTCCTATAGACTGTGAGCTCCTTGAGAGCAGGGACTATGTCCTTCATCCTACAAACCAGCCACCTAACACAGTGGCACATAGCAAGTACCCAATGAATAAATGTTGAATGCATGGAAGGCTGGATGGAAAGAATGAATGAATGGATGGATAGCAGTGGTGAATACTTACAAAATCATCCTCATAGTCCATGGGGGGCTCTGCTGGAGGGGCACAGCAGTGACGGATATCCAACCTCATCTGAAGCTCACGCACCTGTCGGCGTAGCTGCTCTACCTCTTGCTTGTACCCTGCTTCGATTTGCCGTAATCTATGCTGAATCACATCCGTGGGAAAGGGCAGTCCATCATCATCCAGGTAGAGAGGAGGCACTGGAGAAGGGCAGCTCAGTGGAACAGGCTTTGTGCTGGAGACCTGCTTTGGGTGACCGGACAACCACATCCGGTTGTTTTTTCCCCCTGGACCAGTACAGTGTCCATTGGAATGACTAGAACAGACCGGTGATTTCACCCCTTCTCTCTGAGCCCACTGGCCCCCAAAGCAGGGCCCTATTGCCCGCACCTGCTTGTTGCTTGACCTTTTGCTGCAACAGCCATAGGAAAGCAGCCGCCGAGGGGTGGTCTCCCCACTTGGGAATGAAGTCACCATCCCTTGGAAGCTATCCCAGTTGGATCCTAAAAAGGAAAACTCACTGATCTGGCTCTGAGAAATTGGCTTTCGGGCCCATTCCAATGGCACTTTCCCAAAGCGAGGATTTTCCAATAACTGCCCATTCCTATTATTCCCTCTTTTGCCAGCGTATTCCTCCCTATGAATCAGATCTGGCACAGAACTGGGCTGTTCCTGGTGGGAACTCCTTGCCACAGACCCTGGGGGATCTTGGCTGAGGAAGTCAGTGCTTGGCTCCGAAGGAGTTTGGCTGGTAGCACTCAGTGGGTCACAAAGGGTACCCAGACTGTGATCTGCAGCACATCCAGAGGGCACACCTAGCATGGAATCTAGCAGGGCCTGTTGGGGGGCACCTGAAAGGGAGTCCTGGGAAGACTCAGGAAAATCACAAACTCCATTCCATTTGTTGGAAACAACTTCGGAGAGTGTGCTGACAGCTTCTTTCTCAGGACAATGTTCAGGTGGCTCCTCTGTGCCATCTAAAGTCCTATTCATCTCATTGTGGGCAGGAGGGTCTGGAGCTGCTGCTTCAGTCTCTTCCAGGACTTTGATCTCAGGATCAGAGATGTTGCTCTTCATTTCCTGGGGCACTGCAGTACTAAACAGTTTGTAACTTGGAGAACAGCTTCTCTGACTCTTGAAAGGTTTCTTGCTCAAGTAGTCTTTCTGGCTGCTGGGCAGAGGGGAAGGAAGACCCATTTCTCCTACGGTCTGCTGAGGACCTCCTACCACAGATTCCACAAAGGTCTCTGAGCCCTCAGGATTGCTGTGCCGGGGCTCCAGGCCTACTCTGGCCTCCTGACAGTGGTTATTCAGGTTAGGGTCACTGGATGTGCGAGTCAGGGGGCTGCTTGTGTCACAGGCAGAAAGCAGATCATCCATAGATCTGGTTTTAGGTAATCTGGAAAGACAAACACACCTCCAGGTCAGTAAATGGGAGCTACCTCTAATATGCAGAATCAGGCCATCAAAGCAACATCAAAGCCAGAGTTCCCAAGATACAACATTTAAGATTACAAACAACCAATGTTCACTGCAACAAGTCTACTCTGCAAAAAGTGAAGGACATGAACTCTGTCCTCCAGAACTGAGCATCTGCCCCCAACTTTTATCAGTCCTCACTCTACACAATCTCCCTGGGTGATCTTGACCACTCCCATGGTTGCAATGCTTTCTATGTTGATGCCATCTAAATCGACTATGCTAGCCAGGACTATACCTGAGCCTTAAATCTAATGTCCAACTACCTCTATCACACTCGGTAAGATGGAAGCAAGACAGTTTTGGAGCTAGACAATACTGGTTCTGACAATGATTAGCCATATAACTACAAGAAAGTTATTTAACCTTTTAGACATGTACTATCATCCTCTGTAAAATGATCATCATAAATTATACCTTATAGAGATGCTATGAGGATTCAAACTATAGGCAGCCAAGAGCAAACTTACTAAGACTACACTCACAACTTCTCATTTTTACTGCCTTCCTTGTTAGAAATGATCTTTCCATCACAGTAGTAACCAGCACAGCCTTTTACAACCCCTTAGCAGCAGTGTATGCCTCAGAGTCCTAAGTCACCATGGAAAATTCCCCTAGCATAAAGCACTCAAAAGAGTTCTAGAAGCATTCGTGCACACCAAACGGGTAACAGACATTTTCAAGAATGTCTGATTCTTAAAACATTTCAAAAGTCCTTTGAGCAACGAAAACTTCAGGGAAATTTGCCAGGAAACAGTGGAGACTTAATTGGACTCCTATTTTCAGATGCCTCAGTCAGTCCAGCCCACACAGAAAAATCCCTCAAAGATGGAGTTAAAATATAGCTGGTTTTTTAAGTGTTTGGTTTTTGAAACTTATGGGGGTTTTTTAGGTTTTTTTTAAGTGTTTATTTTGAGAGAGAGAGACAGAGAGCACGTGCACATGTACAAGTGGGGGGAGGGGCAGAGGGAGAAGAGAGAAACCCCAACCAGGCTCCAAGCTGTCAGCACAGAGCCTGACCCAGGGCTCAATCCTGTGTACTATGAGATATGACCTGGACCAAAACCAAGAGTCAGACGCTCACATTAAAAATTTTTTTTTTTTTTTTTTATGTGGGGGAGGGGGGCGGCACCTGGGTGGCTCAGTCAGTTAAGTGCTGACTTTGGCTCGGGTCATGATCTCATGGTTCCTGAGTTTGAGCCCCACCTCAGGCTCTGTGCTGGAGCCTGTTTCAGATCCTGTGTCTCCCTCTCTCTCTGCCCCTCCCCCGCTCATGCTCTGTCTCTCTCTCTCTCTCAAAAATAATAAAAAACATTTAAAAAATTTAAAAAAGTCAGACACTCAACCGACTGTGCCACCCAGGTTTAAAAAACACCTTATTATGTTTTTTAAGTATTTTTATGTGTGATTTTACTTTTGTGATCAATTTTGATTTTGTGTATGTGTATGGTATGAAATTCCAGGAAGGCAATGGCAATGGTTATGATTACACAGTCTCTGGAGTCCCATAGCCTCGGCTCAAATCCTAGCTTGGCAATTTTTTAACTATGTGACCTTAACTTCTTTCTCTAAGCCTCCATCCCCTCATCTATCAGAGAAAGGTAACAGTATCTATCTCTTAAAACCGTGGTGAAGATTAAACAAAACAATCCACTTCAAAGCACATTGCTCAGTACTTCCTACATTACTGCACTTACTATTTACTTGTTTCTCTCCTGCTATAAAAGTGCCTTGAGGGTAGCACTGTTTCTTATTTGAATTCCCAACACTGGCCAATCAAACAATTTGACAAATGAGTAGTGAGCTGAAAATCTAACATCAAGTGTTCACAGCTAGGTACCAACTGAATGAAAAAGACAAGTGAGATTCAATATTTGGTGCACATTAGGAGCTCCTATAGATCTTCTAGATATATAGACAACCAGACCCATCAAAGACCTATGAATGAGAATGGCCAAGAGTGAGACCCAGGCATCTGTATTTTTAAAAAGTACCACAGCTGGGGCGCCTGGGTGGTGCAGTCGGTTAAGCGTCCGACTTCAGCCAGGTCACGATCTCGCGGTCCGTGAGTTCGAGCCCCGCGTCAGGCTCTGGGCTGATGGCTCAGAGCTTGGAGCCTGTTTCCGATTCTGTGTCTCCCTCTCTCTCTGCCCCTCCCCCATTCATGCTCTGTCTCTCTCTGTCCCAAAAATAAATAAACGTTTGAAAAAAAAAAATTAAAAAAAAAAAATAATAATAAAAAAAATAAAAAGTACCACAGCTAACTTTGGTTTCTCTCCCCCCTTTATTTTGTTTTACTTTTTTATCATGGAAACTTTCAAACATACAAAAGAAGTAGAAGAGTATGAAGACCTCCCATGTATTCTTGACCCAAATTCAACAGTATCAACAGTCTGAAATCCTCAACAGCCAATTACTACCTACACAGAAGGTTTAATCAATAATGCTGGTAGAGACAATAATGCCTGAGGAGTTTAGAACAGAGACAACTCATCCAACGAGGGTGGTCAAAGAAAGCTACGTAGAGAAGGTAGGATTTGAGCTGGGTATAGCAGAATGTCTTGTACTTTAATGGAAAAAGAGAAAATAGGGCAGGATATTTTTGATCTAGAGAAAGGTAGAACCAAGTCAGGCCAGCTGTTAAAGAAAGCATTTTTTTTTTTTTAATTTGCATGCTACTTAGTCCTCCAAATCCAACTCTCCATCTTGAACTGCCTATAGCACACCTTCTCTTTGCTAATATTTCAATCCCAACCTGCCTGTATCTCCTCTTCCCCAAACTGACTCGTCTTCTCAACTTCCCAATGTCTTTAGGTTAGTACTAATATCCATCTAGTTTCTAGGCTCGGAGAGTCATGACCTTTGACGAGTCCTCTTCACTTCCACACTCCCACACTCAGTCACTCCATAATCTGCTAATGACTCCTCTTCAAGGATTTTAATCCTTTCCTTTTCCAAGGACTCTTCCCCTCATATCTGAATTACAATAGTGTTGGCTGTTCTCTGTGTCCCCAACTACCCAGCTCAGGGGTTCATTCTCCAAAAATCCCATGGTCACCAGGTCACAATGACTTCCTACAATGACTTCCTATTGACAACTGACTCAAACTCCTCAGGGAAATGTTTAAAGCCCTCAATGAACTATCCCATATTTCTTTCTTTCTATTCCTCAGAATGGCCCCTTCCTAACCCCTGCCAGTTCCAAAGAGGTTCCTCTTTTTTTCTTTGAACTATCTCTCATGTAGAGGTGCATGGGTGGCTCAGTTGGTTAAGCATCAACTTTGACCCAGATCATGATCTCATAGTTCATGGGTTTGAGCCCCATGTTAGGATCTGTGTTGACAGCTCAGAGACTGGCGCCTGCTTCAGATTCTGTGTGTGTCTCTCTCTGCCCCTCCCCTGCTCACGTTGTCTCTCTTTCTCTCAAAAATAAACAAACATTAAAAAAAAATTTTTTTTAAACAAAACAACTAACTCTCATGTATCCAATTCCTTTGGACCCCTCTCCACTACTTATTACCAGGTATTCCATTCATTTGTTTGTTCATTTAAGCATTTACTAAAGCACCTATTATGTGCCAGGCCCTGCACCAGATGCTAGACAAAAAAGCCAAGGTTTCCTGCTTGGTCTTCCATTAAAACTTCTCTGAGTAAACAGTCACCAAATGACCCCTTTCTGACTTCTCATTTCTCTAATAGCTTTGAACTATACACATTCTTACTTGCTTGGATGCTGACTTAGAAATGTTCTCTAGTAGTAGTTCTCCTAGGTCTACCTTATTACAGCTTTTAAAGGATATCTTAAATAGAATCAATATCTTGTATTTCTTTGGCCCATAAACCTAGTATTAGACAACTAGTAGGTTTAAAAAAAAAACACTGATTGAATTGAAAAATTAGATATTAATTTAAGACCGTGATTTTTACACAAGTCACAGAACTTACTGAGAATTTGATAAAAAGTTCTGAGCCCTCTCCCTGGCAAAGTAAACTTATAAATTTGAGTATACTCAAATTCTGCATAGTTTGGGGAAAGAGGAAAATCACAGAATTCTTGAAGCCTATCCCTGGGCAGCTGACCATGGACTCAAGACCCTAAAACCAGTAATTTATAGGGGCGTGTTTTTTTTTGTTTTCCTTTATAATATTCAACCAGTAATTTAAGCTATATTTTAGCTTTAAAAGTCTTCCACAAGGGGTGCCTGGGTGGCTCAATCAGTTAAGTGTCAGACTCTTGATTTTGGCTCAGGTCATGATCTCACAGTTTATAAGATCAAGTCCCACATTGGGCTCCATGGTGACAGCACAGAGCCTGCTTGAGATTCTCTCTCTCCCTCTGTCTGTCTGCCCCTCCCCTGCTCACATATGTGCTCTCTCTAAATAAATAAATAAACTTTAATAAATAAACAAATAAATAAAAAATAAAAATCTTCCACCAAGAAACAAAGATCATACATATCCTCTGAACCCAGCATTTTCATTGCTTAGAAATTTATCTGGCAAAAACACTAGCACAAATGCCAAGATACACACATAAGGTGATATTACTTAATTGTACACCTAAAAATGGTTCAGTTGATGGGGCACCTGGGTGGCTCAGTTGGTTGGTTAAGCAACCAAATCTTCGATTCAGCTCAGGTCGTGATCTCACAGTTTTGTGATTTTGAGCCCCACATCGGACTCGGTGCTGACAGCATGGAGCCTACTTGGATTCTTTCTCTCTCTCTCGCACTCTCTCTGTCTCTCCCCGGCTCATGCTGTCTCTCTCTCAAAATAAATAAACTTAAAAAAATTATTTAAAAAAAATGGTTCAGATGATAATTATTATGTGTATTTGACAACTGTTTTAAAAAATTTACACATAGTTAAGGATGTTATTTAAAGCACTCCCAGTAATAGTTAAAAAAAAAAAAAATCACCTGAATGATCACCAGTTGGAAACTGGTTATATAAATAATGCTACACTCTAATTTTAGACTAACATATGCAGCCGCTAAAGCAAAAAAACAGCAGCTTTACATGTGCTTTACAGGGGTGACAGCCTAATACAAAGCGGGCAAAACATTTTGCAGATCAGTATGCAAAATATGGTTCCGTTTTTGTATTTTATTTTGTTAAGGTTTATTTACTTTTGGAACAGAGCACGAGCAGCAGAGGGACAGGGACAGAGAGAGAGAGAGAAAGAGAGAGAGAGAGAGAGGGAGGGAGGGAGGAACAGAGGATCCAAAGTAGGATCCAAAGCAGGCTCCGTGCTGACAGCAGCGAGCCCACTCGAACTCACAAACCTCAAGATCATGACCTGAGCTGACCTGAGCTGAAGTTGGCCGCTCAACCAAATAAGCCACCCAGGTGCCCCTGTTTTTGTATTTTAAAAACGTTTCTATATGAAAGCGTGGATACATGTATGTAAACATAAACATCAGGAAAGACACGCAAAGTGTTACCAGCCTGTGGGGACAAGGATCAGGGAGGGAGGACTTTCATTTTCTACTTTTACATCGTTCAACTTTTTCTAAAATAGGAACTTGTGTTACTCTTATAACGTAAACAGCATTGACTGTACTTCCCCCAAATATTCAGCCAGAAGATAAACTTTAATTTTTATGTCTCCCTTTAACTTCTGGCCTTTTTGGCCAGGTGGCTCACCTGGTGAGCATCCAACTCTTGATTTTTGGCTCAGGTCATGATCTCACAATTGAAGGGATCGAGCCCTGCATTAGGCTCTGCACTGATGGCAAGGAGCCTGCTTGGGATGCTCTCTCTCCTCTCTCTCTCTCTTCTCTCTGCCCCTCCCCAGCTCACGCTTTTTTTTTTTTCTCCTCTTTCTCTCTCTGAAAATAAATCAAAAATATAAAAACTTTAAATTCTGGCCTTTTCCTGTGGGAGAACATGAAGGCCATCCCTCTTCTGGAAACCCACTTCCCTGAGAATCAGATGCTTCTGGAAGTGCCCCATCAATGCCTTCTATCAGTGAACATAAATCAAGCCCATTCCCACAAACCTTCCTGAAACAGTCCTTTCTGTTCTATTCTCCTGTCCTCTGCTTGGCTAGGTCACAAAGGGTGAGAGCAGCTCCAGGAAAGAAGGTAACCAATCTTATCTTAGGAGAGGACCTTGAAGACACACAGAGTACACTCCATGCTAGCTGCAAGTCCTGGGCCAAGTTTCTCCTTCAACTATATCAAGAAGTTGCTTTTAAATATCTCATAAAAGAAGAAGAACGTTAGGCTAGACACAAAGCAGTATTGCCTTCCTGGTGGGGAGAGAAGAGAGCAAGAAAGGATCTTCTTACCTGTCCAGAGAACGGCCAGAAAACTCCTGGCTCTGAGCCACTGGGGAAAGGTAAAGATCCATGGTCTCTTCCCCAAGTGTACATGGAGACGACGCTGGCAAATAAACAGCTGTCCAGAGGTGTAGGGCCCGTACGTGACACACAGGATGCAGGACCTAGGGAAGCAGCACCATACTAGTGTTTTGTGAGCTGTTCCGGGTCCCTCTTCCTTCCCCAAGCTTTTGGCTCTACGTTCTCCCCACTGACTCAGCCTGTTCTCCTTATAGGTCTCGAAGAAGCACTGACAGGATAAGGGTTTGGACTTACCATGTCTGAGCCAGGTGTGTAGAGGAAGTTATGGAAGTTCTTATTGCCAGCTCGCAGGAGAGCCCACACAGAGCAGGTCCGCTTATAGATGTTGCGCTTCTCTCGCTCCCAAGGGTTGTTGGCCAGGAACGTGCCGTAGAGGCAGGAGTATGTGTGCTGCACCAGCTTTACCTAGAGGGCCAAGACAGCTTGCAACTGGGAGCCTCGGCCACCTTCTCCCTGACCCTGGCCACAGGCTTTAACTTACCAGGAATGCTTCATTAAACTCAAACAGGCAGGGGAACTGCTTGAGCAGCTGATGAACGGAATCAAGCCACTGGAGGAACACAGGGCATTGCTCATTTTGGTCCTCTGCATTCTCCTGGTGGCCACAGCGATCTCCAAACTTGTGCCCAAAATCCAGCCAGTCAGACTCTACTAAAACTTGGAAGCCCTGCAAAAAAGAGAGTCCAAGTACAGGTCCTTTCTGGAAAGGCTGGTATGCTACTCCCCAGGGGATGCCCAAAGCAAGGAGCTGGCAGCTTCAGAGAAGAGCAGAACCAATCCTACGACTCAAAGCCACCCATGGCCTCCACTGAAAGATCCCCAAGACAGATCCAGAGGACCCAACGCCTTCTCCGCCCCCCTTTCCCTCTGTTCTTTCCCACCCAACCCCACTCAATACCTCCAACGTCCTATAATATGGGTCCAGTAGTATTTTGGCCAGGGCTACAATCTGCGGTGTCCGGTCCCAGCCATCTGAGCAGTGCACCAACACAGGCCGGCCTTCCCGGTCTACAGTATTAGCCACAAGCACAGCTGCCTTTAGCATCACCGACAAGTGCTGTAGCCATTTGGTGCTCTCCAGTGCCGACAACCAGCTACGCAAGAGCAGAAATCAAGTCTGTCACCAAGGGCGCTGAGGATCCAACGGTCTCTTCCACCGCCCATGGCCAGCCACAACTAATGAAGTCCCTAGGGAGGGCTGAAGCCAAGCGGTCCAGTCTGTGGCCTTTCTGCCAGGAGGTATCTGGCAGGAAAGGAAGGAAGACAAGACCTGAGGTAGACAAGAGACTAGGGACCGAGGGAGAACGGGAAGCATCACACGCACATTTAGCCATTCTTTCCCCAGTCCTCTGTGTTCTTTAAGTAGGAGAGGATCCAAACAAAGGGAGCCCAGTGGCCTGTGGCTGTTCCAAAGTGTTGGCTAAAAAGCGGAAGAAGTGATCTTGGAACTGGCCCACTGCACCCAGGCTCTCAGGTCTCCCATACCTCTATACTCCCCAGTTCCCTCTCTCACCTCCTAAGAACTAGAACTGGGTGAAGGACAAGACAAGAGAGGATGGAACTGGGGCAGGGACCACCTACTTGCTGGGATCAGGCATCTGGCTACACACAGCCCGAAGGTACTGGAAGCTGTTCCGGATGGCATGGATATTGGCCATTCCCATGAACACGACCTCACAGTTGGGATAGTATTCTGTAGACATACAGAGGAGAGTGGAGCATAAGAGCATGTCCTGAAAACAGGCATCCAGGACAAGTGGGCCAGGCTTCCTTGGCAGTGCAGACCACTTATGTCTGGATGCTCAGGAGCCATATACTAACGGTAGTAATAATGATGTTAATGACAAATGATAGTCCTATTACTACTAGCAATGGCAATACATAGTAAACTCTCAATATATAGTAGCTTCTCTAGCCAATAATTGTTATTATCATCCCCATTTGACAGATAAGAAAATAAAACTTAGATTAAGCAATTTAGTCATAGCTAGTTAAGTGGCAGAGTCCCGATTCCAAGCCAAGTGTTTGGCTCTTTCCACTGCACGAGCTGCCCCCAGGTCCCTCCTCACCAAAGCCACCCAGAGCACAGACTGACTGCAGACACTGGGGTAGCAGCAGTACCTTCACACTCACAGCCTCCACCCTTGGCCCGGTTGGCCACAGCCGCCGTGTAGGATCTAGCATCCAGGATCAGCAGTTTCTGGGGGGCCGCTGTGCTCTCCACTCCAGAGCATGCAGTCAAGGAAGAATCTAAACATGTGGCAGGGAGCAGACCCTGGGTCAGCCAGCCCAGCCTCACCCTACCCTGGGACACTCCCTTTCAGAGGAGAACATACAACTATAGTCCCCTGCCACCCCACAGCTTCCCAAAGGGCAGGGACCCTGGCACCCTGTGTGTTGTCATCTTCTTCCCATCCTCTCACTGGGGACTCCCTGAAAGCCAATGAGACCAAGGAGGGGACCTGCTCCCCAGGGTGTAAGCACCACCCACACCTTACCGAAGTCAGTGTCACATGCCTCGCTGGCATCACTATTCCCAGTGCTGAGGGAGCCCCCAGTGGCCCTTGTCCCCGGGTCCAGAGCACAAGCTTTAGCGATGGACGTGACCAGATACTCATCATCAGCATTGCGCCAGCCCCACCAGCTGATCTCAGGCTGGCTGCAGCGGGCAATTGCAGCCCCATTGCGTAGGTGTCTGACAAAATGGAAGAAGCCATCATGCCCTTGCCAGTTGCAGCTCCCACCCCCCAGGCCTACTACCAAGGCCCCAAGAACTAAGATCTCCAGAGCCAACAGGGGCTACCAGTTCACCCAGGCCATGATAATAAACACCAAGAGCCCTTGACATATCTAGAGGGCTTTATAGTTTAGAAAGTGCTGTCATACACATTTCTCAAATAGGCTCTGTGTTTCCAGGGTGACCTTGACTTCTTGAATCTGCACAGCACCTGCTCCAGGTACAGACACCAGCAGGAAAGCAAGCCTGAGCCCAGAGCAGAACAACTCCAAACCTCCTCGCTATTATATGCCTTGCTCTATGTTAGCTATAATGTTCTACTGCAGGGAACCCGCAAGCTTTTTCAGACAGAAACAAACAATAAATGTGCAGCTTCACACGTCATAGCCAGTCTCTGTCATACATTCTCCTTTCTGGTTTTCTTGGTTTTTGTTTTTTTTTAAATAACTTTTTAAAAATATAAAAATCATTCGTAGTTCTGGGCTGTACATAAAACAGGCTGCAGGCTAGATTTGGTTCACAGGCGACAGTTTGCCAACTCTTGTTCTAATGCAACATTTTACACACACACACACACACACACACAAACACACACACACACACACACCCTCCAAAAAAGAGTAAAGTGAATGTACTCTCCAAAAGCCTCATCTTTAGGAGAAAAAAACTGAGGCAGTTTTTGATTTGAAATTATTTCATTCCCTGCAGGGTGTCAATTCCCGGTCAACTAGGACAAATCTCCAGTTTTGACTCTTTCCTTATTGCATAAAAAGTATCCTCTCTACTTCCTGTCCCCTACTGCCTCACCTATACACAACCACCGGGATCCGCTTCCAGGAGCGGAAGGAAGCCACGTTCTCCAGCTCTTTGTCTGTGATCCACACAGGAACCAGCAGCTTCTGGGGGTAACTGGGGCACAATCTGTGAAGAGAACAGATGGGATCACCAAGCTTGATCTAAGACATGTGATGACAAGATCCCCAGGGATGGCTTTGTGAGTCAGGAGTCCTCCCCTCACAGAACCAGGGGCTGTGCCCGGCAAGGTCTAGGTCTAGATTGGTATTTTGGTTCCCCCACCCCTGCCCTCTCACTTGTAGTTGCTGTTGATGTGGGAGACTCTCCAGACATTCTGCAAATCAAAGCCCATCCTCGAGAGCTCAGCCTCCTGGCGACATCTTATGTGCTCTCCTGCAACACAGCCCCCACGCCTGTCAGCATCCAACAGAACCATGGCCAGGGGTGGAGGAGGGTAAGAACCAAGAGACAGGAAATCTTCCAAAGAAAACAGCCTGGCCTTACCTGGCTGACATAGGTGAGTATGCTGGTCCTCCTCAGTCAGCCCCAGGCACCAGGCATGGTAGGCAAAGGCAAAGAGGTCTTCAGGCTTGGCAGGTCTTGCCGTGGCCCGGCTTAGCCGTGACAGCCACTCTTGGCACTGCTTGAAAGTGGAGAAGTGGCACCTGCCAGGCAAGAAGCCACAGAGTGAGATAAGAGGCAGGTGTGCACTGGGGCCATAAGGGTCAAAAACAAGGCCACAAGAAGGCTGTGGGGAGAGGAGGCTTTAAAGCAGGAGGTAAGGCATGGGGATCCTGAGGAGAACCAGGGATACCGGTGAATACCCAAGAGAATTTATCTTTTTGACAGTTCTCTTCCCAAGAACTCTAGTCCTTGAGACATACTTGTACCTTCTAGTGGGGGGCCCTACCATTTCATTTCTCATATCAAATCTAAATGCCACCGCATGTCCCTGAATGTCTGCTATTCCACGTTATCTCCCATGACTCCTGCTTCAGGCAGGAAGTCCTGTTCACATCATTCCTGTCTCCTTGTTTCTTTACTTCTGCTTGATTATACCTCGTCTTGGCCAAGCCACATCCTACTGACACTTTGAAGATAGTTCTGGTCACAACTCTTTTTTGAAGCCTTCCCAGCTCATTTTAAGACCCCTTCCTCTTTTATTCTTAATATGCTTAGAGTATTAATCAGTATGTTTTTCCATAGCATACTGCCACTGTTAAATCTTCCTTCAGCAACTAGACCTCAACCTCCCTGAAGGCAAGGCCACTGTGGATTCTCTTTCTGAATCCCTACAGACCTGAGCACATGACAGCCTCTAAACTGAGCATTCTTTTAATAATCCGTGGAATCACTCCAGATTCCTCTTTCTCTCATATCC
Source organism: Puma concolor (assembly GCF_028749965.1). Lineage (NCBI taxonomy): Eukaryota > Metazoa > Chordata > Mammalia > Carnivora > Felidae > Puma > Puma concolor. The sequence continues at coordinate 29,895,022 of NC_141680.1, read as the reverse complement.
AATCTGACAGCAAATTCTGTCATCTCTACCTTCAAAAATCTGACCATTCCTCACCAGTTTGAACACCACCACGCTAGCAAGGCCATCATGCTCTGTCACTTGGCTAACTGCAATAGCTTAACTAATCCCTCGGCTTCTGCCCTTGCTTTTGCCCCCAACTCACTTCCATCTATTCACAATATAGCGGCCAAAGCAATTCTATAAAACATTTAATCAGATCACATCTCTCCTTTGCTCAAAACCCTGCAGTGGTTTCTCATTTACCTCAAAGTAAAAGCCAGTCATTATGACAACCTGACACCCCCCCCTTACCTCTCAGATCTTACATTCCACCACCCTCACCCACATGCACTCCACTCCAGCTATACACTAGCTTCCTTGCTCTTCTTCCAATATGCTAGGTACATACCCACCTCAGGGCCTTTGCACTCGCTGCTCTCTCTCTGGCACCCTCTTCACTCAAATATCCACATGGTCACTCTCTTTAGGTCTTGACTCAAATGTCACCTTTGCAATGCAACCTTCTGTAATCACATTGTTTAAAGCTACAACCTTCACCTCCATAGCACTCCATATCCCTTTTACCTGCTTTATTTTTCACCTTTCATTTACCATCATTTAACATATTTTACTCATTATTTACTGCTGGCTATCTCTCCGATGGAATATAAGCTCCATGAGGGTAGGAAATTTTGTCTCTTTGTTCCTGCTGTATCTCCAGTGCTTAGAACAGCCTGCCATAGGGGCACCTGGGTGGCTCAGTGGGTTAAGCATCCAACTTCGGATCAGGTCATGATCTCGTGGTCCGTGAGTTCAGGCCCCGCATTGGGCTCTGTGCTGACAGCTCGGAGCCTGGAACCTGTTTCAGATTCTGTGTCTCTCTCTCTCTCTCTGACCCTCCCCCATTCATGTTCTGTCTCTGTCTCAAAAATAAATAAACGTTAAAAAAAAAAAAAAAAGAACAGTCTGCCATAGAGGAGAGTACTCAATACATGTATGTTAAGTGAATTAATAAACGAACCAACAATAAAGTGAGTGCTGTATGCTAACCCTAGGTGCTTTCTCATACATTATCCTATTTAATCCTTATGACAACCCCATGAGCTATGCATTATCCCCATTTTTCCAGGTCAAGATACTGTGGGTCAGTAAACTGACCTCCCAACCTAGACAGGGCTTCTACCTTTTCTTCCAAATGGGGAAAGTGAAGCAGGATTTTTCCTTTCTTGCTGCAGAGAAACCCTGCATCAGAGAGGCCTGGGCAAGACTAGGGCCAGAGGACCTGCGTGCAGCCCCATTGTTCTCACCTCACCACTTTGGAGTCCTTGCAGGCAATGTGCAACTGGAACATATCACGGCTCTCTACACTGTCAATCATCCGGAGGGGGACCTTCAGAGGAAGGGCAAACGAAAGCTCAGATCCCCACTCTCACCCCTCCTCATGCCCACCCCAGCCCAGATGCGGATATATCAATACTAGGAAGGAAACCCACATTTACTGAGGGCCAGTTAAGTGCCTAGGAACTGTGCTGGGTCCTCTACATACAGGGCCTTAATTAATAATCACAAGAACCCTGCAAGCCAAGTGTTTTCACAACAAACTATTAGGGAAGAAATTGACCTGAGTAGGGTGACTTGACCAAGGCCACACGGTTGGTAAGTGGCACTCTTCCAACAATGCCACTGCACCCCTTAGAAGGGCCAGGAACAGAGTAAAAGGAAAGAGAGAAGAGGGGATGGAAGAATAAGAGACAGGCAGAAAGACCTATAGCTAGGAGAACAAGGCAGGAAAATAAAAGGTTGGTGAGAAAAAGAAGGGAACCCCAACTGTTTGGAGACACGATCAAGTAGAGCATTGGAACAATCCCACCTTGAACCAGACAGGGATTCTACCGTGGTTGTGGGAGAACAAGACAGGAACTCACGTTGATGACAGAATCTTTAAACTTGATATGCAGTCGGTAGTTGGAGATGGCAATGAGGGCATCAGCTGCCCGGCCCAGGAACTCCACTCCCTCACCCTGCAGCACTGTAAAGGGCACCTGTTGAAGGGCAGAGGAACCCTCAGTCCAGAAGTGAGTCACCCCTCCATTCCCCTCCCCAAACCCTGATCTGTGGGATTCCCTCTGGAAAAGCTGGGCCAAGGCAGAACAGAAGAGTCCTCTCCACGGTAACAGCACCAGGCAACAGCTGTACAGGAAAGCTGCCTTTCCCTCCCTGGGGCCAAAGGCTCTACAATGCACATGTAGACAGATTCCCCTCCCTCCAGAGACCTGGAAACAGGAAGCCAAAGCCCAGAACTAGATTCCCTTGGAGATATTTTTTGAAGGGAGGGAAAAAAAGGTGTTTTTAATTGGGCAGAGAGTTCAACCCACCCTGGGCCCCCGACTCCTCCTTACCTGCAGATTCTCCTCCTCTTTCACTAGTTCCTTGGGGGGAAACAGATCCTTGGCTTGGATGTACTCCAGGCTGGGGGGCCCTTCCTCACCCTGTGGGGAAGGCCTCAGCCCTAAGTCACCAGGCTCCATTTGGCCCATTAGGTCTCATTCTGCTCCCCTCCCCTCAACAAACCGGGGTACACCCCATACACACTTATAAAGGTTCTGGTCACCAGAGGAGAGAAAAGAGGCCTGGCTTGGTTGGGACAGGGGGGTACTCAAGCCTATTAAGCCTAAGGGAAGAGTAAGGTCCAAAGAGGACCTGGGAATCTGCACTCCTCAAAAAGCAGCAGAACCAAAAAGAACCAAAATTTCCCAAACGGAAGAAGAGAGAAAACTAAGAAAAAGACTAATGTGAGGGTAAGACAGAAGTGAGAATGGGAAGTGCTGCCCTGAGAAAAAGGAACCAGGTGTGGTTGCTGGTTTTAGAGATGAGAGGGAAAACAGGCACCTAAGACCACGACCTGTCAATCTGGTGGGTGAGGGAGACAAAGAGGAGTGGGTTGGGGGATTCAGTCCCAAGCCTCTAGAGGGCCTTCATGGTTGCTTTCAAAAGGAGGATGTCTTTTGGAGCTGAGCTTATCTTCCAGTTAGGCCCACACTGCTAAAGAGCCCCCACCACCTGCCAAGCAACCTGCCCTGCCCCCTGATCAGAGGGGAATTCCTAAGGAATAACCACAGCAAGCAGAAGTAACTCCTCTCCCAACCACCAGGGAGGGGTGAAGAGGGGATCCACGCACCTGGGAGAAACCGGGAGACCCAAGGAAGGCCAGGGGAGAGAGAGAGGAGGCCTGGCAGCCACCCACGAGGGATGGGGGAGGGGGGCGGTGAGAGGGGAAGGGTGGGAACATCTGAGAGGACAGATGGGGGAAGCTGGGAAGGAGCATTAAGCCAAAGGGGGTGGGGGAGGACTGGGAATGATGCAGAGGTACAGAGCCCTGCAGAGGCAGGGAAGATGGAGAAGAGAGGCTGTCTGGGGGACAGTCAAGGAGAAAAGACTGGCGCGTCAGGTGAGGGTTGGAGTGGTAGAAGGGGGAGGGGACTGGAGCCAGGGGAACAGCTCAGACATTCTGTGCTCCCCGACCTGCCCCCCTAACATCCCAGCCACATCCCACATCCCCATGCAAGGATGCAGCGGGTGGGACCAAGATGGAGAGGTGGAGGTAAAGGGATGTACCCCTGCAGGGCGGGGCCTGGAGATCTGCAGTCAAGGGCAGTGGCTCCGGGGCCAAGATGGGTCAAAGAATTTCCACCCCGTCCTTCCACATCCCCCGGCACTCGAAGATGAAAGCAAGTCCAAGAAAGAAAAGGGAACCACCCGCCGCCCCCCACACCCCCCCCCCCGCCCCGCTCCCCTGCCAGGGGCCTAGGGAAGGGGGATGGGCGAAAATCCGGAATCTCAAGGGTTGGACCTGGGCGGGGCTGGGGGTGCAGCATGCATTAGGACCCCTGGGCCCCCGCAGGCGAGGCCAACACTTACGAAGCAGCTGAGCATAGAGCAGGAGACGCGGGCGGTCAGGCTCATGGTCGCGGGCGGTCTGGGCCAGCGCACATGTCCCCGGAGCCGCTGCGCTGCCCGCCAGTGCCGGGCGCCCGCCGCATCCCGGCTGCGGTGCCTGCCAGGGGCAGCCGCGGCGGCCAGGAGGCGAGCGCGCTGGTAGCAGGGCCTCCGCGGACTCCCGCGCGCCTCTCCCCTACTCTCCACAATGGAGCGAGCCCGGCTCCGCCCTCCCGCACGAGCGCGTAAGAGAGGGGAGAGACCCAGGCTGCGAGAGGAGGGATGGGGCGGAACCTTGCGGTCCCGCCCACAGTTCCAAGGCTCCTCCCTCCTTAGAGCCCCTCCGCAGCGTGCGAGGGCGTCCTCTGGGGAAGTCTAGGGGCTTTTGAAGTCTGGGGTGCGGGACTGCCCCCAGATAGCGTGAAAAGGTAAGGCAAGACCTCCTACATCTTTTCATTTCCCATATTCCCAGGTGAGCCACCCCACACCCCCCTTTTCCCACTCCATCCCCATGCTCTCCCCACCTTGAGTTCCCTCAAAGCCTGTTCTGAATTCTCAAAATGGAGCTCGCCTACCTCCACCCAGTGACCTTTCCAGTTCCAAGGCTTCTTCCTTTCCTTCCCAAACCACCACCCACCATACCCCTGTCCATCAGTGTCCTCCCATCCCCTAACGTCACTAAATCCCGTTCCCTTTTTTTGCCCCTTAGAACGTACACTGATCTATGCCAGTTAGTCACTCCACACTCCTGAAAGGGAAGTTCTCTAAGTGTTTTATTCTAAGACCCCTGCCCAACCCTACTCTTTAAGCTCCACATCTCCCTTGTTTCACATCCTCTGACATCTGGGTAAGAAAGTCTTTCTTGGAAAAGAATTTTTTAGGCTGGGAAAGAGAAGACTGGAACTACAGACCACAGAAGCATGCAGAATAAAACTTGAAACCCGAGAGAATGGAGGGAGTTGGGTAGAGGGCCGAGGAACAGGGAGCAGTGAAAGGCTCAAAGTGCCACCAGGAGTCACAGAAGGAGCTGGTGAGAATCCCACACTTTCCTGTGCCTGGTTACTTTCAGAAACCAGGGCTTTGGTTTGGATTTGAGGGCAAGGGAGGAATAGGAGAAAACCTGACATTGCATTAAGCATCTACTATGAGCCATACATGTTCCAAATATTATCTCACTAAAACCTTTCAGCTCCCCAAGAATTAAGCCTTATCCTGTTTTACTGGTGAGACATCAGGCTTAAAAAGAAAGTATGCCATTTACCTAAGCTATTTAAGTGGTGGTGCTAGGATTCAAAATTAAACTAGGCTAACCCTGAAGCCAACAGTCTATTCAGGGTATTACAGAAAAGAAAAAGGAAAGGGGCTATCAGTTGGTGGGGACCAAGACCAGCAAGCTTTCTAAGAAGATACCAGAACAGTACCGCACACACCACATACCCACATGCCTAGGGAGGGAAGGAGAGAGTCCTCTCACCAGCTGAATTCCCTAACATGTCCCTAAGTACAGAAGATACCTAAAGGAACTGAAAAGAGCAAGGGCCTGGTATGGGCCAGGGCCTACAATTCTCCACTCTCTTCTCATCTCACTGCTTCCTCTCCTAGTTCTCAGGGATAAAGTAAGGGGTTCCCTGAACTTGAGGTGAGACAAGGGCACTTACAGTCAGTGTAAGAGTATACAGGATCATTACAACCCCCTCCCTAACCCATCCCCAGCACAGCCCAGTGATATTCTGGGCATCTTGAGGCTGCTGTCCTGCTGTATATCCAGTCAGCTATTGGCTGCAGTAGCTTAACAGACAGCAGCACCTTAGAGCTGGAGAAGCCCCAGTGTTTTGGTGGAGTCACTCCTGATACAGGACCCACAATATCCAAGGGGCCCACTAGGAAGTACAAGAATCTTGAGATAAAGGAGGCCTGGTTTTTCAGGCCAGAACAAAGAGAACAGAGAGCTTCCACCAGGGACCCAAGAAAAGCAAGAGAAGGGCCATTATAAAAGGCTAAAAGTGCCAGTGGTAGGTAGTATAGGGAACGCATGGCATATAGCATGTGCAAAAAAAGACTTCTACAGGCTCCCTGTCCCAGGGTCATATACTGGCTGATGTTTTGCAATCTACAGAAACCCTAATTTATTTCCAGCTCAGATGAACCCGTTTAGGAGCTGAACAGAGTAGCCTGGAGCTCAAGGTCCAGGAGGGGCAGGGCAGCTTCATGGAGAAAGACAGGATTACAGAAAACACAACGATCTGAGGAAAGGGAGAGTACTCACCATTCTACTGTGGTGAGGGTCCTGGCTGCCTGCTTCTTACTGTAAGAAGACAGAGAAACATAGGATTCAAGAGCACCGTTAATATTACCTTAGAATCAGCAAATGCCACACACCTACTCCGGACCTCTAACAGAGAATCTCACAGAGAATCCAGCCTCTCCACAAGTCCCCATGCCAGACAGAGGCAATGCGAGCTACATGGGGAGAAAAGCAACAAGTGATTCTGCAGGGCATGAAGTCAGTTACAAAGTTCTGGAGCAGGAATGAGTGTCATCCAAGATTATTCAGCAAAATTCAAGAGTCCTGATTCTGAGACCCGAAGGAGAACACTCCAAACCCTATTCTTTTTGGGAGAGCAAAGGAACTTCCAACTCTGAAACGAGAGGCTGCACAACCAAGACTTACTTCAGGCCTTGGTAGGGATATGAATCCACAGGAATGCTCTGCCAGCCTCTAAGTCTGGGAGTAGCACCCACCTGACCTGTTTACTGGGGGCAGAGTCCAGAGCAGAGGACAAGAGGGAGGGGACCACAACCTGTGAGCAGAAGGCAGCGGCGTTGGATAGGTCCTGCTGAGTGTACTTGACACCAAGTGGGATGCAGGATTGTGGGAGGCCACACACAACAGGGACAGAATCAGGCCAGTCCAAGGCCTCCGAGTCAGTACCTGTCAAATGGGCCTAAGCAACAGAAATTCAGGATGGGCCTCCTTGGCCCACTTAGGGAGCCAGGCCCCGGTTTTACTGACACTTTCCTTCATGCCTGCTATCCGAGCTCAGAAGCAGTCCAGCAGTGCCCTGCGCCAAGTCTGTGGGGATAAAAGCCTCCATCTGTGGTGTTGCCCGCCTCCCTGATCACAGCCCACCCTTCCTCACGGGGGAGCCAGCAAGCGGCAAGCCAGAGGTGCTGCCTCACCGCCCACTGGCACGCAGCCTCAGGGAAACGGAGGGAGGGAGGAAGGGAAGGACAAGGACCAGACCTGCGATGCCCAGGGCTCCCAGACCAAGGGGATCTGGCCCCGGGGCGAGGGGGGAGAGGGGGGGCGGGCCAGGCTGGCAGAAGAGCCCAGGTGTCCAGGTTCTAGGGGCGGAGCCTAAAGATTCGGAGGCGGGGCCCCGAATGACAGAGGGCGGGGCTCATGAAAAGCGGAGGGGCTGGGGCGGGGCGGGGCAAGACGCAGTCGTTGCGGTTCCCAGACTGGCAGTGCACGGGGCACGGTGACTCACCCAGGCGGCGTCCGCCCGACCCTCCGAGGCCGCGCTCTCACCACTTCCGTCTCCCCCAGCTGCTGAGGCCGCGCAGCTTCGACCCCACCACGGTGCCTCTTACCCCAACCAATCGTATCTCCGGTCTGTGCGCGCCCTGGCCAATAGCCACACCAAGTCCCGCCCTGCCCCCACCACGCAGCCGCCGCCCTCACTCTTCACTCCGCTCATTGGTCAAATAGGGCAGACGCCCTCCCAGCCTTTAGCCTATCGGGTGTCGGAAGACAAGACAGTACCTGGGAGGAGGAGGTGCGGCCCTGGAGAGGAGGCTCGACCAATGAGAAATCACAGCGCGTCCCTGCGGCAGCCAATGGGAGAGCAGCAAAAGGGGGGCTGCTGGCTTAGGCTCCAGGGGCCGGAAGTGGGGGGTGGCTGTCGCCTGCTGGTAGCGCAATTGGAGGCGGGGCCTGGTAGTGGCCCTACAGCCACTTCCGGCAACGACCGTGCTTTGGGTGTAGTTCTCAAATAGATTCCCGGTGGCACCTCAGTTTATCCATTTCAGTTTTGGTTTCGCTGCGGTCATCGCGTCCCAAACCCAGAAAGGGAGAAAAGACCCCGCGGGCTAAGGGAGGAGGCAGGCCTAGGCTCGAGGCTCTGCCTCGGTCTTCTTCGACTGGAGGCGAAAGGGTTTCCTCTCTTCTGCATCTTGACGGGTTCCTCCAACCCTCACTTTGCATCGGTGAATCGACCCTGCCGTCCTTCGGGACCTGCATGGTGCCGTCAGTCCTGAGTAAAGATCTCTCACTTGTGAGAGATGAAATCTGGATCTCAGGTTGCCACTAGCTAGCTGCGACCTCCTGGTCTGTAAGGAGTGGGAACAGGACTCACCCCGCTCTTCGCTCCTCCCTTTCTCCCTCCCCGGCCCCGGGGAACCAGAGCAGGCAGCATGGCTGAAGGTGGCCGCTGGAGGTCGCCGTGGCCGTGCGACACCACCAACCCAGCCTAAATGGAGAACCGTTGATTCAGACTCTCGACCGATAGCTTCACTTTGGGAGTTGGCCTGAATGCTTTAATACTAGCCCCTGGGGACAAAACTGTCTTCACGTGTCTTTGTTTATAGAACATTGGAACTTTTACCACAGCTGGTAAATTCCAGCAAAACAGGAACCTTGCCCGTGTTCGCTTTAACTCCAGGATCTAGAACAGCGTCTGCAACCTAGCAGGTGCTTAATATTTGTTAAATGACTACTGAACTCGTCCAGGACAACGATTGTACTTTACTCCTAGCACTTACTACAGTTTTTGAAGATCACAAGGGTTTCCGTATTTGTTCAGTGTTGTATCACAGGCTTCCTAGAGTGCAGAGTTTAATTCTGTATATCCCTTTCCCCAAATCAGGGAAAAAAGGAAGTCAGGAGGCTGCATGCAGGTAATACCATGTTTTCCCAAGAGCAGATTTCAGATCCAAATCTTCTATAGAACTGAAACTACTGTATGTGGGAAAGATGAAGAGGGGATCAGGCCCTAGATAATAGAGCTGTGGTCAGTGTGATGGAGAGGCCAGATTGGATTCTAGGCAGGGACTGAAACCTGTCATAGGAAAGGAAAGTTTTCCCTACTAAAAGCCAGAAACCAGCACCCTCCTTCAGCACCCTTTCAAAAGTGGGTCCTAGGATCTTCTTGGTCTCCAGGGGATGGTAAAAATACAGACAGTGACACCATATGGCAGCCATAGATTTGTTAAACTTTATTTCCTCTGAGTCTCTGGGGAGGCAGCAGGGATGTAAGGCGAAGTGGCAGTAGCTGCAGGGGCCTGAGCAGAGCTGGTGCTGGGACGGGCCGGCCTGGGCAGGATGAAGAGGAGATTTAAATATCCAGGATTGAAAGCCAGCTAATGGGTCTCCTTCATCTGTCTTTGGATTTTGTGCAGCATCTCCTGCATCCGCCGCAGCTGGAACAGGCACACCCATCAAAATGGGGCCTTTTAGAGAGTCCTATAGTGTTAACAAAGTGCCCCCAAGCTCTAATCCCTTGAGCCAGGGCCATGGAAGCCCAGAGGTGTGATGGAGACCCTGGGTAGAACCATTAAACCACAAGTCCAGGTGGTTTAATGGACCATTAAACCCAGATAGAAATACTGAGGTTTATAGTTAAGCAGGGACTGCCCCCAGGCTGTCAACCCCTACCACCCCACACTGCTCTCACCTCCTCATCTTTCTCTCGGATCAGCCTCTCAGTTTCTGGATCTGTCCCTGGTGGGACAGCAGGGATGGGGAAGTCGGTACCACTCTCTCGAGTCAGTTTGCTGAGGGGAAGGGGAAAGGAGGGTTGGTAAGGCTAGGGGGACCCCAGCACCTGCTTGGACTGAGCCCAGGGTCTGTAGAAGAACAAAGGAAGGGCTTGGTCTCACTCAAGGCTGTGCTTGGGATCCCCACCCTTGCCAGCTCTGTCCTGGCTTCTGGTCATACTTGCGATTCCTCTCTTTCACCACCAGGCGGGTCATGCTCTGGATGCACTGTGCCCGGTAGTTCTCATAATGTGTCTCCCGTGTCACATCCTTCAGGTCCTGCATGTGAGTACGCACCAGCATTGTCCTCAGCTTCACAAAGTCGCAGTGTCCTGGATTTTCCACTGCACAGCAAGGCTAGGGGTCAACCAGGAGCACTGGGAGAGCCACTGAGGGCAAGGAGATACCCAGGTCACCAGCTCAATGCTTTACCTTCCACAATGCCCCAGGGGTAGAGACGGCCCCGAACTCGCCGCCCTCTGGCCTCTACCACAGTGTTGCTGCCAATTACAGCAAATGGGATACTTTCCTGGAAGAAGTTAAGGGTGCCTGGTCAATACTCCCTGTTCTCACCTGTTCTTTTTCACCTATATCTTTATCTTTTCTGCTTCACTCTAGAAAAGCAGCGTGCTCTCCCACCCCTTATATAGAATTCCACTTCCCTCTTCTGCCCAGAAGAAACAAGATGGAAAGGGATGCCCTCGCGTAGCCCCACCTTTAGGGCTTGGTCCTGTAATTTGAAGTCTTCATCCTCATCAGAGTCACAGTCTGGGAACTGATAGACCTTGATTCCAAAGTGCTCAATCTCCTCTCGGATCTGGCAAACACATGAGGGCCCACAGTTCTGGGGACCCCATCCTTTCCAGAAGCCCAGTTGCTACCCTCCCCCCACCGGCTTCCCTCACTTTGCGTTTCTTGCGCTCCACTTCAGGAGGGGTCAGTGTGTCCGCCTTAGCCAAGATAGGCACGATGTTGACCCGCTGATGCAGGGCCTTCATGAATTCAACATCCAATGGCCGGAGCCTGGGAGATAGGAATCTGTGACCACCTGCTAGTGGCAGCCCTGCCCTGGTGCTCCCAGCCTGTTCCCTTGGCAGCACCTGGTAGTGTTGGGAGCCTCAGGCTCAGACCATACCCGTGGCCGAAGGGTGAGATGAAGTACAGGCAGCAGTGCACCCTGTTGTCTTGAATGTTCTTGCGGTTCAGGCCACTCTCATCTCGGAAATACTGCTCAAACTGCTGATCGATGTATTCTGCCACAGGCTTCCAGCTGGAGCAGGGACAGACAAGCAGAGAAACTGTGGGAGTGGGGGCTGCCTCGTGAGCTTTGGGACTACAGAGTAGCCCACATCCTGAGCAGTGTTTTCAAGACTCTGTTATCCCCTGGCTTGCTTTACTACATCTTCAGGGAGGTCCCTGGGTGGGACAGGGGTGCATCTGACATGTCCCAATAGAAAATCAGACTAAGCACACAGGCAAAGTTCAATAAATGCTAGTTTGATGAGAGGAAAAAAGCCTAGGTGACCAAACAAACCAATAAGAATAAGGTGCCTGCAGGTGAACACCAATTGGAAGCCAGGACAGCCCTCAGTCAGGTTCACAGTCCAGCCTCAGAATCTTTATTTATGTGTTTCTACTCTAAACCCACCCTTCCATGAAGGCTCCTTCCAGTGTACATCTATGTACACTATTCTCCCCTTCTCTCCACCACACTGTAAATATATATGTATACATATACACACTTGGCCTTCTGACTTGTCTCTGTGTCTGCCACTACACTGTCTGACCTATTTACTAACTGAAGTTGACTGACACATATGTTAGAGAACTGCTGCCAACCCTTCCCATCCCCGCTGACACTAGACCATAAGCCTCTCAGTGACAAGGATGATTCATACTTGTTCTGTATCCCTTAAAATGCCCAGCACTGGTTGGACACCTAGTATATGCTCAATAAACTCCTACTTGTTGACTAAAGTATATGTGGAGGTGCACTGTATACTGTGAAGTGCCAAGCAAATGAAATGATTATTCTTGTGGAAGGAAAGGAAAGGTACGTAGGTTGATTGAAGGAGAGGGTGATACTTGCTACAGTACGAACCAGGTGCTGGTTTGGGTACAGTGTCATGGCAAGCCCAGTGTACTGAGGCATATACCGAGAGTAAAAAGGGTGATGATGACACGGAGGCCACCTCGATCCATCAGGAATATTTACATCAGGAGACCATGTACCATGTGCCAGCACAGTGCTGTGGCAAGAATATAAGAAAAAATGGCCCTCCCCTCAAGACTAAGACACTGAAACTGAAGATGAACCAGTGTGCTGAGCTGAAAATCACATGTTTTAATGATAAAGCATGTGCTGAGGACTCAGAGCACAGAAAGGTCTGTAAGAGTCTGATGAGTCTGTGAGGCAATTACCCAGGGTCAGCTTTCTGGGAATGCAAACTGTGCAATCAACACCAGGTCCTGATCTCAGAAGGGCCTATGCTTGGTTTACTTCTCTGCTGTGGCTGTCTTGAAATTCTTAGTCATTCTAACCAAGGGGCCCTGCATTTACATTTTGTACTGGTGCTGCAATTATAATAGGTATAATGTAAACAACCCTTTACTTTAGGGGTTTTTTTATGTTTATTTGTTTTGAGAGAGAGAGAGAGCATGCATGTGAGCAGGGAAGGAGCAGAGAGAGAGAAAGGGAGAGAGAGAATCCTGAGCAGGCTCAACACTGTCAGCCCAGAGACCAACACAGGGCTCCATCTCATGAACCGTGAGATCATGACCTGAGCTGAAACCAAGAGTTGGACATCTAACCGACTGAGCCACCTGGACACCCTACTTTAGTTGCTAATACACATTCACATGCATCATTCTGGGTGATTTTCAGATCAACTGGATAAGATGGTAAGGGCCAGTATGTTTCAACTGAAGAAACAGGAATGCAGTCATTTGCTGAAGACCACGCAGTTACTGTATGCTGACCCAAGATCTGAACTCTTGGGCTAGCCATCTTAACACTGCCTGCCTAACTTCTTCATCAAGGGCACCACCTTTTCTCCTGTCTTTATCATTCATCCTCCTTCTCATCTACTCATTTAGGTCTGACCATTATCTAAGCATCCCTCCAGTTTCTGAAAAAATAAAGCCAAGGATGATGGGGTATGTGGCAAAGCCACCTCTTCTTCTGGAAGGTAGCCTAGAGGACGCCTGGAATTTAAACAAAGTTCAACCTATTTTTTTACCCTTTGCCTCCTCTTTCTCCTCCTCACCACTCCCTCAGTGCACTCTCATCCCTTTAATAAACTTGTTTGTGGCACCTAAAATGTTGCTGGCGAAAGAAAAGGAAGGAGGGGAGGTGGTGTTTATTGAGCCCCTACTAGATGTCTGGCCCTGTGCTACATGTTTCCACATGTGTTTGCTTTTTTTGAGGCTCTTCTTTCTTATCTTGTGTCTTCACCCCCATTACAGAAAGTACATTAGGTCAGAGTCAGAAAGTTCATTAAAGATCATCTATTCCCAGATAAAGAAGATGTGACACACACAGACACACACAGACACACACACACACACACACACACAATGGAGTATTATTCAGCAATCAAAAAGAATGAAATCTTGCCATTTGCAAGATGCTAAGTATTATGCTAAGTGAAATTAGTCAGAGAAAGACAAATATCATATGACTTCACTCGTATGTGGAATTTAAGATACAAAACAGACGAACATAAAGGAAGGGAAGCAAAAATAATATAAAAACAAGGAGGGGGTCAAAACATAAGAGACTCTTAAATACAGAGAACAAACTGAGGATTGCTAGAGGGGTTGTGGGTGGGGGGATGGGTTAAATGGGCAAGGGGCATTAAGGAAGACACTTGTTGGGATGAGCACTGGGTGTTATACATAGGGGATGAATCACTGGAATCTACTCCAGAAATCATTATTGCACTATATGCTAACTAAGTTGGATGTAAATTAAAAATAAATAAATAAATAGGAAAAAATAAACAAAAAAAGATCTTCTATTCCCACTCTTTTCCTCTCACTTCAGCTGCCCTGTAAAGGGTGGTGGCATGCTCAAAGGCCATAAACTCCTGACAATTGTGGCTATGTCTGTGCTTATGTGTGCATCCGTGGACGTATGTGTGTGTGTAATGGGAAGGGGGCAGCTGGGGCTGTGCGTGGTCAGACATACCACTCTGTGTTGTTGACTGCATCCCCAAAACCCGGCGTGTCCACAATGGTGAGCCGTAGCCTCACACCCTTCTCTTCTATGTCCACTGCATGTTTAGTGATCTCCACAGTTTGCATGATCCGCTCTGCAGGAAAGGGAAACTGAGACCAGGGCAAGGGCAAGGACCTGCCCAGTCAGGACAAACCGCCCACCCCAATCAGCTTTGCTGCCCAGAATGCCTCATCCACAGTGCCCCCCTTCCCACCCCAGGCCGCCTGGGGGCCTGTTCTCTGGGAACCAGCAAGGAGCACATTTCCCAACACAGGAAATGCCGGTGGCTGTTGGCTCTGGCCCCAGCCTCTTCTCTGCTCCCGGCTCTTTTCTTGGATTCCTGGAATCCTTTGGGGGTCAGAGACTCACTCAGAGAGCAGGATTCTGGTCCCTGCCTGGCTTCAGCACCCAAATCTTTAGGGAGCTGGCTGGTGGGCTGCCAGGCTAGATAGGCCTATGGAGAGATGCCGTCAAGGCCCTCTAGGAAGCCATGGTTTCCTGCATGCTGGGGAAGGCCCCAGCCCCCAGGCTGTGGCATGAGTTTGATTTCCCAAGTCAAGTCTGCATGCCAGTCTCCATGCCCCTCTCCTTGCCTTACCTTCAGCACCGAGGAGTTTCCGGTCCCGGTACAGATCAGTGAGGAAGAGGCTATTGACAAGAGTGGATTTCCCCAGTCCAGACTCTCCTGACAGGCGAGAGAGGACAGAAGATAAGATCTATAGCCAAAAGGCAACCCCACCAGAACAAGGTGTGTAGAGAGCTGCTTTTTCATCAAATTGGGAAGAGACCAACTGAACCATAGTGTTGTAGAGCCAGAAGGAAGCAGAGAAAACAGCTTGTCTAGCCTTCTTATTTGAATGAGGCTCAGTGAGGATAAGAGGTTGCCCAAGGTCACACAGAACAAGGCAAATACTAGAAAACTGTTGGTCAGGTGTTCTTTGTACCATTTCAACCCCCCTCCCCCCAACACACACATACACACTTTTGGCCACCCATGGCTCATGGCTACTTTGCAAAACTGCATGGCTGCTGGCTGCTTCTTCCTTCCTTACCTATACCTCCTCCCCAAATACATACCAGCCCCACCTGAAACACCCCCTGCCTAGCCCAGCCCTTCCCCAGCTCTACCTGCCACCATGAGGGTAAAGTCAAAGCCTTTCTTCACAGACTTTCGGTGAACTTGATTGGGGAGGGTCGCAAAGCCCACATACTCCTTGTCATCCTAATGGACAGGAAGGCAGAGTGTGTCAGAGTGAGAGGCAGGAGGGGTCCCAGGACCCAACACCTTCTCCCTCCCTCCTAGGTCTTTGCCCCAGCCCTAGAGGAATGGTGTCATACTCCCTTGAGGCCCCATCTGGGGCCACCAGCAGGGCTCCTGCCCCTGCTGATAGTCAGTTTCCAATGCACCTGGGGGCCAACACCGCAGAACTGGTGCTGACACTAGACAGGAGAGGCCCCAGCTCAACATGCATGCATGCATATGTGCACACCTATACACACACATGCACATACGTGCACAGACACTCGGGATCTCTCTGCTCCCTCCCTGGGTCTTCCAGCACCAGCCCACTGAAAGGCAAAGACAGGGCTGGAGGCTCTACCTCAGAGGAGTCATAGGGATCAAGCTTGCCCCATGGGCTGCGGGGTCGGGCTGAGGGGCTGAGAGGGGCTGAGGCAGAGAAGTACTGCTGGCTGTCAGAGGGCTGGGGCCACGAGGGGCCTTTGAACTCCAGGTCATCCTGGTAGAGGTCTGGGGCCTGGGGCTTTGGCTCCAGAACTTGGGGCCTGGACACCCAGGTCTTGGCCTCTGGTTGGTGGCAGCTCTCGCTTCCTGGGAAATCCTTCACGAATTTGTTCAGTTCTGTGTCATCCGTGGCCTCCAGGAAGCGCTTGATCTGGGGGTTGGAGGGGAGGTGGTGGGAGGATGGGGGGGAGTGGGTAGGTGGCATGAAGGGAAGAATGAAGGAGGAAGTCCAGAGAAGGTGAGAGGGAGAGAGAGGAAAGTGATTGTGGTTAGAAGGGAAAAGAAACTGCACTAGCAGCCAAGCCAGAGGAAGTGCTCACCATTCCTCCCTCACCTGCTCATGTGCCTCCCCAGCCGAGATGCCAGGAAAGACCCTGGAGTCCTGGAGCAGCCCTAGGCAGCCCCCAGTTGTTGCAGGCAGCAACTGTTCTTGGGATCAGAGAAGCTCCAGTCCTGATGTTCCCTCTTGACAGGGTGCCTGCTGCCCTGCCCTTCCTGGGGGGTCTGGCCAAGCCAGAGGCCAGTGAATGCCCTAAAGGCCAGGAAGTCAGACTGAATAAGGGGGAGCAACAGAGGCATTAGAACTGAGACGAGGATGCGGGCTCAGGATCCAAGGACAGTGCAGAGAGTCAGTCAGAATGGGACAGGGGCAGGAGGGAAGTAGGGAGGGGAGAAGGGACCTGCCAGCCCCAGGTAAATCAAGAGCCAGCAGAGGGCCCTGTGCCTCCTGTCACTGCAGGTCAGTGAGCTCTGGGAGGGAGATGCAGACTCTACTGGGGGTGCTCACTCTCCAGGGCTCACTGCCCGGAGCTCAGTACAGTTGATCTGACACCTCTGTCCCTTATTCCAGACACTGTGCCACACCAGAGCCTGAGGGTAGGCCCCAGGAGACTAGGGCAAACCCGCCAGTGGATGCTGAGTGCAGGGTAGAAGGGAGCTGGAAGGGACCCAGTGAGGGAGGATGGGAGGACACTAGGCTGCTGACAGCCCCTACCTGTGAGGGACACATAGGAGACAGCACCCATCGGTTGTCTTTTGCCCCCTCTGCCTCGAGTAAGATTCAGCCAGCCACGCAGGAAGGGATCTGGCCCCAATGGTGAACCACAGTGGGGTGGACAAACAATGACTGGCTCTGTGTAGAGACCTGTTCCACCCCATCTCCCAACCTGGAAGAGAGGCCACTTCCCCCCACTCCTGCCACCAACTCTAGACCCTAAAACTTCCTCTCTCCTTTGGGGGCCAGTCCCCTTTGTGGAGTGCCTGGCAGTGCTGGGCTCAGCTCTGCTTCACAATACCCACATGCCACCTCCAGACAATGGACAAGGGCTGGCTTCAGAGGCTGACTCACTCCCTGGGGATTGGCCAAGCCAGTGGGGGCTATCCCGGACCACTGTGGAGACCCGGCCAGGGTGGAGAGAGAGAAGATGGCCACAGTCTTCTGCAGGTCCCCTTTTTACAAAGGGAAGAATTGAAGGAGGAAGACATACACATTGCCAGGTTTATGCTAGAGGGAAGTGATTTAGAGGCTACAGGGAAAAGTCCCCTAAGAACTACTTCTAGGCTGTCACCTCTCAAGTCCCCACACCTGCTTATAGCCATCATCTCCAAGGCTTGCCTGGACAGAGGGGAGGAAAGAGGCCCTTTAGACTGAAACTGGAACCAGCATGTGGGGGCTTAGTGACCAAAAGAGGGTGTCCTGAAGCAAGCCTGACCTAACAGGCTCTTCTCAGCAAAAGTATTTATGGGATCCCATGGAGCAACTGTACATCTCAGTTTGTTTGTTGTTGCAGCATAATGATTAATTGTGCCCCTTTTCACTCTCAAAAGTGTCCCGGCTTGGACAATTAATTATATGCAACAGAGAAGAGATGGGACTGAGGAGGGTGGGGTCCCACAGGTCCTGTTTTCTGGCAGCTAGAGTCTGGGGAATTCCAGGAAATCCCGCCTCTCTGCATGACCCCACAGTGACCCAGCAGTTGGTCAGGGTGGAAGAAAGAAGACTGTGTTCCACCTGGTTTCCCCAGGAGCACTGAGCAGAGGGGCAGCAGTTAAAAGAGAAAGGAAGGCCCTGATTGGGACCCCTACCATCCAGTCTTCCAAAAGTCACCAGGAACCCAGCATCATTCTCCCTGCCAGTCCTGGCTACTTGTCAGCAGGAAGCGGCCCACAGAGGCCCTAGACAAGGCGTCAGGCACTAGGCTCCTCCTCACCTGCTGCCTGTCCTTCCCCACCCCCAGCTCCCAGGGTAGCACCTTACCCCAGCTTCAGTCCTGTCCTCAGGGACAGAACTACCTTGCCATCCCAGTGAATGGTCCATGTCCCTCCCACACTTCAGATACCCTGTCGGCAAGCTCTAGGTCTAATTTTATCCCCCAGGAAAAGTTGCTCACACACGGAAACAACCTGGTCTCAATGCTCTTGTAATCCAGCTTCCTGGCTTGCTCCTTTCCCTTTCTCTTTGGCCCCCCTCCCCCCTCCCTGTCTCTGTCAGGGGCCAAAACAGCTTGTGGAATGTCGTTCCCCACCCCATCCTCCTCCCTTTCCCTTGGCTCCCACCCTCCAAGGACAGCTCGGCTGCAGCAGGATCACTCTGTCTCTCTGCAGTCCCCTCCAACTCTGATTGGCTGTCTCATGACGCCTGCCCGCTGCCTACCCCGGTGGGCACAGCACCAGCCTCCCGAGTCTGTCTGCAGCACAGGCTCTTGATCCACCTGGCCTGTTAACCCCCAAGGGCACCGAGGCCTGCCAGAGGGTCATGAGCTGTCCCCAAGGTGACCTGGCCCATCAGTACACGGGGACAGCCACCCAGGAGACTCCACTGTCAAAGGACTCCAATCTCTTTCACCTTAACTTTAAGCAGTGCTGAAGTAGGGTGGGATGTCCTATAATCCCCTAGAAATATGTTCTCATGAGAACAGCCCTGCTTTTCTTCCTAAGCGTCCCTTTGTGTTTTCCAGCAGAGAACCCCAGTCTCTTCAGACATCTGCCCCTAGATTTCCCTGCAGAGTCCCAGCCACAAAAGGACTCCTCCCACCCTAGGATACCTGACCTCTGACTCATGGGGACCCATATCACTTCCATCACCCCACTGCTTCTAGAGAGTCAATGGAAGAGCTGCTAGCACTCGTTCTCTGAGAGACCAAAGGGAGGCTGGCATCCCAGAGGCTTCAGAGTTGCCAATTAGGTGGGAGACAAACTGAAGGGCTTGGCTGGAAGGGTGCAGATGGAGCGCCTGACTGGGAATCAGGAGGCCAGTGTTTCTGGTTTGTCCAGAAACCTTCGTGATTTTGAATATTGTCTTAATTTCAGGCCTCTAATGTCCAGTTGTGAATGGCCCTTCCTTGCCTCCCAGGAAGGCTGGGGAGAGATAACTCAAGCTGTTTTGAAGCTGAGGAGAGAGAGTGTACATCTCAAGTCATAGGACTGTTATTAATGTTGGCCTATCATTCTTTTCCCATGCAAACTAAAACCCCCAGGGGAGGTTTCCAGGGGAGGCTGGGGAGCTCTCCCCACTGTACCCACTGACCTCCATAGTGGCTGGGACACTGATCTCCTTTCACAGAGAGACCTCTTATAGAGAAGTCTGGCTTGACATAAATCAGTCAGCCTAAGAACTCGGCCTAAGAGGCCTAAAGCTGAGGACTGTGGTGATGGTGGGGATGTCTTTTAATTAGAGGGTGGCTTCAGCCAAGTTGAAAGCACCAAGACCTCAGCTGAACTGAACTTAGTGTGTGGCAGAAAAGCCCCTCTTGGTCCCTGCTGGGCTTGGCAATGGGGACAGTCAGTTCTCCCCAGGCTTCTATCACTGGAACAATCAGTGTGACGGTACCCATGTGGAGGGAAGTGGGGCAGGGATAAAGACCAGTACCACTTGGCCTCTCCCAGGAACCCCCTCTGGGGAAGGTCACAGAGTCACCAAGACTTCCTAGCCAAAGCTTGGGCCTCAGCCTGGAAACAGCTTGAAAGACAAAAGCCCAAAAGGTTGGCCTTTCCAGACCTGGAAGCTTCTGATTCCATGGGGCCCAGGGAGTTCCCTTCTGGAGGCTGCCCACAGCCAACATCCTGCCCCACAGGCTGGACATGGATCTCCTCCTATTGTAAACAGCCTGTGCCTCCTAATGCAGTGGGCAAATGTTGGGGGGCCTCCAACCTGGGAGGAGAGGCTGGCATGGGGCCTGGAGGCATTGACACCCAGCATAATGTGTTTGTGGCAGGCTCTGGCAAGGATGGCAGAAGAGCTGGCACCCTTACAGTCAGACATCAAAACTTCCTACCTGGGGGTATCCAGGAGGCTGACTGGGGTTAGTATCTCTCCTTCCAGTACAGGCGGGTGGCAGGAATGAGTTCCCCCACCCCCACCACTGCAGAGGGACCTGGTTTGGGGTAGTGTAGGATGCAGCAGGAGGAAGCTTCCCCATGGGTCCTGTCTCAGAGGCAGTGATGTATAGACGATCCCAAGGGTAGGATGGTAGGCTAGGCTTCCCTCTCTCAGGGGTCCCTGGGTAGAGGGCGCTGTGGGAAGAGCCAGGAGATGCCCTTTGCCAGGCTGCGGGAAGGAGGGCCCAAGCGTCTCACCATCCCTCTCCGGGAGGCAGGCAGTGTTTGTAGGCCTCCTCTGTGTGTCTTCCCAAGGAAGTTGGTGCTGCCCCTGAGCCCAGGGTAGGTGGGTGAGGAGGGGTCATCCAGGTAACAGCTGACTCAGGAAAGGGCGGGGGACCCTCACCTCCGCGTGTCGCTGACGCGCCTTCCCCAGCCTAACACGCGCGTCTCTGCCGGCGGGCCCCCCCACCTCCCGTCAGCACCGACCCAATCCCCGGTCCCAAAACGCGGACAGCACCCCAGCCCTCGGGGGCCGCTCCGCCGTTGCTCGGATCAGAGCGAGAAACTTGGAAGCGGCGACGCAACGCCGTCCACCACCAGCAGCCAGAGACAGCGCCTCCCGCCCGGCACAGCCGGGGCTGCTGCGCCGCTGGTCCCCGCGGAGCCGCTGGGAGCAGCGGGCCCTGCGCGCCCCGGCCCTGCCCCGCGCCCGCGCGCCTTACCATGGCTGCAGCCCGGGCCGGGCCAGCTCCGCAGGGACAGCGTCCGAGCGACCCGCGGCCGGAGCTGCGAGCCGACCTCGAGGGACCGCCGGCCCCCGCCCGCCGCCCAGAGTGCGGACCGGCCGGGGGCGGGGCCGGGGGCGGGGCGAGTCGGCCCTGGGGCGGGGCCTGCCCTCTGAGGCGCGGACGCCTGCAAAGCTGAAGGCGGCGGCGGGCGGCTGGCTGCGGGGAGAGGCGGGCCTTGCAGCCCGTGACCCCCCCGGATGAGCAGAGGCGCTCAGGACAGCGCAGCACTGCTCACCTGGCTCTTCCTTACTCAGCCCCTAAGAGTAGCCTCTTCAGGCAACGCATCACCGTGGGGGCTTGAGCAAACCCCCCAAGAAAAGGGAAAGGCCAACCTAGCATCCCCAGGAGAGGTCTTTCGAAGGAGAGGGGTTTGCCCCACGAGTCGGGAGAGACTCCATTAGTTACCGAAGGTTTTCAGGAAATGAACCTAACTGATGTCCAAGTTAACTGATTGTCCCTACCCCCTCTACACCTCCTAAGGTAGAATGTCAGACTTTCTCTACCTTTACCCAAGCTATGAAGAAGAGACAAAATGTTCCCTTCCTGCAGGACCCTAGATTAAAGATTAAAGAGGATTTGCTGCATAAATTATCCAGGGATCATCTGCTGGAAAGGTGGAAGGGAAGAGGCTGAGTGGCCTTTATGGGGCAGTAGAGTCTTGTCTGGCGCTGAGGGAAGTGGGAAGTGGCAGCCCAGGTGTGAGCCAGTCTATGCTGGGCAAGCAGGTGAGATGCTGTGGGGACAGATGCCTCAGCAGCTTTAGAAGCATTAGAGGCTCAGAAGGGTCAGCAGCAGCAAGGAAGAAGTAGATGCTTAGAGGGTGGGGGTTGGTGAGGATTTTCCGAGCTAATACAGGGCTGAGCTGGTCAGGCTTCTGTGAAAGTTTCCAGAAGTATGCCTCTTCCTGACTCCCACAAACTCTCCTCCAGGGCATGCTGATTTGCCTGAATACACTTTGAATAAAACAGGTCCACAGACATGGCCCTCTCTATTGGTAGAACACCCAGAAGCCTGCCTACTCTATTTCAGTCTGATCTGTGACCAGTGGTCATGGTTGGGATCAAGTTAGAACTTAGCAGAGGGACGGAGGGGGGCCTAGGTATACAGAGGAGAACACGTTCGGAAAACATGGGATGGCTATTGGAGACATTATTAGATATTTGGCACTGGTGGACTGAAGGACGGAAGGAGTGCCATTGCTTAAAGAAATCAGGGGCATTCATGGGCTAGCAAGTTGAGGAGGAACCTTCCTAGCTGGGTGACCTTGGGCAACTCACTTTACCTCTCTGGACTTCAGTTCCCACACCAGAAAATGAGGGGATTAAACTAGGATATCGCCAGCAGCTTGGCTCAGATAAGAGGGAGCATCTGAATGTATAGAGAGTTTCCTGGAAAAGGCCTGGGGTAGATGAAGAGATCTGAAGCTGTACTCAGGAAAACAAAGACATGAAAGAGTTTCTTTAGAGAGAAACCAATGGCTATTGGAAGGCTACAGAAGTAGCAGCAGCTGCTGCCGTCAGACCTGAACATCAAACTCACTACACAAAGCCCCACTGTTGGGAACTAGCTATAGGCCACTAACACTCACGTATGCACTCATAAGACTGCTTCTTGAGTGCTTCCACTGGCATTCTGCATGGCCTGGGCTGGGAGTGCTGGGCCGAGGGGAGAAAACCTATGTCAAGGAAGACAGGCCCCATCACAAACAAACCCTTGTTTTCCTCAAGTGTACTTCCCTCCTCCCCCCAGTCCTGGTTGTAGTCCAAGTGTGGACACAGACACGTCTCAGAAGGCAGCCCAGCTAGCTCATCCTCAGCTGTGGCTGGAATCCCAACTCTGCTCTGGCACCAGCTGCCCTGGCCCCCAGCAAGCCCTGTGTGTCCTGAGGCATGTTGGTGCCAGCTTGTTTTGAGGGAAGTGAGCCCCAAAGAGAGGCCTGGGACTGGAACTGGAACTCATCTCTACACCAAGACTCTTAGGGTCTTGATGCTCACCAGTGTCTTTGTAATCACTACATCAGCTGCCCAACATGAGGCATGTTGGGTGAAGTAAAAGCTAAAGACAGACTTTGAGCCATTCCATCTACATAAATCCTGCATACTAACTCTGAAGCACTGTGAGTTTCTGAGAGAACTTGGCCTTGGCTTAGGACCCCATACCAGCTTTGGCAATTAGCTCACTGCCTGAATATCCCTTCTCCTTCATGGGCCTCTTTTTCCCCCACTGAGAGAGAATTGGACTCCCCCCAACTCCAGCTCTTGTGTTCTGTGATGGTGCAGGTAGCGTCTGACACCTGGTCAGAAGCAGGGCCAAAATATAGCTGCCCTTGTATGAGTCACTGACCACTGAGTGCTCCTCCCCATCTCCAGTTAGCATGTGGACTGGCCAACCTTGCCTCAGGTACCCCTCAGTCCTTAGAGTCTCACTCTTCCTTGAAATTCAACATCCCAACAGGAAATGATATCCTTGACTAGAGTACAACTTCCCATGCACTGCTGGAGTGGGGATTTCAAGCCAAGGGTCTGGGGAATGAACACTTTGTTTGGCACAAGGGATGACTCTTCTGGGAACTCAGATCAGCACACACCTCCAGTCTGCTATCAGGAGGTCCCTCTGCTTAGGTCAGGCTAGCATGGTCTATGTGGAAAAACTCCTGGCCCCCTCCATTGGATCTTTCCTGCCTACCCATGGGTGAAGGTTGTGTGGCACCAAACTAAATAAGGATTCTGTACTTGGGCAAAGTCAAGGTCCAGGTTCAAAAGCCAAGAATAAAGAGTGATTATCACAGGAAATCAGGATTTCGGATCTGCATGACTAGCAAAGGCCACTTTTGCCTCTCAGTAGCAGAGTTTTCTTAAGTGGCACAAGAACTAATTGTATCTCCCTTCCCCCAGAGGTGATGAGTCACTGATGATATAGTCAGAGAGCTCTGGTAGGGGCAAAGAACTATTACCGGGTTGTGTCTTTCAAGGAAAGCTTAGCCAGCCTGTCCAGAAAGTTCTGTGCAAAGGCAAGAAACCAAAATACCCTCAACCTCACTCCCACCCCTAATGTTCCCCAGTGTCTCATGATCCTGGATCAGGCATGAAATGTGGGTGGTAATGTCAGGGAGCACTGTTTCCTGGCACCTGTTGTCTAGCTGTGGTAAGAGGCAGTTCTGGAGCCAGTAGAGTGCCAGAGGCCTGCCAGAGGCCTGCCAGAGGGCCTTTCCAACACCTTCTCTGCAGTAGGGCAGGGCACAGGAGCTGAGAGATGGAAGAGACTTACATATGCATTGGTGTGTGACCCCCTTCAAGAGCCCCCACCCTACATCCCATCTTCTTAAAAGTTTCCCACGACTAAAAACTGACTCTACTGCCCTTCAATCTTTGGGCAGTGTGTTATCAAAGGTCTTCATTACCTGGAGTTGAAACCTGTGTGTACCTGGACTTTACCCTTCAAGTGCCTCCATGCTAGAAGCTTTGCTAACTCATTTCACTGGACTTTGTTTTGTTCTTTGATGTCCACACTCTTTCAAGTGACCCATCTATAGACTTTTCTCTTCCAAACTAACCATAAGCCCCTCAAGGACAGCGAGTATGACCTCTACTCACTTCAATTCAGTGAACATGTGATATAATGTCCTCCTGGATGCCCAGGACTCTGCCCCCAGGAGGTGTCTGATCAATATGAATTGACTGAAAGGATTCATTGATTAGTTTTCCACTCTGATTTTGGAGCACAGACAAGCCTTGAGGCTCTGGGCCTCACTGACCCATCCATAACTTGCCCTTCATTCTGGCTGCTTGCCAGCTCATACTTCATCTCCCAGCCTTGTAATTTCCATGCAAAGACACAAATGTTACCCTCACTAAAACCTTTCCCTTCATATTTTGTGATATCTGAAGGTGCTGCTGAAATATTGATTAAGTTACTTTCCAGGAAGATGGGGCTATGGAAGAAGGGTTTCTACACCACATATGAATCCCTGGGGCAGGGTGCTCCCTAAAATACTCTCAGTCTTGATGAGCCAGCTCTGCAAAATGGGGAGCAAAAGTTCACTTCATAAGGTTGCCGTGAAGATTCACTAAGGTAACACACTTAGAATGGTGCAGGCACTAAAATGAGTGGTAGCTACTATCTCAGCTAATGAGAAAATTATCAACACCAAATCAGCAACTATCACTGTGACCATTTCTTTTTTTTTTTTTTTTTAATTTTTTTTTTCAACGTTTATTTATTTTTGGGACAGAGAGAGACAGAGCATGAACGGGGGAGGAGCAGAGAGAGAGGGAGACACAGAATCGGAAACAGGCTCCAGGCTCTGAGCCATCAGCCCAGAGCCTGATGCGGGGCTCGAACTCACGGACCGCGAGATCGTGACCTGGCTGAAGTCGGACGCTTAACCGACTGCGCCACCCAGGCGCCCCTCACTGTGACCATTTCAAATGCTTTCTCTACAAACAATTAGGAATGTGCATGTGTAATAGTGTAGAGGGATGGGAAAAGAGCCCTTGACTAAAGTGACATTGGAATGACCATGCTGCCACCAACTGTAGAGTCAGCTTCTCCAGCTGAACCCCACGCCATCTCTAAAAAACTAGTCTTGGTTTCAGACTTACTGAGCTGAATTCCCAAAAACAGCCATCATAGAGACTCTTGGAGCTAAATGACTTTGCCTGTGGTGGGTGTGCCAAGGAAATGACTTTGGCCCTGCCCTCCCACCTTCAGCATCAGAGCCTGAGCTTCTCTCAGGAGCTGCCTCACATTCTGTCCCCTTCCTTCAAGGGCGCACTTGGCCCCCAAGGTGCAGCTGTCTCTGGCCTCTCCCCTCATGGCAGCTGGGCCAAAGGCAGCTGAGCAGAAGAGGGTAAAGGGACATGGTCATTTCGTCACTCAGGATAGCCTTCCTCTGGCTGAGCAGCTGTCAGGGTGGCTTCTGTGTTACAGATTTTCTCCCTCGCCCAAGTATGCTTCCTTGCTCTCTGAGGCCAAGCTCCCTAATCTATCCAGGCCTGCTATTTCTCCTCTTACTTGAAAACCCCACCATTTCAAACACCACCAAACTTCTCTGATAGAAACATAGAATGTTGGAGATGGGTTCCAAGCAGGGAACCAAGTAACTTCTGGAAATACACCAGAAAGTCCAAAATAAATGTGGCAGGTTCTTCCCTATGTGGGATCATTCTGAGAAGAGTAAAAAACTAAGGGATTCTGGCCTCAGTTCTACCATCGACCACAAGGGAGGGGCATAGGATTTTCCTGCCCCCATTTTATAGTCAGAGGGAGCAATCTGCTCAGATCTCACAGTGAAGGCAGGACATCACCCCCCTGCCCTGTGCTTCCAGTGGCTCTTGCTGAGGCATAATGCACTTTAGCCTGTCCTATGGTCACCATTTGTCCTAGTTTGCCCAGGACTGGTGGGGGTCCCAGGACACAGGATGCTAAAACCAGGAACATCCCAGGCAAACCCTGAGTTGGGTCAACCTAGCCTGTCCCCAGAATAGCAATGTGGGTCAGAGGTTACCAGCCTCCCATCCAGCTCTGGACTTTGCTGCCCATGGTAGCTGAAAATGAACAAGGTGCCATCTGACACGAAAAGAAGCTGGGTATCAAGGGTCAGGCTGCTATGAAAAGCCTCCCGAGGTGCCCTGCCCCATTTTTAGCAGCTCTGCTCCATTCTTTCAGTTCTCTCTCCTCTCAACTATAAGCCTTGGTACAAAGCAAGAGAAAATAAGGGGAGTGGGAAAGATGGTTCTAAGGTTCCTTTCAGACAGCCCATATCCTGGGATTCTGTTAACATTCCCATGAATGCAGAGACTCCCTGTGTTCCTCCTGGACTCTGGATTTTTCTCTGTCGAGGAAGTCTGAGCAAAACTTCCCTGAGACTCAAAAGCCAACAGGAGGCTGGCCATACCATCCCCCAGGGGCCAAATGACAGGTCACTCTAAAGACACTGAAGTTTGCCTCAGGTATCACTGAGATGGCCTCCCCTGTTTCCTGGCCTGTTTTCCAGAGTTGGTTTCTTGCATAATTGATAGAGATAGAAGGGAGTAAACCACCTTGTCTGCTGACAGCCTGAGAAGTCATTTGCAAGGGCAAGTAGGTTAGGTGCTTTGAGGACAAGGTTCTTAGGGCCAAGGCAGCTCCATCCATCGGAGCATTGAAGCCCCTCCCATCAAGGGCTGCTTTATTCCAAGGAATTCCCCAGGACCGTGTGGGAAGACAGCCCCAGCTGACACCATAGGGCACCCTCAAGACCTTCCTGTTGAGCTTCTGCTAGTCTTGATACAAAAAAACAAAATCATTAGGAATGATTCCCTCATTCCAGCATAACCTTCTCTGGGGAGATTCCAGCCCCTAAATTACCAATCCAAGGATGAGAAGCATCTGTAATCCCTGCTCCTTAGACAAAAGGGCCTTGAGGAGCCACTTGGGAAGAGACTGACACTTAAGAGAGAGAGAGAGAGAGAGAGAGAGATGGTTGAATCAGGCTCCATCCTCAACTATGGACCCAGAAGGGCCTGTGAAGTTCAACAACAAACATGCTGCTGTTCACAAGCCAGGAGCTGTGGCTGGCCACCAGAGAATTCCTGCCAGGAATGGAATCTGGAACAGACTCTACAGTCAACCATTCCCAGATCGGAGGAACTAGAGGCCTTGGACACTAGCACCATCGTCTCTTTGTGGGAAGGTCTGTTGGCCATTCAGCCTGGAGGACAGGCTGGGGAAAGCCTAGCACTCTCATGGTTTGTGAGGAGTCCCTGGCCCACCTCCATGACACCGCACTTCCAAAGAGCCAGAGAAGACCAGCAGGCCCAGCTGGTCTCTCCCCAGCTTCTTTTCCCAGCTTCTGGGGAGCAGCTCTGCCGCCGAACAGGGCTGGAGAGCTGCAATTATCCAGACAGGATAAGAGCTATTTTGGGAAGGAGCCGTTCTGCTGCCAAGGCTTTTGACTTTCTAAACTAAAACAAGATGCACAAAGAAAGGGGGTGAGGATGGGGGAGAAAAGGGAAGAACTTTCTCAGTCAAAACCGTCATATCCAGAATGAGGGAAAACACTAACCCCTTCCCAAAGGTAAGAGACTAGCTATTAAGCTATCTCTAGCTTTGAGAAGGCGAGTGTAACCTGACCACCCCCCCCCCCACACACACACACACATCCCCTAATGACTCCTTCTCTCCAAAGTTCCTCCAAGAGCACATATTCAGTCTGTTGCATTTATTTGGACATTTGAGCACAAACTATTTCATATTGTTGTTTAAATGTTTCCTGTCCATGTCTTATCTCCCAAACCAGATGGTAAGTTTCTCATGGCCAAAGAATGTGTGTGTTCTGAGGCTTCAATGCTCTCTCCAGTAGTGCCTAGCAGAGTGCTAGGCATCTGAATGAAGTTGTTTATGAAAGGAAGGGAGAGAGGGAGGAAGGAAGGAAGAGCAAAAGGAAAGAGGGAGAGAAGGATTTACTGTCTCTCGTGGAGGTGATCTCTAAATGTAGTTGTTCCCACCCACAGTTGAGCTCAGGGCATGGGGCTGAATAAGAAGCCATGGCAGAGGGAGTGGCAGCCACATTTTTGGCACCTCCCCTTCAGCTGTTCCATCATCTGAGCTCAGGCTGTCCTGCTCCACCTCCTTTATTTGTTTTCTATCTGTAATTAACTGTCCATCCTGGGCTAACCTATGGATGGGACCCATTAAAAGCCATGCTAGGCTCTAGGTAAGGGAGAGATAGGGTAAGAGAAAGAATGGAGGCAGGAAGAGCTCAGACTATCTTATCAAACATGGGCTAAGAAGAACTAAAGTAGTTATAGGAATAATGCACTCTGAAATCAGGACACTCTTTGCCAAATTCAGGACACAGGGCTGCTGAGAGCAGAGTTTACCTTGTGCCTTTCCAAGTTGAGGACTCAAATAGTGTGTAACCCAGAAAAGTGTTCCCTTTCTGGATTGCCCTAGGCTGAAGAGGGGAGAGCCAAGTGGGGGCTGATCCAATGTATGGTTTCCCAGACAGCTTTTAGATCACCTTTGTGCAAATCTCCTTCTGGGGAGATGCAGCTCCCCCTACCCCGCCAAGTGCACAGCATGGCAAGTAGAACACAGGCTAGATTTCAGCCCCCACTTGCCCTCTCTGCTAGGTACCCTTGTGCAGTGAACAACTTGCCCAACTATAGGGAGAGTTCTGTCTGTCTCCCTCCATTCCTGCTTCCATGAGAGGTTAAGAGAGAGACTTGGATAAGGGGGAGCATGGGAAAACTGGAAGTAACTTCCCAGCAGTGTTCTTACCTCCTCATCTGTCATAATGGAGAAGTAGAAGTCAGGCATTCCCAAGGGACAGCAAATGGAATTCAGAGAGTACCAACAGGAAGGGAAAAAGAGAATTTTACTAAAGATCTCCGGTGGACTTTGGCATAACCTGGCCCAACATCCTTTCTAGTGAAAGTGGCCCAAATAGCAACAGCTAGTAAATTTACAGCAGTAAATACTGAGGACTCACTGTTACCAGGCACCATGCTAAGTGCTGTACATGTAGTAGCTTGGTTAGTCCTCTTCTAAATCCTAGAGGTAGCCATTGTTCCCACTGACAGTTGGGGCAACTAACAACTGGAAAAATAAAATAACTTACCCAAGGTCACAGTGAAAAAATACTAGACACAGGACTCAAACCTAATACTATAACTCCAGAGTCCACACTACTAAACCTCAGCTTTATAGAGCTTTGCTTTCTCTGAGGGGCAGGGACGCCTTTCTCTGCTCTTTGCTGCCAATTTGATAGCTCATGCGGTTGGGACTGGATTGCATTCACAGGACTCTCTCCTCCCTAGGGACTTCCTCATCCAGAGCCCTGGCCTCCCTCATGCTCACAGGAATAAAGCCTATCTTGGGCCACAACATTCAAGGCAGGAACTCTTTGTTACTAATATTCACTATATGAGGGTTGGTCCCCTCTCTCTCCACCAAAGAGGTCAAGAGTACAAAGGGGGGAAGGGCGTCACGAGGCCCTGGGGATACTTAAGGATTCTAGAGTTGGCTACAGGACCCACTGATGGCCTCAAGACAGAGGCCTGGACATCCCTGGAGATTGTGCCTGGGAAGCAGCCAATAAATACCTCCCAAGTCTGGGCAAGGGGGCTTGAGGAGAGTTCTGACACAAGACCCAAGAGGAGACCCATCAACCTACATTAGGGCAGGGTAAACCCTGAGTAAGACTGTGAAACAGGTAGTTTGTCTTGGTGACTTTTTTGGGGGGGGTGGGGAGGAGGGGGTTAAAAATCACGAGAGGTAAGACTAGCTAAACTGAAAGGCATAGGCTTAAATTGTTCTCCATTTCAGAAATGACTACTTCCCATTGAAAGGAGGCTCTCGAAAATGAAAAAGGTTCCAAGTCCCAAAGGAATGACTCTAATAGTGGAATTATAGTCAACCCTCTAGTATGTGTGGTGCTAATAGACCTAGCTCTGTAGATACATAGCGGTCATCCTTCCACCTGTCCTCCTGCCTCCCAAACCCCAACAACGGACCCACAGGAGGGAAAATCACAGACCTTTTAGCCACCAGATGACACGATTATACATTTCCTCAGACACATCTGAAAGTAACAGAAATTGTTGCTCTTTTTCACTGTGGGATGTACACCTCTCTCCCCACTACTTAACATTTCCCTTTTAGGCTCTACATTTCTCCATCCAAAGGTGCCCTCAGCCCTTGATCCTCTCCAAGAAGCCCCTGCAGTCTAGGACTAAATCCTGCCCCACCCTTTTCTCCACCCTCTGTGCCACTGTTAATGCCTTTCCCCTCTTGGAAGTCTAGGTCCTAGCGTATCTGTGCTTCACCTTCTCCACTTTGTTGTCAGAATATTTACCTGAGAACCTTATTTTCTTTACTAGCCCTAACCAGCCCTAGTCCCAACTCAGTTCTTTATCTCCATTCTTGGGAAGCGCTTCCTACCCTGAAAACCACTCTCTATTACTTTCCATTGAAAGGTTAAGCAGCGTTGCCTGGAAGAATCAATGCCTGATGCCTGCCCAAGCATCGTTACTGATGTCATTAGCTTGGAGCTCAAAAAAGCTGGCAGGGAAGGAATGGGGCAACAGGCTCAAGGTTTAGCTTGAGCACTGGCAGGAGAGCAGCTCTGAGGCCCAGAATGAAGAAGGGGACTGACTTTCCTACCCACCCCAATGTCCCACCTCACTAAATTGGGGCTGCACCTGGGCAGTCTGCTTCTTCACATACCCAAGAAGAAAGCACTAAACCTTTGAATGGGTTGTTTGGAGGTCTGCTTGAGGGCTTGTGGCATTTCCCTCAATGGTGCCTGGTTTGGAGACTCCTTTGGTGGTGATAGTGGTGGTGGTGTTGCTGATGGTGGTGGTGATGGACTTGCCTTCTCTCTCTGGAACATCATTTCCTCACAGAAAGGACTTGAGTCCATTTCAAAAAAGGACAATAAAGGGTCTGGGGGAAGAGGGGACTTAGACTCAAAATCAGGTGTTGTCGGCCGGCTTTGGAATGTTTCAACTTCAGGATTGAGTAAGGCCCACCATGAACAGTCAGGTCCATACCTAGGTAAGGCCCGAGGGGGTAAGGGCCGAGGGGTCAGTTCCAGTTCTGCATGAACCGAGGGCTTTGGGGAGGGTTCTGGATACCTGAGTGCAGGTCCTGGGGACATGCAGACACTTTCTGAGGGTCTTTGGGTGTGCTGCTTATAGCTGGGTTCTGGAGTGACAAACATAGATTTGTGGGGGTTCTCAGACACTGCTCGAGATGTCACACGGGGAGCTGAGTATAACTGTTCCGCTGAAGAGATGGTGACCCTGCGGCTGACCTCGCCATCTCCTCTAGTTGAGGACCTCAGGTTGGACTCTACTTCTGATGATATTAAGTTCTTTGGGGAGGTCTTCGTGTCAGTGTAGACAGACTGCTTAGGGATAGTCTCAGGATCTGAACGCCTAGGAACTCGGTGTCCACCACTCAAATCCTTTAGGATAGAGAGTCTGAGGGATGATTCCAAGTTCATATTCCTATGCAAAGTCTTGGGTTCTGTGTAAATTGGGCCGGGATGACTCATTTCACACTCTTGGCCAGGGATCTTTCTTTGGGCTGTCCGAGAGTCTGCACTGACTCGGCCACTGCTATGTTCTGGGCTAGAGGGTCTTCTTGGAGATCTGATCTCAGTAGCAGTCAAACCCTTTTGTATGGGTTCAGTTTGGACTGCTTCATCCTTTGGGTAAACCAAAGTCCTACGGGGAACTCTGACCCCTTGTGGGTACTGGACCTTGGAGGGTGGGTCTTCTTGCAAGATTTGTAAGTTATCCTTCTGGTCTACAAAACTCAACCGGCGAGAGGATTTGGCATCAGGGGTTAATGAGTAGCGATTACTGATGTCATGCCCTGGCTTGCTCTCAGCCCCTCTTCGTGCTGATTCCTCTCTGGATGGGCTAACATTCCGTTGTGTCTGGACAGCATGGGAAGCTGATGTTTGAGTTTGCTGGATCTTTCGATGAATAGAGGGATGGCGGTATGATTCTGATTTTGATCGGGCCTCGCTTCCTCGAGGGATGGGTGTTCCACTGGGCCCTGACTGGGGGGAGATAGAACATGGATAGTCTGATGCTGAATGGAAAGAGGGGAGATGCCCAGCTTCTGATCTTCGATGGGGCGAAGGACTTCGGGGGGCTGCAGCGGTTCGTGAGCTTGAGGCAATCATATATCCTTGTCCCCGCTGAGGGGTTGTGTTAGTAACCTCAGACCCTTTCTGTGCTGAAACTGCTACCTTGGACCCAGTTTTATTTGTCTTGACCATCCGATAGACTGAGCTCCTCTGGGTAGATCCCATATTTTACTGGCTGGCTTGTATTGAGGATCCTAATGAAGTCTGAATGTTTACCCTTGGCTTTAAAAGCTGCTGCTGTTGTACTCCCACAAAAGTGGCTGTTATTCTAAGAGTGTCTCAAATAGTCCCCTTAGCTACCTGCCTGGTGATGTCATAAAGGAAAGAGCTCCCTACTAAACATCCTGGCATACTGCCACAGTTCTTCAGAGAATCTCAAGCAGTAACTGCAAGGAAACTGCGACTTGTCTTTGGAGTTGACACCACCAGATCTTTGGTCAAGTTCTTAGTAAAACCAGTTTTCCCTAGTACACAGGGAAGGCTCCAGACTCTCCGTTACTCTCCACAGATTCTAGGAATTCCCAGACTCATCTAGAGAAGGAATCAGTCTGAATATCCTGCTAAGGCAAGGCTACTCAACTCAATCACTCTGTGTTAGTACCAGTTTTAATAAGATGCAAGTACAAAGTTGTCCCCAATTTAGTTGTATAGAAGTAAAAAAATAGAGCTCCATACTTTTCCAGGTATCAGAAGTGGTTTGGTTGACCCTGGGGTAAAAATCCAGATTTCTCAAATCATAAAGTCTCACATTCTTGGCCTAGGAGTGAGTATAGGATTGTAGGAAAGATTTGGAATTAGTCATTGGTTTCAATCGTAAATGACTGTGCACCTTACACAAGTTATTTGACTTGTCTGAGCTTTGGTTTCTTCATCTGGAAACCAACATCTGGTAGGTAAGTGTCACTCAAAAAATGTGAGTGTCTTTTCTCACAATCCTCTCCTCTCAATTCTCCTAATTAGCTGGACTTTGGTTCTTTCTTGATTTGAAAAGTGCCTTTGCATCTTGGATACCATTTTGGATGGGAGACACTGTCATCTTTCTTTCCCTTTCACATGCTGCTCTCTACCATATCCACATTCCACTATTGACTCTGAAGGGTCTTCATGGTTACAGGACAGTCAGATTCATTGTTTCTGGATCTTTAAAATCAGCTTTGATTAAAGACAAAGTTGAAACAAAAACCAACATGTTCTTAGGTAACAGGAATCTCAATAGGCCAAGAAACCTTGAGCTACTGACACGTCTTTAGAATATAAAACATTTGGCTAACCATTATATCTTGTTTTACAGAAAAGGATAAAAGTAGAATACAAGTCAGATATCTTGAAGACACTAAGGGTAAGCCAGGTTGAAATGAAGATGGTTCCTGTTTATACTTATTTGATATCTTGTTATAAAATTGAGACTGGCTGACTTAAAAAAGCTTTCCTAGGAGATTCTCCTTTCAATACGGTGACTTGTTGATTTATAACCTTTAACCACGATGCTATAATGCTTATCTGTTTGTCTGGGAAGATTATATTTCTCTTTATAAATTTATTGAATGAGTTTTAATTTCTCCATCAACATGTAACGTTAAGTCTGCTATCACTTTTTTGTTCTTATTAAAATCATCTCAGTACTTGTTTGAATAATTGTTTATATTCTCTTAATATTGGGGAAAATATTTTTTTCAGTGTTCAATTTCAGTACAAGTAAACACAAAAGGGTGATTCTTGCAAAAATGGGCAAAACAAAATACAGAATCTTGATATTTTCCTCATCATGAATAATCTAACTTGTATTAATCCATGCTTGAGTCACAAGTAGGTTCTTTCAGGGTAATCACACTCTCACTTCTCCTGCTCTTCCTACTGGCAGGGGTATGATGAAGATAAAATGTGATGAGATGTAAAAGCTATATTAAACTGTTTTATTTTGAATGGAAAGCATACAGCAAAGGACAGGATTGCCACGAATTGCCACTTGGTTGATGGGATTTGTGGGAGCCAGTCTCCAAGATGGCCCTCAGTGATTCTCATCTGCTAGTATTCATGCCTTTGTGTAGGCCTCTCTCATTCTGAATCAGGGCTTGCCCTCTGTGACCAACAGTTTATAGCAGAAATGATGGTCTAGGACTTCTGAAGCTGATCGTAATGGCACTGCACCTTTTGCCTTGGTGTAGGCAAAACCTCTTGGATTACTCACTCTGGGGAAAACCAGTTGCCATGTGGTGAGGAAACTCAATGGGAGACCCAGGTGGAAAGAAACTGAGGTCCCTAGTCAATAGCCAAGACAAAATTGCCAGTCATATGAGTGAGTCAACTAGTAAATGCGTTAAACTGCAACGTCAGGAGAAACCCTGCGCCACAACTGCCCACCTGAGTCACTTCCAAATCCTGATATATAAAAACTGTTAAAGATAAGTGGTTATTGCTATTTTAAGTCACTAAGTTTTGGAGGTAATTTCTTATGAAGTAATAGATTATGTAAATCAATTTCTCTAGTGTCAACTGTCATTAACCAAGCACAGAGACCAATATATAAACCAGAATAACAACCCACTAATATACTTTGAGAAACACACTATTGAACTGATTGGAAGCCAGGTCATTCTTTCCCTATAGACACACCAATTTCAAGAGGAAGAAAAGTTGCTTGGTGAACATGGAACTGGATCAAGAAGTCAGTATGATATCCCACAAGAGGGCAACACCTGTCACAAAGCACTAGGCATACCTAGTGAACTCCCCATCCACTCATCCATACAGCTTTAGCTGAGCATCCATCCCCATGTCTGGCACCTAAAACTTCCTTTTCTTATGCTTGACACTAACCATTCCTTTCTATTAAGCAGTTTTCCTTCAAATGAGTTCTAATAAAATTGACTAAGTTTATAGTTACTTAACTATGACATTATAGTTCTGCCTCCCACTGATTTAAGTATTCCTAAACCTTCTATTCTCCAAACAGAAAACAGCTAAAAGAATTATGAAAAGTTGAAAGGACTATTTTACTACTTTAATAAGCATCTTTCCTGAAAGGACTATTTTACTACTTTAATAAGCATCCCTCCAGATATCTATGCATTTATCAAATGTAGACATTTATGTATAAATTTTCATGGGGTCATATTATACCTACTAGCATGAGTCCATAATATGTCCCGGACACCTTTCTACTTAGTCCACTTATGCTTTTCCATAATTAAAAAAATTATTGTGGTAAAACACACATAACATTTACCATCTTAACTATTCTGAAGTGTACAGTTCAGTGGTATTAAATACATTTACATTGTTACGCAACCATCATCACCATCCATCCCCATAACTCTTCTCATCTTGTAAATTTACTGTTCTAGCCATTTTTAAATGCACAATGCATTGGCATTAAGTACATTAACAATGTTGTGCAGTCATCACCACTCACTATCCATTTCAAGAACTTTCTCAGAATCCCAAATAAAAACTCCATACCTATTAAACAGTAACTCCCAATGCCCCCTTACCCCAGCCTTGACAACCACTATACTTTCTGTCCTTATGATTTGGACTACTGTAAGTAACTCATGTAAGTGGAATCATACATTATTTTATTTTTCTGATTGGCTTCTTTCACTTAGCAAAATGTCCTCAAGGTTCATCTATGTTGTAGCATATTGCAGAATTTCTTTCCCTTTTAAAGTTCAATAATATTCCATCATATTTACCACAGTTTATCCCTTCATCCATTTATGGACACTGATGTTTCCACATTTGAGCTATAATGCTGCTATGAACATTGGTGCAGAACTATCTGTTGGAGACTCTATTCACAAGTGGAATATATTGCTGGGTCATATGATAATTCTATTTTTAATTTGTTGAGGAACCACCATACTGCTTTCCATAATGACTGTGCCATCTTACATTCACACCAACAGTGCACAGAGGTTCTAATTTAAAAACATTCTTGCCAACACTTGTTTTGTATTTTTCATAGTAACCATCTTAAAGAATGTGAGGTGGTATTGCATGGTAGTTTTGATTTGCATTTCCCTAATAATTAGTCATGTTGAACATCTTTTCATGTGCTCATTTTGACCATTCATATAACTTCTTTGGAAAAATGTCTATTCCAAGTCCTGTGCCCAATCTTGAATTGTTTTTTGTTGTTGAATTTAGGAGTTCTCTGTATATTCTGGCTATTAATCCCTTATCAGATATATGATTTGCAAGTTATTTCTCTCATTCTAGGGGTTTGCTTTTTTACTCTGTGGATAGTGAAGTTTTAAATTTTCATGAAGTTCAATATATCTATTCTTTTTATTTTGTTGCCTGTACCTTTGATGTCATGTCCAAGAAATCATTGCCAAATCTAATATTTAAAGCTTTTGTCCTATGTTTTCTTCTAAGAGTTTTATTGTTTTTGGCCTTAGATTTAGGTATTTGATCAATTTTGAATTAATTTTTGTATATGGTGTTAGATAAATGTGAGGTAAGAATTTCACTCTTTTGCATGTGGATATCCAGTTTTCCCAGCACCATTTGTTGACGAGACTGTCCTTTCCCCATGGTCTTGGCATCCTTGTCAGAAATCATTTGAACATATTTGCAAAGTTTTACGTCTAGGCTCTCTATTCTATTCCATGGATCTATAGGTCTATATGCCAATACCACATTATTTTGGTTAGTGTAGCTTTGTAAGTTTTGAAATCAGGAAGTGTGAGCCCTTCAATTCTGTTTTCTTTTGAAAAATTGCTTTGGTTATTTGGAGATTTCATATGAATTTTAGGATGGGTTTTTCTATTTCTGCAAAGAACATCATTGGGGTTTTGATAGGTATTGCATGGAATCTATAAATGGCTCTGGGCAGTATTGACATTTTAACAATATAGTGTCTTCCATTACATGAATATAGGATGTGCTCCCATTTATCTATGTCTTCTTTAATTTCTTTAGCACTGTTTTGTAGTTTTCATAGTACAAGTGTTTCACCTCCCTGGTTAATTCTTAGGTATTTTATTCTTTTTGATGCTACTGTAAATGGAATTGTTTTTGTAATTTCCCTTTCACATTCTTCCTTGTTCATGTATGGAAATGCAATGGAATCTTGTGTGTTGCCTTTGTATCCTGCCACTTTGCTGAATTCATTTGTTAGTTCCAACAGTTTTCTTGGTTATGTCTTTAGAGTTTTCTACATATAAATTCATATCATCTGCAAACAGAGATTACTATTTGAGATTACTATCACTATTTGAGATTACTATTTCCTTTCCAATTAGGATACCTTTTATTTATTTTTCTTGCCTAAATGCTCTGGCCAGAACTTCTACTACTATGTTAAATAGAAGTGGTGAAAGCAGGCATCCTTCTCTAGTGTCTGATCTTAGAGGAAAACCTTTCAGTCTTTCCATACCATTGAGTATGATGTTTGCCAGAGGCTTTTCACATGTGGCTTTAATCATATTGAGAGAGTTTCCTTCTACTCGCAGTTTGTTGAGTGTCATGAAAAGGTGTTGATTTTGTCAAATGCTTTTTCTGCATCAAGTTGAAATGATGAGGCTTTTCCCCCTCTTTATTCTATTGATGTGGCATATCACATATTACATTGTTGCATAACAGTACATATTATGATTTTCATGTAGAGCTATACTTGCATTCCAGGAATAAATCTCATTTGATCATAGTGTATAATCTTTTCAATATGCTTAATTTTGTTTGCTCGTGTTGAGGATTTTTGCATCAATGTTCCTAAGGGATCTGATCTGTAGTTTTCTTGCGAGTGTCTTTGTCTAGCTTTGGTATGAGGGTAATGCTGGCCTCAGAATGATTTAGAAAGTGTCTTCTCTTCAATTTTTTGGAAAAGTTTGAGAAGGATTGGTATTAGTCCCTAAGATGTTTGGTAGAATTCATCAGTGAAGCTATCAAGTGCAGGGCTTTTCTTTATTGGGAGGATTTTGATTACTGATTCAATCTCCTTACTAGTTATAGGTCTATTCAGATTTTCTCTTCATGATTTAGTCTTGCAGGTTTTGTTTCTAGGAAATTGTCCATTTCATCTGTTATCCAATTTGTTGGCATACAATTGTTCATAGTATTCCCGTATAATCCTTTTTATTTCTGTAGAATAAGTAGTAATGTCCCCACTTTAATTTCTGATTTTGGTAATTTGAGTCTTCCCTTTTCTTAGTCTATCTAGCTAAAGTTTGTCAATTTTGTCGATCTTTTTGAAGAATTAGCCTTTGGTTTCATTTCTCTATTGTTTTTCTATCTCTGCTCTAATCTCTATTATACCTTCCTTCTGCTAGTTTGGATTTAGTTTGTACTTTTTCTAGTTCCTTAAGTTGTAAAGTTACGTTGTTGATTTCAGATTTTTTTTAATGTATTTATAACTTATAAGTTTCCCTCTTAGCACAGTTTTTGCTGCATCCCATAAGTTTTGATGTTACTTTTGTTTTCCTGCATCTCAAAGTATTTTCTAATTTCCTTGTAATTTCTTTTATCCATTGGTCATTTTAAAAGTGTTAACTTCCACAATTTTATGAATTTTCCACATTTCCTTCCTTTTGTTATTAATTTATAATTTCATCCTGTTGTGGTCAGAGAAGATACTTTATCATATCTATCTTTTAACATCTGTTGAGACTTAAGTGGCCTACAATATGGCCTATCCTAAAACATGTCCCATGTGTGCTTGAGAAGAATGTGTATTTTTTTGTTGTTGGCTAGCGTGTTCTATATATATATCTGTATGATCTAGTTGGTTTGTTAACTCCTCTGTTTCCTTACTTATCTTCTGTCTGGTTGTTCTATCCATTATTGTGAGTTTTTGAAGTCTCCAATTATTGTTACAGAATTGTCTATTCTCTCCCTTCAATTCCATCAGTTTTGCTTCATATATTTTGGTGGTCTGTCATTAGGTATATAAATATAACTGTAATATATTCTTTCCCTATTGAACCTTTTGTATATAATGTCCTGGTCTCTTGTAACCTTTTTTATTTAAAGTTTACTTTGTCTGATATTAGTATAGCCACCCCTGCTCTTCTGTTTACTACTTGCATGGAATATCTTTTTGATCTTTTCACTTTCAATCTATTTATGGCTTTGAATGTCTCTTATAGATAGCATATAGTTAATGTGTTTTTATCCATTTCCAATCTCTGTCTTTTGGAGAGTTTGATTCATTTATGTTTAAAAATTTTTTTAGTGTTATTTTTGAGAGAGAGAGTGAGTAGGGGAGGGGCAGAGAGAGAGGGAGACACAGAATCTGAAACAGGTTCCAGGCTTGGAGCTGTCAGCACAGAGCCTGATGTGGGGCTGGAACTCATGAACCGCAAGATCATGACTTGAGCCAAAGTTGGACGCTTAACCGACTGAACTACCCAGGCGCCCCTGATTCATTTATGTTTAAACTAATTACTGATGAGATCGTCTGTCATTACGCTATTTGTTTTTTGTCCCACATTTCTTGCATTACTGTCTCCTTTTGTATTTAGTTGATTTTCTGTAGTGAAATGTTTAAATTATTTTCTCTTTTCCTTTTGTGTATATTCCATAGCTATTTTCTTTGTGGTGACCATGAAGATTACATTTTGCATCCTAAATGTGTAACACTCTAATTTGAATTTATACCAGCTTAACTTCAATAACAATAAAAAAACTCTCTTCCTTTACAGCTTCATCCTACCCCTATTAATTGTTGATGTGACAGAGTTA
This sequence comes from Puma concolor, assembly GCF_028749965.1. Lineage (NCBI taxonomy): Eukaryota > Metazoa > Chordata > Mammalia > Carnivora > Felidae > Puma > Puma concolor. The sequence continues at coordinate 29,854,931 of NC_141680.1, read as the reverse complement.
CATTCTTGTGTATAGTGTGCCCCTAAATATAAACTAATGATTCTTTTATATACAGAAACTCTGAAAGACAGAAGACAGTAGGCCAATATATTCAAAGTGTTAAAAATAAAAAATAAAAACCCTTGTCAACCAAGAATCCTATATCCAGAAAAGCTGTCCTTCAAATGTGAGGGGTAAATTAAGACATTCCCAGAAAAACTAAAGCTGAGGGAGTTTGTAAGCACTAGATCTACCCTACAAGAAATGTTCAAGAAATGCTTCAAGTTGAAATAAAAGGACACTGCATAGTAACTCAAAGCCATATGGAGAAATAAAAGGTCTCAATAAAGGTAAGTACATGGGCAATTATAAAAACCAGTATTAGTTTTTATACTAATTTTGGTTACAACCATTACAATGGTTTGTAACTGCACTTTTTGTTTTCTCCATGATTTAGGAGATCAATACATTTAAAGCAAGAAAACAGCAGTAATTAGTATAAAAGTTAGTGTTACTGTAACTTTGATTTATAACTCCAAATCCTGGTTTATTTTTTACATAATTTAAGAGAGTAACACATTAAAAATATTATTATCTTTTATTTTTGGCCACACTTTACATAAAGATGTAATTTCATGACAACAACTGAAAGGGGTGGAGATGGAACTAAAGGATCAGGTTTCCATTCTGATGTCAATACCATATTCTGTTAATTATTGCAGCCTTATGCTATGCTTTCACATCTGGTAGGACACATCCCTCCTCCTTACTCTATTTTTTCAATATTATTTCCAAATATCTGTTAAGTCACACATTTATAGAAGGTCCTTTAATTTTACTCCACTATACAATTAATCATATTCAGTGGGACACTGGATTTTTACTTATATAACTCCCAGAGGACCAACTTATTTCTAAGTTCTTGGGAGGCACATCTCTAAAACCCAATTCTTTTTTTTTTTTAAGTTTATTTATTTAAGTAATCTCTACACCAAACATAGGGCTTGAACATAGGGCATGAGATCAAGTTACATGCTCCTCTGAGTGAGGCAGCCAGGCACAACTAAAACACCCCTCTAATAGCAACCTATAAAACAGTACTATTAGCATCCAGAAAAGGGCCAAAAGCTATGTATTTGAAAACAATAACAACAACAACAGCAACTAAAATCTAATCTGGAAATTTCTAATAATCAAATTTTCCAAGGGGAAAATTCCATTCAATAGTGAGCCAACAATAATTTATTAGCCATCTACTATGTGTCTAGAACCGTTTATGTATTCATTATATTTCCACATATTGAGGAAAAGTGAAGGACTCCGTATACTCTAAAAACTCAGCACCAAACCCACCGGACAGATGTGAGGATGGGGACTAAGTTCATAAAGGATATATCACCATCAGTTTTAACTTAAATTTGCTCTTGGTTCACTTCCAAGAGTGGGCAGGGCACTCTTGAACTACAGCCTCAGGGAAAGCTACTCTGTTTTACTGTGAAGTATACAAACATGTTTGCTCCAGTATGGTCTTGGGCAGATCATGGAACCCTGGCACCTAACAGTTACTCCACAACCAATAAACATTATCTACCAACATTATTATTGTTAATGTTGGCCAATATTAGTGATTATAAACCACATCAGTGAGAGTTTATGTAGGACTTGTAGCCTTTATGAATACTAATAGATAATGCTGTAATATCAAAACTCACTATTTAACATGATATGTCTATCACTCCATACATTTTTTTTTCCTGTGGGTCCTGGACACAAAGTCCTTACATTTTTATGTATGTTGGTTTTGTTGCACCAATTAAAAGTTTTTGAGAGGAAGGACTATGTATTACATGTCTCCGTATCCCCCCAAGTTTCTTATACACAGTATTATTTGTAAAGTAATTTGCTTTGGTTTTGCTCTGGTTACAGTGGCAAGCAACTGTTTCCTTGTTTCAAAGTAGTCAAATAGATTTGTACCTTCCTATTTTATTTGTGCAGGGTAGAATTCTGGGGTGCTAATAAAAACTGTATGATATGACCATCCTCAACAGGAACTATCCGGTTTTCACAAACAAAAGACCTATCATTCACTTGCTAAGAATAAAATGTTAGCTGGTAGCTGGCTAGTACTGCACAACAGCACATAACTTCTAAGAAAAGGTTTTTATTCACATGTAAAAGCTCCAAACTTGAGGCAGATGAAGGTATATCAATCCTCTAAATACCATGCCAGACACATGTATGCATCTGCCCAGGAGTCACTAGAGGCTAAATTAGAGAAAACGTTGTGATCTTCATCTTCCCACAATTTCACTCCTCTAAGACACAAATGATGTGAGGTATACAATCCAAAATACTCAGAAATGATGTTTATTCACTTTAAAGGGTTCAAAATATCTTGGACTTTTACTCCGACCTGTACTTTCATCATGTAAGTAAATTCTAGCTGGAATGGGAATATCACAATCCTGGCCAAGAGGAGGGCAGTATTTCTGTTCTAAACTATGGATGACTGGTGCTGGCTTATATGAGAGGTGGTAGCAGTCATTGCTTATCTGTCAAACTTTATAACAGATATTGAAGCCTCTTTGGGTGGCAGTTCCTCTCCCAATAACTAAAACACAGAAATATCTTACACAGCTAAAACCTAAATGGTATTAAAAGTAAACATTTTATTATATAACAGGAATTAAAGTTTTCAAAAATCTGTACCAACAAAACCAAAACCAAAGCCATTCTGGGAACAATGAGGAAATTTTACAATAAAAGCTACCTTTCACTTTTCAGAAATCTGAACTGAAAACAGATGGTTAACTGCGGTGCAGACAGGGCCAGCCGTTCTGTCTATTGTGGCAGCTGAACAAAGTGTGAGCTACAGAATCACTGCCCTGATGGTGACTGAAGCAGATGAGGAGAGACGGGAGCTCACAAGCAGGATGCTCAAACTCAGGCCAGGAGTTCATGTACGATCCAACTCCCATCAGTCTGACAAGTCACTCTGATCCAGTACGATTATTCTGTGTATTTTTTAAACACACACAAAAAAAAAGAGTTTCAAGTGAGTATCTATGTTTTTTAAAGACACAAACAACAGTTTCCTTCTATTCAACTGAGTTCAAGGGAAGGGATTTTGATCTTTATAGTCAAGGGGGATAATCAATTAGTATGTCATGGGAACGTACAATGACTACAAAGCAATTGATAGCATCATCCTGTCCTCCCTCTGTCCAAAACTGTTCTTGTGCTGACTCTACTGATGACTTAATCAAATCTGGCATTAATTTCACCTTGTATTTTAATTAGCTGTAAACATTAACACATAAAAAATTGAGCAACTTTGAATTAATTATCATTCAAACAACTTTATCAATAACTTTAACATTAATGTTTATTTACATGCTGATAAATGTTTAAAGCCTGTTCATGTGGTCTAGAGACAGTGAACTTGGACCTACAAACATATGCCATCTCATTACCTGGATGGTTCAGACCAACCCAGTCGCTTCCAAAAACAGGGTTTTAGTTCCTCTTGATGAAATATAGAAAGAAGAAAACACAACCAGGTTACTTTCTGGGTCTAAAGGTGCCAGTATCCAGAAATTGCTTTAGTGCTCTCTCTCTAGTTTAGGGTGGACTGTTTTACCGGTAATAGTTGTTTTCTGCTAGAGACAGAATCTTTCCAAAAATAGTTAATGGGCTTCCCCACCTAACATTCTGCAGCTCCCTGTCACAGCAATGGATACTAATGATGTTAATTCACAAAGTCTCTGCATTATGTTCTCAGTGAATTCAACACTAGCTAAATGCTTACACACTCTGGGTCCTGTGCCAGTCCAGGGTCCCAGAGGAAAAAGAATACACTCTCAGGCCCTTTAATGAAGTGACTACTTACATAGGTATAGTCAGAGTTAAGGGAGCAAACAAAGGATGGCAAGGCACCCAGTGACTAGCAGCAGTGGGAAGCCATTATCAATGCTAAGTCAAAAGGGACTAGGGTGGAGCTAGGGCAGAACAGTTACTGGAACCCAGTGAGAGCTGGAACTGAGGACAGGCTGCCTTACAGAAGCTGTGCTGGTGAAGGGACACCACTTCTATCCAGAGATAAGGTGCTGAAGTAGGCAGGTAGGGGAAGTAATACCCAACCACTCCTCTGCCCTCTTCCCACTGGCCAACAGGAAGCCTGTTGGCCAGAAAGCCCAGGAGATAGTTCACAAAGCACAAAATAGGGCAGAGAAAGGAGAATGAGAATGAATTGGCGAAGGAATGAAAGGGATTCCAGGTGTTCTGAAAAAATCAGTATCTCTAACTTCTTAAGTAGGAGGAACTTAAATATAGGAGGGTGTCATTTGTGAATGGTGCCTAAAGCTCTATCAAAATAGTTTTGAAATTAAGATCAATTTATACCTTTCACATTACTTGTAGATTCCACTTAAATTCCACAGTTTATAATTCCTTCTCAGATTCTGCAGCCTCTGTGTGAGCTAAATTTAGAACTCTTTTGAAGACATTAGACAATTAGAAGCAAAACATCTTTCTAGACAATGTGCAAGACAAGATGATGAGATTGGCCAAAGGCTTCCTTTAGAAATAAAATAGGATGTTACTGTTTTGTGATTAAGGTGTAACTGGCAATTAACAGAAAACCTGGGCTGAACTACAGGAGGAAAGCATAGAAGGATTATGTATAGCATCTGGGAAATATTTCTAAATAACTCTGATGCTCATCATAGCCCAAGGACTCCAGGTTACATTATAAACAACCATTCATTCATACCTTCTTCAGAATTGCCTAAAAAGCTGTCTGATTTCCTTCTCTCTGACTTGAAGCTTTCTTCCCCTTTTCTCTTCTTTTCACCAACTTCTTGATCCTTGGTATTTGCCTCCCTTCAAAGACAATGATTTGGGGCATCAAACCATATGCACAATGGCCAGGGTAACAGGACTACTCCAAAGGAAACATAATAGCTAGCACTACTGGCCAGGCATTGGCACATGTGCTATAATGTACAGTAAGCCATTTAATTCTTATCACAACTATATAGTTACCATTACCATTCCCAGCAAGTAATAAGGAAACTGAGGTACACAGAAGTTATGTGCCTCAGGAATCCTGGATCTGGGATCTGACCCTGGCAGTCTGATTCAGACTCTATCAACCTCTAGGCTATATTATCTACCTCCCTTCCCAACAAAAGCATTTCACTTATGTTGTAATTGGTGCCCTTTTTTGTAACCACCATTTATTTTATTACTTACTTCATTTCCTGAAACTCTCAAGTATCTCTGATTGAAGTGTCTAACAATTTAAGACCATATTTGCCAAACTAGTAAGCAGAAATCATCTCCCCTGCTCAAGTGTAAGCTCCTGAAGGGCAGAGACATCCCACTCCTCTGCTCCTGCAGCAGAGCACTTGGTTGTCAGCACTCAACAGATGCTGGCTGAACCAATTTGACACTGTACAGGGATTTTTATTCTTTTTTTATTTACTAAATATTCAAAACAAAATATGTAAAACAAGAGAGAAAATAAAGCCACCTAAAGCAAAAACGATTTTTTTCCCTCCTAACCTCTAATAGAATCATAGGTTCTACAATTGGAGGAAGCCTTCAGGTTCTCTTCCACCTCTGTCCAAATGCCCAGAACCAGAGTTGTCTAGCCTGTGCTTGAGTGGGAGGAGCTGTTGATAAACTGTAAAGGCACCTGCTTTTTCTATCAGATAGCAATAGCTATTAAAAAGCATGTGCTTTACTGGATAAAATCTCGAACTGCAGTTTCTAGTCACTAGCTCTGCCCTTTGGGGCAGAAGAGAGTAAGCTGACTCTCTTAACTTTACATTTCAGGTATTTGAGGGTAACTATCAAATATTCTCCATTCCACCTGCACTTCTCCAGCTGAGCCTCCCCAACTCCTTCAGCTATTCTCACATGATATGGTTTTCAGACCTCTGACTATTCGATGGCCACCCTCTTCTGTTTGTCAACATCGCTTTTAAAATACGGCACCCAGGGGCACCTGAGTGGCTCAGTCAGTTAAGCATCTGACTCTTGATTTCGGCTCAGGTCATGATCTCACAGTTCGTGAGCTTGAGCACATCTGGCTCTGTGCTGACAGTGTGGAGCCTGCTTGAGATTCTCTTTCTGCCCTTCCCCTGCTCTCTCTTTCTCAAAATAGATACACTTTTAAAAAACAAGCCTATATCTTTAAAATAAAACAAACAAAACAAAACAAAATAAAATAAAATAAAATAAAATAAAATAAAATAAAATAAAATAAAATAATAAAATAAAATATTGCACCCAGACTCTGCACTGACAGTGCGAAGCCTGCTTGGGATATTCTCTCTCTCTCTCTCTCTCTGCCCCTCTCCCTCACTCTCTCTCAAAATAAATAAATAAATAATTTTAAAAAGTAATAAAATATTTTGCCCAGAAAGTAACCCCACACTGTGTCCTACGAGTCCTCTCTTTAGCATGAGACATCACTTTGGCCTGGGCAAGACGCTGTTGTTTGTTCAGCATTAGTGCTGCATTGACCATTTTAGCAACTGCATCAATGAGGCCTCATGGAGTCGCTATTTATGCCTTCTTCAAGAAAAATTTTTTGAATTCTTACCATGTCTCAAAATGCATGCTAAGTGCTGAGCATATAAAAATAAAACGACATACTTCCTACCTTCAATAAAACCAGTGAGGAGGAGATTCCAGTCAAAAATTCTCCATTAGGTCAGATCCCTTGCATTCTACACATCTGAATGCTCACTTTCATCTTTTAGAAGCATTTAACATTTCCACTTGTCAAGGCCATTTTGAATCCAGTCTATCACCTATCACATTAGTATTCATTCTTAGATTTTTGTTACCTAAAAATTTGATAAGTGTGCCTTTTCTGATTTAATTCAAATGGCTGATGAAAATGTTGAAGGTGACAAGGCCAAGGTATAGCAATCTTAGAGGCCTCTCTGTATACTGATATCAATCTGCTAATCAGTATCTTGAGCACTGTGTGTGGAGGAAGAGGGGCAGACAGGAGTCAAGGCTGGCTTATCTACAAACACTCATTCTCCAAAGAGTCAAGGTATTTTTTTTTTTAAAGACTAAAATCTAGTCCTCCTTCTTGACAAAAAAGAAAATGACCCCCTGATGGAAAACAATAACCTTGTAGAGCCTCCGGGGAGATCCTGTAGCTCCGTGCTGTCCTCAGGTGGCTGTAGCCATCTTTCTAGGTCCTCATCAAGAGTAGAGTGAGCTCTGTCCAAGGACAAGTGAAGAGAACTGAGACAATTCTTATTCCATGACAAGGAGGTACAGTGTTTTAGAGTGGGAAAGGACCTTAAAACGTGTGTTTTCACTGTACAGGTAAGAAAATGATAGCTAGGTGAGATTGTATTTACAGTTGCAGAGGTCACTTACATACAATTTAGATGCACACCAAAAACTCTTCTTTAGCTTCTTAATAAAAAGCCTCAGCACCCATGAGAATAGCCACCTCCCAAAGTCCAATGCCAGACTCAGTCTCAATTCTAGGCCATTAAGTTAATTTCCACCCTGGGCTAGAACTGTACACTCATTCCTATAAGTTTTTTGAATGAAGAACTGCCTCTGAAGCTAAAGGATGCACAGTGTTTTCAGAAGGCCTGAAAAGTCCCACTCTGGGCATCTATCTATGTCCAGCACAGCCAGCCCTTTTGGAAAATAATAATAGTAGCTAACTTTTGATCACATGTAAAGTACTTTATTTTTTAATTTTTTTTTTCAACGTTTATTTATTTTTGGGACAGAGAGAGACAGAGCATGAACGGGGGAGGGGCAGAGAGAGAGGGAGACACAGAATCGGAAGCAGGCTCCAGGCTCTGAGCCATCAGCCCAGAGCCCGAAGCGGGGCTTGAACTCACGGGCCGCAAGATCGTGACCTGGCTGAAGTCGGACGCTTAACCGACTGCGCCACCCAGGCGCCCCACATGTAAAGTACTTTATACAACCAAGTTTAACTCGGCCTTCTTGAGCTAATCTTCCTTGGCTTGAATAATGATGTAGATTTTTACTGAAGGTGTTTTGAGGAGATGGGAGGACTGGAGTTACATCATACATTATAGATAAAAAGACTTCTAAAACTTTTAAAATGTATTTCTCTTCCTCTCCCTTTGCCCTTGTCTTTTCTGTCTCCCCAGGACCTTCCTTGCAGGTCCCAGGGCTCATCTCCTCTTCCACCTCCCAAACTTTCCCTTCCAGGTCTCTTTCTTTTTCTTCCTCATAGAGAATAATTTAGCCTTTAAAGAGTGGGGCAGGAACTAGATTCACTACCTAAAAGTTATTCGTAGCACCCTTCTTCCTTCCCTTCCTCTTCTATAGCAGCTGAAAAGCTAAAACCTCAATTTCTAGTCTCCCTTGCAAATGAGGGTGGTCATGCATCACATTTGGCCAGTGTAATATAAGTGGGCATCTGCTGGGAGGGCTTCTGGGAAAGTTTCTGCTTTCCAGATAAAAAAAGGGGCAGAGTCAGAATATTCCTTTTCCCCACCTGCCTGGTGTGTAGATAGCAGCGATCCTGAAACCAGGAGGTGACAAGTCTGAAAATAAAAGCCAACATAGTAAGGTAGCAGAGCAGGAATATCCAAAGAGTCTAAGTCCCTGGTGGCATCACTGAGCTGCTACACAAGGCATGACCTGCCAACCTGTGGGACTGCCTCCTGTGTGAGACAAACTCATTTAAGCAGGAAGGTAGAGTTATCCATCATTTCCAGTTGAAAGAATTCTGCAGGGCTACCTTAAGGATCCACAGGACCAGGATTAGGATAAGGCAAGTGTTGCAAGGACAAGTTCAGATCCTCTTTTTCTTCAACAAAATTTAGATACTTTGCTCATCATTGATTTCTTGGCATCAGTTTTTATTTTTTAAAATAATGTATTCAAACAATTTATCTTGACCCTGAATTTTTTGGTGTCTCCTTTAATTTTGTGCCCAAGGAGTGTCTCACTCGCTTCATGCCAGTCCTGGCCCTGAATGATGGTTAGGGCGAGGTAAGAGAAGTCAGGAGGCACAGGAGGTGAGCTGAAGTGAATTGGGAACAGAATCGGGTTTCTTGAGGCAACCTTGTGTTTTTAGACTGAATTGTCTGGATGGCTGCCCCCATTTTCTCTTATCTGGCCACAAAGATCTAAAACTTCTCTTCCAAGGCCTTTAATTAAAATGTTTGGGGGCGCCTGGGTGGCGCAGTCGGTTAAGCGTCCGACTTCAGCCAGGTCACGATCTCGCGGTCCGGGAGTTCGAGCCCCGCATCGGGCTCTGGGCTGATGGCTCAGAGCCTGGAGCCTGTTTCTGATTCTGTGTCTCCCTCTCTCTCTGCCCCTCCCCCGTTCATGCTCTGTCTCTCTCTGTCCCAAAAATAAAAATAAACGTTGAAAAAAAATTTTTTTAAATGTTTGGGGGCACCTGGGTAGCTCAGTCAGTTAAGCGTTGGACTCTTGATTTTGGTCCAGGTCATGATCTCATGGTTGATGGGATCAAGCCCAATGTCAGCCTCATCTGCACTGTGAGCACAGAGCCTGCTTGGTATTCTCTCTCTGCCCCTCCCCCACTCATGCTCACTCACTCTCTCACACACACATACACTCTCTCTCTCTCTTTCTCTCTCAAAATAAATATAAAAATACTTTTAGGGGTGCCTGGGTGGTTCAGTTGGTTAAGCCTCCAACTTTAGCTCAGGTCGTGATTTCATGGTTTGTGAGTTCCAGCCCCACATCAGGCTCTGTGCTGACAGTGCAGAGCCTGCTTGGGATTCTCTCTCTGCCCCTCCCCCACTCACTCTGTATCTCTCAAAAATAAATAATTTAAAAATATTTTTTAAAAATTTAAAAAATAATAAAACGTCTTGAAAGAAGCTGAAGCCTGTGTCTGCCTTACAAAATGAAAAACAAAAACAAAAAACAACTTGACAAGAAAAAAATATTAAAAAATGGGTAAAGGACTTGAATAGTTACTTCTCCAGAGAAAATATACAAATGGCCATGGATACCTGGAGAACTGGTGGTTCAGTGGTAGAATTCTTGCCTGCCAAATGGCCATGGAGGCATATGAAAAGATGGTCAACATCACTCTTAATTAGGGAAATGCAAATCAAAACCACAATGAGATATCACCTCATACTTGTTCCATTAGAATGGGTACTATCAAAAAAACAGAAAATAACAAGTACTAGCAAGGATGTAAAGAAATTGGAGCCCTTGTGCACTGTTGGTAGGAATGTAAAATGGTGCAGCTGCTGTGGAAAACAGTATGGTATTTCCTCAAAAAATTAAAAATAGATTTACCATATGATCCAGCATTACCACATCAGGTTACATATCCAAAATAAATGAAAGCAGGATGTCCAGGAGAAATATTGTATACCCATATTCTAGCAGTATTATTCACAGTAGGCAAAAAGGTAAAAGCAACCCAGTGTCTACCAATAAATGAACAGATAAACAAAATTTGATACACACAGACACAGACACACACACACATGCACACACACACTGTAATTCAGCCTTAAAAAAGAAGGAAATTCTCGGGGTGCCTGGGTGGCTCAGTTGATTGAGTGTCTGACTTCAGCTCAGGTCATGATCTCAGTTTGTGAGTTCAAGCCCCACATTAGGCTCTGTGCTGACAGCTCAGAGCCTGGAGCCTGCTTCGGATTCTGTGTCTCCGGCTATCTCTCTGCCCCTCCCTGCTCACACACACACACACACACACGCACGCACGCTCTCTCTCTCTCTCTCTCTCTCTCTCTCAAATATAAATAAAGAAGGAAATTCTGTTGGCTGCAGCAACTTCTTACTCAACACATCTCCAGAGGCAAGGGAAACAAAAGCAAGATGAACTATTGGGACCTCATCAAAATAAAAAGCTTCTGCACAGCGAAGGAAACAATCAGCAAAACTAAAAGGCAACTGATGGAATGGGAGAAGATATTTGCAAACGAAATATCAGATAAAGGGTTAGTATCCAAAATCTATAAAGAATTTCTCTAACTCAACACCCAAAAAACAAAGAATCCAGTGAAGAAATGGGCAAAAGACATGAATAGACACTTCTCCAAAGAAGACATCCAGATGGCAAACCAACACATGAAAAAGTGCTCCACATCACTCATCAGGGAAATACAAATCAAAACCACAATGAGATACCACCTCACACCTGTCAGAATGGTTAACATTAACAACTCAGGTGAGGATGTGGAGAAAGAGGATCTCTTTTGCACTGCTGGTGGAAATGCAAACTGGTGCAGCCACTCTGGAAAACAGTATGGAGTTTCCTCAAAAAATTAAAAATAGAACTATCCTACAACCCAGCAATTGCACTACTAGGTATTTATCCAAGGGATACAGGTATGCTGTCTCAAAGGGGCACATGCACCCCAATGTTTATAGAAGCACTATCAACAATAGGCAAAGTATGGAAAGAGCCCATATGTCCATCAACTGATGAATGGAAAAAGAAGATGTGGTATATCTGTACAATGGAGTATTACTTGGCAATCAAAAAGAATGAAATCTTGCCATTTGCAACTACGTGGATGGAACTAGAGGGTATTATGCTAAGTGAAATTAGTCAGTTAAAGACAAATATCATATGACTTCACTCATATGAGGACTTTAAGACACAGAACAGATGAACATAAGGGAAAGGAAGCAACAATAATATAAAACAGGGAGGGGAACAAAACATAAGAGACTCTTAAATGTGGAGAACAAACAGAGGACTAATGGAGGGGTTGTGGGAGGGGGGATGGGCTAAATGGGCATTAAGGAATCTAGTCCTGAAATCACTGTTGCACTATATGCTAACTAACTTGGATGTAAATTTTAAAAATTAAATTTAAAAAGAAGGAAATTCTGACCATGTTGCATGGATGAACCCTGAGGACAGTATGTTAAGTGAAGTAAACCAGCTACAAAAAGTCAAATACTGTATGATTTCACTTATGTGAGGTATCAAGAGTAGTCAGAAAGCAGAATAGTGGTTGCTAGAACTGAGGAAAGGGAGCAGTTGGGTTTTTAGTGGGCATAGAATTTCAGTATTGTAAGATGAAAAAGTTCAGGAGATCGGTTGCACAACATTGTTAATATACTTAACACTAGTGAACTGTACACTTGAAAATTTTATGTTTATGTGTATTTTATCACAATTACAATTAAAAACAAAAAACCTTTAGGAATAGGGGCTATCAGGCTAGTAGGAAGAAAGACCTTTTTTCCCCATTCTTATTTGTCAATATCGGAAGAAAAATGAACACACTAATACAGTTTATTAAATCCTTTTAGAAGCCCAGCTTTTTCTGTTACCTCTCTGTGTCCTCTTCTAGATCCTGAGTTTCTTTGGTCCAGAGCATACTGCTATCTTCTTTTTTACTGTTAGTTTCTTGTTCTTCTAAGTGCCTTTGATCTAAAAATGGTTGAAAGACTTAACTTTATTAGAACAACAACAAATTGAGAAAGCCTGCCTTGAAATGGAGTGCAAAAAATTAAAGCTAATCAGTGGTCCCTGAAGTATATATTGCACTACTTCTTCCCAGGAGAGCAGGGGCCAGGTGGCAGTCTGCAGGGTGCCTGCATTCACAGAAGCTGCTTCTGGGGTCTTGGGAGCTCTCTGGTGCCAGATGAAGCAATAGGAAACCTTACCTGTGCCAAGACTCAAGAGAGACAGAAAAAGCAGAGGAAAGAGAGGGCACATAAAAGAGGAGCCAAGACACCCTGAAAACAAATTGCACTGATTCACTTTGGGTGACCACCCTATTCTCACCTGTAAATGTTTCTAGGTTGGAGCCCCAAGGAAAGAATTTGGGTGGGGAAAGGTAGTTAGTACCCTTTAATGTATGCCAGGCATTTTACAATACTGTCTCATTTCATCCTGCCAATGGTCCTATGAAGGGAAAGTTTGTTCAGTATCTTACAATGTACCAGACACTGTTCATAGAGCTATTGTGTAAACCAGGAGGTAAGAATTATCATCCCCATTTTACAGATGAGGATGACAGAGGCTCGGAGACATTAAACAGCTTAATGAGGTGGAATTGTGCCTGACCTCAATGCCCACAGTGTCCCACATGTACCATTGTGCTGCCAAGGGCAGTGTTATAGCAAGGACCTGATGAAAAGGGTCTGGGCAGCTGGCTTACCATTTACAGTGACACCGAGATAACTTGCTGTGTTCTCCCGCAACACTGTGGATGAGGCCTGCTGTCGCTTCAAGTGCTCTATCACAATAATACAAAAGCAAAACACAACTTATTTCTTCCTTCAGATGTCATACCATTCTCTAGGGCAGTGGTTCTCAAAGGGTGGTCCTTGGATCAGCAGCCTCAGTATACTCAGTACTTAGATATGCAAAGTCTTAGACCTCATCCCTGACCTACTGAGGCAGAAACTCTGGGGGTGGGGCCCATCAATCATATTTTATAAGCCCTCCTGGTGATTCTGACAGCTGATAACCTTTGAGAACCACTGGTCTAGAGCATCCAATTCTATCCAACACTAAAAATAAAAATAATAATGATAACAATGATAGGTAACACTTGCAAAGCCCTAGGTGGCAGTTACTGTTTTTAACTTACACACATTCATTCAAGATTCATGTTCACAATCTTCATAACAACCTTACAAGACTCATCGTGTGATTGTCATTCCTGTTGAGCTGATGAGGAAATGAAGGTAAAGAAAGGTTGAGGACCTAGCCTGGAATCACACACAGCGTAAGAAGCAGAGATGGGATCTGAACCCAGGATGTCCAGCTCTAAGATTTATGCTGTTAATCTTTATTTTATACTCTGTCAAGTTTGTAACACATCAAAGCAGGTTCCAATTTCCCCCATCTCTATGGCCTATATTTCCTATTTTTTTACTTAGTTTATGAAAAGATAGAAGGCAAAGAAAATAATTTCCATTTCCTAAAGAACTGACCATTACACCAAGACAAGCTTCTGCCAAACTGCATACTGCTTTGCATTTGTGGCTGCACAGTATCCTTCAAGTGCTCCCCACAGCAGAGCAGTGAGACAGCTGCGAGGCGGCACACACAGGGACCCTGGACTCCCTGGTGCAGCCCTGTTGTGTGCAGGCACAGAGGTCTCTCTTCCTGCAGGTCAGGAAGCAGGCCTTTCCTGGCAGCTCCTGGGCATCAAGGGGCCCCCATTTGATCACTTGAAATAACTTGAAATAAAAAATTCATTTTTATCCTTGTTAAAGATAGTCCTTTATTAATCTTAAAAGATCACCCATATCCTAGAGTTCGAGAGGATCCTCCCTGTTAGGCCCTTGTCAGAAGCCTAGAGCTGTGGATGTGGGCCCTCCAAAAGAGCACAGGTGTCAGCACCAGGTCACTCTCCAAAGCTCTCTTGAGGTGAAACAATGGAATGATGATTTATAATAATCAGGTGGGAGTGCCCATTATTAGAAGAAACTACCCAAGTGACCTCTCAATTTTGTCTTTCTGGGAAATTACTGACCTGTGTCAAAGTACAGACATCACCTAGAAACCTGGTCCAGATAATTCCCATGAGTAAAATGAGAAAAGGTTTCTGCAGAGTGTGTTGGGGTACAGCTGTGCCATGAGGCTGGAACCTAGGAGGAAGGCTGCTAACAGCTGCTGAAATGGGGGAATCTATATGGTGACTAAGAGAGAAGACAGCAGGATCCAGAAGAAAAGTATCACTAAGGTCAAACTGCAAAGGAGCCTACAAATACTGCCTTAAGTCATGACAAAAGAAAAATGACACTGAGAATCTATCTGAGCTGGACATGTGTGGGTGACCTCTACTCTCATAAGCAGCAGTTCTATTACTGTACTAAGAAAAACAACTGGAGAGAAAGAATTTGCAAGGACTCCTTGGGGCATTCTAGAGAAGGAAAGCCCTAGGGGTAGCCCTAAGGGGTAGGCACCCTAAGAGCCTGACCCAACAACCCTATGACCCTGTGGCTTTGGGGAAGAGGTGTGATGAGGTGAAGGGGCCTATGAGTACAGAAAAAGAAAAAAGGAAGGTCTGGCAGCTCTGACTGGCTCCACCCTAGTTCATCAGACCAATAATCAGGGGCTGGGGGTTGTGATAGCCTAGATGGTAGCTGTCCATTGAGTCAGACCACATAAGTCCTCATTTACCTCCTTCTTCCTGATGAGACACAAAACCTCAGAGACCCTGAAAAATAGCTGGTGCATATCGGGAAATTCTCTAGAGGCCCCATACCAAGAACTGGACTGTGAGAGGTCTGCCAAGATGCGTCCTTTCAGAGTAAGAAGCTGGTCAACCAGGCTGTCAAGGAGAGAACAATCACGTCTCTTCTCACTCTTCAAGTGAGAAACCACCTGGCCCAATGCCTCCATGTACTTTCAGCATTGGCTCAGCTGGGCAGGGCCAGCCAATCCAGCTACAAGTAAAATTGAGCTGGTATAGCTGGGTCTCTGTCTGAGATGGAAAATTCTGGTCTCATTACATCTTGTGCCACTGACATCTCTGCCCCTGAGAAGGTGATTCATCCATGATGCCAATACCGCTAATACCTCCTGCTAATGGCAAAACTGAAAGTACAGGATGTCTCAACCTTAGTAGCCAGACTTCAGGCCTCCAAGGTATAGCTGGTTTGGTTCCAAAAGGAGGTGAAATATTCTTTTAATAAAACAATCTCATCATAATAAACCACTTAAATATTGTTATTCTTCTTAGAATCATTACCATAGGCCCTTTAAAGTAACAAAATGACAACAGACACAGGCTAATATCCTGCAGGTTTCAGTAGTAATGTGAGGCCCACTTTATTGGAAAACTGCTCCTTCCTGAATTGTTCATTCAGTTAGACCTTCTTATTAGGGCCATTTGTACTAGTACCTACACCTGAGACAAAGAACTATATTGTGGTCAGTGACCATAACAGGACCATGGAGTACATTCTGTATTGAACATCCCTTACCAATTTCGTCAAGCATCTCCTGAGATGGTGGTGGTAGCTCATCAACATGATGCTGTGAAATGGCTTCTACTAATGCTTAAAAAACATAAAGAGAAAAATGGCTTAACACCTTTCTGACCCTGAACTGGATTTTCCAGGCTTCCACATGAATTTGACATAGGACTTCTCAGCAATGAAACAAACTGAGGCAGGAAGACAGCCTCTTACATTAGCAGTTCTAGTTGAGACCTCCTAACATGTGAATGGATTTACTCCCCTTTTTACTCCAAATCCTTTCCTGCTTTACCCCTTATCCCAGTATTTCTTGATCTGTGTCTCTCCCTCCCAAAGATATTTAGGGTAGGGGAAGTATAAATTCTTACTAAGAGGCTGGGGGCCTAATCTGGCATAGGGCTCCTGGAGGGATACAGTCTGGGCCAGTCAAAATGAATAAAAAATAAAATGGAAGGTCTTTTATAGGTTATCAGGCCAGGGGATATAAGAACAACCACTCTTTGGGCCTTCCCCTCCTTATAACCTTAAATAAAACCCCTCAGCTTAATTCACAAAATCCAAGAATTGTACCAAAACATAAGACATTAAAATTAATATAGCAAAGGCAATATGCCTCAAGAGTTGTTAACATTCTCATATCCTTTGATCTGAAAACCATCTCCTAAGAATCTATCCTAAAAAAGGGATCAGAGGTACAAAGATTTTTATACAAAGAACAAAAATTAGAAAACAATATAAATCTTCAACATAATGGCATAGTTGAGCAACATATGTAGAACGGACTATTATGAAGCCATTACATATATTTAACAAATAATTTTCACTAAGGGGAGATCCTCAAAACATAGCATCAAAAGAAAAAAAATAGGCCGGAGATAATACACAATATGATATCAACTATGCTAAAAATACATACATTTTTATACATTTCTAGAAATATGAAAGAGAGAGTGCCTGGCTGGCTCAGTAGGCAGAGCCTGAAACTCTTGATCTCAGGGTTGTGAGTTCGAGCCCTACATTGGGCACAGTTTACTTTAAAAAAATGGGGGCACCTGGGTGGCTCAGCTGGTTGAGCATCAGATTCTTGATTTCAGCTCAGGTCATGATCCCAGGGTCGTGGGATCAAGCCCGTCATCAGGCTCCACACTGCTTAAGATTCTCTTTCTCTCCCCCTCTCCTCCTCTCCCCCACTTGCATGCTCTCTCTCTCTAAAAATTTTTTTTTTTAATTTTAAAAAGAAAAACTATGGGGGCACCTGGGTGGTGCAGTCAGTTAAGCGTCCGACTTCAGCCAGGTCACGATCTCGCGGTCCGTGAGTTCGAGCCCCGCGTCAGGCTCTGGGCTGATGGCTCAGAGCCTGGAGCCTGTTTCCGATTCTGTGTCTCCCTCTCTCTCTGCCCCTCCCCCGTTCATGCTCTGTCTCTCTCTGTCCCAAAAAATAAATAAACGTTGAAAAAAAAAATTAAAAAAAAATAAATAAATAAAAAGAAAAACTATGTACTGAATAGTACAAGAGGTTAAAAAATGGTGGTAGAATTAAATGATAGTTTTCTTTTAAAGCTCTTTTTATTCTCCAAGTTTAATGAGTATATTTTACTTTTATAATCAGATGGAAAATAGCATTTTTGTTTGAATTTAATGTAGCATCAACTATGAGACTAAAGTTCCCTTAAATTGGCTTACTATTATTTTGTATTTTGGTTGTATTTTCATATTAAACACAGGGTACCTTTCTGCAGGCTCTTTCTCTGGGTGGCATGGGATGATGTGTCAGGTGACTTAGCAATGCTGGAGGAACCGGCCCCAGTAAATGCAGGCAATCTTTTCTATAAGTAAGATGTAAACATGGTAATTGACACATGTACTGAGCTCAAAAGGCAAATGCAGTTCAATCATTTCCAAGATGAAGCCTGTGTTTCATTGATGGAATAAGCCACTTGTTTTGTTGATTGAGTCAAACTCTTTCAAATGTCCCCTCCTCTGGGATCCCTTCTCACCCAGTCTTTGCCTCCATAGCACCCAGTACTTACCTCTGTATTGTGTTAGCCAGCCTTTCTCACTAGGTGGGGAGCTCCTCTGGGGCAGGGACTAGGTTTATCTTATTCACATTTGGTGCCTAGAAGAGGGCTTGGCAGGGTACCTGGCACTTAAAACCTGCCCAGTTAACAATTTATTGAATGAAAGCATAAAACTCTTTATCTCCCTACTTTAGAGTGAATCTTTTGTGAGTCAAATGCCCAAAGAAGATAACAATTGATTTTTAATTGAGGGCCAAAGCAAGTAATCAGTCTGCCTATAGAATGGTCAACATTTTTAATGAACAGTGCCAAGTAAGGAATTTGTAGTTTTCTTGAAGAGTCTACACATATGGAATATAAGGGAGAGAGAAGAGAAAAAGAAAGAAGGACGTCAGGGGGAGAAGGAGGAGGGGAGGAAAAGGTAGCACACAATTATGTGTTTTTATTGCAGACTGTTAGTTCAGGAGTTCAGAGAAGGTAGAGAGCAATCAAACCTCTCAGGGAACTAAGCAGAGGAGGCATCAAAGAGGAAGCAGAACCCAAGCCTCCTCAAGTAAGTAGGATGCGGGTAGACAGAGAGTACAATGCAGGTGAAGGCAGCATCCTAAGCTATGACAATTTGGCTCTTTGGAGAAATTGCCAGATGTTATCTCTGGGGCAAAAAAAGGCACAAAAACCTAGGATCTATCCTAGAATACAGACTCAGAAAGATACCTCAGGGAAGCCCAGAGAAGATCCAATTTATTTCTTGCTTTCTTTGTATAATGGATTTGGAGAAATCTTGGCACTTTGGATCCCTGAGGCCTTTGGGCTGACTCCATGAGTGTGGAAAGCAGAATCAGTATACTTACGAGATCGGTCAGTCTTGAAGGGGCAGTTTCAGAGGAAGTAAGAAAGGAATCTAGGCTCTTTGCTTTCTCTCGAACAGTTGTAAATCTATCAGATGAAGTTTGAATGGATTCCTGACTGTTCCAGCATGAGGTAGAACCTGTTTTAATCTGAAATGTGATACTTTCAAGGCAGTCTTTATACCGACTGGCAGCTGAAGAACTTGACCCTGTTGTAGAAAAGAGGGCAATTAGTTTCTGAATCCTCTACATTATTTAAAAACAAAACCACAAAACTATGTATCTATACCAGGGATTCTCCAAGTTGTTAATAACTAAAATAATCACAGATATGAGATATAGCTTCTCAAAGTATAAAAACAGTGACAGTCTTGGGGCGCCTGGGTGGCGCAGTCGGTTAAGCGTCCGACTTCAGCCAGGTCACGATCTCGCGGTCCGTGAGTTCGAGCCCTGCGTCAGGCTCTGGGCTGATGGCTCAGAGCCTGGAGCCTGTTTCTGATTCTGTGTCTCCCTCTCTCTCTGCCCCTCCCCCGTTCATGCTCTGTCTCTCTCTGTCCCAAAAATAAATAAACGTTGAAAAAAAAAATTTTTTTTTTTTAAATAAAAAAAATAAAAACAATGACAGTCTCTAAATTTGGCCATCCAAAGAAAGGGAGATTATTTGAACCACAAATATACTGGAACTAAGGACACCAGAGAGAGGCTATGTGATGCTGGCCATTGAGGTTGCAAGACTCAAAACTATGTGTGTTTACTCATATGTGGAACTTGAGAAACACAGCAGAAGACCATGAGGGAAGGGAAGGAGAAAAACTAGTTTCAAACAGAGAGGGAGGCAAACCATAAGAGACTCTTAAATACAACAAACTGAGGGTTGATGGGGGGTGGGGAAGGGGGGAAATGGGTGATGAGCATTTAGGAGGACACTTGTGGGATGAGCACTGGGTGTTGTATGTAAGTGATGAATCATAGGAATCTACCTGAAAAACCAAGAGCACACTGTATATACACTGTATGTTAGCTAACTTGACAGTAAATTATATATTTAAAAAATTTAAAAATAAGAAGTGTTTCATAAAAAAAAAAAACTGTGTTTAAGCACAAGATAGGTTTTAAGTAGTGCTAGAGTACAAAGTACAGTTTGCATTTGCCTGTCTCTACCACTAAAGTAAAAAAACTCCTTAGAGCTGCTTATAACCAGTACCACCAACCCCTACCTGGCCCCCCATGGGATTATCCCCTTCAACTCTGGTGCTAAGGAGACACCTCTACACTGAGGAAACACCTGGCAGTCTTTTCTCACAGCCTGGCTTCCCAAAGCCAATGGGGCAGGGGCTGTTAGTTCTTCTCCCAAACACTTCTCCCGCAGTGATTACCTGGGCTGAGTGGAGTGCTGACACTTGTAGGTGCATGGTTTATTTTGGGTGTTTTGCATGAGACTTCCTTAAAGGAACCATCTTGTTCATAGGAAATACTAGACAGGTCTTGAATGTCTGTCAGTGATCTAAGAAATTTAAAGTACAAAGTAATTAGGAGAAGATGTTTAGAAAAATCAAACAATATTTTCCTGAGGGGTGCTTTTTAAGGATGCTCTTGACAACAATCTTTACTTGGCAGCAGACCAGAATTAGAGACTATCTTAGAATATCTTATGTATCTTAAAGAGAATCTCAGAGAATATCCTAAAAAGAGTACTAACTTTAAACATATCTCAGCAGCTAAAAATAAAACTATTTCCATAGATGAAGGTATATTTACATGGAAAACAGATTTCATTTACCTCCAGTATAAACTTATTAATATCATCATCATCATCATCATTATATTTCCTTGATTGTAAGATGCTATTAATTTAGATCATATCGTTAACAGCTTTTTGGTGAAAGAAGAAACACGCTCACATTAAATGTATGAATAAAAACGGGAGGAATATATTTTCCCACAAATAAGGAAATTCCTCATTTTTCCCTAAAACCAAGACTTTACACAGCATCCTTAGGCAACCCTTTGGTGGCCCTACATGTCTTTCTCTTTCAGCTCCTTTGGTGATTCCTTTAATGTCTCCTCTTGTTCACCTTCAGTACTGTAGGAGAGAAAATGAGAAAATCATATGAATCCCCAGTCAGCAGAGTGCACTAACCTGGTACAATGGACCAGTTTGTCAGCCCAGTGTAAGAAGCAGCAGAAAGGGCGCTAAATCAAAAATAGAAAGTTGGTGGGAATGCAAGCTGGTACAGCCACTCTGGAAAACAGTATGGAGGTTCCTCAAAAAACTAAAAACAACTACCCTACGACCCAGCAATTGCACTACTATGTATTTATCCTAGTAGTAAATACTAGGGGGATACAGGTGTGCTGTTTCGAAGGGACATATGCACCCCCATGTTTATAGCAGCACTATCAACAATAGCCAAAGTATGGAAAGAGGCCAAATGTCCATTGATGGATGAATGGATAAAGAAGGTGTGGTATATATACACAATGAAGTATTACTCGACAATCAAAAAGAATGAAATCTTGCCATTTGCAGCTACGTGGATAGAACTGGAGGGTATTATGCTAAGTGAAATTAGTCAGAAAAAGACAAAAATCATATGATTTCACTTGTATGAGGACTTTAAGAGACAAAACAGATAAACATAAGGGAAGGGAAACAAAAATAATATAAAAACAGGGAGGGGGACAAAACAGAAGAGACTCATAAATATGGAGAACAAACAGGGTTACTGGAGGGGTTGTGGGAGGGCAGATGGGCTAAATGGGTAAGAGGCACTAAGGAATCTACTCCTGAAATCATTGTTGCACTATATGCTAACTAATTTGGATGTAAATTTTAAAAAATAAAAAATAAAATTAAAAAAAAAAAGTAGGAAGTTGGTTCTGGTCCTGGCTCTGTTACTGATTAGCCATATGTTTTCAGGCATGTCTGAGCCTTACTCTGGGCCTCAGTCTCCTTTCAGCCCATCTGAAATCAGCTGATGATACTACAGGACAGTGAGCAAGTTCCTGAGGAAATCAATGGATCACAGGAAATTTGCTGGGGATGGAGGCTGGAGCAAAGGGCACAGTGGTGGGGCCTTACCAGCTGTGAGACATCGTCCTACATGGAACATCAGGTGGGGCCAAGAAAGACTTATGCCAAAAAACGGCCAGAAAAGAATACTGAAGACAAACTTGACCTTTTTCTACTTTAACTAATAGGTAGGATTCAATTTCAATATCCACTAAATATAAACTATAAGTCAGCTCCCATGCGAAATCCTTCCATATGTTTTCATATTTTTAATCTTTGCAACAATCCTGAGACCAAAGGTACAAAGGAAAGAACATGGGTTCAATCCGGAGACCAAAGGTACAAAGGAAAGAACATGGGTTTTGGATTGAGTTATGACTTTATTAATTCTGTTCACTAGAGTATTTGTTTCTCCTTTCAAGTATACAAGTACAACAGCACTTTTTGGCCCTCCTAATTTATATAAATGGCTACCTCACTTGTTTTAACCAGTGAAGTATAAGCAAAAGTGATGTGAGTCACTTTGGGCAGAAACCTTAAGGATAGTGCACAACTCATGTTCCCTTTCCTGCCTCAGCAATCAAGGAAGCACAAGGATGGAGTCTCCCTAAGCCTGGATCTTGGATAGAAGGTAATAGAGCACTGCACACTCCTGGCCAACCCATGGTGGACTTGGAGCATGAGCAAAAAATAAATGTTTGCTGTTTTAAGCCATGAAAATCTGGAGGTTGTTTGTTATATAGCATAATCTAGCCTATCCTGACCACTTACTAACCATTTGCTAACTTACAGTTAGCCACTTACTAACTGCGACCTTAGAAAAAATACTTAAAACTCTCAGAACTTTGCTTTCCTTATTTGCAAAATGGAGATGCCAGTATGTGCCTCACAGGACTGAATATGGTAGTTACTTAGGAAACACCAGCTGTAATTATTATAGGTAAGGAAATTGAGACCTAGAGAGAGGGAAAGTAAAATGAATGTTGTTGTGTCAGGTACTTTACCTCTATTATTAGTGTTTTTAATTAAACTTTTAATTTTGAGGTAACTGAATATTCACATGACGTTTAAAGAAACACACTTGACCCAAGTGTCCCTGAATGGTAGTATCTTGCAAATCTACAGAACAACCAAGATATCAACACTGATACAGTCAAGATACAGAACATTTCTATCACCGCAGGGATCCCCTTAGGCTGCCCCTTTTATAGGCATGTCTACTTCCCTCCTACTCCTTACCTCTTCCCTATCCCCTGGAAACCACTCATTTGTTCTTTATTTCTATAATCTTATCATTTCAAGAATGCCATATAAGTGGAATCATATAGTAAATAACTTTGAGGGATTGTGCTTTCCATCCAGCACAATTCTCTGGAGATTTATCCAGGTTGTTGAAGGTATCAATAGTTCATTCTTTTTTACTGCTGAGAAGTATTCCATAGTATGGATGTACCAGTCTGTTAAATCATTCACTTGTTAGGCAATGTTTGGGTTTCCAGTTTTTGGCTATTACAAATAAAGTTGCTATAAACATTCATGTATGTGTTTTTTTTTTTTCAAATGTTTATTTATTTTTGAGGGACCAAGACAGAGCTCAAGTCGGAAAGGGGCAGAGAGAGAGAGGGAGACACAGTATTTGAAACAGGCTCCAGGCTCTGAGCTGTCAGCACAGAGCCCCACGTGGGGCTCGAATTCTGGAATGGTGAGATCATGACCTAGGCTGAAGTCGGAAGCTCAACGGACTAAACCACCCAGGCGCCCCTCATGTATATGTTTTTATGTGAACATAAGTCTTCATTCCTCTGTAAAGAATGCCAGGAGTTATAAGGATTCTTATTCCTAATTTTATAAATGGGGAAATAGAAGAGAGGAGTTGAGAAACTTAACCAAGGTCATAGGGATAGGAAAGGCAGAGTCAGGATCTGAATACAGATAATGACTCCTTTTCACGATCCCTCACAATCCTGCTGAAAAAGTCCTAAGAAAGTTAAATTCCCCAAAGCAAATTTTTATAATGTGGTGACAAATACATTTGAAGACAAGCAATATATAAATATGGGACATTATCAACATTTAACGTTACTTCTGTGAGTCTGAAACTGTGACTAAAATACTAGCACATACGTTCGTATAGGTTGGAATTGAGACCTGGTCAAAATCTCAGCATTCCTTCCAAGGCTTTTTCTCATTTGGAACTTTTCTTCGCCTGAAAGAATAAAATAAATGCATCTTTTTTACTGAATTTTTACCAACTCAAATTATTGTTTTCATTCTCTAGAATTTCCCTTGGTCTGGTTCAGAATGAGAAATAATCTGGATAAACAAAGTACTTCCTAATTGGGTTTGGATTGAGTGCTATAGGAGAGGTTTTTGCTCTGAAAGTTTATTTTCCTTGCTCAGAGGGAGTAACTATATTCTGACACTCAAAATACAATCAAGCCATTTACTGGCCTTTCAGTTATAACAGCACAGTTATTTCTGGAGACAAATGTTGTTTTGTCTTTTCAGGAAGGCAAACTGACCTGGTTCCTGTCAACAGACACCAGGGGGCGTTGAAACCAAGAACTGTTTGTTCACTAAAGATTCCAAATAGAAAAGACCATTAGCTGGGCATTCCCAGAGTGCTGAGCCTCTTGGCCATCATACTCCACTTAAAGAATGGGGGTGGGGGGCTTGAGTACTAAGGAGCTAATTCAACTATCTTCCGTTCTTTTTTTAAGTTTATTTATTTTGAGAGAGAGAGAGACAGAGAGACAGTGTGAGTGAGGGAGGGGCAGAGAGAGAGACAGACAGAAAATCCCAAGCAGGCACGGCACTGACAGCACGGAGCAGCCCAACATGGGGCTTGAACTCATGAAACTGTGAGATCATGCCCTGAGCCGAAACCAAGAGTCAGATGCCTAACTGGCTGAGCCACCCAGGTGCACCTCTTCTGTTCTTCTTGATATCAAGTATCCAAGGTTACTCCCCACCAGTTCTCAGGTTAGATACTATGCAGACCTCTGGGCAGACAGGGCCACCATTCATTATTCTTCCCACCAGTGTACTGCTTTGTTTATAGAGAAGGGGACAGGCAGAGCAGCCTGCCCTCTCGGCAAATGCTCATGATCCCAAGGCCATTTCTTAAAGCAAGTAGTATGGTGGACGATGGGGAGGCTCACCAAAACAGTGTCACCTTTAGCAGGTACCAAGGAGGTCTGAAACGTCAGTAGAGAAGCATGAGGGCTCTTCTTCCTGTGACCCTCTTTCAAATACCTAGGAGGCATAAAGCCCTAGAAAGCATTAAGGAATTCCTAATAAGCACCATTACAGCTGGAAAAAAACTTAAGAGATTTTGCAGTCTGACCCTCTCCTTTACTTTATACAAAGAGAGAATGGAGCCCTGGGGTGAAATGATCATGCATGAAAAAAAAAATCAGTGGCAAAACTGGGCTTGGAACCTGGCATGTGTCCGATTTTTACCTGTGGCATCGCCTGGTGTGGACGGGGTATATGTCAGAGCCCTAGTGGAAAAGGAGGAAGAGAAGGGTGAAAGCGGGACATGAGTGGAAATCAGAGGTTTCTTCGTGTACTTCAGATGACTGTATCAAAGTAGCCCTGGATTTCTGACCTACCTGCCCCACAACTTCTCTATCCCACTCAACCTTCTTCTAAACAGAAGTGAAATGGCTTTGTGCAGGTCAGGCTCACACAGAAAGTAACTGCAGGCAGAGGCCACATGAAAGAAGTGGGTGACCCAAGATCCAGGTCTGCAGACTTTTAATACACGTTGTCCTGAGAATTTAACTTTTCATCTAAAAGCCTACTGCTTAAGATGATGTCAACTGTGACAGGGGCATGAATCAGGTTAGAGATAGAAACCAGAGTATATAGCAGGAGGAAGGCAGTAAGTTCAGAATCCAAGCCCACGTTGTCTGGGTTCAGAATGTTGAGACATGACTGAAAATAGCTACCTGGCTCAGTAGATAGGTAACTCTGACTTTAAAATAGACAGTTGTAGGGATGTCTGGGTGGCTCAGTCGGTTGAATGACCGACTTCGGCTCAGGTCATGATATCACGGCTTGTGAGTTCAAGCCCCACGTCAGGCTCTGTGTTAACAGCCCAGAGCCTGGAGCCTGCTTCTGATTCTGTGTCTCCCTCTCTCTCCGCCCCTCCCCCACTCATGCTCTGTCTCTCTCTGTCTCAGGAATAAATAAACATTAGAAACAATTTTTTTTAAATAGACAGTTGTAGGAGCACCTGGGTGGCTCAGTGGGTTAAGCATCTGACTCTTCATTTCGACTCAGGTCATGATCTCACAGTTCATGGGTTCAGGCCCCACGCTGGGCTCTGTGCTGACAGTATGGAGCCTGCTTGGAATTCTCTCTCTCTCCCTTGTTCTCTGCCCCCCCCCCACTTGTGCTCTCTCTCTCCCTCTCTCCAAATAAATAAACTTTAAAATAGACAGTTGTATACCTTAAAAGAGTAAAAGTACACAATTTTTTAAATGTCTGTATCAGAATCAGTGGTTGACTTCTATCTTATCTTGTGCCACACCCGGGTTGCTGATTCAAGGTTAACTTCCCATGTAATGGAAAGCAGTTGCTGAGTTATACAGAACCCAAGGCCTCCCGAGGGAAGGATGTTATGTTGACTATGCACTATTGGCTGTTATTAACTCTTTGCCAAGATTCTAAGCAAGCAAAGGAAAATGACAAACTCTGCCTCTTAGGGTGAAGGACATGAAAAACTAGTTCTAGTTTTTGTTACATCAATAACCAGTTGTACAGCCTGGGTCAATCCCTCAGGTCAGCTCAGTGAATATAACCAAGCACCTGCTATGTGCCACAAAGGGGCCAGAAATCTAATGAAAGGCTGGGAAGGCGGGGGAAGCAGCAGCAACCACTAAACATATGCTATAAGGATGCAAGGGGACGTACAGAAAACATGATATGCGGATGTTATGAGGCTGGTGAGGAGCAGGAGATTCATTCTAATGAGGAGAAATCACAAAGCCTAGGTTTCCTCATCTGTAAAATCAAAGGCCTGGAGGAGGTTATCTCTAAGGACTGTTCCAGCTTTAAAGATCTGTCATCCAACAGAAAGTAAAGGCAAGTGAAAAGGAATCTGCCTTAAGAGCTTATTACCAGAACCTCGAGGTTGGGCAAATGCATCTCGTATTCCTTCAAAGTCTTCTTCTATAGGACTTGAAGTCTACAAAAGAATAAAAGAGCAAAGAAAGAAGGGTCACTGGAGGCCGTCATATCATCAAAAGTAGAGGGAGAACTTCTTGATGTTCTTAAACCTTGAAAATCTTCCTAAGGTTCCTGCATCTTTTATAGAAAAAGAATAAACCTGCTTCGAAGACATTAAGTGCTCATTTGTACTTTATGTTCCTCCTCAACAAGCCCTCCCCAGCCCCCACTGTGAGGAAGAACTGTGTGACTTTTCCCTTCTTTATATTATCCCCTCCACTCCCCCAACCTTCCCACAAAGATGTTTTGATTCCTAGGACTTTTATCAGAAAAGCTAGAAAGTTGGAAAAATGGCCCAGCCTGCAAAGCCACTTTCTGGGGGGTGAGAAGTCAGAACACTGGTTCCTTTGAGAGGTGACAGTGACTGGGAAGAAGCCCACAGCGGTCTTCTGGAGGACCCATAATGTTCTGCTTCTTGATCTTGTTGGTTACATGAATGTGTTCAAGTCTGGGAAAGTCAATAGGCTGTACACTTAAGAGCTGTGTACTCTCCTCTATGTTACACTTTATATGTATATGTATACATAATATGTGTATATGTACTGTATATCTTTTTATTAAAGATTTTCTTAACATGCCAGTCTGCTCACATTAAAAGCCAGAATAGCTGAAGGATTAACAATAGAAAACTGTTATCAGAAGTGCAGAAGAGTGGAAGTGATGCTTTTGTTGCATCACTGAATTCCTGCCAGTCAAATATTGTGTTTGAGATCTACAATCCTCCCTTTCCTCTACCCCACCTTCCATAGTGGTAAAAGGTCCAAAAAATGGTAGGTCAGTAGAAGGTGAGGTAGAAATTATATAAATAAATAAATAAACAAACAAACAAATACGTAATAAAATGTAAGGAGCTTCATTTTATAAATGAAAATACTCTGTACAAATAGATGTTTGCAAAAGTTGGGCAGGTTCCCAAGAAAGCCCCATGCACTGCACAGCCCCACATTCATGCTGAGCCCTGGCCTCTAATCCTGGCTCTCTTGCCACTAAAGCTTGGCAGGCCAGGGCTAATTCCCTACATCTGTGGATCACCACTTCTTCACACAGAGGAATAACAGCAGGCCTTCTTCTCTTCCCCACAGGAAGGATATGTGAATTAGGTGACATGAAGAAAAGTGTTTTTAAAATAAGTACAAAGTGCTGTACAAATACAGGAACCACAGTTTTGGGAGAAACTGCATATGACTTTCCATTCTCACAAATCTTATTTTTCAGATGTCTTTTCAAAACACATGAAAACACTAAGTCGAAATTAGACGCTTTTATGTGTAAGCTATTTTTCTCAATAAAAATAATTTAAAAGAAATAAGGCAATAGAGAAAGCTGAAAAGTACTTTACCCTAAACTGTGGTTTTTACCTCTAGAGCTAAGTTTTCTTGAGCAGTTGAAGAATGAAAATATTCATAGTCTGGAGTTAAAAATTCATCTGTTACATCCTCAGAAGACTCTGGTGAACAAGTTGATTGCATGGACTGATCCTATTAATAATGTAGGAAATCACTTTTAGGTCCGTGTTCATTGTAAACAAATCCCTTTATAGTTGGATACAGTGTTAATAACGGGGTTATCTAAAATCGCTTGGGCCGCCCCCCCCCACCTGCTTGCACCACCTGCCTCTGCCTTCCTTCCCCACAGCAAGCTGTGAACCCTTGCAGCAAGTGAGGCAAATGAAAATCCTGGGGCTCATCATCCTCATCTGTACAATGGAGGGGGAGGGAGTTAGGTGACCTTTCTGCTCTGAAATTCTAAGAAGAAAGGCCCTAGACAACTCAAGCTGGCACTGAGTTTGAACACCCACAGACGCAGTCCGTGTGTTGGCATCGTCTTCCAGATGAGGAAGCTGAGGCCGCTCAAAAATAAGGAGTCCCGTGGGCACTACAGTTTAAAAGTGAAGGAGTATAATGTTAAAAATAGCAATGCAATCTCAATAATAAAAATAAAACTTGAAGATTCAAAAGTAACAGCTATTTCTTCACCATCTCCATTCCACCCCTTCCTTTTCTGCTTATTTCTCCATGTTCAGGCCCTGATCACCACATGCACAGGCAACTAACTAGCTTCTTTCCACACCTTCAATGATCCCTTTGCAGAGGTTTTATGATTTATTTCCTTGGATGCTGCTTTTGCCACATGCTTCCTCTTCCTGCACACTTGGCAGCTGCTCCCCTTCACCTCTTGTATCAAATTGAAACTTCTCAGACAAGCCTGGCCTCACATACCTTCCCCACTTCCCTGACAGACCTGCTTCTCCAGCCAAGCCAGTATGCTTAACATGGCCTATCCTTCCAGCCCCCATGTGAGAAAAAGAATAAATTGTCCTAAATTGTCCTGTGGGTGGTTTGTGTGCCGTGATTAAATATAATAGTATGTTCTTTGAAAGATCTCAAATGTTACCACAATTGTATTTTTATATTATTTCATTTTCAGTTGCTGTTTATATTCTTTAAGTGACTGTGTCCTCCTATCACAATGATAACACGCTCTGGTTCCTTAGCCTGGCTGGACTGTGGCCCAATTACATACCTCAAGGATGTGTTAAACCCCTGACACAGGGCTGCAGCCTCAATGCACAGATCCTGCTGAGGTGCAGTTGCCAGGCAGAAACACATTCCTTCTACTGAGAGCTGAATTTGGGTCTCAGAGGACACTCTAGGTGAAGAAGGCCCTCTCATCACAACCCTGGCCTTGCTCTTCCTACTCCAATTGGACCTCAGTCACCTGCTGGGCCATGAGCTTTGATACCTGACCTCACACTGTGATTCCAGTTGGTCTCATCATCTACGCAGCTAGAAAGAAAGCTCAAGAGTTTCCAGAATCTGACACTTGTCTGTGTTCCACCCAAGCCCCAAGATACACAATGCTTTGAGTTGAACTGACTCAAACAGTATTTAGGCAGGGAGAAAATACTTTTCCATTCATGCGAAGCACATACTCCAACAAAAAAGAACTACTATAGATATTATTTCAATGTCATAATATATAACAACAACTCAGTTCTACTTTATTAGGTCCTTGGGTTCAACCTGGTTCTGCAGGCCATATTACTTACACTGTAAGATTTCTCAATGACCACAGATGCGTCAGAACTTGCTTGAAAGACTTCACTATGCTCTGGATACACATTTTTGCTGGAAGGCAGGTGCCTGATACCTAATGATTATAACACAACCAGGGCCATAGTCATTCCATGATATTCAGATGGCATGGAAGGGAAGAGGAGTGGCAGGAGAGAAGAGATCTGTGAATATTCTGCCAAGGATGGCCATGTCCCATATGTCAGGTTCAGTCCAGAAAGTGGAGACTGTAAGTTTGGCCTGGCCCCAACACGTGGTCCTGTATCATCAATCCTTTGGCCCACCCATTCAAGGGGGATGCTTGATAAGGAACAGATTCTAAATACCAAAAGACCTCAAGCCAGTAGGTTTTCTACCTAACATAAATGAAAATTTTAGATGTACCTTTCTTTGATTTGTAAACAACTGTGAAATAATATTCCATGCCCTGATTGCATGCAAATTACCAGGTAGAAATGCATAGCCTTCAGTTTTAACCTGCAAATCTACAAAGTGATGACAGTCAATGCCATTTGTCTCTAGATTCCTCTAGCACAGAATCTCTAGGAGCCAGTGAAGTTTTTCTGGCTGAAAATGCAAAGAAATGGGCAGTAGGGAATGGCCATCTACTACTGTACTCAGGTAAAAAAAAAAAAAAAGGTTCAATTCCTTGCCAGGTTAGAGCCAACAACAGGGTCATGGTATACAGATTATTTTTCTCCCTTTGAGCAAATGGTCTGCTCCAGTAACAGAAAAACTCACGAATTTCTGGATTTTCTTTACCTACAGGAAGGACAATGGAATCAAAAGGGTATGCTGTTTTCCCCTGGAATTCAGGGATCCCAGATATATGGGAAAGGGGAGAAGACCAAGCAAAGGAAATATTCCAGGATGCTTACTTATATTTGAGAGCTAATAACTTGATAGAGCTCAACCATCCCAATTCCTCCAACTGCACTTACTGTTGAAGCTTTGAGGTCCAGGCTGTTTGCCATACTGGTCACTGTCACAGTCACTGTTACCCATTTTGTTACATTTTCCATTTTCTCTTGACTCATCATTTTCCCTGGGATACTCTACAGTGCACTGCCAACCCACTTTCTCAGGGTCCCCAAGCGGGGGCTGCAGCAGGGAATCAGGCTCATCTTTAGCTTCATCCTCTAAAGTCGCACTACTCTGAGGATGCCATGGTGGTACTGCCAGCTGCCCGGTGGCTGCTCTCTCTGCCATTTCTTTCACCTCCACTGGACAGAGAGAAAGTAGCATTTAAAACATAACTGTGAACATTGAAGACAAAAGCTTTTGCTTCTTGAAGAGCTACAAAATACTTTTAAAGTTCATATTATCACAGTAATTGCCTTTTTAGAACTGCATCATCCTTAGCTTGTGCTTTTTGGTTCGAAGGGGAGGAGAGAAAAGAAGTGATAACAGGGAAGGACAGAATCTTCAGTTAATTTCTGAATTCTGGAGTAGAAGGTAGCAGAAAACTTGTAGACAGACCTTCCTGCTATGAAGATTTTACAAGAAAATAACATCTGCAGCCTGTAGAAACTAGTGGAAAGGATTCTATTTGAGTTTGTCTAGCCTCTCTGGACTATGCTGAGTTCATATTTTGGGAGTGTGTATATATGTGTGTGCTTATGTGCATGTGTCTTCATTCCAAATGTTCTATACTTTTGCTAATGTCATTTAACATTAGGATTAAAATACATAGACATCGTACCCTTTTAAAGATAAAACTGATACGAAAGGAAAATGCCCACAAGGTATATCCAAGTGACACTGAATGTTGTTTAATAATGAATGTTATATATTAAATTTCTATATCGTGTACTGTTTTTGCTATAGTTGTTATGTAATATGCATCAGTATATATACATATGTATATATATATTAGTATTATAATCATCAGTATTATATACTGATATATATAGTATATACTATATATATATAGTGATATATATAGTATATATATATATAATGGAAATATTCCTATAAAGTCTAGAAATGAAAAAAGTTTTTTCCAGAAAAAAAAATCACTGAACAAAACAGTATACACAGTGGTGGACTTGATAATCTCTTTTCTTTGGACTAATAACACAAAATATGTTCATTTAAACAATGTTAAAAGACATAGGTTATCTTTCCTGACTAGATGGTAAAAAAAGAAAGAAGAAAGAAAAAAGCATTTCCCTTCTGTAATTTGTAGTCAGAAAGGCCTTGCTTTTATTTTTTTAATGTATTTTTTTAAGTTTATTTATTTTGAGAGAGAGAGAAAGAGAGAGAGAGGGAGAGAAGCAGAGAGAAAGGGAAAGAGAGAGTCCTAAGAAGTCAGCATGGAGCCTGACAGGGCTTGAACTCACAAGCTGTGAGATCATGACCTGAGCCCAAATCAAGAGTCAGACACTTAACCAACAGAGCCACCCAGGCACCCCAGAAAGCCTTGCTTTTAAACTGGAACGATCCAACAGTAGAAAAGAATGTGGGAGGCTGGTGCAATACAGGCTGTGTACTTAGAGATAACAAGCAGGTTAGAAATATACTTTAAATTTCATTTTGCCCAACAGAACTTAGGATGTTTTACTCACATTTCCATTTTAAGTGTACCTCTCCATCATCTTCGTTATTTCTTAACTTTGTATGACAGATTTCAGAAGACACAGATTCCACACTGATCCTAAATTATATAAAGGGGTGGGGGGGGGGGGAAAGGGTAGACACAAATATAGTAGTTTGCTCAAGTTCCTGACACAACCCTGAGCCCTGCAGCTCCAGCCCACCCGGACCATCCTCTCCTCTCAGAGCCATTCCTGGGGTTGCACTGACTCCTGCCTGCCACCAGAGAGTGTCAGGCTCCCCAGCGTTCTGACAGCAAGACTCCTTACCTAGCAGAGGCCCGGCCAGGGCTGGATGACACCAGAGGTCCCCTCAGGTGGCTTGGCACAGGGAAAAGTACACTATTAAGCTGAGTCAACTTGGTTCGGGCACTAGACTCTTTAGACCTTCCCTGGCTAGGAAATGAAAGGACTGGGCTAGAAGACCTCTGAGGTTTTTTTCAGTTTCCAAATTCAGATTACATGATTCTAAAAGTACTCTTGAAAATTTTTCAGAGGTAGAAGAAACCCCACAATTGAAACACAGTTTCAGTAGACAGACTTCTAGTCCCTGAGCTATTGCAGAGCCCCCGACCCCAACAATGCCACAGAACACAGGTGATGGTTCAGTAACTGTTCCTACCCTTTGTTCAGAATTCTTTTATAACAGGCCCACCTGCATATCAGTGATAGCACAATAACTAACATTTGTAAGCATGGTCTTAAGGCACCAGGGAACCTGAAGAACATTCAGAGATCTTCAGCTTAGTTTCACTGAGTTCCAGACCCTACCCACCATTAATTAGCTGCCTGCCTTTGGCACACTTTAATCTCTCTGTACAAAGGTTTCCTCATCTGAAAAACAAAGGAATCTCTTTTCCTCTACACATCCATGATTATATATGTATCTTATCATCTATTAAACTAACCCTTTGAAAATGTGTGACTTGTGGCATATATATGAATTCCTTGTTATCCTGAATGCCCTACTTCCCTGCTGGACCAGAAAGCAGAGAGACTGAATTAGAAAGGTCAAATCTGATTGGCTTCTTTAAAGAGCAATCTGACAGCAGCTATCAAGTTATCTTTAAAATGTTTAAACCCTTCACCTAGTAACTCTGCTTCTGGCAATCCATCAAGGACATAATTCCAAAGTGCAGAAACAGTTGCACTGACAAGTCGCTGTGGCCCTATTCAAAATGGACAAAAAAATAACACAACCTAAAATTCAACAATGGGGGAAATCCAACAATTATGAGTTCACAGAAGGTTTTCCAATAATGTGAGATAATGCTCTTGTTCTAATGTTAAGGGGAAAAATCAGGATATAAAAGTACCTATATATGTTTACACGTAATTATAATTTTATATCTAAAAAAGATATAA
This sequence comes from Puma concolor, assembly GCF_028749965.1. Lineage (NCBI taxonomy): Eukaryota > Metazoa > Chordata > Mammalia > Carnivora > Felidae > Puma > Puma concolor. The sequence continues at coordinate 29,820,875 of NC_141680.1, read as the reverse complement.
AAAGACTAGGTGGATTGGCAGCAAAATGTCAAGCTTTTCTTTGGTCTGTTTTTTGTGTTTTGGGGGGAACACAGTGAATAGGGGCTTTGATTTACCACCTAATGCCTATACTGTCACCGCATCTGCTTCTCTCAATGATGTGAGCTCTAACCCCTTTGGTGCCAGTTAGTTGGTTCTCCGGTAATTCTCTTTGTAAAGGTAACATACACTGAACTAAGATGTCTGGGTATTCTCCTTGATACTCCCTTAGTGAACACATTTACCAACATGAAAGGAACAGCAAACTCTTGTTGCTAGTCTCAAGTCAACACTGGGAGAGAAACAAAAAGTTACCTCTTTCCAGGAGAACTGACTTCAAAACCATGGATTAAAATCATTTAACCACAGAAAAGAAAAACTGAAATTGATGGACTAGTCTATCTTGAAACACACTTATTGGCCCTTTAATAATCGGCCCTTTAATAGTTTTGCCCCTATGCAAAATAAAATGTTTTACATAAGTTCTTAAAAACTCACTGTACACATATGCTCTCCTTCCTGTGATTTGTGCTGAAGCCAATTCATTTCATTGATTTGGCTGGAAATCAGAAGCTGCATGGTTAACAGTTGTATTGTTCAACCTGCTCCGACGTCAGGGATGTTTATTTTGAACAACCCTGGTTTCCAAACAGTTTGGTTTCTGGAGCACTGGCAAATGGGGTACCTGGCATCTCTTTTTATAAGAAAAACCATTTTGGCAGCTTTGGAAAGGCAAGGTGCTTTGCTTTTGATAAATGATGAATTCTGTCTGATTAACCTGCCAGGTCCTTTACCTTTGATGTTTTCTCCTACAAGTTCCCATTACATAGGTCCTTCCACTCATTCAAAGGAGAAAACCTGCCAAGATCTGTTTCTGTGTTACTGTTTTTCATCACTCACAGTCTCTTTGTGACAAGACACATGAAGATCATTAAGTGGTTTTGGGGTCACATGAGAGTCTAAGAACAAAATGTTAACCCACCTGCTGGTATTTGGGCTCCTGTTTCTTTCCAAACTGTGCTTGGCTCCTTGAGAGGGCTGCGATTGTTCACTTGTGCCCTGTTTTCCAGGTCCACTAAAAGTTGGCAGCTTAAAAAGAGTAGACCTGTTTCAGTGCTTTGATGAAGGAATTCCTCTTCTCTTCACTCTCACATTCTATTTTTTAAGCCATTCTTGCTAAATGTGCAGAAATAATTGAACCTACTAAGATGATTTCCCTTTTCATGTTTCATACCTAATAACTCATATATTGCGTGGAGGTCTTTACATAGAGAAGCTGGCCCCCAAGAACCCAATACAGACTGGGAGCAAGTGAAGAATAAGCAGACAAAAGAGACATAAAAAAATCCCAAAACTTTCCCCTATATTATTATTGAGGCAGCAAGCTTTGTGGCAGGAAACCGGGGCCCTGGGTTCTAGTCAAACCCTTACTCAGAATAACCTAAGAAAGTCTTGTGCTTCAGTTTCCTCATCCATAAAACTGGGATGTAGTATCTATCTGAGTCCACCAGTGAGGATGCTATGAAAATAAAGCACACTAAAATAAAAGCTACAATACTTTGGAAACAGAAGTAAATTAAATCACAGGCGCCTGTATGGCTCAGTCAGTTGAGTGTCCGACTCTTGATTTCAGCTCAGGTCATGATCCCAGGGTCGTGAGATCCAGCCCTGCCTCAGGCTCCACACGGAGCCTGCTTAAGATTCTCTGTGTCTGTCTCTCCCTCTGCCCTTCTCCCCCACTCATGTTATCTAAAAAAAAAAAAAAAAAAAAAAAAAAAAAAAAAAAAAGGTAAATTAAACACTGTATATTTTATCCCAAAGAAAGAATTTTGGATCTGCTCATTCCAAGTTTAACAAACTTAGTTCATTGTACTTCCTAACCTTTGGCAAATTGAGACAACAAATGTGGTATTTTGGGATGACATCAAGATGCCTAAAAGTGAGAGGATGCACAAAAATGATCATAAGCTCCCTAAAGTATGAGCTCCAGAGGACTCTGTGTGGGGGAGAAGATTCCTTAGCAGGGGCTAAGGGCAACAACTTTATCATGGAGCATCAAGTAACAGATGTTCTGAAAAATGTCATGGTCACCAAGGAAAGATTAGAATATATTCAAAATAGGTATTTAGGATAATGGGAAGTTTGTAATGTTTTCATTTAGTATGATTAAAAATTTAAGAACTGATAAATTAATGGATTTCAATTAACTGAAAAATCCATTTAGATGGAAATGCCTTATTCCCTGATTATGCTAGAAAAGCAGGGTAGATTTTTTAAAGAAAAATTCAATATGGTACAATTGTTTTATCCATAGTCATATGTATTAGTCATATCCATAGTCATATGAGGCTTGCCATGAATTCCTTCCCTTGTTGTCCACACTGCCACAAGATAGCTGGAACCTATTTCCCTCCTCTTGAATCTGGGCTGGCCTTGCGGCTTTGACCAACAGAAAGTAGCAGCAGTAATAGTGTCCTAGGGCTGGGACTAGTTTTTAAAGAGGCTTAGCAGTTTCAGCTTTCACTTGGGAAGGCAGCTGCCATGCTGTAGAGAAGCTTGGATGAGATTATTTATTGGATGATGAGAAGCCAAGTGCAGAGAGGGGCTGCTTGGAGGAGGCCAAGGCACCAGGCATGTCAATGAGGCCTTGAACCTTCTTGCCTATCCCAGCCTTCAGCTGAATACAGTCAAGAGAGTGATCCCAGCCCATGCCACACAGAGAGAATCACCAGGTAAGCCCTGTCATATTCCTGACCCACAGAATTGTGAGAAATAAATTATTGTTTTAAGCCACGAAGTTTGGGTTTTTGTTGCTGTTATTACATAGTGATAAATAACCAAAACATAACATACAAGGAACCTTTTTATTATTATTATTTGAGAGAGAGAGAGAGAGACAGAGAGAGAGAGAGATGGCTGGCAGGGGAGGTGGATGAGGGAGGGGGGGTAGGAGAGAGAAGGAGGGGAGGAGAGAGGGAGTGAGAGAGTGAGAGAAAGAGAGAGAGAGAGAGAGAGAGCAAGAAGAGAATCTTAAGTAGGCTCCACGGTCAGCATGGAGCCTGACAGAGGGCTCAATCCCATGACCCTGGGATCATGACCTGAGACAAAACCAACAGTAGGATGCTCAACAAACTGAGCTACCCAGGCGCCCCAAGAAAACTTATTTCTAATTGTTTTCTAATAAATTTGAAATTTCAATATAAACAGAAATTAGAGTCTAATTAAGTTCTTTGTGCCTTCTTTTTATACAAAAAAAAAAATGCCAACACTTTTGCAAATGTTTTAAGTGAGGACTGAAGTCTGACATTCAGCAGGGCACAGTGAAAGAACACTAAACTAGGAGTGAAGAACTCTGCCCCTAATCAGTTGTGGGCCTTGGCAGTAGTGTAGTAAGGGGGGGGGGGGGGGGGGGGTGGCGAGGGGAGCTGTCTGCCCTGTGCAGGCAATTAAAGGATGTACTACAGGTAGAGAATTTTTAAACTATAATAAAACCCACTAAAAGCTGGCCAGCTTTTTATCACTGCAGGCCAGCAATTCTAAATAATTTCAGTAAAAAGTCCTCCTTCTAAATGAGGCTGACCTCTCCTACCTCAACCCCACCTCTGTAACACCTGGACATTAGGAAGTTTAAGGCACTGAACTTGAGCTTCATACTCTGTAAAATGATGGGGTTGATCCATCTCTAAAATCCTGGTTCAAGAGGCAGCCAGCATTCCATGTGTGAACTTGTTCAGACTCATTCATTTATTCATTCCCTCAGTGACCATTTGCCAAGTACCTACTATGTGCCAGGCACCCTTGCTAGGACACAGAATGAGTAAGACACAGACCCTGTCCTTAAGGAGCTCATGGAAGAGCTACAACCTCACTAAGCCTCAAGCTACACCTGCCAAGCCAGCTCCCATGGTATCTTCTCACCTCCTTTGAGGTGTCTTCTTTGATGACCAGGTCCATCTGTCCCATACTGGGGCTACTCATAGGTAGACTCTGTGGCTCATGCATCATCATATCCCAGAGTCTAATGCATAGCCTCTGGCTCTATAAATGTTTATTGAATGAGTGAGTAAATGAATGACTAAACAATTTAGAATGGGGATTAATACCTGCCCAAGATACCATATTTAGTAAGTTGAACCACGTATAATTGTCAATACTTGAATATTTTCACCTATAAGACAGCAATTTCAAATAGTTCAATCTGATGCATGGATTACAAAGAACATGGGCTGTATGTTGGGTTTGGAATGAGAGATGAAGAGTATCTACCTTGGAATTCCATCCTAGAGGCCTTATTTCCCAAAGCCAAGAGGACCCCACTATGAGTTGGTTGTATTTAGGTTAGTCCTTGCACATGGATTAGGGGCTATGCTGAATCATGTTCCAGATCCTGCTCACGCTGCCCTGCCTCCCACTTAGCTGTACCTGATGGCTCTTCTCTGACTGATCCCCAGTGCTTTCTTCAGAGACTTGGATGACAGGTTTCCAGCCACAGTCACTTCTTTTCCTGGACCTTTTGCCAAAATGTCCTCCTTGAAAGTCTCTCACCATGGAAGATCTTGTCAGGGTTTGGCAATTGCCACTGGTGTCCAGCTGCTGGCCTCTCGGCAGCTGCATGACAGGTGGAACATAGGTGGAAGCTGGGGGGCCCAAGGCTGAAGGTGAGTCATAAATGTTTGTAAACTCTCTTGAAGAAGCCCACAAAGACCTGTACTCCTCCTGCCCCTTTTGTATCATCTCAAGTTTATCAATTCTCTGTTCAGTATTCCTCAGCAAATCGGCATTCTGGTACATTAATGTCTGTGAAATCTTCAGATTCAGCACACACTTACTGATGTACTCCTCGGTCATGCACCTATTGCTCCCATTGCCCTTGGCTTCTCTGGCTAGCTCAGGTAGGCTGGGTGAACTAAGAGAACCATTTTGCCAATCCCAGTCCTCAAAGGAGAGCTCTGTGTCAGCTTCTGAAGAGCTCTCGTCCTCATCATAAAAACAGCATGCTTCTCTCTCTATCTTTTCCAACTCTTCTTCCATGGACTTTAGTTCATCTGCTTGGCTTGGTCCAGCTCCCACAACAGATGAATCAGCTCCTGGGGGCTCCTCCTTCGTGTTATCTCCCCTGTCCAGGCAGCCTGAGTAGATTTCATTGATTTCGAAGCTGCAGAGGCTAGCCTGACCTGGGCTGGGCCCCCTGGCGTCCTCTTCCATCACAGAGCAGGCAGGAGAAGCAGCATCTCGGTTCTGAGTCTCCTTGGCCATCAGACCTGGATCTAGGACCTGAGGATCTGGTGTTGCTTTCTCCGTGGGTGAATGAAGCCTGGGTGAATGAAGCCGACTGCCTGCTGGAAAGAGTGGCAACATGCAACTGATTAAAGTGATCACACGCAGCAACTTAGCAGCCTTAGCATGTTGCTCCAGCGATATGAGAATGGAGAAAGAAACTTTTTAGTTTCCCATTCCCTTCCCAGGTGTGGAAGACTACAAGATACACTCCCAGGAGGTGAGGGAGTATTTCTAAGAGATGAAAATTCCCATTTTGACATGAGTTGAGGTAGAAAATTGGGGAGGGGTCAAACCCTGGGGAAAATGTTCTAAGCTTAAGTTACAATGTGTTCAAAACATGCCTAACTATCAGGACATGCAAATTACAGGCCCCTGAATCTTAAAAACTAAATTCATAGCTTTCTTTACACACACAGGAGTTTGAATATTCATGTCAAAGTTATGCTCTTGGTGAGCATCTGATAAAAGTAGCCAAGACACTGCCCGAGAAGCCACTACATAATGGGAAGAATAATTAATTCAAAAAATACCACTAGAACTGATCACCCATCACCTCTGGTTGATGGTATACAGCTTGCAGAGAATGGGATGGAGGAGCCAAAGTAATGAAAGCTTGTTGGAGGTCATTCTGGAGGCCTCCAGCCCTGTCCAAAGAGAGGCAGAAAGAATGGTCACTTGGCCTGGATTCCAGCTCTCTAGTAAGTTCTGGAATCCTGAGCAAGCCATAACCTCTCTCAACTTTAGTGTTCTCATCTGGAATATGAGGATATTAAGCCAGATGACTGCAAGGTCCTTTTCAGCTCTGCATTCTAAGATTTCTTTTTTTTTTTTTTTAACGTTTATTCATTTTTGAGAGACAGAACAGAGCACGAGTGGGGAAGAAGCAGAAAGAGAAGGGGACAGAATCCAAAAGCAGGTTCCAAGCTCTGAGCTGTCAGCATAGAGCCCAATGCGGGGCTCAAACTCACTGACTGCAAGATCATGACCTGAGCTGAAGTCAGACACTCAACCGACTGAGCCACCTAAGTGCCCCTAAGATTTCTAAATGTACGAACAAAGCTATAAAACTATATGAAAAGCTTAGAGGGAAACACCAAAATATTAACAAATTATTTCTAAGTGGCAGAATTAAAATAAGTAATTTTCTTCTTTGTATGATTTCAAGTTTTCTATAATGAGCAGATAATAGTTTTAAATATAAAAATCACCATTTTGGGGGATGCCTGGCTGGCTCAGTCAGTTAAGCATCTGACTCTTGATTTTGGCTCAGGTCATAATCTCACAGTTCAGAATATTGAGCCCTATGTCGGGCTCTGCCTGCTTGAGATTCTCTCTTTCCCTCTCTCTCAAAATGAAATTAACTTTTAAAAAAAATCACCGTTTTTATTTGTGAAGCAATTAAATAAATGCCTAAGAATAATCATACTAGAAATAAACTGGCTGTTACTGCTTAGTTCTGTAGCCAAAAATATTTAACTTAGTAATTTCAAGGATCTTGATTTTTCTTGAAGGCATCAATCTTTTCCCAGTATAAGTGATGTGTACAGTCTGGAGGAGTTGATTAGTTGTAGCCTGCAACTCTTGGAACCCATTCATGTCAATTAATGCTTAACCTGTGGGTTAAGGCCATACCTGTTTCCTTTAGCTCTTTTATTTCCAAGTTAGGGGTCTCTTTCAAATGTTCTGACATCAGTCCTAGACAAACATTGACATCAGGATGGAGTTCATATCTCTGCATCTTGGGGCTCTCAGTTGGCTGAGTTCTCTGGGCTCCGAGAAAATCCTATAATAAGGGAAATATCATCAAGGACATATTTGCAATTATCTGAATGTCACTAGTATTTTTTAAGCAGGTCTAGGTATCAAATAAACTTCTTCTTCCTGTTGGGTAGACTGACTGTAATCCAAATTAGCTAATTCATTGTTATTACCAATATATATTTTTTTAATTTTAGAGAGAGAGCGTGAGCAGGAGTGAGGGGCAGAGGGTGAGACAGGGGGGGAATCTTAATCTCCGTTCAGCAAGAAGCCCGACATGGGGCTCTATCCCATGACCCTGGGATCATGACCTGAGCCAAATCAAGAGTCAGACGTTCAACCAACTGAGCCACCCAGGCACCCCTACTATTTTTTAAACAGTAACAATAGCTTCCAGTCACTGAATAGCATTATGTGCCTACAGGATACCTCTACTATGTGCCAACCTTCTCCAGCCCTCCTCATCAATTTCCTGCTGCCCTAACCAAGTGAAGCAGCTAGCAGCTCCTTTTCTTGGGAGCACAGAAAGGATATGATGAAATGAGGATTTCCAAAACTTCTTTCAACTAGCTTCTTCCTCATCTCTAACCCCCTATGCCTCTGTGACGAGTAAGCCGAAATAAAGTCCTAACAGCTTCAGAGCTTACCTTTAAGTCGTTCTTCAAAATGTACCGGATATCTTGAAGGTTCATAGTTCGGTCTTTCTGCTTGACCTGGATGCCTGACTTAACAATATCATAATAAGGTTTTGGAAGCCTTACATCAGCTTCTAAATAATTTCCCAAGACTATGGCTTCTTTAATAACTGAGCCATCTAAGCCATTCCAGGGTATGTTATCTGGTAAAGAAAAAGTCACAGGAAAAAGTAACATAAAGAAATCATGTTTTAAAAAAAGAAGAAATCATGTAAAATTGGGTAATTGGGGTAACCTTAGTTAAGTCACTCAACCCCTTTAAACATTAATTTCTCTTTATAGAAAAAACTATCTGGATGACCAGTCATAGACAAGAAACCACTTTACCCATTTACCAGGGAAATCCCTGCTACGGAGACAGGAACAAGTACTGTCAGAATTATGTACATGTGGGCTCCCTGCTGGCAGACCTGGAGACCACAGGAAATGTTTCATGGCATCAGGATGGGCAGCTCAGTGCACTCCTCTCATGGAAGGTGTGGTTTTGCCTCTCAGATTGTAAACACTGCTAAATGAGAGGGAACACTCACTTACCTCCTCAGTGAATGTGGTTTTACTGTGTGTGTGTGTGTGTGTGTGTGTGTGTGTGTGTGTGTGTGTGTGTGCCCTCTCCTGAAAGATTCCTTCTATCTTCAGATATGTGATCACTTCCTTAGCATTAGGGTCTTGAAGGATTGCATGGCTTCCATATCTGTCAGGTGACACTGCTTATATACACATTGAACTCTAGGTGTATTTGGTTTCATAGTTTATTTCTCAGAGGCCAGTCTTTTCTCCTCGTTTACAAGTTCTTGAAGGGCACCTCACAGAGACCCTTAAGCACTGACAGCAATATTCAGTTTAAAAACTATGTTTGGATTGGGGCACCTGGGTGGCTTAGTCGATTGAGCGCCTGACTTTGGCTCAGGTCATGATCTCACAGCTTGTGAGTCCAGGCCCATCAGGCTTGCTGCTGTCAGCGTGGAACCTACTTCGGATCCTCTGTCCCCCTTTCTCTCTGCTCCTCCCCTTCTCATGCGCTCTCTTTCTCAAAAATAAATAAACATTAAAAAAAAAAAAAAAACTTTGCTTGGATTAAATGCATCACCACTAATAGGAGGATAGGTTGGCTTTGCTGAGTCTCAAAGAACAAGTCAAAAGAGATTTCTGGACAATCACCTCATATCTTCTATTAAGTACAAAGAAGTTTCCGTGAAGAAATCTCTTTTTCCTATGTTCTGAATTTTCATAAAAGTAACTCCTGTGAAAAAAAAAAAAAACCCAACCCAAGAGTAGAGACTCTGGTCATAGTGAATGTGCTCTTGGATCTACCTGTTAAAATCTCCTGTATGATCATCGAAAAGCTGTAGATGTCCGACTTCACTGTGGCTGCCTTCTCTAAGATCACCTCCGGGGCAGCCCAGTTGTACAGCTGGGTTGGGAGGGGCACTCGAGTCAGGTCCCTGTGTACACGTCCATCCTGGCTACAGAAGGAAACACAAGGTCAGACTCATGTCTTAAAGGATCATCATGACCATCACACAGTACCTCTGTGAAACATCTACCTCTGAAGACTGGCAACCTCCTTGAGCTTCTAGAAACCCAACTAGACCCTGAGCTAACCCTCGCTGCCTGCTGTTTCAACCTACCTGAGTGGGCCCTGCCCACCCTCCAACCTCATCTGGCTCTCTCTCACTCAAGTCACAGGGGCCCTCTTTGAGTTTCTCCAGCATGCCAAGTGACATCACCATTTCAGGTCTTTGCACTGGAAACTGGCTTCTTTTGCATGCCATGCTCTGCCCAGAGATCCTAGCTTGACTGGCTGCTTCTTATAAGAAAGGTATTAGCTTGAAAATTATCTCTTCAGAAAGGCCTTCCCTGACCATCTGTAGTCCTGTTTTATTGGCTTCAGAGCACATATTATCTGAAGTTTTGTTCATTTACTTACTGTTTATTATCTGTCTCCCCTCTGCTAGAGTCAGCTCCATGAGAAGAGGCACCTTATCTGTCTTTTATATCATGTATCTCTAAACTTACATGAGGGCCTCAATGCCTACTTAAGACTCTGTCAAGACCCCCCTCAAGCTCCATCTGCTTTATCAAAGTCCCTTGTGGGACTCCTCCAATTCCGGTGATTGCTTCTCTTCTGAACTCTGCCCTCTTGGGAACAAGTCCTTTCAGTTCATCACTCAAAGGTTCACTGATGTGTTTGAAAAACTCAACTGGGTCCCAACTAGACTCCTTGAGAACTAAGTCATAGCATCCTCAATATCTGCTGAGCCAACAAGAGTCCTCAGGGTGAAGTTAGCGCCCACTTCCATCTACAGGTGTCATGAAAATCTAATGAGACCTTGTATGTGGAGAACTCTCTGAGCCATAAAGCACTATGCAAGTAAGTTATTAATATGAATGTTATGGTAGGCATTTGGTAAAGACTGAGGACTGCTAAGTTAAGAATTAAGTTTTTGAGGCACCTGTGTGGCTCAGTTGGTTAAACATCTGACTTCAGCTCAGGTCATGATCTCACAGCTTATGAGTTCAAGTCCTGCATTGGGCTCTGTGCTGACAGCTCAGAGGCTGGAGCCTGCTTCGGATTCTGTGTCTCCGTCTTTCCCTGACCCTTCCCCCACTCATGCTCTGTCCCTCCCTCCGCCTCAAAAATAAACATTAAAAAAAATTTTTTTAAAGCAAGTGACCAGAAGTTCTTTGCTGGTCTAGTGAAGGCCAGATTTGAGGATGGGATGGGCTTCTTGGACTTTGAGCAAACCTCCCTAAATAATATTTCTTCCAGCAGAGCTTTTGGTAGATGGCAGTGAGTTCAGGAAATCATGAAATGAAAGCTGGTATTGACTTTTTGGTTGTATTGCTAAATAGTTAGATGTGGCCTAGTATAATGTGAACAGCATACAAGCATGCCAATATCACAGGAAAAGCAATGGAGTGTTTTCCCACCACAGAACTCTGAAGTCCTAGTATGAAGTCCTAGTCCTACTCTGAAGACCTAGTATGTTTGGCTCTTCACTTCACAGGCTGATTCTCCAAGGGAAACACTCACTACATTCTCAGACCTCTTAGGCTTGTCTAAGGTTCAGATAAGGGTAAGTCACTTACAACCAGTATTTATATCCTTTCTCTTTTACTTCCACTCACCTTCTTCTCTTACAATCCTCCTTTCCTCTCTGTTAAAGATAGTCGTAGGGGGGTGGGGGGGTGGCGCTTCTTTTCTGGCTGTCATTCTGGGGCAGTTATTTTTCTGAGCTTCAGCTCTGACATCATTAAAATTACATTTGGCTACAGCTATGTGATACCACTTGCAAGGTCAATCCCAGCTCTAAAGATTCCATTAAGAAGGAGTTGAAGAATAAGAAAAACTGCTCTGTCATTTTCATACCATGAGATGGAGTGTTACCCTTGACAATGACATTCAACAAATAAAATGTTTCCAAAAATAAATGTGGAATTGAAAGCTATTTTGGATTCTTGGATCCCAGCTCATGTTATCAGCTGTCAAAGAAGGATGTGCCGTTGTGGCTGTAACTGCTCGCTGACTGACATTTCTGCCTGAGATTCCATTCTGAGGTCAGCAAACCCAAAAGGAAACACACACCTTCCTACTCAGTTATCTCCCAGCCCCTCATTTGACTAATCTGTGAACACCAGCTTCTCAATGCATCTCACATTTTTCACTTCTATTCTGATTCTGTAGTCACCACCACACCCTACACAGTGGCCTCCTAGTTGGGCTTCCTATCCTCAACCTCTGATCCATTCTCTCCTGATAGCCCTCTACCACTTGGTTGTAGCCATAGCTGGGTAACTTCAGACCAGCTCTTCACCTCTCTGGGCCTTGGTTTCCTCATCTGTAAAAGACAAGATTGGGCTGGGGCATCTCCAAAGTTCTAGTTCACTCTAGGATTCACATTTCTACAGAGAGCTCAGGCAGAAGAAACTGTTATACCTCCATGTAAACAACAGATGGTGCTCCATCACCAGCAAATAGATTGTATTCTTTCACAGGCTTCCTGAAAAGCCTTTGTTATGGAAGACAAAAATGTCTAAACACCTTAGCTTTCACTGCTGCTGAGCACATAGCCAAAGTGACCAATCCCATTCTGAACAATTTCGAGTTTCCCCATCATCTACACTCATCTGTTCACTTAACCAACAAATACCGAGGACTTACTACATGACAGGCCCTGAGCTGAAAATGAACATGCACCGTTCCTGTCCTCTCAAAGGTCACCATCTGGTGGGACAGACACATAGCTGTGGAGGAAAGGAATATGCTAAGTACTCGGGGACCAGAGCTTCAGTACAGGCTTCACGGGTGTGGTGAGACACTGTGCCTGAGGAAAATTTAAAGGATAAACAGGCAAGTTATTCACTGAGAGGTGGCCTATACTGAAAGAGGCTTTGGAGGGCCAAGCAGGGAATGGGAAGTGAGAAGGTTGGCACTGTGGGTAGAGCCTCACGTTGGAAGGCTTCCACACCCTGCAAAGTGCCTGGACTTAAATCATGTAGGCAATGGGGAGACACTGAAAGGTTTTCACTGGAACTGAGAATGGACTTGATCCAAGGCTGTGCAGCTCAACTGGGGACAGCTGTCTGGCCTCTACCAGTTCTCATGTGGACAAGTACTACAGTTACACCCTAACTGCTTCCCTGCCTCTCTCCTGTCTCCTCTCAGCCCCTTCTTCACATGTAGGAACGAGAAGGATCTTAGCCTGTCAATCACCCATGACACCATCCGCTAAATAAATAAATAAATAAATAAATAAATAAATAAAGCCCTTCAAGCATCCCAATGTTCTTAGGATAAAATAAAAACTCTTCACCAAGGTCCACAGAGCCAAACACAACCAATTCCCCCCTTAAAGGACTAAGGGCATGCGTGGTTTGGGAAGCAAGACTTTCTGTTTCATTCATTCAAAAAACATATGCGGAGTGCCCACCACATGAAGGCCTGCTCTAGGCATTTGAGATACAGCAATGGATAAAATGGAAATCCCTGGAGCACCTGGGTGGCTCAGCGGGTTAAACTTCTGACTTCCATTCAGGTCATGATCTCCTAGTTCGTGGGTTTGAGCCCTGCATTGGTTTCTGTACTGACAGTTTGAAGCCTGGAGCCTGCTTCAGGTTCTGTGTCTCCCTTTCTCTCTCTGCCCCTCCCCTGCTCATGCTCTCTCTGTCTCTCTCAAAAATAAACAAAACATTTAAAGAAAAAAACGGAAATCCCTGCCCTCATAGAGCTTTTCACATAGTGAGAAAAACATTAGAGGGTATGCAAGAAGGAATGACCAGCAGAGAGCCTCCGAAACAAAGCCTCAGTGATTGGTGGGTAGGTGGGGGCAAGGATAAGCCAACATAGGCAGGTCTGATCATGAGCTCTGCCCAGTGGCTCAAGCTTCACAGCAGAGCAGAACCAACAACAGGCTGAGGCTCAGAAGGCAGAAGGCAGCACAGAAGCACAGGGGAGATCCTCTGCCTTCCAGAACCTAGGGGCAGGAGATGGCACATGCCCCCAACTCTCTGGAGGACTTTGACTCTTGCCGACAAGGAAATGAATCCCATCCACCAACCCTGAATGAGGGTGTTGTTTTGTCTCCACCTACCTCACTGTGCTTAGGCCCTCGAGGGCAGGGAATGGCCTTAGTGCCCACCTAGCCAAGCACCTGGCCCAGGAGTAGGAGGTGTGACCAATTGTGAGGCTCATCAGCACCCATCACCTTCTCTCTCCTTCCAAGATGCACAGCTATGGCACATTTCCCAGCCTCTCTGCAGTGCAGAGGTGACTGCAAAGTGGGAAGCCATGACTTAGCCAATTCAGACTGGACCTTAAACACCATGTGCCCCTCCATGTTCTCTCTTCACTGACCAGAAATGCAGAGGACACAGTGGGGGACTGAGACTTGGAGACAAGTGAACCATGGATGGGAGGAACCTAGAACCCAATGGGTGCCCCAATACACACACTAGACTGCAATGTGAGTGAGAAACACACCTTGGTTTATTAAGCCACTTAAAATTTTGAGTTGAATAGTTAGGGCATTTACACATATTGGCTAATATGGGCTCCTTGCTTGTTAAATGTGCATTAAAATGATAATGTCCTGAGCAGAAGTAACTTCCCTAAAGTCCCTCTAACGTTGACAGACAGGTCAAGGCATTTGGGAAACCTCTTTCCCCAAAAATGAAGAGTTCAGCCCACCAATGAGGAAGAGTCCTGTCCAGATCAGATTCTTTCTCTAGAGCACCCACCTTTCCATCATGTACTCCAGGTTGGTCAGCCTTGCTTCCCCAGCAGAGACAATGTGGATGGCGTAGGAGCTGAGGGAGCGGTGGATAAACCCCCGGGAATGCAAGTATCTCAGGGCATCAGAGATCTGGAGCAGCAGATGCACAATCACCTCCATGTGGAGCACGGGGAACTGGGACCGCTAGAAGCAAGGGATAAAACAGCAAGGAACAACGCTGGGCTCTGGACACTACAGAATGCTTTGCAGTTTCCAAAGTCTTTTCAACTGATCCTCACAGCTACCTAGGGTCCTCATTTTATAAACGGGGACCCAAAAGCTGAAGGTTAAATGACTGGCTTAAGGTCCCACTGACCCTGGCCCTCTGGCTCCAAGCCTAGACTCCTTTCTCTGAACTGAGCTGTTTCACACCACAAAAACTGAAGAGACAGTTCTGAAAGCCTGGTATGTACATCCAGGGTGGGCTCACCACCACCACCAATGAGCCTGCCCTGCACCCATCTAAGCCTGTGCTGCTGAGAACTTGGAAGCTTAAAGGACCAGTCCAGCCCCTGCCCTGGGCAGAATGACTGATCCTAAGGGGAAAGAAATTCACTCACACCAATGTAGCTGACTGATCAAAGTCATACTGGTCTCTCCTCAGAGAAATGGCATTCTTTTTTTTAAAAAAAATTATTGAAATATGATTGACATATAATGTTATGTTAATTTCAGGTGTACAACACAATATTTCAACAGTTCTATATGTTATATAATGCTCACCATGGTAAGTTTAGTCACCATACATTACTACGACATGACTATATTCCCTATGCTATACCTTTCATCTCCATGACGTATTTTGGCTTGTTTTTGTTTTTGCTTTTTTTTTTTTTTCAACTTTTTTTTTTTTATTTTTTTTTTTATTTTTGGGACAGAGAGAGACAGAGCATGAACGGGGGAGGGGCAGAGAGAGAGGGAGACACAGAATCGGAAACAGGCTCCAGGCTCTGAGCCATCAGCCCAGAGCCTGACGCGGGGCTCGAACTCACGGACCGTGAGATCGTGACCTGGCTGAAGTCGGAGCTTAACCGACTGCGCCACCCAGGCGCCCCTGTTTTTGCTTTTTTGAGAGAGGGTGCAAGTGAGCGAGGAGCAGATAGGGAGGGTAAGAGAGAGAATCCCACAAGGGGTGAAGAGGGAAGGAGGCAGGGGGAGAGGGAGAGAGGTGGGGGGAGATAAGCGGGGCTCACCTGAAGCGGGGCTTGAGCTCACAAAACCGTGAGATGATGATCTGAGCCAAAGTCCAATGTTTAACTGACTGAGCCACCCAGGTGCCTCTCCATGATTTGTTTTGTAACTGTTAAGTCTGTACCTCTTAATCCTCTTCACCTATTTTTCCCACCCCCTACCCTCCACCCCTCTGGCAACCACTAGTTTGTATTTATGAGTCTATTTCTGTTTGGTTGGTTGGTTGTTTAGTTTCCATACACAAGTGAAATGATATGACATTTGTCTTAGTCTGACTTATTTCACTTAGCATAATATCCTCTCTAGGTCCATCCACATTGTTGAAAATGGCAAGATCTCAATCTTTTTTATGGCTGAGTAATATTCCATCTGTGAAACATATTTCATATTATCATAATTTCACATTATATATATGCATATTTACCATATATATTATATATACGTATATACACATATCATTATACACATATCATGTAGATATATACACATATCTCACCTCTTCTTTATTTCTGGACACTTATTTATTTATTTATGGACACTTATTTATTTCTGGACATCTATTTCTGGACACTTAAGTTGTTTCCATATCTTGGCTATTATAAATAATGCTTATGGGTGCATATATCTTTTTGAATTGGTATTTTCATTTTCTTTTCATAAATACCTAGTAGTGGAATTGCTATATCATATAGTAGTTCTATTTTTAATTATTTGAGAAACCTCCATGCTATTTTCAACAGTGGTTGCACCAATTTACATGCCTATCAACAGTGCAAAATGGTTCCTTTTTCTTTTTTCCAAAAAAATTTCTTTATTTATTTTTGAGAGAGACAGAGTATGTGCGGGGGAGGGGCAAAGAGAGAAAGACACAGAATCTGAAGCAGGCTCCAGGCTCTGAGCTATCAGCACAGAGCTTAATGTGGGGCTCGAATTCATGACCTGCAAGATTATGACCTGAGCCGAAGTCGGATGCTTAACCAACTGAACCACTCAGGCACCCCAAAGGGTTCCTTTTTCTCTACATCCTCACCAACACTTATTATATCTTGTCTTTCTGATACTAGCCATTCTGACAGGTATGAGGTGATATCTTATTGTGGTTTTGATTTGCATTTTCCTGATGTTTGGTGATACTGAACATCTTTTCATGTGTGTTTGCTAACTGTATGTCTCCTCTAGAAAAATGTCAATTCGAGTCCTCTACCCATTTTAATCTGATCATTTGGCCCCCTCTTTTTTTTTTTTTTTTTTTTTTGGTATTTAGTTGCAATATATCATTTGCAAATATCTTCTTCCATTTATAGTCAATTGGCTTTTTGTTCTATTGATGGTTTCCCTGGCTGTGCAAAAGCTTTTTATTTCAGTGTGGTCCCAATAGTTTATTTTTGTTTGTGTTTCCCTTGCCTGAGGAGACATATCCATAAATTTGTTGCTAAAGCCCATATCCAAGAGATTACTACCTATGATTTCTTTTAATACTGTGATGGTTTCAGGTCTCACGTTTAGATCTTCGGGGCGCCTGGGTGGCGCAGTCGGTTAAGCGTCTGACTTCAGCCAGGTCACGATCTCGCGGTCCGTGAGTTCGAGCCCCGCGTCAGGCTCTGGGCTGATGGCTCGGAGCCTGGAGCCTGTTTCCGATTCTGTGTCTCCCTCTCTCTCTGCCCCTCCCCCGTTCATGCTCTGTCTCTCTCTGTCCCCAAAATAAATAAACGTTGAAAAAAAAAAAATTTAATAGATCTTCAATCCATTTTGAGCTTATTTTTGTGTATGGTCTAACAAAGTGGTCCAATTTCATTCTTTTGCACATAGCTGTCCAGTTTTCCCAACACCATTTGGTAAAGAAACTGTCTTTTCCCTATTGTATGTTCTTGCCTCCTTGGTTGCACATTAACTGACCATATAAGCCTGGGTTTATTTCTGACCTCTCTATCCTATTCCCCAGAGAAATGGCATTTTAAGGTATGCCTTCATCAAATGACAGGAGAAGAAAGGGGAGGAGAGGGAAAGGGAGGGGAAGAGAAATAACACTAGTAAGTTCTTAGGCAGGAGGAATGGCTAGCCATTTTGGGAAAGGACTCTTTCTGGAGGGTCTCTTCTCATTCCAGCCTAGGATCTTTAGAATAAAGTCATAGAGAAAGAAAAACAAATGCTTCAGGACCTCTCTGAAGGTACATCTCAGCCCAAAGCACACTTCCTAGGGAGTCAATGGGCCCTGAAAGATGTTCCTACAAAGAATCTGAAAAGTGAAAGGGAGTGATACAGGTCTGTATATAAACAAACCTCTCTCTACAGCAAAGGCCCTGAAAGAAATAAGTGAAACTACAGGAAAACAAAGCCAGGGGCTGTGTGATTACAGTTAGCTAGAAATGCATCTGTGTGTTTTCTGGGTCTGCTGAACTCTTAGAGGTTTGATGAAGAAACAGGACAGACAATAAAATCACACTAGTTCCAATCAGGTCCTTAAGTGGTGCATTATATACCCTTAGAAAGTAAAGAATTAGGAGGTTTATCGTCCTCACATACACAAATGGGAACTCCATTTCTGGGGTAGGGGGAAGAGGGCAGCGGTGAGAAGCAGAGAGGGCAGCAAGAGAAAATTCACCAAAAAACAGCCATTTACCCGTTCGTGGAGGACACCAAACAGTGTGCCGACAGTGATGCGCTCGTAAACAAGGCGGGTCTTCTCTAGGTCTTGGGACAGGCACACAGCCATCAGCTGTAGCAGGTGCGGGTGCCGCAGCTTACTACAAAACAAAAGCAGCTTCACATGAGGTAGAGGGCAGAAAGATATGATGAAAAAATGAGTGCTTTCCTTCCTCCTAGGCCCCTTGAACACATTCTAAACAAATACCATTTGTACCTAATGTCTTTCTAAGAAAACAGGATGGGTGGGGTGAGATAGGGATAGGGGAATCTATGGTCTCTCACTGATCAGAACCTGAGGGCTTAGTCATCGACAATGATGATGACAAGACACAACATCACCAAGAGCTACTGATCAAGGTACTTTACATGCATCATCTCAACAACCACCTGTACGAAATACTTTATACTCATTTTTGAGATAAGGAAAACAAGGTCAGGGAGATGTCAGAAACTTGCCCAAAGTCACACACCCCTCAGTCTCACATCAAAGCCCACATTGTGTATATGTATCCTTCCAGCCTCCTGGGGTCCCTTTAGGCTGATTTCCCCCAAAAGGAAGAGTTTGGCCTCTGATACATCTCTTGCAGGGGTTGAGTGTCCTACTCAAGGAACTGGGTCCATTCATTCAGCAGTCCTGGTGTGAAACCATGAACCAAGATCCTGCTTTAGCAAGAGCTAAAGGATTAACCCTGGAGCCGTAGGAAACTTAAGGTACTAAGGTACACCCATGGGCATGTCCTCAATGGCAGAGACTCAGTTCCTCAGTTGTGTGGATCTCATGCACAGCCATCATCTATGAAGACAGGACTGTGCATGCTGTCCTCTTGGGCACAGGGCCAAAAAGCCTCAGGGGCTACTGGCTTGGAGGCTGGCTTGGAGACAAGTGTTATGGGAAGTCAATCAGCTAACAGAATTAAGCCCCTCAGCACCACCATTCCCACCCCTCAGGCTATCCATTAATTTCCCTTTCTCTCTCTCTCTCTTTCTCTAGAAGTCAAATGAGCCCATTCCAACAGTCAGGAAATGCTGAGGCTGAGGGGGGGCTGGTCTCCACACCTCTGCAACAGCACCAGCATCAGCACCGTACAGCCCTGAACTTGGGTCTGTAAAGAGACGTGGATTGTAACGCACCAGGCTCTTGGGCTGCTTTCTCACCTGCTGTGTTCCTGCTCTGCAATTAACAAGTCAGCCAGCCGAACCCTGCTGCAGTGAGGATGGGTGGGGAGATTCAGCTCCTTCACTGTGACCCTGCTCCCATTCCACACCAGACTACAAGGGCAGGAGAAAGTGTGAGAGCAAGGAATGAGCAGCTCTCCCAGGCAAAAACAGGAGAAGTGGCATTTACACAGAATCTATAAAGCAACTCCACTCTGCACCATTGGGTCCTCCCTTCCCCTACCCCCCTAGTCCTAAAGCACCCTCTGGAACTTAGTATGAGTGGCAGGAAGTCACTGAAGGATTTGAGGGAGGGAGTGACTCCACCAGGTTTGCATTTCTTTTTCATTTTTCAATGTTTGTCTATTTATTTACTTATTTAAAGTTTATTTTATTTATTTTGAGAGGGACACAGAGAGTGTGAGTGGGAAAGGGGCAGAGAAAGAGGGAGAATCTCAAGCTTTAGCTGCGCTATCAGCCCATGCTGGGCTCAAACTCAGAAAACTGAGAGACCTGAGCTGAAATCAAAAGTTGGACGTCCAACCAACTGAGCCACCCAGGAGCCCCCATTTATTTATTGGGGGGGGGGGGGCAGGGTGGGCAGAAAGAAAGGGAGAGAGAAAATCCTAAACAGCATCCATGCTGTTAGCACAGAGCCCAATGTGAGGCCTCTATCTCATGAATCAAACCATGAGATTATGACCTGAGCCGAAATCAAGAGTAGAATGCTAGCCAGGTGCCCCTGGGTTTGCATTTTAGAAAGACAACAGCATTAGGGGCACCTGGGTGGCTCAGTCAGTTAAGTGTCTGACTTCAGCTCAGGTCATGATCTCACAGTTCGTGGGTTTGAGCCCCGCATTGAGCTCTGTGCTGACAACACAGAGCCTGGAGTCTGCTTTGGACTCTGTGTCTTCCTCTCTCTCTGCCCCTCCCCTGCTCATTCTCTGTCTCTCTCTCTCTCAAAAATAAATAAACATTAAAAAAAAAAAAAGATAACAGCACCAGCAGTGTGGGGAATGGTAGGGAGGGGTGGTCAGAAAATGGGGAACTGGCTAGGAAGCTAGTCTGTGTGAGGGGCACTGATGACTTGAACAAAGACCACAGCAGTAGGACAGAAAGGAGGGGGGACCTGGTAACAAATCTGTGGCACAGGCAGGAAACTAGGGGATAGAGGGCCTCAGGAGTCTGGCAGAGGCCTTTTTGGAAAGGTGTTTCTTCTAGGCAGGGAAGAAGCATCCAGGTTCAAGCAGGCCAAGAAACCTTGGCCAAGACAACTCTTGGGACCCTGCAGGTGCCAGGTCTCTGAGGACTGAGAATACCCCAGGCACTTTTGTCATAGACAAATCCCATTACTGCTTCCCCCGCCCCCGCAGCTGGCTTCCACAGAGGCCTCAATCAATACCCTCTGGCCTATATCAGAGGCCAGACGGTAACCACTAAGCTGCCTCTAACTCTAGAAAACAGAGAGATTAGAACATCATCATGAGTAATCTTTTAGATAAGTTGTTCTGGGGTGGGGGGATGGGGGGCATCTGGCAATGTCTGTAGACACTCTGAGTTGTCACAGTCACAATGGTGGAAAGGGGTCAGCAGAGGCTGGTACCGGCATCCAGTGAGTAGAAACCAGAGATGCTCTTAAACATCCTACATTGCACAGGACAGCCCCCAACAACGAAGGATACCAGCCAAAAACATCAATGGTGTCCAGGTTGAAAAACCCTGATTTTGACGTATATTCTTCATTGTTTGTGTTTTGGGGGAAACCCTCCACACATAAGGGAATCACATGAAGCCCACCCTTCCTGTGGGACTAAATCAGACCTCCCACTGGCCAGCTTCTGCTTACTTGGTCATGACCATGTAGGGGCCACTGAAGAAAGAGAAGGTAGGCTCATCATCAGCTTGAATCACTTCCTTTTCTCCAATTACTGGAAGAGATCCCAGGTAGGCCAGCTGTGCTCCCCCTGTGAGATAAAACTGAGAGCAGAGCACAGCTTCAAATTGAGGGGAGAAAAGAGGAAAAGCAAAATGCCCTCAGAATCCTGTGCCAGCTAAAAATAATAACTGCTATTTACCAAAAGTTGCTGAATTCCCCTATGCACTGGACACTATTCTTTAATTTGTACTATCTTTAATCTGCCTAGAAACCCTGCAAGGTTGTAATATTCTTTCCCTTTTACTAGTGAGGAAACCAAGGCTCATGAAGAGAGGTCAGATGCCTGCCTGAAGTACCAGGCTGGGGCTCACAGGCCTCTTGTGCCCCCACAGAACCCAGACCTATGTGCAGCCAAAGCCAACATTCCTGCTCCCTCCTTCCCACCCAAGGCTGCCTAGGCACAACCAACAGATGCGGGGCTAGGGAAAACTGTCAGCAAACATCACCCAGACACCCAGTTACATTCCCAAATGTCTCTCTTTGATGGGCAGAACCAAGAACCCAAAAGATATTTTCCCTCAACACATTTCTCAGTTCAAAATCTCAATGCCTTAAAGGCATTCCAACAAAAAGTTACGGAGGGCAAGTCAACCACCAATTGGGAATTAATGAAAGGATCATTTTCTAAACTCCCCAAATCTAGCCCAATGTCATTCAAGGGAACTTTCCAGGGCTTTCTCCATTTTTCAGTAAGGACAAGAAGACTAAGAGTTATCTGTCCTGCAAAAGTAGTAAAGAAGAAACATAACACTCTGGAGAGGGTAAGGAAGAAAGAGTTGGACAGGGTTGGGGGACGTGGGGCCAGAGTCAGGGCCAGTTGGCTCTCCAGTTGGCCCTGCAAATGCTGGGTGTCCGTGGCAACCTCTTACCTTCCCAAAGCCAAAGCTGTAGATATTTTGTGCAGAAATGACTCCAGCTTTAAGCAGTCGGTTAGGAGAGCCATTAGGGTTTCTAGAAGTATTTTTAAAAGGAAGAAAAGTAAGAATTAACCATATCCAGAGGAACTGAGCTATGAATTAACCATATCCAGAGCTATGAGAAAGTGTAGCTCATTTTGTCTTTACTACTTGACTTTTTATCATGAAACTACGTAAGAGCCAGCCTATGAGAGGGCCCTGTGATTTCCACCTCCTGGTAATCTTGCCTTTGTGGGTTTCAGATAGGGCAGACCTGTTAGGCCAACTGGGCACTGAATAAATGATGGAGTGGTTGATTTCCAAGGCTAGATCCACCAGAGCTTCTGTTCTGATCACTCTCGGATCCCTTGCTCTGAAGGAGGCCAGCTACCATGTTGTGAGGACACTCTAGCAGCCCTATGGAGAGGCCCAACACCCACTATCAATTTGCCAGCCATGTGAGTATGCTATCTTGGAACTGGATCCTCCAGTCCCAGTGAAGCCTTCAGATGAGAAAGCCCTACCTGACATCTTGACTACAACTTCGTAAGAAACCCTAAGCCAGATCCACGTAGCTAAGCCATTCCCTGAATTCTGACCCACAGAGATTGTGTGAGATTCAAATGTTTACTGCTGTTTGAAACTGCTAAGTTTGGGTGGCTTGGGGGTGGATTCAATATGCAGCAATAGATGATGAGTTCAAATGGTCGAAGTTGGAAAGAATCAAAACATGTCTTTTTTTCTTTTAAGAACAAAACATCTTATCCAGCTTTTATTTTTATAGATGGGACAAATGGAGCCCAGAGAGGGGGAACCTGCTGGTCTGAGGTCACAGAGCAGCAGGAATGGCCAGACAGACCCTGATACTCATTCCAGCCACTGCTCTTTCCACATACCACACCCAAACCACCACTGTGGGACACTGCACACTGGGACCCCCCCATGAACTGAGAGTCTGGCAAGGAATGGCTTATATTTCTTTGGCTCCCCAAGGCTGGCATGGTGCCATGCATGTAGTAGGTGCTCACTTAATGCTTTCCGAATGAGTAGTTTAGGCTCAGATTGAAGGACAACACATTGTGCTAGTGCTGGAGCCATTTTCCCTCCCTCAGCAAATGGCAAAGGAGCTGCAGGTAACAGTGTGTACTCATCCTCACCCCACATCAGCTCTGTGAGGCTCCATGTGCCCACTTTTCATGCACAGAAGCAAATTCTTTACTCTGCTTTCAGAGATACTTTTAGGCTCTATCTCATTAGCAACTTAGGCCAGGCTGTCCCTTCCTCACTTTTAGCTGCTGTGAGGTTTAAATGAAGACTCCACAGTTTGGACTGAGATAAATTGGACATCCCAATTTATACGTAATGTTCCAGTATCATTCGTGGTAGCATCCCCTTCACTCGAAAAGCAGCCCAGCATGGAGCATAAGCTATCTGGTCAACGTAATCTGAGTGGACATGCCCCCTTCTTACACCAAATTCTTAATCTCCTCTAGAAACAGAGGCTACATGCTCAGGCCTCAAATATCCAGGGGACAACAACTGTTTCCTGCCCAGGGGAACAGATTTTGAGGTGGCAGCAACGGCATGCCTCCCCAGCAGCACCAGAACAGGAGGATACCATTGACACTACTCCCCCTTCCCATCTGGGGCTTCTCAGGTATGTGAGTGGCTTTTTAAAGGGTATGAGCTCCGTTTAAGCAGAGGAACTGGCTGTTCTCCAGCAGGGACCTGGACTATAACTACAATCAGATCAACATTTCTTGCTCTTTTACCTGAATTTCTCAGGCCATGTCTATTTAAGTAAATTCAGCTGGGTGGAAGGGGGAAAACTGACTTCCGTTATCGATAACAATACAACCATCTGTTCTTCTCAATTCAGTGCTTTTTCTTTCCCCCCAACCAGGCTCTACGTAAACACGTACCTGTGAGGAATCTTACCGACAAGGGCCTCACTCACAGATCTGAGAAGCCAGTTCTTATCTCAAGGATTCATGTGTTTTCTTCACATTAAAAAGGGGGATGTAAAAAAAAAAAAAAAAAGGGGGGGGGATGTATGTACTTCCACTCTACTTTCCATTAAGTACTGCATGGTCCAACCCCATTAAAAAAATAATGTTTCATCTAACTATAAAATAAATGCTACATCTAGATTAGTATCTGAAATTTGTTAGGTTTTTTAACACTTAACTTGGATTTTCCTTTAGGCTGGCCCTTGTACCCCCTCACCTTGTACTCAGCCCTACCATACAACAAGCAGTGAAGGGCTGGTGATGGTGAGCAAGACACACACAGGCCTTGCCCTCTTGGGGTTGTGGAACTGTATAAAATTTCTGAATGTGACAGACTCCATTTTGAAGTTCCATCTTCTTTTCCAACTAATGAACTCCTGAACTGGGCCAGAAGCAGCAATGGTTTCACAAAGCAGTTGCCCATAAAATTCAACAGAACAAATGGCATTCATGCCATAAAACTGTTGGTATGAACTTTAAGACAGAATAGTTTACTAATGCACACCAAGAATAGTTTTATTTGACAGCACCAAAAAAAACAGAGAGTAATCAAAAATAGCTCAAGGGGTGCCTGGGTGGCTCAGCTGGTTGAGCTGACTTCAGCTCAGGTCATGAACCCACTGATTGTGAGTTCGAGCCCGGCGTTGGGCTCTGTGCTGACAGCTCAGAGCCTGGAGCCTGCTTTGGACCCTGTGTCTCCTTCTCTCTCTGTTGCTCCCCTACTTTCTCTCTCTCTCTCTCTCTCAAAAATAAAGAAAGGTTAAAAAAATAAAAAAAAATAAAAAACCAGCTCAAGCAGTTACTTAGTACCAGTTAACAGGCTTTTTCCTCTTCTCTTCTTTATCTAAGTTCTATAATTAGCCCCCTTCTTTCTCACAAAAAAGACTCACTTTCCCCCACTTTTCTGCTTGGTACCAGAATCTGTGCTCCCTGAATTGCAATTCTGAGACCCCAAATAAAAGGTCTTTGTGTCTTGTTCAGTTTTGCCTCCTTTTCTCAGTTAGCAGTGTTCAGTCTTATTAGAAACAGGCAAGAACATATATAAATAAAATCATTACAAACTGGGACAAGTCTCTCCAAACTCTGAAGGAGGGAACTCCACACAAGGGGGAGGGCAAGGACAGGCAAGGAGCCGAGCTCAGCAGGGCCTCCAAGGTCAGATGAGGAAGTAGGAGTTTATTCTGATAGCTATGAGGAATGACCTAAAGGGTTTTTGGCAGAGACTGGCAAAAGTGGCAGGGGGGCATGGGGGGAGCAGTTAGAAGTAACTAGACCTCAAGGGAATTAACTCATTTTTCCTAAGAAGCCAACAGCACCCAGAAAGAAAACCAGGACTTGTGCAGGGAAGGACAGGACAAGGAAGCCTGCGAGGGTGTGACAAGTCTTACAACTCTGACTACAGAAAGTGATGCCATCAGAGAAAATCAAAATGGAAAGGATTCTCTGGATACAAACCCTGAATTAATAAAGCCCTAAGAACTTTATTTTATTTTGTTTTATTTTAAGCCCTAAGAATTTCAAATAGCTAGGCAGTTGAGCATGGAGATAAACCTGAGGCCCACCTCCTGCAGCTGTGATGGGGTTAGGTGGGCTGCCCACTAGCTGGCAGCAAATCACGCCAGCTTAACACAGCCTGAGGACGCTAGGTTAAGCATTTGTATTCTTTTGTAGTCTTAGAGATAAAGGAACACTCTTTCCATGGTTTGGGAGAGGACAAAAAATCCAGTTGGCTGCTCTGCTGGGAAGGAGTTTTCTGCAGGGCTCCTCAGACCTGAAAAGTTCTTTCTTTGCTAACCACAGGGTGGTGCCCACTAGAGCCCAGAACTCATTTCCCCTGGACATTCCTGGATAGGGACACGACAGCTGAAGGTGCTCCTCTGGGTACATTTTTAAGCGGCCACATCCTCTCCTTCAGAGCTCACCACTTAGGGTGGGCCAGATCCTGGAGGGGACCAATATGGAGGGGACCATGGTGGCTCACGGTGCAGGACTCCTACAAGAAAGGCTGGGATGATGCCCGCCGAATATTCCACTTGGCTCAGCTCAAGGCAGCACTCACCCCTGTATGAGGCCACCAAGCCGGGGTGGGCCACTGATGAGCCGCTGAGGGGAGTCAATCTTCTTTAGGAGGTCATAGGAGAAGCCCTGTATGATGGCCTGCATGTGCGAGGCACAGCGCTGCATGAACTCCACCATCTGCAACACAGCGTGAAGATGCTCAGTGCTGAGGCAACTAGTGGCTACCCTGGCTTTCAGTGCAACTGGAAGAGTCTGACATGAATGGAGCTGAGGAGCCAGGAGCCCCTGACAGGGAAATCTCTGGAAAGGGAAGGGCTCAAGTGATTTTTTTTTTTACAGAATGTTTCCAGAGAGGTGATTTGGCAATCATTTCCTCCAACTCCCTCCATTAACAGATGAGGAAACTGAAGCAGAAGGAGCAAAATTACTTGTCTAAAGCGAACAGCTAATGAGTTGGAGAACCAGGGGGAGGGAAGGGAGGCCTCTGCCCACCTCCCTCCTCCCTCCACATGCCAAGTATTGTGCACGCACTTTATGCTTTACATCTGTTATGTTATTTAGACCTCATTCAAACGCATCACACCTGCCAATGTGCAGCCTCAACAGGTTATGTAATGTCAGTGGGCCTCAGTTTCCTCATCTGTTAAATGGGGACAATAACGCCATCTACATGACCGATTTATTGTGAAGATTAAATGACTTAATACTGAGCTAATTTAATTCAGAACCTCTGATGTGTAGTTAAGTGCTAGTCAAGGGTCAAAATTACAACTGTTCTCCCTCCTCAGGTGCTTGGGAGGCTCAGTCGGTTAAGCGGCCAACTTCAGCTCAGGTCATGATCTCACTCACAGTTTGTGGGTTCAAGCCCCGCATCAGGCTCTGTGCTGACAGCTCAGAGCCTGGAGGATGATTTGGATTGTGTCTCCTTCTCCCTCTGTCCCTCCCCTGTCGCACATGGTCTCTCAAAAAAAAACTCTTCTTCCTTCTCACTGAATGGATGGCCAGGAAAGAAAAGTTCACTAATCTTGCCTGAGGTTTTATAGCTGGGTAACTTGCTTCAACCCAGGCCTGTGTGTCCAGTGCCGAAAGCAAGACCACTACAAGCCCTGTGCTGTCCCCAGGATCAGCCCCTGATCCCTGGGCTCCTGGCTCCCAGCCCAGTGCTCTGCCTTGGCTGTGGCTACAGAGTGGGCCCAACCTTACCACAGTGCTGCGCTCCTTCCCTGCTGTCAGGGCCCAGGTCTGTGGATTTTGACCCTTCTCGTCGTGGAGTCGAAGATCACCCCCTGCATCCAGCAGTTTACTGAGGATCCACTGATTCCCTGAAAATGCTGCTGCATGAACAGGGGTGCTCCCATCAAAGCAGCGGCTGGAGGGGAAAGTAGCAGTATAAGGTGGGGGGGGATTCAATGGGTGACACAAAAAGCTCTCTTTTTACAAAGGAAACCTTTGGGAGGATATAATAATATCATTTGTGAGGCTTTGCCAACAGGAGCTTTATACACATCCTCTTTTTCCACCCTTACCTCTACCCTTCAAGGTGGTATCATTTTCCAATATACAGATAAGGAAACAAAAGGGCAAAGCTGAAATTCATACCCAAGTATGGGTCTGGTTCCAAATCTGGTATCCCTTTTCCCATTGCCCTTTGATACTGGCTGCTCTGAAACAATTTCTTCATGTGTGTAGGGTCTCGAGGTCAGGCTGGTGAAGCACAACCTAACCAGACACCATCCCTCTCTTGTGAGAATGTCTCTATCTCCCAAATCCCCCAGTAGAGGCCCGCAAAACCTTGGCACCAGCAATCTGATCAAGAATCTACAGGGCCCAGGGACGCCTGGGTGGCTCAGTAGGGTTGAGCGTCCAACTTTGGCTCAGGTCATGATCTCATGATTCGTGAGTTCGAACATTGTTTCGGACTCTGTGCTTGACAGCTCAGAGCCTAGAGCCTGCTTCTGATTCTGTGTCTCCCTCTCTCTGCCCGTACTCCGCTCATACTCTCTCTCTCAAAAATAAACATTAAAAAAAAAAGAAACTTAAAAAAAAAAAAAGAATCTACAGGGCAGCTGGGTGGCTCAGTTGGTTAAGTATTGACTCTTGGTTTTGGCTCAATTCATGATCTCATGGTTTGTGAGTTCAAGCCCCACATGGGGCTCTGTGCTGAGGGTACTGAGCCTGCTTGAGATTCTCTCCATCTCTGCCCCTTCCTTGCTTGTGTTCTCTCTCTCTCAAAATAAATAAATAAACTTAACAAAAAAAATCTGCAACTCAGGAAAACGTCACCAAAGCCAATTAACAATCTGAAGCATAAGGGGGTGGCATTTATTGTGTTCAGAATACAGTGATATGTGATATATAGCTGTGGTTTCTTAACCTGGCTGCACATTAGGACCACACAGGAAGCTTACTGTGGTTCTTGTGAAAAAGAAACAAAAACAGGAGAAGGCAGAGGGAAAAGAGAAGGAGAAGAAGAAACAAAATGAAAACGGAGGAGGAAGTTGAGAAGAAAGAAAGGAGTCTGAAGGTGGTAGTGCCTGACTGGCTCAGTTAGTAGAGCATGTGACTCTTGAGGTGATGTGAATCTTGAGGTCATGAGTTCAAGCCCCACACTGGGTGTGGAGCCTACTTTAAAAATTAAAAAAAAAAAAAAAAAAAAAAAAAGGAAAAAGAAAAAGTCTCCCTGGATGGCTTAGTCTGTAAAGCATATGATTCTTGATCTCAGGGTTCTAAGTTTGAGTCCCATGTTAGGTAGACAGATTACTTAAAAATAAAATCTTGGTGCACATAGGTGGCTCAGTCAGTTAAGTGTCTGACTCTTGATTTCAGCTCAGGTCATGATCTCACAGTTCATGGGTTCAAGTCCCACATTGGGCTTGCGCTGACAGCACTGAGACTGCTTGGGTCTCTCTCTCTCTCTCTCTCTCTCTCTCCCCTGCTCACAGTCTCTTTCTCTCTCAAAATTAAATGAACTAAAAAAAAAAAAAAAAAAGAAAAAGAAAGAAAGACAAAGTATTTAGAAAAATAAAAAATAAAACAAAATCTTTAGGAGTGTCTGGGTGGCTCAGTTGGTTAAGCCTCCAGCTCTTGATTTCGGCTTAGGTCATGATCTCACGGTTATGGCATCAAACCCCACATCAGACTCTGCGCTGAGCATGAAATCTTCTTGAGATTCTCTCTTTCTCTCCCTCTGCCCTTTTCCCCCACTTGCACTCTAAATAAATAAATAAATAAATAAATAAATAAATAAATAAATAAATAAAATCTTTAAAGAAAAAAAAGTCTCCTAGTTCTAGATCCTCAGTTCTCTTGCTCAAAGACAACTATTGTTACAAGTTTTTATATCCTTTCAGAAGTCTTCTCTGCAGGGGTGCCTGGGTGGCTTAGTCGATTAAGCAGTTAGGCCTCAACCTTGATTTTGGCTCAGCTTATGAGTAATCTCACAGGTTCGTGAGATTGAGCACTGAATGGGCCAGGCTCCATGCTGACAGCACAGATCCTGTTGCAGATTCTGTTTCAGACCCTTTCTCTCCCTTTCTCTCTGCCCCAACCCCACTGGCACACACGCGTACTCTCTCTCTCCAAATAAATAAACTTTAAAGAAAAATTTTTAAAAAGAAATGTTCTCTGCATATACAAGTAGGAATAAGAATATGCTACATAAACTGTTCTGCATTTAAGTTTTTTCACTTAATGTATCTTGGAGAAATTTCCATATGATAACATACAAGTCACTCCAATTCTTTTTTTTTTTTTTTTTTTTTTTAATTTATTTTGAGAGAGAATGAGAGTGTGAGCAAAAGCTAGGGAGGGACAGAGAGAGAGGAAGAGACAGAATCCCAAGCTGACAGAACAAAGCCCGATGTGGAGCTCACACTCACAAACCATGAGATCATGACCTGAGCCGAAATCAAGAGTCAGACGCTCAACCAACTGAGCCACCCAGTTGTCCCAAGACATCTCAATTATTTTAAACAGCTGCATAATGTTCTAATGTGTGGGTATACCATAATTTAGTTAATGAGCCATTAGGATATTTGTCAAAAATACAGATTGTCAAAGAACACACCAGACTGAGTCAGAATCTGCAAGCATGAGGCCCAGGAATGTGTGTTTTTTACAAGTTCCCCAGGTGGTGCCAACAAGGTTGGCCTGTACACACTTGAGATTTCATTGTGAACACTCTCCTGTTTCTGGGTCAGTCTCCAATGGCACACTAAACTGTAGGAACTATAATATCCTCCTAGAGGATGAAACTAGAGGCCTGCAGACTGATTTGGCAACCCAGAAGCATGTTTTATTTGGCCCACACAATGTTGTAAAAAGGAATTTAAGGGGTGCCTGGGTAGTACAGGTGGCTAAACGTCTGACTCTTGATCTTGGCTCAGGTCATGTTCTCATGGTTCATGAGTTCAAGCCCTGCATCAGGCTGTGCACTGATGGCACAGAGCCTCTCTGGGATTCTGTCTCTCCTTCTCTCTGCTCCTCCCCAGCTTGTGTTCACTCTCTCAATGTAAATAAATAAACTTTAAAAAAATTAATAAATAATAAAAAGGAATTTAAAACAACAGACAATATTTACATTTTATTTATTTTTGAGAGACAGAGCACAAGTAGGGGAGGGGCAGAGAGAGAGGGAGACACAGAATCCCAAGCAGGCTCCAGGTTCTGAGCTGTCAGCACAGAGCCCGATGCAGGGCTCGAACTCACACTGTGAGATCATGACCTGAGCCAAGGTTGGATTGAGCCACCCAGGTGCCCTAACAACAGACAATATTTAATACTGGGAGACTTCACATTAAAAACTGGAATTTTCAGCCACTTGGAAATTTGGAAGATCTGATCTCCCTGGCTCCCTTTCCTGCCCAGCAACAAATTCCTAACCCTTCTTAGAGTCTGTACTCATTGACTCTGCTTGGTCCCACAGGCATCTGACCCTGGGCATTCAGTAGGCTCCAGCCACCACAGCATTTCCTTTGAGTACTTAAGAATACAGCTTCCCCCCAGAAATTTTCCTTCACCTTGATCAGAAGTTCAGAAGAAGATAAATGTGAAAATGGTCCTATCACAAAATACAAACCCATGTGGTTTGCCTTCCTCCCTTTGACAACATCCTTTCCTACCTCCCCCTGGTACCATGGGGACTTCTAAAAAAGGAAAGTCAAACTGAGTTCTTAAGGCCTGGGCTCCTGGTCTCATCTCTATCATTAATGCACCATTATGGGCCAGTCACTTAAATTTTCTAGGCCTCAGTTCCCTAAACTGGAATATTAAATGTTTGAATGATTTGATCTTTAAAGAGCCCAACTCTAAGCCTGCACAAAACAGATGTAATTGAAGATGACTGGAAAATACTGCATTTTTGCTGAGAACTCCAGGGATTCCCCAGTGTGGCTTCCTACAATGCTCTTACCTACAAACAGGTGAGACAGCCTTTCCTTTCTGAGCTTTGAAATTATTATTATTTTTTTTAACATTTATTCATTTTTGAGAGAGAGAGAGAGAGAGAGAGAGAGCATGAGCATGAGCAGGGGAGAGGCAGAGAGAGAGAAAGAGAGAGGAAGAATCAGAATCTGAAGCAGGCTCCAGGCTCTGAGCTGTCAGCACAAAGCCCCACACAGGGCTTGAACTCATGGACTGCGAGATCACGAACTGAGCCTAAATCAGACACTTAACAGACTGAGCCACTCAGGCTTTGAAATTAAACCCTGAGCCCCTGAGCTTTGAAATTAAACATTAATACAGGACAGGAGAGTGTATGTGAGTCTAGAAGGAAACAGCAAAATGTTCACTGTATTAAGTTATATCTGGGTTATACAAACCTAATACTTGTCAATTGGCATTTTTTCATTATACTTTTGCAAGCTTCCAAGTTTTCTCCCACTAAGCAAGCAAGCTTATAACAAAAAACAAACAAAACCTCCCCCCCAAATCTTCTGACATCAATAATTTTTTTTAATGTTTATTTATTTTTGAGAAAGAAAGAGATCATGAGTGGAGGAGAGAACAAGGGAGACAGAATCTGAAGCAGGCTCCTGGCTCTGAGCTGTCAGCACAGAGCCCTATGCGGGGCTCGAACCCATGAAACATGAGATCATGACCTGACCCGAAGTCGGACACTCAACCGACTGAGCCACCCAGGCGCCCCTGACATCAATACTTTTTAAAGTACATTAAACAGGGCCTCCTCATGTGAGATGGGAATGCTATTTTATGACTTTTATTATTGTATTCTGGAATTCCTGTGAAAATCAGCCAGAATCAAGTAAGTATTCAAAATCTGTTTCTGGTTCTGTCCAATAGGAACTGTAAAAATACCTACTGTCCCCTCCCTCTTGAGAAGGTGGTTGTAAAGATCAAATGAGCTGGTGCCTGGGAAAGCCCTGGGAAAAGCAAAAGTGCTACACAGAGAAGAGATGTTCAAGCGTAGCTTATTGATTACATTACACTGCTGTACCATATTAGAAGTTGGGCCAACGATTAAACTCAGATTCTTTTAGACCACAATTACAAGTCATCCTGAGAAACTGATGCCAAGTATATTAAAGAAGAACTTGGTTGGTGGGTATATTAAACTGCTTAAGTGAATAATACAAATTGTAACCTGGGGTGGAAATATGACAATTGTGCTGTTAATAACTAATTAATTAAGATCAAATTATTTCACTGGGCCTAGTAAAACTGCTTAGAAAGCTTTTTATTAGCAGTTAAAAGTATGTCTCAACATAGCTAATACAATTATTTTTCACTGATATGAATTAGTAAGACTCTTTTAATATCTTCCCAAATAATTTCCTAAATGCCCCAACTCATTTTAAAAACATACTACTGGGCCACCTGAGTGGCTCAGTTGGTTAAGCTAAGGACATGATCTCACGTTCAAGCCCTCACATTGGGCTCTGTGCTGACAGCTCAGAGCCTGGAGCCTGCTTCAGATTCCGTGTTTCCTACACTCTCTGCCCCTCCCTCACTCACTCACACCCTCTCTCTCAAAAATAAAATAAACATTAAAAAAATTTTTGGAGGGGGGGTTGCCTGGATGGCCCAGTCGGTTAAACGCTGAACTCTGGCTCAGGTCATGATCTCGTGGTTCATGAGTTCGAGCCCCACATCAGGCTTTGTTCTGCTGATGGCTCAGAGCCTGGAGCCTGCTTTGGTTTCTGTGTCTCCCTCTCTCTACTCCTCCCCTGCTCGCTCTCTCTCTCTCTCTCTCAAAAAATAATCATTAAAAAAATTTTTAAATAAAAGCATACTACTCATTTTCTAGACAGCGATGTTACTGTACTTACTGATTTGGATCTGATCCATAATCCACCAGAACATTAACTACCTTCGTAAGGCCTAGTAATGCCGCAACAAAAAGTGCAGTCTGGCCCAGGGAGTTAACTGCATCAACATAAATTCCTGCAAAACAAATGCAAGGGTCAATACAAACATCACGAAATCCCGTAAAACTAGAGAAGTTCCTACCAGGAGAAAATTTGAATTCCCTTATACAGTATTTTTATGTTTTACTACTGTAAGCTTTTTTTCAAACATAAAAACTCACAAATTAGCTAAAGGCAACCAGCATTCCACTCATCAAAAATACTACTTACAGAAGGTTGTATGAAAGCATCCCACCCCAGCACTCTAAAAGCCCAATTAAAGGGGGCGCCTGGGTGGCGCAGTCGGTTAAGCGTCCGACTTCAGCCAGGTCACGATCTCGCGGTCCGTGAGTTCGAGCCCCGCGTCAGGTTCTGGGCTGATGGCTCAGAGCCTGGAGCCTGTTTCCGATTCTGTGTCTCCCTCTCTCTCTGCCCCCCCCCCCCCGTTCATGCTCTGTCTCTCTCTGTCCCAAAAAAAAAAAAAAAAAGCCCAATTAAAATTATTTCCAGGTTATGGGGCACCTGGGTGACTGCTTTCCCTTTCTTACTATGAAATGGGTTTAAACTACTATCAGATTCCATGACCAACAACCTAATTGGTTCAAAAACACACAAACCAGCGCTAAACTACAAAACTAGCTTGACACTCGAGAAATGTCATAAAGTAAAAAGAAAAAGTCCCCAAACAAAAAAACACCAGCTAACGGAAAATAAACACAAGCATTAAAAACTACATACCAAGAAACACCACCACAAAGTGTCCCCGAACCAACTACGGCCTTACAGCACAAAAGCCCAACCGGCCAATAGCCTTAACTTACCATAAAAGCCTCCTAACCCATCACGACTGAAAGGAAGCAAAACCACTCAGACTGTGCTCTCTCCCTCTTACTCTCCCAAAGAGAGAGAAAGAACGATCATCAATGGCAATCAGCAACTGTAACGACAGCACCAAAAGCCAGCTTCACGCTCAGGAGAGAACACTTCGCCTCCTCCTCGTGGTTTCGGGTACTCTACACATTCAGAGAAACTTCTCTAGTAACAAACTATAGAAATGATCCCTGAAAGTATAGTCTTGACGGCAAATGACCCAACTTTCCAGAGTGAAAGAAACCCACATACATTACACTGATGGTGAAGTTTTTTTTTTCTTTATTTAAACGTCAATAATTTTTCAGGTGTACACTGGTATGTGTTTAACAAAGAATTATTCATTACCAAAGTTCGACAAAGCGTTTTTAAATAAATTGCATTTCAGAAGACAATTCAAGTCATCACCTTGATTACCATACAGTTGATAAGCAGCCAATCACACGCCATTTTTTTGCAACCTCCACCCCCGTTGCCGCAGCGTCAGGTTTAGGTGAATGATGACGACTACAAAGCGCGCCGGAAGTCCAGGATGCGCCTCAGTTTAGACCAACCGTGTAAGTGAGGAATCCTTTTGCGAAAAATATGTTAAGAAGTAGATGATGAAACTTAAGCCCAAAGCCAAAGACTTGCATTTGCAAAGCACTCCGTTTTTATTTTTATTTTTTGATGTTTATTTTTGAGAGGCAGTGTAAACTGAGGAGAGGCAAAGACGGGACGGAAAATCTTAAGTGGGCTCCGTGCTGACAGCAGAGACCCCATGCAGCTGGAACTCATAACCGTGAGATCATGACCTAAATTGGAGGCTTATCAGGCTGACCCACCCAGGCGCCCTACCACTCCCTGTTTTTAAACTTAATCCTGTGATCAAAATACCAGACATAAATGTTCTTTTGGAGATTTTTTTTTAACAAATGAAGGAATTTTTATTTACATAAAAGTTGTGTTTAAATAAACACAATACATAATTCTCCTGCTTAAAGTTTCAGGAGCTCTCAGCTCTTGGGCTAAGGACAATACACATAGCTTACTAGGCCGTTCACGGTCTGGCCCACAATCAGCTCTCCAGCCTTATTTTGCACCAAATTCCCTCTCACTTCAGCCATACTGAACTTAACAGCTCTTAGGCTCACCATTTTACCTTCTGCCACAGAGCCTTTGCACAAGCTGTTCTCTTACAGGAATTCTCTCCAAACCCCTTCTCAACTTAACTTCAATTCATCATTAAGACATCTGTCCAAGTGTCCTCTAAGGGCACCCTTCCCTGACCTCCTTAACTACATCAAACATCTTCTCTGTGTTTCTTTGATTAATGCCTGCTCTTTGCACAAGACTGTGTCTCAGAAGAGCAGAGACTATGAACTGCCCTTGTATACCAACAATATCCCAAACACCTAGTATCGAATAATGAATCCAAGCAAAGGTGTCAGTGCAGAGAACTGGGCAAGATAGGGGTTGTAAACATTGTAATTGGCCATTTTAAGCCATGGGTGAAAATGAGTCACAAAATATCCTACCTAAATAACAAAGAGTTGAGTATGGAGCCCTGAGGCCCACTCACATCTAAGGGGCAAGCCGAGAGGACAAAGCCAAAAAGTAGGGAGAAGGAAACCAAAAGAGGTAAGAGAAAACCTAGAACAAGTGGGTCACAGTGACAAGGGAAATAAGAGTTTCATTTAACTTTTTTAAAAAGCTTATTTATTTATTTTGAGAGAGAGAAAGAGGGGGCGAGAGAGAGAATCCCAAGCAGGCTCCACACAGGCAATGCAAAGCCCAATATGGGGCTGGAACTCAGGAATTATGAGATCATGATCTGAGCCCTCAAATGACTGAGCCACCCAGATGCTCCAGGGAGATAAGGAGGATCAGTCAACAGCATCAGAGCTGGAGAAATCTAGTAAGAAGGATCAATGTTCTTGGTGAGAGCAGTACTAGTGGGGTTCATATTTCTTATTGCTCAGGTCTCACCGTGTTACAAGTATTTGTGCCATGTCTGTCTTCTTTACCAAACCTTCTCCCCTAACCTTGAGGGCAGAAACTGCCAAATTAGTCCTTTGGTTCCAAGTAAACTTATCTGACCAACAAAAGCAAGCCTAAGGGTAGAGAAGAGCAGCAAAGAACAATGTGGGAAGACAATTCTCCCACATTCTCCGTGGATGGCTCCTGTGTCTACATGTCATGAGAGTGAGGCACTAACTACCCTGTGTTCTAGACTTTTTTTAAAGTAGCCTCCATGCCCAACGTGGGGCTTGAACTCATGACCCTGAGATTGAGAGTCACATGCTCTACCCATGAGTGAGCCAAGGCTCCCCAGACTATCTTTTTGAAGATGTCTGTATACCAAACTTCGGAAGATACAGTATCTCCTTTAGAGCAAAGTGCAGTCATGCTTACTGCCCAGTGTAATAAAGATAATGGCTCTTTGTGGAGCAAAGGGCATACTGTCTATTATAGAAGATTTGGATTCCCCAAGCTCAGGATACTTCTGCTGTAAAGCAACCCACTACGTGTGCAATATTATATAGCTCTTTGCATGGCTCTGAGGGAATTAGGGCCTGAGGAACCAGGACCAAAAAAACTAAAAGTGTAGCTATTGCTGCTGCTACGAGTAATAAATTATCATTCAATTCTCTACCCAGGAATCTCATGTTTGCTGCCTGAATTGATAAACCTGTAGCAGGCTAATTTGTAAAACTGCAGACTATTCATAATTCTTGACAGGAAGGAACTACAGTTTAGGGAAGCAGACTGGTTAATCCCTGGGGTTCATGAAGTAACAAATTAAACCAACCAGGGCCTCTGAAGGCTTAGAGAAACACTTAGGGAGGCAATGAGCAACAAAGTCTTGAGAACATACAGATAGCTGCAGAGAAAAATAGGTTGAAAACCAGTGTCCCCACAACTTACACAAACAACGGCTTTTCGGTGATTTCCTAGGAGAAAACATTTATTCATTTACTCATTAATTCATTCATTCAACAAATATTTATTTCAGGCCAGTCCCACTGTAGCCATGTTGGGACTGATATAAAGGTGACCAAAGTAACCCCCCCAACAAGTGGCCAAAGGCAGCTTTCACAAAGACTGACTAAAAAGGTCAAAAGAACTGGGTTCAAGTGTTGAAGTCCTAATGACAACTTTTTTAGCCTGGGGTCTCCAGATGGGTCAGTGACCTAATTTCTGGGCCTCCTAGGAAGCAAGACCTGATATTATTTTTTTAACTTTTTTTATTTAATGTTTATGTATTTTTGAGAGAAACAGAGAATGAGAGAGAGAGCATGGGCAGGGAAAGGACAGAGAGAGAGAGAGGAAGATACAGAATCCAAAGCAGACCTCAGGCTCCGAGCTGTCAGCATACAGCCTAATGCAGGACCTGAACTCACGAACCCTGAGATCATGATCTGAGCTGAAGGCAGACGCTTAACCAACTGAGCCACCCAGGCGCCCCAAGACCTGATATTAATAACCATGTGTGCCAGGCACCATTCTAACTCGATCCTCACAACAGTACAATGGGAGGAAGATACTATTATCACTGTTTTATGGATTGAAAAAACAAGGTTTAGAGAGGTTCAGCAATTTTCCAGGGATCACAAAACAATCTGGCTCCAAAGTCCCTGCACTGCAACATATTGTCTTCCTCTCATCCTAATTCTCAGCCTTGCTGCTCAGTATTACAGAAGCCTTTAGTAACTAAACAATGCTGTCCATGGCGTTAAACACAAAGGGGAGAGAAAGTGTTAATTTCTGAGAGCAGGAAACCTCGACAGCTTTGGGTGGAAGTAGGATGATGGAGGGTAAAGGGAATGAGAGGATAAAACAAATAATGGGTGTATAGGAAGGATAGATATTTCACTCTACTCTGCAATAGTCCATGAACCAATATAAAATGGTGCCTGGGCTGAAATAGAGGAAAAAAACATGAAACTTCCTGTGAAGCCTGAAAAAAATTTAAAAATGAGAAAACATTCACAGTTGGAGAAGAGGTGGGAAAGTTGACACTTTCCTAAATGCAGTTAGGAGTATGAAGTGTTATAATGCTTGTGGAAAGCAATATGGCAATATCTATTAAATATCTATTAAAAGCTGGATCCAGAAATCCCATTTTGAATATTAAAAACCCATTATGTTGGGGCGCCTGGGTGGCTCAGTCGGTTGGGCGGCCAACTTCGGCTCAGGTCACGATCTCGCCAGGTCACGATCTCGCGGTCCGGGAGTTCGAGCCCCGCGTCAGGCTCTGGGCTGATGGCTCAGAGCCTGGAGCCTGTATCCGATTCTGTGTCTCCCTCTCTCTCTGCCCCTCCCCCGTTCATGCTCTGTCTCTCTCTGTCCCAAAAATAAATAAAAATGTTGGAAAAAAAAATGATAGTGTTTTAAGTGGAAACGTAAG
This sequence comes from Puma concolor, assembly GCF_028749965.1. Taxonomy (NCBI): domain Eukaryota; kingdom Metazoa; phylum Chordata; class Mammalia; order Carnivora; family Felidae; genus Puma; species Puma concolor. Next base: position 29,782,376 of record NC_141680.1, on the reverse strand, counting down.
ATCTTAAAAAAATATATTTAATGGCCATGCTTAATTAACATAATACTGAATGCCAGCCAATCACAGCCTGCATCTTTAAAGCTGAGGAACATTCCCTTCTGTTAAAGCAGCCTCACCCACACCGAAAGCTAAAGGAAATGGTAGGCCTTGGCCTTTGTTAGTGAGAAGCAAGCTGTTTGGAGTGATCAGTAAATTTTAGCAGTTGCATGAAACAGCTGTCCTAAGAGTTTGACTTTCAAATACTGGTAAATTAGAGACAGGGCACTATGACTGTGGCAGGGAGGGGAACCAGGTGGCTGAGAACCAGTGCCGAAAAACAAAACCTTTTGGGTTTTGTGCCATATGTTTGCACTACCTATTCACACTTTTTGAGTACATGTGTATGTATTTTTTAAGTAAGCTCTATGCCCAGTGTGGGGCTTAAACTCATAACCCTGAGATCAAGAATTGCATGCTCTACTGACTGAGCCAGCCAGACACCTATGACCTCAAACTTTCTAACTGATTAAAGTTTTTTTCTCAAGTTTTTTTTTTTTTTTTTTAATTTTTATTTATTCTGAGATGGCAGGGAGGGGCAGAGAGAGAGGGAGAGACAGAGAATTCCAAGCAGGCTCCACGGGACAGTGCAGAGCCCTATGTGGGGCTCAAATGCACAAACTGTGAGACCATGACCTGAGCCGAAATCAAGAGTCAGGTGCTTAACTCAGTAGCCACAAAGGCTCCCCTAAGCTTTTCTTTCTAGCTTATCTCTTAACTCAGGCAAAGATCCTGCAGAAAAAGCATAACCTGTTGGGAACCAAAACTACTCCCTCAAGCAATAAGGACTTCCCTGAGCCAGCAAGACCCTACCTGGGATTAACTTCAAGACAATTATCGATTTAACCTTCACTGCCTACCTGCATGTGCCCACCCACCTTTACCCCACATTTTCCTTATATAAACCTGGAAGGATTTGGGACATTTTGGAGACAGTCTCACACACTAGCCTGCTGTCTTCCCGGTGTGGGCCTCACTGAAATAGATTCCTTTCTTGTTTCATCTCCATTCGCTTCTCTGCCTTTGGGTTTTGTCAGTGGAAAATGGCTAAGCTGGTCTATCTGGGAACCACAGACCCAGGTGCTCTTGCACCCCTTACACTCCTGGGCGCCAGCTACAATTTGAGTGCCAACTCTTGATAATACTAGCTACTATTTATTGAGGGCTTGCCAGGTACCAGGCATCGTTCTCAGTGCTTTGCATATTAGATAAATGGAATTAATTGTTAGTCATCCCAGTTTTATGGATGGAGAAACAGACACAGAAAGATTAGGTAACTTGCCAAAGGTCACACAGCTCTTAAATAGCAGAGGTTACCTTAACCATTATTCCACTTTTCTATGTGCTAAAGTACTATTCTAGGAATTGGATATACAGAGGTATGGAGGTGAGTAAAGGTCCCTACTCTCACACTGAGCTTATACTCTAGTGAGGGAGAGAGGATGTCAGATAATGAGGCATGCTGAGGATTTTTTAAGTGTTGAAACAGAGAGATTGGTGGCTACTTTAAATTTGGGTAGTCAAAGAAGCCTCTCTTTGGACGTTACATTTAAACAGGAAAAATAACTAATGCAAAGATTCAAAGAAGGGAACAAAGTGGTACGTTCCAGCAACTTGAGGGTAGCTAGAGAGCATACAGGTATGAGGGAGAGGGGAGGTTAGGCAGGGCCCAGATATCTGAAGGTTTTCTAGGCAAGGGCAAGGCCAGGGGAGTCTGGATTTTAAGTGTGACAGAAAGCCACTGAGAAGTTTAAAGCTGTGGGGACTAGTTCTGAGGCCACTGCCTCAGGTGTCTATTGGAGTCATCATCATGGCTTGCATTTGGAAGGAGAAACTTGACCTGTTCTGGAAGCTGAATCAATAGGACACATTGATGGACACACTGATGGGTGAAGGAAAAAAGGTTTCAAAGGTGACGAGTTGGTTTGTGCCTGGAACAACTTGGTGCTTGGTGCTGATAATAGGAAAGACTGGGGAAGAGACAGGGATTTCTCATTTCAGGGAGGGGCTTTTTTAGAATGGGGGGAGTATTCTACTCCACTTGCTTTATCTAATTTACCTTTACAAGAATCCCACGTATCGATGCTATTACTACTACATCTACCTAGGTTAGAGGGAAAGACTGAGGTTAAGAAACTTCCCAGGGCCTGGGTGGCTCAGTCAAGTGTCTGACTTCAGCTCAGGTGATATCTCACAGTTCATGAGTACTGCTGACAGTTCAGAGCCTAGAGCCTGTTTTGGATTCTGTGTCTCCCTCTCTCTCTCTGCCCCTCCCCTGCTCGCACTCTGTCTCTCTCAAAATTAAATAAACTAAAAAAAAAATCTTTAAAAAAATTTTTAAAAACTTCCCAAGAACCCACAGCTAGAAAATAACAAACCAAGGAGCCAACTCCAGAGCATATACTTCCCTCATAGCCCCCAACCTGTAAAGATGACCAAGAACTAATTTACGGCTCACAGTAAAAGCCTAGTCACTGTAGATCCCAAAGGAGAAAACCAAGGAGGAACTACATGGTACATAGCTAGAGTGGAAGAAAGAGAAATTAACTGTGATCTGGGGAGGTACTTCCTAAACCAGGAAGCAATCTCAAAGCTTCAACGCCAGGAAAAGAAAGGAGGTACACCCTCAGGAGGTGCTGTTTCTTTCTTTCTCTTCTTTTCTTTTTTAAAGTTTATTTTGAGAGAGAGAGAGAGAGAAGGACAGACAGAGAGAATGAGTGGGGGAGGGACAGAGAGAGAGGGAGGGAGAGAGAGAATCCCAAGCAGGCTCCAAACCTAACATGAAGCCTGACTTGGGCTCAATCCCACATATGAGATCACGACCTGAGCTAATATCAAGAGTCAGATGCTCAGGGGACCTGGGTGGCTCAGTCGGTTAAGTGTCCGACTTGGGCTCAGGTCATGATCTCGCGGTTTGTGGGTTAGAGCCCCGCACTGGGCTCTGTGCTGACAGCTGAGAGCCTGGAGTCTGCTTTGGATTCTGTGTCTCCTTCTCTCTGCCCCTCCCCCGCTTGTACTCTGTCTCTCAAAAATAAATAAATGTTACGGGGCGCCTGGGTGGCGCAGTCGGTTGAGCGTCCGACTTCAGCCAGGTCACGATCTCACGGTCCGTGAGTTCGAGCCCCGCGTCGGGCTCTGGGCTGATGGCTCAGAGCCTGGAGCCTGTTTCCGATTCTGTGTCTCCCTCTCTCTCTGCCCCTCCCTCGTTCATGCTCTGTCTCTCTCTGTCCCAAAAATAAATAAACGTTGAAAAAAAAAAAATTTAAAAAAAAATGTTAAAAAAAAAAAAAAAGAGCGAGAGAGATGCTCCACCAACTGAGCCACCCAGGCACCCCCTCTTTCTTTTTAATTTTATTTTTAAGTTATCTCTTTACCCATTGTACTCCACCAACTGAGCCAGCCAGGTGCCCCTCAGGAGGTACCTTTTCCACACCTGCACCCTGGAATGATTACTTCAGTCCTCCCTTTTTTTTTTTTTTTTTTTTTCTTTTTTAAGATTTTATTTTTAAGGGGCGCCTGGGTGGCTCAGTTGGTTGGGTGTCCAACTTTGGCTCAGGTCATGATCTCACAGTTCGTGAGTCTGAGCCCTGAGTCGGGCTCTGTGCTGACAGTTCAGAGCCTGGAACCTGCTTCAGATTCTGTGTTTCCTCTCTCTGCCCCTTTGCTGCACGCGCGCTCTTTCTCTCTCTCTCTCAAAAATAAATAAACATTAAAACAAAAATTTAAGATTTTATTTTTGAGTAATCTCTACACCCAAAGTGGGGCTTGAACTCACAATCCTGAGATCAAGTCTCATGTTCTACCGACTGAGCCAGCCAAATACCCTTCATTCCTTCTTTTTTCTCAACTCTATTCTCAACCCTCCTCATCAGCCTACCTCAGCAATGATTTTGCCTCACACTTGGCCTCTGGGCCAAGCTTGAAGCTTGCAGTTGAAAAACCCTCAGTGTGGTCTCACTACAGGGACAAACCACCTACACCTGCACTCCCCATCAACTCTGGCTGCCCACTGGGAGTGGCTCTGTCCTAAATCTCAATTTCTCCTGCTCTACCCAATCCTTCCATCTGCACTCAGACTTGTTCTCCTATCTTTAATTAAACCCCATCTATATCCCATATACCCCCACCCCCACCTCCCTCACTCCCCAACCCCCTCCCCCCTACCTGCCGCCCCCCTCACCACCCCCCTTCATCCCCCAGCTAAATGCACATCTACCTCTATACTCTCCATCACAGCTTGATTTTCTTCTGGGAGCTCTTTACACCCATTTAGTGGCAAGCCCTCCCACCCCTTCACTGATCAGCTCATCCCAAAACAGTTTCTCTATCACAAGACCAAGAAAGTCACCATTAAATGCCATGGATACCTTTCTAACTGCCTCTTAATCTCTCATCTGCTTTCTACACATTTCTCTGTCCGCACTCCCCTTCCTTGGCTTTGGTCAAGCACGGCTCATGTGGTTTCCCTTCTACCTGTCTGGCTGTCCCTTATGCCATTAATGTGTTAAAGGTCAGAAATCTCTCCTAAATGTGCCCTAAACTGAATTCTATCATCACTTCCCACCCCACTGCCCTACCTAATTCAGTTCTTCTTCCACTCTCCCCATCTTAACACAAGGAAACCATTTGCACAAGTCATAAATCCTGACAATTATCTTTTATTTTTTATTTTTTAAATGTTTATTTTTGAGAGAGGGGGTAGGGGGAGAGAAAGAGGGAAACAGAATCCAAAGCAGGCTCCAGGCTCTGAGCTACCAGCACCAAGGCCAACAACGCAGGGCTTGAACTCACAAACTGCGAGACCATAACCTGAGCCGAAGTCGGATGCTTTATTGACTGAGTCACCCAGGCGCCCCTGATAATTATCCTTAATAGCCCCTCTCACTCATACCTACATTGAACCAATCCCCCCAATTCTGCCAATATTACTCAAATATCTTTCAGATCTGAACAATTTATCTTTCTCCATCACCACCACCATCCTCCTTCCATGTTGATGAATGCAGAAGGTAGGTGCCTAACTTGGCCTCACATTTGCACCTCAACTCCTGCCGCTAATTGCCAACGCGGTGTTAGTGACTTTAAGCTACACAGGGCACTAAGTCATTCTTTTAATAGCATACTACTAACTTTAGGATGACAAGGAAAATTGAGTTCTCACAAAGGCTTAAGGCCAAATCTTTCCATTTAATCTAACACAATCACACACACACACACACACACAACTAGCGGTGCCTGGATGGCTCAGTCGCCTAGACATTCAACTTTGGCTCAGGTCTCGAGCTCAGAACTCACCCTTCCTGAATTCGAACCCCACCACGGGACCTGTGCGGGCAGTTCAAGCCTGCTTCGGATTCTACATCCGCCCACCCGCCTTAAAATATAAGTGAGCTGTTTAAAAAAACAAAAACAAACAAACAAAAAAAAACTTGAAAATAACAGGAAGGAGCGACTTCAGATAAAAATTAAACAACGTGATTGGAAATTTACAACTACAGTTACCAACTCAAAAAAAATAAAAACCTACCAAGAAGGCCCAAATACAAAAGTTAATAAATGTTGCATGTACTTAATCAACTACGCTAGTAGAAACCACTCAGACTGCATCCTTTCCCTCTTCCTTCTCCAAAGAGAAGAAGAACGATCATCAACGACAAAGGGTAGCTGCAAAAGCAACACCCAATATCAACTTCACGCTCAGGAAAGGACACTGCATTTCCTCCTCATGGTTTCGGGTACTCTACACGTTCAGAGAAACTTCTCTAGTAACAAACTATAGAAATGATCCCTGAAAGTATAGTCTTAGCTTCTGGCTGTCAACCTTTGCTTGGTCAATAGCAGCCGTCCACTTTACGCTGATGGCGACATTTTTCCACATTCCTCCTGCTTGAGAAATACCACATAAACATATTTCCAAAGTATTGTTTCATACGCCACCTTTAAAAAAAATTCTGAATACTCTTATGAGGCTTTTTCTTTAAGATGCTAAGCCTTTTAGTTTGTAATTAACCTATTACGGATTGACAGCCAATCAGAAGCTCTTGTCTTTCTGACTCTAAATTAAACACAAGCACTTCCGGACTAGTTGGAGACTAGATGCGCTTGGCGGCGCCAATTAATATTTGCATCTCAAGTACGACACGCAGCGTCTGTGGGTGGGATTTTTTTTTTAATTTTTTTTTATTTTTTAAGCCTCTAAGATCCGAAATTTCGAAAGCTAATAGGTAGGTTAATTTGACATTTTTACTTTGAGACGGGCTGCTGGTTACTCACTTGAGTGTGGACCTGAGGGGCACTTATCAGATTCACCTGGGTAGCTTTTCAAAACAATGTATCCAGGCCAGTCTTAAATGGGGAACGTATTAGTTTATTTTGAAAAACGTTTTTTTCCTCCCAATTTTTTTTTTTTTTAATTAGGAAAAAAGTAACGACTGTGGTGTGGTTACTTTGGGGACTTTAGGGAAGGAGAGGTCTGCTTTAATTAGTAATTTTGTATATTTTTGTATTGTTTGAATTTTTTTAAATCTTTTTTTTTTTTTTTAATTTTTTTTTTCAACGTTTATTTATTTTTGGGACAGAGAGAGACAGAGCATGAACGGGGGAGGGGCAGAGAGAGAGGGAGACACAGAATCGGAAACAGGCTCCAGGCTCTGAGCCATCAGCCCAGAGCCTGACGCGGGGCTCGAACCCACGGACCGCGAGATCGTGACCTGGCTGAAGTCGGACGCTTAACCGACTGCGCCACCCAGGCGCCCCTGAATTTTTTTAAATCTTAAATTGTATCACCTTTATTTCACATATCATCAGGTCTGTCTAGACAGATCACAGCCTATTTTTAGCTTTCTTCCCGGTGCAGCTCAGTATTAATAAACAAATCCACCTAAATAATTTTTTTTTTTTTTTTTTTAAGCAGGCTCCAGGTCTAGTGGGGAGCACAAATGCAGGGCTTGAACTCACCACACTGAGATCAAGACCTGAGCTCAGATCAAGAGTGGGACGCTTAACCAACTGAGCTACCCAACTGCCCCTTGTGGGACCCAAGAAATTTAACAAAAATCCCCTACCCCTGGACAAGCAGAGCAAGACTAACTCCATTTTGTGCTACACCCACCATCTCATGTATAACCCCCATATGACCTACTTATTGCTTAAGACACTCCCCCACCCTAGTCAAGCTGCTGAGCACACCCTTACTGGAAACCGGCTCATTTAGGAATGTGGAACCCCTAACCGCCAAAGAATGTAAATCCCGCCTTTTGCTCGCCAAACTTGCGCGCCAATTCTGACCAGAGTGATAGGCTAGTTCAAACAGTTACTATAGGGTAAATTGTAATTCAATTGGCCACCTGCGTGTGGACTGACATGAATGTGCAACCTTCTGTGTGTGTTACAATTTCATTGGCCACTGGCCCCCATAAAACTGCTACGCCTCTTAACCTAGGAGTCCAAGTCCCTGCTCCACTGTGTCGGGTATACTTGGGCCCAAGCTCGAGCTTGCAAATAAACCCTCATGCGTTTGCATCGGTATCGGCTCCTTGGTGGTCTCTCGGGTTCGAAATCAGGGGCATTACACCCCTCAACCTAAGTAAGTCTTAGATTTTTTTTTTTTAATGTTTATTTTTGAGAGAGAGAGAGACAGAGCATGAGTGGGGGAGCGGCAGAGAGAGAGGGAGACACAGAATCCAAAGTAGGCTCCAGGCTCCGAGCTGTCAGCACAGAGCTCAATGCGGGCTCGAACTCACAAACCGTGAGATGATGACCTGAGCTGACTGAGCCACCCAGGCACCCCTTAGATTTTTTTTTTTTTTTTAAATAAGTTGCCAGGTGAGTCTGACAGGTTACAAACCTCTACCCTTCCCCTCCAAAAAACCCAGACTTAAATGTGATTTCTTATTTGTTAAAAAAAGGAACAAAAACACAAAAACAAAAAACAAAAAAACCCTATCATTTCTCCACTACTTTACGATGTTCCAGACCTTCTACTAAACCCTTTTACATAGATCATCCGATTTAATCTTGGAAATAACCCTAAGAGTTTAAGGAAACAAACTTAAAATGTTAAGTGGCTCACCAAGGCCAGAAGGCTGTCTCCTGCTGCCTTCAGCACTGACATTGTACCTTTCTGTATCTTGTAAATCCTTATCTCTTTCCAGTAATTCACATGAGAGGCTCTTTGTGTTTTGCCTAAGACTAGAACTAGGTAAACTCAATAAACTGACCTAGCTAAAGTAAACCCATAAGGAGAGAAATAGGCAGAAGTACTGGGGGGTGGCATAGGGGGTGCAGAAGTTGCAAAGGGAAAAAAAGGGGGAATCCAGGTGCACTGAGGAGCAGTGACACATCATTTTTAGGCATTTCTTACAGATGCTAAGGAAGCAAATCACAGGGCTGTCATTCCTGAGAAAGGGTGGCTGGGAATGAACCACTGATGGGAGTTGGCTTCCTCGTCAGAAGTGCTACAAAAAGAAAAAGGCTAAGGATACAGGATATCCTGACCTGAAGGCCCTCTGGTCATTTCCTGACAGACAACAGCCATGTATTGTTTGCCCAGTGAACAGTACTGGGCAACTCTGTGACAGATCAAAAAGAAAATGACACCCCAAACTCCTGTCCTTCTCAAGAAGATTACTAACTAACGGCAGTTTGTCTTCAGTAGACTTAGCGAGTCATCAACTGGGTACTCAGACAAGGTAGGCCTCCCTGGAGGAAGCTGAGACTTCGTCCTGCATATCTCACACCCATGTGATACACACACACACACACACACACACACACACACACACACACACAGAAACACCCCACTTCTGAGTACAAGAGTGAGATAAAGGTAGTGGGGGGAGAAAAAGAAACATAACCTTTATAAAATGTTGAAATAAGGAATTGGACTAAATGACCTGCTTTGATAGTCCCTTCTAACTCTGATAATTTCAAAGTACTTTATTTATTATCTACAATACCTGTATGAGGGGTGTTATTGTTATTACTTCTGTTCTACAAAGAAATGGAGGCACACTGAACTTAAGAAACTTCTGTTTGCTGAGAGACAATGCCAGACCAGGTTTCAATCCAAGAGGTCTGACTCACATGCAGCACATAGCAGACACCAAACCCCAGCTGTAGATCTGCTTACCTGACATCTAGTTGACTGACATCTTGAATTGAATGTCTCAAAAGCACCTTGAACTCAACATGACTAAACTACTCGTCTGCTTCCTAAAACCAGGCCTCTTCCAGTTCCCTGCCTTGGTGATGGTATCACTGTCTACCCCACCAGGAGCACAAACCAGAAAACAAGGGTCATCTCTGACAGCTTCCTTCACACCAACCTGTCATAAGGCTGATGATTTATCCCCCAAATACCTCTCAGATTCCTCCACTTTTCTTCACCACTACCACCTCCCTGGCTGGTCAAGTGATCATCTTTCAGATGGACAGAGCTTAGCCTATACTCACCATTGCCCTTCTCTATCTAATCCATTCCCCAAGCAGAGACCAAGTTCCCTTTCAAACTTTTTTTTTTTTTTTTTTACATTTTTTTAAGTTGGGGTGCCTAGGTGGCTCGGTTGTTCAAGCATCGGACTTCGGCTCAGCTCATGACTCAGGGTTCATGAGTTTGAGCCCCACCATCAGGCTCCATGCTGATGGTGCAGAGCCTGCTTGGGATTCTCTCTCCCTTTCTTTCTGCCCCTTCCGAGCTCTTTCTCCCTCTCTCTCAAAATAAATAAATAACTTAAAAAAAAAAAAAAAAGTAAAGTTTATTTTGAGAGAGAGAGCAGGAGTGAGGGAAGGGCAGAGAGAGAGGAGAGGGAAAGAATCCCAAGCAGGCTCTGTGCAGGGCTCGAACTCACAAACTGCCAGATCATTTTAAAGTTTTATTTATTTATTTTCTACATTCCACATGGGGCTCGAACTTGAGACTCTGAGATCAAGAGTCACCTGCTCCTCCAACTGAGCCAGCCAGGTGCCCCAGGAAGGGTTGTTTTTTTCTTACTTTACTTAAAAAAAAAAGTTTACTTATTTGGGGAGAGAGAGAACAAGCAGAACAGGCAGAGAAAGGGAGAAAGAGAATCCCAATCAGGGCTCCTCATTCAGCGTGGAACCTGGTGGGGGGATGGGGGGTGGGGCTGGAACTCACAAACCGCAAGATCATGACCCGAGCCAAAATCAAGCCATCAAAGCGCCCTTAACAGAGTAGATCTTAAAAGTGCTCATCATGGGGTACCTGGCTGGCCCTGGGTAGAGCGGGTACAGTATGTGCCTCTTGATCCTTCAGTGTCCTGAGTCTGAGCCCCACCTTGGGCATAGAGATTACTTAAAATCTTTAAAAAAAATGCTCACCACAAGAAAAATTTCTGTATGTATAAGTGACAGATGTTAAACACTGTGGTTATCATTTTGCAATATAGGCAAATGCACAATCACGTTGTATAGAAACAAACGTTCATGTCAATTATAACAAATCTTTAAAAAATACTCTTGAAAACTAAAACACACAAAGGATTTAATACAAAATTTAGTAATGAAAACCAAAAGACCCAGAAAGTAACACAAACTAAGAAAATTAAAAGTTGGTGGGGCACCTGGGTGGCGCAGTCGGTTAAGCGTCCGACTTCAGCCAGGTCACGATCTCGCGGTCCGTGAGTTCGAGCCCCGCGTCAGGCTCTGGGCTGATGGCTCAGAGCCTGGAGCCTGTTTCCGATTCTGTGTCTCCCTCTCTCTCTGCCCCTCCCCCGTTCATGCTCTGTCTCTCTCTGTCCCAAAAATAAATAAACGTTGAAAAAAAAAAAAAATTAAAAGCCGGGTACTCCCGAAATTAGTTTGTAAGGCTTAATACCTACCTCAAGAAAGTTGTAAGACCAGTGCGGCAAAAGTGTAGAAAAACAAATACAAAGTACAACCATACATAGAAACAAATAAACGCCCTCTAAAAACACATACCATACATGTGTTAAAAAAAATAAATAAGAAAAGGCCCAAGCCTAAAAAGCTCTATGCAACCGCTAGGTCAGTTACCAACAACCACACCTAGACACACAACAGTTGACTTCTTGGAACAAGACAGCAAAATTCACTCCTAAACATACTTAACCAATAAGGAACCACTCAGACAGTATCCTTTCCCTCTTTCTCTCCTTAAAAAAAAGAAGAGAAGAACGATCATCAACGACAAAAGGCAGCTGTAAAAGCAACACCCAGAGTCAACCTCACGCTCAGGAAAGGACACTACACCTCCTCCTCGTGGTTCCGAGTACTCTACACATTCAGAGAAACTTCTCTAGTAGCGAACTATAGAAATGATCCCTGAAAGTATAGTCTCACCCTCAAGTCCGCTACCTCTTGCAGGTCTACGATAGTCACATACTTTCTAGTCATGGCGACATTTTTGTCAATTCATTTGCCTATTTAAATACGTCTTATTTTCTATTTCATAACGATTCAGGCAAATGACAAAGTTCAAAATACCAGTTTTTGCCTGGAAATCTTCCAGAAACACTTAAAACAGTAACAAGCCTTATTAACATGCGGCTTCCTAGCAGCCAATCACACGCTGCATGCTGCCGACTCCAGCCCAGAGGGAACTGTATTACCCCGCCCACCGCACTAGGCACCAAATGGGTCCCAGTCAGGTCGCGCCGCCCCACTACAGGCTAAGAAAACGGTGTTTAGGCCACTGGTTAGCGTTGCACTGCCTCTTGCTTGCTACAGTCCCGCTGACTTGAGGAGGCCAGGTTTCCTTTGACTCGAAAGAGAGAAGAGGGGGGAAGAGGCAGCGAGGAGATAGAAGCAGAATTAAGAACCAGTGTACACTTCTACTACCACATAATAGTAATCATAACCATGATGATTTATTGAATGCCTACTTGATGACAGGCACTTTAATCCGTTGTTTCATTTCATCCTCTAAACAACTGAAGAAAGGTGTCATTATTTTCTCTTTCTTACAGATGCAGGCTATAACATCAGTTACACAGCTGGGGGAATGAACCACTGTTGTTGGAACCTAGGTATGTCTGGTACTAAATTAAGTCTGGATTCTTTCCTTCTGGTAAGCCATAGTGGTCTCCCTCAGGAAGTCTAGTCTCCAATCAAATCAATTTCTCTAATAAAGCACTGAGTACATCGTCCCTCAAAGTAGTTCAGTAGTGAATGATTTGTATTCCTGATTTGTATGTAAATCTCAGAAACAGCCTACCCATTTACTGTGGCAAAAGTTACTCCCAGTTTCTCCTCAAAGAACACACCTTATATACGAATGTGTGTTAACTGTTTTTATTACTTAACTCTGTTGTAAAAATGCTTCTGCCCCGTATCTTCCAGGATGCTAGGAAGCACAGTGCCATGTGGCCATGCCCATGGCTTTCTTAATGAACCACATTTTTCAGTTGCTTCATACTAATATGACTAATATGACCATCAGGTTTATCTCATCTAACCACTTCTTTTTTTTCAACGTTTTATTTTTATTTTTGGGACAGAGAGAGACAGAGCATGAACGGGGGAGGGGCAGAGAGAGAGAGGGAGACACAGAATCTGAAGCAGGCTCCAGGCTTTGAGCCATCAGCCCAGAGCCTGACGCGGGGCTCGAACTCACGGACCGCGAGATCGTGACCTGGCTAAAGTCGGACGCTTAACCGACTGCACCACCCAGGCGCCCCTCATCTAACCACTTCTAACAGAATGCTCTGTAGTGTAGCTAATCCAACTGCTGGCTTCTCATGCTTACCCAACCATCAAGAGCAGCTCCAGGAAGGAGGCAGATGACAATCCTCCTGACCCCTAAATTCCAGGTCACATGCCAGGTTCTCTTCACACCACCTTGGTGACAGCTGGTGTGGGCTGACGTCTAAACTGTTCAGGAGGCTGAGACAAAGGCTCCCAGCTATCCTGCTTTCAAGTGCTACAGTTCTCTGCATGAGATTCACCTGAAGGGCCTCTTACTGGCTTGAAGCTGGGAAGGAGGGGAAAAAACCACAGTTTTCTATTCCTATGAATGCCTTTTAGGGAATCTTTTCCACTGATACCCCACCACTACCCCACTGCCTTCTCCTAGATAGGCCCGAGGTGGGTGATGGAATTTAAGGTCCAAGGACTATTTTGGCTATCTCCTAAGAAGCCCTGCTTGAGACTGTGGAGGAACTTGTCACCCCTTGTTCTCTACTCTGAGGCTTTAGATCAAATTCCCAGACACAGATGAAGTCCTGTTTCATATCCAGTTATACCTGTCAACCCCATCTCCTGCTGTAGTGTCATGAATTTGAAGATGCAGGACATTCAGATGTCTAAGATATAATAAATGTTCTAATATTCTGCTTCCCACACTGGAGAGTGTGGATAGACAGACACTAGGAGTCATAGCATACCTATCCTAAACATCCATTTTTATGTTAACAAACACATGAACGTGTTATGGAATAAAATGCAAAATTTTGACGGGGAAAACCAACAGGACCCTTCAAATAAATTATTGAATTCACTGTCAGCTATGTCATCTGTAGACTCCAGGGCTGATACATGGAAATATTTGAGAACCTTCTGGGTGAATTATTTTGTGGGATAGTTGGATCCTGCAAAAATTGGGAGTTACCTTTCTGGAAGTCCTCAGGAATGCCGTTAAAGCAAATAGGAGAAACATTGCAGGGAAATTAGGTCATCCTGACTGTCTCACAAACCAGCTGAGAGAACCTTCATAAACCTCTCCCTTTATACTAAGTAGGGAGAGGGGGGAATTCAGCAGGACTTCTAGTTACTCTAAAAAAAGCAGGTCTGGATCTGTAGATAGAGGACAAATACCAGCAGTGGTTTTGTCCATGTATGGTTTAGTGTGTGTTTGTTCTTTTGAAGATTGCCTGAGCTACATCTGCTATTTCCATCTCCCTTGTAGGCAGAGCTGCCTATAGCATCCAGCAAAACAAACAAACAAACAAACAAAAAACTCTGGAAACCAAAAGCACCAAGAGCCTTGGAGGAGCAAAGGGGGAAGAGAACTGTGAAAGCCGGTCTCCTCACTCCACCACAGGCTTCAGAAGACTCCATCAGATGGTGTAGATTAAAGAAAAGTTGGGGCACCTAGGTGGCTCAGTCGGTTTGGTGTCCAACTTTGGCTCAGGTCATGATCTCTCTGTCCATGAGTTCGAGCCCTGCATTGGGCTCTGTGCTGACAGCTCAGAACCTGAAGCCCACTTCTGATTCTGTGTCTCCCTTTCTCTCTGCCTCTCCCCCACTCGTACTCTGTCTCTCTGTCCCTCAAAAAAATAAATAAACGTTAAAAAAAAATTTTTTTTAAGAAGAAGAAAAGTTAATCAGGTAGAATTAAAAGTGGGTGTGTTGTGTGTGGCAATAGCTTAAAAAATACAAAATAAATAAATAAACAAACAAACTTTATTGAAAAAAAAAAAAGTGGGTGGCTGGGGCCTGAGGAGAAATCTTAGGAGTCTAATAGTTGGAAGACTTATGGTTCCCTAGTACAAAACAAAACAGTCTCCAAAAACAATTTGAAACCTCTACTGAGCAATATGATTGCACTGGTAGAGAACATCTCATCTCTAAATTTAACTTTCTATTTCTCCAAGAACTCCGAGTTTTATGATTTTCCTTCCAACACTGTTCAGAAATGTGGACCAAGGCACCTGGGTGGCTCAGTCGGTTAAGCATCCAACTTTGGCTCAGATCATGATCTCACTGTGAATTTGAGCTCCGATCAGACTCTGCTATCAGCGCAGAGACCCCTTCAGATCCTCTGTCCCTCTCTTTCTCTACCTTTCCCCCAGCTCCTGCTGTCTCTCTCAAAAATAAACAAAAAAAAAAAAAAAAAAAAAAAAAAAAGAGAGAGAGAGAGAGAAATGTGCTGCAATTTCAGTACAGTGCTTACCTTTCTTAAGAATCTTCTTCACTTTCACATAGTTCCCTTGTTTGACATACTCATGAAGCTGAGCTTCCAAGGAGTCATTTCTTAAGGAACCAAGTTGAACAGGACAGGGGACTGGAAGATGAACAACCCTAGACATCCTGTTTCAAAAGAAAGCAACATGCTATTTTAACTGAATCAGAAATGCAAGCACGCAACTTAGATTCTTTCACATTTCTTTCACTTTTTGTCCACTTTCATTTATAATTAACAGGATTAGGGAAACAATTACTGAAACCCTACAAGATTAATTTTATTCTCAGTATTACTGGTGAAATTGAAAAACAATATATTTAGCACTAATTCCCAGAACTAAAAAGTGATGACTCCTAGGAAGTAAAATTAGAAATATATATGTTTGTTGTATCATTAACTAAGAGCCTATTAACTTTGAAAGGTTAGTACACAAATGCAGTTACTGTGTGGGGATGTAGAGAGTATACTGTAGTGGGTTAAGTTCACAGTTCAGACTCCGAAGCTCTGGTCCTGGCCCTGTCACCTCCTTAACTGTAACCTTGAAGAAATTATTTAACCCTGATAGGCCTCAACTTCTTCATCTGTAAATGGAGATAATAATAACCAGAGGGTTGCTGAGAGGTTTAAATGAGCTAATATGTGTAAAGTGCTTAGAAATGTGCCTGGCACCAAGCTAGCTCTGTGTAGTTGTTAGCTGTTAGTATGCACAATAAGATCCGTGCAGAGAAATTATAAGTTTCCATGTGTTGCAACCACACCTGACCATCATATACAATCAAGTTTGTGGTATACCTACCATGTGTCTCAAACGTGACAGGTACTGTGTAAGACACCTAAAATTGGATCTCTGCCATCACAAATGCTTGGTCTAGCAGGGGCCAGACAAGAGGTATCATGTTGATGCTCCATGGACAGTGGATTAGAGAGGGAATCCGCAACTACATGAGTTGACAACATGCACATCAGGGGCATAACTGTTTCTTGTATGGAGAGACATAGAGGGTGTAAAAGAGGTAAAGCAAAAGAAAAAGCCAAGAAGGCTAACACATTCAGTAGGTTTTCACCATACAGGAAGCTTATCTAAGAATTTCTTTCCTTTTTAAGGGTGAATAATATTCCACTGTGTGTATATACAATGTTTTGCTTATTTATCCATCAATGGACATTTGGGTCGATTCTACTGTTGGCTATTGTAAATAACGCTGCTATGAACATGGGTGTACAAATCTCTCTTCAAATCCCATTTTCAATTCTTTTTCTTTTAACTCTAAACTTATTTTTCTAGTAATCTCTACACTCACTGTGGGGCTCAAACTCATGACCCCAAAATCAAAAGTCGCATGCTCTTCTGAGCCAGCCAGGCACCCCTGTTTTCAATTCTTTTGGGTATATACCAAAGAAGTGGGATGGCTAGATCACGTGGTAACTCTATGTTTAATTTTCTGAGGAACTGTTTTCTATACTGGCTATACCATTTTACATTCTCACCACAGTTATACAAGGGGTCTGGTTTTTCCAGATCCTCATCAATAGGTGTTATTTCCTGTTTTGTTTTGTTTTTTTTTCCTTTTCTTTAGTAGCCATCTTTTTTTTTTTTTTTTTTTTAAAGTAGGCTCCACACTGGGGAGCCCAACATGGGGCTTGAACTCATGACCCTGATCAAGACCCGAGCTCGGGGCACCTGGGTGGCTCAGTCGGTTAAGCGTCTGACCGGCTCAGGTTACGATCTCACGGTTCATGGGTTTGAGCCCTGCATCAGGCTCTGTGCTGACAGCTCAGAGCCCCAAGCCTGCTTTAGATTGTGTCTCCCTCTCTCTGCCTCTCCCCTGTTCGTGCTCTCTCTCTCTCAAGAATAAATAAAAAACATTAAAAACAAAACAAACAACAACAACAACAAAGACCTGAGGTGAGATCAAGAGTTGAATGCTTAACCCACTGAGCCAACCAGGTGCCGCTTAATAATAGTCATCTTAATGGTTTTTATCTCTCTAAAGTTATTTTTTATATAATTGCATTTACACAAATACATGACTACATTCTTAACATAATAAGTTCAAATAAAACATAAGTAAAAACCCTGAGACCCACTTCAGTGTCACAGGATTATTTTTTCTTAAAACTCCAGAACACATACATCCCTTGAGAACTGAAGCATGGATTGACATTCATTCCCTTAGTATTTCTAGTCTTCCTTTTTTTCCAGTAACCACCAGAGCTTACTGTCAAAAAATAGTCTCTAGGAAGGAGTGGACCTTAAAGCCTATACAAGGTGTGGAATCAGCACTGCAGGAGCAAGGTAAGACAGCTTTTATCCAGCTCTTTAACCTTGCTGTCCACGTTCCTCTGCAGAACAATTAACATCCCAACACTAGAACACTAATCACTGAAATTTGCATGCGTGAATGAACAGGATAAAACTTATTTCAGGCATCTTTTTGTACCGTGTCATTTCCATAATATCATGACCTGAAATGGAAACCTAAACTACTGACTTAACCCAGATACTCCTAAAACTTACATGTAACACACACCACCAAGCCATACACAGCAGGCAAGAAAGAGAAACTATAGCCCAGATGACAATTCTGCTTTTAGGACTTTTGCCAGGGGAAAGCGCGAACGCAGTCCCCCACTACCACAAATTATGCAGTCGAGTTTCCCACATTTGGGGAAATCGCAGGGGTCAGCACACCCGGAGTGCAATGGGTGAGCCTCGCCCTGGGAAAACCACCTTCATGATCATGGTATCTCCCCTGCCAGGTAAGTATGAATTCTGACACTTGCCTGGTACTTCACCCTCGTCCTCAACACACTATACAGTCATGGTCAATTATATTCCAAGTTCTTCAGGCCCTTGGTTCGAAACTATGGCATTATTCACATGACACTGACCAGAACACACCAGTGGATATTTAGTGGAAACTCTGCCTCGTGAAAAATGAGCTCCAACACGCAGTCACCTCACCCTTCATCTCCATATGCCCGCCTCTTGTCACTTGTCGTCACTATTGACGTCACTCCACTTGTTAGAGAAACGGAAAAATTCATTTTAGCTATTCCTCGAAACGATTCAAAAGACTGTCACCCACGGGTGTAGCTGGTTAGATTTTAAAATCCTTGCCTTCCCAACCGCGTACGCAAAGGTTCCGGCCTTGCATCTGTCACGAGTCTAAATTCTGTGCTGCAGGACAGAGCAGTTTGGGAGGCAGTGACTTGCCACCGGGAGGGAAAATAGCACGGTCTGTTACGCTGGTCTGAATTGCTGTTCCACTGAGGGCCTAGGTCATACTCCCAGTCTCCCTCAGCCTCCATTTCCCAAAATTGTAAAGAAATAATACTGCCTGCCTACCTTTACCTCACAAGGTTTCTGTGAGGACGGAATAAGAGAATACATGTGAAATGCAGCCTCAAGCCTCTCCACCTCCACCCCGGCCACATTCCAGGGTTAGGTGCCCTGTGTAGTTGGGGACCCAAAGATGGCTTCGCCATGATTTGAGCCTGCAATTTTCCACACAAAGAGAAAAAGCAACCAGCCTGGATTTGATAACAAACCAAGTGTGCCTCCTTCTTTTTAGAGAACAAAAATAAATAGCACATTAGGTTATCCTTTCTGCCCCTGCTGACCAGGTGCTCTGGGCAAAACCATCGTGTTTGCAACAACTGTAGTATTGAAGGCTTTCATGGTGTAGAGAGGCAAAACTTTACCTCTGCCCTGTTAGCGTCTCTGGCTGGGCCTGAGAATTAGATTGGCATAGACAGGTCAGCAGGATTAAGGCATTAGAAATTTAACAGAAATTTACCTGACACAGAAGTTCTTATAAGGAAATAAAGAAATGGCAAAACTAAATGCTTTCATATTAGATTGAACAAGGAGAGGCAATTGTGCAAAAGTAACATAAATGAGGAGGTTATAGATAGACACGAATTCTTTTTAACAAGGTTTGTACAAAATTCTCTCAGGTCTGACTCCCCTTTTCTGAGAACATTTCTTATCCCCTGGTATAGGGAAGACATCTTTTACATGGGAGTTTTATTTCCTGATCTCAGGAAGAAAAGGGTAGGTCAAGACCCTCTTCTTATATGCTGTTTTTCAAGTGCTTTTAGCTCAAAAGAATCCTTATGCCAAGGTGGGCATATTTGGGGGTGGCATATTCTGCTACCCTTCATTTTTTTTTAAGTAGTCTCTATGCCCAACGTGCAACTTGAATTCACAACTCCGAAAGCAACAGTTGCATGCTCTACCAACTGAGCTAGCCAGGAACCCCAGTACGTGTGATTTTTTTTTAAAACAGCTTTGCTTTGGGGCACCTGGGTGGCTCAGTTCATTAAGCAGCCAACTCTTGATTTCGGCTCAGGTCATGATCTGACAGTCTGAGCCCTGCATGGGGCTCTGCTCTGACTGTGGGAGCCTGCTTGGAATTCTCTGTCTCCCTTTCTCTCTCCCCCTCCCCGTCTTGTGCACAGGCACAAGCACTTGCTCAAAAACAAACATTAAAAAAAATAAGTAAAAAGCTTTCCTTTGTTTAAAATTTTTGAGGGCATTAAAAAAAATTTCTTTTAATGTTTATTTATTTTTGAGAGAGAGACAGAGCGTGAGTGGGGGAGAGGCAGACACAGAATCCAATTCTCTGAGCTGTCAGCACAGAGCCCGATACAGGGCTTGACCTTACAAACCGCAAGACCATGACCTGAGCCGAAGTCAGATGCTTAACCAACTGAGCCACCCAGGCACCCTGAGGGTATTTTAAACTATTACAATTGTGATAAATGTCCCTTGTAGATAATTTGGAAAAGGCAGAAAAGTGTTATTAAATTTTATTTATTTATTTACTTATTTAGAGGCAGAGAGAGAGACAGACAGACTGCTTGAACAGGCAAAGGGCAAAGAGACGGAGAGAATCCCAAGTAGGCCCTGCGCTGTCTGCGCAGAGCCGGATGAGGGTTGTGATCTCAGGAACCGTGAGATCATGACCTGAGCCAAAATAAAGAGTCAGACACTTAATTGACTGAGCCACCCAGGCACCCCAAAGGCAGAAAAGTGTTTTTAAAAAATTAAACCACAGGGAGCAAGGGCTCCATTATTTCCCATGACATCTGGGGCTCCTTCTTAGCCCAGGTCTGCGTGTCTCCAGGGGAGACCTCTACCAGGGTGGTCCACTGGTCTGACCATCTCCCACAGACAAGAAATGAGTGATTCCTGGAGTTACATGATCCCCCTCCAGCCTGGTTTACATAGCCCCCCCTTTTTTTTTTTTTTTTTTTTAGAAATGCAAAATCTATTCTACTCAGGCTTTGGGACTTTTTTCCTTGTTCACACTCAGTTAATTAAACGTGTTGCTGGCAGCATGCTCCTGAACTCCATGCCATTCCTGTAGCCTGCGTTCGTGATGATCCCCCTTGCCCTATGGTTTGAATTCGATGCCACGGATTGTAGGCCAAATTTTAAAACTGTGTTTCAAAATACCTTCGCCGTGTCCTTTAATTGGATTGAAAGTACTTTTACCACATGGAGAAATATATTTTTAATTTGTGATGCTTTTCTACAATGTCCACTATTGGTGAGTTTAATGTGTTTCCAACACTTAGGGAGACTATAATGAAAGCTGATGAATTTTCTTTTCTGTCCAAATAAAAGAAAAAAGTCTATTTAGATGCTGGAGGAGGAGAAAAAAAAAAAAAAAAGGCTGGCTCAGTCAGTTAGGCGTCCAAACCGATCAGGTCAGATCAGATCAGGTCAGGTCAGATCAGGTCATGATCAGATCAGGTCATGATCTCGTGGTTTATGAGTTTGAGCCCCGTTTGGGGCTCTGTGCTGACAGCTGAGAGCCTGGAAGCTGCTTCAGATTCTGTCTCCCTCTCTCTCCGACCCTCCCCCACTTGCACTCTGTCTCTCTCTCTCTCAAAAATAAACATTAAATTTTAAAAACCCACAATTACACTACAAAATTATTACTGTTAACACTTTGATATTAAACATGGTTAATTTCAATATAAATATATATTTTAATAGGATTATACTTCATGTGCTGCTTTATGTTTTCCATTCCTTTTGCTGTATATACTGGGTCACAGATAACTGTATAATCAGTATTCTATTGCTTCTAGTTTATTGCCACTGTTCATATATATATGAACAGCATTGTAGATATATCTTTGTAAGTAATTAATGATGATTTTTGAGGTAATTTTAATTTTATTTGTTTACTTATTTAATTAAATAAATTTTTACGTATACTGCATACCCAAAGTGGAGCTCAAAAACACGACCCTGAGATCAAGAGTCACATATGCTACCAACTGAGCCAGCCAGGCGTACCCCTTGGGGTAATTTTTAATAGTTTTTTTCCCTGTTATTTTACAGTCATCTTAAGAAGTGCCTTAAATTATTGGGGGTGGGTGTGGGGAGAAGAGGTGACATGTGATAAATATTTTCAAGTTCTTTAGAAACAACTTTTCTTTTATCTTTCAAAGTCTAGATCTCTAATTTCAGGGTTCATAGCTAATTATAAAACTAACTTCAAGTTTGTTAAGAATGAGAAGAAAGCCTAAATTATATAATGTTGCATGCCATAAAAGCAGCATACGAAATTGAATATATAATATGATTAAAACTATTTCTGGGACACCTGGGTGGCTCAGTCAGTTAAGCATCTGAGTCTTGATTTTGGCTCAGGTCATAATCTCACTGTTTGTGAGTTCAAGTCCCCTTGTTGGGCTTCATGCTAACAGTGCAGAGTCTGCTTGGGATTCTCTCTCCTCTGTCTCTCTCTCAAAAAAAAAAAAAAAAAAAGCTATTTCTAAAGCTATTTCTAACTTTAAGAGACTTAAGGGAAATACACCAAAATGCAAACTAATATAATTATGTTATTAGTGTCATCAAAGAACTATGGACTAATATTTTTTCCCCTAAATATTCTGTGACATGACTGTAATATTACTTACAGCAAAATAAATAAATAAATAAATAAATAACCCTAATTATATACATCTCATGCCAAAAAATGCTCATACTTTTTGACCCAGAAATTTCTTTTAATTTACCTGAAGGAAGTAATTCTAGAGAAAGACAATGTCCTATGTACAAAGGTATTCATCATAGATTTATTTACCATTGCAAAAACCAAAGTAGCCCAAAAACCTTTGACATCAAAACAATAGGGGAAATATTAAAAAAATGTAATAGTAAATAATAACAATTAACAACATGAAAAAATTATATAAAAGGTTAGGAGGAAACAGAATATGAAATGGTATGTATACCATGACCACAATTTTGTAAAAATGTGTATCCTTAATGAAAATTACTGAAAGGAAATGCAAAAGACATAAATTTTATTAGTTGTGAAATACAGGTTACAGAATTTCAATAATATTGTTAGACTGTTTTTTCTTCATAATAAGGAGATTATGAATAATAAGGAAATACCAGGGGTGCCTGGGTGGCTCAGTCCATTAAGCATCAGGTCATGATTTTGGCTCAGGTCATGATCTTGTGGTTTGTGGGTTTGAGCCCGGCATTGGGCTCCGAGCTGTGTGGAGCCTGCTTGGGGTTCTCTCTCCCCCCACCTCTCTCTCTGTCCCTCCCATGCACTCTCACTCTCTCTCAAAATAAACAAATAAATTAACTTAAAAAAAATATGGGGACCACCAAATCCTAGTTGAATCACTGCAGGAGTATTGCATAGTATTTAAAGAGTTTTGAACGCAGAGTGCCTGGGTGGCTCAGTCTGTTAAGCATCGGTCATGATCTCACAGTTCATGGGTTCGGGCCCCACGTCTGGCTCTGTGCTGACAGCTCAGAGCCTGGAGCCTGCTTCAGATTCTGTGTCTGACTCTCTCTCTCTCTCTGCCCCTCTCCCACTCATGCTCTCTCTCTCTCTCTCTGTCTCAAAAATAAATAAACATTAAATTTTTTTTTAAAAAATAAAGAGTTTTAAATACTGGGTTTAACATCAAATAGTCTTAGGTTGAAATTGTGATTTAACCATATTTTAGGTATCAGTGCTTGAATATACCTTCTAGAAACAATGATAATTATCAATAATAATTTGTATATACATAGAGAATAAAACAACCAACTACAATGACCAACAAAATCAAAGGCCCCAAATAAGCCAAGATGGAGAAACACAGCCCCTCCCTCAGTACAGTGAGTATTTGGAGAGTTCCTAGATCATGGCTTCCCTGCCAATTCAGATGTTCTGTTCCAATTGACAAGCCCCTCAGTCTGTGAGTCTCATCTCCATCTCTCAATCTCCATCCATTCCTTAGACTCATGGGACCAGAGAAGGAGTGATATGTAGAAATATAATGAGGGTGGCATGTATATTCAGTTTTTAAAAGCTGAGTTTTGTTATGTAAGTTTATAAAGCAGGTGTAACTGTCAAGAAGTTGCCCACAGCACAAACAAACGGAATCTAATCCACTACCAGGAAAGCATGAGTAACACTCTACAGCCACTCTACCCTGGGTTGCAGGTAGCTGATCCCATTCACACATCGGCCCTGGCTTCAGTCACGCTAGTTAGACATTTGCTAGATAACTTCATCTACAAAGTGTGACCCAGCCCACTTCAGTTATATAAAGTATCATTTCATTATTGAACTACCTTCCTAATTTCATTCCGGGAGATTTGATTTCACAGAAGGAAGGTAAAACTTCGGCTGTTTCCATGGTATCCATGAATGCCAGGCTAGCTATAGCCCTGAGGCCTCTAGGACTATTTGTGTCCCCCACAGATTTGACTTCATAAGTACTCAGAGACTTTTTGCTATTCCGAGGGCCACACCGTCTACTCTAGTTATCTTCAGTATTCACAAAGTATTCTTGAATTTCTATCAGTACTGCTAATGATTAAGCAAAATGAAAAACTGTTCTCAAGTCATTACTTAAATGTATGTAGTACACACTTCTCACAGCTACCTAAGCTTTTTAAAAAATATTTATTTTTGAGAGAGAGAGACAGAGAGCGAGCACCTGCGCACGAGTGGGAGAGGGGCAGTGACAGAGAAGGAGACACAGAATCCCAAGCACGCTCCATGCTGCCAGCACAAAGCCCAATATGGGGCTCGAACCCACGAACCATAAGATCATGACCTGAGCTGAAGTCGGACATTCAACCTACCGAGCCACCCAGGCACCCCAAGCCACCTAAACTTTTAAGGTGCCAGCTACCAGACTAAGCACTAGAGATACTAAAAGAAACAATGCAGAGATAGATTCTGCCTTCAATAATAAGATCACAACCTGTAAGGAAAATAGACCTGCCTGCCAGAACTATATGAAAAGTGGTGAGAACTAATGAAAGTAAGAATCAGCTTCAATCAGGACCATGTTATGATTTTAAAGGGCCCTACACACTTTTGCCTTCATGGACCCTTCCTCCATTAAAAAAACCATACACATTAAAATTATGTGACTGCATTTATAAGAAGATAAATATATTATTATACATGACATTTCTTTTCTTTTTTTTGAAAGTAACCTCTACCCCCAACATGGGCTCGAACTCATAATGAACCTGAGAGCAAAAGTTGCATGCTCTACCAACTGAGCCAGCCAAGCATTCCCATATATGACATTTTCTTCCACCTAAAAATTCACCATTTTTTGGGGGGCGCCTGGGTGGCGCAGTCGGTTAAGCGTCCGACTTCAGCCAGGTCACGATCTTGCGGTCCGTGAGTTCGAGCCCCGCGTCAGGCTCTGGGCTGATGGCTCGGAGCCTGGAGCCTGTTTCCGATTCTGTGTCTCCCTCTCTCTCTGCCCCTCCCCCGTTCATGCTATGTCTCTCTCTGTCCCAAAAAAATAAATAAACGTTGAAAAAAAAATTAAAAAAAAAATTCACCTTTTTTCTTTGATTTTAAAACTGTTTTAGGCACCCTGCCTACAGTACCTAAATGTTTAAACCAACCCTGAATTCAATAGTGGCTTCTGTGGATCCCAGGTAGCTCTTTTTCTTTTTAACATCTATTTTTAAACTTCATTTATCTTGAGAGAGAGAGAGAGAGAGAGAGAGCACACGCGCATGCACGCGTCCTTGAGCAAGCAGGGGAGAGGCTCCACACTGGCTCACTCTCTAGAACTCTAGGCCCGCCCCGTACCCACACCCCGCAGCTTTCACAAAAGAAAGCTGAATGTGGGAACTTTTTAGGTAAGGGTAGCAGTGCTGTCCAATAGGATATAAAACAAGTTTAACATGGTATAAAGAAACAAGCTTAGTAATTATAGAATTAACTTACCCAAACATAAGCAATTCACTACCACCAAAAAGCATTACCAACTGAATAGGCTAAAACAGAGCAATCTTAGTAGCAAGAATTTCAGGCCAATCTCCTCCAAAATGCCTTAGTAACGCACCACCAAAAAACAACTATAGTAACTGTTCTTGGGACACAACCACATAGGGGAAACCAGAACACAGTTCCCCACTACCAGAAGTCATGCAGCTTAGCTTCCCACATTTGGGGAAATCACAGGGACCAGCAGCACACCTAGAGTACAATGGATAAACCTCACCCTGAGCAGCTACCTTTGTAACCATGGTTATTTCCCCTGTTAGGTAAGTATGAGATGGAAGTGACCACAGTGATACCCACTGCTGCGCACACCACTTTGAGGTTGGGGTCACTCCTGAAACGACTCTAATTGGCTTTTATCTATATAGCGACACTCAAAGCCTGATTTTCTTACTACGTACCTTAATTGGTAACGGCAAATAATCATGCACATCTCTCCAGAAAACACAGTTCCAAAATGCTCTGAGTCTTGAGTCTACATACTCCACTTCCAACTATAACGTCATACACCCTGGGCGGGTTAAGCCTACACCTGAGTGAGTCCCCTTGAGGCTGCCTCTTCAGACCAGCTCCTCCTCCTATTTGCCCCAACCTAACTGATGTCTACAGGCTATTTTCTTGACAAAAATCCATCCATCCCTCTCCTGAATTTTGGTGTAGCTGGTCTTCAGATCTCCCTGTGTGAAGTACCCTTCAGCAAACCAACACAAATGAGCCTTTAGCCGCAAGCCAGTTTAGCTTCAGGGTTTCTAGGGATATCAATGCTCCATACCATTTTCTCCTATTCCAGGAGGTGGAAGAGCAAGGAGTGGAGAATGTCGCGGCTACATGCTGGCAGGGTGTATTGCAGAGTGAGGGTTTTGGCATCCAAGATCTTGAATGCAATTCAGCGTACACACTGCACAATTCTAGATAAGCTTTTAGCCTCTGAATCTGTTCCTCAGTTTGTACAGAAGGGGGAAGAACTATTGAGCCAGCTCTCCCACCCAGCTCAGGCTCCAAGCTTTGTCTCCTACTCCTGCCCATGGTCTGTTAACACCTAGCCCCCTAAGGACGGACTGCTTTCCTTGAGAGCAGTTTAGCCTGTGCCTATATTGCTTCTTTACTTTCTCTCTGCCTGGCATTCAATTCCCTTACTCACTAGACTCTGGGTCTCTAGAGCAGGGTTTTTGTTTGTTTTTTTTCAAATAGTCAAGACAGGGGCACCTGGGTGGCTCAGTCAGTTAAGCATCGATTAGGCTGACTCTGGATGTCGGCTCAGGTACTGATATCATGGTACCTGAGTTCAAGCCCTGAATTGGGCTGTGTGTGTTCTCTCTCTCAAAAGAAACAAACTTTAAAAAATTAAAAAAACAAAATAGTGAAGACAATACAACATATAATTATAACATATAATTAATGCATACATTATTTTACTAACTAACTTCATTCTCATTAAAAATATACAGGAAGCAGGACTTTAAATTTCTGCATCTCTGGAGCTCTCTGGAGAAGCTCAGATGAAAACTCAAACTTTTACTGAAAAGAAAATGTACATATACATTCCAAAGGCTGAATGCTGAGACCTCCCTCTCAACTTCCATTTGATTTCCAGGACACTGGCAACAAACCTTTACCTTCTAGGATACTGGAAATTTCCTCTGAAAAATGTGAACACCCTAAAACAAAGTCCCAAAGATGTCAGCCATGGGCTTTCTCTGCTACAAGGGCCTATGCAGATTACTCTACAGGGAAGCCCTTGCCTTGGCCCTAAGTGCTTCCAATTAACTCCCTACTTGTTAATGTAATTTTAAATTTCTGGGGCACCTGGCTGGCTCAGCTGGTTAAGCACCTGACTTCAGCCTAGGTCATGATCTCACCATTCCCAAGTTCAAGCCCCGTGTCGGGCTCTGTGCTGACAGCTCAACAGAGCCTGGAGCCTGCTTCGGACTCTGTGTCTCCCTCTCTCTCTGCCCCCCTCCCACTCACACTGTCTCTCTCTCAAAAATGAATAAACTTAAGCTTTGCACAGTGGCAGTATCGTAGCCAATGAGGTTTATCCGAGGCGCGATTATTGCTAATTGAAAACTTTTCCCAAAAGTGAATAAACTTAAAAAATTTTTTTTAAATTTCGGCATGACAATCCATCTTATGGATGGCCCATAATTTATATAATCATTCCCCTAATGCTGGACACTTAGGTTGGTTCAATTTTTCACCACTGTAAATAATTCTGGGTAATGGGTAGAGATGGTACATTGAACATTTATAAATAATCAAGGAACACTGAACCACCAAGGATGACCAGACATCTGGTCAGACAAAAGCCTCTAACATGAAAGAAGCTAAACAAACCAACCACAAGAAGACAGTTTGGAGAAGGCAGATTATGCAAAGGGAAGAAAACTAAAAATGAAAATAAAAACTATCATTAGAGAGCTGGGACACCCGGGTGGCTCAGTCGGTTAAGCGTCCAACTTCTGCTCAGGTCATGATCTCGCAGCTTGTGATTTTGAACCCACATGGGGCTCTGTGCTGACAGCACGGAGTCTGGAGCATTCTTCAGATTCTGTATCTCCCTCTCTCTCTGCCCCTCCCCAGTTTGCACTCTGTCTCTCTCTCCCTCAAAATAAATAAACATTAACAAAAATTAAAAAAAAAAATCCTCAGCTAAAACACCTTGCACCTGAAAAACAAGTACAAGAAAGTATATGGATAGAAAAGAAAAACAAATAAAGATCTTAAATATATGATTGTAGAAATAAAAAATTGAATATACAGGTTGGGAAAAAACATGTAGGTGGAAAAAATGTTTTTTATTTTTTCTTTTTAGAGAGAGAGAGAGAGAGTTCAAGTGGGGGACAGGGGCAGAGGGAGAGAGAGAGAGAAAGAGAATCCCAAGCAGGCTCCATGCTCAGCACAGAGCCTGATACAAGCCTGACGCGAGCCCATCGCGGGGTTCGATCCCACGACCTTGGGATCATGACCTGAGCCAAAATCAAGAGTTGGATGCTCGGGGTAACTGTGTGGCTGGGTTGTTTGAGGTCTGACTCGGGTTTTGGCTTAGGTCAAGATCTCATGGTTCATGGGATTGGCTCTATGCTGACAGCAGGGAGCCTGCTTGGGATTCTCTCTCTCTCTCTCTCTCTCTCTCTCTCTCTCTCTCTCTCAGCGCCTCTCCCCTGGTCATGCTCTCCCTCTCTCTCAGAAGTAAATAAATAAACAAAAAAGCCGACAGGGTGCCTGGGTGGCTCAGTCAGTTAAGCGTCTGACTTCAGCTCAGGTCATGATCTCACAGTTTGGGGGTTTGAGCCCCATGTTGGGATCTGTGCTGACAGCTCAGAGTCTGGAGCCTGCTTCGGATTGTGTCTCCCTCTCTCTCTGCCCCTCCTCTGCTCATGCTCTGTCTCTCTTTCAAAAACAAATAAACATTAAAAAAAAAAAAAAAAAGAGTAATATACCTGGTTATTTTAACAGCCTCAAGAGTCCAGAATTCAAACTGACCTAGAGAAAAACAAACCAGCCAGAAATAAATCTTAAACCTCCTTTTTCACAAGAGATAAAATCAGGAAAAACAACAAATAAAGTTAGCATTCCAGTGCCACAAATTAGGTGGTACAGGCTTACCTGCTTGATAAAAATACAGAATAGAAAAATAAGCAGAACAACAGAATACTATTTAGCAATAAAAAGGAATAAAATAATGATAAATTTATCAGTATGAATGAACTCAAAAACATTATGCTACATGAAAGAAGTCAGACACACTATACACTATGTGATTCCATTTTATATGAAATTTCTAGATAAGGCAAATCTATAAGAGATAGATCCATTGTTGCCCATGGCTAGGGTTGGGGCATGGGAACCAGGGCAACTGCAAATGGGCACAGGAGAATTTGGGTGGGGAGGGTCATAAAAATGTGCTAAAACTGGATTGTGGTAATGGTTTGACAACTGTATAAAATACTAATCATTAAACCAAATAATGGTTGAATGTTATTTTATATCATACTTCAATAAAGTAGCTAAAAATGTCAAGAAAAAGTACAGCCATTATATTTAGAGATACATACTGAAATAATCATGCCTGAAACACCATGATGTATGGGTTTATTTCAAGATAGGTTTGGAGGTTTAAAGTGTAGAGGTATAGATAAAACAAGATTGGCCTTGAGTTGTTCATTGCTGAAGCTTAACTTAGTGTTGCTAAATAGGAGAATACTATTATTATTAATCTATTTTAATTTACATTAGAAGTTTTTCACGCAAAAAAGTTTTTTTACAATGTAAAGAAAGAGACCATCCTTTCCCACATGATTTTAAGTACCTTGAGATGTTGATACCCTGGCCTCCCCATCTGTGAATAAGAATGATGGAGAGGAGGAGCAGGAGGTACAGCCTCCTGGATTCTACATTTAATAGGTGAAAAAAAAATTAAAGGTACAGATAAAACTTAGGGGTCATATTTTTCTCCTTTCTTTCCTCTTATATAACACATTCAATTCACAGCAAGTCTTTATCATTTTTCCTTTAAAAATATGTTCAGAATCTGACCCCTTCTCACCACCTCCAGTGCTACCACTTTGGTACAAGCCATTCTCATTTCCTGCCTAGAAGAGTGCAGTGACATTCTAAGTAATCTCTCTTCTTCCATCCTTTCACCACTCCCAGTCTATTAACACAGTAGCCAAGTATCCTGCTAAAGCCTAAATTCAATCATGTCACTCTTCTGCACAAAACTAATCTGAGAAAACAGAAGAGAAGGAAACATTTCCTACCTCCTTACCTACCCCCCCCCCCCCCAATTTTTTTGGACAAGAAGTAGGTTTTATTGGTGGGTATGAGTAAGGAGGGGCAGCACTGAAACCCTCATGAGTGCAGGGCCTGACATTTATCCAGGGGGACACAATTAGGGATATATCTGATCCCACAGCCACCAGAGATGAGCTGCCTTTCAGCCATAATGTCTTCAAATTCACCCACATTAACCTTGGTAAAGTACTACTTCTTGGAGATGTAGATGTTCTGTCAGCCAAGGAACTTGAACTCAACCCTGCATAGGACCTCTACCACATGATTCTTGTTCTGCAGTTTGGTGTGGATGGACATGCTAATTTGGCCAACGTGGACCAATGTGCCCTGCAGCTTTCTGAAGACACCCCTCAGCCTCAGTGCAGGACAACATCTTGTTGATGTGGATGATAGGAAGGAGTGGAGCCACACACAAATATGAAAGCCATCTTTGCCACAGCTTTTCACCATATACTCGTTGGCACAAATACCCGGACTTGGGAGGAGAGCTGCTCACATTCATCCAACACCATTTGGCCAGAGTGGGAACCCAACCACTTTTGCCTTTTTCTGCCCCATGTGACACCAAGGACCTTCAATGGTGCACCCAAGGGATGGAGCCAACTTATTTTATGAAGCAGCATTACTCTGATACCTAAACCAGATGAAGACCATGTAAGAAAAGTACAGAATATTATCCCTCATGGACATAGATACAAATTACTTTAATTCCTTTAAAACTGCAAACCAAATCCAGCAATAAACAAAAAGAGTAATAGCACATCATGATCAAGTAGGGTTTATCCCAGGAATGCAAAGTTGGTTTAACATTAGAAAATCAAGCCATATAATTCATCATATCAACAGATTAAGAAGTAGTTGCAGAAAAAGTAGTTAACAAAATTCAATATCCATTTATGATTTCAAAAAACTTAGCAAAGTACCACTAGACCGATAAATGGTATCTATGAAAATTCTACAGCTAATACACTTTATGGTGAAAGTATTTTTCTTCCAGATAAGGAAAAAACAAGCATGATTACTTTAGCCACTTTTATTCCAGCTAGAGGTTAAGGCAAGGAAAATAAATTAAAAGCCTTAGTTTGGAAAGAAAGAAGGAAAACAGTTTCTATCCACATATGACATGACAGTTTATGTTGAAAATCCTAAAGCATTTACACCAAAAAAACCTACTAAAATTCATAATTGAATTTAGCAAAGTCACAGGATACAAGATTAATACACAAAAATCAACTGTATTTCTACATACCAGCAATGAACACTTAAAAAAATATTTTTAATGTTTATTTTTGAGAGAGAGACAGAGTGCAAGCAGGGGAGGGGCAGAGAGAGAGGGAGACACAGAATCCGAAGCAGGCTCCAGGCTCTGAGCTGTTGGCACAGAGCCTGATGCGGGGCTCGAACTCACGAACTGTGAGATCATGACCTGAGCTAAAGTCGGATACTTAACTGACTGAGTCACCCAGGCACCCTCCAGCAATGAATACTTAAAAAATGAAGGTTTTAAGTTAAAGAAAGACAAATCCCACATGATTTCATTTATATGTAGCATCTATAAAAACAAAATGTTTGTTAGACTCATCAATAGAGAGAACAGATTGATGGTTGATTGTCGGGGGGGGGGGTGGTGGTGTGTAATGGCTGAAGGGGATTAAGAAGTACAAACTTCCAGCTATATAATAAAGAAGTCATGGGGATATAATACACAGTATGGGGAATCTGGTCAATAGTATTGTATTAACTTTGTAAGGTGACAGATGGTAACTAGACTTACTATTGTAACTTTTTCACAGTGTATACAAATGTCCAATCATTATGCTGTACACCTGAAACTAATATAATATTGTATGTCAATTATATCTCAATAAATAAAATAAAAAGGAAATGAAATTTCAAAATCAATACTATTTACAAGTGGTAAAAACTTCACATTTTCCTACCACTCACATTTCTTCCTGTAGACTGTACATAGTCTACAAAAATGTTATTTTTTTACAAAAATGTTATTAATAAATTTCTTTTTATGATTGGAAGGGGAAAAATTATAACACTTTGTTTTAAAACCCCAAAGTCTTGCTAATATCCTTGTCTTTCTTACTGAGGACCTAACAAATAATAAAGATACATGACTTAAAGCTACCAAGGGAACCGACTAAAGAAGTTAAAAGATTATTCCAGGAATATAAATGACAGGATAGAGGAAGGAATGTACTAGGGTGGGGAAGATCAGCCAAATCCTTCATATAAACACTAGCACAAACATTTATTGTAGTTGACTATAAAAAACAGCTAAACAAGTTTTAAAAGTAGTATTCTGGGAGTCGCCTAGCTCAGTAGGTAGAGCATGTGACTCTTGATCTTGGGATCCTGAGTTCAAACCCCATGTTGGACCTCTAGCTTACTTTAAAAATAAAAAAAAAAAGTAATGCTCTGGGGAGAGGAATGGGGGCAGAGTGTGCAAGGGTGGATCAAAGGAGTGTTACTATTCAGATGGAGTCTTTCTGTATAATGCTTTTCACTTGCATAACATTACTTTAGTAAAATTATTTGGGGGCAAAAATCAAGGTCTAGGAGAAAACATAAAACACTGTCACTAGCAGAGATTATACCTGTAGTCCAGTTTCTCATTTTGGGGAAAATCTAAGGATACTGCTCATGAGACATACCTGAAAAGGAGTGAAAAACCCCTCTGAAATTATAACTACTCAGTTAAGAATATAAGTGGTAAATTATAAACTCCCAGCTTTCTTCAAAGTAATCTGTCCTTTTGCACTTTTTAAAAAGATTTTATTTTTAAGTAATCTTTACGCCCAGTGTGGGGCTCAAACTCACAACCCCAAGATCAAGAGTTGCATGTTCCACTGACTGAGACTGCCAGCCATCACATCACACTGTTAATCAACAAAGTGAAGACAGTCCTTTAAATTATTTACACCCTTTATCCCCTGTCCTAGGTGCATTTCTAGGTGCTCAAACTTTCCTAGAAACCTCTTCTTCCTATTCTTTTACTGTAAACACCTAGGGAACAATCAAGAGCAGAAACAGATGCAGGTAGCTTGAGGTGGTGCAAAGTGAGCCCTCTAGTGGTCGACAGAAGAGTACACTCCATTTGGCTAGACAACTTGGTACGAAAGTGAACACCCACGCAAGCAATAACGGCCGCACACATCAAGTTACACAAAATGATTACAGGGACGCCTGGATGGCTCAGTCCTAGAATCCTTTGTCCCCCTCTCTCTGCCCCTCCCCCGCTCACACTCTCTTTCAAAAATAAATATACATTTAAAAAAAACCTGTGAAAAATGACTACAAAGGGGTGGCTCAGTCGGTTAAGCGACCCACCACGGCTCAGCTCACAATCTAGCGGTTCCGGGGTTCGAGCCCGCATCAGGCTCTGTGCTGACAGCTCAAAGCCTGGAGTCTGCTTTGGATTCTGTGTCTCCCTCTCTCTCTGCCCCTCCCCCACTCGCACTCGGTCTCTCTCTCTCTCAAAAATAAACATTTTTTTAAAAAAAAGAATGATTACAAAAAATATTGATGGCTTAAAAGCCAAGCAGTAATAAGTCAATCATCAACTGTCTTTTCAAAATGCAAGATACAAGTGGAGAGCACAGACATAATCCCTCTCTACCACAAATCATGCAGTCCAGTTTCCCATAGTTGAGAAAAATCACATAGGCCAGTGCACCTGGAGTGCAACGGGTAAGATGTGCCCAGAGAAAAATATCACCTTTGCAATCCTGGTATCTCTCCTCTACCAGGTAAGTATAAGCAAATGGCATTGTTGGTACCTCATCCTCATTCCAAGCACTAGACATGTGGTCATTCTCTTCACTCTTCATGCAAACTCTAGATTGTCACTTAGGAAATGAAGACTTCTCCAAACTGTAAAAGCCAGACAGTAACATTTTGGGTACCATAATACTTGCAAAACAGACAAATGTATGTACAACATAAACCAGCAGACACTGCTCATTTACATATTCTAAGTCCCTCTGGGTGACACTGCTGTATGCTTGGTTTTGATGATGTGGTACGCTAAATAATTGCCTACAAAAAAATACCGCTCTCCTAATCCGAAAAACCTGTGAGAGTATTCTCTTACTTTGTGAGGCATGATGCTGACGGTGTGGCCAAAAGATCTGCAAAGGGTAGGACGTCCCTAATCATCCACACATACCTAATGTAACCATAAGGCTATTGTATGAAGAAAGGATATAAAAATTGTAATAGAAAACACTTACACAAAATTATACAGAACAAGCCATACCCTTATAGGTAAATGAAACAGCTCACTACTAGATCCTAAGAAAAGCTCTCCATCTTAATGTGGCCTGGAATGTGCAAGACATACTCTTTTTTTTTTTCTTCTTTTTAAGGGAAGACCAGGGTAAAGCACAAATGCAATCCCCTACTATCACAAGTTATACAGCTAAGCTTCGCACACTTGGGGAAATCTTTGTGGTCAGCACATCCTGGATTTAATGGGTAAGCCTCACCTTGAGAAAGCCACCCTCATGATCATGGTATATCTCCTACCAGTAAGGGTCTTCATGCCTTGCCCAGCACCTCACCCTCAGATTCAAGTCATTCTACAGATAGGATCACTTTCCTCATGCATTCTATCCACCCCACTGCTTCTGAAATAAAGAGTTTCCAAACTACAGTTACTATGCAGAAATATTTTATACATCTGAATATTGCCAAAATCTTGGAAAATATATGCCTAAATGTAACCATGACCAGCAGTCACTGCGCTCATCTACATATTCCACACCCCTTTTGTTGATCTTATTTATTTAGCACATCCTATTTCTACTATATAGTTAGTTAGTGGTGCTGTTAAAATAACATTTAAAGGAAAGATGCTCTACAGATTTAAAGATAAACGACATAAATGAGTTCCTTCTTTTAAGGTTTTGGAGCTGATGACATCACTGATGTCTAGCACAGTTCAGTAAGCCGCTATCCACATGACTGAAATACCAAGACTAAAAAGATTAAATTTGGCAAAACTGCGTATGAAAATCCAGTCTTAGTGGGGCGCCTGGGTTGCTCAGTCAGTAAAGTGTCTGACTTCAGCTCAGGTCATGATATCAAAGTTCATGAGATCAAGCCCCACTTCGGGCTCTCTCCTGTCAGCACAGAGCCCTCTTTGGATCCTGTCTCCCTCACTCTCTCCTCCCCCGCTTGCATGCACTCCTCTCTCTTTCTCTCTCAAAAATAAACAAACATGAAAAAAAAAAAAAAGAAAAGAAAATCCAGTCGTAAGATTGCTAAATAGGTTGTCCAAGGCTTCCAGCACAGGTACAAACTATGCTCTTTCAAATATGCAGCAAATGATCACCCTTACTTAAAAGAGCAGGTGTATAGGAGGGCAGCTGGCTGGCTCAGTAGGTCATGCTACTCTTGATCTCAGGGTGAGTTTGAGCCCCACGTTTGGGGTAGAGGTGACTTTTTAAAAGAAACTCTTAAAAAAAAAAAAAGAGCAGTTGTATAAACACTAGTTCTAATTCTGAGCTGAGTTAATTAGAGAACAGCTCAGGTAGCACTGATGATGGTCTATAGGACTGGAAGCCTGACTGACCAGGATGTCTTCCCAAGCAAAAATAAGTTGTGCTTCCAAATATCCTTAACCCTCCACTCTTCCCTGAACGGATATCTCTGAAACCCAAAACAATACTACCGGCGATTCCATCCTACAAGAAGCCACCCAGCCTTCATTGATTCATATTAGACTCTTCAAAAGGAGTAAATCCTGTCTCAGGCAATGGTTAATAATTCAAATATTTCACATCGACATATAAATAGTCTTAATCCTCTCCTGCCTTCTTCACTGTGAATTAAAATTGGAGTTTACAAGTTCCAACTGTTCTTCAATTGTTTCTCCAAGACCACACCAGAATCACCTTATTTCCCAAGTCTTTTTATTATACAAAACTCTTCTGGTGTTCTGTCCTCTGCCAAAACAAATTAGCCAGAGTTTCATATCGTTAAAACAGGAAGAAAAAATGCTGTTTAAAAATCTTATTAAAGATTAACAAGTAATAACTGAGAACATACAGGTGTCTGACATGGAGAGAGAAAAACATTCTGGGGCAGAGTAGGGAGGAGACTCTGTGATGTGAGCTGCAACTATTCCTCAAATCTGGCCTTTTGACAGTAACCAGTTTGATTTTTATAGATTTTCTCCCCCAAAGAACAACTATGTAATATATATCCATATATACACATAAACATATATATGTATACACAGTCTAATCTATAAACAAAATATCTACGTTTTGTTTTTTGAAATAAAAGTTAAGATACCTTGAAATCTGGCAGGAACCACTCATGTAAGGGAGAAAGATGATGTCTAAGAACTAAACTACTGTTACCACCAAACAACTCTTAAATTCAAAATGCCATTTTCAGAAGATTTCTTAAACAAATAACACACAGCTCTTAAACCACCCATACTCTTCACGAGACTAATTCCAATATTTCACAAGAACTTATTGCTATCGGCCTAGTTATCAAAACATTCATCTGACACAGTGTGCCTTATGGCAAAAAAGGTAACTTTCTCTCACTTTCTTGTAGCTCAAGTAGGTTAAGGAAGACATTAGTGCTGGAGCACCTGGGTGGCTCAGACAATTAAGCATCCGACTTTGGCTTGGGTCATGATCTCACGGTTCGTGAGTTCAAGCCCCACATAGAGATCTCTGCTGACAGCTCAGAGCCTGGAGCCTGCTCTGGATTCTGTGTCTTCCTCTCTCTCTGCCCCTTCCCTACTCACGCTCTGTCTCTCTCTCTCTCTAAACAATAAACATTTAAAAAAAAAAGAAGAAGAAGAAAAAAAGACATTAGTGCTATAATCCTCACAGAAGCCCTATAGAATTCAGTATCCCCTGAGGAGAGCCATATTTCTTTGCCTGGAAAAATATAAGGAAATACAGGTGTTTGTTAAATAATAACATGTTAAC
This sequence comes from Puma concolor, assembly GCF_028749965.1. Classification (NCBI taxonomy): domain Eukaryota; kingdom Metazoa; phylum Chordata; class Mammalia; order Carnivora; family Felidae; genus Puma; species Puma concolor. Next base: position 29,745,402 of record NC_141680.1, on the reverse strand, counting down.
ATAGAAAAACTAAAGAATCTTCTTAGTTCATTTTTCAAAGGTTGCAAAACTTTATTGCCAAAACCAGACAAAGTAGACATAATAACTTCACAAATTAATCTCACAAATAAAAATGCAAAACTCTTAACCAAATTGATAACATCTTTATGAGTATTAACATCTTGTAGAGTATTAACATAACATACACAGTAAATTAAATAGGTTTTATACCAGGAATATAGGACCTAAGTACATAAAAGTATATGTATAAAAGTGTGTGTGAGTGTGTGTGAGTGTGTGTGTGTATATATGTATGTATTTATATTTATAAAGTATAAAAGTAGCATGTCATATGGGGGGAAAGATTACCTCATAAAGAGTGCTTAGAGGGGTGCTAGTGTGGCTCAGGCTGTTATGCCTCTGACTTGCAGGTCATGATCTCATGGTTGGTGATATTGAACCCCATGTTGGGCTCTGCGCTGACAGCACAGAACTTGCTTGGGATTCTTTCTCTGCCCCTTCCCTGCTAGTGTGTATGCACTCACTCTCTGTGTCTCTCAAAATAAATAAACTTAAAAAAAAAAAGAGTGCTTAGAAATTTGGCTCACCACTGGAAATAAGGAAAAAATTACTTTCTTCCTCCTACTTTACATTTAAAAATAGATAGGCTAAAATATCCAAATTATAAATCATATGTAGAAAAAATACAGGTAATTATGTTTATAATTTTGAAGGAAAAATTTAAAATTAATTTTTATTTATTTATGATTATTTATTTATTTATTTATTTAAATGTTTATTATTTTTGAGAGAGAGGGGGAGAGAGAGAGAGAGAGAGAGAGAGAGAGAGAGAGAACAAGCAGGGAAGGGGCAGAAAGAGAGGAAGACACAGAATTGGAAGCAGGCTCCAGGCTCTGAGCTGTCAGCACAGAGATGCAAGGCTTGAACTCACAGACCATGAGATCATGACTTGAGCTGTAGTCGGCCACCCAACTGACTGAGCCACCCAGGCGCCCCTATGATTTATTTTTTAAAGTTTATTTATTTCAGAATAGTCTTTTTTTTTTTTTTTCTAAGTAGGCTCCATGCCCAGCACAGAGCCCAACACAGAGCCCAACGCAGGGCTTGATCTCACAACCCTGAGATCAAGAGTCAGATGCTTAACTGACTGAGCCACCCAAACACCCCTAAAGTTTATTTAAGTAATCTCTACCTCCAACGTGGGGCTCAAACTCACAACCCCAAGATCAAGACACTCACACTCTTCCAACTTAGCCAGACAGGCGTCCTGAGACTTTTTAAAATATTTTCTTATTTAAAGTAATCTCTACACCCAATGTGGTGCTCAAATTCACAATCCCAAGATCAAGAGTCACATGCTCTTTCAACTGAGCCAGTCAGGGGCCCCAAAGAAAAGACTTCCTAAGCATGTTATCAAAGTCAGAATTAAATACAAACTGACTATATTTGCATACAAAAAACATGAACAAAGTAGAAAATCTTAAAGTTTAAAATCTTTTTTTTTTAATTTTTAAAAATTATTATGTTTATTTATTTATTTAGAGAGAGAGACTGAGTGTGAGCGGGGGAGGGGCAGAGAGAGAGGGAGACACAGAATCTGAAGCAGGCTCCAGGCTCTGAGCTATCAATGCAGAGCACGATGCAGGGCTTGAACCCACAAACCATGAGATCACGACCTGAGCTGAAGTCAGACACTTAACCGACTGACCCACCCAGGTGCCCCTAAAATCTTTTTTTTTTAAGTTTATTTATTTTGAGAGAGAGCAAGCACGTGCAAACAGGGGAGGGGCAGAGAGAGACAGCAGGAGAGAGAGAATCCCATGCAGTGCAGAGCCCGATGAGGGGCTTGAAACCACAAACCATGAGATTGTGACCTGAGCCAAAACCAAGAGTCAGATGCTTAACCGAATGAGCCACTCAGGCATCCCAAAAACCTCAAAGTTTAAATACACATGACAAAGTAGGAAGATATTTGTGATGTACAGATTAGGCAAATAGCCCATATAACGCAATATGCATATCAGACAGGGTAGGCAGCATACGCATTACGAATATGGGTTTTGATATCAAAGATGAGCAGAATGCTTGGCCTACACTAAGCACAATAAATATTAGTTACTGTTTCTGATAATTGAAAAAAAACAGGCCTGTTACAAATATATATTTAATTAATTTATTTATTTTTGAGAGAGGGGGAGAGAGAGAGAGAGAGACAAGCAGGGCTCACCTGAAGCGTGGCTTGAACTCACCTGAAGTGGGGCTCAAGCTCACCTGATACGGGGCTCAAGCTTACCCAATGTGGGTCTGGAACTCACAAACCCTGAGATTATGACCTGAGCCAAAGTCAGATGCTTAACCAATTGAGCCACCTAGGTGCCCACAAATATGTTTTTTAAATTAAAGTACTTCAGTTATAAAGTAGGAAAGAATGTACACAGATGTTCATTGCACCATTATTCACAATAACCAAAAGGTGTCCATTCACAGATGAATGGACAAACAAAGTGTGGTATGGATATACAATTGAATATTATTCAGACTTAAAAAGAAAATAAACTCTGACACATCCTACAACATGGATAAACCTTCAGGACATTATGCTAAGTGAAATAAATCAGTCACAAAAGACAAATACTACATGATTCCACCTCTGTAAGGTATCAAGAGTAGTCACAGAAACAGAAAGTAGAACAGGCTGAGAGAAGGGGGACTGGGGAGTTATTGTTTAATAGGTACAGAGTTTCAGGTTTGAAAGATAAAAATGTTCTGGAGATTGGTTGCACAATATTGTGAATATAATTAACATTATTGAACTGTACACTTAAAAATGGTTAATATGGTAAATTTTATGTTATGTGTGTTTTAACATTTTTACAAATTAAAAGTGGGCAAAGGACATAAATGAGATAGTTACAAAAAAAAATAAATAAATAAATAAATGAGATAGTTACAATGATAAGGTATATTTATCCATGAAAACTATATGAAAAAAATTTTTAACCTCTCTTAGTAATAAAAGATAACAATTTATTTATTTTTTTTTTAATTTTTTTTTCAACGTTTTTATTTATTTATGGGACAGACAGAGACAGAGCATGAACGGGGGAGGGGCAGAGAGAGAGGGAGACACAGAACCGGAAACAGGCTCCAGGCTCTGAGCCATCAGCCCAGAGCCTGACGCGGGGCTTGAACTCACGGATCGTGAGATCGTGACCTGGCTGAAGTCGGACGCTTAACCGACTGCGCCACCCAGGCGCCCCAAAAGATAACAATTTAAAATCAAGCATTCTGTGTCTCCCTCTCTCTCTTCCCCTCCCCTACTCACACTCTGTCTCTCTCTCAAAAATATTTTAAAAATTAAAAAAAATAAAAAAATAAAATTAATTATACCTCAATAACAAAGAAGGGGGGAAAAAGCACTTAAAGACTGCTAAGGGCCAGTGCTGGGGTGGAGGTGGGAAAACTAGCCCTCATATGCTGTCAATAGGAGTATAAGTGGTACAAATATTTGGCAGTATGATCCAAAATGAAAATGTACATACTCTCTAGAGGACCCAGGAATTCTTCCAGAAATGTATCCAGAGAGAGAAAGAGAGAGACAGAATACTATTTCATCACAGCAAAACAACTGGAAATAATTCAACTGTACATTTATAGGCCACTGATTAGAAAGATGGCCCTCAGGACAGAACAGTATGCAACCACTAAACTTAATTTTCAAATAATTTGTAATTACTCGGGAGAAAGCTTCTGACAAAATATTAAGTGTAAAATAAAAGATATACAAATTTCTTCATAATTTAACCACAAATATGTAAAATAAACACTTTTATGTGAACTTGTAGAAAGATTAAAATAAACCAAAAAAATAAAATAAACCAAAATTTATCTGAGTTAAACAGAATGTGAATCAATTTTATTTTCTTCTTTATATTTCCTACATTTTGTTTTCTACAAGTATATATTTCCTGTAAGTATATATTTTCTACCATATATTTTCCACCAAGGTACAAAATAGAAAAGTATAGGGAGAGAGGTGCAGGTCAATCATCTAATCATCCTTTCTTTTAACAGGTATCTACTGAGTACCTACTAAAGTCATACACTGGGCTAGGGGCTCTAGGAAAACAACAGTGAGTAAAATCCATATGGTCCTGCTCTACTGAAGTTTTCAATCTAGTTGGGGAGACATATGTTAAGTAAACGATCACACAGAGGCATTTGGTGCTATGATAGCCTTAAAAGGGAGTCTAAGAAATTTGTTCTGTATCCTAAGAGCAAAATAGGAAGTGACCTGAACTGAAATGTACTGTAGAAAGAACATTTTGGCTGCAGCATGGGTGAACAAACTAGAGAGGAAGAGAAGATGCAGAGAGACCAACTAAAATGATCTTATGTACCTGCAAGCAAAATGGTGGCAGCTTGACCTAGAGGTAGAGACATGAATATCATCAAGATATGTCAAAGAGAAAATTGATAGTACTTGCATGTGCATCAAACATGGGGAGTGGAAGGGAAGTGGTCTGTGCACATGGAAGGATGGATATTCAATTCTGGAGGCAGGAAATGCAGGAAAAGGACAAGGTTTTGGGAGTGGGCTGAAGAAGATAAGTTAGGTTTAAGACAGGCTGAGTTGAGAGACTTTGCACTGCTCAGAACGCTATCAGATATTTGCTTCTATAGGTCAGAGAACAGGGCAGGGCTAGAAATATAAATTTAAGAATCACTGGCATATAGTCACTGAACTGTGAATGTGAGTTAAGATAGCAAAGAAAGGGAGAGAGAGAGGGAGACAGAGAGACAGAGAAAGAGAGAATGAGAGGGAACAAGAGAGGAGAGAGACAGAGAGAGACAGAGAAAGAGAGAATGAGAGGGAACAAGAGAGGAGAGAGACAGAGAGAGACAGAGAAAGAGAGAATGAGAGGGAACAAGAGAGGAGAGAGACAGAGAGAGACAGAGAAAGAGAGAATGAGAGGGAACAAGAGAGGAGAGAGACAGAATAGTTAGCAACAGGTCTGTTATGAGGCTTTAAAAGAACTGTAACATTTCAGGGCCAGGTTATGGAAGAGGAGTTTCCAAGGGTGACAGAAAAGCCAGCTGGGTAGGAAGGAGGAGTGTAGCATCACAGAAATGAGAAGAATGTTTCAAGAGTTTATGGAGGACAAATATATATGGAGCTCCTACCATGTATAAGGCTTTGTGCAATTGACAGTGATGTTCCAAATATGTGTCTGAGGCTACAGGCTTTATTATAAACACCTTTTTTTAATGTTTATTTTTGAGAGAGACAGAGAGACAGAGCATGAGTGGGAGAAGGGCAGAGAGAGAGAGGGAGACCCAGAATCTGAAACGGGCTCCAGGCTCTGAGCTTTCAGCTCAGAGCCTGACTTGGGACTTAAAGTCGGAAACCACGAGATCATGACCTAGGCTGAAGTCAGATGCTTTACCGACTGAGCCACCCAGGTACCCTTATCATAACCACCTCTAAAGCTAAGCCTGGTTCAAAGTTTTTTCTCAGTCCAAACAGCACTCATTTCTCTCACCATTCCCAAATCCACTTGAACATGCAAGGTCACCATTTTTAGAAGTTCTATATTTTTAGGTTAAAAGAAAATAAATTTCTCCTCAGCCATAACAGAAATATTCAGATTACTCCTCTCTAGTATCTCTAGAAAATGGCCCAGTAAACTGAATTATTGTAAGCATCACAGAATTATTGTAAGTATCAAGTTCAATTAAATATATATAAAAGCACCTTTCTCTGGCACTTTACAATTGTAGGCATTTAAAAAACATGTTTCACAGCATTAGCACTCTGTTGAGCTAGTGTGTAACAAAGCTTTATTCAGCTGAATACACATATTAGAGTATTTTAAAATGAAGAAGCTAAAATTTATTATGTACCTTTTCTGTGCTAAAGACTTTATATTTGTTAATTTGATCTTTCCAATAACCCCAGGAAATATTACTTTCCACCTGAAGGAGATGAAACTGAGTAATTTGCTGCAAGTCTCACAGATGGTAATTTCCTGAGATGTGATAGAAACTCAAATTTGTACGACTCCAAAGCTCATGCTCATTTGTCCATAGCAGTGCCTCTCAAACTTTTTCATCAAGTGACCACAAATTGCAAAGGAAAAAACACCCATATTCCCAGGAGGCTTTGGATGATTACAGAGGTATCCAGTTTGAACTGGATCTTTCTTCTTATATTTATCCGAAAATTTATGTTTGCATTTTACTTTACAATATATTGGTTTATTTAATGTGTTTTAAGTAGCTTACCAGTTAAATCATTCAATTCTTCCCTCTCAAAAAAAAAAAATTTTTTTTTGAGACTCTGACAGCATAGGAAGGTACATAAAAATCTCATAGCTTTGTTTAGTTCCTAGTGCCTGGCCTCATAAACCTGGATCCTACTTTGAAAGCCTAACTATAGAGCAAAATGCATTCAAGAAATCTTAAAAATTTTCTGACAACAATTATAGGCAATTTCTGACAATAATTATAGGCAACTCAAGGGTCAAAATAAGATATTAATAACGCTTAATTGTAGGACTACAGAGTCTACTTTTAACTCTCCACTGTCAATGAAACTAAGTTCTAAACACGACCGATTCCACTGAGTTTGAGCAAACTAACTGAAGGACTAACCCTGAATATGTTAACACCACCTCTTCTTCACCCAAGACTGGTTGCTTTATAATCATGAATTCTCCTTACGTTTATGCAATGCCCACTGTGTGCCCAGATGTGACTCATACTAGTAGTTAACACTGAGTGGCAAACAAGCCTTATTTTGATTTGTCCTACCAGACTTTCCCCGCCTTACCAAATGGGGGACAAACACTTCTTCCTTTCTACTTCCCAACCCCCACCCCAAGATGGGCTCACAATTTGGAGGTAGTTCAGGGTAGAAGAAAGGTAATTTTTGTTTCAAGAAAACTGTCTAAGCTTCTATGTCCTTGTTTTACACCTCGTGGTATGATTGTGAGCACTTAAAATGTGTGGGATTTGCTAAAGTGCTCAACGTGTTTCCTTCCTTAGATCTTAAGTAGTTAGGGAGCTCTGATTTGCAATATTTAGGCAGTTCCTTTAAGCTAGGGGAAAAAAAATCAAGGCTAAGAATCTTACCAAAAGGTAGTGAACGAGTTACTCCCCTAAAGAAATCATACTCACCTAGCCAAGGAAAGACTGCATAAACCACCTTCCAAACCGCCTCAATTCCCTCAAAGTTCTCTTTCAGAATCGGGCCCTTCTCAACTCTGTACCAGAGTAGGAGATCTTGCGTAGCCCAACTATTTCCTCTTAAGAACGGGGAGCCCAGCCCACCACAGGGACATTACTTGCTTACTTTTCCAGCTACTTCTTAAGCCAGGTAGGCGCTGAACCAACGGTCTCGAAAACCACCATGCTTCACACTGGACTCGCGGAGAAAGCGTGGGTGTGTGCGGGGATTGGGCGCCCAGTGCTCCCTGCGGCGTTGGGGGGCTGGCCCACAATCCCTCGCGCAGGCGAGGGCCGGAAAGGAGAAGGGGGAAGGCAAGGGGGACACCCGACAAGAAAAGCCAAGAAAGTGGAACCCTATAATGGAAGCACCGATTAATCCTTATATGGCCATTCTATATCCCAAACCGGTAACTAGCCAGGGTGTGCGTTACCCCCATTCAGGGAGCTCATTCCTATTAATAACTCTGAGGTTTCCACTCAAGGGGCAGGGCTGAGGTGAGATGTCGTGTGTAGGGCCTGGTCTCTGTCTTGCGGTCTTCATCCATCTTTTTACTGTCATGATGTGCATTTTATGGGAAAACCCTACATGATGGGATTTGGAAGAACCACGACTAAAATGGTGCGGGTGCTTGAAAACCCGGCATTCCTCCTCAGTAAGGCCAAGTCCTAGGCCTCGAGCAGTCAGGCCGCAGACCCCGCCCCTTCCGCTTACGCGTGACGTCACACGGCGCGGGCCGGCGCGAGCGTGCGGCGCTGTGGCAGGGGTTTAGCAACTTTGGGTTGGCGCCGCTGCGCGCGTGGGTGTCGGGCTTTGAAATGCAGCGGGATTTAGTGAGTTTCCCGCTGTCCCCAGCGGTGCGGGTGAAGCTGGTGTCTGCAGGTTTCCAGACTGCTGAGGAACTCCTAGAGATGAAACCATCCGAGCTCAGCAAAGGTAATGACTCCTGATGGCAAGTTGAGGTACACGGACCCCCGTCTGTGCCGCCTCCATCTCGGTTCTTCCGCCTTCAGGCTTCAGCCCAGTGTCCGTCAGTTTCCTCCGCCCAACGCTGCGTTTGTAAAGTGAAACCGCTCCTTGACTCCAGTTAAACATGGTTTGAACGGTTAGAACTGTGGCCTTGAAAACATTTACTCATTATCTCATTTATTATTCAAGAAGAGCCCTTTTAACGTGGATTATTATGTACAATATGTTGATGAAGGAACAGATGCTTGAGAGGTTAAGTAATTTTTTATGATGACTGGGCTAGGATATCTTTTCGCTGTTCCAAAATCCAAGGGGCAGGGGATTACATTTGAGAAATGGAGGATTCGTGAAAGGATTTGAGACACTGAGCGAGAAAGGGAGCAGAATCCCCAGAACCTGGAGAAAGCAATACAAAGAAGACATTGCTTCTTTTATGTCATTCAGTGGAAAACAAAACAAAACAAAACGCCCCCCCAAACCTCTTATTCCAGAACACTGTAAATGATACATTGGTGGGAACCACTGTGTCATGAGGTATACAAAAATGAAGCTGTATGCTGTCAGTCCCACTCCACGTGCTATATTATGGTGTGCTCAGAACTGTCCTCTTAAGATAGACAAAATTTTAAATCTTGGCCCTCAACAATGGAAAATAAGGAAGTTTCAACTTGTCATTCAAGAATAAATGTAGACCCAAGTTAACTTTTAAATTTAAGCTGCACGTTGCCTCCCAAATTTTAATGGGCTCTTTCAATATATTGATATTACAAAAAAGAAATGAGAGAATCTGCATGATAATAGCTAACAGTTATTGAGCATTTTGGATGGCTTCTGTATTCTATCAAACTTTTCAACATGTATTGTGTTATTCCCGTTTCACAAAAGAAAAAATCTGATGGGGCGCCTGGGTGGCTCAGTCAGTTGAGCGTCCGACTTCGGCCCAGGTCATGATCTTGCAGTTGGTGAGTTCGAGCCCGGCGTCGGGCTCTGTGCTGACAGCTCAGAGCCTGGAGCCTGCTTCAGATTCTGTGTCTCCTTCTCTCTCCGCCCCACCCCTGCTTGTGCTCTGTCTCTGTCTTTCAAAAATGAATAAACATTAAAAAAAAAAATTTAAGAGCGTTTTACAAAAGAAAAAATCTGAGGCAAAAAAAGTAACTTGCCCATACTAAGTAACTACATAGTAAGTGGTTCAGTCAGGGTTTACAAACCCAAGAAAGCTGACGCCAGAGTTTAGACTCTTTAGTTGGGCATGATTTTCATTTCCTTATCACCATTGTTGTCTTTTGTTAGCACCAAATTTACATTCATATCCTAACTAAATCAAGCACTGACATCAAATTCATAAGTGATGTCACCTTCAACATTATTTCTTTTATTAGCAGCTTGTTTTTGTTTTTTTAATGTTTATTCCTTTAAAACATTTTTTTTAATGTTTATTTTTGATAGAGAGAGAGAGTGCAAGCAGGGGAGGGGCAGAGAGAAAGAGACAGAGTGTGAGCAGGGGAGGGGCAGAGAGAGCTGTCAGTGCAGAGCCTGATGCGGGGCTTGAACTCATGAACCGTGAGACCATGACCTGCGCCAAAGTCGGAAGCTTAACTGCCTGAGCCACACAGGTGCCCCTGTTTATTCCTTTTTGAGAGAGAGACCATGAGCAAAGGAGCAGAGAGGAAGAGAGAGAGAGAAAAAGAGAAGGACAGAGGATCCAAAGCGGGCTCCACACTGACAGCAGTGAGCCCGATGTCGGGCTTGAACTCACAAGGCATGAGATCATGACGTCAGCTGAAATCTGGTGCTTAACTGACTGAGCCACCCAGATGCCCCAGCAGCTTCTTTTGTAATTGCCATTTCCTTAAGCCATATTGTCTGATAGGAATGAAATTGTGTAGATAAGGAAGCATAAGTGTACTGTTTAAAATATTTGTGCATTAAAATTATTCTCAGTAAATAATTTTGAAGTGATATATGAATTTTTCATGACAGTGTTTCCATAAAAATTTTTATTATGAATAATACATGCACATATACTTCTTTTTTTTTTTCAATTTTTTTTTCTTTAATGTTTGTTTATTCTTGAGACAGAGACAGAGCCTGAACAGGGGAGGGGCAGAGAGAGGGAGACAGAATCTGAAACAGGCTCCAGGCTCTGAGCTGTCAGCACAGAGCCTGACGTGGGGCTCGAACCCACGAACTGTGAGATCATGACTTGAGCCAAAGTCCCATGCCCAACCGACTGAGCCACCCAGGCACCCAATGCACATATATTTCTTAAAGTTAATTGGAGGCCATTTTGTTCTCTTCTGAAAATAATTTAGATACCTTATTAGAGCAAGATAACTATGACTTCATGGGACCAAAAGGGACTGCGGGTACATTTTTATTTCTTTTTTATTTTTTTTTATTTATTTAAAAAAAAAATTTTTTTTTTTAATGTTTATTTATTTTTGAGACAGGGAGAGACAGAGTATGAACGGGGGAGGGTCAGAGAGAGAGGAGACAGAATCTGAAACAGGCTCCAGGCTCTGAGCTGTCAGCACAGAGCCCGATGCAGGGCTCGAACTCACGGACCGCGAGATCATGACCTGAGCTGAAGTCGGATGCTTAACCGACTGAGCCACCCAGGCGCCCCTTATTTCTTTAAAAAAAAAATTTTTTTTCCTTAACATTTATTTATTTTTGAGACAGAGACAGAGCATGAATGGGGGAGGGGCAGAGAGAGAGGGAGACACAGAATCTGAAGCAGGCTCCAGGCTCTGAGCCATCAGCCCAGAGCCCGACGCGGGGCTCGAACTCAGGGACCGCGAGATCGTGACCCCGGCTGAAGTCAGACGCTTAACCGACTGAGCCACCCAGGCGCCCCAATTTTTATTTCTACCTCTAGATACTCTTGTAAGTATTCAAATGCTTTAAAGGTTTAGGTTTCTGAATTCTATTTTTGAGGTAATAAGTAAATCATAAAGTATGTAAAGAGTAAAAAATACAGATACTTGCCTTTATTAACTTGAAAAATTCAATAGTTAGTGGAATGTTACGTTTTTATGTTTCTTTACTCTTGGCATCCCTCTTATTATGTAAAATTAGAATTAATGAAGACAATCCAATAACATGTTAGACTTTTAAATTTCTAAAATCAGGGTGTTTTGGTTTTTTTTTTTCCTTATTTTACTTTCAGAAGTTGGGATATCTAAAGAGGAAGCATTAGAAACTCTGCAAATTATAAGAAGAGAATGTCTCACAAATAAACCAAGATATGCTGCTGTAGCTGAGTCAGGCAAGAAGTGTACAGCACTGGAACTTCTTGAGCAGGAGCATACCCAGAGCTTCATAATTACCTTCTGTTCAGCACTAGATAATATTCTTGGGGGTGGAATACCCTTAACCAAAACAACAGAAATTTGTGGAGTACCAGGTGTTGGAAAAACACAATTATGGTAAAGTTAAATGTTCCCCTCTTAAGGGTAGGCTTAATAACATTTTATGTAAGTAATAGAATATGGTGCTGTGGGTCTATATTCAGGAGACCAAAAATGACATGTATGTGCTCTTAATTGTGTGTGTGTGTGTGTGTGTGTGTGTGTGTGTGTGTGTGTGTACATGCATCAGACAAAAATCAATTTGCCATTTGTGTTACATCAGCACCCCATTTTGATAAATTGATATGGATTATTTTGATATCCAAAAACGTTTCTTTTGCAGCATTGTAATGTGTTCATTAGGGTAAATAGGCAGTCTTCTATTTTATTATATAATTAATTCCTGGGAGTATATTTGAAAGTCAAATATTTGAAACTACATTTATGTATAAGAAAGGGTTTCCTTCCCAGAGGCCTAAAAACCATGAAAAAATCCTTAGTCATGGTTTTATGAGTACACCCCCTGCCCCACTAATCCAGATATCAATTGATATACATATATTTGGAGCAGAGAGTTAGCCACATCTGTAGCCTAATGGTGGTACCTAATGGATGGTGATGTGGCATTGAAAACCATTGCCTTAGAGGATTATGATTATGATGATGATTATGATTTGGTCATTCAGCTTTCTCTTGACAGTATGCAGTTGGCAGTAGATGTGCAGATACCAGAATGTTTTGGAGGAGTGGAAGGTGAAGCAGTTTTTATTGATACTGAAGGAAGTTTTATGGTTGATAGAGTGGTAGACCTTGCTACTGCCTGCATTCAGCACCTTCACCTTATAGCAGAAGCACATATGGGAGAGGGTAAGTTAGCAAGTGATCCTCTTTCTTCTGTATAATAAAAGTAATTTGCAATTGTACCTTTCAGGCCTCAGCAAGAAACCATTTAGAATGAAGCTTAATGACTTGACAGTGTCCTAGTGTTCAACCTTCAGATCTCTTTTACAGAATTAGAAATGCCACAACCTAGACTGGCTTTTTCTTTTCCTTTTATGACCCTTGCTTCTGGGCCACATAACTTGTGTGTGTATTTCAGTGTATGATTTCAAATCATCATGCTCTGACCTGCCAGGTGTAAATTAATGTTGTTGGACATTTAATGTAAGTAAATGTTGTCCCAGTGCATTCAGTATATTCAATGCATTCAGTTTATATTGACTGCCATACTGGCTTTTTTAATAAACCAAAGGTAGCTTTGAAAAACCATGTTGGAAATGTTTGGAATATTAAGCTGATTGACTTTAGGGGGCTCTGAGTATAGAATGTAATTGACTTCATGGCTGTTTAATTGTATCATTAAAGTGTTTGGGAAGTTTTTTTTAAGCTTGTGATGTAGAAAGAGTGTTTGATTTTTTAAAAAACATTTAAAGATGGGATACCTGGGTGGTTCAGTCGGTTAAGCATCTGACTTTTTAAAAATATTTATTTATTTATTTATTTATTTATTTATTTATTTATTTATTTATTTAGAGGGAGAGAGAGAGAGAGATTGAGAGAGAGAAAGCGTGAGCAGGGGAGAGGCAGAGACAGAGACAGAATCCCAAGCAGGCTCCATCTCACCAACTGTGAGATCATGACCTGAGCTGAAATCAAGAGTTGGTCGCTTAACCAGCTGAGCCACCCAGGCACCCCTTAATTTGCAGTCATATGAAAAAAACAAAGAGAAATTCCGTTATGTTACTTCTATTCAGTGAAAGTAATAACTAGAAATACGAAAAGGCAGGCATTAAGACTGTAGTTGTATATGTGTATAAACAGTTTCTCAATAGCCTAGTATGTAAGGAAACAGTGGAGAAGGTGAAAATAAGAGGCCAGGAATTATGCAATGATAGTTTATAGTAATTTTGTTACAATTTTGTTATCTTTCAATTCAAGTGGAGAGTTTGTTATTCACGGTGAAGCATTTTGTTTTTCAAAGGTATTGTTTTCCTACTATCACCAATATATCAAAACAAATAAAACTAATTATTTTAAGATTGTTTTGTTTATTTTAGAGCACCCAAAAGCTTTGGAGGATTTCACTCTTGAAAATATTCTTTCCCATATTTACTATTTTCGTTGTCGTGACTACACAGAGCTATTGGCACAAGTTTATCTCCTCCCAGACTTCCTTTCAGAACACTCAAAGGTATGGCTCAAACTATTGAAATATAGTTAACCTTTGGAGTATCTTTGGAGGTGTTTGAGTAACATGAAAAATAAGTAAATAGTATAGTGGCATAAGCCCATTCAAAAATCTCTTCCTTGTTCTACAGTTTATTTGTATTTTCATATATTTAGCATATATATATTTTATGCCCAAAGTAAGAAATTGAAATAATATAGAAAGAGGTTCTGCCTCCAGTAATGGTGGAATAGTTTCTAACAAACTCTGTAGAAAGGTATAAAATGGAAACTAAAGCTACCCTTCTATTGTTTCCTAATACCTCTCCCTAAAGTTGACCACTATTGTTTTTTTGTGTCTTCCCAAAAAATTTTTTATGTATTTTGCGGTATTTTAATATTTGTTAATGGGATAAGACTGTAATATGGTTCTGCACCTTCCATTTTGGTTGAGAGTTTTGCCTATCTTTCTATATCACCACATGTGGATAGACCTCATTCTTTTTGTAGCTACATATTATTTCATTTTAAGAAGGTGCTTTTTGCTCTTGGTGGGAACATAAAATGATACAATTGCCTCAGAAAACAGTATGACAATTCCTCAAAAATTGAAAATAGAATTACCATATGACCCAGCAATTCCACTTCTGTGTATATAACCAAAAGGATTGAAAGCAGGGTCTTGAAGAGATATTTATACACCTGTGTCCATAGCAACAATATTAATATTACCTAAAACATGGTAGCAACCCAAGTGTCCATTGATGGATGAATAGATCAGCAAAATGTGGTATATGCATACAATCTAATTTTGACATATGCTACAACTTGGATGAATCTTGTGGACGTTATGTTGAAATGTTGATTTTGTTGGTGAAATAAGCCAGTCACACACAAAAAAAAGATATGCTGTATTCTACTTATATGTGGTGTCAAGAGTAGTCAAACTCATGGAGACATAAAGTAGAATGGTAGTTATTAGGGCCTAGGGGGAAGAGGAGAATGGGCAGTTATTGTTTAATGGGTATAGAGTTTCAGTTTTACAAGACGAATATTTGTATTTTACTATATAAAAAAAATTGGGGAAAAATTAAGTACCTTAATTTATTTAACCAATCCTATTATTGGTGATCTTTTAGATGCTATTATTAATAATTGTTTGAAGATAATCCTTATACATACCATCTTGGGATACATTTGTAAGTATGTTTATAGGATAAATTCTAAGTATTAGAATTACATTAAAGAGTATACGCATATTTAATTTTGATAAATATTACACATGAGAAAGATTCTCTTTGACCAAACTTTAGTCAGCCTCCTCTGAGCCTTCTTTTTCAATAGGCCTTGAACTTCATCCACATCTTGTCTTAGGCCTGACTAATCCAGTTCATTACTGTGAGTAATCCTGCTGTGAATATAGGGGTACAATAATAAAGAATCCTGTAAATTAGACTCTCCTACCCTTCATACGTAATCAACCTTGGTATCTCAAGTTCCTCATTCCCCACTTTTGATGTATATGTCTTTGGTCTGCCTGTAGCAAGAATTGTGTTAGGTCACTTTAACAAGAATCCTACCCCTGATGTCTCAGTAATTTTCCATTTTCTGACACTCACCCTGTTCTTGGCTATAAATCCCCACTTGTCCTTGTTGTATTTGGGTTTAAACCCAGTCTCTCTCTCCTGTTGCAAAACCCCTATTGCTAAATTTTTCAAAAAATTTAAATGTTTATTTCGAGAGAGAGCACAAGTGGGGGAGGGACAGACAGGGGGAGAGAAAGTAGGCTCCACACTGCCAACTCAGAGCAGGGCTCGATCTCAAGACCATGAGATCATGACCTGAGCTGAAACCAAGAGTGAGATACTTAACTGATCGAGCCACCCAGGCGCCACCCTGTTGATATCTTCTTGAATAAATTCTTCATTACTGTTTTAACAAGCGTCAGAATAACTTTTTTAGTCAAAAAAAAATTTTTTTTATTCTTAAGAAGACTCCACGCCCAGCATGGAGCCTAACGTGGGGCTTGAATCAAGACCTGAGCTGAGATCAAGTCCGACATTTTATTTTCTGGTGCCCCAGAATATATATATATATATATATATATATATTTTTTTTTTTTTTTTTTTTTTTTTTTTTACACAAATTGCCCTTTAAAAAGGTTGTACCAGTGGATCAAAAAAACAAGACTGAACTATATGTTGACTACAAGAAGCCCACTTTAGGATTGCCTTGCTGGCTCGGTCACTGGAGCTTGTGACTTTTGATCTTGGGGTTGTGCGTTTGAGCCCCATGTTGGGTGTAGAGATTACTTAAAAAAAATAAAATCTTAAAAAAAACATTTTAGATATAAAGATACTTGTAGATTAAAAGTAAATGATCAGAGAAAGATCTATCATGCCAACACTAATCAAAAGAAAGCAAGAGTAGCTGTATTTATTTTAGAGAACAGACGTCAAACCAAGGAAAGTTATCAGGGATACAGAGGGACATTACATAATGATAAAACGGTCAGTTCCCCAGAAAGACATAACAGTTTCTAACATGTATGTGTCTGACAACAGAACATCAAACTACATGAGGCAAAAACTGATAGAAGTGCAAGGAGAAATAGATGACTTCACTATTATATTTGGAGACTTCAGCACCTCCTAGAAATGGACGGAAAACCAGTAAAGACATAGATGAACTCAATAACACCATCAGTCAATTGAATATAGTGGATATCCGTAGGCTACTTCAACAACAGCAGAATACATGTTCTTCTCAGTTCATGTGGAACTTTCACCAAAATAGACATTTTCATAATCTATTAGATTTCCTGCCTATTCTTCTAAGGGCCCGTTTATCTTTCCTGTAAATATCCTTTCTCCATTCTGTGAATTTTCTTTTCACTTTCTTGATAGTGCCTTTTTTTTTTTTTTAAGTTTATTTTTATTTTTTTGAGGGAGAGAGACAGCAGGGGCGGGGGGTGGGAGGGAGAGAGAGAATCCCAAGCAGACTCCACACTGTCAGCACGGAGCCTGACACAGGGCTCAGTCCTGCGTACCTTGAGATTGTGACCAGAGAGAAATCAAGAGTCGGACACTCAACTGACTGAGCCACCCGGGTGTCCCTTGATAGTGCTCTTTGATACACAAAAGTGTTAAATTTTGGTGAAGTCCAATTATTTATTAGTTGTTGTTAGGTTTTTGGTGTCATGTATAAGAATCTATTGCCAAATCGATGATCATGAAAATTTACTTCTCTAAGTAGGGGAGGAAGAAGTTTTCTTCAACCCTCTGAAAGTCCATGGATGGATCTGAAAAAAACGACAAAGGCAGCATAACAGGAGAAAAGCACACAAATTTTACTGAATTTTTATGTGTACATGGCAGCCTTCTACAAGACAACCCAAAGAAATGACCAGAACAAGAAACTTTTATACCTTTTAGGCAAAAACATGTAAATATGTGAAGAATTGATGAAGGGATTTGGGCTAGAGGTGGTAATTTGTGAAGAAATAATTTGAAAATAAGAATTAGTTTAACAGGGGCACCTGGGTGGTTCAGTCTGTTGAGCATCTGACTTTAGCTCAGGTCATGATCTCAAGGTTCATGAGTTTGAGTCCCACATCAGGCTCACTGTTGTCAGTGCAGAGCCCCCTTCAGATCCTCTGTTCCCCCCACACACCCTTCCCCCACTCACGTTCTCTCTCTCTCTCTCTGTCTCTCTCTCAGAAATGAAATAAACATTAAAAAAATTAGTTTAACAAGGTTTGTTTATATGCCTTCTCAGCCCTAAATACCCTGTCTCTGGTGATAAGGGCATCTCCTTTTCTTCTGATACCTTTCATACAGGAGATTTATCTCCTTTCAGGGAAGAAGGGAGAGAGTAGGAGGTCAAAGTGACCTTCCTGCTTCTGTTTGACCTTCCTGCTTCTGCTTCCTGCTTCTGCTTTCTCAAACTTCAACTTAAGGTATTCAGTATGCCAAGGTGCCAAATTTGGGGGTAGCATGCCTGAAATACAGGTTGATCTATAAATATACATCAGACCAGTTAATGCCATGCAACACGTAATAGAAGATACAAAAAGGGGAAATAGGGGCCCCTGGCTGGCTCAGTTGGTGGAGCATGTGACTTTTAACCTTGGGGTCATGAGTTTGAGCCCCATGTTGGATGTAGAGATTACTTATTTATTTTTCATTTTTATTTATTTTGAGAGAGAGAGCGAGCACACACGCAAGCGGTAGAGAAGCAAGAGAGAGAGGGAGAGCAAGAATCTCAAGCAGACTCTGCACTGTCAGCACAGAGTCCAATGCAGGGCTCCACCTGGCAAATGTGAGATCATGACCTGAGCTGAAATCAAGAGTTGGATGCTTAACTGACTGAGCCACCCAGGTGCCCGTAGAGATTACTTAAAAAAAAAAAGTGTGTTGTTTAATTTCCACATATCTGTGAATTTTCCAAATTTCTTTCTGATGTTGGTTTCTTTTTTTTTTTAATTGTTTTTTAATGTTTATTTATTTTTGAGAGAGAGGGAGACAGAGCATGAGTGGGGGAGAGGCAGACACACACACACACACACAGACTCAGAAGCAGGCTCCAGGCTCTGAGCTGTCAGCACAGAGCCCGATGTGGGGCTTGAACCCAATGAGCTGTGAGATCATGACTTGAGCCGAAGTCAGGCACTAGTTGACTGAGCCACCCAGGCACCCCTGATGCTGGTTTCTAATTCCATTCCATTCTGGTTAGAGAAGGTAACTTTATGTGATTCCATCTTTCTATATTTATTGAGACTTATTTTGTGACCCAACATCCAGGTCTATCCAGGAGAATGTTCCATGTGTATTTTAGAAGAATGTGTATTCATTCTGCTGTTTGAATGGAACGTTTTATATATATTTATATGTTCATTTTCGTTGGCTTCTAGTGTTAGGTTTTTTCTTTCCTTGTTTATCTTTTGTCCAGTTCTCTCCATCACTGAATGTAGGGTGTTGAAATCTCCAATTGTTATTGTAGAATTGTCTCATTTCTTTCTTTAGTTTTGTCAGTTTTTGCTTTAGATATTTTAAGGTTCTGTTGTTAGCCCTATTGTGTATATGTATTGATGATTGTTTCTTTCTTTAAAAAAGTAGGTCAGTTTTTCTTTATTGGTAAGCAGGCAGGTGGTAGGCAAGTCAGGATGCTGGGGAGCAGCTGAGGAGAGGGTTCTGCAGTTGCCATCACAGTATATAATTGCTGTATCTTCTTGATGAATTGACTCTTATTATTATATAATTATTTTATGTAAATTATTATTTATCATTATTCTTCTTTGTCTCTTGTAACAAGTTTTTTCTTAAAGTCTCTTTTGTCTGATATTAGTATAGCTGCTACGGCTCTCTTTTGGTTACTGTTTGCAGGCAATATCTTTTTCTATCCTTCCACTTTTAACTTATATGTCTTTTTGAATCTAAAGTGAGTCTTTTGTAGAAAGTCTGTAGTTAGATCATTTTTTTAAAAATCCATCTGCCAATCTGTGCCTAAGTCTCTGACTTAGGGTGGTTCAACTTAAAATTTTTTTTCTTTTACAATGGTACAGAAGTGGTACACATTCAGTAAAAACTACCTCAAATTTTGATCTTTTCTGGGCTGGTGATACTTGGTCCAATACCCTCTTGTGTTGCTGGATAGTGGCAGTGAGCCACAGTTTTCAGTCAGCATGCAATCACAAGGGTAAACAACCAATACGCTTACAACCATTCTATACCCATATTACCATTCTGTTTTTCAATTTCAATATAGTATTCAGTAAATTATGAGATATTCAGTGCTTTACTGTAAAATAAGCTTTGTGTTAGATAATTTTGGCCAACTGTAGGCTAATATAAGTGTTCTGAGCACATTTAAGGTAGGCTAGACTAAGCTATGATGTTCAGCAAGTTAAGTGTATTAAATGCATTTTTGGCTTAACAGTATTTTCAACTTGGTATAGGTTTATTGGGATGTAACCCCATTGTGAGTTGAGGAACATTTCTATTTTATTTCTCAAATTCTCCATTACTGTCTTCTTTTTTGTTAGATATTTTCCAGTGTACCATGTTGATTCCCTTCTCATTTTTTTATCATGTATTTTTTAGTTATTTTCTTAGTTGCTCTGGGGATTATAATTAACATCCTAATTCATAGCAGTCTAGTTTAAATTAATGCCAGATTAGTTGCAACAGTATATAAAAATCTTGCTGCTGTATAGCTCCATTCCCCCCCTTTATGTTGTCATTGTCACAAATTGCTTCTTTATACATTGTGTACCCATCAACATAGAGTTATAATTATTTTTTTATATTATTTCTATATGGATTTGAGTTTCTGTCTGGTGTTCTTTCATTTTCAGCCAGAAGGACTCTGTATAGTATTTCTTGTAGAATAGATCTAGCAATGAATTCTGTTTATCTGGGAATATCTTAATTTCTGCTTCATTTTTGAAGAATACTTTCGCCAAATTCACAGTTCTTGGTTGGCAGTATTTTTTCTTTCAGCAATTTGTGTATGTTATCCTATCACTTTCTGGCCTTTGAGAACCAATGAATGAATGAGTAAATGAATAAATACACACAAACATGCGTGTGTGTGTGTGTGTGTGTGTGTGTGTGTGTGTGTGTGTGTGTAAAATCTCATTTTTACCTCTCCATTGGTATGCTGGTAAATGTTTAGTGACTGGCTTTCCAGGAAAGAAAATGTATGCACATATATGCATACATGTTTATTATAAAGTTGCTGATATAAAGGATGTATAGTACACCATTTATAAATAATAATAAAATGTAGAATACTCTTTTTTTTTTTTTTTTTTCAGTTTTACTTATTTAAGTAATCTCTACACCCAGTGGGGGGCTCAAACTCATAATCTGGAGATCAGGAGTTGCATGCTCTTTCAACTCAGCCAGGCAGGTTCCCCCAAATGGTACTCTTTATTGTAAATCTGTAGCCAACTAAGTCTTACAGAAAGCTTTCATTGATTTGATTTTTTTATGGAGATTAATTTCACATAATAAAATTCACCATTTAAAAGTGAACAATTCAGGGGCACCTGGGTGGCTCAGTTGGTTGAGCATCCAACTCTTGATTTTGGCTTCAGGTCATGATCCCAGAGTTGTGTGATCGAACCTCGCATTGAGCTCCATGCTGAGCATGGAGCCTGCTTGGGATTTTTTTTCTCTCTCCTTCTGCCTCTCTCCCCTGCTCTTTCTCTCTTTCTAAAAATAAATAAATAAATAAAAATAATAAAAGTGAACAATTCAGTGCAGTTAGGACATTCACAATGTTGTCAACCACTACTTGTATCTAGTTCCAAAACATTTTTACTACCCTAAAAGGAAACTCATTAAAGAGTTGCTCCCTTTCCTCTCCCCCTGCAAAGACCCTGGCAACCACCAATCTGTGTTCTGTCTCTATCGATTTACCTATTTTGGATATTGCATATAAAATGGAATCATATGATACATGATCTTTTTGGTCTGGCTTTTTCACTTAGCATAATAGGTTCAAAGTTCATTTGCTTTGTAGCATGTATCTGTACTTCATTCCTTTTCATGGTGGAGTAATATTCTGTTGTATGTATACACCACAATCTGTTTATCCTTTTATCTGTTGGTGGACATTTGGGCAGTTTCTACCTTTTGATTATTGTAAATTGTGCTGCTATGAACATGTATATCCATACTTTTTTTTTTTTTTGGTACCAGTTTTCAGTTTTTTGGGGCATATACCTAAAAATGAAATTGCTGGGTCGTGTGGTAATACTGTGTTTAATTTTTTAAAAATTTTTTTTTTTTTAACGTTTATTTATTTTTGAGACAGAGAGAGACAGAGCATGAACGGGGAAGGGGCAGAGAGAGGGAGACACAGAATCCGAAACAGGCTTCAGGCTCTGAGCTGTCAGCACAGAGCCCCACGCGGGGCTCGAACTCACAAACCGCGAGATCATGACCTGAGCCGAAGTCGGCCGCCCAACCGACTGAGCCACCCAGGCGCCCCCTGTGTTTAATTTTTTGAGGAACCACCGAACTGTTTCTTCGTAGTTGCTGAACCATTTTACATTCTTACCACCAACATATGAGGTTTTTCGTTATTTTAATTTTGCTAAACTTATGTATCCTTATCTAACCTATGGAATTGTTTGGCAAAATCACACTACCAATTAGCATTTGATTGCTATCCAGTTCAAAAGAAGTTGCTAACCTCATGGTGAACAAGTACTATTTTAACATGAATGCTGATTGATATTTTTGCTTATGTTAACAAGTGTGATGAAAATGAAACAACAAAGGCATATTTTTTAAATTGAAGTATAATTAATGTAAAATATCCTGTTAGTTACAGGTGTACATTATAGTATTTTAGTATTTTTACACATTATGAAATAAGTCCCACAATATGTCTAGTTACCATCTGTCACCATACACAAAGGTATGTGTGTATGTCTTTATATGTGGGCTGTCTTTCCCTCCTGGAGGTTCTTATCCAGGACTCAGTTCTGTTGCCTCCTGTTTCATTGATGCCTTCTCTCACATCTGGTCTGAGTTAACTTCCCTCTACTTTATCACCTACTTATTCATCATCATTTCACCCAGTGTAGTTTCTTCATAACTCCTAGTATTATCAGAAATTATTCATGTATTTGCTTGCATGTTAATTGTCCTTTACTCCACTAGACCATAAACTCCAAGAGAACAGGGACCTTGTCTCTTGTTCCCCACTGCCTGGAACAGTGACTAACATATAGTAGGTATCAATAAATATTTGCTGAATGAAAGAATGAATACTCTAAATAAAAGATAAAAATGGCTTCCTTACACATGGCTTTATCAAATTCTCTTCTTTATTGTAATCCTTATTAGATAGAAAAATATATAATCTTACAGGTTTTTAAAACTTGTTTATATTTGGATTAGTTCGCAAATTCTGTTTGTTCTTGGATTTTAGATCTTGGACTATATTGTAACTGTCATGATGAAAATATTTATCATCTATAAGTGAACCTTCTTGATTAGAACTTCAACACAAACCTGTCTCATGCTGAATTCTATATTATAACAGATTCTGTAATGATTAATTGCCTTATAGTATATTTAAAATTAAGGGGAGAAAGTATGCTAAGAATTAGGTTTTGAAGAAGGTATAATAATGTAATATTTGATGATTTTTTTAACCAAAAAATCTTGAAGGTAAAATGACATTGAATCGAAGAATTTGTTTTACTAAGACTTTAGAAGTGCTTTTTATCAGTGTAAAATGCCTCTGTAACGATTGTGTTATAGTGGCAAAGTATAAGAAAATTGTTTCTTTTTCTTTTGTTGAATTACCTTTTTAAATTGATAAATTATCTTTTGTTTTTAAAGTTTATTTATTTTTGAAAGAGAGAGAGCATGCACATGAGAGCATGAGCATGGGGTAGGGGCAGTGAGACCCAGGACTCTGAACTCAATCTTAAGCAGGCTCCACGCTCAGTGTGGGGCTCAGACTTGCAAACCATGAGATTATGACCTGAGCTAAAATCCAGTTGGATACTTAACTGACTGAGCTGCCCAGGTGCCCCAAGTTGATAAATTATCATACCAGAGTACATTTTAACTTTCAATGATTAATGCAGAAAGCATTGGGTGAATAGATTTATAACTCTCCAAAATAAAGCTTTTGGAGAGTTAAAAATAGAAATAGAAGAATTTTTTTCCTGTAATGAACTATGCTTTTTGGATGTCATTTTTAAAATTTTAACACCAAACCTAATATCCTTATCTCTTCCACATTTAGGTTCGATTAGTGATAGTGGATGGTATTGCTTTTCCTTTTCGTCATGACCTAGATGACCTCTCCCTTCGTAGTCGATTACTAAATGGTCTAGCCCAGCAAATGATCAGCCTTGCAAATAACCACAGATTAGCTGTAAGTATTATTAGTCAAGAGAACTTTATAATGAAGTCAAGATTGTATAACATAGTAATGTCTAGAAATAGCAAAATAGAATTTGACTAAAAGCAAATAATGCAGACACAGTTTTGAATGTAGTTTTGGTTTGATTTCTGGAAAAAATTAATTCTAGACATAAATGTTTCTATCAGTTTTCCTAGAGAATAATAAGCATAATCAAGATGCTGTATTTTATTTTTATTTATTTATTATTTATTTATTTATTTTTGTTTTATTTTTTAAATTTACATCCAAGTTAGTTAGCATATAGTGCTATGATGATTTCAGGAATAGATCCCTTAATTCCCCTTACCCATTTAGCCCACCCATCCCCCCGCACAATCCCTCCAGTAACCCTCTGTTTGTTCTCCATATTTAAGAGTCTCTTATGGTTTTGTCCCCCTCCCTGTTTTTATATTATTTTTGCTTCCCTTCCCTTATGTTCATCTGTTTTGTCTCTTAAAGTCCTTATATGAGTGAAGTCATATATTTGTCTTTCTCTAACTAATTTCACTTAACATAATACCCTCCAGTTCCATCCCCGTAGTTGCAAATGGCAAGCTTTCATTCTTTTTGTTTGCCGAGTAATAATCCATTGTATATATATACCACATCTTCTTTATCCATTCATCCATCGATGGACATTTGGGCTCTTTCCATACTTTGGCTATTGTCGATGGTGCTGCTATAAACATGGGGGTGCATGTGTCCCTTCAAAACACCACACCTGTATCCCATGGATAAATGCCTAGTAGTGCAATTGCTGGGTCCATAGGGTAGTTCTATTTTTAGTTTTTTGAGGAACCTCCATACTGTTTTCCAGAGTGGCTGCACCAGCTTGCATTGCTACCAACAATGCAAAAGAGATCCTCTTTCTCCACATCCTTGCCAACATCTGTTGTTGCCTGAGTGGTTAATGTTAGCCATTCTGACAGGTGTGAGGTGGTATCTCATTGTGGTTTTGATTTGTGTTCCCCTGATGATGAGTGATGTGGAGCATTTTTTCATGTGTCGGTTGGCCATCTGGATGTCATCTTTGGAGAAGTGTGTATTCATGTCTTTTGCCCATTTCTTCACTGGATTATTTGTTTTTTGGGTGTTGAGTTTGATAAGTTCTTTCTAGATTTTGGATACTAACCCTTTATCTGATATATCATTTGCAAATATCTTCTCCCATTCCATAGATTGCCTTTTAGTTTTGCTGATTGTTTCCTTCACTGTGCAGAAGCTTTTTATTTTGATGAGGTCCCAAGAGTTCATTTTTGCTTTTGTGTCCCTTGCCTCCAGAGACGTGTTGAGTAAAGTTGCTGCAGCTGAGGTCAAAAGGTTTTTGCCTGCCTTCTCCTCTAGGATTTTGATGGCTTCCTATCTTACATTTAGATCTTTCACCCATTTTCAGTTTATTTTTGCGTATGGTGTAAGAAAGTGTTCCAGGTTCATTTTTCTGCATGTTGCTGTCCAGTTTTCCCAGCACCGCTTGCTGAAGAGACTATCTTTATTCCATTGGATATTCTTTCCTGCTTTGTCAAAGATTAGTTGACCATACGTTTGTGGGTCAATTTCTGGGTTCTCTATTCTGTTCCATTGATCTGAGTGCCTGTTTTTGTGCCAGTACCATACTGTCTTGAAGATGCCATGTTTTAAAATGGACTTGTTTGATAAAGAAATACTACCTTTGGTAATTGCAATGTTGGGTTTTTCTTGTCTAAATATACCTGATTTTTTGGGAGGCAGCTGAGTGGCTGAATCAGTTGAATGTCCAACTTCAGTTCAGGTCAGAATCTCATGTTTCATGAGTTCGAGCCCTGCATCAGGCTTGCTGCTGTCAGTGCAGAGCCCTCTTCGAATCCTCTGTTCCCCCCCTCCCCCCCATCTTCTCTCTCTCTCTCAAAAAAATAAACATATAAAAAAATGTTTTTTTGGGGCGCCTGGGTGGCGCAGTCGGTTAAGCGTCCGACTTCAGCCAGGTCACGATCTCGCGGTCCGTGAGTTCGAGCCCCGCATCAGGCTCTGGGCTGATGGCTCAGAGCCTGGAGCCTGTTTCCGATTCTGTGTCTCCCTCTCTCTCTGACCCTCCCCCGTTCATGCTCTGGCTCTCTCTGTCCCAAAAATAAATAAACGTTGAAAAAAAAAAAAAATGTTTTTTTGAGAGACAGAGCATGAGTGGGGGAGGGGCTGAGAGAGGGAAACACAGAATCTGAAGCAGGCTCCAGGCTCCGGGCTGTCAGCACAGAGCCTGACGTGGGGCTTGAGCTCACAAACTGTGAGATCATGACCTGAGCCCGTTGAACATTTAACTGACCAAGCCACCCAGGCACCCCTAAAAAAAATATTTTTAAATAAATATGCTTGATGTTTTTCAGGTAAGCTCTTTTAACATCCCCAGTTTTCTTTTACTCTGGGCCTTTATTAGTACGTGTTGTATAATCACAGACCCAGACCAATAGAAAATTTACGTAGTGTGAATAACCTGGATGATTGGAGATGGAGCTAACTCTTCTAGATTTCAAATATGAGGTTAGACAAACATAAGTTCGGAAGTGAAGACATAAAAAGGAGTGAGGTAACCATCTTTTTTTTTTTTTTTTTTTTTTTTTTTTTTTGGACTGTTTGCCATCACTTTCCACTTCTGCAACCCCATGCCACTTTCTCACACAAATACACACACTTGTCCAGGAGGGAGATGGGAAAAGAGTAAACTGCTTAATTTTTTTGTACTTACCCTAATTAGAGAGTCTTTAGCACATATCCATGATACAAGTAGATAAAGAACTCCTTGATGAAATCATTTCAAAACATCTTTTTTTTTTTGGAGTTTTTATTTATTTATTTTTGCCATATACCAAAAAGCATAGTGTCCTGTGTTTGAATTATTGTCATTAATTTGTAATTTAGCATTCTGTTAATATCAGTGAAGAGTGCGCAGTAGGGGGCACTCAAGACTATTGGGTTGCATAGTTCCTTAGGGTTTTTTATTTTTGTTTTTTTAACAAATATTTTTGATTTTCTGACTAAATAACTAATCTAAACAGTGGAATACTATGCAGTGCTTAAGAAGAGTAATGTAAATATATAATGTAATGTAGTAGAGTAATGTAAATGTAGACATACTAGCACAGAACAAGATATATCCAGATATATGATTAAGTGAAAACATTCACGTCACGTTATAATATATTTTATGTGATCCCACTTTTGAGAAAAATAAAAATTATATATGTGCATTTATATTTACATGGACAAAAAGATCTGAAAGGATCAAAATGGTCATAATGACTACTTCTAGAAGTAGGATTTTGTAGGGCTGTGGACATACTTTCCCCTCTTACTTTATAAATTCTTCTTTGCTTGATTTTTAATTTCCAAGTTTCTATGTATAGAATCATGTGTGACCTTTGACAATAAATACATTTCACTGGGCGCCTGGGTGGCTCAGGTGGTTGAGTGACTTCGGCTCAGGTCATGATCTCAAGGTTCATGGGTTTGAGCCCCAGTCGGGCTTTGTGCTAATGGTACAGAGCCTGCTTCAGATTCTCCATGTCCCTTTCTCCCTGCCCCTTCCTCACTTTCGCAGGAGTACGCTTTCTTTCTCTCTCTCAAAAATAAACATCACAAAAAAATTTAAGGGGCACCTGGGTGGCTTAGTTGGTTGACCGTCCGACTTCAGCCCAGGTCATGATCTTGCAGTTCATGTGTTTGAAAATCATGATCTTGCAGTTGGTGAGTTTGAGCCCCACATTAGCGCAGAGCCCACCTCGGATCCTCTGTCTCTCTTTCTGCCCCTCTCTTTCCTTGTGTGTGCTTGCTCTCTCTCTCTCTCTCTCTCAAAAACATTAAAAAAATTTTTTTTAAATATATTTCACAATTTTTTTAAAGTTTATTTTTATTTTAGAGAGCGAGAGAGCAAGAGCATGAGCAGGGGAAGGGCAGAGAGAGAGGGAGAGAGGGAATACCAAGCAGGCTGTGCACTGTCAGCATGGAGCCTGACGCGGGCCTCAAACTGACAAACCACAAGATCATGACCTGAGCCAAGATCAAGAGTCGAATGCGTAACTGATTGAGCCCCCCAGGCACCCCTACATTTCACAATTTTAAGTTATATATGTTTTCTATTAAAAGTTTTAAGCTTTCTAAGTAGAAGGTAAGTAAATTATCTATTACCCAGAGATGATTATTGTTGAGTTTGGTATACATATTTTTCCAAACTTACCCTTTCTCTATATATGTATATGGACATATTTTTTTTTATTTTAAGGTTTTTTAAAATTTAGTTTTTAATGTTTGTTTATTTTTGAGAGAGAGACAGAGCATGAGTGAGGGAGGAGCAGAGAGAGAGGGAGACACAGAATCTGAAACAGGCTCCAGGCTCTGAGCTGTCAGCACAGATCCCTACATGGGGCTTGAACTCACAAACAGTGAGATCATGACCTGAGCTATAATTGGCCACTTAACCTATTGAGCCACCCATGGGCCCCTAAGATTTTGTTTAAAAGTGGGGCTCAGACTCACAACCCCTGTATCAAGAGTTGCATGCTCTATGGAAAGAGCCTAAATGTCCATCAACTGATGAATGGATAAAGAAATTGTGATTTATATACACAATGGAGTACTACAGGGCAATGAGAAAGAACGAAATATGGCCCTTTGTAGCAACGTGGATGGAACTGGAGAGTGTGATGCTAAGTGAAATAAGCCATACAGAGAAAGACAGATACCATATGTTTTCACTCTTATGTGGATCATGAGAAACTTAACAGAAACCCATGGGCGAGGGGAAGGGAAAAAAAAAAAAGAGGTTAGAGTGGGAGAAAGCCAAAGCATAAGAGACTCTTAAAAACTGAGAGCAAACTGAGGGTTGATGGGGGGTGGGAGGGGGAGGGTGGGTGATGGGTATTGAGGAGGGCACCTTTTGTGATGAGCACTGGGTGTTGTATGGAAACCATTTTGACAATAAATTTCATATATTGAAAAAAAAAAGAAAAAAAAAAGTTGCATGCTCTACCAACTGAGCCAACCAAACACCTTTATATAGACGTTTGGTTTGTTTTTTTTTTAACTTTCACTATTTTTTTTTAAGTTTATTTATTTATTTTGAGAGAGAGAGAGAAAGAGAGAGCCCACGTGTGCAAACAGGAGAGGGACAAATAAAGAGGGAGAGAGAAAATCCCAAGCAGGCTCCAGGCCCAGCACAGAGCCCAATGTGGGGCTCAGTCTCAATGACCATGAGATCATGAGTTGAACTGAAATCAAGAGTCGGACACTGAAGGGACTGAGCCACCCAGGTGCCCCAAAAAAGTAACTTTTCTTAGGCTTTTCTGATACCTTAGGACAGATTAATTTGGTGCACGAAGTAAATCAAGATAAAGCACACATGCTTACAGACACAGTTCAAAGCTATGGCAGCTTGATGCTAAGATGCTGAGTATTGTTCCTAGGGGAAGGAGCTTGGTGATGCTGCTCTCCCTGTCTGGGTGCTCTCTGCCTCTATAATGGTTCACTGCAAAACAAATGCTGAATGCTGTATTTGCTTTTTGCTTTTTTTTTTTTTTCCATAAAAGTGTGAATCCTCTTTGGATTTATTTTGGTTAGCAAAAACAGGTACTAATATAGGTCTTTCATAAAAGTGAAATGGCATAACAGGAACTTTTGAAAATCAGGAGATACCTGTACTCTGTAAACCAGTGCTGTCTGATAGTACTTTTCTGCGAAGATGAAAATGCTCGGTGTAATATAGCAGTTGCATAGCTATTGAGCACTTGAAAAATGGTTAGTGCTACTAAGGAACTGAATGTCTAATTTTAATTTAATTTTTTAAAGAGTGTTTTTAAAAAAAATGTTTATTATTTTTCAGAGAGAGCACGAGCAGGGGAAGGGGAGAGACAGAGAGGGAGACAGAGAATCCCAACAGGCTCTGAGCTATCAACCATAGAGCCTGGTGTGGGGCTTGAACCCAGAAACTGTGAGATCATGATCTGAGCTGAAATCAAGAGTCAGATGCTTAACTGACTGAGCCATCCAGGGGTCCCAGATTTTAATTTAATTTTTAAAAGCTCTATGTGTAGCTAATGGCTGCAGAATTGGACGGTGCACCTCTAACCAAAAAGTGGTGGTATAAATAAATATCCCAGTTACTAGAGTTTAAACACTTGGTAGTCTGTAAAGGGTATTATTCAGCATGTTGGGGATGCCAGTTAATCCTATATTTCAGGTAATTATCAGTTTACATTCCGCTTAGCTTGTTCTAAGATGCATGGCATGAGGTAGTACATGGGGAAGCCATTGTGGCACTAAAAGGAAGAGGAGCTAGAAGAAAATGTGTCATCCAGTTGGCGGCTAATTGAAATCTAGATGGAGCACAGATTTCTCCTTTGTAGACAAATAAAAATACCACTGCAGTGGGAATAGCCAAACAGCCTTTTCTTTCTCCATTTTCTTATGGAACTGATGACTTTTTCAGAACAGGTACCTTTTTTCATTGCTTTTCATAGAAGTTCTTTATCAGTTTCAGCTTGCAATTGTATCTGTCATATTTCTGGTGGGAAGGTCTGTATTGGAAGAATATTTAAAAGAACTCTTTCTGGAGAATTTGGGGCTGGGAAGTGCCAGATAATCTTTTACTGCATTAAGTCAGCTTTAAACACTCATTTTCTCTACTTTAAAATTACTGTCCTTCATTTTGAGGTAAGGGAAACAAAAACAAAAATAAATTATTGAAACTACATCAAAGTAAAAAACTTCTGCCCAGCAAAGGAAACCAATGAAACTAAAAGACAGCCTACTGAGTGGGAAAAGATACTTGTGAATGATATAACCAATAAGGAGTTATCCAAAATATATAAAGAATTTATACAACTCACTGCTTACAGGGCAGAATAAATGTCTTTTGGGTTAGGGCAGTATAAAGAAAATTAAAAAATTTATACAACTCAATACCAAAAAACACTGAATAATCCAGTTAATAAATAGGCAGAAGACCTGAACACATATTTCTCCAAAGAAGACATACAAATTGCCAACAGACACATGAAAAGATGCTCAGCATCACCAATCATCACGGAAATGCAAATCAAAACCACAGTGAGATATCACCTCATACCTGTCAGAATGACTAAAATCAAAAACACAAGAAACAGCAAGTGTTGGTGAGGTTGTAAAGGGAAAGGAGTCCTCAAGCACTATTGGTGGGAATGCAAATTGGTGTGGCCGCTATGAAAAACAGTATGGAGGTTCCTGAAAAATTAAAAATAGAAGTAATGTGATCCAGTAATCACACTACTGGGTATTTACCCAAAGAATAAGAAAACACTAATTCAAAAGGATATATGCACCCCCATGTTTATTGCAGTATTATTTACAATAGCCAAGATATGGAAGCAACCCAAGTATCTAAGGAAGGTGTGTGTGTGTGTGTGTGTGTGTGTGTGTGTGTGTGTGTGTGTGTGTATGTATATAATTGTTGAATGACTATATTGTACACCTGAAGCTAATATAATACTATGTTAACTATACTGGAATTAAAAAATAGAGGGGTGCCTGGGTGGCTCAGTCGGTTAAGTGACTTCAGCTCAGGTCATGATCTCACAGTTCATGAGTTTGAGCCTGGCATCAGGCTCTCCACTATTAGTACAGAGCCTGCTTTGTTTTGTTTTGTTTCTCTTAAAATGTTTTAATGTTTATTTACATTTGACAGAGAGAGCATGAGCAGGGGAGGGGCAGAGAGAGGGAGACACAGAATCTAAAGCAGGCTCTAGGCTCTGACCCGTCAGCACAGAGCCCAATGCAGAGCTCAAATTCATAAACCGTAAGATCATGACCTGAGCTGAAGTTGAATGCTCAACCGACTGAGCCACCTAGGTGCCCCAGTGCAGAGACCACTTTGAACCCCCATCTTTCCCTCTCTCTCTGCCCCTCCCCAGCTCATATTCTCTCTTTCTCAAAAATAAACATTAACAAAAATTTTTAATTAAATAAATAAATTTAATTTAAAATACCAAAAAGAATAAAATTGCTCTCCTTCAAACCATGGAATCTTTTCTGTAAGTCACTATTTAATCCAAAAGAATTAATAATATTTTTAGCCTTGAGGGCCATCTTTGAATAAAGTAACACCTATATCTATTATCAGCAGACGAGTATAGTCATAATTTGGAGTCATTTGACCTGATTACTGGGTTTCATTTTTTCCCACTTCTTCTGTATTTTCTTTATGATTTTAGGTCTTTTCTCATAATTTTTGCTTCAGTTTTTTTTTTCCTATAAAACCAGAAATGGTAATAACTGTATTTGTCTTTTTCCTGAAGAGGAAACAGTGAGTATTTATTAAGTATGTCACACTCTTTTGATTAAATATATTCTAGAGAGGCAACAGTGGTTAAAAAAAAAAAAAAAAAAGACTCAATCTTTGTAAGCTTCTGATTTCTCATGTGTTAAACTGGAATAATAATAATACTTCATTCATGTAGTAGTTGTGAAGGCTAAATAAGATAATGAAGGTAAAGCACTTAGCATAGCTTCTGATATTTATTAAGTACTCAATAAATGTTTATTACCACTACTGATATTGCTACTGTTGGTCTGGTGGATTCTATTGGCTTATCCAAAACTTAATTTTTAAAAGTGAGGTTTTTCCAATACTCCCATTTAGGAAGTTTTTATACATGGTCTCTTGAGACCTTTATGTATTATGTATTATCTATTTTTATTCTTCCATTTTCACAATTAGAACTTTGTTCTTGTCTGTTAAAAATGTTTATGTTCAATAGAACCTGTTTTCAGATAATTAGTCATTTTAATGGGTAAATTTTTAAGAATTTATCAGAAAAGTTTTCATTACCTAAATATGTTTTTCTTTAAGTTGTATTCAGAATAGTAAAGTCACAGGACTATTTGATAATTTGGGGGAGAGACTCACCTAATTTTCTCACCTTTTGTAGGTACTTTTAACTAATCAGATGACAACAAAAATTGATAGAAATCAGGCCTTGCTGGTTCCTGCATTGGGTGGGTAATTAATCAGATAAGATTTTTTAATTTTTTAAAGTTTATTTATTTATTTTGAGAGAGAAAGAGTGTGTGTGAGTAGGGGAGGGCCAGAGAGAGAATCCCAAGCAGGCTTCACTCAGTGCAGAGTCTGACATGGGGCTCAGCCTTAAGAACTGTGAGATCGTGACCTGAGCCAAAATCAAGAGTCAGATACTTAACCAACTAAACCACCCAGGCACCCCGCATTTTTAATTTAACACAGTTTTTTCTACCTCTTTCATTTGATGCTTGTTGAGTACTGTAGGTTCCATGAAAGCAGAGATTGTATCTGTCTTCCTCACTGACAAGTGAGCATGGAGCACAGTGTCCTTAGACACTGACTCATCCTTTCAGTTATTTAACAAACATTTATTGAGCATCTACTATTCGGCAACCATTGTGTCAGGTACTGTGCATATCAGTATTCATAAGATGACTCTTGCCCTCAGAAAGTCTTAGGCAGTAAGAAGGGTAAATCCATTTAAATACTGATCACACTACTGTGAATAGACTTATGATTTTTCCTAACCTCAGTCATGGTTTTGTTAGGACACAGTGTTTCGAGATTGTTTTGTACTAAATTCTTTAAGAATATTCTGTCCGAGTTTTTGCTTTTCTTCTGATAGCCGGAAATATGTTAGTAAGTGTGATAAGGAAGATTGACAAATATGTTGACTCAAACTATAAAGTTTTTTGAAAGCAAATAAAGGATAATGATCTGCAGTATTTCCATAGATAGGTAAAAATCTATTAATCTCAAGTTGCCACCCATATACAAGGGATTTTGAAAGTGTAAGTATATTCTTGTGTTAAATTAGGTAAAATAAAACTGTTTTGGTCAGAGGCATTCTGAAAGACTTCTAACCTTGTCAGTAAGGTAATATACAGTTGTTCTGTTCTTGTTCCCACTAGGGGAAAGCTGGGGACATGCTGCTACAATACGGCTAATCTTTCATTGGGACCAAAATCAAAGGTCAGTATAGAAACAAGTTAATAATTTTGAATATTGGGTTAATTACACGAACAGTTATGTTTTCTTAGATCTACTCCAGTGGATGAAATCTACAGTGCCCCCATGAACTAAAGCTTTTGTTGCCTTGTTCTCTATCACCTAGAGAAATCATAGAAACATATTGTTAAACTACACATTTAGCTAACATAGGAAATGCTTTGGAATATTTAAATGATGGGGTGCACCTGAAATGAGTAGGTGGCCAAGGAATGCTACCTTCTAAAGCTCTTTGAAACCAAGTGCCATTTATTAGTCTTGCAGAAGGAGGTGGGTACTCTCTGTTCCTAGAAGGGATTGAAAGAAGAATAAAACCAGGACAAAAGGAAAACTTTGAGGTTAGCTTTAGGCCAATTTATGTGGAAAATAGGATGGTTTTTCTTAGTTGCTTAATATATTTTGGGTATGAAATTGTGTTTATTTTTGTTTTCTTTTGTATTTTGCTATCCTACTTTTGTTATCCAGTTACTTACCTGCCTTTCACAAGTATTGTTCTTTAAAATAAAACTATGGCAGCGTGAAACCTTTGTATTTGTTTTTAAAGCTGCTGAGCAAGTGAACAAACCAGCTTTCATTTTCTTTAAAATAGGCAAATGAAAGCTGTGGAGTCTTTTATTATACACTTCTAGAAATGTCAGATTTATGCAGCTTCTCTGCTTTGAGATTAATTGGTATAACTGAGAGAACTTCGTTTGGAAGTGCTCTAATGAATGGGGGGAGAGTGAGACAGCAGGTGGGCAAAGATGAAAAAAAAGAGTTGCTTAAATATAAATCAGGTCTGGTCAGTGATATTGTCTAGTTCTTTATCTACATTTCTCTGTTCTCCAAACTGAAAAAAATCATGCCTGACCAAAATTAGGTTTTACTTAACTCTGAACTCATAGCAGAATTTATTACTTTTATATACATCTTTTGAAACTAATTCACATGGTTTGTGTCCCTTTTAAAAATGGCATTTCCAAAGAGCTCAGGTAACTCTCCTCCCCCCCTCATCCCCCATAATACATAGTGCTTTACAATTAACTTCCATCCCCCAGTTCTGTAAATAAGTCATTGTATTCTGGATCACAAAAGGAATTCTTTCCTTGGCAACAAACTCTATTGTAAACATTTGGCAACAGTTCTGCAGATGAGAATCTTATGAACATATTACTTGTATTTTCTCAGATTTAGGTGTTCTGTAAAGTACATCCCACTGTTAAATGTTTTTAGGAATTCCCATTTTAAATGGCCACTTTTATTCTACTATTAAATATTCACTAATAGAATACATCTAAAAAATAAAAATAATACAAGCAAAGCAAGATGTTTCAGTCTTTTTGTTTGGGGTCTTTTTGTTTTTTAAGATGCTCCATCTTTTTTTTTTTCTTTAATGTTTATTTATTTTTGAGAGAGAGAGCAGAGGAGGGGCAAAAAGAGAGAGAGACACAGGATCCAAAGCAGGCTCCGGCCCAACACGGGGCTCAAACTCACTGTGAGATAATGACCTGAGCTGAAGTCGGATGCTTAACTGGCTGAGACACCCAGGTGCCCCAAAGATGTTTCCTCTTTTAATGCACTCATTGGAAGGAGATGTTTGCCTTCTTTGTCAGATTGTAGAAGTTAGCATTGGTTAGGTACCCATGAGATCAGAAGAT
This sequence comes from Puma concolor, assembly GCF_028749965.1. NCBI lineage: Eukaryota > Metazoa > Chordata > Mammalia > Carnivora > Felidae > Puma > Puma concolor. Next base: position 29,710,092 of record NC_141680.1, on the reverse strand, counting down.
TATGCTTACTTTTTAGGAGTTAGCCATTTTATGACTTCCAGCTTCTTACTGATCCTTTCCAAGAAATTGGAGAATGGTGTAGAACACTTGACAATGAATTAGATGGATTTAGGGGAAATCTGTTCCATAAGTTTTTTCTATATCCCAGACTATTATTTTAGTGACTACTTGCTGATACTAGGTATTTAACTGGGCAGTTTTTGTATACAACATTTCCTTCAATAATCCCTTCGATAATTTTTTGAGGGATCTATACTTACATAGAAGTGAGAATACCAAGGCTGCCCAGAAAGATTAATTAAGTAGTAAATAATAGCTACCACTTATTGAATATTTATTAACTATCCTTTACTAAGCATTATGTGTATGTATATATAATACTTCATTTTATTTTCCAAATAACTCTATGAAATAAGTAGTAGTATCCAAAGTTTATAGCTGACTCTATAATAGTCTCTTTTCCTATAATTGCTGTTTCTAGAATGTAATTATAGTATTGTGTTGATTGCCAGCAAATCTGAAAGTATAGCTCTTATCTTCCTTTTTAGATAAAATCCTTTTTCTCCCAACTGTTTTTTTCTCCCCAGCTAGATATATATGTAAGTAATTTGCATACTCTATTATGATCAGAATAAGTTGACCTCATTTAGTAGAATTAAAATAGTTTTGTTCTTCATTGTTTAAAACCAGTTATCTTTAAGTCATTAAAGTTGCATGAAGTCTTGTATGTGTTTTAACATTTAGTTTATCTTGAAAGGATGAAAATAGAAATTCACACTGGGGAAAAATAGTTATAAAAATGAACACTTCCAGTTAGAGTAGAAAACTAAAAACCTTGACTAGCCAAATTTATATTGAGAATTGAACTTAAGTGTCCTATCTTATGCTTCAGTCCCCATCTTTTAACCAGAAACCCCTTTTACCCTCTAACAATGAAATAACATTCCAACAGTTATTCAAATAAATACTTTTATCTCTGTCCTGTATATTGTGTGGGATTTCCTCCAAATTTCATATTCATGATAATATGAGGCTGAGATTTTTCAGAATTATATCACTTTTTGCCAGAAAGATCTGGTGGTAGAGTGGAGTAATACATCAACACCCCCACATAGTGTTTCATATGTGTGCTCAGCTTTAGAGCACAAATTGTGCTTCTGTCTTATTTCTTCCTGACCCAAACTGTGTAGTTCAGCCATATGTTAAGCTTCATCTTAGCTGGGGCCATGAGCCAAGTGATTCTTTGGTTTAGTTTGTTGTTTAAAAAGATCTCTTGAGATGCAGATATGAAATATAAAATTTTATTTTTACCTAGAAATTAGAGGAAAATTTTCACCCTGAATATTTAATGCCTACTTGACTTTAGGATTTTTAATAAACATGTAAATGCTTCTGAAAAGCTCATTTACTTTTTAATAATTTTCTCAGAAAATTCAGATGTATTGGGTATCTTTTTGGACATATTGTGATATGACGTGATTTAGATAATTTTTCAGAAGGTTAGCTAATTTTTATTGAATCAAAAAGAATGATTTTTTAACAAGACAGGTTAAAATACACCATACCTCTCTTTTTATATATATATATATATACACACACACACACACACACACGTATGTATATATACATGTACATGTACATGTACATGTGTGCACACATATGTATATATATACATATACTTAAAAAATATACATATACTTAAAAAAATAAAAATAAAAGTAAAAAGTATACTTATATATACTTTTATACTTATAAAGTAAAAAGTATATATACATATACTTAAAAAAATAAAAATAAAAGTAAAAAAAATACATATATATATAGACACATATATGAACACACACATATGTATATGTGTATACATATATATGTATATACATATATGTATATACATATGTGTGTGTTCATATATGTGTCTATATATATATGTTTTTTTTTTTTTTTTACTTTTATTTTTATTTTTTTAAGTAATCTCAGTGCCCAAAGTGGGCCTCTAACTCATGACTCAGAGGTCAAGAATCCCATGCTCAGGGGGCTGGGTGGCTCAGTTGGTTAAGTGTCTGACTTAGCTCAGGTCACGATCTCACGGTTTATGGGTTTGAGCCCTGCACTGGGCTCTGTGTTGACAACTCAGAGCCTAGAGCCTGGAGCCTGCTTTGGATTCGGTGTCTCTCTCTCTCTCTCTGCCCCTCCCCCACTCATGCTCTGTTTTTCTCGGTCTTTTTTTTTTTTTTTTTTTAATTTTAAATTTTATTTTTTAAAATTTACATCCAAATTAGTTAGCATATAGTGAAACAATGATTTCAGGGGTAGATTCCTTAGTGCCCCTTAACCCATTTAGCCCATCCCCCCTCCCACAACCCCTCCAGTAACCCTCAGTTTGTTCTCCATATTTATGAGTCTCTTCTGTTTTGTCCCCCTCCCTGTTTTTATATTAGTTTTGTTTCCCTTCCCTTATGTTCATCTGTTTTGTCTCTTAAAGTCCTCATATGAGTGAAGCCATATGATTTTTGTCTTTCTCTGACTGACTAATTTCAATTAGCATAATACCCTCCAGTTCCATCCATGTAGTTGCAAATGGCAAGATTTCATTCTTTTTGATTGCCGAGTAATACTTCATTGTATATATATACCACATCTTCTTTATCCATTCATCCGTCGATGGACATTTGGGCTCTTTCCATACTTTGGCTATTGTCAATAGTGCTGCTATAAACGTGGGGGTGCATGTGTCCCTTTGAAACAGCACACCTGTATCCCTTGGATAAATGCCTAGTAGTGCAATTGCTGGGTCATAGGGTAGTTCTATTTTTAGTTTTTTGAGGAACTTCCATACTGTTTTCCAGAGTGGCTGCACCAGCTTGCATTGCCACCAGCAATGCAAAAGAGATCCTCTTTCTCCACATCCTTGCCAACATCTGTTGTTGCCTGAGTTGTTCATGACAGGTGTGAGGTGGTATCTCATTGTGGTTTTGATTTGTATTTTCCCAATGATGAGTGATGTGGAGGATTTTTTCATGTGTCGGTTGGCCATCTGGATGTCTTCCTTGAAGAAGTGTTTATTCATGTCTTTTGCCCATTTCTTCACTGGATTATTTGTTTTTTGGGTGTTGAGTTTGATAAGTTCTTTCTAGATTTTGGATACTAACCCTTTATCTGTTATGTCATTTGCAAATATCTTCTCCCTTTCTGTCGGTTGCCTTTTAGTTTTGCTGTTTGTTTCCTTCCCTGTGCAGAAGCTTTTTATTTTGATGAGGTCCCAAGAGTTCATCTTTGCTTTTGTTTCCCTTGCCTCCTGAGACGTATTGAGTAAGAAGTTGCTGTGGGCAAGATCAAAGAGGTTTTTGCCTGCTTTCTCCTCAAGGATTTTGATGGCTTCTTTTCTTACGTTTAGGTCTTTCATCCATTTTGAGTTTATTTTTGTGTATGGTGTAAGAAAGTGTTCCAGGTTCATTCTTCTGCATGTTGCTGTTCAGTTTTCCCAGCACCGCTTGCTGAAGAGACTATCTTTATTCCACTGGATTCTTTCCTGCTTTGTCAAAGATTAGTTGGCCATACGTTTGTGGGTCAATTTCTGGGTTCTCTATTCTGTTCCATTGATCTGAGTGTCTGTTCTTATGCCATCTTTCGGTCTTTCGAAAATAAATAAATGTTTTAAAAAATTAAAAAAAGAATCCCATGCTGTACCAACTGAGCCAGCCAGGTGCCCCAATTTTTCTGTTATATTTTGTATTAAAGTTAGAATTATCAACTCTAAAGCATTGTAAAAACTTATAATCTCAGTCCCTAATGCCATTCTTATATTACATATTACTCAGCAATTATTTCATTTTTGTATACAGTTGCAGTTACAGAGTATATGACATTTTGGATTCTGCCATTTTTGTCCTAAAAGTACAAACCTAAGACATTAAGCTAATGGACTGTGATCTCTGATTGCTTCTCTTTTGAATTGTGCCTGTGTGGAGGGGCAATTTCAAAATTTGAAGAGTAACAGATCATAAACCAAGATGTCCTTTTCGAATTTTCTTTGAAAACAAATTAGACTTTGCTTGCATCTTGGTCAGGGAGTGGCCTTCTGTGGCTTCCTCTGCCGTGGGCTATGTGGCCTAGCGTCCCTGTCCCTACCACCTGTGATCACACACCAAGGCCCGTAAGGGATTGGTGCCAAAGTTTCCATCAGCCTACAAGCAACAGCATGGCAGTCATCCTCTCCAGTGGCTCGCTCGTGGCCACCCATGACTAATACTGGTGCCTCCAGGGTTCCACTTCCAGTAAGAGGTCCTGCATAAGTGCAGAGTATCCTGGGGAAGCCATCCCTTACCACCCTGGTCTCCCCAAGGCTGACTTGGGTCAGTGGTAAGCAAGCTTCTTTTTTCAGGAAGTCTACTCTCCTGTTCATGGCTACAGTGTTGGAATTCCCAGGCCTCCAATGGCACGATCACCTGTGACTTGGCTCTGGAAACCATGAGGAAGCAGCCTGGTGGCCAGCCTGGCAAAGCCAACACAGCCCTGAGTGGCCACTACCAGCCACTAGGCTTTAGGAGACCCTAAGCTCATATCACAACCCCTACCCATCTTTCCCCTCCTCATAGACTAGGTAGGCTGCAGCAAGCAGAAGCAGTTGGGTTCTTTTATATCAAAACGGCAAAACACCAAAAAGGAAGTTGAGAGAACCCCACTCGTTACTTTCTAAGCCACACGCAAGGCATCTTGACATACCTTGTAACCTTGTGCCTTGCACCAAGTGGAAAATAAACTCCAAGCAGCCAATAAAAAAAAAAGAAAGAAAAATCAACATTATATTGTGTGGAAATTAATGAACCTTTTAACTCTGAGAGTTTGTGATTTTTCTCTGTTAGAAACTGCTATTTGTGCAGTTTTATCCATTTTTAAAAATTGTGGTAAATCTACCTGGCTCAGTCAGTAGAGCATGCCACTCTTGATTTTGGGGTTGTGAGTTCAAGCCCCATGTTGGACGTAGAGCTTACTTAAAAAAAAATTTTTTTAATAAAATTGTGGTAAATTGTACATATCATAAAATTCATCATTTTTTTCATTTAAGTGTACAGTTTAGTGACATGAAGTACACTCACATTATTGTGCAGTCATCACCACCATCCATCTCCACAGCTTTTCCTTCTTCCCCAACTGAAACTCTTCCCATTAAACACTGACTCCCTATTCTTCCCTCCCATCAGCTTGTGGCAACCACTATTCTACATTCTGTCTATGAATTTGACTACTCTAGGCACCTCATATAAGTAAAATGATACAATATTTGTCCTATTATGACTGGCCTTTTTTCACATAGCATAGTTTTCAATGTTCATCATAACACGTGACAAGAATTTCTTTCCTTTTTAAGACTAAATAATACTCCATTATGCATAGAAACCACTTTTTATGTTTCCATTCATCTGTCAGACACTTGGGTTGCTTCTATCTTTTGCCTATTGTGAATAAGTTATATCAGTTTTAAAGTGATTTTAAAAGGAACTTTAAAAGTTTTTGCTTAGGGCACCTGGCTGGCTCAGTCTGTAGAGCCGTGCTTCTTGATCTTGGGGTCATGAGTTTGAGTCCCAAGTTGGGCATAGAGAGCTTACTTAATTAAAAAATTTTTTAAATAATAAAATAAAAGCTTTTGTTGTATTTGTTTGCTGTTACAATATTTGAGCAAAGTTAATAAGAACTTAGAATTTTATTTCTAACTACTTTCAGCTTTTAGTTTTATATTACTTTGCATAGTACATGATAAAACTCTACCTAAACAGGGGTGCCTGGGTGGTTCAGTCAGTTAAGTGTCCGACCTCAGCTCAGGTCATGATCTCATGGTCTGTGGGTTTGAATTCCGCGTCAGGCTCTGTGCTGAAGCTCAGAGCCTGGAGGCTGTTTCAGGTGCTTCGGATTCTGTGTCTCCCTCCCTCTCTGCCCCTCCCCTGCTTTCTCTCTCTCTCTCAAAAATAAATAAACACTAAAAAATTTTTTGAATTCTGCCTAAACAGACCTTGTTCTTGTCATGACAGTGATTCTTCTGGACGTAATCATTTTGAAAGAATGTGTCTTCCTTGCTTATTTGTATTAGTATTGAGTATGTATTCCTCATTTATATCCCAAGAAATTGTCTTAATACTTCTATCATAACAAAAAATACATGATGACTGCAAAAAGTTGGAAAAATATAAACAAAAAAACTCCTTTTATCCTGTAATAACAGCTTAACTTTTTGACTGTGGTCTTCTACTAATTTTCCTGTCTATGTGTATTTACATACTTACTCATAAAGGTGGGATCATACAGCATAACTTTTACTTAATATATTATTAATGTTTTCCCATCTAATTAAATATTTTCTTCCACATTATTTTCTTAAACATCAATAGTATTTTGTCACATCGAAAATTATTTGAATTAGTCATTGGACTTTTAGATTGCTTAAAATTCCACTTAGGTAAACAAGTCTATTATTATATAAAATAATTATTATGTGCATACATATAGCTATTGATTAAAGGGAGTATTTTTGATATTTCTTTGCTTTCTACTTTCTGTGTCCTTAGAGAACAAAGCAATAGAATTGTAGGAAAAAACTAAATTTAAATTATTAAATCAGTCATCTGAACTAATTAATTAAGATCATGTATTTGTGTATATTTATTCTTTTTCTCTAAGCAGGTTGGCAACATTGTGCAAATCACCAAGCCAGAAGGAATCTACAGTACTGTTTCAAATCACAGTCAGTATCATTTGATTAGAGTGGGATTTTGGTGTTGGTGGGCAGTAATTATCTGAAGAGAGCATTTACAAATTGCTTCTGTTAACTCCTGTAGGCAGCAAGCATATTTGAGGACAGCTTTTGATGCTTAGAACATTATCCCCAAAATAGTAGTATATATACAGAATATTCTAGTCACAATTGGACTGAAATTTATTCTTAAGAACAGAGGAAATACTTATTTGTAGGCTAGTGTGTTCCATGCCATATGTAATGTCAGGATATTAAAAATTTTTTAAGTGAAAGTTGTTAAAGATTTTCCAAGAAAAAATACTAACACTACTCATTTTAGTCTGTAGATATTATAGATCTATCATAGCCACCAAATATATCCTACTTTAAAATGTTAATTTTCCTATAATTTAAAATCATAGAACACACTCTTTTTGGCTGAAATATGCATATTTATCAGTAGTGTTGAGCCAAATATATTCTTGGTGTCTCATTTTTAAGGACAAAAACAGAAATAGAGATTCTGAAATTGAATCATCGATTTAGTCTTTGTACTGCCTAGGTGCATTTAAAGTATCCTAACTGGAGGGGCACCTGGGTGGCTCAATTGGTTAAGCATCTAACTTTAGTTCAGGTCATGATCTCGCAGTTCGTGGGTTCAAGCCCTGCATAAGGCTCTGTGCTTACAGCTCAGAGTCTGGAGCCTGCTTCTGATTCTGTCTCCCTCTGTCTCTGCCTCTCCCCTACTCATGTGTGCTCTTTCTCTTTGTCTTTCTCTCTCTCTCTCAAAAATAAATAAAACACTAAAATTTAAAGTAAAGTATCCTAACTGGAAAATTTTATTTAGTTGTGAAAATAATTTGTAAAGCACCTAAGTAATTAATACCTGTTACTTCCTTTTACCTCTTCCAATAGAGCCACCATAAAGTTTGTTAGGATTGTCTTTTAGGGACACCTGGGTGGCTCAGTTGGTTAAGCATCCCACCCGCTCAGGTTATAATCTCACGGTTCATGAGTTCGAGCCCTGCATCAGACTCTGTGCTGATAGTTCAGAGCCTGGAGCTTGCTTCAGATTCTGTGTCTCCCTCTCTCTCTGCCCCTCCCCTGCTCACGCTCTGTCTCTCTCTCTCTCTAAAAAATAAACATAAATAAATAAAAGGATTGTCTTTTAGAGTATATGTTTATAATGCACTGAAATTTGTATGTGTGTATATATGTATATATATATGTATAAATAAATACACGCATACATATAAAAAATACTCTAGATATAAAATACTTTAGTACAGCTCTGGTTTGGACACGTACTCATGAGGTTTAACTTCTTCATTCACAGTGGTTGGTAACTTCTGTCTCAGTAAAGTAGCTCTCTTATCAGTTAAAAATATTTGGAAGACCAGTTTTATTTTAGATGTTCTTAAAGCATACTTATATATTTTTTCATCTTCCAGCCTCAGGGATTTAGAGATGCTGTTGTTGCTCCTGCATGTTCTTGGCAAACAGAAGGTTCATTGAATTCCCGGAAGCGGTCACGAGAATGAGAAGAAGAACAGGAATCCAAAGACTAATCTTAAAGTATACATATGTATTGATGCTGTAAGATGTAATGTATACAAAGTAGTAGACTCATTATAAAATGTAAACACACAGTATGGGATGTTTGAATCAAGAGCATAGGAACTGAATGTGAAAAACATTTAATTAGTATGATTCTCTGAATTTTTCAAAAGCAGTTTTACAATTATATTTTGCCCCATTTTCTTTTTTAGTAACATTCAGCAGAAATGATACAGGTATTGTATTTTTGCAGATGTGGAAAGCTGATCTCATGTGGCCAGTGTGAATTTACCATTCAGACTGTTTTTTCCTCTTTTGCTAATTGCGTGGAAAACCCTTGGAAGAAAATATTTTTTTCACATTCCTATTTTGTTCTCCTCTTTAAATGTAGTTTTCATAATTCTTAAAAATGACTTGTTTTTATTATTGTAATGAAAAGCCAGCACCATGAGTCAGCATATTATTGTATTCAGTTTTAATGGTAGGATATAAACTTTACATGACCAATGTGATTTTAGTCACCCCAATCCTAAAATCTAACCCATTTGTGTATTTTTTTAATGTTATTTTATAATGTTAAGGGAAGGACTTTGGAGCTGTTACCCTATCTAGAAATTGTCTATAACATACATCTTCCAGAATAGTCAAGTTGATAAATTTACAGTTATTTATCTCTATATTTTTGAAACACGGTGTGATCCATTCTAGAATTCTAGATGTATTGACATTTTCCTTTGAATAATCTTAACACTGTTTGAATGAATTAAAAATTTGGATTCTTGAATGGTTTTAAAATCATCTAAAAGTGTTTTGGCACCTGATTCTTTTTAGTACTTCTCAATTCATTCACAAAATTTACTCTGGTTCCCAATGGAAGAAAATTATTTAAATAATTGAACCATGGTCTCCACATTTTAGAGGCAATTGGTATTTCCTCCTCTCCCAGAGTGAACACTAAATTTATAAAGTTTTAAAAAACACAGTTATTCTGTAATTGATTATTCATAGAATAACTAGGGTTTGCCAGGACTTTTTTGAGAATGAAATTAGACACTGCTAACAATCACATCAGGACACTGGACATAAACCAGGACCATCCCAGGCAAATCAGGCATATGGTTGTCCTAATTATAGAAGACTAATTTCAAATGACTATTTGAGTGTAGGATGACTAATTATAATTATTTTTGAGGTCTTTAAGGCATATATTTTTATTAATGCAGTCATTATAAAAAAATTACCCATCATTTTATATTCTCTATGCTCCAATCACAAAATCAAGACAGGGGGTTATTAGTGATAAATATCAGTGTTACTAGGGAGCAGAACTATAGGAATCTCATTTTATAAAGCATCATAACACTGTAAAGAACTATAGAACCCAGGATATAGACAAAGCCACGTGTATTTCTTTTTGGTTGTAACTTTTTTGTGTGTGTGCAACTCTATAAATAAACTTTATATAAATATCCTTTCAAAGTTGTTTTTGCTAAAAAGATCACTGTTCTTCTAGTTATAATATACTTAAATCTTAGTCTGCTTGGGCCACAATAACAAAATGCCATAAACTTAAGCAACAGAATTCTCTCACAGTTTTAGAGGCTGGTAGTCCAAGATCAGTGTGCCTGGATATCTGGTTCTGGTGAAGCTTCTCTTCCTTGCTTGTAGACAACCATCTACTTACTGAGTGCTCACAGGACCTTTCCTTGGTGAATGTGCATGGAGAGAGAGATCTTTTTCTCTTCATCTTTTTTTTTTTTTTATTTTTAATATCTATATCTTTTTTTTAACTTGTTTTATTTTTTATTTTTTAAAATCTACACCCAAATTAGTTAGCATATAGTGAAACAATGATTTCAGGAGTAGATTCCTTAGTGCCCCTTACCCATTTAGCCCATCCCCCCTCCCACAACCCCTCCAGTAACCCTCAGTTTGTTCTCCATATTTATGAGTCTCTTCTGTTTTGTCCCCTTCCCTGTTTTTATATTAGTTTTGTTTCCCTTCCCTTATGTTCATCTGTTTTGTCTCTTAAAGTCCTCATGAGTGAAGTCATGATTTTTGTCTTTCTCTGACTAATTTCACTTAGCATAATACCCTCCAGTTCCATCCATGTAGTTGCAAATGGCAAGATTTCATTCTTTTTGATTGCCGAGTAATACTTCATTGTATATATATATACCACATCATCTTTATCCATTCATCCATCAATGGGACATTTGGGCTCTTTCCATACTTTGGCTATTGTCAATAGTGCTGCTATAAACATGGGGGTGCATGTGTCCCTTTGAAACAGCACATCTGTATCCCTTGGATAAATGCCTAGAAGTATAATTGCTGGGTCGTAGGGTAGTTCTATTTTTAGTTTTTTGAGGAACCTCCATACTGTTTTCCAGAGTGGCTGCACCAGCTTGCATTCCCAACTCTCTTCATCTTCTTATAAGCCCACCAGTCCTATCAGATTAGGACTTCACCTGTATGACCTCATTTAACATTAGTTGCCTTCCCAAAGCTCCAAATATAGTCACACACAGGTTTGGGCTTTGACACATTAATTTTGGGATGACGACTCGGTCTGTAGAAATCTAGGAAATTTAAAATATGTACACGTAAAATTTTTTTAAAAATTTTTACCTGCTTTTTAAAGAGCCTAATATGGGGGCAGCTGGGTGGCTCAGTTGGTTGAGCATCCAACTTTAGCTCAGGTCATGATCTCACAGTCTGTGAGTTTGTGCCCTGTGTTGGGCTCTGTGCTGACCGCTCAGAGCCTGGAGCCTGCTTTGGATTCCGTCTGTCTGTCTGTCTCTCTCTCTCTCTCTCTGCCCCTCCCCCGCTCATTCTTTGTCTCTCTCTGTCAAAAATAAATAAATATTTTAAAAAAAAATTAAAGAGCCCAATATACACTCATGTGTTCCACATAATTTTTCTATGATAGTTTTTAATGGTTGTGCATAATTTTAAAGTTCTTTTTGGAGTTTTACTACTGTAGTTTTAGAGTTATAAACAATGCTTCTAATAAGCATACAAGTTCCTTTTTTAAAGAAATTGAAATTATGGGGGTGCCTGAGTGGTTCAGTCGGTTAAGTGTCTGACTCTTGGTTTCAGCTCAGGTCATGATCTCTCGGTTCGTGCGTTTGAGCTCCGCGTGGGACACTGACAGTGTCACGCCTGTTTGGGATTCTCTCTCTGCCCTGTCCCCCTGCTCGCTCGCTCGCTCTCTGACTCAAAAATAAATGAATAAACATTTTAAAAAAAGAAATTGAAATTAGGATTTGAATTAATTTTTCATTGCTGCTGTAAAAAATTACCACAGATTAAGTCCTTAAAAGAACACAGATTTATTATTTTACAGTTCTGGAAGCTGTAATCAGTTTCACAGGGCTAAAACCAAGGTGTCAGCAAGCCTGCGTTCCTTCTGGAGGGTCTAAGGAAAATCGATTTTCTTGCCTTTTCTAGCTTCTAGAGGCTGTCTGCATTCTTTGGCTCATAGCCCATCTTCAAAGACAGCAGTGTAGCATCTTCCAATCTCTCTGTTTCCAGTCTGTCTCAATTGCCTTTTTCCAACTCTGTGTCCTGCCTTCCTTTTATAAGGACACTTGTGATTACATTTAGAGCCCAGTCAGATAATCCAGGATAATTTCCCTATCTCAAGACCCTTAATCACATCTGCAAAGTCCCTTTTGGCATGTAAATTAGCATTCACAAATTTTAGAATTAGGTTGTAAATGTTTTGGGGGAGCCATTATTCAGCCTCTCACTTCATTTGGTAACATTCAAGAAATAATGGTCCTTGGGTGATAAACACACTGAAGTTTGAAAAGCACGGAGACAGACATTGCCATTTTTTAACTGTTTTCATTGTCATTCCCATGGGAATGAAGGATATATATGTACATATATATTATATATATAAATTATATATTTATGTATATGTACATATATTTATATATTTATTATATATTTATATATAAATCATATATTTATAATATATTTATATATAATATATAATATATAAATATATTAATAATATATATAAATATATAATTTATATATAAATATATAATAAATATATAAAAGGATATAAAAAGATAGTTCCTGTTAGGATGTCCTTGGAACCACAGTAGAGGGGACGGCCATCTTGCCAGCGCAACCCAACGAAAAGCCCCTAGCGGGGCACCAGAAAGAATTGAAGGTCAACCAATCACTAAGCGACGGCATGACCTGCCGCGAAAAAGGCCCACCTGGACCTAAACCCGGAACCGCTGCAGCTTAAAAACTCCACCCCACCCCACCACACCCAGGCGCGACTTCCCTGACTCCTCTCTCTCTCTCTCTCTCTCCCTGAGTCCCAGAACCTCGCCCGAGACCTTAGCTCCCAATAAAGCCTTTGCTAAAATTTTTTAGCTTCTGACTCTTGTCTTTACCCTGCCTTACACCTGACCCTAACAGTTCCTTAGCTTTTTGAAAGCTTTTTTTTTAAAGACTATTATTCTTTCTTAATTATAAAATATACAGAAGTATAAAATTTTCCCCCGGTCTTTTCTGTTTTAACTCATGATGTGATAGAATATCTATCATTCCACAATTTATATGTGTATTTGCCACCTAATGCTACCAGTAAATTAGTTAAAAGTCTCACCATCCATCTTTCATTTTGAGGTTAGGCAGTGTGGTAAATCCAAAAGATTGTATATTGCCTTTTACTCTTTTTATTTTGATTTTTTTTTTTTAAGTTTCTTTATTTTGGGAGAGAGAGAGCAGGTGAGCAGGGGAGGGGCAGAGAGAGAGAGAGAGAATCCCAAGCAGGCTTTGCACTCACGGTGCAAGAGATCATGCCCTGAGCTGGAATCCAGAGTCAGACACTCAATGGACTGAGCCACCCAGGTGCTCCGGCTTTTACTCCATTTAAATGCCATTGCTATGATCACTCTTTCTGGTAATTCATATATACACATTGATATATTTGCACACACACATACAAAACATTTATTTCCAAAATATTTGTTAAGGCAATTCCATGTTTTGCAATGCCCTGGCCACAGTTAGTACAATACAGGCCATTAATAGTCTACTTTAAAAAGTACTCATTCTGGGGAAAATAAACAAATACTAGCAACTCAGAATTTGTTCTTTTTTGAGAAACTTTTTCCATGCTAATGGACTTGGAAAATAAATTTTATTTCAAAAATGTTATTAAAGGTATAAAATATAATAAGGTATAGAATTAAAAGCTCAGACACCCTAACTCATGACTTTTGTTGTTTTGTTTTCAGGATAGAAGCTTAACATTTCAATGCAATGATTATAGACTTTTATTGCTAGAGGAAACTATAGAGATAATCCCAGTAATATCTTTAATTCATAAATCTGCAATATTTCAAACATGCAGTAGGTTTTTTCTAAATTAATTCTTTCCTGATTTTATAACAATTTATCCTTTTTTAAAGTATCTTTTTCCCAAAGTATTATAACTTTTAGCTTGAATTTGCATAGTGCCTTATGATTTTGAAACACCTTTACATAATTTAATTTGATCCTCACAGCAACTCTGTAAGGTAGATGGGATAGGATGGTTTGTCTGTTTTAATTCCTTCTTCTATTCATCCAAAGCCTTAACACATGTACACATTTAACAACTACTTGTTGAATGAATAAGTATTTCAAATAAAATTTAGAATGAATTCTGTTTTTCTAGGGCGCCTGGGTGGACTGAGCCAGCCAGGCACACTCAATTTTTTTTTTACTTTTAAAAATTGTGATAAAATAGATATAAAATTTGCTATTTTAATCATTTTTAAGTGTGCAATTCAATGACATTAACTGCATGCACAGTGTTGTATAGTCATCCCTATTTCTAAAACTTTTTATCACCCAAACAGAAACTCTGTACCCTTGAAGCAATAATTTTCCATTCCACACACTGCCTCCCCCCAAGCTCCTGGTAATCTCTAATCTACTCCATTTCTAATTTGCCTATTGTATGCATTTTATTTTTATTTTTTATTAATTTATGTATTTTTATTTGAGAGAGAGGTGGGGTGAGGGAAAGAGGAAAGAGACAGAAAGAGTATTAATTAGGCTCCATGCTCAGCATGAACCCTGACTCAGGGCTTGATCCCATGACCCTGGGATCACAACCTGAGCTGAAATCAAGAGTTGGTGGCTCAACTGACTGAACTATCCAGGCATCCCTGTATTTTATATAAGTGGAATCATGCAACATTTTGCCTTTTATGCCTGGTTTATTTCACTTGGCATAATGTTTTCAAGGTTCATCCATGTTGTAGCATGTGTAATAACTTCATTTTTATGGCTGAACAATATTCTATTGTATGTATATACCACATTTTGTTTATTCATTCAACTCTTGATGGACATTTGGGTTATTTCTAATAGTGATTGAATGGTTTATAAATTTATACGAGTTAACACTTTTTGTTTTATTGACTTTTATTGTTTATCAAGTTTGGGACAGTTGATTTGTCTTTGGAATATTTTCAAACTATTCCTACTAGCTTAAATTCTAACCCTAATAAATTTAATTTTCATTTCTTAGATCAACTATTTTTATTTTCTAATTACTGTTTTTGTTGTTAATAATGTTCCTACTAAAATGTTTACATCTAGTTACCAGTGATAAGTTATAGTGTGGTAGAGAAAACATAGGCCGAGAGTCAGAAGACCTGCATTCTAATTTCATCTGAGACATTAATAAGCTGTATCAATATTGGCACCTTTATTTTCTTATGCCTTTCTCTTATTTATAAAACAAGACAGGTCTAAATGATGGTAAATTCATTGTTGGATATTTTGTGGTTTCTCCTTTTGTAGAGGCATTATTAATATTCACTTAAATGAGCAATATTAAAAATATGAAAAATACTGACATTTGCACATTTTTTTAATTTTCAAAATCAATAATACTAAGATTTTTATTCTAATACACTGCATTTCAGTTTTGAGACATAATGTTGAAATGTTCTATTGCTTTAAAAAAAAACATTGAGTTGCAGAAGAGAGGCTGGCTGTTCATAATATGTATTTTTAGTTAACGTCAGTGCCTAAATTTACTGTTACTGTTAAAAATTTACAGAACATTTTGCTCCCTCAGAAATGATTTTGGCATAAAACATGTTGACAAGAGTTTGTGTATTTTTGACCATGGTATAATCCTTTGTTTTCAGATTTAGTTCACCATTGACATTGGCCTTTCTGTGCTTCAACTATGCATGTGACTCTCATTATCCATTTGACTCTCGTTATGTATAGAATATGTGAATTTTTATTTTTTTATTATTAAAAAAATTTTTAGTGCTTATTTTTGAGAGATAGAGAGACAGAGACAGAGTGTGAGTGGGGGAGGGGCAGAGAGAGAGAGGGAGACACAGAATCTAAGGCAGGCTCTATCTAGACTCTAAGTTGTCAGCGCTGAGTCCCACTCATGCTTCAAACTCACAAACTGCAAGATCATGACCTGAGCCAACGTTGGAGGCTTAACCGACTGAGCCACCCAGGCGCATGGAAGATGTGCGTTTTTAAACACCGTTACTCTGATAATGATTTTATGTGTAGCCTGTTTTATGAGAATATAAAACTTGGGTTCTCTAAGAAGGGCTTGAGGGGTGTCTGGATGGTTCAAACTGTTAAGCATCCAACTCTTGATTTTGCTCAGATCATGATGTTGCAGTTCATTGGTTCAGTCCTCGTATTGGGCTCTGTGCTGATGATGGGGAGCCTGCTTGAGATTCTCTCTGTCTCTCTACCCCTCCAGCACTTGTGCAAAGAATAAATAAAAACTTAAAAAAAAAAAAAAAAGAAGGGCTTGAGACCTCATGGAAACATGTCCTACCAATTTTAAAATTTAAAAATTAATACAGATAAAAGTAGCAAAGAGAATTTGTATTAAGAAGTCATATAAGCCAAGGCAAAGAGAAAAACATAATTGATTACACAAACTTTTGGTCTAATGATAAGAAGTATACCAGTTCTTTAAGAGAAAAAAATGTTTTTCTGGAGTTTTTTTTTTTTTTTTTTTAATTTACATCCAAATTAGTTACCATATAATGACTTTAGGAGTAGAATCCAGTGATCCATCTCCTACATATAACACCCACTACTCATCCGAACATGTGTCCTCCTTAATGCTCCTTGCCCATTTAGCCCACCTCGCTCACCCAGAACCCCTCCAACAACCCTCAGTTTGTTCTCTGTATTTAAGAGTCTCTTATGTTTTGTCCCCCTCCCTGTTTTTATATTATTTTTGTTTTCCTTCCCTTATGTTCATCTGTGTTGCATCTTAAATTACACATATGAGTGAAGTCATATGATACTTGTCTTTCTCTGACTAATTTTGCTTAGCTTAATACACTCTAGTTACATCCACACTGTTGCAAATGGCAAGATTTCATTCTTTTTGATTGCCAAGTAATACTCCATTGTATATGTATACCACATCTTTATCCATTCATCAGTCAATGGACATTTGGGCTCTTTCCATACTTTGGCTATTGTCAATAGTGCTGCTATAGATTGGGGTGCATGTGCCCCTTCAAAACAGCATACCTTTATCCTCCGGATAATTATCTAGTAGTGCAATTGTTGTGCTGTAGGGTGCTTCTATTTTTAATCATTTTTTTTAATGTTTATTTATTTTTGAGAGGGGGGAGGGGCACAGAGATGGGGAGAGACAGAATCCCAAGCAGGCTCTGCATTGACACTGGCACAGATAGAGTCCTGTGTCGGAATCCATGCTGAGCATGGAGCCTGCTTACGATTCTCTCCTTTCACTCTGCCCCTCTCCCCTGTTCATGTGTCTATATATAAAATAAATTAAAATAAAATAAAATAAAATAAAATCTTGTGCAAATATTACTTTAAAAATTAATTGAAAAACAGAAAAGAAAGACGAGGGTCACCTGGGTGGCTCAGTCGGTTAAACTTTAACTCTTGGTTTTGGCTCAGGTCATGGTCTCATGGATTTGTGAGTTCAAGCCACATATTGGGGCTCTGTGCTGACAGAGTGGAGCCTGCTTGGGATTCTCTTTCTGCCTCTTCCCCACCCTTTCCCCACTTTCATGAGCTCTCTCTCTCTCCCAAAATAAATAAATAAACTTTTAAAAATGACATCTTGTAGTGTGATACTACATTTTTCTTGTTCTTTTTTTATAGGTGAGGTTGGACATCCATCTTTTCATCTACTTTAATGTTACTCCTTTTTTTTTTAAGTTTATTTATTTTTGAGAGAGAGAGAGAGAAGGGGAGGGGTAGAGACAGAGGGAGAGAGAGAATCCCCAAGCAGGCTCCGCATTGTCAGCACAGCGCCCGACACAGAGCTAGTACCCACGGAACTGTGAGATCATGACCTAAGCCGAAGTCAAGAGTTGGACACTTGTCTGACTGAGCCACCCAGATGCCCCTCTTTTTTTTTTTTTTAAAGTAAGCTCTATGCCCAACGTGGGGCTTGAACTCAAGACCTAGAGATCAAGAGTTGCATGCTCTACCAAATGAGCCAGCCAGGTGCCCATAGTTACTCTATTTCTTTTTCTATGAAGTGGCTGTTCATATTTTTTGTCCATTTTTCCATTGTGTGGTTGGTCTCATGAGTCAGCAAGAGTTCTTTTTTTTTTTTTTTTAATGTTTATTTAATTTTGAGAGAGACAGAGACAGAATGCGAGTGGGTTAGAGGCAGGGAGAGAGGGAGACACAGAATATGAAGCAGGCTCCAGGCTCCGAGCTGTCAGCACACAGCCCGACACGGGGCTCGAACCCATGAACTGCAAGATCATGACCTGAGCTGAAGTCGGACACTCAACCGACTGAGCCACCCAAGCACCCCAGAAATATGGTTTTTATATAGTCATTTTTTACCATTATTTTGTTTCTGAGTGTTCTAATTAGAAACTCTCACTCCATGATTATTAAATGCTCCAATTTTTACTTTCCATTTGGAATTTATTTGTATGTTAGCTGTGGCCTTGGGTCCTGAATTTGACAGAGGATTTCTGATTATGGGGCATTAAATGATATCTTAGAAGGCAGTTTTATGAAAAATGCCAGTGTATTCTATCTTATGACAGCCAAACTCTAAAGGCAAGTTCTATAGAGGACAGTTAGTAGAATATAGTAGTAGTTTGGCTAATGCATTTTTCTTTGTGAATTTTGGGTTTTCTTGATTTGTTTATATTTATTAATATTTGTATGTATGTATTTATAAACACTCTATACCCAATATAGGGCTCCAACTCAAGACCCTGAGATCAAGTCACATGCTCCATTGGCTGAGCCAGCCGGGTGCCCCTTGATTCATTTATTTTTAACAAGTATTTTTTTCCATGGGTAATATGTTGGTTAGATTAGAAAACGGCAGATAAGGAATTATTTCAAATTGATGAAAAGGATACTTATATGTATATGCAATCCTGATTTTTCTTCTCAGCTCCAGATTGGTATAACCAACCATCAACCTGACATCTTGACTTACTTGTGTAATAAATATTTCAAACTTAACTCCCCAAATCACCTCCCAAAAGAAGTATATCCTTTATTTCAGTATGTACCACCATCCATCCAGTTTTGTTCAAACCAAAAATTGAAGATACTTGATTTCTTTAATATCCTCAATCCCACATTCCATAACAGCAAGTCCTTTCACTTATACACAAAATATATCTTAAATATAATCCTTCCATTGCCATTTACTATCCATACTGTAAGCCAAAGTCTTTTCTCACATGGATAACAGCAATAGCCTCCCAATTAGTCTCCCTACTTTCACATACCTCCCCTATAATCTATTTTCTACAGTAGCAGCTAGAGGGATCTTTTAGTCATTTGTTTGTTTTTTAATTTTTTTATCATTTATTTATTTTTGAGAGACAGAAAGTGAGCAGGGGAGGGGCAGAGAGAGAGGGAGACAGAGTCTGAAGCAGGTTCCAGGCTCTGAGCTGTCCACACAGAGCCCTATGCGGGCTCGAACTCATGAAACACGAGATCATGACCTGAGCCAAAGCCAGACACCTAACTGGCTGAGCCACCCAGGTGCCCCCAGAGGGATCTTTTAGAAAGATAGGTATACCACTTCACGTTACTTCTCTACTTACAACTGTCCAGTGTCTTCCTGTTGCGCTTAGAATAAAAGCCAAATTTTTTTTTTTAAATTTACATCCAAATTAGTTAGCATATAGTGCAACAATGATTTCAGGAGTAGATTCCTTAGTGCCCCTTACCCACTTAGCCCATACCCCCTCCCACACCCCCTCCCACATCCCCTCTCACACTCCCTCCCACACTCCCTCCCACACCCCCTCCTGTAACCCTCAGTTTGTTCTCCATATTTATGAGTCTCTTCTGTTTTGTCCCCTTCCTGTTTTTATATTAGTTTTGTTTCCCTTCCCTTATGTTCATCTGTTTGTCTCTTAAAGTTCTCATATGAGTGAAGTCATATGGTTTTTGTCTTTCTCTGACTAATTTCACTTAGCGTAATGACCTCCAGTTCCATCCACGTAGTTGCAAATAGCAAGACTTAGTTCTTTTTGATTGCCAAACAATAATCCATTGTATATATATACCACATCTTCTTTATCTATTCATCCATTGATGGACATTTGGGCTCTTTCCATACTTTGACTATTGTCAATAGTGCTGCTATAAACATGGGGGTGCATGTGTCCCTTCGAAACAGCACATCTGTATCCCGTGGATAAATGCCTAGTAGTGCAATTGCTGGGTTGTAGTGTAGTTCTATTTTTAGTTTTTTTGAGGAGCTTCCATACTGTTTTCCAGAGTGGCTGCAGCAGTTTGCCTTCCCAAAAAACCAAACTCTTTACTGAGGCTCTACATGACCTGACTTTTGCTATTCTTCCCATGCTCATATGATATCATCTGCTACTTTGCTTTGAGACTTCAGTCATACAGAACTTTGTTCTTCAAGTATACACAAGTTCATTCCTGATTTAGAATCTTTATACCAGTTTTTCTGGGTTTTCATGTGGTTCACTCCTTGTTTTTCCAGATTAGCTCAGATTTTACCTTCCTGTAGAGGCCTTCCCTGACCATCCTACACAATGTTGACCTCTCTTCTCCTATCTCTGTCACAATAGTCTAATTTTATTCATTGCATTTACCACTATCTGAAGGCATTGTTGTTGGGTTTTGTTGTTGTTGTTGTTGTTATTTTGCTCAGTAGGCTTCATGCAAAGGCATTGTTTATTGATCTATTACCTAATTCTCCTACTGGACTGTAAGCCCCATGAAAGCAGGGACCTTATTCACTAGAACAATATCTATCCCTGGCACAAAACTGTCTTTCAAATATTTAATGAAAATGGAAGTGAAAAATTTTATAGACTTGGCTATGCTTTCAAGGGTGCCTGGAGTTGCTTAATCAAGATAAAGTACACTATGGAGGAAGAAGCAGTTTATGAACTTACTAAAAACTGGACCTCTCATCATTCCTTTCCTTTTCTAATCTGACTTTTATATTCACTTGTTCACTATTCTACCAAAATTGTATTCTCCAAAGTTCAATAAAATTGATTGAGTTACAGGCCTTTTTCTTTACAATCCTCATCCTTTAAGCAACATTTGACACTTTGAAACTCTCTTCGCTTAGCATCTCTGATAAGACCATCCTGCTCCTCTCCCTGATTTGGAGACCCCTTTAATGTACACTCACAGGGAGTGTTTTGATAATCAACATACATGTCTCCTTAATTCCTTTTGTATAGTTGTTCACCATTTTCCTTTTGTATAGTTGTGTTTCCCATTCTTCAATGTATGCAGTCTTAGTGGGACTGTAAATTCTGGTGTCTTGCCCCCTCATTAGTGAAATGAAGGCAGGGAACTCAAGCCAAGCCAATCATGTTTCTGCCCCTGCACCTTGAAACTTGAGTGGAATACCAGGACTGGGAAAAAAGTGATTGAAATGCATTTATTTTAGCAGTAATAATTGGAGGAGATAGTTGAGTAGTTTCTACTAACTAGATAGCTGAAGTGACCCTATTTCTCCTACTTTATTAGCCCTCTCATAAATTGTTTCTTTGTTTAAATCATCCAAAATTGGCTTCTGTTTATAATAAAAGAATACCTTAAGATGGCCACTTTTCCCTCCAACCTTGGAAGAATTATCCTATTTGCTTGTTGCAATCGTCATGTTAATCCTTTTTTGTATCCCAAATCAACATTAAGTTTAATCATTCATGCTCCAAACCCACTGCAGTCAATTTTCAATTTACTGTGTCATAATTCTATCAAATTAAAAAAAAATTTTTTTAATGTTTATTTATTTTTTAGAGAGACAGGGCATGAATCGGAGAAGGGCAGAGAGAGAGAGAAGGAAACACAGAATCTGAAGCAGGCTCCAGGCTCTGAGCTGTCAGCACAGATCCCAATAAAGGGCTGGAACTCACGAGCCATGAGATCATGACCTGAGACAAAGTTGGACACCTAACTGACTGAGCCACACAGGCACCCCTATCAAATATTTAATGTATATAAGACAAATATAATTAATGTATATTTAATGTATAAAAGGCTGGCTCAGTTGCTGGAGCATGTGACTCTTGATCTCAAGGGTTGTGAGTTTGAACTTCACATCAAGTGTAGAGATTACTAAAAAAATAAAATATTAAAAAAAACACCAACCCTGTTTTTCCCAAAACTGGTTCTCTTTTTTCTACTTCCCTTCTCTATCTTTTTTTTTTTAAGTCTATTTATTTTGAGAGGAGGAAGGGGCTGTGCAAGAGGGAGAGAGAGAATCCCAAGCAGACTCCAAGCTGTCAGTGTGGAGTCCAACACAGCGCTTGATCTCACTAACTGCAAGAGCATGACCTGAGCCTAAATCAAGAGTCAGATGCTTAATCTACTGAGCCACCCAGGTGCCCCAACTTCTCTTTTTTAAAATTTGTTTTTATTTATTTAAAATTTATTTATTTTTGAGAGAGAGAAAACAGGAGCAGGGGAGGGGCAGAGAGAGAGGAAGAGAGAGAATCCCAAGCAGCCTCCGCCTGTCAGTACAGAGCTTGATTCAGGGCTTGATCCTGCAAACCCTGAGATCATGTGAAATCAATAATTGGATGCTTAGCCAACTGAGCCATCCAGGTACCCCTTCTTCTCTCTCTCTCTCTCTTTTGTAATTTCATCTCATTTATTTTAATTCTGGTATAGTTAATGTACAGTGTTATATTAGTTTCACATGTACAATGTACTGATTCAATATAGTGATTCATATATCACCCAGTGCTCATCATAAAGTGCATTCCTTAATCCCCATCACCTGTTTCACCCATCCCCCTACCCATCTCCCCTCTGACAACCACCAGTTTGTTCTCTATTTCACTTCTCTTAATTTCAGAATCTTTCTCAAAGATCTACTCTCATAATCACTACACATCAGTTGCCAAATTATTAATTCTATAAGAGGTACACTCAAGTGTAAGTGAGTTGTATTCTAAGAACTTGAAATTTAGAGAAATAAGTTTGCTTTCAGAGTTAAACTATAAAATCTTCAAGACCCTTACTAATAGTAGCTAACATTTATTGTATGATTACCACATGCCAGGGACTATGCTAAGTTCTTTACATGTATTATTGTAAAATAGCCCATTCAGCAACTTTGTTACGGGGTAGGTATTTTTAGCCTCACATAAGTTGCATCTATTAGGATCCTTCAGTTGTAAATAATGGAAACTCACTGGCGATTTAAACCAAAAAGAATTCATTGGAACGACATAAAAAACTTACAGAAATGATAGGAAGGCAGAGGAAACCAGCTTGGAAATGCATGATCTAGTTAATTCCAGAGCACCACATAGCAAAGACCATGAGAGTGGTCTCATGGTAGAAGCCCCACTGAGATGTCTGAACTATCACTCTTCTTCTATCCTTGTTTCTTGCTCAAGATTCAAAGTCTGGGGAGAGAGCATTCTGTTGACTTAATTTAGGTCAGTGTCTGACCCCAGAATGTAATAGAATCTGTGAGAAAATCACTAGAATTATCTTTAGCTTGTGTAAGAGGAGGCCAGGAATCCTATCCAAACTACATAAAATGGAGAAGTAACTCCCTCAAAGAGATTGAGATGCTGCTAGGAAAGTGTTATAGCTGCTGGGCAACCAAAAACAAGGAATGCACATTGTAAATTAAAGCTTGCTCAAGGTAATACCATTAGGAAACAGCCTATCAGAAATTCAAAGTGTACCTCCAGAGCCTATGCTTTTTGGGATGATTTTATCTCCCAGGGGACATTTGGCAGTGTGGAGATACTCATCACAACTGTTGGGCCAGGTGCCATTGGCATTTACCAGGTAAATGTCAAAGTGTGCTGCTAAACGTCCTAAAATATATATTACAGCTTTCCAATAAAGAATTATTTGGCCCCAAACGTCAATAATGCTAAGGTTGGTAACTCTAACCTGAGAAAATATGGCATGGGGCCATATTCTTAAAATGTGTCATTGAGAAGTCTTAATAAACAACACAGTATGGTAGAAAAGGGAAGGTCAAAATGGAGCAAACTTCTGTATAAATACTCAAGCCCTATTCAAAAGGTTGAGGATCCTTCTTAGATTGGTCTTGATACCTTATCCTTATTTTAGAAATGGCTGCATCAGGCTATCTCAGTCTGATGCTATTAAATATTTGAAACATAGTGAACTCTTATCTGATTCTCTGCCTATCAGTTCTCAACCTGTTGATAAATTGGGTCCCAGTCACTTTAGTTACAGCCAGATCAATGCAAATGTCTGGTTTCAATATAAGTAATATTCTCATTGTAAATTTGTATGTTATTTTGATTTTTATACATCAGTTTCTTGTGAGATTTGTTAATTAATATTCCTCCATGTAGTTAAGGTTGAAACACTCACACTTCTGAGCCTCCAAGTTCAAACTGCTATATTTTGTCATAAATGTAGGCAGATAATTGTCAGGATGGTAGTTTTAGAACATTCTTTGACACTCCTCTCATCAGGAGGTAGGATGTATTTTGTCCCTTTCTCTTGAATCTGAATGGGCCTATTACTGCTTTGACCAATAGTGTACCACAGAAGTGATGCTATTGACTTATGACACAAGATTATAAAAGGCTATGCACCTTCTGTCATACTCACTGGAACACTCACTCTTGGAAACCCGAGCCACCATGTAAGAAGTCAAACTACTCTAAGGCCATCAAGTTGGACACATTTTGTGTAGGCATTCATAGGCCCAGCTGAGCACCCAGTTAACAGCCAGCTTCAACTTCCAGTTTGGAAACATAGTCAAATTAGTATCTTGAAAACAATGTACATATTAGTCATTTTTTACTCAATTTTTCCAATATAAAGGAAAAAAGTATAATGTGAGTGAGTCCTCTTGGACATCTAGCCCATTTGAACCTTCAGATGACTTTATCCCCAACCAACTGCTATCTGACTGCAACCTCATGAGACCTACAAGTGAGAACCACCTAGCCGAGCCCAGTCAACCTACAGAGCTGTGGAATACTATAAAATGGTTTTTGTTTTAGCCACCAAGTTTTGAGGTAGTTTGTTATGCAGCAACAGATATCCAGAATAGCCTCTTGAGAGTCTCCCTGGGTAGGGTGTCAGATCTTTCCAATTTGTGTTTTCAGGTGCCTTCTTAGAATTTCAGATTTTCCTGTACAGTGTCTTTTAGCTTCCTCTGTTCCTTTTCATTCCCACTGACATCATTCTCTTCTGTGTTCTCATTCTTTCCCATTGCCCCACTGATCTTTAAGCCTTCAATTTCTCTTTTTCAATCTACCCTGCACTCATCTGAAAGAATATTTATATATTAAATTTTCTTAGAACATGGTTTTTATCATGTTTCTTTCAAATTCAGTATTTTTGCCAAAACTGGGAACAAATTCCTTCTCCCAAAACAGCTTAGATTTAATCTTGACCTTTTGCCTATGTCCATAGGCTTTATACATTAAAGACTCATGAAATTATTGGCATATATTTCCAGAGATACAAAGTTCCAAAATTTTATATGAGAATTTAAAAAGGTATTTGAAAAATAATTTTATACACGAAGGACCCAAGTTTATTTTGCATACATATTTTGATTTGCCTTTGTGCAAATAACTGCAATGTATTGTGCTGTTATTTAGGTAGATGGAGGTTCATCAAATCTTAATAGTCCTCAACATGCAGGATTACTAAAAACCACGTGTGCTATACTGGTGCCAGATATGTCATTTATAGATCACTCTTTCATAAGGCAACAAACGGCTTCATATGCCCAAATCATTTCCTTTCTGGAGAAGATACATTATGTCAGCATGGTTACCATGTGTGGTAATTGATAATGTCTGTGCCACATGGCTTACTTCTACCCTTGTCCAACACAGCTATTCTACCACCTATGATTACCATATGTTACAGCACTCTAGGTTAATGGAATCATTTCCATCTTCCCTTCTAGTCACAAATGTCATTGTGGCTCAGTTCCATCAGATCCACACTCCACAAAGAATAAAGTGTTCAGAACACTGAGCATAGAAGACACCTTTGTGAAGTTTTCATATTTAGTTGCCTGCTTCATTTTTATTCTAAAAATCAGTTGGATTTTTTTGATGAATGCTCCAGAGTGAGTAATGGGTATCTGCTGACTAAAATAGAACATGATCAATATCACTCTCAATTATTGCATGTATTTACTCTAAATAAATATAAAAAGGGAATTAGAAATTAGATGATGATAATAAAGATAGACTTTTACTACTATAAAGCACTTTTTAGTTTCTGTAAAGTGAAAACTTGTAGCAAATTATTGAAGTGGATTTTTTTGTAATAGAGTCCATTCATTTTTGAAGAACCATTAATTACAGAAGGAATACACCATGTTAGCCATTTTTAATACGTTCATCAGAAATTACCACGAACCCCTGCCCTCTTCCTCTTTCATAAGCATGTCATAATAAATTCACAAATAATTTTGCTTCCTCAAAAAGCTATACTAGATAAAAACAAAGATTGTCATCAGTAGCGGTTAAAACACTAAGAAAAAAGAGGCTGTGTGGGGAGCTTCTTTGCTTGTTAAAACCAATGATATAGTGCATATAGGCCTATTATTACCTGATGTGAATATTAACTTTGACAGTTTTGGACTGTTGCAGCTATATGACCATATTAGCTAGCAATAGAGAAGTAGTAAAAATTAATATAGCAGTCATATTTTTGGCAGCAAATAGAGATTATTTTAAAGTTATTGAGGGGTGCTTGGATGGCTCAGTTGGTTAAGCATCTGACTTCAGCTCAGGTCACGATCTCACGGTTTGTGAGTTCGAGCCCCACGTTGAGTTCTGTGCTGACAGCTGGGAGCCTGGAGCCTGCTTCAGATACTGTGTCTCCTTCTCTCTGCCCCTCCCCAACTTGTGCTGTGTCTCTCTATGTCTCTCAAAAAATAAATAAATGTAAAAAAAATAAAAATAAAATAAAGCTATTGATCTAGAATGGAAAAGATGTAGCTAGGGTATATTGAGGAGAAAGGAGGAAAAATTCTTATTTGAAAACATTTCCATGTGCTTAGTTTTTTCATTTGTCAGGTATTCTATTGCTCCCTACTGGTCAGTTTGACAACACAACTGAATTAATATCTTAACAAGTACTTATATATTAGCCATATTTCCATTCAATTTTTAAACTATGAGTGAAAATTCACACATTCTTATATTTACATTTTAACATTCATCATTAGGCCTGGCCTTAACCATTTTCCTAGGCAGTAGATATGAGATTATACATTTTATTGTTATTATACTTTTTTTCAAAAATATAAAAATATTTGTTTTATCATTTGGGATATAGCATCAACTTCAAATTGATAGATTTTTATAGTTAGCCACAATAAAATTGAGGCTTTTCTGGGAATAGTATTTCTATTTTTTCCCTATAAAGAGATAAAACAGGCATACTTTAGAATAGACAGAATAGTATAGATTTCCACAACCAAGAAAATGTTAACTGGAGATAAATCAAGAAATTAATAGATTTTTATTAGTTACAAGTACCAATTATTTACCATATGTCAAACATTTTATTAACGTTTAAAAATTAATAGACTTTATTTTTTCAAGTTTTAGATTTACCAAAAAAAGGAGTGGAAAGGATGGAGAATTCCCATATATACCCTCTCCCCGACCCCCAGTTTCCCCAATTATTTAACATCTTACATTAGTTAGGTAGTTGTTAGTGGAGTCAATTCATTATTAACTAAAATACATAGTTTAGATTAGGGTTTTACTGTTGTTGTTGTACATCCTGTGGATTTTCAAAAATGTCTAATGATATGTATCCACCATTATAGTATCATACAGAATAGTTTTTGCTGTCCTGAAAATCCTCTGTGTTCTACCTATTCATCCTTCCCTACTTCCCTTGAACCCTTGGAAACCTTGGCAACTTTTAATTCTAGGTCATAATTTACTGCTAATTTCAAGTAAGCTCAATGTTCCAGAAGCACCTTTGAAGACCTAAACTTGCTTTAATGCCTGCTTAATCCACTTATAGTTATTATATATATATATATATATATATATATATATATATATATATGATCCATTTTATAGTTCTTTAAAGTTGTGTTTGTTATTGTATCAGTTGTGATCCAGTTAAGAAATCAGAGGGAATAGAATACAGGGAACTGGTTGCACAAGTAACAGAAGAATTGAAAAGTCAAAAGGAAAGGTGAGGCAGTCTTGTTTGGGCTGCTATAACAAAAATATCATAAACTGGGTGGCTTATAATCAACAAAAATGTATTCCTCACAGTTCTGGAGGCTGGAAGATCTAAGATCAGAGT
Organism: Puma concolor; assembly: GCF_028749965.1. Taxonomy (NCBI): domain Eukaryota; kingdom Metazoa; phylum Chordata; class Mammalia; order Carnivora; family Felidae; genus Puma; species Puma concolor. The sequence continues at coordinate 29,682,011 of NC_141680.1, read as the reverse complement.
TCTGGCAAATTCAGTGTCTGGTTACAGAAAGCCACCTTTGTAATTAAAAAAATTTTTTTAATGTTTATTTATTTTTGAGACAGAGAGAGACAGAGCACGAGAAGGGAGGGGCAGAGAGAGAGGAAGACACAGAATTGGAAGCAGGTTCCAGGCTCTGAGCTGTCAGCACAGAGCCTGACGTGTGGCTTGAAGTCACGAACTGCAAGATCATGACTTGAGCCAAAGTTGGATGCTTAACCAACTGAGCCACCCACGTGCCCCCAGAAAGCTATCTTTTTACTGTGTCCTCATATGGTGAAAAGGGAGAATGGTATCTCTCTTTTTTTTAAGTTTTAATTTAAATTCTATTTAGTTAATATGTAGTGTAATATTGGTGATATTACATGATATTATGTAATTCATCACTTACATATAAACCCAGTGCTCATCACAAGTGCCCTCCTTAATACCCATCACCCATTTAGCCCATCCCCTGACCACCTCCCCTCCAGCAACCCTTAATTTGTTCTCTGTAGTTAAGAGTCTCTTATGGTTTGCCTCCCTCTCTTTTTTTTTCCTTCCCCTATGTTCATCTGTTCGTTTCTTAAATTCCACATATGAGTGAAATCATATGGTATTTGTCTTCCTCTGACTGACTTATTTCACTTAGGAAAATACACTCTAGCTCCATCTATGTCGTTGCAAATGGCAAGATTTCATTCTTTTTGATGGCTGAGTAATATTCCACTGTGTGTGTGTGTGTGTGTGTGTGTGTGTGTGTGTGTGTGTGTGCGCGCGCGTGTCTGTGTAGTACATAGTATATATATGTATATATAAGTATATACACACATACACACACTACTTCTCTATTCATTCATCTGTTGATGGATGTTTAGGCTCTTTCCATAATTTGGCTATTGTTAATAATGCCGCCATAAACATTGGGGTGCATGTGCCCCTTTGAATCAGTATTTTCTTTTTTTTTTTTTTTTTTAATTTTTTTTTTTCAACATTTATTTATTTTTGGGACAGAGAGAGACAGAGCATGAACGGGGGAGGGGCAGAGAGAGAGGGAGACACAGAACCGGAAACAGGCTCCAGGCTCTGAGCCATCAGCCCGGAGCCCGACGCGGGGCTCGAACTCACGGACCGCGAGATCGTGACCTGGCTGAAGTCGGACGCTCAACCGACTGCGCCACCCAGGCGCCCCTGAATCAGTATTTTCATATCCTTTAGGTAAATACTTAGTAGTGCAATTGCTGGGTAATAGAGTAGTTTTATTTTTAACTTTTTGAGGAACCTCCATTCTGTTTTCCAGAGGGGCTGCACCAGTTTGGATTCCCACCAACAGTTTAAGAGGCTTTTCCCCCATCCTCGCCAACATCTGTTGTTTCCTTTGTTGTTAATTTTAGCCATTCTGACAGATGTGAGGTGGTATCTCATCATGGTTTTGATTTGTATTTCCCTGATAAGTGATGTTGAGCATCTTTTCCTATGTCTGTTAGCCATCTGTATGTCTTCTTTGAAAAAATGTCTGTTCATGTCTTCTGCTCATTTCTTTTTTTTAAGTGTTTATTTTGAGAGAGAAAGAGAGAGAGAGTGGGGGGGGGGCAGTGAACGAGGGAGAGAGAGAATCCTAAGCAGGCTTCACACTGTCAGTGCAGAGCTCAATGTGGGGCTCGATCCCACGAATTGTGAGGTCATGATCTGAGCTGAAATCAAGAGCCAGATGCCCAACCAACCAACCCACCCAGGTGCCCCACTTCTGCCCATCTCATAACTGGATTATTTGTTTTTTTGGGTGTTGAGTTTGATAAGTTATTGACAGATTTTTGGATACTAACCCTTTATCAGATGTTATTTGTAAATATTTTCTCCCATTCTTTAGGTTGCCTCTTAGTTTTGTTGATTGTTTGCTTCATTGTGCAGAAGCTTTTTATGCTGATGAAGTTTCGATAGTTCATTTTTGCTTTTGTTTCCCTTTCCTCCAGCAATGTGTCTAGTAAGAAGTTGCTATAGCTGAGGTCAAAGAGGTTGCTGCTTATGTTTTCCTCTGGGATTTTGATGGTTTCCATCTCACATTTAGGTCTTTCATCCATTTTAAATTTATTTTTGAGAATGGTATAAGAAAGTGGTCCAGGTTCATTCTTCTGCATGTTGCTGTCCAGTTTTTCAAACACCACTTGTTGAAGAGACTGTCTTTTTTCCATTGGATATTCTTTCCAGCTTTGTAAAAGATTAGCTGACCATATAATTGTGGGTCCATTTCTGGGTTTTCTATTTTGTTCCATTGATCTATGTGTCTGTGTTTGCCAATATGATACTGTTTTGATAACTAAAGCTTTGTAATATAGCTTGAAGTCCTGAATTGTGATGCCTCCAGCTTTGCTTTTCTTCTTCAAGATTGCTATTCAGGGTCTTTTGTGGTTCCACACAAATTTTAAGATTGTTTGTTCTAGCTCTGTGAAGAACGCTGGTGGTATTTTGATAGGGATTGTATTAAATATGTAGATTGTTTTGGGTAGCATAGACATTTTAACAAAATTTTTTATTCCAACCCAGGAGCATGGAATGTTTTTCCATTTCTTTGTGTCATCTTCAATATCTTTCATAAGTGTTCTTTAGTTTTTGGGGTACAAATCTTCTACCTCTTTGGTTAGGTTTATTCCTAGGTATCTTATGGTTTTTGGTGTCATTATAAATGAGATTGACTCCTTGATTTCTCTTTCTGCTGCTTTATTATTGGTGTACAGAAATGCAACAGATTTCTGTTGATTTTGTATCCTGTGACTTTGCTGAATTTGTGTATCAGTTCTGCAATTTTTTTTGGTGGAGTTTTTTTTGGTTTTCTACATAGAGTAACATGTTGTCTGCAAATAATGAAAGTTTGACTTATTCCTTGCTGATTTGGATGCCTTTTATTTCTTTTTGTTGTCTGATTGCTGAGGGTAGGAGAGAAGTGTCTCTTTTTTTTAATGTTTGAGAGAGAGAGAGAGAGAAAGAGAGAGAGTGTGTTCACACAAGAGGAGAAGGGGCAGAGAGAGAGAAAGAGAGAGGGAGACACAGAATCCAAAGCAGGTTCCAGGCTCCGAGCTGTCAGCACAGATCCCAATGCATGGCTCCAATTCATGAACCATGAGATCATGACCTGAGCCGAAGTTGGAAGCTTAACTGACTAAACCACCCACGTGTCCTTCCTGAGCCTCTTTTTTTAAAAACACTAATCCCAAGACCAACCCTGCATGATGTAACCACTTCCCAAAGACTCCATCTAATAATACCGTCACCTTGGGGGTTAGGATTTCAACATATGAATTTTGGGAGAACACAAACATTGAGTCTATAGTAGGCAAGATTAGGAAGCTAGAAGCCACTGCCATTTGGCTGATGGACAAATGGAAGATGCTGTTTCTGGAGCTCAGAGACTGGTGTCATAGGCAAAAGTTGGAATATCAACAGACATGTTCAAGGGGAGCAAATCTATCAAGGAGATGCAGTAGACATTAGAACTGAAATAGGCAACAGGGAATAAATATCCTGGTTTTTCACCTTTCTTCCTACCTTCCAATTTCCTGCCAATACCTCCCACTGATCAAATTTCAGCTGGAAGTCAAATGTCAAGGAACCTGGTGAATACAGCCTGAAAGGTTCAGCCTCCCTACAATACAGACCAAAGAAGGGAGAAGGAATGGATATAAAAGCAAAAAGGACAGGGACTAACAAATTAATCAGTTCTTTTTAACTTTTTTTTAAGGTTTATTTGAGAGAAGAGCATGGGGGAGGGGCAGAGAGAGAGAGAGAGAGAGAGAATCCAAAGCGTGTTCTGTACTGAGAGCCTGATGTTGGGCTCGAACTCATGAACCATGAGATCATGACACTTAACCAACCAAGCCAACCAGGTGACCCCAATTCTTTTTAACTTTTAAAATCAATTTTATTGAGGTATAATTTACTTACAATGCCTTTATATAAAATGTACACTTTAATAATTTTTTTAAGTTTATTTTTTAAGTTTATTTTTATTTTTGGGGTGTTTGGGTGGTCCAGTTGGTTGAGCATCCAGCTCTTGATTTCAGCTCAGGTCATGATCTCACAATTCATAGGTTCAAGCCCTGCATTGGGTTCTGGGCTGACAACGCAGAGTCTGCTTGGGATTCTCTGTTTCCCTTTCTCTCTCTGCCCCTCCCCTGCTCACACACACTCTCTCTCAAAATAATGAAATAAATAAAATAAAAACAAATAAATAAAACATTAAAAAATTTTTGTTTTTATTTTTTAAGTTTACTTATTTTGAGAGAGAGAAATAGAGAGCAAGCAAGCAGGGGAGGAACAGAGAGAGAGAGAGGGAGAGAGAGAATCCTAAGCAGGATCTGTGCTGTTAGCGCAGACACTGGGTTCCATCTCATGAACCGAGAGATCCTGACCTGAGCCAAGATCAAGAGTCAGGAGCTTAACTAACTAAGCCACCCAAGTGGCTTTAATAATTTTTGACAAAATGAATATACATATGTGACCACCCAGTTAAGATATAGAACATTTTAATCCCCTATTCCCTCCAAGTTCCTTTTCACTCCTTTGCCATGAATCTCCCATCCACCTTAGTTCCTGGCAACCACTATAGATTAGTTTGGCCTGTCCTGTCATTATAGATTTTATGCCTCTTCTAGAATTTCATGGAAATGGAATCATATAGTATGTCTTCTTTTGTGCCTAGATTTTTTTTTTCACTCAGCATGTTTTTGAGATTCATCTATGTTGTGTTTATCAGCTTCTTTTTACTGCTAAGTAATAGCCTATTGCATGAATATACCACAATTTGTTTATCCATTCACCTATTGATGGACATCTGGGTTATTTCCAAATTTGAGCTATTATGAATAAAACTATTGTTAACATTTATGTACAAGGTTTTTTGTGGTGTGTATACGTGTTTGGTGGGCATGTTTTCATTTCTTGTGGATAAATATCTGGGAGAGGAATTGCTGGGTCATATAATAAAAAATTGCCAAACTCAACAATTCTTTTTAATTTTATAGATATGATCATTACTGTGAATGTCCATGAAAGGACATTGTGCATTTCCTCCAAAGAGCTAAGGTTAGAGGGAGGGCAATTCTTATGAGAAAAAAAAAAAAAAACACCTCAGAGAATTTAAATACCCTTGATATATATGCTTCCATAGCTCAATATTTTTAAATACATAGTAAGAAAGGGATTGGGGAAGTGTAGAAGAGGAACTGAAAAGGAAAGTAAAGCAATGCAAAATAATGACTAAAAAGACTTCTTGACAATGGTAAAGTCATCCTACACAGCTGCTCTGAGATCCCAGCACTGCTGTCAGCAACCTTCTGTCAAAGCTATTTTGTCCAATGAATGCAATAGGAACCATATTTGTGAAAGAATATCTTTATTAATATAAGCAAATACACCTTCATTTATAGTAATATAGAGGTGTGGGCTTTTTCCTTTACTCTTAGTGGTAATGTTTCCCCAACATATAACACTTCCCTTTGATATGTGAGGTGAGTCATAAATTAATGTCACAAATAAATGTCATCTAGATGAGGGAGGCAACTACATTACAAAGTAGGAAGGTGTAGCTTGATATGAATTGTTACAGTTGACAGCTCTTGAACTAAATGACATCATGTCAAATTCTGAGATATTAAACAGTAGTTGGAATGTAAAGTTGTGGACATTTAGGTTTGCAGCCTTAAAAGTTTGTCGATCTTTTCCAGACATTCTGAAAAGGAAATGAACAGGTGGATTGAAAACAAAGACAAATGAGGAGTTTAAAGGCTGTCTTGGCATTTCATAGGAAAGTTGTCTATGCTGGTGATATTTTAAACAAAACACATATAAATACATTTACCTTGTCTGGAAACAGACTTATTTATTGGGTCTTTCCATTTACTTTTGAGACAAAAATAAATAGTTATAGAGGACTCATGTGCATTACCCACTGTACGCTTTCGATCATATATTATTTAATCTCAAACCAGCAGAAAGAATGGATGTCTATTTTACTATGATGCTATATTACATGATGCTATATTACATGATGCTATTACATGATGCCCGTACATTAGTGAGCTCAACCCACTTAATCTTAAAATAACAGTATCAGGTCAGGGATTTAGAATACAGTATTATATGAAAACAGTTGGCAGGGAGACTCCTTCTTCTGCCATTAATAACTGACTAGAAATGGTATTTCAGACCCAGTTTCAGTTACGGGGTAGATAATTTGTGAACATGTTTTTCAAAGTAGAGAAAGAATCACTGTGTTTTTGCTGAATTATATGTTGCCATGGACATGGCAGTATGCAGTAATGATGCTATCATCTATACAGCTGTATAACACAGCTTCTCCCTCCCTCACCCCCCTCAGTAAGGCTTGAAAATAATAGGTTTGCGTGTAGTTTGGTAAGAAAATTAGGATCATTTGAAGTCGTTTCAGTTTCAATCTAAGAAAGAAAGAGGCTCCAGGGATGGGGAAGAAGAGCAAAGACAATGTACAAAAAGTACATATTATGTAATAAAGTGTAATATGTATTATGCAGAGACTACAGAGGGGTTTCTTGGTATGCTGGAAAACTAATGGCTTTGCAGCAAAAAGACCTGGATTTTAGTCCTTGTTGTATCACTTGTGTGTGACCTTGACCAAAGTCACCATGTCTTTATGGCTCAATTTTCTCATCTGTAAAATGGAACTATAATGATAATGCTATCTTCTACCTTAGGTGCTATTGTAAGGATTAAAGGGATGAAAACTTGTAAACTATAAAGTCCTATAAAAATAAGGCTTTATAGACATATTGCAGTGTTGAATCTTCAGAAGCAAGGAAGAGTAAAGGAAAAGGTTCTAGAAGGCTTCGGAAGCTGACAAACTGGGTTCTAATGACAATGCCATGGCTGGTAGTTGTGAAACCTTGAAGCAAGTAAAGTACCTTATCTTGGTTCCTGTTTTTGAGAAATGAGGATAACACCACTTTCTTCATAGAATCAAGTGAGAGAATATATGCAAAGCAACCTATCACTTGGTAGGTGTTTGATAACCCCCTCCCCCAAACTACTTATTAAATTAATGTTATCAACAACAAAAGGTGTTAACACTGTAGTATCTTTCAACAGATACCTACGCCAAGGCAAGGCCGGGACAGATAAAAAAAAAAAAAAAAAAAAAAACTGAGGTAAATCTAATCCAAGTGGTAACCAACAGCTAGACTTGGAGATGTCTTAGTTCACTCTCATCCTCTTGAGGCTAGGGTATCCGTACAATAAAGACAGGCAGAGTTGGAGAGCGGTCGATTCGAGTGTCCTTTGGACTCCGCTGGCTCGACGGGAGGGACCCTGAAATTCTTAATTAGAGCCGGTTGCCATGGCGACAGTCTCTAGGCAGCGTGGGCTGAGCTCTCGGGAGGGCTGGAGGGTGGGCTGCCGCTGGACCCTGAGCGCGCGCCCGTCACCAACTTTCCCTACAGACCCGGGAGGGGGCAGCGCGCTCCGCCCCCGCCCCCGGGCCGCGCACGTCCGCGCTCGGCGGCGCGCACGCCTGCGGGAGCCCTCTCCAGGCAACCTAGTGCTGATCGCTCGTGCCGGTGTGGCCGTTAACAGCCTTTGCGGGAGCCTGAGGCTCGAGAGCAGCCCCCTCCCCTTCCTGGACTCCCCCCCCCCCCCACTTTCCCGGTCGGCCCCGGGGCATGAGTAGCGATGGCCGGCTGCAGCCCTGAGGAGAAAACTTACCGGCGCTTCCTGGAGCTATTCCTGGGCGAGTTTCGCGGACCGTGCGGCGGCGGCGAGCCTGAACCGGAACCCGAACCCGAGTTGGAGCCCGAGCCCGAACTGGTAGTGGCTGAAGCGGCCGAGGCTTCGGTCGAGGACCCCGGGGAGGAGGCGGCCGCCGTAGCCGCGACGGAGGAGGGGGAGCAAGAGCACCGGCAAGACCCCGAGCCCGAAGAGGAGGCGGTGGAGGAAGAGGCGGCGGCGGCAGCAGAGGGCGAGGAGGAGGAGGCGGCGGCAGCCCGGGGGCAGTCGGCCGTGCCACCGCCGCCGCCGCAGCCCCAGCTGCCGCCTCTGCCCCCGCTCCCGCGGCCGCTGTCGGAGCGCATCACCCGTGAGGAGGTGGAGGGCGAGAGCCTGGACCTGTGCCTGCAGCAGCTCTACAAATAGTTAAGTAGCGGGGCTTGGCTGGGGGTGGGCCCGCTGTCTCCGCCGCATCGGCCTCGACGCGGCTCTCGGCCCCTCAACTGCTCTCCTTTCCTCTCTTCACCCCCACTCCCGCGCCGTTGGAATCGCCCCAGCTGCTCCGACTCGGGCGGTCTCTGCGAGCTGCCCACGCCCGCCTCGGCCTCCGCGTCTCCTGCCTGACCGGGGAGCCGCCCCCGGCGCCCTCCCGCCGGCCTCGGCCCCTTCTTCCCGCTGCACCTCGGCTGCCCACTTCTTGTTCCACTTCACGAACCCCCTTTTCCTTCATGCTTCGGAAGGTCCTTTCTTCCCGTCTTATGAGCTCCCTCTTCTTCCCGGCTCCCTTCCTCTTCTTGGGAGGTTTCCTCCCACCCGGGTCTGTCTTTTCCCAGTCTGAGTCCCTTGTTGTTTGGCGGCGGAGAGACGCGACTCTTTTCTAGGCTGAGCTGCGAGGTGCCTTCTGCGTAACCGCAAGAACAGTGATAATAATACCGGCCTTAGAGCCACAGGAGAGACTGGGGTTGATTTTCCTTCAGGCGCTCAGCGTTGAAAGTGAAGCGGTGTTTAGATGGGCTTAATCCGCGGAAGCCGAGTGTTTTAAAGATTTTTGATAACTTGTAATTGAGGGAGGTGGGAAGGAATTGAGAGGGAAGGGTAAACACATTTTTACCAGCGAATCTTCAGGTGAAAGACACAGAGTCATAATTCGTTAAAGTGGAAAAGTCAGGCTGGTTTGATAACATTGCAATTACGTGCAGTATTTTCAGTCCATTAAGTAAGTAGATGGGGTAGGGGAGAGAAAGCAGATGGCTTAGCTACACAGATGAAAGTCTAAAATAGAAAGGTCGAGGCTTTGCCTTTCATCCCAGTTCTGGTTTTTATGGGCTTGAAATAGAAACGGTTTACAATTGCGTTTCTTTCTAAATGGAATTGTTCTGAAATAATGACAGAGAAGAATACTGACAAATCTCTGAAAACATTGGTAAACCTGAGAGTGTCTTGGCATTCTGCTGATAGTTGTGATGAAAGGTGTTATTCTGGCTCCCTAAAAGTTTACGGCTGCAAGATTCACTGCAATTAAATTCAAACTCACTTCTTGGATTTTCTCAAAAGCCTGACTTGAAAGAAGGGCCTGGAAAGTAAATGTCAGGTCTTCATCCAATCTAACAGACATCTGACCAAATCATTCTTCCTGTTAAAGCAGAAGTTTATCAATAGGGAAAAAGCATTTAACGTATGTGCTGTAGAAGTGGACTGTGTTGATGTCCTACACTTTATAAGCTATTTAAAATTTAATTTTGAAATACTATCCGGTTACCAAAGTAATAATGCTTTCTGGGAAATGTAAAAAATAAAATGGCGCGTAATACCACCACCAAGGATAAACAGTATTAACATTTTAGAGTATTTCTTCCTAGTGTTTGAAAACTGTCATAGAAAAGGGCTTATGAAATGTCATTTTCAAACACTAAATAGACACTTGAAACTTCCTGCTTAAAATAAAATGGAAATGTTTACCAAAGTGGAGGAATTTATCTCAGCATCAGACTAATTTTATTTTGACAGCTCTTACCTTTACAAATGCAGTGACAGAATTAAAGAAACACAAACAGTAGAGAAGGTTCATTAAAAAGAGAGTCATTAATTTAAAACAACCATGAACATTTACCATTCAAGAAGATTTTGAAAAACTGAAATCTATATAAAGATGCTAAGATGGTAAGTAGATGTGTTTTTCCATATGGAAAGGAAGCAAGATTAATTTCAACATACATAAAACTAGAAAAAGTATTCAGATGCTAAAATGACCATTTGAGAACAGAAGTTTGGATTTGAAGTAACTAGCAAAGTTAGAAAATATTATTTCACCTTAAGTTAAAGATTTCATGATTTTTACTGTGTTTTGTGCAAAAGCTATTAACCTATTTTTACTCGGATATAAAATGGCTGGCTTGTTTATGTAAAGTATCTTCAAACTCCTTAACAGGTTAAAAACAAAAAAATCTTCACGGTTTAAAAAACATACTTTTAACACTTTTAATTTTTTTTTTTAATAAAAGAAAATCATATCAGTCACCAGAGTCAATACTGGAAGACACAGTAGAGGTAGATCATGTTTCTGTCTAAGCACTTTATTTTACAGATGAGAAAAGTGGATCTGAACTAACAAATGACAAATTATGTACAAATAGTTTTGACTTTTCTCAACATAAACTCTGAACTGCACAACTCTGCTTTACATATTTGAAATGATGGGTCCTCAAGTTTCCTAGGAAATATTTTGAAATGATTCTGATTAGAAATATGTTGAGAGGCGCCTGGTGGCTCAGTTGGTTAAGCGTCCACCTTTAGGTCATGGTCTCCCAGTTGGTGAGATGGGGTCTGGAATTGGGCTCTGGGCTGACAATGCAGAGCCTACTTGGGATTCTCTCCCTCTTTCCCTCTCTCTTTAAAATAAATAAATAAACTTAAAAAAGAAAGAAAGAAATAAAAAGATGTTGAAAATGTTGAAATTGCTTACTTGGGGAAGGTTATTTTTTTTTCCAAAATATTTTCTCAACCACCCACTCCTTATTTTGGGAATTCTTAATATGCTTTAAAAACTCTGTCATACTGGTCAAATGGTGCTAAAATTCTTAAATAGAGCTACCTGAACTATATATTCACCAATTTGATAGTTGGGACTAGTGTAAGAAGAAAATCACACTGCATTTAATACCAGTTTTGTTTTTGTTTTTGTTTTTTAACGTTTATTCATTTTTGAGAGACAGAGAGAACGGAGTGTGAGCTGGGGAGGGGCAGAGAGAGAAGGAGACAATCCAAAGCAGGCTCTGAGTTGTCAGCACAGAGCCGGATGCAGGGCTCAAACTCACTGACTGCGAGATCATGACCTGAGCTGAAGTCCGACGCCCAACCGACTGAGCCACCTAGGTGCCCCTTTAATACCAGTTTTATAAGTCTGTAGTGTGTGTTTTCTGTCAGGATTTTATAACTATACAATATGTAGCTGCTAAACAGACTAAGCTTCTCTGAAGAAAAGAAGTAAAGGTGCTTATCTTCTCATTACTATTTTATGTATAGACTGGTTGAAAGTAAAAAAAAAAACAAACATAGTGAATGTTTTTCTCAATATTTTGCTTCTCAAGAATTTTAGAATAGGAACAGCAGATAGAGTTAAACATTCTTCATTTTGATAAAGTCAGGACTACCTTGAGATAAGCACTTATTTAGGTAAGTAAAGGATCAATGTTTAAATAAACAAAATATAGTTATAATTAGCAACTTAAAAGTTTTTCAGAGTAGTATTTGGGATGAAGTTTTTGCTTTCAAAATGGGAAATATATATTTAGATATCCTCTACTAGATAAAAACAACATGTAACATTTTGAAAGAATAAGAACAACAATTTGAAAATAGCAAAAGTCTCCTTGGATGGGAAAGACCTCTGTTGTGGGCTATTAAATACCTTTTTAAGGACCATTTAAACATTTTTTTTCCAGTTTATTAAACTTTAAGAATCAATAATAAAAGCATGCGATATTTTAGAACTTTTACTGAGTTGATCTATTGTCATAAAAAATTCCAGTGATTTAGAACCTTTTTCTAATGACAATATTAGGGTTTCTGAGGTTAATGAGGGACTTGCTTTGAAAAGGTGGAAATGAGGATTATAGCTTTGAAATAGTTTGCAAATAAATAAATAAAAAGTTTACAACTGATCTTAGAGCAGATGTGAATATGAGGCTACATGTATAGGTTACATGGGTCAATACTGTATATTTGTCTACACTATACTGGGGATAAATCTATTTGTTTTCATCCAGAAGAAGCACATGCTCTGAAGTCTTTACTAGAGGTATATGTCATTACATTTTTAGAGCAGTTGTTTCCTCAGTTACTCATTGGACTTCTTGATGGGGAGACATATTTCCATATAGTAATGAGGGGTGCAGGGGAATTTTAAAATGGCTTTGAAAAGAAAATCTTCAGTTATAGACACTAGTAATTCAGTTATATTGAATTATGTGAAACATTTAATAAGTTTCAGATAGTTCAGAAATTACTAAACTTTGTCTCACTTTTACATATATAAATAAAAAATAACTGCATGCAAGTTTTATAATATCATTCATTTAAAACTACACCTTTTTTCTTATTAGTAAGTAATAAGTAGGGGTGCTTGGGTGGCTCAGTTGGTTAAGTGTCCGACTCTTGATGTGATCCCATGGTTGTGGGATTGAGCCCTGTGTTAGGCTCTGTGCTGACATCGCGGAGCCTGCTTGGGAATCTCTTCTCTGCTCTCTGCCCCTCCGTTACTCATTTGTGCTCTCTCTGGCTCAAAATAAGTAAATGAACATAAAAAAAAAAAAAAGAAGTAATAAATGTTCACTATAAGAAGCAGAGAAAATTCACATTAGCAAGAAGAAGAAAGATATCAAGCATTCATTGTTAACCATAGTTTTCAAGTTTTATTCCTGCCTCTCAGGCTGCTGCTTTTCTGTGAGCTTTTAGTACTCTGCCTATCCCTTGAATATTGATGTTTGGTCCTTAGCCTTTTCAACTCTGATGTCTTACTTGTTTGTAGTTGATACCAATTTCTCCCATGGCTTTGGTTATTTGATTCCCAACTCTGTTTCTATCTCTGCTTGGAAACAGCCCTACCTAGATATCCAAAAGGCTTCTCAAACTGTTCAGAACCTAATTCAATCTTCCAACTCCCTCTGTCTCCCTCAAAACAAACAAAACTAAAATCTGATTCTCTTTCTGGTGGGTCCATTTCTGATTTCTCTTTTTCTCACCCTTCACATTCAATAAATTTTGCCTTGTAAACATCTCATAGATATGTCCCACTCCATTCCCATTGTCATTGTCATCTTTTGCCAATCTTACTCTTCTCCAGTATATTCTCCCCAGTATAAGTGATTCCTCTAGAATCTAGATTATGTAGATTGTCTAATTGTCACCTACTGCTTAAACATTTTTATTCTTTTCTCAGCTAGCCAGACTGTGCGGTTAAAGGCACAGTACTCCAGACCACTAAGTCTGCCCAAGACTTCTGACCCCAGCTGCAAGGAGTTAGGGTTCAACTACAGAGTTAGATGGAAGAGACCACACAAGACCACCCTCACTTCTGACATCAACTGTAAGTTTAGGGATTTCTCAAAACGACCCCTAGATTTGGTCACCTACTGGAAAGACTCACAGAACTCCCTGAAGGCTATTGTACTAATGGATATTGTTCATTATAGAGAAAAGTTACAAATTACAACCAGCCAGAGGCACCTGGCTGGCTTAGTCGGTGGAGCATTCGACTTTTGATCTCGGGATTGTAAATTTCAGCCCCATGGTTGGGTGTAGAGATTGCTTAAAAATCTTTAAACAAAAAGCAAGGGGGTGCCTAGGTGGCTTAGTGGTTAAGCATCTGGCTCTTTTTTAAAAATGTTTGTTTATTTTTGAGAGAGAGAGAAAGACAGAGCCCGAGCAGGAGAGGGGCAGAGAGTGAGGGAGACACGGAATCCAAAGCAGGCTCCAGGTTCCAAGCTATCAGCACTGAACCCTGGCAGGGCTCGAATTCACAAACTGTGAGATCATGACCTGGGTCGAAGTCAGACACTTAACCAGCTGAGCCACCCAGGCACCCCAAGCACCTGACACGTGATTTCAGCTCAGGTCGTGATCTCCTGGTTGGTGAGTTGGAGCCCTGCACCCAACTCTGCTGATGGTGTGGAGCCTGTTTGGAATTCTCCCTCTCTCTCCCTCTCTCTTTGACCCTCCCTCCCTCCCTCCTTTCCTGTCTCTCTCTCTCTCTCTCTCTCTCTCTCTCAAAAAAAAAAAAAAAAAAAAAAAAAAAAAAATATATATATATATATATATATATATATATATATATATATATATATATATTTAAAAAAAAAACAACCCAGAAAACAAATTAGGACCAGCCAACAGAAGACATGCATGGATACAATCTAGGAGAGTTTCAAATGTGAAACTTCTATTGTCTTCAGGGATGTGCTCCCCTCTCCAGGATTGATGTGTGATAATAACACCTAGAGTATTCCAGCCCAAGAAGCTCACTCGAGCTTCAGCGTTCAGAGATTTTTTGTTTTGTTTCATTTTTTAATTTTATTTAAGTAAATTCTATACCCAGCGTGGGACTTCAATTCATGACCCCAAGTTCAACAGTCGCACATTCTAAAAAAAACAAAAACAAAAACAAAAAACAACCTTCTTCCAACTGAGCCAGCCAGGGGCCCCAGTGTCCAGAGTTTTTATTGAGATTGATTGGTTGAACTGGAGGTCAGGCTGATACCATGTGGTCCCAGGGGCCCATCATAAATAATGAAGGCACTCCCATTACTCCAGAAATTCCAAAGTTTAGAGGTTACCTCCTGGGAGCGAGCCACAGACAAAGGCCAGACCTCTCTCCGGGCAAAGCCAAGTTCTTTACTGTATACCTTCATTACTTATCTCTCCATTGCTCTTCAGGTAAAATTCAAAGAAGGCCTTATAATCTTATCCCATCAGCCTCATTTCTGAATCACTGTCTGCTGACTCCATCCCACCTCTACAGCTCTAGAAACTATGGCTATTTTAGACTACTAATATATTAGTTTGAACATGCCATGTTTGGTCTTACCTCTGCACTTTTGCATATAACACAGTATTCCTTCTACCTAGAATACTATGCACCCCCACTACCACCCTTCCCAGTCCAATCTCTTACCCATTCTTTAGGTCTCCATTTAACAGCTTATTCACCATCCCCACACTCATGAGTTAAGTGTCTCTTCCATGTGCCCCTCTAGAATACCCAATGCCTTTTCCTGTTGTAGCACTTGTTTGATTCATTATTTTTTTTGTCAACAAATATGTGTTTTTTACTAGAGCAGTGGTTTTCAAAGTGAGGTGTACCCAAAACAATCCATTAGGGCAAAAGAAGAAAATACTGAAATCTATTTACTTGTATACAAAATGCAAGTGTAAGTGCTGTTAATACTTGATGTGTTGATTTAGATGGGCAGTTCCGTGTGACAACTGATTTTATGTCAAGCATGGTAAATGAGGTATACTGATGAAATGCAAGTTTCACAGGTTAGAAGAATCAACACTGGCACCCTCCCTCCCATTTTTCAGAATGTTATGAAGTATTGCAGTTTACCTACACTGATTAAATGGATTTATTTTATTTCCTGGTTTTAACAAAATTAACCCTCACAAAATGGATGTTTGGCTTTAAAAATTCCTGCAAAACAAAATAAAAATTCCTGCAAAGAAATCATAGGTTTAATATAATATTTGTAAGTGTAAGAAACAACAAAACTCGATTGCCTGTGCTTCTCCCATACTTAGTTACATAAGATTTTTTTAAAAAAGAGAATATCCGGGGTGCCTGGGTGGCGCAGTCGGTTAAGCGTCCGACTTCAGCCAGGTCACGATCTCGCGGTCCGTGAGTTCGAGCCCCGCGTTGGGCTCTGGGCTGATGGCTCAGAGCCTGGAGCCTGTTTCCGATTCTGTGTCTCCCTCTCTCTCTGCCCCTCCCCCGTTCATGCTCTGTCTCTCTCTGTCCCAAAAATAAATAAACGTTGAAAAAAAAAATTAAAAAAAAAAAGAGAATATCCTATCTGATTAGAAATCAACAAGAATGGATTTATTAAGTAGATTATGTGAAATAATGAAATACAGGTTATTCAAAGAAATACCCAAATATTACTTGTGAGGGGTGCCTGGCTAGCTCAGTTGGTAGAGTATGTGACTCTTAACTTGAGGGTCGTGAGTTCAAGCCCCACATTGGGCATGCAGCCTACTTTAAAAAAAAAATTACCTGTGAGAGTTGTGTGCAAATGTGCATGTGTGTATGTATGTAATTTATAAATATCTGTATACATATACAGATATTCCATATATATATGTATATATATATATATATATATATATATATATATATATATATATATATATATATTACACACACATACATACACATACATGGTAGGGGAGAGAGAGAGCAAAAAGTATACACACATTGGGGAGGAGGTTCGTGGTGCTCCAAATATTTTGGTAGGGTGTCTGAGCAAGTGTTTGGAGCCATTTGCATTAGATTTATTAGCTACATGTTTGCCATCATATCCCTAGGTTAATATTCAGAGGGACATGTACAACACACAATAAATATTTGCTGATCCAGTGAATGAGCTGAGATTTTTAAAAAAGATAGTTCTGGGGTGCCTGGGTGGCTCTGTCGGTTGAGGGTCTGACTTCGACTCAGGTCATGATCTCACAGTTTGTGGGTTTGAGCCCTGTATTGGACTCTGCGCTGACAGCTCAGAGCCCGGAGCCTGCTTCAGATTCTGTTTCCTTCTCTCTCTGCCCTGTCCACCTGGCTCTCCATCTCTCTCTCAAAAATAATAATTAAAAATAAAAATAAGTAAATTAAAAATAAAGATTTAAAAAATGTAGTTCTTACAATTTTAAACTGCTTTTTTAAAAACTTAGTAAAAATAAAAAACTTATTAAATTTTGAACTTTTAAGAGTATGGAAAATAAAATAATGCACTCATCACCCACCCTTAGCAATGATCAATTTGTGGCCAATCTTGTTTCATCCTAACCTCCAGACATCTCACCCCACCTCCCATTATATCCTATGTAACTTTAAAATGAACAGTCAGTAATTTAATCACAATTCTATTGGACTTTTAGGTGTTAACCAATTTTTGGTTACTCTAAGAATACTGTGATGCTCATGCTTTGAGCAAACTTTTAATTTTCTTAGTGTGTAGTTCTATTGTTGGGACTGTGTTAAAACATATTTACATATTTAAGACTTTTCATTCACAGTTTTAAAATGTCCTCTAACAAGGTTTTATTAGTTTACCCTCTAGCAGATATATGTTTAAAAAGAATATTTTTGGGGGCACCTGGATGGCTCAGTTGGTTAAGTGGCCAACTTGGGCTCAGGTCATGATCTTGCGGTTTGTGAGTTCAAGCCCTGCATCGGGCTCTGTGCTGACAGCTCAGAGCCTGGAGCCTGCTTCAGATTCTGTGTCTCCTCCTCTCTCTGCCCCTCCCATGCTCATGCTCTGTCTCTCTCTGTCTCTCAATAATAAATAAACATTAAAACAAAATTTTAAAAATAAAAAGATTTTTTGGTATTATGAAATATTTTAAATATTTACCAAATAGAATAATAAAGCAAATATCCATATACCCATTATTCAGTTTCAACAAATTGTCATAATTAGGATCATTTTAAAGAAATGAAACATTTCATATGGAATTGAAGATTTTGTTTTCACTCTCTTCTCTAAACCCATTTCCTTTTTCTCAAAGGTAATCTGAGGATTCTTGTAATGTATCCTTCTGTATTTTTATATTTTTACTACATATGAATTTGTATGGTCTCAATGTATGCTGGGCTTTTAATTTGCTTTTGTTTTTATAAATAGCTATCTTGAGACTTTAAAAAAGATTTGTGTTGATACATAGAGATCTAGGTTTTTGGGTTTTTTTTTTTTCATTTTAGCTACTATATAGCATTCCATTGTCTGATTGTATTATGACTTATTTATCCAATCTATTGACAGACATTTGGGTTGTTTCTAATTTTTGCATATTATGCACTCTATTAGTTTAATAATAGCTACTGTAATGGGTAAATCCTAAAATCTCAAAAGCCTAACATAGTGTTAATTGCTTCCTCACAGAGTAACCCTCAATGGAGAAGAAAGGGCTGTGTTCTATAGAGTGATTAAGGGATTCAGGCTAATAGAGGGTATGTCACCTTCAACCTGTAGTTTCCAAGGTTGCTTTAGGCATCAACATCCATGCAGCAAGCAAGCATAAGAAGAGTAGAGGATGGTGTTGGAAGTTTTTAGGAGCAGTCTTTAGAAAGGACAAAGGACATATATAATTCTTCTCACTTTTCATTGAATAGAATGCAAGTCATGTTGGCACCACCCATGGCCCACATTTCACAGCAAACAGAACCGAGAACAACTCTACACCATGGAAAAAAGAACACAGAACTTTGATGGAGAGCTGGCATTCTCTGCCCTTCAGATAATTCTACAGTTTGGTCATGTCTCCTTGTGCATGTCTTTATAGATTTCTTGGGTATATATCTAAAAGTGGGATTGTCAGATTGAAGTTACTTACACTTTTACTCTGTTAGACATTGCCAGATTACTTTGTCCAACTTCATTGTATAAGAGGTTTGGTTTGTCAGTGTTCTCACTAATATTTGAACTGCTATACCAGTCAGCTAGTATTTTTACATAGCTGTATGCCAGTAATGTCACTGAACTATAATGGAAAGAGAATACTTCTAGTTGGCTGGCATTTTGGAAGAGGACACTCACCTAGAAGTCTAGACCAGTGCTATCCAAAAGGAGTATAATTGAACCACATATATAATTGAAAATTTGGTAACCACATTTTAAAAATTGAAAGACAGGTGAATTTAGTTTTAATAATTTAGTTAACCAAATACAGTATATCCAAATATCATATATCAAAACATATTACCATTTCAACATGTAATCAATATTAAAATATTATTTTTAATTTTAATTTAAAAAAATTATTTTAGAGAGAGAATGTGAGCAGGGGAGAGGGGTGCAGAGAGAGAGAGAGAGAGAGAGAGAGTAAATCTTAAGCAGGCTCCATGCTCAACATGGATCCTGAAGTGGAGCTTGATCCCATGACCCTGGGATCATGACCTGAACTGAAATCAAGAGTCAGACACTTAACTGACTGAGCCACCCAGGTGCCCAAAGACATTACAATTTTTTATACCGAGTTTTCAAAATCCTGTGTATCTTTTGCACTTATAGCACATCTGACTTTAGAATATCATACTTCAAATATTTAGGTACCATATCAGGCTAGTGACTGTATTGAATCACACGGGTTTCGTTAAATAACAAAAACTTTAATTCTATAACGCGTATCTGACATTTAATTTCAAAGTCACATTTAAATGGGTCCTCCAGTCACCATCTACATCTTTATTCAGTTTTTGGAGGAATAGCAAGCTGAATTTATTTTTCTTAGATTTCTTTCTTGACAAGAGAATAATCTGATTTAGATTACTGAATTGTTAACTTTTCACGGAGTATAGGGGGTGATAGTTTTCAGTTACTTTTCTGTTGTTGTGTAATGTGTTACCCAAACTTAGTGGCTTGAAACAATGCCTATTGTTTTCTTACAGTTAAGTCCAGGAATGTTCCACTAGGTTCTCTGCTTAAGGTCTCAAGTTAAGACCAAAGTGTTGGCCGACTGGACTTATCTGGAGGCTCAGGAGAAGGCTCCACTTCCCAAGCCTATTCCGGTTGTTAACAGAATCTAGATCCTCATGAAAGATCTGAGGTCTCTATTTCCTTGGTAATTGTCAGGTGGGAGCTGATTATCATTCCTAGAAGCCACCCACATTCCTTCTCACAGAGCCCTCTTCATTTTCAAACCACTAATGGCACATCAAAATCCTTCTCATTCTTCAAATTTCTTTGGCTTCTCTTGCTGCCAGAGAAAGCTGTCTGCTTTTAAGACTTCATTTGATTAGGTCAGATCCACTGAGATAATCTCCCTATTTTCAGATCAACTTGCTGTACAATATAACACAATCATAGGAGTGATATTTCATTAGTATCCACAGATTTTAGCGGTTAAGAGTGGGGCATCTTTGGGGGACCATTTTAGTAATTTTTCATACCACAATAGAGAAGCAAGATGGCAGAGCATTTTAATTATTTTGTTTCAAAGTCTTTTAATTCCACTTGTAAATGAAAGAAAAATAGTCTGCCCATTTCTTTTTGTCTTCATTTCCACCAGCTTGGACCAAGTTTTCATCAACTCTTACTTAGCTTCCTGTAGCAGTGTTACGCCCAGAATTCGTGATCCCCAAAGACCACTAGGGAGCCGAGTCCGATGCAAAAGCAAAGAGCCTTTATTCAAGCTAGCTCGAGCTCAATCCCCTACCTGCACCGACACAGCGGTGAGATACCAGGGAAAGAGAGCGAGTTTCAAAAGGACAAAGGTTTTATTGGGTCTAGGGGCAGTTGGTGAGGTAATGGCTATGGCCTCAGCCGATTGGCTGGGGAAGGGTCCTGGGGAAGGGTCCGAGTCCTGTTAGGCAGGTGAGGGGGGGGGTTACTCAAGGGGAGGAGGTGTGGTCAAGGTGAAGGACACAGAACAAGATGGAGTCAGCCGGCGTAGGCCTGCCCTTTCATTCCCCCCTTGTCATGTAGCTTAGGGACCCAATCATGGGACCGGCTGCATTTATGGTGACAAGGGGAACAGAGTTTGGAGGTTTACGCAAAGTTCTGGGAACCAAGTGTCCCTGGGGTGGCTCTGGGACGTCTGATTAAGTATTGTCCCCGAGCTGGTGTCTATGATCTGCCAGGTGATGTTTTGGGGGGCATGGGGACTCCCGGCAGCATGAGCAATGACAAGCAGAGTTAACAGAGTTACCAATATTAGGTAGGTCGAATGCGCTGTAGCTTGAGCTTGAGCAGGTTGTGTTTGGTCCCGACTGATGGCCCGTCACGTGACAACGTCCTTCCAGATAGAGGAGGGGTCCACTGGCTGAGCGTGGGTGTGATGGACCCAGGTCGCGATGCTGTCTACCTTGAGAGCGGTGGGGGTTGTCAACACCATGATGTAGGGTCCCTTCCAGCGGGGCTCGAGAGTCTCTCAGTGGTGCCTCTTGACATAGACCCAGTCTCCCAGCCTGTACTGATGAGGTGTCGGGATCGGGCCAGCCTCGTAGATGGCACGGAGACGCGGCCAAATGTCTTCGTGCGCCCTCTGGAGCCCTCTCAAGGAAAGAAAAAGTTCTTGATCTTTAAACTCAGCAATAAGTTCAGCTCGAAGGCTGGGAATAATAGGGGGTGGCCTGCCAAACATGATCTCGTAGGGAGTAAAACCCAGAGTGTAAGGAGTGTTTCTAACCCGGTAAAGGGCGTACGTTAGGAGAGTCACCCAGTCCCCGCTAGTCTCCATGGTTAATTTGGTAAGGGTCTCTTTTAGGGTTTTATTCATTCTTTCTACCTGTCCTGAGCTCTGGGGCCTATAAGCACAATGTAATTTCCAGTTTGCCCCCACCGCCTTGGCTACTGCCTGTGTTACCTGCGAGATAAAAGCTGGTCCATTGTCTGATTCTACCATGGCAGGAAAACCATACCTGGGTTAGATGTCTTCTAGTAGCTTCTTAGCCACCGTCTGAGCCGTTTCATGCTTGGTTGGGTATGCCTCCACCCAGCCAGAGAAGGTGTCTGTAAATACCAGGTCCTCATGTAGTGCCTCGTCGAAGATGGTGGGTGAATTTTTGAATCCCTGAGGTAGCCGTGTCCAGGTGAGTTGCCCACTGTAGCCCTCCTCCGGATCATGCCACTCAAAGGCGAACAAGGGTTGGCTCTGGGGTGCCAACGGCAGACTGAAGAAGGCGTCCTTTAAATCTAGTACAGTATACCAGACCCTGGAGGGTGCCAAGGAGCTCAAGAGAGTATATGGGTTGGGAACAGTTGGGTGTATGTCCGCGACCCTCTTATTTACTTCCCGGAGGTCTTGTACCGGTTGGTAGTCATTTGTGTGAGGCTTTTTGACCGGCAGTAAGGGGGTGTTCCAGGCAGACTGGCAAGGAACTAGTACCCCTAGGCTTCGTAGTCTCCGGATATGTGGCTGGATCCCCTTCCGGGCCTCCTGAGACATGGGGTATTGTTTGATCCTTACCGGACTCTCTCCTGGCTTGAGCTCTACCAGGACTGGGGTCCTCTGAGCAGCTAGTCCCATCCCCCCTGTCTCTGCCCAAACCGAGGGGAATTCTTGTAGCCATCTGTCTATATTATCCTCTCTCGGGAGCGCCTCCTGGTGGAGGAGGTATTCATCCTCCAGTTTCATGGTCAGGACCTGGATGGGGTGGCCCTTGCCATCGGTGACCTGAGGCCCCCCTTGTCTGAAAGTTATCTGCGCTCCAATCTTGGTCAGTAAGTCCCGTCCTAACAGCGGGTAGGGGCATTCTGGTATTACCATAAAGGAGTGGGATACCCGGCCCGTTCCCAAATCTGCTGTTCTTCGGGTAGTCCATGAATACTGGCTCATACCAGTTGCCCCTTGTACCCAGGACTTCTTGTTGGCTAGTTTTCCGTGTGGGGTGTGGAGGACCGAATGTTGTGCTCCGGTGTCGACAAGGAAGTCAATAGGGGTCCCCTCCACTTTAAGAGTTACCCTGGGTTCGGGGAGAGGGTCCGAACCCCGACTCCCCTAATCACTTAGTTCATCTAGCTCTAGGACTTTTACTCGATCAGTCTTGCTTCCCTTCCCGCCGGCCCTTTTTGGACAATCTCGGGCCCAATGCCCTATCTCCTTGCAGTATGCACACTGATCCTTCTGCAGCCTCTGCTTCCCCCCCCTTGGTGGTTCCTTTACCTTTTCTTGCGTCGTCTGCCAGCTGCCGGAGACGGCGGTCTCGTTCCTCGGGGAAGTCAGCAGTGGTAGCTAGTAGTATTCTGGCCAGGTCTCGAGTCTGCTTACTGCTGGCAGTCGCCATGGCGTGAGCCTGCTTGTCCTCAGGAGGCTCCCGGTTATTATATACCTTTTCGGCTACCACCAGTAAGTCCTGCAGACTTTTTTCTCCTAGTCTATCTATTTTCTGTAATTTTCTCCTAATGTCTTTGGCCGATTGGTTTACAAAGGCCATGATAACAGCTGCCTTGCTTTCCGGAGCCTCTGGATCCATGGGGGTATAGGTACGGAATGCCTCCATGATCCGTTCTAAAAAGGCAGCCGGAGATTCATCTTTTCCCTGTTGTAAATTTCCTACCTTGGCCAAATTGGTTGGCTTTCTAGCAGCCATTCGGAGACCCCCCATTAGAGTCTGGCGGTAGACCTGGAGCCTCTCCTTACCTTCTGCCGTGTTGAAATCCCACTGGGGCCGAGTTAAGGGGAAGGAGGCATCTATCTGAGCCTGGTTGGTGGTGGGATTCCCGTCTGCGCCCGGAACTAGTTTTCGGGCCCCACTGAGGATTCTTTCTCTTTCTTCAGTCGTGAACAGGACCTGCAAAAGCTGCTGGCAATCATCCCACGTGGGCTGATGGGTAAAAAGAACAGAGTCTAATAAATCAATAAGCCCTGCCGGTTTCTTGGAAAACTTAGGATTCTGAGCTTTCCAATTGTAGAGGTCACTAGTGGCGAAAGGCCAATAGTGATGGGGCTGATTCCCCTCCGCGCCTGGGGGTCCTGTGGCTCACAGGGGCAGAATAGTGGAGTCGGCGGTGGAGGCGGATTGCTCCCTCTGAGCCCTTTGTCTGGTAAAGGGCGGGCTTCCCCCTGGAGCGTTTCTGCCTCCCACTCTCGGAACAGCGTCTGCCTCCCCCAGAGGGGGAGGATGGTGTTCTTCCGGCATCCTAGAGGGGTTATACGGGGGAGGAAAAATTAATTCTTCTTTAGTACCCCCCTGTAGGACAGGGTAGAAGGGTGCTGAAGGCTGGGTAAGACTTTTCCTCCTGTCTGTCTCCTGCAAAGCAAGAATGGGTTTTGGCTCTGGAGGGAGCAGGGTTAGGAAGGGCTTAAGCCAAGAGGGTGGGTCTTCTACAAGGTCCTGCCAAGTGATAATGTAAGGGAGCTGATCAAGATGGCCCGTCTTAGGCTGAGAGATGATACTCCTGACTCGGTGGATGGTAGGGAGGTCGAAGGTCCCCTCTGGTGGCCATCTGACATTGAAAGTTGGCCACTCGCGGGGCGCCTGGGTGGCGCGGTCGGTTAAGCGTCCGACTTCAGCCAGGTCACGATCTTGCGGTCCGTGAGTTCGAGCCCCGCGTCGGGCTCTGGGCTGATGGCTCAGAGCCTGGAGCCTGTTTCCCCCTCTCTCTCTGCCCCTCCCCCGTTCATGCTCTGTCTCTCTCTCTGTCCCCAAAATAAACGTAGAAAAAAAAAAATTAAAAAAAAAAAAAAAAAAAGAAAGTTGGCCACTCGCTAGAAGAAAAAAACTGCAGCTGACCCTTTCGGACTTCCACACTGAGGTTGTTAGCTCTTCCCCTCACATCCTTAAAGTGATCAATCATAATACTTAGAGGAGTAGTCTGAGTCTGTCCCATAACGTCCGTCCAGTAAGTCCACAGAACAAAACAGAGAAACACAAAAACAGACAAACAGAGGGCCCCTAGAAAGTCTTCCAACTCCATGGAAGCAAAACTGCAAGCTAGCTTAGACCTTTGAGGGGATTCCATGTCCCTCCAAAACTGATGAGGGGATTCCACGTCCCTCCAAAGACGACGGCCTCACGCCGACCAGTGGGAGCGACCCGCCTCATCTCAGACCTTTGAGGGGATTCCACGTCCCTCCAGAAGGGAGAATTGGAACGTCATCCGAAACTCCCGGCCCGTGGTCCTCCAGTGCGTCCACTTAGACCGCGTCGGGCACTACCAGAATTCCAGAAATGAGCTCACACAGAAAAGACAGAACAAACAGACACTAACCGTGGCCAGTCAGGCTCTCCGGGTTGGGGGTCCCTCGAGGGTCTTGGGGATCCCGGATGAGCCCCCAAATGTTATGCCCAGAATTCGTGATCCCCAAAGACCACTAGGGAGCCGAGTCCAATGCAAAAGCAAAGAGCCTTTATTCGAGCTAGTTTGAGCTCAATCCCCTACCTGCACCAACGCAGCGGTGAGATACCAGGGAAAGAGAGTGAGTTTCAAAAGGACAAAGGTTTTATTGGGGCCTAGGGGCAGTTGGTGAGGTAATGGCTATGGCCTCAACCGATTGGCTGGGTAAGGGTCCTGGGGAAGGGTCCGAGTCCTGTTAGGCAGGTGAGGGGGGGGGTTACTCAAGGGGAGGAGGTGTGGTCAAGGTGAAGGACACAGAACAAGATGGAGTCGGCCGGCGTAGGCCCGCCCTTTCAGCAGTACTCTATAAACTATTCTTCCACATTTCCCTCCCGTCCATTGGTTTTCCATTCAGCAGTTGTGTGACCTCATCTTGATCTGGCTCTGTGCTCAGTTATGTTTCAATCACAGTGGTCTTCCTTTAGTTCCCAGAATCTGCCCTGCTCTGTCTGAGGGTCTCCGAGCCTTTGTTTTCTTTGCCCAAGCAGCTTTTCCCCTTCTTTCCAACTACCCAACTCAACCACTAGGTTTAAAGTATCTCTTTCTCATAGAGGTGTTTCCTTAGCTGTGGTCTAAATTAAGTTTTGTTTTTGGTTTTCGTAGCATCCTTTTTTCTTTAGACCCATTTATCACAATTTATATATATGCATGCATTAGTTGTTTAATGTATCTTCTCCCAAATGCGGGCCAGAGATAAAGAATGTTTTGTTGTTCTTTGTGTATCCAGCATCTAGTACAAGTCCTGGCCCATAGTAGGCAGTTATTTGCTGAATAAATGAATGAATCGTCAACTTATTTTGTGTTTGATCTACCATGTTGTTTCCTTTCCAGATTTTTATAGGCCTATTCTCATTCTCTTCTTTCTCTTTGTTATTATTTTATTCTGCGGCTCTCTGAATTGTAGAGGAACTTGGTTTCCTATTGTATGTTATTTTTCGTATGTTAACATTTTCAACTAGCTATAGCAATGTTTACATTTCTCATCTTTAGCACTCCACATTTTTGCAAAATGAACATTTTCAGTGGCTTAAAAGAGTTTTCATGTAAATTCTTTGAGAATATTGTGAACAATGAAAAGTTTGAATAATAATGATAATAATACTGTAGAGAGAGGAAGCTAGTTAAAAGAGCTAGTTAAAAGGGGCGCCTGGGTGGCTCAGTCAGTTAAGCTTCCAACTTCGGCTCGGGTCATGATATCACGGTTCGTGGGTTCGAGTCCCGCATCGGGCTCTGTGTTGACAGCCGGGAGCTGGGAGCCGGGAGCCTGCTTCAGATTCTGTCTCCCTCTCTCTCTGCCCCTCCCCCACTCGCACTCTGTCTCAAAAATAAACAAACATTAAAAAAAAAAGAGCTAGTTAAAAGATTGAGAAGATTTTTAATTCTTTGTGTGTGTTTTCACTTAAGGTTTTACCTTCTGGTGTAAAGGTCTGAGGAGGACCAGTCCATTACTTTTTGTTTTAGTTTTAAGTCATCAAGGAAAAAGAATCAAAAGAACCAATCTGCTGGTTAGAAATATCAAACATAGTTTTCTTCTGGTGACTTGATTCCATAATGATGTATACAATTCCGACAGAAAGGTTATAGTTATTGTTTGGTATGAATTTGAAGTATTTGACCTACTTACCACAAGACAGAACCTCTCATCTTTGATCTTACATAGGAATTTCTTATTCACATTTCTCTACGCTGTGAATCTAAAAATAAAAACTAAAACAAAAAATTGCTTTTTAATTAGCCTGTTTTTTGATAATTATATTGTGCTACAGCTAATATTTACCTTTGCATTAAAAAAACAGGCAACAAAAAATAAAATGTAATGCCTTTAAGGTGATATGTATAGTGTTTGCAAAATTGTGTTTGAGGTATGTGATACATAAAATTCTTTCTTAGGCCAAAACTCTAGAGGGCAGGAATCAGGTTATGAACATGTTCTTTTTGAACCTATAAGTTATCACATAAATATGAGAGGTGACCATCATTAAATCAGGCTGTCACTGATTTTGCAATAGAAATGACCTCTGAAGTTTTGAGATTTGATTTCTGGCAATTGTGAATAT
Source organism: Puma concolor (assembly GCF_028749965.1). Taxonomy (NCBI): domain Eukaryota; kingdom Metazoa; phylum Chordata; class Mammalia; order Carnivora; family Felidae; genus Puma; species Puma concolor. The sequence continues at coordinate 29,655,187 of NC_141680.1, read as the reverse complement.
TTATTAGTTCTTACAGCCTTCGTTTAAGGCAGCTTATAGATACAGTGTCATCTGTTACTTGGATTTGTCATATTCACAATTTACTTATATGCAATTAGAAGAATAAAAAATATCTTCAACTTTTCAAGGTCATGGAAAGTTAACTGCATTTAGAAACAATTTTCAGTCTTTTAAAACATAAATATGAATTTGCATTTAAATGCTCTTTGCCAGGATATTCTCTAATCTTGGATTGGTAAATATAAATATCTTTCTATAAGACTTAGTTAACAGTGTAAACCTGCAGAGAATCGGCATTGTCTGCACCTGAAATAATGATTGTGGAACTAGTTGTAGTTATAAGTTGCTCCTGTTTCTTTTGTTGCTACTACATTTATTGAGAGCTTGTCCAAGGACTATTTTATTTGATATTAGGTTCTATTATTAACCCATTTTGCAGATGTGAAAGCCAAGTCACAGTTTAAAGAACTTTCTCAAGTGTTCACTATTAGTGGTTATCACTAGGAAATCAATCAGGGAGACTCACCTGAGAGCTTTGAAGTTTGTTTTATGATTTTTCATGGTGTGTTACAAACATACTTTTGTAGGGAAGAATCTCAGTGAAGATACAATTCAGTTGTTTGAATTTTGACCAATGTTTTTGCTTAATTCACTCTGCTTACCTCTTCTTGCCTTGATTACTTTAGTAGCCTCCCAGCCATTAGTCTCCTCCCTCTAATCTAGCCTTACTGGATTTTCTAACACAATTGAATTCTCTGTATTTCTCTAAAGATATCATGTTATTTCTTGGCTGTTTGCCTTTGTAGGTGCTGTTACTTCTTCATGGAACATCTACTTTCCCGGCTAACTATAACCTCTCTTTTGAGGGAGAGAGTGCAGTTGGATTTTCATTTCATCCTCTACCTTGAAAGTCCATCTTGCTAAGGTTTTACCGATAAGGAGCAGTCTAAAATGTTTGCACCTAATATTTTCCTGAACTCTTGCTTCTAATGAAAGAAAAGACTAACAATTAGTGCTGCTTATTAAAAATACAGCTTGGTGTATAGTTCATAACAGTGGCAAACAAACATGTCACTATTCCATTTTATATTTGACTAAACCTGCCCTTTTAGATCTTTTAATTTCAATATTGTTGAAGTAGCCAAAGGCACATATTTTCTATACAGTTTTAATGTCTAATGTAGTAGTCATCTACTCAATGTAGTAGTTATTTTGGGAAAGAAATTTTAAAAACATTTTTTTTTAATTAAGTAAGAAGAGAAATCGATTTTTAAATGTTAATTTATTTTGAAAACGGAGAGAGTGTGAACGGGGGAGGGATGGAAAAAGAAGGAGAGAGGAAATCCCAAGCAGGCTCCACACTGTTAGCATGGAGCCCAATGCAGGGCTCCATCTCATGAACTGTGAGATCATGACCTGAGCCAAAATCAAGAGTTGGATGCTCAACTGACTGAGCCACCCAGATGCCCCAAGAAGAGAAATAGTTTTGTTCAGTTTATAGTCTGTATTAATGTCATATATTCAGTACATAATCTTTTAGAAGCCAGTAAAATACGTAGTAGTCATTAATAAGCAGTGACTACAGAAAGCAATGACTGCTTGTATTCTAGAAGTGACATGGATGGGTCTGTATGCTATAACATGGTCTTGGAATCATTATCATCGTAAAATCATTATTCTTTTGCGTAATGCATTAAAAAATGGCTCAAAGTAAAACATGTCCTTCAGAGTCATTTTATATATTAAAATATCCAGTTTATATTCAACATATAATACCAAAGCAAAACTATCCTTGACTGTCAAGGAAAGGAGGAGAAAATAGAACAAGTGATATCACCTAGTGTAGTTCTCTAAAAATGTTTTGAAGTTAAAATATATCGAAGGTCAAATACAAAAGCATTTTCTCAAAATGAGGCCTTATACTCTTATTCAAACCAACTAATTAAACATTAAATGGAAAAAGTCTATTAAATATTACATTAACTAATTAGTATATCTTTATACTCTTCCATAGGTTAAAATTACCAAACCATGAAACTAAGTCTTCTCTTTTCCCTAAGGACTACAAAAGGAGATTTTAATTAAGCTTTGCTATATTAAGAATTTCCTTGGTTTTAAAAAGCTTATTTTACTATAACTTTTCTAAGTGGTTATCTAAATAAAGATAGCCTTATGTATGGCTTGGTAATTTTGTGGTTAATATATGCCAAAAAATAGGTATTTAGTTCCTGAGGCATATGTCACCAGCAATATTCAGGCAAGATATTGAATCATTTGGTATTTTGCAATATGTATAAGTGACAGTAAATTCTAAAAACAGTATGATTAAAGGCAGCATCCTTTTGTGAAACTGATATTAATGGAGTTTATTTTCTTTACTTGTTTTCCACCTCATTACAGAAAGGATTTCAAGTGGCAAATTAATTTTCCTATAATGGGAGTAATATTTATTTAGTCATCAAAAGATATTAAGTACCTACCATATGCCAAGCACTGTGCTATATGCTGCTTATACAGAAATAAAATATATGTTCCTTTCCTCAAGAAGTGTGCGGTTTAGAGGAAAAATCAGACAAGTTAACCAGCAAGTACAGTACAATGTGAGTATAATAAAAATGATGAACTCTGTTATATATGAGGTGATATACTAAGCACATTATAGGCTATTGTTTTCTATTCTTTAATCAGGAAATTAATGTTTAGTAACATTAGGTAACTCCTCCCAGGTAACCTAGTAAATGGTAAATGGTATAATCAGAATTTAAACTCAGGTGTGTCTGACTCCAAAGTTTGTTTTCTTGCTGTGTACTGACTGAAAAGCGTTAAGGACACAGTGATGAAGAGGATTTTATGGGGACACTGAGGCAGGTGTGCTAATGTAGGACATTAGATTGTGGAAGGGGATGCTTACATTTTTAGAGTTTAGAAGATTAAATAGGAATTAGCCAAGAGGAGCAGGAAAAGCATTCCAACAGAGAGACTACCATGTACAAAATCATGGAGATGAGAAAGCGTATTCCATTTGGGACTTGTCTGGCTGACTCTTACTTCTCTGAATAAAGGAGGGTAAACCTCAAGAAAGACCAGAGAAATAACCCAGAAGTCATTCACTCGTTCATTTGTTCAGTCAGTATCGGGCATTGTAGGTTTTGTATTCACACATCTCTGGGAAGATACTAGAATTTTTATTCTTTTCTTTTCTTTTCTTTCTTTCTTTTTTTTTTTTTTTTTTTTTGATACTGGAATTTTTAAAATTACAAGTTGTTTAATGCCAGTAATGTTAAACAAAATGCCCCATAATCAGGAAACAGAAGAGCTTTATGTTCTTTCTTCTGCTCTATAATTTGTGTTTTATTTGGCTTTTAGAACAATGGCTTCTAAATTGTAAAATTTTCTTTTCTTTTCTCTTCTTTTCTTTCTTATCATTTGCTCTCGTCATGCTACCTGATGCCAACCTGTGTGGAGATTTTAGAACTGAAGACTGCCTAAAGTGTTCTCATTTTAACTATACTTAAATCTTATTTTCTTCCTAAAGCTTTATGAAAGGATAAGTATGTTTCTGTGTATCAGTATCTACTGTGTGAACTTATCTTTCAGAGGATAAATATACTAAAAGTACTAAAACCGATGCTTTCAAAGCAAAGACATATTTGGAGAGATAGAAGCACATCAAACTGCCGGATGGATATACAAGACAACACAAGACCAAAACCCAGATTAGAAATATAAACTTTAGGAAGTTAGGAATGGTTTTTCTGAGTCAGAAGGAGTGATGTTTATTATTAGACACATTTATTCAGTGAGAGAATTTTTAATTTACTTTCTTCTTTACAATCTAAAGACATAGACTTCAACACTTTTTTCAAATTCAATGTTATCTTCAACTAGAATTTCCCAGAGGTCAGCTGGTTGTAATTATCCCCTTCCCTGAACTCCCAAGTATTTTATCTGTATCTTTTTAGAAAACATTCAATAATTCCTTCCTTTTTATATGTCATTATATACGTATTGTATCTCCTCTGTTAAACTGTATGTACCTTCCTTGCAGCAAAATTCATGTTTGATCCATAGCACTAAGCTTTGTATGTATAAGGCACTGAGCTAATACTTACTGAATTAAAGCACAGCATCCATATCATAAACTAAATCATTAAAGCAGTGTTTTGTACAGTGTGGGACATGACTTACTTCAGAATCATCTGGGATGTTTTGTTAAAAATGCAGGTTCTTGTGCTTCTGTCCACACCTTCCGAATGAGAATTTCTTTGGTTTCCAAGAATCTTGTTTTGAGTAAAAGCCCTAGGTAATTATGATGCACACCAGAGTTTGAGAACCCACTGCGTTAGGGAGAATGTAAAAATCCAAATTAAAATTTAGGTTACAGGAGGGGTGCCTGGCTGACTCAGTCAATAGAGCATGCGACTCTTGGTCTTGGGGTCTTGAGTTCAAGTCTCATATTGGATGTGGAGCCTAAAAAATAAATAAAATTGAGGTTACATGAAATTGAAAATGTGCCTAATGTTAAAATAATAAATTAACATTTCATACAAAGCAGAGCATAAAATAGAAGAAAAAATGAATAGGAAGATATTTTCAATGTAGTTTCTCTGTCAAGATCTATGTTGTGTTTTGGAACTTTAAGTTTTAAAAAGCATATATAGATGTAAATGATTTGAATATTAATGACCATGTTTTGTGAATACATTTGAAGTAAAGCACCATGGTTTTATAACTAAAGACTAAGAAAAGATGTGTTGAATGTTCTAATCTGCATAGAAGTCTTTTAAGGTATGATTTCATATACTATAGGTTGGGACTAATAGTTTTATTGTAAGAAATAGTGTGGTTTAGGGGTGCCTGGGTGGCTCAGTCAGTTAAGCATCTGACTTCAGCTCAGGTCATGATCTCACACTCCGTGAGTTTGAGCCCTGCATCGCGCTCTGTGCTGACAGCTCAGAGCCTGGAGACTGCTTCAGATTCTGTGTCTCCCCCTCTCTCTGCCCCTCCCCTGCTCATGCTCTGTATCTCTGTCTCAAAAATGAATAAAAACATTAAAAAAAAAGAAATAGTGTGGTTTAGCTAACATTTAACAATACATATTTTTCTTTAACAATACATTGTGTTTTAGATTTACTTGTCATAGAGTGTTTTTATCTGTGATTTTGAAAAAATATGGAACTATTGATAGAATGCCAGTTATCTTGGAATAAATATGCATTATTAAAATTGATAAAGGCTAGGATAAGTTGTAGGAAGGAAGTTCAGTATAGATTTTCATCCAGGTAGTTCTTTTTTTTCCTAATGTGATATACAATGGTTTTATAAACTTAAACTGTTTTTATAGTGGGAGTAAAGATAAAAAATGCTTAAGTAATGCTTGTAATATAGGGCACTGATCCTGGTAATTTGCATATATTAATTCACTTAATTCTCACAACAACCAAAAGAAATAGGCATTTAATACAGGTAAGGAAACTGAGGTACTAAGTAAGAAATTTGCCCCAAATTCACACTGGTAAGTGGCTAAGATATGAATCCATATGGGGTAGCTTCATGGTCAACACTCAACCACTTTTACAATAATGTTGTTTTTTTAAACTAGCAATTACTTCGACGTTGTTAGTCATTATTAGGAGCATTTTACAGAAATAAGATGACAAATGTTTCCAAGTAAAAATTTTGAACAAATTCAGCCTACATCTAAGCATTATCTTTTTAAAATTGTGTTAATGCTATTCTTGCTTTTACTTATTGTATATAGTAATATTGAGGTTTCTTAAAATTAGTCGGATGTCAAAGGATTCTTTTAGCGTGTCATTTTGGTGTTTGTGATAGTAGTAGATGATCATTTGTAGTAAAATTTAAAAAAAATGTGTTGGGGGAATACTTAAGCACTGATTGATCCAAGTGAAAATCCAGTAACTTTAATTTTTGGAAGCTATTGGAACACTTAACAGATTTTTGTGAAATAAAAAAGCTAGATAAATTTGCATAGTGATGATTTGAAATTTATATATAAAAGATATTCCATAATATATATTCTTCAATAATATATATTCTTTCTGATAAAGGTTATTATAAGGTTTTTCTCTATAAAAAGTGCATTTTTATTGATGTTTTTGTGGTACACATGAATAAAATATTCCTGATTTGTGTGATTTCCTTATCTTTAATTATATAAATTGATGATTTTAGGTGTCATTAATTGCTTTGCTTCAATAAATGCTGAAGATGATTTAACCTTGTAAAAATATCTAACTTATTAATGCTATATATTAGGCTCTTGAAGGGTCCCTAATTTTACATGGGAAAAAATGTTTCTTATACTTTTATCTTTTGATCTCTCTATATTTTTTTGTTAATAGTGGAAAAAGAATGAACATCATTTTTTTATGCACAAGATGTTTTTATTTTCTAAATTTGACACAAGTATGAAACTTACTTTACGGAAGTTTTAAAAATGTAAATCAAAGACTTGATTGTGCTACTAAAGTACCATTTACCTGATGGCTAGGGGTCGTTAAGTATAGTTAAGAGGAGTGCCTAATAAGTACCTTTAGAGATTTAATAACTGTTGAAAGAATGATAATGTCCTATTTATCAAACAGAATTTTATTCTATATAGAGTTTTCTACTAGAATATAAGCTTCATGAAGGTAGGGACTTTGTTTTGCTCACTGTCCTATCTTTAATACCTAGAATACTGAATGCTTAGTACGTAGTAGGTTTTCATTCAATAAGTACATGATGACTAATTGAATATATGCTTACACATTTTTTAAATCGTGGTAAAACATAACAATTAACATGTTTTGAATAGTATTTTTATTTCTGATTAAAGACACATGCTCATTGTAGGAATGTTTGAAACTGCATGCAAGAACAGAAAAATTACTTGTATTTTGCCACTTCAAATAGCCATTCTTTAGGAATATTTTTCTCAATTTTTTTTAATGTTTGTTTATTTTTGAGGGAGAGAGAGAGAGCATGAGCAGTGCGGAGAGAGAGAGGGACAGAGGATCTGAAGTGGGCTCCATGCTGACAGCTGAGAGCCCAGCTCTGGGCTCAAACTCACAAACCATGAGATCATGACCTGAGCAAAAGTTGGCTGTTCAACCAACTGAACCACCCAGGCACTCCCATTCCTTTTTTATGCAAATATTTTATAACTAAATGGAGATCATACTTACATATATGTAAATTTTTGTGTCCTGCTTTTTTTCATTTAACACTTTCAAGTGAGCATTTTCATTAAATGTTCCTTGAAAACATATGTATAAGGGTTGCAAAGGATCTAAGTGTTCTTTTGGTCAAAGTCCACAGTAGTAAATACATTTTACTTTGTGATTAAGGCTACACATAAGTATTTAATTGTATTAAAAAGTTGTAGAGCAGTAGTTACTAAGTGTGATGCATTCTGATTTTTTTTTATAATTTAATTTTTGAAATATACTTGTCACATCCCTCCCTCCAAAACTGATTTTGCATTTCAGTAATGAGTTGCAGCCTGAAGTTGGAAAAATACTGTTCTCTTGTATGAGTACGCTGTAATTCAGTAGTGCCCTTCTTTATTGGACAGATTTGATTCTTTCCAATTTGGGGCCAGTAGGTATAAGTATTTAAAAGCATATGAGAGCATATTTACCAAGTAACTCATGCTGGCTGTAACAAATTATTGCTAAATGATACAATGTAAAAAGTCTTCTTTATCATTTTAATATATGTCCTTTCAGATTTTTTTCTATGCAAAGATGAGATGCATTCTTAAATTATTAAAGTTATTTTTATGCCCCTCAGTAGAGTTTAATAACTTTCTTTACATTGGTCCTGGGCATTTCATATTTTTGTTAACTTTTTACCCAGCTTTATTGAGATATAGTTGACACAATATTGTGTAAGTTTAGGGTGTACAACATGTTGATTTGATATATTTATATATTGTAAAATGACTTTCAGATTTTTCTATGCATTCATTCATAATCACCATAGTAAATCTGGTTACCCTCTGCCACCACACAAAGTCAGTATGATATTATTGACTGTATTCTTCATGTTGTACATTACATGTCCATGCAGTGGCCATTCTTATACATAGATCTTTGTGCACATCTACATATACTATTGTAGAATAAATTCTTGGAATTAAGACTGTTGGAATATAGGGTATGCATGTTAAAAAATGTCATTTAATTCTTCAAATTATCCTTCAGAAAATTTATATCAGTTTGCACTATATCTGATAGTTTATGAGGGAAAAGATTTTCCGCTGCTGTTAACACTAGATATTTTCTTTTTTCTTTTTTTTTAAAGTAGTGTAGGGGCGCCTGGGTGGCGCAGTCGGTTAGGCGTCCGACTTCAGCCAGGTCACGATCTCGCGGTCCGTGAGTTCGAGCCCCGCGTCGGGCTCTGGGCTGATGGCTCAGAGCCTGGAGCCTGTTTCCGATTCTGTGTCTCCCTCTCCCTCTGCCCCTCCCCCATTCATGCTCTGTCTCTCTCTGTCCCAAAAATAAATAAACGTTGAAAAAAAAAATTAAAAAAAAAATAAAGTAGTGTAGTTGACATACAATATTAGTTTCAGATGTATAACATAGTGATTGTCATTTATATATATTACAAAATGATTACCACATTAAATCTAGTTACCATTTGCACATACATAGTTATGATATCATTGACTATATCTCTTGTGCTATACTTTATATCCTTGTGATTTATTTATTTCATAATTGGAAATTTGTGCCTCTTAATCCCTTTCACCTTTTTTACCCATCCCCCTACCCCTTCCCTTCTGATAACTCCAGTTCTCTGTATTAGTCTCTTTCCTGTTTTTCCATTCCACATGTAAGGGAAATCATGTATTTTCTTTCTCTGACTTATTTCACTTAGCATATTATTCTCTAGGTCCATCCATGTTGCAAATGGCAAGATTTCATAATTTTTATGGCTGAACAATAATCCCATTGTGTGTGTACACACACACACACACACACACACACACACACACACATTTTTGTCCATTCATCTGTGGACACTTAGGTTGCTTCCCTTTTTTGGCTAATTCTGCAGTGAACAGTAAATTTAGTGCTAATTCTGCAGTGAACATAGGGATGCATATATCTTTTCAAGTTAGTGTTTTTATTTTTTTGGAGGGGGATAAATACTCAGAAGCGGAATTGACAGATCATATGGTAGTTCTATTTTCAATTTTAATCCATATTGTTTTCCATAGTTGCTGCACCAGTTTACATTCTAACAGTGCATGAAGGTTCCCTTTTCTCCAGTATTTTTGTCAACACTTGTGAGATAGATATATAGATATATATATATATATATATATATATATATATATTTTTTTTTTTTTTTTTAACTACTCTGACAAATGTGAGAGTTTGTTCTGTACTGGTTTGTTTTTTGTTTTTTGTTTTTTTTGAGAGCATGTGCACATGCATGAGTGGGAGAGAGGGGCAGATAGAGGGGGGGAGAGAGAATCCCAAGCAGTCTCCACACTGTCAGCATAGAGCCCAATGGCCCAACGGCCCAACGTGGGGTTCAATCTCATGAACCATGAGATCATAACCTGAGCTGAAATCAAGAGTCATACACTTAACCAACTTAGCCACCCAGGTGCCCCATTCATTATATTTTTTATTTGAATTTCCCTGATGATTTGTGATATTAAACATTTTTTCATGTGTCTTTGGGCCATATGTATGTCTCTGGAAAAATGTCTATTCTGTTCCTTTGCCCATTTTTTAATTGGCTTGTTTTTTTGGTGTTAAGTTTTTTGAGTTCTTTATATATTTTGGTTATTAGCCCCTTACTGACATCATTTACAAATATCTTCTCCCATTCACTAGTTTGACTTTTCGTTTTGTTGGTAACACAGATATTTTCAACCTCAATTTTTGCCAATCTGATGAAGAAAACTTATCTGTTCAATTTGAATGTATGGGTTTGGAATCTTTTCATATGCTTATTGTGATTTGTATTCTATGAATGCTTATTTATATGCCTCTGTATGATTGATTTGTAGGAAATTTTTTCTTAATGTTTACTTATTTTGAAAGAGAGAGCATTAGTGGGGGAAGGGTAGAGAGAAAGAGAGAGAATCCCAAGCAGGCTCTGCACTGTCAGTGCAGAGTCCAACGTGGGGCTCAATCTCACAAATTGTGAGATCATGACCTGAACTGAGATCAAGAGTCAGACGTTTAACTAACTGAGCCGCCCAGGCATCCCCGATTTGTAGGAAATCTTTATGTATTATGGATATTAGTCTCTTGAGTGTTATGTGTTGCAAATGGCTTCTTCCAGTGTACAAAATATCTTTTGAACCTTTACTATGGAATCTACTTGATGAAATCAGCTATTTTTTTTCTCTATGACTTCTGGGATTTGAGCCATGTTTTAAAATGTATAATTAACCTTCCCCATCTATTAACGTTTTTATCAGGATATTGATAGCTTTTTATGTTTATTCTTTGAGAGTTAATTTTTGTATTGGATACTGTTCCATTAAGCTACTTAAAATTGATACATCTAATCATACTTCTGATAATAACTCATAATTAACAAGATTAGTGAGTTTCTGATGGGATTCTAATTTTGTTAAAATGCTTGCAGTGATAATAAATATAGTTGGCTAGAGCATGACCATAAGATTTGTAAGTTGGAGTAAGGGTAGATGTTTTTTGGGTAGGAAAACATTTGAACAAAAGTGAAGATTTCTCAGCCGACTTCATGGCCAACCTGATTAATTTGAAACATAGTATTAGATGTTTGACAAATTCTTGCCTTGTTGACATTTTCTCTTTTAGAATGCAAAGGGGAAAGGGGTTCCTGGCCTGGGTGGCTCAGTCGTTTAAGCATCTGACTCTTGCACAACTGAGGTCTTGATCTCAGGGTTGTGAGTTCAAGGCCCACATTGGGCGTGAAGCCTGTTTAAAAAAAAAAAAACAAGAACAACTCGTTAGAATGCAAGGAGGAAATATGATATGTTTGAGAAAAAGTCTTGAAAACTGTACACCAAATTATTAGTAACGCTTTTCTTTAGGTGGTGAGATTTCAGATATATTTTAGAACTTTTTCTATTTACAGTTAATTTTTTTTAATCAAAAAATGTTATTCAGTAAAAATAATTTAGGAGGAGGTAAAGGATACAATGAAGGATGCTACTGCTCTGGTCTATTTATAGTCGTCAATGAAGAAGAATTGCTTGGTGGCTGGGAATGAAAGAAACTTTTGGAGACAGAGTGACCATATCATTATAGAGTTTGTTATAGCTAAGGTGGAGAATTCTAGAAGTAGTTGCATACATACATAATCTAGATTGTAGGAAGAAAACTTTTTTTTAAGTTTATTTTGAGAGAGACAGAGAGACAGAGACAGAGCATGAGCAGGGGAGGGACAGAGAGAACCGGAGACACAGAATCCGAAGCAGGCTCCAGGCTCTGAGCTGTCAGCACAGATCCTGACATGGGGCTTGAACTCATGAGCCATGAGTTTAACCCAACTGAGCCACCCAGGTACCCTTGTAGGAAGAAAACTTTAAAGAAGTGAATAAAAAATACAGTTGTGACCTTATGACCTGAGACTAGGAAAGTTGGGAAACACTCAAAAATAATTGTGAAATTGTATAAGTATAGATTATGGTTATGATTTTTTAAAAGGCAGAAGCAACTAAAACTACGTTGACTCCACTTGGAACAATCTTAGTTCAGGTTTTAAAAGGATATTTATAGAAGATTAGAATATAGAAAAGTGACGCAAACATTTAAGTGTCAGAACAGCTCAAATCCAGAATTTACAGATTTAGGGAATATGTGAAAGATAATTTTAAGATTTTATAATTCAATTCAGAAACAAGAATAAAGAAGATATATGCCTACTTAATATTAACAGCTCCTGTTTCATTTCCATATTTTCTGTCAAGGAGAGCATTCTGTATGCTCTAATAAAAAAAAATCATTTGGTAAAGGAGAATTCAAGTCCAATATAGATGAAATTAAGAAAGCATCTAACTGTTCAATAATGACTTTATTCCTTAACCTGAACTAATTGTATCTGAAGATGCCATGAGAATTTGTAGGTGGGAAAGCCAAACGTTGAGGAATTATTGATATTAGGAAGAATGGAAGTGAGCATCAAGTAAGGACATTGACGATATATTAACCAAATGACACAAAGCTTGATTTTTATGCAAGCAATGAATATAATTTGGAAGTCTGTATTAACAGGGCTTCATAGATTGGTTTAATAAAAAATGTAGTATAATTAAATACATAATCTTGCATTTGGGTTGAAAAATATCAGTTGAAAGAATTGATGAAAGATAATCTAATGGGAGCATTTATGACAAAGGGAATGTTACTATTGGTGAACTTAGTATGAATCAGGAGCATGATTTTCCTGCCAAAATTTGATTATTACAGTTTTCTAAACAATGAAGGTTGGTTAGGCTAATACCTGCCATGCATCCAGATTTAGGTACCCCATGTGGGGAGATTGGCATATGTCCAAATGATAGTAGTATCAGCTTTTTGTCATGTAGAAAAGTGATTAGACTTAATCTGAGCCATAAAGTAGCTCTGGGACCAGAGACTGTAGATGGAAAGATGAATTTCTAGTGTCTTCAAAATAACAGGCTGCCTTGAGAGGCAGTAGTTTGTAGTATTTGAGCAAGGCTGACTTACTACCTTAGGATGCTAGAGAGAGTTTTTAGTTCAAATGAGTTTTGAATGTATTGGTTTTGCAACTTTTTATATACTTATTGACCATGTCTATACATCTTCCTTGGAGAAATAGCTATTCATATCCTTTACCATGTTTTACTTGGGTTTCTTTTATTATTGAGTTGTAAGAGTTCTTTATATATTTTGGATATAAATCTCTCTTTTAGTAATCTCTACACCCAACATGGGGCATGAACTCATGATCTTGAGGTCAAGAATTGCATGTTCTTCCAGCTGAGTACCTCTGGATAGAAGTCTCTTAGCAGATATATGATCTGCAAATATTTTCTCCCATTATGTGAGTTGTTTTCATTTTATTGATGGTGTCATTTGCAGCATAAATGTTTTAAAATTTTCTGTAGTCCAATTTATATATTTTTTCTTTTATCACTTGTGATTTTGGTGTTGTCTAATTTAAGGTCATGAGGATTTACTCCTGTGTTTTCATCTAAGAGTTTTATAGTTTTAGCCCTTATCTGTAGATCTATGATCCATTTTGAATTTTCATGTATGATAAGGGTAAGAGTCCTAGTTCATTCTTTCACATGTAGATATCCAGTTGTCCCAGCACCATTTGTTGAAAGAGACTTCCTTTCCCCATTGAGTTACCTTAGCACTCAGATTTTTAAAGAAATAGCATAATGTTTATTTTTAATAAAAAATATGAAATCTATGTAAGATGAAGTAATGCATGATCCTACCATTCTTCTACAATTTCACTAATTTGTGTATTCTCTTTTTTATTTTTTCAAAGACTTTATTTTTAAGTAATTTCTACACCCAGTGTGGGGCTCGAACTCACAACCCTGAGATCAAGAGTCCCATGCTCCTCCTACTGAGCCAACTGGGCACTGCCCCCTGTTAGTTCCCCATCTATAAACATACAACTTTTGTAGAATTGCAGTTATAGTGTACCAATGATACATTTTGCCTTTTTCACTTAATATGTGAGTATATGATACACACTTTCCATATTGCTATATGGATTTCCAATTTTTTTTTTTTTGGTTGCCTAATGTTCCATCTGCAGGCTATATTTAATCAATCCCTTATTTTGATATTTGGGTTTACTTTAATTTTTTATATTTGAATAACCACAGTTATAATCTCTGTGCATGAACTATTAGCCTTACATTGGATAATCTTAGATTTCTGGAAGAATTTCTTCTGAACATATACTGAAAATCGTCTAGAGGCTAGTTACATAATTTTGATTTGGGGAGTTCTGGGGGGTGTATGTGTTGCTGTTGGCTCACTGAATATAACAATAGCAGCTAATACCTCTGACTGTGGGTCAGAAAATGTGCCAAATAGTTTGTGTGCATGGTTGTATTTAATTTTCCTACAAATTCTGTTACATGAGAGATTCAAGGCTTAGAGAAGTTTGGTAACTTGGTGAAAGTTGTATAATTAATAAATGGCAAAGAGGGCAAACAGGGCTGTGACTCCAAACTCCATTGACTCCCATATTGGGCATAAACAATTATAATGGCAAGGTTCCTTCAGTAGTGAACTGTATTAGATTAGGTGTTTTGTGCAGAAGTTCTCTGAATACGTATGAGTTGTTAAGTACCAATGCATTACTGGCCCAAGATATGTTTTTAAAAAAATGAGAATCCAGAAATTAACTTTTCCCTGTAGATTTAATAATTTATTATTCTTGGAGCCCTTGAACTAATCATTTTACATTATTCACTTTGTGTGGCATTGCTATTCCTAAGGGTCTAGAGAACATACATAACCAATACAGAAACTGTTTCACTCAATGAATAAATGCTCTCTGTATTAAGAAAAAAATGGAGGGGCAGTTGGTTAAGATCAGACTCTTGATTTCTGCTCAGGTAGTGATCTTATGGTTTGTGGGATCGAGCCCTGCATTGGGCTCTGTGCTGACAGTGTGGAGCCTGCTTGGAATTCTCGCTTTCCTTCTATCTCTGTTCCTGCCCTTCTCTCTCTCTTCCAAAAATAAACCTTAAAAAAAATTTTAAAAAATCTGAAAAAAAGAAAGAAAATGGAAAATGAATTAGAAATTTTTAATACAAAATTTCTTGATGTAAAGATATTCATTTTAGTATTTTGGGGAGAACATACACAATAGCATTAAAAATTTTTTTGTTTATGTTTATTTTTGAGAGAGCACTGAGCACGTGTGTGCACGGGCACTTGGGGGAGAGGCAGAGAGAGGGGGAGACACAGAATGTGAAGCCAGCTCCAGGCTCTGAGCTGTCAGCACAGAGGTGGGCGTGGGGCTCCAACTCCACGAACTGCAAGATCATGACCTGAGCTGAAGTTGGCTGCTTAACCTACTGAGCCACCCAGGTGCCTCCACAATAGCCTTTTTCTCATGTTGATTTATTTTGAAAGAGAGAGTGCAAGAGGTGGAGGGGCGGGCTGGGGGGGGCGGGGCGTGGAGGGGGGCGGGCTCAGGGGGGGGGCGGCGGCGGCGGTGGAGAGAATACCAAGCAGGCTCCATGCCCAGTGCTGAGTCTGATGCAGAACTCCGTCTCATGACCTCGAGATGATGATCTGAGTGATATCAAGAGTCCGATGCTTAACCGACTGAGGCAGCCAGGTGCCCCTACACACTAGCATATCTGATCAAGACATCGTGGTCTTATGTATATATTTAGTTAGTAGTGTCCAGCTATCATAGCTATTTCAATTGTAGAATTATTGAATGTGTTTAGTATTTGAAATAATTATCTACAACTCATTATTATAGCCTGAAATAGAGGAAAATCACAATTATGAGAATAAAATGATGCTTAAAAGGAAACAGTAATTTAGAAATGCTACTAGTCTGAAAAAAATGCTTCTGTCACATTCAGAGATAGCAGTTTTCTTTAAAGCATGTAAATGCCAGTTCTTTATACAAACTTATTCCAGGTTTCTATTTTTGTAGTCTTTCAGCACATCTAACTGGGTAAAGTCTTTTCCTTGATTTTCATCCAAAGAGACTATTTCCTCAAGATTAACAAGGCGACTGGAGTTATTTGTGTGCCCTAGACAGAAAAATGAGCCTCTTCAATTTGGTAGAATAGTACTCTTTCATCAAGGTGTAGCTTCAAGAGGGATTCCTATGTAATTGTGAGGAAATAATGGTACATTTACTTAGCAGAAGCAGTCCATTTCACCAAATGCCAATTCCCTGAATTGCTTCTTTTTAGAGTCAGTTGACCAGTTTCCATGTTCTTAGTAACATTTAAAAGAATGTTCAGTTTGTTTTTACTCTGATTCCTTGCTAGTGTTGAGAATTTTTCATATTTAAGGATACAATTGCAATGAATGTATTATCAGGGAGGCTTTGAAGATTTTAAGCCTCGTTCTTCCTTTCTCTGTCTCTCACTCTCTGGTGACATAGCAGGGGGTTAGGGCAAGCAAATTGAACACTCCTTTGTATGCTACTATGAAGGCAAATCCTAGCAAGTAAGAGTTAAAGTGAATTCAGCCTTTAGATAAAATGAATTTTAGTAAATTTGCTTATGGCCAATGACCAGAGCTCACCCAACAAGCTGAATTAATCCTGACAGTGAGGTGGCAGATGCTTGTTATGTTGCCTTTGTATCTTCAAAATGTAGAATTTTTGTAATAACATTCCACAAAATGGACTATCTCAAACCTATCATACAAAATGTACCTCTGTGGGGCGCCTGGGTGGCTTGGTCGGTTGAGCGTCCGACTTCGGCTCAGGTCATGATCTCACGGTCCGTGAGTTCGAGCCCCGCGTCGGGCTCTGTGCTGACAGCTCAGAGCCTGGAGCCTGTTTCGGATTCTGTGTCTCCCCCTCTCTCTGCCCCTCCCCTGTTCATGCTCTGTCTCTGTCTCAAAAATAAATAAACGTTAAAAAAAATTAAAAAAAAAAACAAAATGTACCTCTGTTTTGTACTGAAAGATTGCCTGGTAAATGCAATTAAATGACTTTTTCTCTTTTATGACTGTAGACTTTTACATTTCTAACCTCGGTCTCACTGGAGCTCAAGCCTGTTATTTCCATGAGAGCAGAGTAGACATACTCACTTTTCTTTTTCCTTTTTTAATTTTTTTAAGTTTATTTATTTTGAGAAAGAGAGAGAGACAGAGACAGAGAGCATATGGTGACGGAGCAGAGAAAGGGAGAGAGAGAATCCCAAGCAGGCTTTGCACTGTTGGCCCGAGCCCAACACGGGGCTCAATCTTATGAACCATGAAATTATGACGAGAGCCGAAACCAAAAGTCAGACACTTAACCAACTGAGCCACCCAGGTGCCCTGACATACATTTCATTTCAGTTTATACAAATCAAGATTCTGCCTCTTTCCTCATCAAATAGCACCTCTTTAGTGTTTCTCATAATTATCTCATTCTTTTCCATCCCCATTTCGATTCAGTTATCTTCTTCCATTCTGACACTTTTATGAAATGTGTCCCAGATTTTCTTTCTAGTCTTACTGGAACCACCTTAGTTCAGGGGTTCTTTAACTCTACCTTCTAGTTGTTTTTCTACTTACATTCTTCTCTCTTAGTGGTTTAAATTTGCACTGTTTTCACTATGTGTCTCTCTGAGATAATCTCAGGAACTGCACAAATTCACTAGCTGACCTCTCTGTCTCAATGTACAATGTTGTATCAAAAAAAGAATCAACTATGATCCTATAGTGCCCCCCAACCCCACCTCTGGCAACCACCAATCAGTTCTCTGTATAAGTATGGTTTTTGTTTTTGTTTTTTATTTTTTTAATTTTTATTTAATTTATTTTTTAAATTTACACTCAAGTTTGTTAGCATATACTGCAACGATGATTTCAGGAGTAGATTCTTTAATGCCCCTTACCCATTTAGCCCATCCCCCCTCCCACAACTCCTCCAGTAACCCTCTGTGTGTTCTCCATATTTTAGAGTCTCATGTTTTGTCCCCCTCCCTGTTTTTATATTATTTTTGCTTCGCTTCCCCTATGTCCATCTGTTTTGTTTCTTAAAGTCCTCATATGAGTGAAGTCATATAATTTTTGTCTTTCTCTAATTTCACTAAGCATAATACCCTCTTGTCCATCCACATAGTTAGTTGCAAATAGCAAGATTTCATTCTTACATTGCTGAGTAATACTCCATTGTATATATATACATCATATCTTCTTTATCCATTCATCCATCGGTGGACATTTGGACTCTTTCCATACTTTGCCTATTGTTGATAGTGCTGCTATAAACATTGGAGTGCATGTGTCCCTTCAAAACAGCACACCGGTATCCCTTGGATAAATACCTAGTAGTGCAATTGCTGGGTCGTAGGGTAGTTCTATTTTTAATTTTTTGAGGAACCTCCATACTGTTTTCCAGAGTGGCTGCACCAGTTTGCATTCCCACCAGCAGTGCAAAAGAGATCCTCTTTCTCCACATCCTCAGCAACATCTGTTGTTGCCTGAGTGGTTAATGTTAGCCATTCTGACAGGTATGAGGTGGTGTCTCATTGTGGTGTTGATTTGTATTTCCCTGTTGATGAGTGATGTGGAGCATTTTTTCATGTGTCGGTTGGCCATCTGGATGTCTTCTTTGGAGAAGTGTCTATTCATGTCTTTTGCTCATTTCTTCACTGGATTATTTGATTTTTGGGTGTTGAGTTTGATAAGTTCTTTCTAGATTTTGGATACTAACCCTTTATCGGATATGTCATTTGCAAATGTCTTCTCCCATTCCATCAGTTGCCTTTTAGTTTTGTTGACTGTTTCCTTTGCTGTGCAGAAGCTTTTTATTTTGATGAGGTCCCAAGAGTTCATTTTTGCTTTTGTGTCCCTTGCCTCCAGAGACATGTTGAGTAAAGTTGCTGAGGTGAGGTCAAAGACGGTTTTGCCTGCTTTCTCATCTAGGATTTTGATGGCTTCCTGTCTTACATTTAGGTCTTTCATCCATTTTGAGTTTATTTTTGTGTGTAGTGTAAGAAAGTGGTCCAGGTTCATTCTTCTGCATGTCGCTGTCCAGTTTTCCCAGCACCGCTTGCTGAAGAGACTGTCTTTATTCCAAGAGACTGTCTTTATTCCATTGGATATTCTTTCCTGCTTTGGTCAGAGATTAGCTGGCCATACGTTTGTGGGTCCATTTCTGGGTTCTCTATTCTGTACCATTGATCTGAGTGTCTGTTCTTGTGCCAGTACCATACTGTCTTAATGATTATAGCTTTGTAATACAGCTTGAAGTCTGGGATTGTGATTCCTCCTGCTTGGTTTTGTTTTTCAAGATTGCTTTGGCTATTCGGGGTCTTTTCTGGATTCCATACACATTTTAGGATTGTTGGTTCTAGCTCTGTGAAGAATGCTGGTGTTACTTTGATAGGGATTTCATGGAATATGTAGATTGCTTTGGGTAGTATTGACATTTTAACAATATTTGTTCTTCCTATCCAGGAGCATGGAATATTTTTCCATTTTTTTGTGTCTTCAGTTTCTGTCATAAGCTTTCTATAGTTTTCAGTGTATAGATTTTTCACCTCTTTGGTTAGATTTATTCTAGGTATTTTATGTTTTTGATGCATATATAAATGGGATCGATTTCTTGATTTCTCTTTCTTTCTCTTGATTGTTGGTGTATAAGAATGCAACCGATTTCTGTACATTGATTTTACATCCTGCCACATTGCTGAATTCATGAATCAGTTCTAGCAGTTTTTTGGTGGAATCTTTTGGGTGGAATCTATATGGATAGAGTATCATGTCATCTGTGAAGAGTGAAAGTTTGACCTCCTCCTGGCTGATTTGGATACCTTTTCTTTGTGTCGTCTGATGGTTGAGGCTAACAATGCTATGTTGAATAACAGTGGCAAGAGTGGACATCCCGTTTTAGTTCCTGACCTTAGGGGGAGAGCTGTCAGTTTTTCCCCATTGAGGATGATATTGGCATTGGGTCTTTCATATATGGCTTTTATTCTGGAGGTATGATCCTTCTATTCCTACTTTCTTGAGGGTTTTTATCAAGAAAGGATGCTGTATTTTGTCAAATGCTTTCTCTGCATCTATCGAGAGGATCATGTGGTTCTTGTCCTTTTCTTCTATTGACGTGATAAATCACATTGATTGTTTTGTGGATATTGAACCAGCCCTGCTTCCCAGATATAAATCCCACTTGGTCATGGTGAATAATATTTTTTTAATGTTTATTTATTTTTGACAGAGAGAGAGAGAGAGAGCGCGCGCGTGCATGAGTGGGGGAGGGGCAGAGAGAAGGGGAGACACAGAATCCAAAACAGGCTCCAGGCTGTGAGCTGTCAGCACAGAGTCCGACACGGGGCTCGAACTCACAGACCGCGAGATCATGACCTGAACCGAAGTCGGACACTCAACCGACCGAGCCACCCAGGCGCCCTGTGGATAATTTTTTAAATATGTTGTTGGATCTGGTTGGCTAATATCTTGTTGATGATTTTTGGATCCATGTCCATCAGGGAAATTGGTTTATAGTTCTCCTTTTTAGTGGGGTCTTTGTGTGGTTTTGGAATCAAGGTAATGCTGGCTTCATAGAAAGCGTTTGGAAGTTTTCCTTCCATTTCTATTTTTTGGAACAGCTTCAAGAGAATAGGTGTTAACTGTTTCTTAAACGTTTGGTAGAATTCCTCTGGAAAGCCATCTGGCCCTGGACTCTTGTTTTTTGGGGAGATTTTTGATTGCTAATTGGATTTCTTCACTGGCTATGGTTCTGTTCAAATTTTCTATTTCTTCCTGTTTCAGTTTTGGTAGTATACGTTCTTAGGAATTTGTCCATTTCTTCCAGATTGTCCATTTTATTGGCATATAACTGCTCATAATATTCTCTTATTATTGTTTTTATTTCTGCTGTGTTGGTTGTGATCTCTCCTCTTTCCTTCTTGATTTTATCTGTTTGGGTCCTTTCCTTTTTCTTTTTGACCAAACTGGTTGCTGGTTTATCAATTTTGTTACTTCTTTCAAAGAATCAGCTTCTGGTTTCGTTGATCTGTCCTACTGGTGTTTTTTGTTTGTTTGTTTGTTTTGGTTTTGGTTTTGATAGCATTATTTTCTGCTCTAATCTTTATTATTTCCTGTCTTCTGGTTTTGGGTTTTATTTGCTGTTCTTTTTCCGGCTGTTTAAGGTGTAAGGTTAGGTTGTGTATCTGAGAGCTTTCTTCCTTCTTTAGAAGGGTTTGGATTGCTGTATAGGTTCCTCTTAGGACTGCCTTTGCTGCGTTCCAGAGGTTTTGGGCTGTGGTGTTATCATTTTCATTGGCTTCCATGTACTTTTTAATTTCCTCTTTAACTTCTTGGTTAGCCCATTCATTCTTTAGTAGGATGGTCTTTAGTCTCCAAGTATTTGCTATCTTTGCAAATTTTTCCTTGTGGTTGATTTTGAGTTTCACAGCGTTGTGGTCTGAAAATATGCACGGTAAGATCTCTATCTTTTTGTACTTGTTGAGGGCTGATTTGTGTCCCAGTATGTGATCTATTCAAGAGAATGTTCCATGTGCACTCGAGAAGAATGTGTATTCCGCTGCTTAGGATGAAATGTTCTGAATATATCTGTTAAGTCCATCTGGTCCAGTGTGTCATTCAAAGCCATTGTTTCCTTGTTGATTTTCTGTTTTAGATGCTCTGTCCATTGCTGTAAGTGGGGTGCTGAAGTCCCCTACTATTATGATATTATTGTCAATGAGTTTATGTTTGTGATTAATTGATTTATATATTTGGGTGCTTCGACATTTAGAGCATAAATGTTTGTAAGAGTTAAGTCTTCTTGGTGGATAGATCCCTTAATTATGATACAATGCCATTCTTCATCTCTTGTTACAGTCTTTATTTTAAAGACTGGATTGTCTGATATAAGTATGACTACTCTGGCTTTCTTCTGTTGACCGTTAGCATGATAGATGGTTATCCATCCCCTTACCTTCAATGTGAAGGTGTCTTTAGGTCTAAAGTGGGTCTCTTGTAAACAGCATATAGATGGATCTTGTTTTCTCTCTTTTTTTTTAAAATTTTTAAAAATGTTTATTTATTATTGACAGAAAGCAAGAGAGCACAAGTGGGGGAAGGGCAGAAAAAGAGAGAGACACAGAATCTGAAGCAGGTTCCAGGCTCTGAGCTGTCAGCACAGAGCCCGATGTGGGGCTCAAACCCACGGGCTGTGAGTTCATGACCTGAGCCAAAGTCGTATGCTTAACTGACTTGAGCCACCCAGGCACCCCAGATCTTGTTTTCTTATCCATTCTGTTGCCCTAGGCCTTTTGATTGGAGCATTTAGTCCCTTGACATTTAGAGTGAGTACTCAAAGATAGGAATTTATTGTCAGTATGTTTCTTGTAGAGTTGGAGTTTCTGGTGGTGGTCTCTGGTCCTTTCTAGTCTTTGTTGCTTTTGGTCTCCCCCCAGCCCCCATCTTTTCTCCCCTCAGAGAGTCCCCCTTAAAATTTCTTGCAGGGCTGGTTTAGTGGTCACAAACTCCTTTAATTTTTGTTTGTCTGGGAAACTTTTAATCGCTCCTTCTATTTTGAATGACAGCCTTGCTGGATAAAGAATTCTTGGCTGCATATTTTTCCCATTCAGCACATTGAATATATCCTGCCACTCCTTTCTGGCCTGCCAAGTTTCTGTGGATAGGTCTGCTGCAAACCTGATCTGTCTTCCCTTGTAGGTTAAGGACTTTTTGTCCCTTGCTGCTTTCATGATTCTTTCCTTGCCTGTGTATTCTGTGAATTTGACTATGATATGCCTTGTTGATGGTTGGTTTTGTTGAATCTTATGGGAGTCCTCTGTGCTTCCTGGATTTTGATGTCTGTGTCTTTCCCCAGGTTAAGAAAAGTTTTCTGGTATGATTTGCTCATATAACCCTTCTACTCCTTTTTCTCTCTCTCTCCATCTTCTGGGACCCCTATGATTCTGATGTTGTTCCTTTTTAATGAGTCACTGATTTCTCTAATTCTTAAATTGTGCTCTTTTGCTTTAGTCTCCCTCTTTTTTTTCTGCTTCATTGTTTGCCATAAGTTTGTCCTCTCTATTGCTGATTCGCCGTTCTGCCTCATCCATCCTAACCGGTGTGGCATCCATTCGAGATTGCAGCTCAGTTACAGCATTTTTTTTTTTTAATTTCATCCTGACTAGTTTTTACTTCTTTTATCTCCGCAGAGAAGGATTCTAATCTCTTTTCGACCCCAGCTAGTAGTTTTATTACTGTGACTCTAAATTTTGGTTCAGACATCTTGCTTGTATCTGTGTTAAGTCCCTGGCTGTCATTTCTTCTTGCTCTTTCTTTGGGGGTGAATTCCTTTGTTTTGTCATTTTGAAGGGAGAAAACAAATTGATAAGGTAAAAAACAAATTAAAATTAAAAAATTAAAAAAAACAAACATATACACACACACAAAATCAAATAAATGATGCTAGATTCTAGGTGTGTTTTGGTCTGGTTGTTGAAAGGAGCTTGATTAGAGAATAAAGGGAAAAAAAAGGAAAATGTTTGAAAATTTGAGAAAATGAATACAGTGAAATAGAATAAAATGAAATGATGGAAGTAAAATAGAATTTGAAAATTTTTCAAAAAAGTTAAGAATATAATTAAAAAATAAAAATATTTTAATAGTAATGGAAAATGAAAATAGAATTTTTTCTATCTGTATTATAGAAAAAGAAAATAAACAACGACAAAAAAGAATTGAATAGATGGATCAGCGAACAGAATGAAATACAATTGAAATTATGTCGGTTTCCCCTAGAAGTCACACTGTGAAGCACTTTATAGTCTGTAAACTAAGCAGGCAGAGAGATTTGTGGTGTTCCTTAAGAGTGAGTTTGGTCCAGTTTGGTGGGGCTTAGAGTAACGGCTCTGTTTCCAGTAGATGGCGCTGCTTAGCTCACTGGGGTGTATTATTGTGGCACTTGTAGGCGTGTAGTGCATGCGTGGGAGGGGTGGAAATGGCGTCACCCAGCTACCCAGTCTCTAATATCAGAACTCTGTGCTCTCCCTGACCAGCAATTGTGCACCTGTCCTTTGTCTCCAGCTTCTGTCCACTCCCCACTTTTACACTGTCTGTGACCAAGCCATCAGGTTTCCAGGTGGCACCTCCCTCCTGAGTTTTATCTCAGATGTGGCTGTGTTTCCCAACTCCTCACTTCTGAGGGACTGTGGCTTTGTCCCGCTCAGACCTTCTGGCAGAGGGTCTCACTGAGCAAGGGCCAGGTGCTGGCCACACCCAGGAGCGTTCACGGGACTGTGCTGCTGATGATGCCCAGAGACTACAACTGGGTGCCAGCCCGCCCCAGAAAAAGTTCACATGATCGTGTAGCAGCAGTGTTTCACACATTATGGAACAATCAGAACACACATCTGGTTCCAGGCTTCACCATTAGAATTAGTTTCCATCACCAGCAAATGTGGTTGTTTTCTAGTGTCTGCTGGTAGCTTTGCTTGTTGGGGGCCCGCACAGCCTCTATCAAATGTCCTCCCAGCAGGGGAACCGCCTTTCCCCGTATGACCCGAGGACCGCCCAGACCTCACTCTGCTCTTGGGTTTCAACCTTCCCACCAGAGCACCGCCAGTTATTGAACTGCGGAATTTCAGACTGTGTCCCCCTGTTTATAGAGTCTTAGTGGAATTTAAACCCTCTCCTTTGTCCTTTCTCCCTTTGTAGTTCAGTCACTGTGGCTGTTTCCACCACTCCACTTTCTCTCCAGCTGCTTTGGGGGGGGGGTGCATTTCCTATACTCTCCCCCTGTCTGTGTCCTCTCTCCGCAGCTTCTCTCTCTCCCAGTTCACCTCTCGATGCCGCATACCTCCTGAGTTCTTGGTTTTAGGTAGTGCAAATTGTTGTGTTAATCCTAAAGTCAGTTTTCTAGGTGTGCAGGATGGTTTAATGTTGATCTGGCTGTATTTCATGGACATGAGATGCAAAAAAAACTTCCATGCTGTTCCACCATCTTGGCTCCTCTCCTGATTTGTATTTTCATACCATTGTGGTGGAAAGATGTTTGAAAGTATTTGTCTTCTTAAATGTATTCATACATGTTTTGTGATCTATCCTGGAGAATGTTCCATGTGCAGTTGAGAATAACGTGTATTCTGATGCTTTGGGGTGGAATGTTTTGTACATATCTATTAAGTCCATCTGCTTTAATGTATTGTTTAAGGCCAATGTTTCCTTATTGTTTTTCTGTCTGGTTGATTTACCCATTGATATACATCTGTATCAAAGTTCCCTACTATTATTGTATTGTCCTTTTCACCTGTTAGGTCTGTTAATATTTGCTTCATATATTGTAGTGTTCCTATGTTTGCTGTGCGTCAATTTAAATATTATAACATCTTGTTGGATTGGTCCCTTTATCATTATGTAATGCCCTTCTTTGCCTTTTATTACCATCTTTGTTTTAAAGTTTATTTTTTCTGATAGAGTATAGCTACAGTAGTTTTCATTTTTATTTGTGTCAAACATCTTTTTTCCATGCCTTCACTTTCAGTCTGTGGGTGTCCTTAACATCTGAAGTGAATATCTTGTAGCAGGATATACATGAGTCTTGGTTTTTAATCCATTTAGTCACAGCATGTGTTTTGATTGGGGAATTTAATCCATTTATACTTAAAATTATTGATAGGTATGCACTTAATGACATTTTGTTAATTATTTTCTGTTTTTGTAATTTTTTGTTTCTTTTTCTGCTCTCTTCCTTTTTGGTTTGATAGCTTTCTCTTTAATGTTATGTTTAGATTCCTTTCTTGTTTTCTTTTGTGTATCTATTTTAGGTTTTTGCTTTGTGGTTAACATGAAGTTCACCAGTAACATCCTATGTATATAACAGTTTATTTTAAGTTGATAGCAACTTGAACTTATTCTAAAACTCTATATTTTTAGCACCTTCTCCAGTGTTTTGTTTTTTTATTCAAATTTTTATTTAGATTTTAGTTAGTTAACATATAGTGTAATATTGGTTTCAGTAGTAGAATTTAGTGATTAATTATTTACATATAACACGTAGTGCTCTGAATAACAAGTGCTCTCCTTAATACCCATCACCCACTTAGCCCACCCCATCTACCCCCATCCCTCCATCAACCCTTAGTTTTTTCTCTATCATTAAGAGTCTCTTATGTTTTGTTTCCCTCACTGTCTCTCTTTTTTCCCCTGCCCCTATGTTCATCTGCTTTCTTTCTTAAATTCTACATATGAGTGAAATCATATGGTGTTTGTGTCTCTCTGACTTATTTTGCATAGCATAATGCACTTTAGCTCCAAAACATTTTATGTTTTTGGTGGCACATTTTACATTTTTTATTTTGTATTTCCTTTAATTAATTATTTCCCTGTGTGGATCATGTGTTCCCACCAGCTTTGGTGAGACAACTGCAGAACATCGGGTGTGGGGCATGCTCACTGGTTTCAGTGATGTAGTGGGAGAGTGCCTTGTCAACATGTGTGCACCTGCTTTACCAATGTTGCTGAAGAATGGTGTCATCACTCATGCTCCTTGGCCCAGCCAGGAAGCAGCGGAGTGCTGCAACTGCCTGCCCTTGACAGCTTCAGCTAGGCAGCAGGTTAGTGCCTGACTAATTGCTTTTGCCTGCCTTGCAAAGGCAGCGGGAGGGTGCTGCATCTGTGCCTGTCCACCTGCTCTAGCAGGGTAGAGGGCAAGTACAAAAATGGAGTCCACCAAGGCCTCTATTTCTGAAAAGAGGCCCAGTTTCCCTTGCCCTTCCAGCAGATGTATTAAGATTAGCACACGAGGGTTGCTTGGCTGGCTCAGTAAAGTATAAAACTCTTGATCTTGGGGTTGTAAGTTTGAACCCCATGTTGGGTGTAGGGATTACTTAAAAATAAAATCTGGGGTGCCTGTGTGGCTCAATCGGTTAAGTGTCTGACTTCGGCTCAGGTCATGATCTTACAGTTTGTGGGTTTGAGCCCCACATTGGGCTCTGTGCTGACAGCTCAGAACGTGGAGCCTGCTTGGGATTCTGTCTCCCTCTCTGCCCCTCCCCTGTTTGTGCTCTCTCAGAAATAAATAAATATTTTTAAAAATTAAAAAAATTATATAAATAAAATCTTAAAGGGGCTACTTAAAGTAGCTCAGTTGGTTGAACATCTGTCTGACTCCTCTGATTTCAGCTCAGGTCATGATCCCAGGGTTGTGGGATTGAGCCCTCATCAGGCTCCATCCATGCTGGATGTGAAGCCTGCTTAGGATTCTCTCTCTCTTTCCCTCTGCCCCTCTTCTCCACTCGCGTGCTCTGTCTCTCTCTAAAATACAAAAAATAAATAAATAAATAAATAAATAAATAAATAAATAAATAAATAAATAAAATCTTAAAGACTAGAAGATTAATCTCCTTCACATATAGTGTAGGTGCTTTTCAAACTGTTGCTTTTGTGCTGGGTGCCATGGTGAGTGCATCCACACACAAGCTCTTTAAAAAGAGAATCTGGGGCATCTGAGTGGCTCAGATGGAAATGTTCTCCTTCTGCTCAGGTCATGATCTCACTGTTCATGGGTTCAAGCCCCATGTCTGGCTGCGTGCGGACAGCTCAGAGTCTAGAGCCTGCTTCGGATTCTGTGTCTCCCTCTCTCTCTCTCTGCCCCCCCCCCCCCAACTCGTGCTCTGTTTCTTGTCTCTCAAAAATAAATTATTTTTTAAAAACATTAAAAAAAAGAGAATCTCAGTTTCCTATAGCTCTTTGGGTCCCTTAGATGTAAGCCCCATTGATTTTCTAAGCTAGACATTTTGGGGGCTTGTCTCTCTGGTATAGTTCCCAAGGGTTAGAATATCTTGTGGGGTACAAATTTCTCATCCCTCTGAGAGAATCTCTTGGCATCCAGAGATGCTTCCCTATTTTAGGTTGCCTGGCCAGGGGTAGGGTTTTTGGAGACATTTTGTCTCTGCTTCTCCTACCTGTCTTGATGTGGTTCTTTTATTCTTTGTTATAGTGGGGCAGCTTAGCTAGTTTTAAATTATTTTTGAGAGAGAATTGTCCCATATGTAGCTATAGATTTGGTGTGCCCATAGGAGGAGGTGAGTTCAGAATTTTCCTATGCCACCATCTTGGAATCCCCTCTGCCTGATTTTTTTCATACTTTTAAGTAAAAAGCATAGTTTAATACAAAATTAGAATAAATACCTCTGGAGATAATACATAAAAATAAAAGTAACCAAACCTTTATAATAGAGTGCAGACCCTTCCAAGTCAGATTAACTCTATGTGGTTTATGAATATTTTCTCCTAGACTGTTGGTTATCTTTTCATCCTCTTTTTTAAAGATTTTCTTTTAAAAATTATTTTATTCTAGAGAGAGAGAGCGAGCAAGCGAGTGAGGGAGAGGGGTAGAAGGAGAGAGAGAGAATCTTGAGCAGACTCCATGCTCAGCACAGAGCTCTACATGGAGCTTGATCCCACAACCCTGGGATCATGAGCTGAGCTGAAATCAAGAGTCAGATGCTCCACCAAATGAGCCACCCAGGTGCCCCAAGATTTTAATTTTTAAAGTAATCTTGGGACACCTGAATGTCTTAGTTGTTAGAGCATACAACTCTTTATTTCGGAGTTGTAAAGTTGAGCTCCATGTAGGGTGGAGAGATGACTTAAATAAATAAATAAAATCTTAAAAAAAAAAAATCTCTCCACCCAGCATGGGACTCGAACTCACAACTCTGATATCAAGAGTCGCATGCTCCACGCACTGAACTGAACAGGCACCTCACCTTTTCATCCTTTTAACATAGATTTGCAAAGCAAATTCTTATTTTCATGAAGTTTAGATTCTAATTTTTTGAGGAACTTTCATACTTTTATCCATAATGGCTATACCAATGTGTATTCCCACCAACTGTATACAAGCGTTCCCTTTTCTTCACATCCTCACCAATACTTGTTATCTTTTGACTTTTTTTTTAAATTAAAAAGGTATTTATTTATTTTGAGAGAGAGAGACAGAGCGCACAAGTGAGCATGAGTGGGACAGAGAGAGAGGGAGACAGAGAATCCCAAGCAGGCTCTGCATTGTCAGTACAGAGCCCAACGTGGGGCTTGAGCTCACGAACCATGCAAAAGATGATATTTCTTTGCAGTTTTGATTTGCATTTTCCTGATGATTAGTGATGTCTTGTATACCTGTTGGTCATCTGTATGTCTTCTTTAGAAGAATGTCTATTCATGTCTTTTGCCCATTTTTAATCAGTTTGGGTTTTTTGCCATTAAGTTGTATGAATTCCTTATATATTTTGGATATTAACCTCTTATCAGATATATGAATTGCAAATATTTTCTCACAGTCTGTAGGTTAGCTGTTAATTTTGTTGATAGTTTCCTTTGCCGTGCAGAAATCATTTAGTTTGATGTAGTCCCACTGTTCATTTTTGCTTTCATTGTCTGCATTTTTGGTGTCCAAAAAAATAATTGCTAGGACCAATGTCAAATGAGTTTTCCTTTGTGTTTTCCTTTCTTTTAAAATTTTTTTTCTTTAGACATTTATTCATTTTTGAGAGACAGGGAGAGAACAGGGGAGGGGCAGAGAAGGAGACCAGAATCTGAAGCAGGCTCCAGACTCTGAGCTGTTAGCACAGAGCCCCATGCGGGGTTTGAACTCATGAACCATGAGATCATGACCTAAGCTGAAGTCGGACACTTAACCAACTGAGCCACCCAGGTGCCCTCCTCTGTATTTTCTTTAGGAATTTTATGGTTCTAAGTCTTACATTTAAGTCTTTGATTTCCCATCAATGACTTATTTCATCCTAGTGTCCAAATTGTGCTAGAAGCTCAACAGGATTATTGTCTATGGGCTAAGTTATCTCATTTAGGTATACAAACAAATATTTAAAAAATACATTTAAAGTATATCATGAATAAAGGAAATTACTTTGAGTAAGTCATAATTAAGTGTTAGTAGCAGTAGTTCCACTAATTTTAAATAAACAAATTACTGTGCTATACGAACAGCAAACTATGAGGACTGAATAGATACCAAATTTTGTGTGACAATAAAATAAAGTATAGCTTGGTCTGAAATACTTAATATTGTGGTTAAATCTAATTGTAACATATGATGTTTAAAGTATAAATGTTAAGCAATTCATATAAATGATCACATTATGTATAATTTATGTTAGGGTCCTTTAGCTAAACTTTGTATTTTTAGAGTCAGGGAGGAGTAAGTTTTTTTTAACTGAAGAATAATTCGCATGCAATTTTGGATTTGTTTTGGATGCACAATATAGTGATTTTTATTTATATATTTTACAAAATGGTCATTATAATAAATCTAGTTACCATCTGTCACCATGAAACATTGTTGTATTATTGACTATATTTCCTGTGCTGTATATTATATCCCCCTGTCTTATTTACTTTGTAAACTGGAAGATTAAGGTTGTACCTCTTAATCCTCTTGACCTATTTCATCCATCTCCTCATCCTTCTCCCTTCTGGCAAACATCAATTTGTTCTCTGTATTTGTGAGTCTGTTTGTATCTTGTTTGTTTGTTTTGTGTTTCAGATTACACATCTAAGTGAAATAATACAGTATTTGTCTTTCTGTATCTGATTCCTACATTCAAGCTCCCTTTCTAGTAGGTGCCACTCAGGGACCAGAATATCATGCATCTTTGATATAGGTATACACGCTTTAGGTGCTTGAT
Source organism: Puma concolor (assembly GCF_028749965.1). Classification (NCBI taxonomy): domain Eukaryota; kingdom Metazoa; phylum Chordata; class Mammalia; order Carnivora; family Felidae; genus Puma; species Puma concolor. The sequence goes on along the minus strand of NC_141680.1, from coordinate 29,624,868 downwards.
TTAACTTAGTTTAGGACAAGGCGAGTACTTTCCCAGTGTAACAGAAATGGACTCTCTTGATTAAAGAGTAAATATTAGGGCCTCAGGAAACTAGTAGAAGACATGCAACTAGAATCATAACTGAAGTTTTCTTTAACACTGAAGTGAACTTTTTTGGAGAGTCGGTGGAATTGGTGAAAGTATTTTCCTGGGCTTACTAACTCTGTTATTGTTCACTAGAGGCAGGGATGGGAGTGGGTTGAACTGTGTTAAACTGTCCTTTTCCAAACCACTCCCTCATTCTTTTGAAATGACACCAATTATTTAAGTTAGGTACCTTTTACTATGAACTAGTTTAATCAGCTAGCATTTCTAATAACTAACTAAAATGCATCAAGGTAATGAGCTTTTGAAAGGAGGTTAAGGGAAAAGTAAGGAATAAAGCATTTGCATCATAAGTTGTTGATGACGGCAAGGCTTTAGTGGGAGTTGAGTGGCAGTGTCAGGAAGAGTCTGGCAGGCAGAAAACAAACAGCCCAGATAGAGATGGAGATTATGAAAAAGATGGAAAGAAAGATATGATAATGGAGGTGGATCAGTAACAAGAGCAGTGAAAGTGAAAAATAGATCAAAGAAATGAGGCACTGAAACATGGCACTGAGTAAAATAAACAAGTATGTGACTAGGAGCAGGCATTATAAAACGAGCAGCAATGTGGGTTGTTTACTTAGAAGTATAGCTGCTAAATCTGATTTTTTTTTGGAAAGAGAGTTCCAAAACAATCACTTTCTCTCTCCCTCTCTCTCTCATTCTTCAAAGCAGGAGTGAATATGAACCTGCTTCTTATTTTGTTATGGGTTTACCTGATAATTATGGTTAGAACAACTTATAGATACTAACCATATTGTTAACTGGTAGGAAGAACATCAAGTTGGAGCCTGTTTCTATTCCCTTCTGTTCTGGCCTTATACTATGATTAAGTGTTTCCCAAAAAGACAGTGTGTTCACATTCCTCAAGGTATGCCCATAGGCATTTGTATAATTGCTCTTTGATTAAGATAATTCATATTTTAATTTTTTTTAACGTTTTATTTATTTTTGAGACAGAGAGAGACAGAGCATGAACGGGGGAGGGGCAGAGAGAGAGGGAGACACAGAATCGGAAACAGGCTCCAGGCTCCGAGCCATCAGCCCAGAGCCCGACGCGGGGCTCGAACTCACGGACCGCGAGATCATGACCTGAGCCGAAGTCGGCCGCCCAACCGACTGAGCCACCCAGGCGCCCCGATAATTCATATTTTAAATACCGATTGGTCATGAATAGAAAATGTGAAAATTTGGATCTTTATAGATGATTATTTTCTGGAATAAGTGTGCTTTTTTTTTTTTTTTTTTTCTGTAGGGAAATTCTAACAAGCATAAGTTTAAGCCTCTGGTTGATAATCAAAACTATATCAGACAGGTCTGCCACAGTACCAGGACTTGCTGTTGGAAAATATAGATTGTAATTGATTCTGTTGTTCAGGGTCTGTAACAACTGCAGGCTGTCAAAGTCAGTTGCCCTACTCTATTCTCTTTGTCACTTCTAAAATAGTGGGGCATCAGAATGTTGTGGAAAAGTATGTTAGGAGTGAGGTCTGATTTTTCTTGCTCTTCTTGTTTGACCTAGGGCAAATTGTTCTAGCCTAACTTTTTCTGATTTTCAAAATGAGGATAATATTTCTGTTACCTATGTCAAAGCATTATTTGTATATCACATAATATAGTGTATGTGAGGACTTTTTAAACTCTAAGGGCAATATATAAAAATGAAGTCTTATCCTCATTTCTGTTAACCCAAGGAGAATTGTTTCTAGTTAAAAGATAAGCTGAAATGGTCATATTCCTGTCCTGTAAGCACTTCTGATAAATTGTTCAAGAAATGGAATGAGCAGGAAAGGAACTATAAAAGTAATGGGAAAATAATCATGTGGGTACTTGCTTGAAAGGCAGACTTACTTGAAATTCCAGGCACAGAAATGGTTTCTTAGGATTGTGATTATGCTATTCTCTGAATGATTTAGGTGAAAGGGAAAAGACCTCATTTAATAATTAGATATGCTTTATATCAAAATACAACAGTAATGAATATAGGAGAATGGTTCTTATGCATTTGTAGTTATCTTCTGAAATTTGGAAATAATATTGCCACTACTATTTGGATTGCCTATTGCTTGTTTGGTTCTTTTTTTTCTCTTTAGGAAATTATATTTTGTGTGTTTGTTTAATTATTGTAAAAATTATTGTAAAATTAAGCATAGACTAGATTAAATATAGACAGGGTATGAAATTTAATTTTCATACAAATTTATAGACATAAATCATATCTGATGCATAAGATGCTGTATATGCTTTTAAAACATATGAATTATAGTTGGGGAAAGAGGTTTAAAAGGAGAAGAACACATAAATGAAAATCTCAATCCAGGGCAGAAAAGGTTTGTAACAGTTATCATCCAATAAATTTATTAATACATAATTTTAAACTTTTTTTCTTGTAGATAAAAATTATAGGTTGTTCTATTTTTTTTTAATTTTTTTTCAACGTTTATTTATTTTTGGGACAGAGAGAGACAGAGCATGAACGGGGGAGGGGCAGAGAGAGAGGGAGACACAGAATCGGAAACAGTCTCCAGGCTCTGAGCCATCAGCCCAGAGCCTGACGCGGGGCTCGAACTCACGGACCGCGAGATTGTGACCTGGCTGAAGTCGGACGCTTAACCGACTGCGCCACCCAGGTGCCCCTAGGTTGTTCTAAATATAGCAGTCTTTTAAAAAAATGTTTATTTTTTTTTTTGAAAGAGAGACACAGAGAGAGCAAGCGAGCATGTGGTGAGTGGCAGAGGGTCAGTGAGAGAGAATCCCAAGCAGACTGCACACTGTCAGCGCAGAGCCTGACAGTGGGGCTTGATCTCACGAACCATCATGACCTGAGGCAAAATCCAAGTCAGATGCTTAACCTACTGAGCCACCCAGGTGCCCCTAAATGCACTCTTAATTTGAGTGATCTGTTGAGCCAATGCTTTATGAGACTGTAGCATAGGCACAGATCATATCTCAGAAGCTTCTAATCAACTGTTACATGCTACAGAATAAACTTTTTATTTTTTAAATTATTTGTTATTGTTGTTGTTGTTGTTGTTGTTATTATTATTTAAGTAGGCTTCATGCCCAGTGTGGAACCCAACATGGGTTTGGACTCAGGATCCTGAGATCAAGACCTGAGCTGACACTTACCACCTGAGCCAACCAAGTGCCTCCAAAGCTCTTATTTTTAAATCTTCAAAAACACATACCAGTGAAGATATATATTTCTCCAATCTAATTATTATTAGTCATTTTAATAGAAGCAATACATTCATTTTGAAAAGAGAAAGGATTCTGTTGTAAAATAATTGTTCATCTTTTCTCAGTGAATTTTGGTTGTTTTAGCTGCTGATGAAATGTTTTATATAAATGCCAGTGTTATTTCTTTGTGTATTGTTTTGTATTTTTCAACTGTGGAGAGAAGAAACTTATTTAAAATAATCAATTTCAATTTAGAAAAAGGTTGACAGTTTAGAAAGCTTTGTGTTGACATTGATGTTTCTTCAGGAAAGAATGCAATGGCAATGCAGGAATTTTCCATCTTGATTTATTCTACCTAGTTTATAGTAAATTTCTATATTTAAAATATAGAAATGTTTTGGCACACCTGGGTGGCTGAATTGGTTAATCGTCCAACTCTTGATTTCGGCTCAGGTCATGATCTCACGTTTCGTGAGTTTGAACCTTGAGTTGGGCTCTGGTTGACAATGTGGAGCCTGCTTGGGATTCTCTCTCTCGCCCTCTGTCTGCCCCACCCATGCATGCTCTCTCTCAAAATAGATGAATAAACTTAAAAAAAAATTTAAATATAGAAATGCTTTACTTTCCATGATCCTGACATTATCCAGAGCAAATGGAAACTTCTTTAAAAGTAATATTACACTGTATAATAAGTGGAATAATAAGTGGAATTTAAACAAAAACTTGGAAAGGAAAAAAGAAAACTGCTTTAGTGCCTTATAAAAGAAATGTAGTTGGACAGATCCAGCTGTTGCATTTATAAATAGCTACAGATGTCTGTAGCAATAAAGGGTTTACTCAGGTTGTTATGGCAACTAAAATTCAGCAGAACCTCAAAGATCAGCTATTTTGAAGGAGAGAAAATATTAAAGCTACATTTAATCCAATTATACAATAAGAATTATTGCTTACTATCTATCATTCTAGATTGCAAGAGAAATTAGTTTCAACTTGTCAATGTAACTTTCCTTAATGTATCAAAGATTCTGTTACTAATTTATTGTCTGTTTTTGTGTACTTTTAATGAGGTTTTCTTGTAGTGGTGATGGATTGTGCTGACCCATTTAAACTCTCTGTCTTGGTTCTCTTTGTGATGAGTTAAATGTTTAAGTCTGCTGACTAGGATTGAGAGTGCATTTTTGAGTCCACAGAATATGGCAAAGCTTGCATTGGGCTTCAAGTCATGAACTAATGCTTTATTATACAAATACACTATTATATATAGTTATATATGTGCTTTATTATTCCAATATACTAATAAAGCACATACTAATATTAGTATATTAGTATATTATTCTAATATACTAATAAAGCATTATTCAACCGTGAACTAACACGTTCAAATATTTTAAGGCCATTGAAACAAGTAGATCTATTCAGAGATTGTTACACAGTGGGTCTGGGAGTAGAACATTAGAATCTGTAGATTTTTAAAATATTTTAATTTTTATTCATTATAGTATATAGGCAAAAAATTTTTTGGTGAAGTGAAATGGTATACTATTGTATATGTAAAACTTATAATAAAAAAGAGCTGTCTTTTACCCCGTTGTCTATACCCAAATCCTTAGAGGTAACTATTTTTAACTCTTTAAGTCATTTCTTTTGGGATTTACCTCTATGTCTTTAAAGAATGTTTCTATTGCTGTTTCTTGCTTTTTCAGTTTTAGGCATTAACTCTTAGTTTTCTACTCTAGAAAGTGAAGATTTAATAATTTCATACAACTACTATTACCCCCAATCCCAGTATAATCATACCACAACTTTGGGTTGTAGGTTGAGAGTTAAATCTATGCATAATAAATAAAATTTAATTTTCAAAAACTTTTATTTGGAAATAATTTTAGACTCATATAGAAGTTGCAAAAATACTACAGAGATCTCACACGTACCCTTTATGGAGCTTCCCCTAATGACAACAACAGATTAGATATCATCAGTACAGGTGTGAAAAAGACAAGGTCTCTGCTAAAGCCTACATTTCCTTTTTTGTTTTAAACATTTATTTTTGAGAGATAGAGAGGGTGCGCACACACTGTCTCACACACACACACACACACACACACACACACACACACACACAGTGGGGGAGGGGCAGAGAGAGAGGGAGGGAGAGGGAAAATCCCAAGCAGGTCCTGCTCTGTCAGCACAGAGCATGATGTAGGGCTTGATCTCACCAACCACGAGAACATGACCTGAGTGGAAACCAAGGGTCTGACGATTAACTGCCTGGAGCCAACCAGGTGTCCCATAAACCTACATTTCTGTCAAAAAGTAAATGTAATAATGGGAATAAAAAGTCCAAAGTCAAATTCATATATGAATACAAATGGATGCAAATTTATTACTGCCTACATCTGTGTGAATACATTTTGTTAAGATACTGAAAGAGAAAACTGTAGACTGAATAAACTATATAACCATAATACCAGAATAAAACCAGTACAAATAAATATCTGTATAAAAACCAGAAAACAGACAGTAGTACAGTGCTGTTTATTAACTAAACTACAGACTTTATTTGGATTTCATTAAATTTTACACACACTTCTTTTTTTTCAACATACAGTCCTTTAAAATTTTTTCCTGCTATATAGTTCTATGAAATTTAATCACATGTATAAATTCATATACCATTGCCACAACTGGCATACAGAAATTCCCGAAGAAACTCCCACATGTTATCCTTTTATAGTCAACCTGGCAACCACTGGTCTGTTTTTTGTCACCGTAATTTGTCATTTTAAAACTATTATATAGGGATGCCTGGGTGGCTCAGTCGGTTAAGCATCCGACTTCGGCTCAGGTCATGATCTCACAGTCTCTGAGTTTGAGCGACGCGTCGGGCTCTGTGCTGACAGCTCGGAGCCTGGAGCCTGCTTCAGATTCTGTGTCTCCCTCTCTCTGACCCTCCCTCATTCATGTTCTGTCTCTCTCTGTCTCAAAAATAAGTAAACATTTAAAAAAAATTTAAAAAAAGGAATCATATACTGTTCTTTAAAAAAAAAAGACTGTTATATAAATGGGATCATGTAATATGTGACCTTTGGGATTTTTTTTTTTAACTCAGTGTAAGCCCTTAAGATCCATCTAGACTGTTGTATGTGTATCAGTAGTTCATTTCTTTTTATTGCTGAATAGTATTCCATTGTAAAGATACACAATAGCTTGTTTATCCATTCATCTGTTGAAGGTTTTTGGGTTGTTTCCGGCTTCTGACTATTACAAATAAAGCTACTATGAACATTGATGTACAGGTTTCTGTGTGAACATTAGTTCATAATCTTTAGGATAATGTAATTGCTGAGTTGTGTCATGTGTGTTTAACATTATGAGAAACTACCAAACAATTTTCCAGAGTGACTGTACCATTTTACATTCATACCAGTAATGCATGACAGTTGCTATTGCTCTGTGTCCTTAACTGGTATTTGGTATTTGTATTTATTTCCTAGGGCTGCCATAACAAATTACTACAAACTGGGTGTTTTTATAGTTATGTAGGCTAGAAGTCAGAATTCAAGATATTGGCAGGACCAGCCTCTGAAAAGAAACCATCCCACCTGTTTGTACTACCTTCTGACAGTTGCTGGAAATCCTTGGTGTTCTTTGTGTTGTGGCAGCATAACTTCAGTCTCTGCCTCTGTCTTAATATGCCTGTCTTCCTTTGTGTATCTATCTGCCCTTTATTTCTGTGTGTTCACATGGTTTTCTTATAAGGACACCAGTCATTGGATTTAGGACCTACTGTAATCCACTATAACCTCATATTAATTATATCTGCAAAGACTCTCTAAATAAGATCAATTAAAAAAAAATTTTTTTAGCATTTATTTATTTTTGAGAGACTGAGAGAGCATGAGTGGGAGAAGGGCACAGAGAGAGAGAAAAACATAGAATCCAAAGGAGGCTCCAGGCTCTGGGCTTTTAGCACAGAGCCTGATGTAGGGCTTGAACTCCCAAACCGTGAGATCATGACCTGAGCTGAAGTCGGACGCTTAACCAACTGAGCCACCCAGGCACCCCTAAATAAGATCAACATTTTAAAGTTCCAGATAGACATGAATTTTCAGACGTTACTATTGAACCCAGTACAGTATTGTCAGCATTTTTTATTTTAGACATCCTAATAGGTGTATAGTTGTATCTCATGGTGGCTTTAATTTGCATTTTTGTGATGGCTAATATTCTTGAACATATTTTTGTGTGCCTATTTGCCATGCATATATTTTCATTGGTAAAGTTTTTGCCCATTTTCTTTTTTTTTATTTTTTTATTTTATTTTTTTCCCATTTTCTAATTAGGGTGTTTATTTACTGTTAAGTTTATAGAGTTCTTTATGTGTTGTGGATATAAGTACTTTATCACACATATGATTTGCAAATATTTTCTCCTCATCTTTGGAGGTATCTTTCACAGGGTAAAAATTTGTAATCTTCACGAAATCCAACTTTTTTTCTTTTATGGATTCTACTTTTGGTGTCATATGTAAGAACTTCTTGCCTAAACTTAGGTCATAAGTAATTTCTCCTGTATTTTCTTCTAAAAGTTGTATAGTATTTAGATCAAAGATCTATTTGGAGTTAATTTTTGTATAAATTGTGAGCTTTAGATCAAGGTTCAGTTTATTGCCTATAGATGATTAATCATTCCAACATCATTAAAAAAAAAAAAAATCCTTGCAGTGCCTGGGTGGCTCAGTCAGTTAAGTGTACATCTCTTGATTTCAGCTCATGTCACGATCTCACTGTTCATGATACTGAACCCATGTTGTGCTCTGCACTGACAGCACAGAGCATGCTTGGGATTTTCTCTCTCCCTCTCTCTCTGCGCCTCCCCTGCTCGCTCTCTCTGTCTCTCAAATAAATAAACTTCTAAAAAATTTTTAAAAACTTCCTTTCTTCAATTGCTTTTATGCCTTTGTCAAAAATTAGTTCCCTATATATGTGTGAGTCTGTTTCTGGACTCTTTATTCTATTTTATTCACCTCTGTGTCTATCTCTCTTCCAGTACCACTATCTTCCATTACTTTTGTCTACATAATAAGTCTTAAAAAGGATAGTGTGATTTTTCTCATTTTCTTTTTTTCAAAATTCTTTTAGCTATCCAGTTTCTTTGTCTTTCCATACATATTTTACTTTATTTTTAAAGTTTATTTATTTATCTTGAGAGAGAAAGAGAGCACATGCATGCATGGGAGGATCAGAGAGAGGGAGAGACAGAATCCCAAGCAGGCTCTGGGCTGTCAGTGCAGAGCCCAGCTCGAACCCACGAACCATGAGATCATGACCTGAGCCAAGATCAAGAGTCAGACACTCAACCAACTGAGCCACCCAGGCACCCCCATATATATATACATTTTTTTTCTTAAATTATTTTTTTCAGTGGAGAGACAGTTGTATTTCCATATTTTAAAATACAGGGCTATTAGTTTAAATACACTTCAATTTATAATAAGTGTTAGCTTTACATAATGTACTTTTTAAAAAGTAGGCTCCATGCCTAGCGTGGAGCCTAATGTGAAGCTTGAACTCATGACCCTAAGATCAAGACCTGAGCTGAGATCAAGGGTCAGAGGCTTAACCAACTGAGCCACCTAGGTGCCCACATAATGTATTTTTTATCGATAATACTTGATCCACTATTTCACTAGGAGAGTAACTGAAAAGAAAGGGTTAGTCTTTCCACTCTGATTTATGTTGACTCTAGAAATGTTTTTTTTTTAATTTCAAGTTTTTATTTAAATTCTTGATATATGTTTTAGAATCAGTAGCCTATATCTACAAAATACCTTTTTAGGATTTTGAAATGAATTGTATTAAGCCAATTTCTGATCGATTTTGAGACAATTGACATCTTTCCTATGTGTCTTGTACTTCATGAACATGCCATGCCTCTCCAGTTATTTAGGTCATCTTTTATTTCTTTCATCAGTATTTTGTAGTAGTCAGTACACATATCCTATATGTATTTTGTTAGATTTATAACTATTTCAGTTTTTTTGCATTATTGTAAATGGGCTTGGAAATGTTATTACCTATGGTATTGTTGGCACCTTAATGTACAACCCTATTGTGGTTTTTAATTTTATTTTTTTTTAAATATTTTTATTTTCAACAAATTTTAGACTTACAGAAAAGTTGCAAAAATAGTGTAGCATTTCCTTGTATTCCTTAATCTTGCTTTCCCTACCATGAACATTTCATATAACCCTAGTATAATTTTCAAGAACAGAAAATGAGCCCTGGTACAATATTATTAAAGAAGGTTTATTACTTGGTTCAAATTTGATCAGATTTTCCACTAATTTTTTTTTTCTGCCCTAGGGTCTTGTCCAGCCTCCCATTTCATTTAGTTGTTATTTCTCCTTAGTCTCTTGTTGTCTGTAACAGTTGTTCAGCCTTTCTTTTCCTTTCATGACTTTCAATGATGTTCTGTCTTCAATACAGCATATCAAAGGATTCATAATATTGATATGTCTTCTTACTACTGGTGATGTTTATCTTGATCAATTATTTAATTTGGTGTTAGCCAGGTTTTTCTACTACAGTTTCTTCTTTTCTTTTTTTTTCCAGGTTTTTAATTTAAGTTCCAGTTAGCCTACATATAGCATAACATTAGTTTCAGGTGTAGAATTTAATAATCCAACACTTAAATACAACATCGAGTGCTCATCACAATAAGTGCCCTCCTTAATCCCCATCAGCCATTTAACCCATCCCTGCTCACTTCCCCTCGGGTAACCAACCATCTGTTTCTTGGTTTTCCTCTTTGCTCATTTGTTTTGTTTCTTAAATTCCATATGAGTGAAATCATATGGTATTTGTCTTTTTTAAATTGGTTTTCTTTTGTGATCTTTTGGCTCATTTACTTGATAAACAATTGCTGAGCACTTACATTAGGCCTAACACTGAGGGATTCACAACCTGTATTTAAGATTAGTTATCTTTAATTCTTTTTTGTCCTCTGAGCACCTATTACTACATAATGCTTAGTTTTGTTGTACATTGTTTGCACATTGTTTCATGTGTTTTAATCTTCGCTCTGTTTTTATTATAAATCTGGGTTCTTGGATGTTCTGAGTCCCATGTAGCAATTAAAGATGAGATATTTGAGCTTAATTGTTGATATGCTTAATGCATTTATAATTTTTATATTCAGAAATACAGTTATTGAGTATTAGAGCAATTTTGATGGTCTGGTTTAAGAATTCATTGATTTCAAAAGTTTTTCTTTTAGCTTTTTTAGAAGTTTATTTATTTATTTTGAGAGAGAGAGAGAGAGAGGGAGAGAGTGAGCGAGTGCACACGAGTGAGGGAGGGGCAGAGAGAGAGGGAGAGAGAGAATCCCAGGCAAGCTCTGCACTGTTATTGCAGAGCCCAATGCAGGGGTTGAACTCATGAACCATGAGATCATGACCTGAGCTGAAGTTGTACGCCTAACCGACTGAGCCATCCAGGCACTTTGATTTTGAAAGTTTTTAGAAATCTAAATTGTTGGGGCACCTGGGTGGCTCAGTCGGGGCACCTGGGTGGCTCAGTCGGTTAAGCCTCCGACTTCAGCTCAGGTCACGTGGTCCGTGAGTTCGAGCCCCGCGTTGGGGTCTGGGCTGATGGCTCAGAGCCTGGAGCCTGCTTCTGATTCTGTGTCTCCCTCTCTCTCTGCCCCTCCCCCATTCATGCTGTGTCTCTCTCTGTCTCAAAAATAAATAAACATTAAAAAAAAAATTTTAAAAAGGAATCTAAATTGTTTAACATGTTTTATTTTTATGATGTAAAAAAATTTAAAGCTATTTTAACTTTAGGTTTTTATATTTTTTAAGTACGTGGAAATATAAAAATTTGAAATTATAGTTAAGTATGATAAGAACCACACTAATAGATTTGGTTTAGAACTCAACTCCCCAGTAAAGACAGATGCTTTCAGTGAAAGACACTTTATACAATTCCTCCATTGCCTATAATCTTTTATGTTTTCTAAAAATATTTTCAACATTATTTTATTGTTTATTGCCATCTTTGAAATTTAGTCATTCCCTAATTGAAAAATTCATTACTGAAGTATAATAGCTATATACTAGCTAGTCTGTATTACAAAATTAGTGACAGCTGGATGAATTTGAAATTGATAGAACAATGATTATTGTTTATTTTTTATTGATTATTGTTTTTTTTTTAACTTTAAATATCACCAAATAAATCCTATCCCTTAGTCTGCCTGAATGTTCAATGATTCTGTGGCAGTTTTAGTTTTTTACATTTATCATTTTAGAAAAAAAACTGGTCTTGGAGGTTAGTTGACAAATGATTAGAAATTTCATTACCAGTGTAACCCCAAGAACTTTGGATAAGGGGTTGTGTGACCATCATTCAATTTCTACAGTGGTGTCTGCATTTAGTGTATGGTATAAACAAGAAACTTGGTGTAGCCTTGGATTAAGAAGCTGGACAAATGGAAATGAGTAACAATTTGGGCATGTACTTAAGATTTAGTTACTGTCACATTCATTCAGTTTTTTGTTAGATATGTAGCAAACTTCAGCCTTTAGCATTTATTATTTTTTAGCACATCTAAGGTTTTTGGCACAAAAATATGAATTTATGATATCCTTCCCTGACCATGCCTCTTCTGACCTTTTATAATGCATAAAGGTAACAATAACAAATATTTAGAAAACGTTTTACAGAAATGTGCTATTCATTCACATTAGTTTAAAATAAACTGTTGTGTAAAGTTTTTCATGAGTAGCTTTGGCATCCAAAGTGAGACACTAGACAATTTATAAATGAAACTCTTAAGCATGGAATTATGGACTTTCTTCCTCTACTGTAGTTTTGTTGCATTTATATTTTGTTTTCAAAAATGTAATATTTTCCCATTTGTCCCATGGACAAATTTTGTTCTGAATAAAAACAAGTATTAATAAACAAATCATTCAATATGTAATAATTTTATTTAATTTTTATTTTGAGGGCACCTGGGTGGCTCAGTTAGGTTGAGTGTCCGACTTTGGCTGAGGTCATGATCTCACAGTTTGTGAGTTTGAGCCCCACATCAGACTTGCAGCTGCAGTGCAGAGCCTGCCTTGGATCCTCTGTACCCCCCCCCCCCCCCACCTCTCCCCTGCATGCTCTCTTGTTTATTTGTTTTGAGAGAGAGAGGGACGGATGGGGTGAGCCAGGGGAGGGGCAGAGAGAGAGAATCCCAAGCAGACTGTACACTGTCAGCACAGAGCCTGATGTGGGGTTCAAACCCATTAACCATGAGATTATGACCTGAGCCAAAATCAAGAGTTGGACGCTCAACTGACTATGCCACCCAGGTTCCCCTATAATTTTATATTTTAATCTGTAACACTTTAGTATATATTTTAACAAACACTTAATTCTACATGTCAGGTGTATCATATGTCTAGGTCTATAGTATGCTTATCTGTTTAATTTAAAAATCAGAAATGTTAAAGGTAGCTTCCAAAGCATTGCAAAATTGTGAGAAAGTCTTGACTTTATTACCTGAACTCATATTTGAACTAAAACATATAAGCCCCATTCCTCATTATAAAAACAATAAGGAGACCCTGTCTTGGTGCTCACATGATTCCCTCACAGTCACTTGCTTTCAATCCAGCTTTTAGTTCAAACTTCCTACCCAAGATGGTCGTATATTCTGACCCTACTTAGCTTCAAAAGAAATGAAAAAAATTTCAATGATTTTTTTTTTTCTCTAGCACTTCATAAATATTGCAATTACTTCAAATATAGGATAGGTCTACCTCTTCAATCACCTTTCTGGGAAATGAACTATTTTTTCCTGCTTTAAACACAGAGAATCCAAAAAATATGTCCCAAATACATAAAGGCAATATAAAGGAATGGCATATCATTTTCTAAATATTTTGATATTTATTTAAACAGGCTGTTTTAATATCCTGTTGACAGACAAGCACTTTTATACAAAATGCTTTTCCTGGCTTGTTATACAATAACCATATAGATTTTAGAAAATGTCTCTAAATACTTCACCAAAAACAATCTTTATGGTAAGTTGCCCCAGTTGAATTTAATTTGCTCTTAATATCCCGCTGATGGCCCTAAAATACTTGAATCCTACTAAAAGAGTGACTTGAAGATGATTTACCACACCTACACATAGAATTCTATGAATTATAGGATATTCATATTCAGTAATTAAAATAAAAAAACAGTGTAGGGGCGCCTCAGTAGCTCAGTTTGTTAAGTGTCTGACTCTTGATCTTGGCCCAGGTCATGATCTCACGGCTTTTGAGATTGACCCCTACATCAGGCTCTGCACTAACAGCATGGAGCCTGCTTGGGATTCTCTCTCTCCCTCTTTCTCTGCCCCTCCCCCACATGCATGCACTCTCTCTCAAAATAAATCAGTAAACTTAAAAAAAAAAAAAAAGATGGGCGCCTGGGTGGCTCAGTCAGTGAGTGTCTGACTTCAGCTCAGGTCATGATATCAGGGTTCGTGAGTTCAAGCCCCATGTTGGGCTTTGTGCTGACAGCACAGAGCCTGCTTTGAATTCTCTGTTTCCCTTTCTCTCTGCCCCTCCCCAACTCATGCTCTCAAAAATAAATAAACATTAAAAAAGGAAAGAAAGTGTAGATGAGACTTAGGTGAGAAGAATCAGTGAAATGTTTATTATTTTCCCCCATGGTTTCTCAGATTACCTAAGTATATTTGGCCAACTCTTATCATTGGAACTTTCACTTTTCCAGTGTATGAATAAATTTTTCCTTGCATTTTTATTTTTACTTCAAGTCTTTGAAATGCTCTACTTACTTGGATACATAATTACATCTTTATTAGATGAAATTATACACTTATAAGGTCTTAGAAGTGGCTTACAAAGTTCATAAAATACATCAAAGCAATAAAAGAAGTGAGATAAAATGATATAAAAATATAAGAATAGAAAAACAAGCAAAATGTACTGTTGGTTAGCATATAGAATGTGTATGTTAAGATTCTAAATGCTTTTGTGAGATAATGTAACTGAAGACACAAAGTCCAATGCCTAGAATTAGACACTCAAACACATTTGGCTTAATTTTTATTATTGCTTGGCACTCCTTTAATTCCACCTTACTTCTTTAATTTACTTTAAAAAATATTCATTGCGTACCTAGTATATGTCATGTCCTGTGAGGCACTGAAGATACAAGAGTTAACAAGACAGATATAGTTCCTACCCTCAGGGAATGTATATTCTAGTGGGAGAGGCAGGCAATAGACAGTTAGATAATTACAGGTCATGATAAGTTTCTTGAGCAAAATGAAAAGTAATAGAGAGTTACTGGGGGTAGAGTTACTTTAACTTGAATAACAGGGAGAGTGTTTCTGTGGAGATGGCATTTAAGAAGAAGCCAGCTATGTAAATGTTGGGGAGAAGAACATTCCAAGCTGAAGGAACTAAAGTGCAAAGGGAATAAACTAGGTGTGTTTAAGAGTCAGAAATAAGATTTGTGTGACTGGAGCTTAGCAAATGAAGGGGAGTGGTAGGCGAGGGACAGATAAATTAGCAGATGCACATCATGGGGAAGACAGTTTCTACAGAAGTCCAGGCAATGACAACAACTATCAAGAAAGAAAATAAGAGTTCAGAATTCAGAATTGCCACAAAATATTATTTAAATTTCCAGTTTTCAACAAAAAAGTTATGTTATACACACACACACACATACATATATATATAGAGAGAGAGAGAGAGCAAGCGAGCATAGTTATATAAGCTATGCAAAGAAACAGGACAGTGTGAGCCATACTCAGGGAAAAGGCAATCAACAGAAATTAACTCTGAATAATCCCAGATGTTGTATTTAGTAGATAAAGATTTTGAAACCTTTATTATAGATATGTTCAAATCATTAAACAAATAGAAAATAATTAAATGAACCAAATGGAGGGGCGCCTGGGTGGCTCAGTTGGTTGTGTCCGACTTCAGCTCAGGTCATGATCTCACGGTTCGTGAATTTGAGCCCCACATGAGGCTCTGTGCTGACAGTTTAGAGTCTGGAGCCTGCTTCTGATTCTTTGTCTCCCTCTCGCTCTGCCCCTCCCCCGCTCACGCTCTGTCTTTCACTGTCTCTCAAAAAAAAATTAAATGTTAAAAAAATTAAAAAAAAAAAGAACCAAATGGAAATTCTAGATTCGAAGATTATAGTAATTGAAACGAAGTTCAGTAGATGGGCTAAGAGAGGATTTGAGCTTGTAGAATGAATTGGTGAATTGAAATAAAGATCAAGAGAAATTTTCCAATCTGTCAGAGAACAAAAGACTAAAGCACACTGAACGGAATCTTAGAGACTTGAGACAACATCAAGTGTGTGCCCATACAAATGTAAAAGGAGTGTCCCATAAGGAGAGAAGAGGAGGCAGAACAGAATGAGTGTTTAAAGACACACTAGCTGAACACTTCTTAAATTTGATGAAAAACATTAATCTGTAGATCTACGGAGCTCAGTAAGCCCCCAAATCCCAGATAAGATAAACACAGAGAAATCCATACCTAGATGCTCCATAGTCAAACTACTGAGAGACAAAGACAGAAAATCTTGACAGCAACAAGAGAAGAATGAATCATGTAGAAAGGAACAACAAAATATATAATATATAATAGCTGACTTCTCCTTAGGATGACATATTCAAAGTACTGGGGGAAAGGTCATGATCTCACAGTTTGTAGGATCGAGCCCCACATCAGGCTCCATGCTGACAGTGCAGAGCTTGCTTGGGATTCTCTCTCATCCTCTCTATCTGCCTCTCCCCTGGTTATGTGCTTGCTTGCTCTCTTTCTCAAAATAAACATTTTTAAAAAATCTTCAAAATACTGGAGGAAAAACACTGTCAACCAAGATTTTCATATCCAGCAAAATTACATAATAAAGGCATTCCCAGGTAAAGACTGTGAGAATTACAAGAAATACCAAAAGAAGTACTTTAGGCTAGAGGGAAATATCAGACCACAACTCAAATCCACAGGAATACAAACATGGTAAATATTTAGGTAAACGTGAAAGATGGTGTAATTTTTTTTCTTTTCTTAGTGTCTTTTAAAAATATAAGATTGTATAAAACAAGAATTACATTGTTTGCTGTGTTTATAACGTATATAGATGTTGTATATATGACAATAGTAGGACAAAGGAGGGTGGAGCAAATGGAGCTGTATTATAGCCAAGTTCCTATATTTTGCCAGAATTAAGTTAGTATTAACATTAAGTAAATTGTGAGAAGATACATATTGAAATCTCTGAACAACAAATTAAAAAAAATTTTTGAATGTTTATTTTTGAGAGAGACAGAGTGTGTGTGAGTGTGGTGGGGGGTGGGACGGGGAGGAGCAGAGAGAGAGAGGGAGACACAGAATCTGAAAGAGGCTCCAGGCTCTGAGCTGTCAGCACAGAGCCTGACCTGGGGCTCGAACTCGGGAATGGCAAGATCATGACCTAGGCCGAAGTCAGACGCCCAACTAACTGACCCACCCAGGCGCCCCTCTAGAACAACAAATTAAGGAAAATAAGAAAAATAACTCAAAATTATAGTTTAAAAATCAGATAACATAGTATATTAAAAATTTTTTTAAAGCAGTAATGGAGGAACAGAGAACTAAAAAGCTGTAAGACATATAGAAAACAGATATCAAAATAGCAGACATAAGTCCACCCATATCAGTAATTACATTACATGTGAATAGACCAAACTCTAAAATTTAGAAGGTAGATGGGTGTTTTTGTTTTTGCTTTTTTAATTAAAGGCATTCAGGGGTGACTGGATGGCTCAGTTGGTTAAGCATCCCATCTTTAGCTCAAGTCATGATCTCTCAGTTCATGAGTTCAAGCCCCGCATCAGACTTTCTGCTGTCAGTGTGGAGCCCGCTTGGATCCTCCGTCCCCCACTCTCTCTGCCCCTCCCCCACTGGTTCTCTCTCAGAATAAAGAAACAGACTTTAAAAAAAATAAAGTCATTCAAATACCCTGGAATGGGTATTCCTGAATTATGGTGCTTCAAATATTAAGTGATTGCCCTTAGAGCATGGATCCATGTTTTTCATAATAGGGAGTGAGGACAGTGTGCTATTTTATTTGTATTTGAGTAGGACAGTTCTTCATTAGGCATGACTGTCTTATATGTTATAGGATATTTAGTATCCCTGAATTCTGCCTGTAAATACCAGTGACACTCCCCTACCCTCACCCCCCAGCTGTATTCAGTAACACAAACGATCCCTCCATGTAGACATTTCCAAATGCCCCTTGTGGGAGCATACCACCTACCCTATTACCATCCAGTATAACCCCCCACCTTACTGAAAAGCAGTAGAGCAGATTTAAATAAACTATCTCACTGTACACTGAAATATTTCAAGGTAAATTATAATATAACAAGGAGGAAAAGAACATATGTAAAGGTCCTGAGAACAAAATAGCTTGTCATATTTGAGGACCTGAAAGGAGACTGATGTGACTAGTGGGTTAAGAGGAAGGTATCACACAGTAAGACTGAAGAGAGAGGGAGAGTTAAGACCTATACAGGACCTTTATGACCATGATAAGGTTAGGTTTTATTTTAAGCAAATTAGGAAGTCACTGAACAGTTTCAGGCATGTGAGTGACGTGATTTGATTATTCCTCAGATAGACCTATATATAGCAATGTCTTTTAATCTTTTTGTTTTTAATTTTAATCCATAGTAAGTAATATAGTGTGATTTAGTATACACACATGCATGCATATACATACATAAATACAACTGAAATAAAAGTTTTATGAAACTTAATACATGTGATGAACTTTGACATTTCTATTAATTTTTGAAAAACATTGTTCACATGAGTACTGGGTGTTGTATGGAAGTGTTGGATCACTATATTGTACACCTGAAACTTATAATACACTGTATGTTAATGAACTGGAATTTATTTATTTATTTATTTATTTATTTATTTATTTATTTATTTATTTTAACGTTTTATTTATTTTTGAGACAGGGAGAGACAGAGCATGAACAGCGGAGGGTCAGAGAGAGGGAGACATAGAATCTGAAAAAGGCTCCAGGCTCTGAGCTGTCAGCACAGAGCCCGAGGCAGAGCTCAAACTCACGGACTGCGAGCTCATGACCTGAGCTGAAGTCGCCGCTTAACTGACTGAGCCACCCAGGCGCCCCTAACGAACTGGAATTTAAATAAAAACTTATAAAAAAAAAATAAGGCAAGGGCTCAGTCAGTTAAGCATCTGCCTTTGGCTCAGGTCATGATCTCACGGTTAGTGAGTTCAAGCCCTGCATCTGGCTCTGGACTGGCATTGCAGAGCCTGCTTGTGATTCTTCCTCTCCCTTTCTTTCTCTGCCCCTTCCCCACTCATGCTTTCTCTCTCTCTCTCTCTCTCTCTCTCTCTCTCTCTCTCTCTCAAAAATAAGCTAAAAAAAAAAAAAAAGGCAGATCTACTTGTAGGCCCACCCAAGACCCTGGAAATGATGACTGATAAAGCAGAGGAGTCTGCTGTCAAAGGCCAAAGGAAACATCATGAAGAACCCAAGAGTCCTCCTCCATCTAAGAGAAGGATGAGCATGGCGCTGCTGTCATTGAAACAGGAAGGAGAGGGAACATCCCATCCTGGGTGTTCAGCCTTGTTCTTGGAAGATGATGACCCCAAAGTCATAGCAATGTCCGTGTTGGAAGAAGTGCCAGATAAACTGCCAATACCCATGGAAATCAGCACTGAAATAATGCATCAATTAAAGAGGGAAATTCGACAGTTTGGACGAAAATATGAAAGAATTTTCAAATTGCTTGAAGGAGTACAAGGACATCCAGAATTGTGGAGGTCCAGATCATGACCTGAGCTGAAATCAAGAGTTGGACACTCAACTGACTGAGCCACCAAGACACCCCATGTTTTTCTTTTTCACGATTGCTTTGGCTATTCGGGTTTTGTGTGTGTGTGTGTGTGTGTGGTTCCATACAAATTTTAGGATTGTTTGTTCTAGTTCTATGAAATAAATGCTATTGATATTTTGATAGGGATTGCATTAAATGTGTAGATTACTTTGGGTAGTATGGACATTTTAACAATATTTGTTCTTCAAATCCATGAGCGTGGAATGTCTTTAACATTTCTTTCTGTTGTCTTCAATTTCTTTCATCACTGTTTTATAGTTTTCAGAGTATAGATCTTTCACCTCTTTTGTTAAGTTTATTCCTAGGTATTTTATTCTTTTTGGTGCAAGTATAAATGGGAGTGTTTTCTTAATTTCTCTTTCTGCGGCTTCATTATTAGTGTGTAGAAATGCAACAAATTCTGTACATTTATTTTGTATCCTACAACTTTGCTGAATTCATTTATCAGTTCTAGTAGTTTTTTTGGTGGAGTCTTTTAGGTTTTCTATATGTAATATCATGTCATCTTCACATAAGTGAAAGTTTTACTTCTTTGCCAATTTGGATGTCTTTTATTTCTTTCTGTTGTCTGATTGCTGTAGCTGGGTCTCATAGTACTATGTTGAGTAAAAGTGGTGAGAGTGGATATCCTTGTCTTGTTCCTGATCTTAGGGGAAAAGCTCTCAAGTTTTTCCCATATTGAGTATGATATTCACTGTAGGCTTTCCAAATAAGGCCTTTATTATGTTGAGGTATATTCCATTCACTTTACTGAAGATTTTTATTATGAATAAGATGTACTTTGTCAAATACTTTTTCTACATCTGTTGAAATGATCATATGGTTTTTATCCTTTCTCTTATTAATAGATGTATCAACATTATTTGATTTGCAAATATTGAACTACACTTGCATTCCAGGAAAAAATCCCACTTGATCATGGTGAATGATTTTTTTAATGTATTGTTGGATTTGGTTTGCTAGTATTTTGTTGAGGATTTTTGTATCTACGTTCATCAGAAATGTTGTCCTTTCGTTCTCTCTCTCTCTCTCGTTTTTTTGCTTTTTGTGGTGTCTTTATCTTATTATCAGGGTAATGCTAGCTTTATACAATGGATTTGGAAGTTTTCTTTCTTCCCCCCTCCCTTTTTTTTTTTTTTTGAATAGTTTGAGAAGACTAGGTATTAACTCTTTTTTAAATGTTTGGTAGAATTTGCCCATGAAGCTGTCTGGTCCTGGGTTTTTGTTGTTGTTGTTGTTGGTGGTGGTGGTGGTGGTAGTTTTTTGATTACTGATTCAATTTCATTGCTGGTAATTGATCTGTTCAAATTTTCTATTTCTTCCTGTTTTTGTTTTGGTAAGTTCTGTGCTTCTGGGAATTTATCCATTTCTTCTAGGTTGCCCAATTTGTTGACATACAATTTTTCATAATATTCTTTTATAATTGTTTGTCTTTCTTATATGTTCTTGTTATTTCTTATCTTCCATTTGTGATTTTGGTTGAGTCTTGTGTGTGTGTGTGTGTGTGTGTGTGTGTGTGTGTGTGTGTGTTTTGATGAGTCTGGCCAGAAGTTTATCAATTTTATTGATCTATTCAAAGACACAGCTTCTAGTTTCATTGATCTGTTCTGGTTTGTTTGTTTGTTTTTAGTTTCTATATTATTATTAATTTTTAAAGTTTATTTATTTTTAGAGAGTGAGTGGAGGAGGGACAGAGAGAGAAAGTGAGAAAGAATCCTAGTAGGCTCTTCACTGTCAGCATGAAGCCGGATGTGGGTCTTGAACTCACAAACCATGAGATCATGACCTGAGCTGAAACCAAGAGTCAGATGCTTAATGAGCCACCCAGCCACCCCTAGTTTCTGTATTGTTTATTTCTGCTCTAATCTTTATTATTTTTTCCTACTGCTGGTTTGAGGTTTTGTTGTTTCTTCTTTTTCTAGCTTCTTCAGGTGTAAGGTTAGGTTGTTTTTTTTGAGATTTTTCCTGTGCTTCTTGAAGTAGGCCTATATTGCTATAAACTTCCCTCTTAGAACTGCTTTTGTTGCAGCCCAAAGATTTTGTTCTATTGTGTTTTCATTTTCATTTGTTTCCATGTAATTTTTTCTTTCTTCTTTGATTTCTTGGTCCACCCATTCATTGTTTAGTATCATGTTATTCAGTCTCCATGTATCTGTGCTCTTTCCAGATTTTTTCATGTGGTCAGTTTCTAGTTTTATAGTGTTATGGTCAGAAAAGATGCTTGGTATGACTTTGATCTTTTTGAATTTGTTGAGACTTGTTTTGTGGCCTAATATGTTATCTATTCTGAGAATGTTCCATGTGCCCTTGAAAAGAATGTGTATTCTGCTATTTTAGGATGGAATCTTCTGAATATATCTGTTAAATCCATCTGGTCCAGTGTGTCATTCAAAGCCACTGTTTCCTTCTTGATTTTCTATTTGGATGGTTTGTCCATTGATACAAGTAGGGTAAGCCCCCAACTATTATTGTATTACTATTGAGTAGTTACTTTATATTTGTTATTAACTGTTTTATGTATTTGCATTCTTGCATATTTGGTACATAAATACTTACAATTGTTATATCTTCTTGTTGGATTGTCCCTTTTATTTTCATGTAGTGTCTTTCTTTGTCTCTTGTTATAGTCTTTGTTTTAAACTCTATATATATTGTCCAATGTAATTATTGCTGCTCTGACTTTCTTTTGACATCTGTTTGTGTGATAAATGTTTCTCTATCCCCTCACTTTCAAGCTACAGGTCTTTAGGTCTGAAATTAGTCTCTTTAGGCAGTATATAGATGGGTCTTACTTTTTTCACTTAACAGTTTTTAAATTAATTTTTAATTAATTATTTTTTAATTCATTAAATTTTTTAATGTTTATTTATTATTTTTGAGAGAGAAAGACAGAGCATGAGCTGGGGTGGGGAAGAGAGAGAGAAAGACACAGAATCTGAAGCAGACTCCAAGCTGTCAGCACAGAGCCTGATGTGGGGCTTGGACTCACAAAGCATGAGATCATGACCTGAGCTGAAATCAAGAGTCGGGTGCTTAGCCAACTGAGCTACCCAGGTGCCCTAACACTTTTTAAATTGAAATATTAGTAGGAAATAATATGTTTTTCTTTCCTAAGTATCAGTGTCTATAACTGCAGTTACCAGAGAGCTGATTCTCCTCACACCAATGTATATTAAATATTTAAGATTAGACCTAAAGGAGTTGAGAAGGATCCAGCCACATAAAGAGTGTGGGGACAAGGGTACAGACAGAAGG
This sequence comes from Puma concolor, assembly GCF_028749965.1. Taxonomy (NCBI): domain Eukaryota; kingdom Metazoa; phylum Chordata; class Mammalia; order Carnivora; family Felidae; genus Puma; species Puma concolor. The sequence goes on along the minus strand of NC_141680.1, from coordinate 29,602,349 downwards.
ATAAAAGCTCTGAGGTAATAGAGAACTGCTATTGTGGTTGAAGCTTCAAAGATGGGGAAGAGGGTAACCAGATATAAAGCTGGAGAAGTTAGGCAGGAGCCATTTCAGACCCTCATAGGGCCTTTGTGACTTCCATAAAGAGTTTGGATTTTTTTTTTTTTAAAGCAAGGAAGTAATATGATCTGATTTACATTTTAAGAGGACAACTCTGGCTGCTATGTGAAGAAAGGACAATAATCCTAGTGACAAGTTTTGTGGGTTTTTTTTTTTTTTTTTTTTTTTTTTTTAGTTTACTTATTTTGAGAGTGAACAAGTCAGGGAGGAGCAGAAAGAGAGGGAGAGAGAGAGAGAATCCCAAGCAGGCTCCATACTGCCAGTGCAGAGCCTGTGCAGGGCTCGAACTCATGAACTATGAGATCATGCCCTGAACCAAAGCTGGCTTCTTAATTGACTGAGCCACCCAGACATCCCTAGTGACAAGTTTTAGGAAATACTTATAAATTAGGACCTAAAGATTCAAATTGTAAACTATACAGGTGAATGCCTGGAGTTCTGTTCTGAAGCTCTTTTGTAATATTTCCTGGGACAGCACATAATAGATGTTTTTTAAAAAAGGTAAAAAATTTAAAATGTCAGCAAATCATTCAATGCTCTGGCCACTTGTGGTTTAAAAAAATCAATTATAAAACTTTCAGTTGTTTCATTATTTATTTTTATTTTTGGGGGGGAGGTTACAACAGCTTTTTAAATTTTTTAAAATTTTATTTAAATTATTTTTTTTAACGTTTATTCATTTTGAGAGAGAGAGAGAGAGAGACAGAGTGCGAGCAGAGGATGGGCAGAGAGAGCGGGAGACACAGACTCTGAAGCAGGCTCTAGGATCTGAGCCGTCAGTACAGAGCCCGACACTGGGCTTGAACCCATGAACCTTGAGATCATGACCTGAACTGAAGTCAGATTCTTAACCAACTGAGCCACCCAGGCACCCCTAATTTTTTTAAATTTTATTTAAATCCAAGTTAGTTAGCATATAGCATAATAATGATTTCAGGAATAGAATTTAGTGATTCATCACTTACATATAACAGCCAGTGCTCATCCCAACAAGTGCCCTTCTTAATGCCCATCACCCATTTAACCCATCCCCCCACCCAACACCCCACCAGCAACCCTCAGTTTGTTCTCTGTATTTAAGAGTCTCTTGTAGTTTGTCTCTCTCTTTGTTTTTATCTTATTTTTGCTTTTCTTCCCCTTTGTTCATCTGTTTTGTTTCTTAAATTCCATGTATGAGTGAAATCATATGATATTTGTCTTTCTGACTGACTTATTTCGCTTAGCATAATACATTCTAATTCCATCCACACTGTTGCAAATGGCACAATTTCATTCTTTTTGATCACCAGGTAATATTCCATTGTATGTACATACCACATCTTCTTTATCCATTTGTCAGTTGATGGACATTTGGGCTCTTTCCATACTTTGGCTATAGTTGATAGTACTGCTATAAACATTGGGTGCACGTGCCCTTTCGAATCAGCATTTTTGTATCCTTTGGATAAATGCCTAGTAGTGCAATTGCTGGGTCATAGGGCAGTTCTATTTTTATTTTTTTGAGGACTCTCCATATTGTTTTCCAGAGTGGCTGCACCAGTTTACATTCCCACCAGGAGTGAAAGGGTTCTTCTTTCTCCGCATCCTCACCAACACCTGTTGTTGCCTGAGTTGTTGTTCATTTTAGCTGTTCTGACAGGTGGTGTGAGGTGGTATCTCATTGTGGTTTTGATTTTTATTTCCCTGATGATGAGTAATGTGAGCATCTATTCATGTGTCTGTTAGCCATCTGGATGTTTTCTTTGGAAAAGTGTCTATTTCATGTCTCTTGCCCATTGCTTCACTGGATTATTTGTATTTTGGGTGTTGAGTTTGATAAGTTCTTTCTAGATTTTGGATACTAACCATTATGTGATATTTCGTTTGCACGTATCTTTTCCCATTCCATTGGTTGCCTTTTAGTTTTGCTGATTGTTTCCTTCACTGTGCAGAAGCTTTTTATCTTGATGAGATACCAATAGTTCATTTTTGCTTTTGTGTCCCTTGCCTCTGGAGACATGTCACGTAAGAAGTTGCTGCGGCCAAGGTCAAAGTAGTTGTTACTTGTTTTCTCCTCTAGAATTTTGATGGCTTCCTGTCCTGTGTTTAGGTGTTTCATCCATTTTGAGTTTATTTTTGTGTATGGTGTAAGAAAGTGGATGTCACTGTCCAGTTTTCCCAACACCATTTGCTAAAGAAGAGACTGTCTTTTTTCTATTGGATGTTCTTTTCTTTGTCAAAGATTAGTGGGCCATAAACTTCAGTTGTTTTAATAATTTCTGGAAGTTCCACTATCATAACAAATAACTTATGGTAAAACCTCATCCAATGTGTTTAGTATAGATGCTGCTTTCTACATGTTACATGTGCCTCCAACAATATTTAGAAATTTTTTTCATTCCTTTCTTGGGTATATAAATAATGTCACACAAAGAATTGAGAACTTATTGGTATTTTTTAAAACTTCCTTAAGAATCTTTATTATTACCAAATCCAAAAGATGTGATGTGATGGAAAATTTAATACTCCCTATTCCTCTTCTTAACCTTTCTTATAAAACCATTAAATTTTCCTTTCACATTAGTTATGCTATCATAGAACTAAACTCACATTTTATGCAAAACAATTCCAATTTACTACAGATAAATTTTCATAATTCTTTGTAGGTTGGTCTACTTTCTCTTCAATATCAAGACAATTTAGCAATCACCTTCTGACATTTTCTGTGGATGTAGTCATAGATGGATAGCAGATATTTTACTGCACTATTTAGTTACAATTTATATCATCAGTATTACTGTTTTTCTAGAATATAGCAGTCTTTTCTTTGGTTATTGTTTTCATAGTTTCCTGGAAAGAAACTTTCCCAACTTATGTTAGAAATACCAAATGTTAAAGGAGAATACAAGATTTGTTTTCAAAGTGATGGAAAAAATTATCAAAAATAGTAAATTGGTACTGGTATACTGACTGAAAAACAGAACAATAACTAAGGTAGAAACAGCCAAACTGAGGTGTGATCTTGGTTGGATTAGAATAAAGTACTCATAGTGTTACAGTTTTTTCTTTGTTTTTGCTCAGTTTTTACACTTGCTGTATAAATAAAAAATCATCCAGTATGAGAACAAACTGGCTATATATTCAGAGTTTGCAATAACAAGAAAGTCAGTTGTTATCGTTCATTGCATTTGGCAGATTGAAAGGGGAGCGGGCAGTTTTATGGTGAAAAAAAGGAGACGGATTGGAGATTTTTAGCTTGGGTAAGCTCAGTAGGATGGGATAAGTAGAAGCCAGGCATCTTAGGTAAGTGGTTTGGGGAACATATTTGTATTTCTCTGGTTGGTCTCCAAGTTGAAATCATGTGGGGTTGGTGTGTGGGCTGGTGACAAAAAAAAGGGGGGGTGGTAGGGAAGAGCTGGCAGTCATTAACAAAATCCTGACTCTTCTAGGCTGATTGCTGCAGAGGTTGTGATCGGCTTTTCCGACTGGTTGCTGAAGAGATTGTAGGACAGAGTTCTGTTATTTTGTATGGTCATTGTCCATTTGTATACTGTCTCCCATTATTGAAGAACAAATAGATTTATGTTTTATAATTTTATGACTGATAATGTAGCTTTGAGAGTTCTGTCAAGATTCTAATAGTTACAGAAATCTTAATAATTAATGTCTGAGAGTTTAAGGTGAATTGTGCCAAAGTGTTCATTCCATAAGACATTTATATGAACATGTCATTAGTCTAGGTAGAAGTGGATTCTGGACCTCAGAGATACAGTTACAATCACCTGATTTGGACTACCTGAGAGAGCCTTTGGGTATTTTCTTAGTGACTTATTGGATAATTGGGACTTTTAAAGATGTAGAAGAGAAAATAACTGGCCTTTCACTATTGGAAGCTCTGTACATTGCAATTTCTTAGATAGCCTATGTAGAGGAGATTAGATGGCTATGATAAGGAATTATTTTGAGTTTCTACATTAAAAAATTTTTTTAATGTTTTATTTATTTTTGAGAGAGAGAGAGAGAGAGAGAGAGCGAGAGAGAGAGAGAGAGCGAGCGCATGAACCGGGGATGGGCAGAGAGAAAGGAAGACACAGAATCCAAAGCAGGCTCCAGGCTCTGAGCTGTCAGCACAGAGCTCCATGCTGGCTCAAACTCACAAGCAGTGAGATCATGACCTGAGCCAAAGTCAGATGCTTAACCAACTGAGCCACCCAGGTGCCCCAGTTCCTACATTTTTTAAATTAAATTTTTATTTTGAGAAATTTCAAATTTTAAATATTTTGTATAAAAGTAATAAAGCATGAATAGATAAGGCTAAAGTACCCTTTATCTTCCCTCTGCCTATCTTTGTCACATTCCCTTCTGTTCATAAGAGGCAACTTCTTTTGAATTTGGTGTGTGTCCTTCTAACTCATAAAATTATTATTTCTAAAAACAATAGAACTGCCTTTAACTTATCTAATTATAAACATAAAAACAGGAGGTCTGAAAGACTTCTCTGTAGATTTCTTTTAGATTAGTAAATTAACATAGCGTGATGAACTTGAGAAACAACATTTTTCACCAAGTAGGTCAGTAACTAGCCTTATTGTGTTAAATAATGTACACTCTTTGTATCCATATTAATTTGTCTAAGTAGCAGCAGGCAGCTTTGAAAAAACAATTGAGGAAAAGAGCCTATGCAAGAAAGTAGGCTTTAATTCTGCACAGCGAAGGAAACAATAAAAAAAAAAAAGCCTAAAAGACAACCTACAGAATGGGGGGAAATATTTGCAAATGACATATCTGATAAAGAGTATCCAAAATCTATGAAGAACTTACAAAACTCAGTACCCAAAAAGCAAATAATCTGATTAAAAAGTGGGCAGAATGGGAATGCAAGCTGGTACAGCCACTCTTGTAAACAGTATGGAGGTTCCTCAAAAAATTAAAAATAGAACTACCCTACGACCCAGCAATTGCACTTTTAGGCATTTATCCACGGCATTTATAGGTGTGCTGTTTCAAAGGGACACATGCACCCCCACGTTTATAGCAGCACTATCAACCATAGCCAAAGTATGGAAAGAGCCCAAATGTCCATTGATGGATGAATGGATAAAGAAGATGTGGTATATATATATACAATGGAGTATCACTCGGCAATTGAAAAGAATGAAATCTTGCCATTTGCAACAACATGGATGGAACTGGAGTACCGGTAGTATGCTAAGTGAAATTAGTCAGAGAAAGACAAAAATCATATGACTTCACTCATATGAGGACTTTAAGAGACAAAACAGATGAACATAAGGGAAGGGAAACAAAACTAATATAAAAACGGAGGGGGACAAAACAGAAGAGACTCATAAATATGGAGAACAAACTGAGGGTTACTGGAGGGTTTGTGGGAGGGGGGATGGACTAAATGGGTAAGGGGCATTATGGAATCTACTCCTGAAATAATTGTTTCACTATATACTAACTAATTTTGGATGTAAATTTTAAAAAATAAAAAATAAAATAAAAAAAAAAAAAGATTAGTCAAAAGCCAAACAGGCCATTTTCACTCACCTTGGAGAGTAATGGCAAAGAAGGCTGCATTAATCTGCTTCCCACACTAAGTCCTCAATTATATTCAGTCATTTGACAGAATGAACTGGAGGCAATAACACGAGACAGAACCTGAATGGATCCAGGCAAAAGCTAATAGGAAACCTGTCTATTGAAAATAATCAGTGTGCATACTTTGACTACCTCCAGCATATTTACTTTTTGTTTATCCATTTGTTACATTTTTCAGCATGCTTGACTCATCTAAATTAGGCTCTAGAATTTAGTAAGTATGAGGACAGGAACAAAGGATGGAGGAGAGTAGGGTTGATGTTGGAGAAGCTGGCTAGGGAGATCTGAACAGTTTGTGCTTTATTCAAAGTTGGATGAGAAGCTTTGGGTGGGTCTTGAGAAAGTCGTGTGATCTGAGTGCTGAGGTCCCAGATAGGAGAAACAAGAAGTAACACTAAATGTTTGGGTTTTTTTTCTTGAGCAGTAATGTTTATTATCATATTTTTACATAGTATTACAATTAACTAAACAATTACGTGAAACATGTCATTTATTCTTTGTAGCTTACTTGTGCCAAAAGAGAAAAATACCTTTAAAAAAAACACATTTTTATGTTTTGTGGGGTGGAGGGACATTTTTACATGGAAACTGTAGGGATACAATGGTGGCGTTCATTATATGAATTTTTTATTCTTTTACTGAAGTGTATGCTTTTGCCAATACTTCCTCTTCACCCCCCCACTCTCCCACCCCAAATGAAAGAAGCAATAGAATTAAGAATGAGGCATGGAATGTATCATTATTTTTGTTCATTTTACTAAGATTTTATCTGCAACTCAGAAATGTTTGTAACATTTTTATCTCCCAAGTCTAATAACAGTATATTCTGATAACTAAAAAAAAAGGGGGGGGGCAGAAGCTTGAACAGACATTTCTCCAAAGAAGACATGCAGATGGCCAACAGACACATGAAAAGCTGCTCAACATCATTCATCATCAGGGAAATACACATAAAAACCACAATGAGATATCACCTCATACCTGTCAGAATGGCTAAAATAAAAAACATAAGAAACACCAAGTGTTGATGAGGTTGTGGAGAAAAAGGAGCCCTCTTGCACTGCTGATGAGAATGCAAACTGGTGCAGCCACTCTGGAAAACAGTATGGAAGTTTCCCAAAAAGTTAAAAATAGAATTACCATATGATCCAGTAATTGCACTACTGGATATTTACCTAAAAGTACAAAAACACTAGTTCAAAGGGTTACATATACCCTGCAATTTATAGCAGATTGATTGATTATTTATTTATTTATTTATTTATTTATTTATTTATAAGGTTTATTTATTTATTTTGAGAAAAAGAGAGCACACAAGTTGGGGAGGAACAGAGAGAGAGGGGGAGAAAGATAGAGAATCCCAAGCAGGCTCCACACTGTCAGTGCAGAGCCCAATGCGAGGCTTGAATTCATGAAACTTGAGATCATGACCTGAGCTGATGTTAAGAGTGGGATGCATGACCAACTGACCACCCAGGTGCCCCTATAGCAACATTATTTATAATAGCCAAACTATGGAAGCAGCCCAAGTGTGCAATGATACATTAATTGATAAATAAGGTGTGTGATAAATTGATAAATAAGATATATATATACACACACCACATCTTATTGTATATATACACACACACAATGGAATATTATTTAGCTATAAAAAGAATGAAATCTTCCATTTGCAATGACATAGATGGAGCTAGAGAATATAATGACAAATACCATATGATTTCACTCATATGTGGAATTTAAGAAAACAAACAAAGGACATAGAGAGTCAAACTGAGAAACTGACAACTATAGAGAACAAAATGATGTTTACCAGAGTGGAGGTGGGGGGGGGGGATGGGTGAAATAGGTGATGGGGATTGGGGATTAGGGAGTGCACACATCATGATAAGCACTGGGTGATACATAGAATTGTTGAATCACTGTATTGTATACCCTGAAACTAATAGAACACTATATGTTAACTATACTGGAATTAAAATTTAAAAAAGAAGAAAGTAAGCTTTAAATTGACGCATTGAGGACTGTGTAAAAACGTGAGTCAGAGGGTTTTTCTTTCTTGCACTTGGCTGAACCTGATCAAATTTACTTTGATCTTTCTTTGCTTGGTACTAATAGAAGCAATACTTTTTTCTGGTTTCAAAATGAACAGGTACTGTATACACTATACTTGTAAATCAGTGTTTCAGGTATTGCCATTTTGAGACCCATGTGGCAGAACAAAGTTCATTTTGCTAAAATTATAATCAATTCTCCCAGAACATAATTTAATAGAATTCTGTGTATCTTGTTTTAAACATGCCTGTGATTTTTATGGACACAGTTGACTGAACAAAGAACTATATTTAGTACCTTATTTGAAAGTTACTGTAATTAAATCTGATTTAGTTCTAATTATTACTAATACCATAGATAGTACAAGCAAGGAGGAAAATGCAGCTCATCAAAGAAGAGACCCATGAGATAGGATGCAGCTAGTTTGAATCTTAATGAAAAATTCCTAGGATGCCAGCACATTTGCACTGTCATTAATGAGAACTGTTGTACAAAGACCTCACCTGAATAGAGTGACTCCATGGAGTACCGATGACTTTACATCTCTACAAAAAATAAAGAGTTTATGTTTTTCATTTGTTGAGAGGTTATATCTTGTTAAACTGCATAATGAGTGCTATGGCTTGTGATTTAAATGTATTATGCCCTTTCTGCACTACCCATATAATGTTCTGGGTTCCATTCATAACTTAAAGGGAAAATTTCACAATGTTTGGAGTCCTTGATGTTCTGCAAGTAAAGGAGAATGTCCTCAAATTCCTTGCAGTAGGAACCTCGACTTCCAAGTGGAACAATACATCTACAAAAGGAAAAGTGATGGCTTCCACTGGCAGCTCATGCCTTTGGTACAGTTGAAAACTCGGCTGATGTCAGTGTCCTGTCATTCTGGAATACTGGCCAGCAAGCTGTGGTGAAGTTTGCTGCTGCCATTGGAGCCATTGCTGTTGCTGGCCACTTCACTCCTAGAACCTCCATTAATCAGATCCAGATAGCCTTCTGGGAGCCAAGACTTCCAGAGGTTATTGATCCCAAGGCTGACCACCAGCCTCTGCCACAGTGTCTTTTGTTAATATGCCTACCATTGCTTGGTGTAACACAGACTTTCTTCTGTGCTGTGTAGGTACTGACATCCCTTGCAGAAAGGGAGCTCACTCATTGGGTGTGATATGGTAGATATTGGCCTGGGAAATTGTGTGCATGTGTGGCACTGTCTCCCATGAACACCCGTGGGAAGTCATGCCTAATCTCTACTTCTCCAGAGATCCTAAAGAGACTGAAAACAAAGAGCACCCTGCTGCTGAAGAGGCTGTGACCAAGGAGGAACTTAAAGGTGAATGGACTGCTCCTGGACTTGGAAGCAGTTGACTGGTATGAGGGTGTAGAGGTGCCCTCTCTGCCCATAGAACAGTTCTCTACTAAAGACTGGAGTGTTCAGCCTGCCACTGAAGACTGATCTGCAGCTTCCACTGCTCAGGCCACTAAATGGGCAAGAACAACAACTGAGTGGTCTTAAGCTGTTCTTCCACAAACTCTTAAACAAAATGGAAATAAGGTTGATGGCAAAAACTAAGCAGCTTTTAAAAGTTGGAAAAAATATATTATGAACATGAGTTTTTATTTTGCTTCAGAAGTTTTGTTTTTGCCTTTGGGAAGCACTCAAAATGCTATTCATTTACTAGCAAGTGTATTGTAGTTTATAGCATGTTCTATAAGATTTCATCTCCAAGAATAGGGGATATCTGGTTGGCTCAGTTGGTAGAGCATGAGACTCTCAATCTTAAAGTTGTGAGTCCAAGCCCCATGTTGGGCATGGATCCTACTTATATATATAAAAAAAAAAAAAAGTTTCATCTCCAAGAATAAAATTTCATATTTGTATGTAGAGACAATTTGTATAAGGTAAAATTTCTACAATCTTGATTAATTTTTGAAGGAATGTTATTTTTATTATCCTTAACTTTTTAATTGAGTTTCAGAACATTTTCCTTGTATTTATAAACAAAAGACTATGGTCTTTATTTTATCAGAAAATTAGGAAACTTTTTTCTTCCTTCCTTTCTTTCGTTCAGAAACATTTTCCTGTATTTAATTGCCATGTTGCTTGCAGGTTTTGGCTTTTCTGCAGATAACCAAAATGTCAGTAGGTAGGGAATTCTGTAATCTGAGACTAGTATTTTGAAATCTGCTATAATGATATAGTGATATATTTCTTGATCTTTTCACAGAAAATTGTGAAATACTGGCAAACTTAAAATATTTATTCATTAATGGGTAGGTTGTTATTTCTAGTCTTCTTCCTGAAATGTAAGGAATTAAAATTTAAATTTTTTACTTATAGAATAAGAAACTGATACTAAATCAAAAGATTGACGATAATTAGGACATTATAATGATTGAGAAAGCTGAAGACAGTTTGTAAAATTTTAGATTTTAACCTAAATTATTAGATTTTAACAGTGGTTGGTTAAAATATATCTCCTAAATGAAATATGTGCATGTTGAATTAAATTACTACACATTATTGTAAAATCTATAGTATTTGAACTTAAGATATTTTAAATAGTTATGTTTTGCTTTTTAAAATTTGACCATATAGTAAAACTATTTGCATAACCAACACAAGTAGCTTTGGGACATCATTAGGGAATGTGAAGCATATTCTCCATTGTTAATGAAAAGGGTGAGATTTTTCTAAAGGAAAAGAAAAATGGAAAATCAAGATACTGCTTTTTAAATTTTCTAATTCCTGTTTTTCAAGGAATAAATAGCTGGTTCACATGTTATATTTCTAAACTTATCACTTCCCTACCAAAGAGATAAATACATCTTCACAATGATTTTACAGATTGCTGGGAGTTCTTTGGTCTATATTATAGGAAACCTCAATTTTTCAACAAATTGTATTTTAAAAGTTTCTTTTTAAATTTATTTTAGGATTTTTTTTAATGTTTATTTTTGAGGGAGAGAGAGATGCAGTGAGTGTAGGGGAGGGGCAGAGAGAGGGAGACACAGAATCCAGAGCAGGTTCCAGGCTCTGAGCTGTCAACATAGAGCCCGATGTAGGGCTCAAACTCATGAACTGTGAGATCATGACCGTGAATCATGACCCATGACCTACGCTGAAATCAGACACTTAAATGACTGAGCCACCCAGGCATCCATATTTTAGGATTTTTAAGATTAAGATTCTTAACTTAATTAAGATGCTTAAGATTCTCTCTCTCCCTCTCTCTCTGCCCCCTGATAAAAATAAATAAACATTTTTCTTTAACTCCTAGTTTTCTTAGGGGTAACAGTTTACAAACAGAAAAATTGAGAGAGATTTTGTTATTAATGGTTAGATGGTCATTGAAAGATTATAGTAAGTAGAACTATAAATAATAAAAGAGTTTGATATGTGAATTATATATATATCAGTGAAGCTATTATCAAAGGAAAATAAGAAATAAAAGTTTGAAAGGGGGAATCATTTCTTGTGGTCAAACTTCCAAATAAGGAAAGAGTGACTTTAGATTACTTACTTATTTGTATTTGTTATGAGAAATATGCCAAGCAAGTCGTCAATTTAATAAATTCAGTAAAAGATCTTAATCTGCTACCTAGGGGGAAAATACAAATGGAAAACACAGATCAAGTAATCATTTGGAAACTAAGAATATTTTAGGAGTTTAAGATCCGTTTAGAGAGTCATCAAGTATAGTTTTTTTTGTTTTTGTTTTTTTTTAATTTTTTAACGTTTATTTATTTTTGAGACAGAGAGAGACAGAGCATGAATGGGGGAGGGTCAGAGAGAGAGGGAGACACAGAATCTGAAACAGGCTCCAGGCTCTGAGGGTCAGCACAGAGCCCGACGCGGGGCTCGAACTCACGGACCGCGAGATCATGACCTGAGCCGAAGTCGGCGGCTTAACCAGCTGAGCCACCCAGGTGCCCCTCAAGTATAGTTTTGAAAATATTTATGAAAACTGACTTTTGCTGCTCAAAGTTGGGGAACAAAGTTACAGATGATATTTATTTCTTCTTTTTAATAATTCAGTCGAATTTTAGTAATTCAATCGCTGCTAAATGAAGAAATGGTGACATGAAACTGATGAGTTATCCAAAAAAGGTGCCAAACTATAATGATTTTATTTTCCCCATCTTTCAACATATTTTTCTCTTTTTTCCTTCAGAACTCTTGCTAGATAGAGATGACAGCAGGGTGTTCCTGCAATAATCTAGACTCTGGAATTTGGCAGCTAGGAACTAAAATGCTTTTCAACTACTTAGTTTTACTCTTTGTACAAATTTTTAGTGGGAGATCTTAACTGAATATTCTGATTATGTTGCAAAAGGTGCATCCAAGGACTTACAGAATTAGAAACACACTTTGAAAGAATTTATTTTATGATTATTTTGTTTTTATTTTAGAGCAGAGCATGAGCAGAAGAAAGGGGCAGAGAGAGAGAGAGAGAGAGGAAGAGAGAGACAGAGAGAGAATCTTAAGCAGGCTCCACACTCAGTATGGAGCTCAACTCGAGGCTCAATCCCATGACTCTGAGATCATGACCTGAGCCAAAACCAGGAATCAGACACTCAACTGACTGAGCCACCTGGGCACACCAGAAAATATTTTAATGCACTTATTATTTTTAATATCTTTGAAACAAAATATTACTTGTAATGTTTTACTGTTACCTTTAATTTTTGACCATATGTTTAAAATCTAAAATTAGGTTATCATTTAAGAAAACAAAGTTAGGCACTGAAATAAATTAACTTTTAAAAAGATTTGGGTTTCAACATTTTCAGTAGTCTTGGACTTAAATGGGAGGTTAGTGTTTTCTTAATCAACAGGATCAGGAATATGAAGATTCCTGCAGGGTTTTACACAAAAGAAGTGTAAACATAAGTACTTTGCCAGAATAGAGCAGTGAGAGTCTGTAATAATTTTTTAGGAAAGAATCTGGTGATATCTCCTGAATATGTAATCTTTTGGCTAGAATTGCAGACTTCTTAAAAGCATAATTGTTAAGAAAAATTTTCTCTTCTGATTCTGTTGTGCAAGAGTTTTTTTTTTTTTTAAGTTGGTAATAGTCTACTGTTTTTGGTTATTAAGAAATATATATGTAATATATATAAGATACATATTTCACTTTCTGTAGATTTTATTGTCTTAAGTGCTTTGGTGGTGACTTTAATGTCCTCATCAAGTAGAATATTACACAGCAAGTAAAATCATTATTATTTAGTCTTGTTTTTGAGATTCTAATTAATTAAAGAAAATATTCCCCACCTACTATTATACCAGTCCTTTTTTATTTTCCTTTCACTTCTTCCCTTTCTTTTCTCTCTTTAAAAAATTAACACAGGGGCACCTAGGTGGCTCAGTATGTTGGGCGACTGACTCTTGATTTCAGGTCAGGTCATGATCTCATGGTTTGTGGCTTCGAGCTCATCAGCATGGAACCCCATGCTGTCAGTGCAGAGCCTGCTTGGGATTCTCTCTCTCTCTGTCTCTGTCTCTCTCTCTCAACCCTTCCCTACTCAGTTTCTCTCTCTCAAAATAAATAAACATTTTTTAAAAATTACACAAATGGAGGCACCTCACTGTCTCAGTCGGTGGAGCATGTGACTCTTGATTTTGGGGTTGTGAATTCGAACCCTGTGTTGGGTGTAGAAAAATAAAATCTTTAAAGCATTTACAAAAATCTTAAGTAGGCTCCATGCTCAGGACGCAGTGCAGAACAGGACATGGGGCTGGATCCCATGACCCTGGGATTATGACCTGAGTCAAAATCAAGAGTTGACCGGGTGCTCAACCAACTGAACCATGCCAGCTGCTCCTAGATGAATAAAATCTTTAAAAAAATTGCACAAATGTAATAGATGAAAATATGTTCATTGTAAAAGCATTTTTAAAAAAAATTTTAATGTTTTATTTTATTTTTGAGAGAGAGAGAGAGCATGAGCAGGGGAAGGGCAGAGAGAGGGAGACACAGAACTTGAAGCAGGCTCCAGGCTCTTCGCTGTCAACACAGAGCCCGACTCCTGGCTTAAATCCACTAACTGTGAGATCATGACCTGAGTTGAAGTCAGTCGCTTAACTGACTGAGCCACCCAGCACCCCCATTGTAAAATGTTTTAAAATGGAAATATATACAATAAAAAGCAAAAGCTTCCCTCTCCCCCCCAACTTACTCCCCTATCAAGAAATCACCATTTTGGTATGTTTCATTCCAAATCTATTTTTGTATATTTACATACTGTTTTAGATATTGAGGATTTATTTTTTTATTTTAAATTGTTTTTTAATGTTTATTTATTTTTGAGAGAGACAGAGACAGAGTGTGAGTGGGTTAGGGGCAGAGAAAGAGGGAGACACAATCCGAAGAAGACTTCAGGCTCCGAGCTGTCAGCACAGAGCCCGACACAGGTCTCAAACTCACGAACTGGCAGATCATGACCCGAGCTGAAGTTGGATGCTTAACCCACTGAGCCACCCAGGCACCCCTTGAGGATTTTTTTAAAGATTTTTTTTAATGTTTATTTTTTATTTTTATTATTATTTTTTTAATGTTTATTTATTTTTGAGACAGAGACAGAGCATGAACGGGGGAGGGTCAGAGAGAGAGGGAGACACAGAATCCGAAGCAGGCTCCAGGCTCTGAGCTGTCAGCACAGAGCCCGACGCGGGGCTCGAACTCACGGAATGTGAGATCATGACCTGAGCCGAAGTCGGATGCTCAACCGACTGAGCCACCCAGGCGCCCCTGTTTATTTTTATTTTTGAGAGAGCCAGAGCATGAGTGGAGGAGGGCCAGAGAGAAAGGGAGACAGGATCTTAAGTGGACTCCACACTGTCAGCACAGGGCCCGATGTGGAGCTCGAACTCACAAACTGTGAGATCGTGACCTGAGCCGAAGTCAGACGCTTAACTGACTGAGCCACGCAGGCACCCCTTAAGTCAAATTTGACTTTTATTGTAGGATAATCTGGTTGAGCCATTTGTTAGGGAAACTACTACTACTACTACTATTTCTACTCTGTTGTCATTGTCTTCGTCTTCTTTTTCTTCTGTATTGTATTTATTTATTTTATTTTATTTATTTTTATATTATTTTATTTTATTTTATTTTATTTTATTTTATTTTATTTTATTTTATTTTTTATTTTATTTTATTTTATTTATTTGGGGGAACTTCTGACCCTAACTCCATTTCATCTGTCTGGTTCAATAGAATCAGGGAGGAGAACTGCTAATCTGTGAATTCAGCATTAACCTATGTATAAAATCACTTAATCCCCTTGTTTTTTACTATAGTACTTATGCCCTCAACAGTTTCTGGTGTCTCTTCATCAAGAGATGCCTGTTTTGTCCTCTTGAGGGAAAAAGCTGCAGACTTCTGCCAAAATTGGGAAGTTAGGGAAGGTAGTCATCTAGGTGTGGAATGGGGCATCTAGGGATGCACCAGCTTCTTAAACAGCTTTCACTCAGTTTTTCTTATTTTATCCATTCCATTTGCCACTTACCCCCAGTTCTACAGGTACTTAGTGTGGCCAGTTATTGTTTATTTAGAGGATTCTTTTGTATATATTGGGTTTGTTCTCAGCTTTCCTCACTGTTGGTTTAAGACTTGGCTTTCTGTGTCCTGCTACTTCAGTTGCCACTCCATCATCTACTTTGTGTCGCCTTTTTTCTGCCTCTCTTTCAGTTATTATTTAAAAATATTCCCTTTACCATTGCCTGGCAGGGTTTCTGGAGGGAGCAAGTTGAATGTGTTCAATTTGCCCTCTAAACCTGGAAGTCTCACTTATTCTTTCTTTCTTTCTTTCTTTCTTTCTTTCTTTCTTTCTTTCTTTCTTTCTCTCTCTCTCTCTCTCTCTCTCTCTCTCTCTCTCTCTCTCTCTCTCTCTTTTCTGGTTTTATAGATTTATTTTCAAAGGGTAAAACAGACAATTTAAATACAAGTCTATTTTGCCCATTGGATACTCTTTTCTGCTTTGTTGAAGATCAATTGGCCATATTTGTGTAGGCCCATTTCTGGGTTCTCTATTCTATTTTGTTGATCTATGTGTCTGTTTTTCTGCCAATACCATACTGTCTTGATGGTTACAGCTTTGTAATACAAGTTAAAGTCCAGGATTGTGATGCCTCCAGCTTTGGTTATCTTTTTCAACATTTCTTTGGCTATTCAGGTTTTTTTGTGGTTCCGTACAAATTTTAGGATTGTTTAGAATGCTGTTATTTTGATTGGGATTGCATTGAATGTGTAGATTACTTGGGTAGTATTGACATTTTAACCATATTTTTTCTTCAAATCCATTAGCATTGAATGTTTTTCCATTTTTTTGTGTCTTCTTCAATTTCTTTCATAGGCTTTCTATAGTTTTCAATGTACAGATCTTTTACCTGTTTGGTTAGGTTTATTCCTAAGTATTTTATGGGTTTTGGTATAATTGTAATTGGGATCGATTCCTTGATACCACTTTCTGTTGCTTCATTATTGGTGTATAGAAATGCGACTAATTTATGTCCATTGATTTTATATCCTGCGACTTTGCTGAATTCATGTATCAGCTCTAGCAGTTTTTTGGTGTCTTTCAGGTTTTCCCTGTAGAGTATCAGATGACATGATACATGTAGAGTGAAAGTTTGACTTCTTCCTTTTTGTTGTCTGATTGCTGAGGCTAGGACTTCCAACACTATGTTGAACAACAGTGGTGAGGGTGGACATCCTTGTTGTGTTCTGATTGTAGGAGGAAAGCCCTCAGTTTTTCCCCATTGAGGATGATATTAGCTATGGGCCTTTCATATAAGACTTTTATGATGTTAAGATATGTTCCTTCTATCCCTATTTTCTTGAGGGTTTTTATCAAGAAAGGATGCTGTATTTTGTCAAATGCTTTTTCTCCATCTATTGAAAGGATCATATGGTTCTTATCCTTTCTTTTATTAATGTGATGTATCATGTTAATTGATTTGAGAATATTGAACCAACCCTGAAACCCAGGAATGAATCCCGCTTGATTATGGTGAAGAATTATTTTTAATGTACTGTTGAATTTGATTTGCTGCTATCTTGTTGAGAATTTTTGCATCCATGTTCATCAGGGAAATTGGCTTGTAATTCTCCTTTTTAGTGGGGTCTTTTTCTGGTTTTGGAATCAAGGTAATGCTGGCTTCATAGAATGAGTTTGGAAGCTTTCCTTGAGAAACTCAACAGATGAACATAGGGGAAGGGAAGGAAAAATAAGATAAAAACAGAGAGGGAGGTAAACCATAAGAGACTCTTAAATACAGAGAACAAACTAAGGGTTGCTGGAGGGGTGGGGGTGGGGGTATGGCTTAAATGGGTGATGGGGATTTAGGAAGATACTTTTCTGAAAGAGCACTGAGTTCAGATGTAAGGGATGAATAACTGGGTTCTACTCCTGAAGCCACGACTACACTGTATGTTAACTAATTTGAATTTAAGTAAAATTTAAGAAGTAAAATAAAATAAAATACAAGTCAAAACAGAATTTCTCTGTCAAAGGCAACAATAATGCCAAAACACATTCTCAGTTCCAGACACTTGCTAGCATCTTTTGGGTCTTCTCTAAGAGAAAAAAGACATCTGATATTTTATTCATAACCGAAAATAATTTCGGTTTGCTAGCATAATTCGTTCTTTAAACATGTTTTTAATCCAAAGCACTTATATATCAAAGCAAATTTCCCCATAAGAAATCATGGAAACTCAGATGATTCGTTGCCAACTCAAAAATATTCCTATAAAAATGATTAAAATACTGTATGTAGTATAATAAAAAATAAAAAATATAAAGAAAAATAAATTAACCTGCACTTAGCTTTGAAAACCTTCGTGGCTGGTGTGAGGGAGACAGGAGAGAGGAGGGTTATTGTGTAGGATGACTTTCACTATCACTAATGGAATCACTGCTATCTATTGGCTCAGTGGAATCTTTTTCTACATAGGGGCCATTATATATGCTCACATGGATGTTTACTACAGTACAGTATTAATAAACTCCTGTCATATGCTGTATTTAATGTAACTGGCAATAAGGCAGCAGAGGAAAGGATCATTACCTGCAGGCAACCTGACCTAGAATGAAGCAAAGGATTTCTAAACCTACTCTGGTATGGAAAAGCAAAGGACTGTCCATAGGTGCTTTGAAGTGACAAAAAATACACTAGTGTCAGTTGTGGGCACTTTGCAACTTCTGAAAAATCACTGATTTCTGCCAAACACTGCAGCCTCAGACCAAGCATCAGAACATGGGATCACCCCCAATTCTGCAGTGAGAGAGAGAGAGAGAGAGAGAGAAGAACAATTGGCTCAGGGGTGATCATGTGACATTTGGCATCACATACTACTCGTATTGCAAGACATTTATTAGAAATGTTTTCTTTGTCTTGCAGAACACTCGCAGAACAAGTTACTCAAAATCCAAGGTTTTACTGTACATCCTCCTTATCCGCAGTGTGATCTCAGTTTCTTGTGGACATACTAACTTCTCAACATCTGTATCAGGAATTTCAAACCCAAATTTGTCCTCCATGACCATGATAATCTCCACTTGGTCCAAACTGTCTAGGCCCAACTCTCTCATAAAGTGGGAATTTATTGAGAGCTTTTCAGGATCAATCTTGTCATAGAGTTTTAAGATGTAAAGAACACAGTCCTTGATTCCCTCTAATGACCAACGGGGTTCATCACGGTACTGGTGGTATAACTGTGTAACTGGAACCTGCATGACCACCGAGGCCAAACGCGAAGCCCCAGGCCTCATACAGGCCCCTGGGGGGCACAGGGTGATATTGAGTGGCTGGGCTGCCGCCAGTGTGGGGACCCAGGGTGGTGGCACGAAGGCTACAGGCAGTCACAGACATGGCAGAAAGGACAAAAGCTGCCATGGCTACACTGACCCAGGATGCACTGCCTCATATTATTTCTTTGATAGAGAGACAGCAGTATATAGTTGTTGAGAGTGTGAGTTATGGCACCAGACTGCTTGGGTTTGAACTCTGGCTCTGCCACCTACTAGCTATTCAATTAACCTCTACATTCCTAATTTTCTTCATCTTTAAGATGGGGATATAATAATACCTACCTCATAGAGTAACCAGAGAATTAATTAGTTAATTAAAATTATTTAAAGCACTGGGTGCCTGGATGACTCATTCGGTTAAGCAACCAACTCTTGATTTCAGCTCAGGTCATGATCTCCTGGTTCATGGAATTGAGCCCCACATCAGGCTCTGCGCAATAATGGCACAGAGCCTGCTTGGGGTTCTCTCTGTCTGTCTCTCTCTCTGCCCCTCCCCCGCTCTCTCTCTCTCTCTCAAAATAAATAACTAAACTTAAAAATATTTTAAATTATCTGAAGCACTTAGAACAATGTCTATCACATATAGTATGCCCTTAATAAGTATTTGCTCTTATTTTTTCCCCCTCTCTTTTTTCTGTCCCCTTTTCCTGGAATTCCTATTAGTCAAAATTTGTTGTTGTTGTTGTTGTTTAGCTTGTTTTTTATTTTTTAAAATTTACATCCAAATTGGTTAGCATATAGTGCAACAATGATTTCAGGAGTGGATTCCTTAGTGCCCTTACCCATTTAGCCCATTCCCCCTCCCATAAACCCTCCTGTAATCCTCAGTTTGTTCTCCATATTTATGAGTCTCTTCTGTTTTGTCCCCCTCCCTGTTTTTATATTACTTTTGTTTCCCTTCCCTTATGTTCATCTGTTTTGTCTCTTAAAGTCCTCATATGAGTGAAGTCATATAATTTTTGTCTTTCTCTGACTAATTTCACTTAGCATAATAACCTCCAGTTCCATCCATGTTGTTGCAAATGGCAAGATTTTATTCTTTTCAATTGCCGAGTAATACTCCATTGTGTGTGTGTGTGTGTGTGTGTGTGTGTGTGTGTGTGTGTGTATATATATATATATATATATATATACACACCATATCTTCTTTATCCATTCATCCATCGATGGACATTTGGGCTCTTTCCATACTTTGGCTATTGTTGATAGTGCTGCTATAAACATGGGGGTGCATGTGTCCCTTTGAAACAGCACACCTGTATCCTGTAGATAAATGCCCAGTAGTGCAATTGCTGAGTCATAGGGTAGTTCTATTTTTAGTTTTTTGAGGGACCTCCATACTTCTTTCCAGAGTGGCTGCACCAGTTTGCATTCCCACCAGCAGTGCAAAAGAGATCCTCTTTCTCCGAATCCTCTCCAACATTTGTTGTTGCCTGAGTGGTTAATGTTGGCCATTCTGACAGGTGTGAGGTGGTATCTCATTGTGGTTTTGATTTGTATTTCCCTGATGATGAGTGATGTGGAGCATTTTTTCATGTGTCGGTTGGCCATCTGGATGTCTTCCTTGAAGAAGTGTTTATTCATGTCTTTTGCCCATTTCTTCACTGGGTTATTTGTTTTTTTGGGTGTTGAGTTTGATAAGTTCTTTCTAGATTTTGGATACTAACCCTTTATTGGATATGTCATTTGCAAATATCTTCTCCCTTTCTGTCGTTTGCCTTTTAGTTTTGCTGATTGTTTCCTTTGCTGTGCAGAAGCTTTTTATTCTGATGAGGTCCCAGTAGTTCATTTTTGCTTTTGTTTCCCTTGCCTCCTGAGACGTGTTGAGTAAGAAGTTGCTGCGGGCAAGATCAAAGAGGTTTTTGCCTGCTTTCTCCAGGAGGATTTTGATGGCTTCCTGTCTTACATTGAGGTCTTTCTTCCATTTTGAGTTTCTTTTTGTGTATGGTGTAAAAAAGTGGTCCAGGTTCATTCTTCTGTATGTCGCTGTCCAGTTTTCCCAGCACCACTTGCTGAAGAGACTGTCTTTATTCCATTGGATATTCTCCTATTAGTCAAAAGTTAATCTCGCTACACTGATGCTTGAACTATCTTACCTTTTCTTTGATTTTCCATTTCTTGTTTAATTCTACTTTCTTGAAGATTTTTGTAATCTCTATTTAATGCCTTATTTCATCAATCATTTTAAATACCAAATAGCTTTTATGATACCTGCTTTTAATCTTTCATGATTTCCTCACAAGTTGATGACCCTTGATGGTTTGTATATATTTTAAACTGATCGATTAAAAACTCTTTAGAAATAAGAAGACTTATTTTAGGTAAGCCTCACTTTCGTATGTTAGGATAGAGACATGACCATATGTCACTATGAGGAGGATTTTTCTCTGGAATTGTTCATTTCCTCCAGAAAAGACCTTTCCATTTTTTCCCTGGGGCATTAAATGCAAGTGTTCTGGGGTGGAGTTGGGATTAGGGGTGGGATAGAGTAGAAGAATGGTTAGAGGAATTAATCCTAAGATTTAGTATTTCAATAAATGTTTTTCTTTTCAGTCCATATCATCTCTACTCTCTATGCTGCCTGGTGTCTCCAAGTCTAGATGTTCTTTTTCAATATCTCTAGAGGATAAATTTCCATTCTCCCACCAGGGCTGGAGTGTGTGCACTTAACCGCCGCCATTCTGTATGTAGGACGGTGAAGGGGAATCAACATTTCACCCACATGGACTGTCGTAGACTCTAAAGTTCTCTTTTGGCCATCAAAAGAGCGGATGCAGGATTAAAGTGAGAGATGGCTAATGTCTGGGAAAAGACAAGAGCCCTGAATAAGGGTCCTTGCCCTGTATTTATTCAGATCAGAAGACTTACAAACGTGATGGGCGTACAAAGAGACAAACTGGGAACATTAACTTGGGGACGTGAGGGAAGATGGGGGTTTTGAAGATATACAGTGTTTGAGGTTAGGATCAATATAAAACAAAATCCTGGTGCCAGGCAGATGGTTGTTAATGGCAGACAGGAGGCACCGTGTCTGTTTAACTTAGCTAGTCTAGGGGATGAGACAAATAGGGGGAATAACCTCAGGGTTAACAAGGCACCTTTTCTTTTGTTAACCTCTCCACTCTGGGCTGCTTTGCCTGCAGTGCAGCAGTCCGTAGTCCAGCAGTTCACCAATTTAGCTAACTTGGCCCTATCTTCCTGTGAAAGCAGCTTTTCTGCTATAGTACTAAATTGGGGGTGCTTCCACTCTGAATATCTAATCTTGTTTATTTCATATACGTATGTACTGGGCACCTTTGCACCCGTTCCTATTTTGGGCCTTTGCCCCTCCCTCTCTATTTGGGGGGCTCTGCACCCCCTCTGTATTTTGGGGTGCCTTTGTACCTCCCTATTCTTGGTGCCTTTGCACCCCCCTGCTCTTGGGATGGCAATCTGGTTTACCCAAACTTGGGTAGCATTCTGTGACTTTGTATATCTTTATGCCTTGTTAACTCATTGGTGTAAACCCGAGAGATTCCTAAGCTTATTCCCCACAATGGACTGTCATCCTGTTTTTCACTTTGTTCTTCCTCTCCACCTACTTGGTACTTCCAAAGTATGAGAGTTTCCCAGGTTCTTTGCAAGGTGAATTGACTGTTTTCATCAAGTATTCCCCAAGGTTATAGCTTCTCTCACCCTGATAAATCAGGTACCACTCTTCCAATTGCTCTCCCTTTTCTAAAAACATATTGAAATATTTTATCCATTGTTGCCTTCTCTTCTGTTTTCTTTTTCCTTGTGTATTTAAACCCTGTAGCTTATTTTGCTGTTATTTTATAAGGGGAGAGGTAAATGCATATGCCTAATCTGCATTTTTTTAAAACCAGAAATCATCAGATGAATGTTATTTATTTATTTATTTATTTATTTATTTATTTATTTGAGAGAGCGTGCGCACGTGAGAGAGCGAGCAGTGGAGATAGGCAGAGGGAAAGAGAGAATCTTAAGCAGGCCCCGTGATCAGTGTGGAGCCTGACAGGCTTGCACCCACAATTCTGGGATCATGACCTGAGCCTAAATGAAGAGTCAGATCCTCAACTCACTGAGCCACCCAAGTGCCCCCAGATGAATGTTATTTTTTTTATTTTTTAATTTTTTTTTTCAACGTTTATTTATTTTTGGGACAGAGAGAGACAGAGCATGAACGGGGGAGGGGCAGAGAGACAGGGTGACACAGAATCGGAAACCGGCTCCAGGCTCTGAGCCATCAGCCCAGAGCCTGACGTGGGGCTCGAACTCACAGACCGCGAGATCGTGACCTGGCTGAAGTCGGACGCTTAACCGACTGCGCCACCCAGGCGCCCCGAATGTTATTTTTTAAATATCTTATGATTGCTTTAGAAATTAGGTCTTCTTTGGAAAACTTTCTTTTCAGGTCCTCTGCCCATTTGTTAATTGGGTTATTACATATTATTACTATTATTATTTTAGTGTTGAGTTGTTCTTTTTATATTTTGGATATTAATACTTTATTGGATGAATAATTTACAAATATCTTCTCTCATTCAATAGGTTGCCTTTTCATTTTGCTGATGGCTTCCTTCACTGTGCAAAGGCTTTGTATTTTGGTACAGACCAAATATTTTATTTTTGCTTTTGCTTCCCTTGTCTGAGGAGGCATATCTAGGAAAATGTTTTTAGGGCAGTGTCAGAGAAATTACTGCCTATGTTTTCTTCTAGGAATTTTATGGTTTCAGGTCTCACATTTAGGTCGTTAATCCATTTTGAGTTTATTTTCATGTATGGTGTAAGAAAGTGGTCCAGTTTATTCTTTTGCCTATAGCTGTCCAGTTTTCCCAGCACGACTTGTTGAAGAGACTGTCTTTATTCCATTGGATATTCTTTCCTGCTTTGTCAAAGATTAGTTGGCCATACGTTTGTGGGTCCATTTCTGGGTTCTCTATTCTGTTCCATTGATCTGAGTGTCGGTTCTTGTGCCAGTACCATACTGTCTTAATGGTTATAGCTTTGTAATATAGCTTGAAGTCCAGGATTGTGATGCCTCCTGCTTTGGTTTTCTTTTTCAAGATTGCTTTGGCTATTCGGAGTCTTTTCTGGTTCCATACACATTTTAGGATTGTTGGTTCTAGCTCTGTGAAGAACGCTGGTATTTTGATCAGTATTACATTGAGTAGGTAGATTGCTTTGGATAATATTGACATTTTAACAATATTTGTTCTTCCTATCCTGGAGCATGGAATATTTTTCCATTTTTTGTGTCTTCTTACATTTCTTTCATAAGCTTTCTATAGTTTTCAGTGTATAGATGTTTCACTTTGCTTAGATTTATTCGTAGGTATTTTATGGTTTTTGGAGCATTGCAAATGGGATTGATTCCTTGATTTCTCTTTCTGTTGCTTCATTATTGGTGTATAGGAATGCAACTGATTCTGTGCATTGATTTTATATCCTGCAACTTTGCTGAATTCATGGATCAGTTCTGGCAGTGTTTTGGTGGAATCTTTTGGGTTTTCCATATAGAGATTCATGTCTTTTGCAAAGAGTGAAAGTTTGACCTCTTCCTGGCCAATTTGGATGCCTTTTATTTTTTTGTGTTGTCTGATGGCAGAGGCTAAGGCTTCTAATAGTGTGTTGAATAACAGTGGCAAGGGTGGACATCCCTGTCTTGTCCCTGACCTTAGGGGGAAAGCTCTCAGTTTTTCCCCATTGAGGATGATATTAGCAGTGGGTCTTTCATATATGGATTTTATGATATTGAGGTATGATCCTTCTATCCCTACTTTCTTCAGGGATTTTATGAAGAAAGGATGCTGTGTTTTGTCAAGTGCTTTCTCTGTATCTGTTGAGAGGATCATGTGGTTCTTGTCCTTTCTTTCATTGATGTGATGTATCACATTGATTGTTTTGTGGATATTGAACCAGCCCTGCCTCCCAGGTATAAATCCCACTTGGTCGTGGCGAATAATTTTTTAAATGTATTGTTGATTCCGGTTGTCTAGTATCTTGTTGAGAATTTTTGCATCCATGTTCATCAGGGAAATTGGTATATAGTTCTCCTTTTTAGCAGGGTCTTTGTCTGGTTTTGGAATCAAGGTAATGCTAGCTTCATAAAAAGAGTTGGAAGTTTTCCTTCCATGTCTTTTTTTGGAACAGCTTCAAGGGAATAGGTGTTAACTCTTCCTTAAATGTTTGGTAACATTCCCCTGTAAAGCCATCTGGCCCTGGACTCTTTTTTTTTTTTTTTTTTTTAATATTTGTTGTTTATTTATTTTTGAGAGAGAGAAAGAGAGTGTGAGCTAGAGAGGGTCAGAGACAAAGAGAGAGAGAGGAAGATGCAGAATCTGAAGCGGGCTCCAGGCTCCAAGCTATCAGCACAGAGCCCGATGCAGGGCTTGAACTCACGAACTGTGAGATCAGACCTGAGCCAAAGTCGGATGTTCAACTGACTGAGCCACCCAGGCACCCCCTTGGACTCTTGTTTTTTTGGGAGATTTTGGTTACCAATTGGATTTCTTTACTGGTTATGGGTCTGTTGAAATTTTCTAGATCTTCCTGTTTCAGTTTTGGTAGTTTATATGTCTCTAGGAATTTGTCCATTGCTTCCATATTACCTATTTTATTGGCATATAATTTCTCGTAATATTCTCTTATTGTTTGTATTTCTGCTGTGTTGGTTATGATCTGTCCTCTTTCATTCTTGATTTTATTTATTTGGGTCCTTTCTTTTTTCTTTTTCATCAAAGTGGCTAGGGGTTTATCAATTTTGTTAATTCTTTCAAAGAAACAGCTTCTGGTTTCATTGATCTGTTCTACTGTTTTTGGGGTTTTTTTGGTTTTTTTGTTTGTTTTTTTGTTTGTTTGTTTTTGGTTTTGAAGCATTGATTTCTGCTCTCATCTTTATTATTTTCTGTCTTCTGCTGATTTTGAGTTTTATTTGCTGTTCTTTTTCCAGCTCTTTAAGGTGTAAGATTAGGTGTGTATCTGTGAACTTTCTTCCTTCTTTAGGAAGGCCTGGATTGCTATATACCTCCCTCTTATGACCACCATTCCTGCGTCCCAGAGTTTTGGGGCTGTGGTATTATCATTTTCTTTGGCTTCCATGTACTTTAAAAAAAATTTTTTTTAATGTTTATTTATTTTTGAGAGAGACAGAGACAGAATGTGAGTGGGTTGGGACAGAGAGAGAGGGAGACACAGAATCTGAAACAGGCTCCAGGCTCTGAGCTGTCAGCACAGAGCCCGACACGGGGCTCAAACTCACAAGCTGCGAGATCATGACCTGAGCTGAAGTTGGACGCTCAACTGACTGAGCCACCCAGGCGCCCTGAGAACACTGGCTTCCATGTGCTTTTTAACTTCTTCTTTTACTTGTTGGTTAGCCCATTCATTCTTTAGTAGGATGGTCTTTAGTCTCCAAGTATTTGTTATCTTTGCAAATTTTTTCTTGTGGTTGATTTTGAGTTTCACAGTGTTGTGGTCTGAAAATATGCATGGTATGATCTCTATCTTTTTGTACTTGTTGAGGGCTGATTTGTGTCCTAGTATGTGATCTATTCTGGAGAATGTTCCATGTGCACTTGAGAAGAATGTGTATTCCACTGCTTTCGGATGAAATGTTCTGAATATATCTGTTAAGTCCATCTGGCCCAGTGTATCATTCAAAGCCATTGTTTCCTTGTTGATTTTCTGTTTAGATGATCTGTCCATTGCTGTAAGTAGGGTGTTGAAGTCCCTTACTGTTATGTTTCTTTATGTTTGTGATTAATTGATTTACATATTTGGGTGCTTCCACATTTGTAGCATAAATGTTTACAATTGTTAGATCTTCTTGGTGGATAGGCCCCTTAATTATGATATAATGCCCTTCTTCATCTCTTTATAATCTTTATTTTAAAGTCTAGATAGTCTGATGCAGGTATGGCTACTCCAGCTTTCTTTTGTTGATCATTAGCATGATAGATGGTTCTCCATCCCCTTACTTTCAATCTGCAGGTGTCTTTATGTCTAAAGTGGGTCTCTTGTAAACAGCATATAGATGGATCTTGTTTTCTTATCCATTCTGTTACCCTATGTCTTTTGATTAGAGTATTTAGTCCATTGACATTTAGAGTGAGTACTGAAAGATAGGAATTTATTGCCATTATGTTTCTTGTAGAATTGGAGTTTCTGGTGGTGGTCTCTGGTCCTTTCTAGTCTTTGTTGCTTTTGGTCTCTGCCCGCCCCTATCTTTTCTCCCCTCAGAGAGTCCCCCTTAAAATTTCTTGCAGGGTTGGTTTAGTGGTCAGGAACTCCTTTAATTTTTGTTTGTCTGGGAAACTTTTAATCGCTCCTTCTATTTTGAATGGCAGCCTTGCTGGATAAAGAATTCTTGGCCGCCTATTTTTCCCATTCAGCACATTGAATATATCCTGCCACTCCTTTCTGGCTTGCTAAGTTTCTGTGGATAGGTCTGCTGTAAATCTGATCTTGTAGGTTAAGGACTTTTTGTCCCTTGCTGCTTTCATGATTCTTTCCTTGCCTGAGTATTCTGTGAATGTGACTATGATATGCCTTGCTGATGGTCAGTTTTTGTTGAATCTGATGGGAGTCTTCTGTGCTTCCTGGATTTTGATGTCTGTGTCTTTCCCCAGGTTAGGAAAGTTTTCTGGTATGATTTGCTCACATAACCCTTCTACCCCTTTTTCTCTCTCTTCATCTTCTGGGACCCCTATGATTCTGTTGTTGTTCCTTTTGAATGAGTCACCGATTTCTCTAACTCTTAAAGCATGCTCTTTTTGCCTTGCTTTTCTGCTTCATTGTTTGCCATAAGTTTGTCCTCTATATTGCTGATTTTCTGCTCTGCCTCTTATATCCTTGCCGCTGTAGTATCCATTCGAGATTGCAGCTCAGTTATAGAATTTTTTATTTCATCCTGACTAGCTTTTATCTCTGCAGAAAGGGATTCTAACCTGTTTTCAACCCCAGCTAGTATTCTTATTATAATGATTCTAAATTATTGTTCAGACATCTTGCTTGTATCTGTGTTGAGTAAGTCCCTGGCTGTCATTTCTTCCTGTTCTATCTTTTGGAGTGAATTCCTTTGTGTCATCATTTTGAAGGAAGAAAAGGAATTAATAAGGTAAAAAAATTAAAATTAAAAAATTAAAAACAACACACAAAAAAATCAAAGGATGCTAGCTTCTAGGTTTGTTCAGGTCTGGTTGTTTAAAGGAGCTTGATGATTAAAGAAAAAAGGGAAAGATAAGAAAAGAAAAAAAGGAAAATGTTTGAAAATTTGAAAAAATGAATATAATGAAATAGAATAAAATGAAATGATGGAAGTAAAAAAACCAGAATTTGAAAAATTTACAAAAGTTAAAAAATTTAATAGAAAATATTAAAAACATTTTAAATAAAAATGGAAAATAAAAATAAATTTTTTCTCTTTCTGTATTCAAGAATAAGAAAAGAAAAAAAAATTGAACAGGTGGGCCAGCAAACAGACTGAGGTAGGATTGAAATTACATTGGTTTTCCCTAGAAGTCGAACTATGAGGCAATTTATAGTCCGTAAACTAAGTAGGCAGAGAGACTTGTTTTGTTCCTGAAGAGCAAGGCTGGCCCAGTTGGGCAGAGCTTAGTGTAACAGCTCCGTTCTCCACTACATGGTGCTGCTTAGCTTACTGGAGTGGATTGTTGTCGTGCTTGTAGGTGTGTATGCGCATGCTCAGGAGGGGTGAAAATGGTGTCACCCAGCTACCCAGTCTCTAGTATCGGAACTCTGTGCTCTCCCTGAATAGCAGTTGCACACCCCTCCTTTGTCTCTGTCTTCTTTTCACTCCCCGCTTTTACACTGCCTGTGACCAAGCTGTCAGGTTTCCAGGCGGCACCTCCCTCCTGAGTTTTGTCCCCAATGTGACTGTGTTTCCCATCCCCTCACTTCTGAGGACTGCAGCTTTGACCTGCTCAGACCTTCTGGCAGAGGGTCTCACTGAACAATGGCCAGATTCTGGCCCGCCCCCAGGAACATTCTGGAGACCATGCTGCTGCTAATGCCCAGAGACTACGGCTGGGTGCCAGCCCACCCCCCAAAAAGTTCATGCAATCGTATAGCAGCAGCGTTTCAGGAATTCTGGAAAATTACAACACGTCTGACACCAGGCTTTCCCCCTTAACGTCCTTGTTCCTGCATCAGCGAATGTGGTCGTTCTCTGGGGTCCATTGTGACCTTTGCCTGTGGGGAGGCTGCACAGTTTCTACCAAATACCCTCCCAGCAGGGGAACCACCTCTCCCTGTTTGGCCCGAGGACTCCCAGGACCTCGCTGTCTGCTCCTGGGAATTTGCCCTTCCCACCAGAGCACCACCACATATTGAGCTGTGGAGTTGCATACTCTGCACTCCCCCTGTTTATAGAGTCTTACTGGAATTTAAACCCTCTTCTTTCTCCTTTCTCCCTTTTTTGTTCAGTCCCCTGCATACTCTTTCTTTCTCTCCAGCCTTTGAGTGGTTGGGGGGATGCTTTCCATACTCTCTCCCTGTCTCCATCCTCTATTCACAAGTAAAAACAGCTCCTGCCCTCCTCGGCTTTCTCCACCAGTTCACCTCTCTGTGCCACGTACCTGCTGAGTTCTGTGGTTCAGGTTGTGCGAATTGTTGTGTTAATCCTCAAATCAGTTTTCTAGGTGTGCAGGATGGTTCTGTATTGATCTGGCCATATTTCAGGGATGAGAGATGCAAAAAAAAAAACCCTTTCATACCGTTGTGGCATCTTGGCCCCTCCCCAGATACAATTTTTATATCAGTTATAGGTATGGCAAATTCAGATACAATTGTTATAGCATTAAATTATCAGTTTTTACTTTACTTTCTTTTTAACTTTATTTTTTATTTTTTAAAATTTACATCCAAATTAGTTAGTATATAGTGAAGCAAGGATTTCGGTAGATTCCTTAATGCCCCTTCCCCATTTAGCCCATCCCCCCTCCCACAAACCCTCCAGCAACCCTCAGTTTGTTCTCCATATTTATGAGTCTCTTCTGTTTTGTCCCCATCCCTGTTTTTATATTATTTTTGTTTCCCTTCCCTTATGTTCATCTGTTTTGTCTCTTAAAGTCCTCATATGAGTGAAGTCATATGATCTTTGTCTTTCTCTGACTAATTTCACTTAGCATAAATACCCTCCAGTTCCATCCATGTAGTTGCAAATGGCAAGATTTCATTCTTTTTGATTGTTGAGTAATAGTTCATTGTGTGTGTGTGTGTGTGTGTGTGTGTGTGTGTGTGTGTGTGTGTATACACACCACATTTTCTTTATCCATTCATCCATTGATGGACATTTGGGCTCTTTCCATACTTTGGCTGTTGTTGATAGTGCTGCTATAAACATGTGGGTGCATGTGTCCCTTCGAAACAGCACACCTGTATCCCTTGGATAAATGCCTAATAGTGCAATTGCTGGGTCATAGGGTAGTTCTGTTTTTAGTTTTTTGAGAAACCTCCATACTGTTTTCCAGAGTGGCTGCACCAGCTTGCATTGCCACCAACAATGCAAAAGAAATCCTCTTTCTCCACACCCTTGCCAATATCTGTTTTTGCCTGAGTTGTTAATGTTAGCCATTCTGACAGGTGTAAGGTAGTATCTCATTATGGTTTTGATTTGTATTTCCCTGATGATGAGTGATGTGGAGCATTTTTTCATGTGTCGGTTGGCCATCTGGATGTCTTCCTTGAAGAAGTGTTTATTCATGTCTTTTTCCCATTTCTTCACTGGGTTATTTGTTTTTTGCATGTTGAGTTTGATAAGTTCTTTCTAGATTTTGGATACTAACCCTTTGATATGTCATTTGCAATACTTTACTTTTTTAAAACTGTTTGTTTATTTTTGAGAGAGAGAGAGAGAGAACAAGCTGGTGAGGGACAGAGAGTGAGGGAGACACAGAATCTGAAGCAGGCTCCAGGCTCTGAGCTGTTAGCACAGAGCCGATGTGGGGCTCCAACTTGTGAACTGCGAGATCATGACCTGAGCTGAAGTTGAATGCTTAACCAACTGAGCCACCCAAGCACCCCTAAATTATCAGTTTTTAGATGAACCTACAGGGTTTCAGTTTTATTGACCTTATAAGTCAGACCATTTATTTATGTATAAAAATTTTTTTTAAATTTATTTTGAGAGAGAAAGAGAGAGCAGGAGAGGGGCAGAGAGAGAGGGAGAGAGAATCACAAATAGGCTCTGCACTGCAAGCAAAGAGAGCCCAACACAGGGCTTGAACCCATGAACCATGAGATCATGACCTGAGCTGAAAGCAGGAGTTGGACATTTAACCGACTCAACCATCCAGACGCCCCATAAGTCAGACCTTTTAAAATAATTATTTGGGTTCGTTTCATTCAGTCATAATTCACCAAATGTTTATTGAGTACGTTTGCTGTGCCCAGTACTATTTTAGATTATAAGGATAGAGTAGTGAGTAAAAAGAAGAAAATCTCTTCTTTCAGGGAAATTATGTTGATTCTAGTGAGTGAAGACAGAAAATAAACACTAAATATGTAAGTCAGATAGTTTTGATAACTGTTGTGAAAAAAAGCAGGATAAGGGAGTAGAAAATGATGAAGTAGGATGCCTGGGTGGTTCAGTCCATTGAGCGTCTGACTTTGGCTCAGGTCATGATCTCATGACTTGTGGGTTCCAGCCCCACATCGGACTTGGTGCTGACAGCTCAGAGCCTGGAGCCTATTGCAGATTCTCTGTTTCCCTCTCTTTCTCTGCCCTTCCTCCACTCGCTCTGTCTCTCTCTCAAAAATAAATAAAAACATTAAAAAAAATGATGAAGTAAGGATGCATAGGGAGTTTGCTATTTTTTATGAGGTGATCAGGGAAAGCCTCTCTGATAAGGTTAAATACAAATCTGAAATAAGTGAAGGAGTAAATGATATCTGGGTGAAAAGCTTCCTAGACAGAGGAATTAAAAAATGCAGAGATGGTTAGGAGAGAGAATGCTTAACATGTTTGAGGAACAGCAGAGATTTGTGTGACTTGGAGTGAAGTGAAAGAATGAAAATGTAAGACTGGGTCAGTGGGGTGCCTGGGTGGATCAGTCCATTGAATGTCCAGCTCTTGATCCAGCTCAGGTCATGATCTTCTGGCCATGAGATTGAGCCCTGCCTTCAGCTCTGAGCATGGATCCTTCTTGGGATTCTCTCACTCTGCCCCCCTCTCAAAATAAACATTAAACAAAGAAGAAGGCAACAGAGTCAGAAAGGTGGCAGGGAATTAAATCAAGTAGGGCCTTATAAATTTTTTTTTTAATGTTTTTGTGAGAGAGAGAGAGACAGCGCAAGCAGAGAAGGGGCAGAGAGAGAGGGAGACTCAGAATCGGAAGCAGGCTGCAGGTTCTGAGCAGTCAACACAGAGCCGGACGTGGGGCTTGAACCCATGAACTGGGAGATCATGACCTGAGCCGAAGTCGGATGCTTAACCACCTGAGCCACCCAGGCACCCCTCAAGTAGGGCCTTATAAACCATAGTCAGGGTTTTGAGTTTTTCCCTGAATGAGATGGGAATGTAACAGAGGGTTATGAGCAGAGGAAGTACATGATCTGATTTACGTTTTTTTTTTTTTTAATTTTTTTTTTCAACGTTTTTATTTATTTTTGGGACAGAGAGAGACAGAGCATGAACGGGGGAGGGGCAGAGAGAGAGGGAGACACAGAATCGGAAACAGGCTCCAGGCTCCGAGCCATCAGCCCAGAGCCTGACGCGGGGCTCGAACTCACGGACTGCGAGAACGTGACCTGGCTGTAGTCGGACGCTTAACCGACTGCGCCACCCAGGCGCCCCCTGATTTACGTTTTTAACAGATTGCTCTGGTTGCTTTGTGGAAACTAGAGTATGTAGAAAAAAGGAGAGCAGTTAATAGGCCAATTCAGTTGTCCAAGTGAGAAATAATTGTGGCTTAGACCTGGGAGGTAATCTTGGAAGCAGTAATAAGTGGTTAGGTTCCAGATACACTTCAAAGGAAGGAATAATAGGATTTGTTTATGTGGTGTATGAGAAAAATAGAGTCAAGGATAAATCCAAGGTTTTTGGCTTTAGCAGTTGGAAGACTGAAATTGCCATTTACTAAGATGAAGGCTTGAGGAAGAGCAGACTTAAAGGGTAAGTCAAGAAATTGGTTTTGGACAAATTAAGATTATGGCATTTACTGAAGTAGAAATATTGAGTATGTGTGGTTGGATATAAGAATATGAAGCTCAGAAGAGTGGTATGACTGGAGATGCAGATTTAAGCATTATCTATAAATAAACGATATCCATGGAACTGACTTTGTACTTTCTGTCTTATATATACAGTGAAAACTTGTTTTAAGCAATAATTTTCATCCTCATTTCTTTCCTGTATTTTTAAATAGAATTGATTTAATTATTAGAAGACTTTTATCTATTAGCATTGTCAGTTTCAATTGCTTTTGAAAACTATCTTCCCAGACTACAAATGGATATTTAAAATGTGCAATATGTAACTTAATTGTTAGACCATTGAGTGTAATTTAAGTGGTGCAGGCCATTCAGTGAAACTGGAAAAGGTGGCATTGTGAGTTTAAAATGTAACATTATAGACAGATATGGAGAATTTCTGGCATTATTCTCAGTCATTACCTTAGTAATGTCTATATGTTCTTTTAGGTTTTTCATTTTCTCTAGTGAATGGACATGTCAATTTTTGAATTACATACTTCCTAAAGTTATGGGAATCTTTATTAAAGGAAATAGTAATGTTAAAAAAAATCGTCATGGGGTGCCTGGGTGGTTCAGTCATTTAAGTATCTGACTTCGGCTCAGGTCATGATCTCACGGTCTGTGAGTTCAAGCCCTGTGCAGAGTCTGGAGCCTGCTTTGAATTCTGTGTCTCCCTCTCTCTTGTGGGCTCTCTCTCTCTCAAAAATAAATAAACATTTAAAAAGTCATTATGAAATACTAAATAGTACACTTTGCTTGTCCTGCTTTTCTCCAGAGATTAACCTTAGAGCAAAATGACTATTTAAGGATATTACCTGCTTTTTTTTTTTTTTTTTCATTATAATGAGCTAATCTATGTGTTTGATGTTGTGGTTTTTTTGCTCATTGGAATCACTTTGGGTGAGTAACAGCTTATTTCTATTAACTGATTGAGTGAGGAAACCTTTTAAAGTCATCTTAGGGGCACCTGGGTGGCTCGATTGGTTGAGCATCCGACTGCAACTCGCATCATAATCTCACGTTTGTGAGTTTGAGCCCCATATCGGTCTCGCTGCTGTCAGCACAGAGCCTGCTTCAGATCCTCTGTCCCTCTCTCTCTGCCTCTCCCCGACTTGCACTCTCTCAAAAATAAATAAAACATTAAAAAAATTTTTAAATCATCTTAGAATTTTTTCTTCTACACAGTTTTCACCACACTGCTTTTGCCATGATCCAGAATAATGCCTTGAAGAAATAACTAAATCAGTAAAATTATGCCACGTCTGCTTCTGTAAATTTGTATTCCATCTTTTAAGTGGTTACAAGTGTATTAGCTTATCTGTGAGGTCTTCTTTGCCCTACCATAAAACCTCGAAATACCTCATAATACCATGCTGTTTAAAATCTTTAAAGACTATAAAGTATTCATAATAAGCTGTCAGTTATTTTCATTATAGTTGATCATTCATTACTTATTCAAGACAAGGTACTCTGCTGTGCATATCTAATCAAAACAGTGGTTCCTATAAATAAATCTTATTCAAAGAACCATTTTGTTAACTAGTGAATACACACACATGCACACAGTTGAATCGAACACAGTTGATTCGCATTATTCACAGTGGTTATGTTCTATAAAGTCATCAAACACTGAATTCGTACTGAACTCTTTTTCCTAGGGGAAATACAGAGTTAGATTCCTGTGAGCCTCTGGTGACAACATTTTTGTCAACCAGTCAGTACAACTTTGTTTTATGTGTGTTTCTGCTTAAAGGTCCTTATTTAATATATATGGTTGATTCATTAGCATAGGATGCATAGCACTATAATTTATGCCTGAATAAAGGTTACCAAATACATGTATTTTCTCTATAAAATACACACAACCCTGGGGCGCCTGGGTGGCGCAGTCGGTTAGGCGTCCGACTTCAGCCAGGTCACGATCTCGCGGTCCGTGAGTTCGAGCCCCGCGTCGGGCTCTGGGCCGATGGCTCAGAGCCTGGAGCCTGTTTCCGATTCTGTGTCTCCCTCTCTCTCTGCCCCTCCCCTGTTCATGCTCTGTCTCTCTCTGTCCCAAAAATAAATAAACGTTGAAAAAAAAATTAAAAAAAAAATACACACAACCCTCATATGCTTAGGAACACAGGCAGCACTATACTCAGGGGCCATTTTATTTTTTTATTTTTTTTAATTTTTTTTTTTTCAACGTTTATTTATTTATTTTTGGGACAGAGAGAGACAGAGCATGAACGGGGGAGGGGCAGAGAGAGAGGGAGACACAGAATCGGAAACAGGCTCCAGGCTCTGAGCCATCGGCCCAGAGCCCGACGCGGGGCTCAAACTCACGGACCGCGAGATCGTGACCTGGCTGAAGTCGGCCGCTTAACAGACTGCGCCACCCAGGCGCCCCACAGGGGCCATTTTAAACAACAAGGTCATCAACGGAAATCACCAAAAAAGGAGAAAAACGTAGCATTAAATAGAAAGAACACTTGTGTACATTATGAAAGGCTAAAACAAGAAGGCAGAGTGAACGTTGCCTTGTTTGACCTCAGCTAAGAATGTGTGCTTCAAGGTAATTCAAATTGTTAATCTGTGTATGTCCATGAATGATGCAAAAGTAATGACTTTAGTATTATAAATAAATTTTAGTGAGTAGATGGGTGAATAATGAGACTAACTGTTTACATATATATTTTTTCATTCCTGCCTTAAATTCATTTTCCTCTTTGTATCTGTTGACCTTCTACTTATTATTCAAGTCCTAGCTCAAATGTTACCCTATCTTTGAAACCTTTCTTACCTCTCTTAGACAGAATTAGCATTCCCTCCAATACTCACTGATTGATCTCATATCGCTTTGTATATTCCTTTTTATAGCATTTATCACATTTTATGTCAATTCTTTGTCAGGGTTTTTTAGACTGTGAGCTCCTTAAGAACAAGGATCTTTTCTCATCCATCTCTGTATCCTTAATACAGGGTCTGTCACATAGTTGAAATTTTTTAAAAAAAATTATTTTTTTAAACTTTTAAAAAAAGTTTACTTATTTTGAGAGAAAGCACATGTGCACACAGGGGAGGGGCAGAGAGAGAGAAGGAGAGAGAGAATCCCAAGCAGGCTCTGCATCATCAGCACAAAGCTTGATATGAGCTTGATCCCACAAACCATGAGATCATGACCTGAGCTGAGATAAAGAATTGGACACTTACCCAACTGAGCCACCCAGGTGTCCTGAAATTAAATAAATTTTAAATGAATGAATCATTTAGCCTCTCTGCCAATGGATATATATGAATCTGTCTTAATTAAAAATTTTAGACTATATGAAATGGAAATATTATACATTTTATACCAGTGAACATCTCTTGTTACCTCTGTTTATGTTGATTCTTTTTTCATTTGGATGAAGCTTCCTTAATTTGGAAAGGAATGAATAATGAACCTGATAATCAGTTTTTCCATTACCGTTTTAATTGTTCTTTGTAAAGACTTACTGAGCACAGTAATACACTAGGCTCTGTATCAAACTATCCTGATTCTAAACCGCAGAGGAGAAAGTTTGTACTCAGGTAAAAATTAGGATACATGTTTATGCTAGATTTTTATTTTGAAATATTCCCCAAATATTTAGTATTGAAGAAATAACAAAGCAAACACTCACATACCCACGACCCGATTTGCCATATGTAATGTTTGACTGATTTTATTTAAAGATTTTTTTTTAAACAGTATTATTGATCTAAGCTGAAGGCCCCCTACATAACCTTTCTTGAATCTTACATCTGCCTGTTCCCTCTTATTATAGCCACTTCTCTGAATTTGGTATCTGTCCTTCCCAGCTACGCCTTAAATGGGTGGATTTAAGGATGCTAGGGAACCTTCAGTGTTTTGTTTTGTTAATAAATACCATTCATTTAGCCTAGCATGTGGGATATGAAGCATTTCTGAAAGGAGTCATCAGTCTCTGTCTCTGTCTAGGCCTTTCTAGGGAACACCTAATGAGATTGCTTTTTCTCTCCCACTCCTTTGGGTGTTTTGTTTGCAGTCCCTGAATCCAAATTATACAAGTATCTTTTAGTATTACACTTCTTATGATGATGAACTTCTTTTTGATGGCCACAATCAGTTCTGCCCATAAAGCCATCACTGTTTTGCTTCCAAAGAAGAACTTTATATTTCAAAATGCAATTGTTTCAATCATTGTGGTAGAGGGGTTGTGAAGTACAAATAATACAAATAATGAATAATGAAAAACATATATTAAAATCTGTTAGAAACATACAGATCCATATTGTGTTTGTTTGTGTGCAGATTCATATATTTGAGAAATATAAAATTATTTTCCTTCCCCTAAATTAAATATGACTTTGAATTGCCCAACCTGGTAAGATGGGGATTCCTGTCAGTCATTATGGGAGCACATGGAGAAGAATGAGGTTTTCTTCCTTTCCTTTCATTCTCCTCTGCAATTCAAGAATCTATCAAAAGAAAACCAAAGTAGGTTGGGCCCACTTCTCTGAAGTTTTTCATGGTCACATCTGATATCTTTATTAAATAAGCCCATGTGTTTCTTAAAGTAAGATGACATTACTGCTTTTTGGCTAAGGTTGTTCATGAGAGTCTCTGAGATTTTGAGCTACCAGGACCCAGAATGGAACCTCCCAAGGTGTTCCATGTAGCCATTTTCTTCTATGGTCTTGCCATTTCCTTGAAGCACAGCCCAGGAGTAGAATTCAGGTCTCTGGTGTTCCTGATATTGCTGAACTGTTTCCAATCCTTTGAAGTTGAGTTTAGGAAGCTCTTTCCTACTTCCTGACAGCCCTCAAAGACGTTGCCTTTAACTCAAGCTTCCAAAAATAAAATAAGGCAGATTATTCATGAATAACTTCTGTATTCTACCCAGTAGCTCAGGTCTTCCATAAATGGTGGAGCCCAGAGGCCTGGTTACCCCTTTAAAATGGGGGAAGGGAGAAAAAAATTAGTGGAGATCAAAATGCAAATGGAAATCTTAATAAATCACCCTGCAACATGTACACCTGTAGACATACACATGTGACCCCATCTTTATGCCTAGGACTACCGAGTTCAGTTTTTTTTTTTTAATTTTTTTAAATGTTTATTTTTGAGAGAGAGAGAGAGAGAGAGAGAACACACATGCGCAAGTGGAGTAGGGGCAGAGAGAGGGAGACAGAGGATCTGAAGCTGACAGTGCAGAGCCCAATGCAAGGCTCAGACTCACAAACCATGAGATCATGACCTAAGTAGAAGTCAGATGCTTAACTGACTGAGCCACCCAGATGCCCCTCAGTTGTTTTTTTTAAGCACTTGGTAGGAAGAGAACCTAGATTATTATAGAAGAATCTATATTTATGAGTAATTGAAATATGACTGATTAAATGAGCAACTTGGATATTAAATGTATCTCTTATTTGTTGTAAAAACCAGAATAAAGCATCCTGTTATGTAGGCTTTTTCCCCTCTCAATTACTTAAAAGGTAATCTAATATCTCCCAAATAAAATATATTATTATTATGTATTTTCAGTGGGCATTAAGTAATAGTACCACAGACCTATAACGAGTCCTAAAAACCAGATCATACAGTTATTATGACTTTTACTTGAATTTGAAATCACTTCAAGAACACTACACTGAACAATCATTACTGAGTCCTATACTACTGAGAGCGGAGAAAAAGAATAAAGTTGAATATGATATGTCTTTACCCTCAAGGATCTTGAAGAATAATGAAAAATATATGAGTAAATCAATAATTATGTTATAATAAATGAAAAAGATGTTATTAGGGGCACCTGGGTGGCTCAGTTGGTTGAGTGTCTGACTTTGGCTCAGGTCATGGTCTTGTAGTTCACAAGTTTGAGCCCTGAGTCGGGCTGTGTGCTGTCAGCTTGGAGCCTGGAGCCTGCTTCAGATTCTGTGTCTCCCTCTCTTTCTGCCCCTTTCCTGCTCACAGTCTGCATTCAGTCTCTCTCTCTTTAACATAAATTAACATAAAAAATTAAAAACAAAAGCTGCTATGAAAGTATACAAGTGGGAGGAAAGGAGTCAAAGAAGGCTTCTTGAAGAAGGTAATGCTTTAAATGAGATCTTAGAGCCTAGGAAGGGTTGTTGACTAAGTGAAGAAGAGTAGTTCAAGATGAGGAAATGGCATTTCTGAATTTGTGTTAGCATAAACAACATAACACATTGTTGTGGCTATACCTCTACTGTGTAAGTGGCTCTGTATGGCTGGAGCAAAGGGTGCACAGGAGGAATCAGTTGAAGGCAGAGAGACAGCATGGGCCAGATCCAGATACGCCAAGTTAAGGTATTTGGGGGCCTCATGCCTTCTGCTTCAATAATCTTACCACTTAAGACCTCCTTAGAGAAATAAAAGCTGGAAGATATTTATTATAATGTCAGCCTTTACTGTTTTATTAAATTTACCTTGACTCTTACGTAACTAATTTTAAGTTCCGATAGTGGTATCACATGAAGGGACTGTTAGCACCATAGTGACATTCAAAGAAGAGCTTTCCTGATATATTATCATCTTGTTGCTAATTTATCTATCACTTTTTTTAAAAGTTTATTTATTTTGAGACAGAGCGAGAGAGAGAATCTGAAGCAGGCTCCGTGCCATCAGCATAGATCCTGATGTGGAGCTCAAACTCATGAACCGTGAGATCGTGACCTGAGCCAAAAATCAAGAGTCTGATGCTTAACCAACTGAGCCACCCAGGCACCTGTATCTATTATTTTTATTATACATAATTTTATCAGACTACTGACAAATGTGTTATAAAGTAATTGAAGTAATGGTGTTGTTAGTCAATAGAATGGAATACATTGAGAGGAAAAAGTGAAGAAAAGCAGTTAAAAGAATGATTTTTTGTATTAAACAGCAAGATCAATTATAAACCTACACTACAAAATTTATGTGAATACGAGAATTATTTTGAATAATCATTCTACCCTAATCATTTGTTTACCCTTTGTGTGTTAGGTAATATAGGATTCTACAGCTAAACAAATACCAAAACATCTTGAGTGCTGTGGAGTATTTTATTTATTTTTTTTTCCAACGTTTTTATTTATTTTTGGGACAGAGAGAGACAGAGCATGAACGGGGGAGGGGCAGAGAGAGAGGGAGACACAGAATCGGAAACAGGCTCCAGGCTCTGAGCCATCAGCCCAGAGCCGACGCGGGGCTCGAACTCACGGACCGCGAGATCGTGACCTGGCTGAAGTTGGATGCTTAACCGACTGCGCCACCCAGGCGCCCCTGTAGAGTATTTTAAAACAATATGTAGATATATAGAGAGAAATGATTTCTTGATATTCAGGAGCAATTTTTAAAAATTTATTTATTCTCCTCAAATTTTTATTTAAATTCTAGTGCAGTATTGGTTTCAGAGTAGAATTCAGTGATTCATCACTTGTATACAACACCCAGTGCTCAACATAACAAGTGCCCTCCTTAATACCCATCATGCATCCAGCCCATTCTACCCCCTTCCCTCTGTCAACCCTCAGTTTGTTCTCTATCTTTAAGAGTCTCCTCTGGTTTGTTTCCCTCTCTCTCTTTTTTCCATCCCTTCCATAGATTCATCTGTTTTGTTTCTTAAATTCCACAGATGAGTGAAATCAGGTGGTATTTGTCTTTCTCTGTCTGACTTATTTCACTTAGCATAATATAC
Source organism: Puma concolor (assembly GCF_028749965.1). Classification (NCBI taxonomy): domain Eukaryota; kingdom Metazoa; phylum Chordata; class Mammalia; order Carnivora; family Felidae; genus Puma; species Puma concolor. The sequence continues at coordinate 29,561,880 of NC_141680.1, read as the reverse complement.
TCTAGTTTCATCCACATCATTGTAAATGGCAAGATTTTTCACTCATTTTGATGGCTGAGTAATATTCCAGCGCGCGTGTGTGTGTGTGTGTGTGTGTGTGTGTGTGTGTGTGTGTGTGTGTACACCACATCTTCTTTACCCATTCATCAGTCGATGGACATTTGGGCTATTTTTGATAATGCCTCCATAAATATAAACATCAGGGTGCACGTACCCCTTCAAATCTGTATTTTTGGATTCTTTGGGTACTAGTAGTGCAGTTGTAAGGTAGTTCAATTTTTAACTTTTTGAGCAACCTCCATACTGTTCTCCAGAGTGCCTGCACCAGTTTGCTCAGGATAAATTTTTTTAAACAAAACTCAGTCTAGTAGAAATGATTTTATGTTAGAGTTTTCAGTAAGTGTCATTGAGAACTGAAAAATAGACTTCTTTCATAGTTAATGGTGTTGTTAGAAAGATATCAGATTATCTCAGCTTTCCAGGTTAACTGAGTACCAAGCAGAGAGAAATCAATAATATTCTCTTGACCTTCTTGAAGTGCCTTCAGATAGTTTTTAATCAACAGAGGAACTTATAAGAATAATAGAACATACCTTTTGCTTTCCACACCAGCAGAAGACAGCAGTAGCACAAAAAACTGTAAAGAGAGAAACACAAGGGGAATTCTTTACCATGTATCTCAGTGGGTTAGGAGATTATGTAAAAAAAAAATTGTGTAGGTAATGCCTCTCTAATGTTTTGAAACTGCATATGCTTCTATGCCACCTCCGACTGATCTCTGGATGACATTCTTTTATATTGTCTGCTTGAGTCTCCTACCCTCTGTTGTTTTCTTCTAAATATTATACATTTTCCCCTAGACTTGGCTGATTATTTTAAAGATAGCTGTAGCAACCAGGTATAGACAAATGTCATATGATAAAAATCAGTTACAACTAGGAAGTATTTTAGAACTTCAGCCACAGGAAAAGCTGGTATAATTCTGTTTACCAAGATTGCTAATATTTAGCCTTTGTTCTTGTGTAAAACAAGCAGAGTTAATGTCTTTGGCTTAATTAATTAACAAATAGTGTGCTTACTTTTCTGATTGTAGCTAGTAAGAAGATAAGGGAGACCATAGCTATGATGTTCCTTACTAGATAAAGTGGCAGACAAATTAGATATAGTGAGAAACTATTAAAATCCCTAGGGAACAGAATAAAAATTGATAACTTGGCTAAATTTGAAAATGCTCATGTTCTTCATTTTACATTTTGTATGTCTTACTATGTGTATTTTATGCTAGGTATAACGACACTGACAGCTAGTTTTTATTACTATTATTTTTATAATGAACATATTAATGCTTTTGAACCACAACAAGATATTTCCATTTTGAAAAAGACAGTTTAATTTTTAATTTTTAACTTCTGTTATTTGAGAGAGAGCATGCATGTGAGTGGGGGAGAGGGGCAGAGGGAGAGAGAATATCTCAAGCAGGCTCCACTTTAGCACAGAGCCCAACATAGAGTTCAATCCCGAGACCCCTGGGATCACAACCTGAGCCAAAATTAGGAGTTGGACACTCAACCATCTGAGCCACCTGAGTACTCCAAAAGAGATGACAGTTTAAGCTGACAAAACTTTTCTTTTCAATTCCATATATACATAAAAACTTTAATTAAAATTGTTGAAGTACAGTAAGATAATTTGAGATTGAGACATTTCTCACTTGTTAAGCAAGTAGATATAAAATTTACATTGCCAAAAATCCTAGTATCTTTTTTTAAAATGACATTGGTGGCAATGACTTGTTAGCTAGCAAACGCTTTTTGCCACATGCTAAGGAGCAAATAATGATCACTTAAACTTACAGTGTTTGAAACATCAAATATAACATGGTTTGTTTTTATTATTATATATATCAATCTGGAAGAAGTTGATTATCAACTTTCAATTATTTTATGGTGAGAAAAATAATCATGCAGGTGATTAGAATTCATATATAATGAGATGATTTTATTTCCCTTTATTACTTTAAATATTTATTTTGAGAGAGAGAGTGTGTGCAAGTATGCACAAGCTGGGAGGGTGCAGAGAGAGAGAGGGAGAGAGAATGCTAAGCAAGCTCCATGCTGATAGGGCAGAGCCCAGTACAGGGCTCAGTCCCATGAACGATGAGATCATGACCTGAGCTGTAATTAACAGTAAGATGCTTAACTGACTGAGCCTCCTAGGCACCGCTTTCCTTTCTTTTTTTCTTAAGATTTTATTTTTAAGTAATCTCTATACCCAACATGGGCTTGAACCCACAACCCCAAGGTCACATGCTCCACTGACTGAACCAGCCAGGTCCCCCCATTTCCCCTTTTTGTATCTTCTACTATTGTGTGTTGCATGGCATTAACTGGTCTGGTATATATTTAAGATCAACCTGAATTTGCTTCTATAGGAATGTAATTGCTTAACTATGCTTAATATATGCATTTACCTTCCTTCAGGCACTTAAATGAAAAATAGCAGTTAGGTAATTGTTAATGAGCAAAGATGATCTTAGTTCTAATTCTTACCATTTTCTGTCTCTTAGCTTGCCCCCAAATCTTGTCATTCCTAGAAATTGCTCTGCCTCCAAAATTACTAATTCATATATCGCATTCATTAGCCACATTCTCCTCTTCCAAATACATGTGTTCAGGTACACTACTGCAACTGTTCTTTGATTTCATTAATACCTTCATTCTGTTGGTTCTTTTATTTTTACTTACAGATTTATTCAACTTAGATTTTACCATTCTTCCTGCTAGTCATGCTCTTGTAAATACCATCAGGTCCTTTGCCCTTCTCTTTCTGCCTAGCAAAACCATCTGCCTAGCAAAACCCCAGGCCCCCTGCTTTCTCTGGTACCACATGCAAACAATTGAGCATTACTAAAGAAATATCTCATAACAGGTTTATAGGGTCACTATAAAATCATGATAAACAACCTCAACTGAGTAGCCTCTAACTCATTTTCTCTAGTAAGTTCACTCTTTTGCACCCCATATTTTCTATTTAAGACTTTCTTTGCTCAGACCTCTGGATGCCATCTCCTCTTTCCTTATTGCAGCTTGCTTCATAATTCATAGAGAATATAAGGAGCTATCAAATGAAAATTTCCTCTTCTTACAGGTACCAGTTCTACAGGCTCTCCTGTATCTGCGTCCATCTTCTTCTGTCTTCCTCTCAAAGACTGACCCCCTCCATGTATGACCTAAATCCCATCATTTTATGCTTAGGTAACTAATTCTATTGGTTAGTGCTTCTTCTGCATTTTTAGTTTCTTCTTCTTCTTCCCACCTCCTCCTCTTAAACAGGATCTGTATTATCAGCATTCAAAAATATTCCTCTAGTCTCTCCCATCGTAAAATAATCTCTTCCAATTAGTATCCATCATAATTTATTCTCCTTTAGAGGCAAACTTCTAAAACATTTGACAAATTAAAAGAAATGTCTCCATATCTTTACTTCTCAGTCTCTTTTTAATTATTTATAAATAATTTTATAAGTTTTATTTTGATGAACAGAAAATTTTAACTTTAATATAGTCAGATGTGTCATTAGTTTCCTTTAAGGTTAGAGTTTTTTTGTGTCCTATTTAAGAAAACTTTGCCAGGGGCACCTGGGTGGCTGAGTCGGTTAAGTGTCCAACTTCGGCTCAGTTCATGATCTCACGGTTCGTGAGTTCGAGCCCCATGTCCAGCTCTGTGCTAACAGCTCAGAGCCTGTAGCGTGCTTCAGATTCTGTCTCTCTGTCTCTCTGCTTCTACCCTGCTCACGCTATCTCTGTCAAAAATAAATAAGCATTAAAAAAAAAAAAAGAAAGAAAAAGAAAACTTTGTGTAGCGACTCCTCCTGCCTGGCTCAGTTGGTAGAGCTTGCAACTCCAGACCTAGGGATTGTAAATTCAAGCCCCACATTGGGTGTAGAGATTACTTAAAAAAATAAAATCTTAAAAAAAAAAGGAAACTTTGTCTAGTCCAAAGTTATGAAAATTTTTTTTCTATTTTTATTTGATTTTTAGAGAGAGAGAATGCACAAGCTGGGGAGAGGGGCAGAAGGAGAGAGAGAGAGATCTTAAGCAGGCTCCATACTCAGCACAGAGCCCGATGGGCTATATCCCACGACCCTGGGTTCATGACCTGAGCCAAAATCAAGAGTTGGATGCTCAACTATTGAGCCACTCAGGCAGCCCTTGATTTTCTAATTTTAAATTAATATTGTGTTCTGGAATAATTTTAACTTAGTTCTGATGTATTATTCAGTTTGCTAATATTGTCCTTTGGATTTTTACATCTATGTTACTTATTGAGATAAGCTTGTGTTTTCCTTTGTCTTAATTTTTTTGGAATTTTGGTTTCTTAGTTATGGTTGCTTTTATGAGGGGAATCGAGACCTGTTCTTTTTCTATTCTCTAGGATAGTTTGTAGGAGATTGGTGTTCTTTTTTTCTTAAATGGTAGACTTAGTTGGTTTTTTTGTTTTGTTTTTTTAATTTTTTTTTTCAACGTTTATTTATTTTGGGGACAGAGAGAGACAGAGCATGAACGGGGGAGGGGCAGAGAGAGAGGGAGACACAGAATCGGAAACAGGCTCCAGGCTCTGAGCCATCAGTCCAGAGCCTGACGCGGGGCTCGAACTCACGGACCGCGAGATCGTGACCTGGCTGAAGTCGGACGCTTAACTGACTGCGCCACCCAGGCGCCCCAATGGTAGACTTAATTGTTAAAGCCACCAGACTTGGACTTCTTTTGTAGAAAGATTTTTAATTATGGATTCAATTTCTTTCTTTTTAAAAATAAGATTTTATTTATTTATTTTTAAGTACACTCTGCCACCAACATGGGGCTCGAACTTATGACCCCAAGATTAAGAGTCACATGTTCTACAGACTGAGCCAGCCAGGTGCCCCATGGATTCAATTTCTTTAATAAATAAAGTCAGAATTTCTATTCTATTTCTTCTTATAGACATTTTGATAGGCTATATTTTTTCTGACAGTTTATTTGCCATCAGTTTTCAAAGTTATTGGCAAAAGTTTTTTTTTTTAATCCTTTTGGATATTTATGTAATTTGTAATGCTATAACATTTTTCATTCCTGATATTGATAATTTATGTGTTCTCTTTTTTTCTACTCCAGGGTTCATAAAACTTATTAGTCTTTTTTTATTAGTCTTTTTGTAGACTGTTGATCTTCATTGTTGTACATTTACTTTTTCATTTATTCTTTATTATTTCCTTCCTTCTGCCTTTTTAGGTTTAATTTTCTGTTCTTCATCTTACTTTTTGAAATAAATGCTTAGAACATTGATATTTTAGCCTTTTTTCTAATCTATCTATTTAAAACTATAAATTTCTTTTGGTATGGCTTTAACTATGTACCACAAATTTTGGTATATAGTGTTTTATTTTTTAAAATAATATCTACACCCAATGTGGGGTTCAAATTCACAAACCTGAGAGATCAAGGGTCACAAGCTATACCGTCTGAGCCAGCCAAGTGCCCCAGTATATAGTGTTTTAATTACCATTAATTCAAACTATTTTCTATTTTCCACTATGATTACATTTTGAATCATGGGTCATTTGTAAGCAAATTATATAATTTTCAAACAAATGATTTTCTAGTTATCTCCTAAATATTGATTTTTAGCTTAAATTCACTATGGAATGAAAACATATTCTGTGTGATTTCCAACTGCTGGAGCCTTAGTGAGGTAAGGAGAATATCCATGTAGAGAGACAATTTGATGCCAGGGTATCTGCATAGGCGAGTATCCATGTAGAGAGGTGACTCCAGTAGAGTAAGGAGAGCATCTGTGTAGAAGCATCTGGCATAGGGGGAAATGTATTTGTTTAAGGTCATAGAAGCAGTATCTCTGTTTCGTTGTGGGATGTCAGAGCCCAAACAGGATGAGGAAGGTGTCCACACAGAGGACATCTTGGCACAGATTGTGAAAACTTGAATTAGATGAAGAAGATGTTCATACAAGAGGTCATTCTGGCATTGATTATCAGAGCATCAGAGCCTGAGTAGGGTAAGGAGTGTCCAATGGTGGCGCTGGTCTGGTGGGGGGTATCAGAGCCTGAGTGTGGTGAGGAGGGAATCCATGTGGGAAGTTGGTAGTATTATCACATAGGTATTAGTAGCTAAACTAGGATGAGGAGAGTATTTATAGAGGGTGGAGGCAGCATTGGTCGAGCAGGGTGAGGAGAACACTGATGCAGAGTGGGGTGGGATGATGGTAATGGGGAATTCATTACATATAGGAGGATTGTTCAAATAGGTATATATAATATTAAGGATAGCAGGAGCCAAGTTTTTTAATTGTTGGAATAGGAAGTAAAAGATATGGAAAGAAAGAAACCTAGCATGGACTTTGTAGTCTTAAATTGGAATTAGAGATATAAATGTGAGCACATAATTTTCTTTCTTCTTTTTTTATTTTTTAAGTAGGCCCTGTGCCCAAAAGGGGGCTTGAACTTAAGACCCCGAGATCAAGAGTTGCATGCTCCACTGACTAAGCCAGCCAGTTGCCCCAAGCACATAGTTGTTTTTTAAATTTTTTTTAACATTTATTTATTATTTGAGAGACAGAGAGAGACAGAGCATGAGTGGGGGAGGGGCAGAGAGAGAGAAGGAGACACAGAATCTGAAGCAGGCTGCAGGCTCTGAGCAAGCTGTCAGCACAGAGCGTGATGCAAGGCTCAAATCCACAAACTGTGAGATCATGACCTGAGCTGAAGTCGGACATTCAACCGACTGAGCCACCCAGGTGCCCCCAAACACATAGTTTTTATATCTAAAGAGGTATATACAGAAAGAGAGATGGAAATGTGTGTATATATACATGTGTGTTTGTGTGCACACACCTATATAACATATTTTCATTCATGTATTCTTTTTTTTTAATTTTTTAAAAAAATGTTTATTCATATTTGAGAGGCAGAGTGCAAGCTGTAGGTGGGGGCAGAGAAAGAAGGAAACACAGAATCCAAAGCAGGCTCCAGGCTGTGAGCTATCAGCACAGAACCTGATATGGGGCTCAAACTCAGGAACCACGAGATCATGACCTGAGCCTGAAGTCAGACATTCAACTGACTGAGCCACCCAGGTGCCCTGTCATTCATGTATTCTTTGGCTCTGTCTACTGAGAAGGCCTGGTGGTAGTTCTGTCCAATATCAATGAGCATAACTATTGGCAAAATATGAGTGTCTAAATACTATTATCCACTAAAAGGAACTGTACTTCTTTGGAAGTGTTGCTGATTCCAAGCTGAGGTGAGGGTATATAAGATGATCCAGTAATATCTTGTGCCTAAAAGTAAGAAAGTGCTCAAAGAATAATGGAAACATGTCTAAAAGACAGAAACAGCCATTTTGAAAAAAAAGATCAGGCAGATTCTTGTAAAATTAATCATACACCCCCCCCCCCACACACACACCTAACCAATACTCAGCTTTTATATCTTCAAATATTGCCTCTTCCTCAGTGTTTCCTCTCTCCTTCTGCAAGTCTGATTAAATGTTAGACCTGCTCCACTGGGTGTTACATGTAAGTGATGAATCACTGGGTTCTACTCCTGAAGCCAAGACTATGCTGTATGTTAACTAACTTGAGATTTAAAAAAAGAATAAAATCCAGATACCTTTCCACACAAAAAGAGAATAAAATGATTAATATAGTCTTAAAAAATATAAATGTTAGACCTGCTTTTTATATCATCCATGTCTTTTAACTCTCTTACATTTTTCATCTGTTGCTTCTTTGTGTCACATTATGGAGCATGTTCTTTCAGATTTATATTCCAATATACTAGTATTTATTTCAACTGGATTTATTCTACTCTTAGATTGATCCATTGAGTTTATATTTTTGATTTCTAGGAGTTTAGTTTGATTCTTTTTCTGATCTGCGTGTTCTGAAATTTTTAGATCTTTAATTTTTAATTTATTTTTAATTATTATTTAAATTTTTAAAATTCCAATATAGTTAACAGGTAGTATTGTATTAGTTTCATGTGTATAATAGAGTGATTCAACAATTCATTATTGTTAAATATACTGTTATATGTTAAATACACTGTTAATTCTCTTCACCCATCCCCCCACTCACCCTCTGGTAACCATCACTTTGTTCTTTATAGTTAAGAGTCTGTTTCTTGGTTTGTGTCATTTTTGTTGTTGTTGTTGTTTGTTTGTTTTGTTAGATCTTTCATTTTTTAAAACATAATAAACATAACTCTTTTATAGCCTGAACCTAGTAATTCATATATTGGACCTTGTAGTTCTGCTCTTTTTTGTTTCCACTGATTGTCACTCATGGTGACTTTTTTCTTTGTGTGCTTTATAATTTTGACTGTGAGATCTAATTTTCCTTGAAACTTTATGTGTGAAATTATTTGAGGCCTAGGATAAGAAGTGGATTTATCCAGACAGGATTTAGAGTTTGCTTCTTTTGGGTGCTCTAGTGACATTTCCAGTGTAGGACAACTTTCAACTAAATTCTTAGCCCAGGGATGCCTGGGTGGCTGAGTCAGTTCAGTGTCTGACTCTTGATTTTGGCTTATGTTATAATCTTGCAGTGAGATCAAACCCCCACATGCGACATGGCTGCCTGTCCCTTACATGTGCATGTGCATGCATGTTCTCTTTCTCTCTCTCAAAATAAATAAATAAACATGGAAAAAACTAAACAAAAACAAAAACAAAATACGTATATAAAGAAGCTATACAACTCAACACACACAAAAAACAAATACTGCAGTTACAAAATGGGCAAAAGACATGAACAGACATTTCTCCAAAGAAGACATCCAGATGGCCAAAAGACACCTGAAAAGATGCTCAACATCACTCATCATCAAGGAAATGCATATCAAAACCACAATGAGATACCACCTCACACCTGTCAGAATGGCTAAAATCAAAACCACAAGAAATAAGTGTTGGCAAGCATGTAGAGAAAAAAGAACCCTCATGCATTGTTGGTGGGAAGGCAAAATTGGTCAGCCACTGTAGAAAACAGTATGAAGGTTCCTCAAAAATTAAAAATAGAATTACCGGGTGCACCTGGGTGGCTCAGTCGGTTAAGCACCCGACTTTGGCTCAGGTCATGATCTCGCGATCCGTGAGCTTGAGCCCTGCATGGGGCTCTGTGCTGACAGCTCAGAGCCTGGTGCCTGCTTTGGATTCTGTGTCTTCCTTTCCATCTGCTCCTCCCCTGCTCATGCTGTGTCTGTCTTTCTCAAAAATATATTAAAAAAATTAAAAATATACATATATATATTTTTAAAAGCAGAAAGTGGGGCATCTGTGTGGCTTAGTCGGTTAAGCAGCCAACTTCAGCTCAATGATTTCATGGTTCATGGGTTCAAGTGCCATGTTGGGCTCTGTGCTGACAGCTCAGAGCCTGGAGCCTGCTTCGGATTCTGTGTCCCCCTCATGCTCTGTCTCTCTCTCTCTCTCTCTGTCAAAAATAAATAAACTTAAAAAAAAATAATAAAAATAGAATTACCATATGATTCAGTAATTCCACTACTATTTACCCAAAGAATATAAAAACACTAATTCAAAAAGATATATGCACCCTAAATATATTTCTAATACATGTCATGTTAAATTTAGGAAAAAAATCCACTTGTGGATTCATAATCTCAGTGTGGCTCATACAAAGGATTGCAACCTGTATTCATATCATCTGTAAAGTTTGAAAAGGTTTAGGCTAAGAATTAAAAAAAATTTTTTTAACATTTATTTATTTTTGAGACACAGAACAGAGCACAAGTGGGGGAGGGGCAGAGAGAGAGAGGGAGACACAGAATCCCAAGCAGGCTGCAGGCTCTGAGCTGTCAGCTGTCAAACCCGAGGCCGGGCTTGAACTCACAAACTATAAGATCATGACTTGAGCCAAAGTTGGATGCTTAACTGACTGAGCCACCTAGGCACACCTAGGCTAAGAATTTTTTTTAATGTTTATTTATTTATTTTGAGAGAGAGAGGGGCACGTGAGTGGAGAAGGGGCAGAGAATCCCAAGCAGGTTCCACACTGTCTCAGAGCATAGGCCACTCAGGGCTTGATCCCTCAGACTGTGAGATCATGACCTGAGCTGAAATCTAGAGCCGGACACCTAACCGACTGAGCCATCCAGGCACCCCAGTATATTTTGAGTACTAACCTCTTATTGGATATATCATTTGCAAGTACATTTTCTCATTCGGTGGGTTGTCTTTTGGTTTTGTTGATTGTTTCCTTTGTTGTGCAGAGGCTTTTTATTTTGATGTAGTCCCAGTAGTTTATTTTTGTTGCTTTTGTTTCCTTTGCCTCAGGAGACATATCTAGAAAAATGTTGCTGCTGTCGATGGCAGAGAAATTACCGCCTGTACTCTTCATTCAGGATTTTTCAAATGCCCAATTTTAAATCATGTGATCTTTTGGCAAGTTGCTTATACTTTCTGTTCTTTAGTTTCCTCAGCTATAGTAGTATTTATCTCATAGAATTGTTTTGAAGATTATTGAATCGTTAAATGGGAAGCACTAAAAATAGTGTCAACTGTTAGTTGAAAATTTAGTGGAACATTGTATAAGTTTAATGAATGCTAGTTGGCTCCCCCGCACCCCCCCCCCCCATGGAAGGAAAGGGCAAACTGAACTTAAGAAACAAAGCAAAACTTATTTTATTTTTGGGACAGAGAGAGACAGAGCATGAACGGGGGAGGGGCAGAGAGAGAGGGAGACACAGAATCGGAAACAGGCTCCAGGCTCTGAGCCATCAGCCCAGAGCCTGACACGGGGCTCGAACTCACGGACCGCGAGATCGTGACCTGGCTGAAGTCGGACGCTTAACCGACTGCGCCACCCAGGGGCCAAGCAAAACTTATTTTAAAGAGCTAAGAGGTAGGGGCACCTGGGTGGATCAGTTGGTTAGAATGGGTCCAACTCTTGATCTCAGCTCGGGTCTTAATCTCAGGGTCATGAGTTCAGGCCCCACATTGGGCCCTGCACTGGGCATGAAGCCTACTTCAATTTAAAAATTTAAAGGGGCGCCTGGGTGGCGCAGTCGGTTAAGCGGCCGACTTCAGCCAGGTCACGATCTCGCGGTCCGGGAGTTCGAGCCCCGCGTCGGGCTCTGGGCTGATGGCTCAGAGCCTGGAGCCTGTTTCCGATTCTGTGTCTCCCTCTCTCTCTGCCCCTCCCCCGTTCATGCTCTGTCTCTCTCTGTCCCAAAAATAAAATAAATAAACGTTGAAAAAAAAAATTTTTTTTTTAAATTTAAAAAGTAGGGGCACCTGGGTGGCTCAGTTGGTTAAGCATCCAGCTTCAGCTCGGGCCACGTTCTTGCGGTTCGTGAGTTCAAGCCCCATGTCGGGCTCTGTGCTGACAGCTCGGAGCCTGGAGCTTGCTTCGGATTCTTATGTCTCCCTCTCCCTCTGCCCCTCCCCTACTGGCTTGCTCCCTCTCTCTAAAATAAATAAACATTAAAAAAAATAAAAATTTAAAATTTAAAAAATATAAAAAGTAAAAAGTAAAGAGATAAGAGGTATCTCTTAGAGGAGACTTTCTTAGCTATCTTTGGTATTTCTGTTGTATCCAGTGCATAAATCTTACACTTTGTCTGTTTAACTAGTATATCCTCCGCAAAAGACTAACATTCTCAAGAGGAGAAATTCTGTCCTATTCATTCACTCACTCATTCATTCAGTCAACTAATATTTCAGTACCATTTTAGACACTAGAAAGATAAAGTCCCTGCTTTCACTGAGTTTGCATTCTAAAGGAGGAAGTCAGGAAACAAACCCAAACAAATAGGGTGATTACATATTTTGATAAAGCTATGCTAGGGGCGCCTGGGTGGCTCAGTTGGTTAAGCGTCTGACTCTTGATTTTGGCTCAAGTCATGATCTTGGGGTTCGTTGGACTGAGCCCCACGTCGGGCTCTGTGCTGACAGCGCAGAACCTGCTTGAGATACTTACTTTCTCTCTCCTCTCTCTGCCCCTCCCCAACTTGTACTCTCTTCCTCTCTCAAGAATAAACATTTAAAAAAAGAAAAAGTTATGCTGGAGTGGAGGTTAGGTTGATGGGGTGGCAGGTACAATTAGATCTTCAGTAACGTTTCTTCTTATATAGAAGTATAGAGAATAAGAAAGAATGAGTTAATGGTTGATAAAGAGTAAAATCCCACACAATTACCACCATAGGAAACTCTCTAAATGAAATAATGTAACCATTATAAGCTAAGCATATCCATCGTACTAATACTGTATCTCTGTACATTAAGTACTACATATTAATTATGCCATTTAATTCTCACAATAGCCCCAAAAGACCCAATTTACAGATGAATTAAAGGCCCAGGAGTTTATGTGACTTGTTCAAGGTCACAGGTAGTTAAGCATCAGAACACAGATTTTAATCCAGATTCAAAGCTAATGCATTTATTTTTACCTTTTTTTATTGAAATATAATTAACATACAATGTTATATTAGCTTCAGGTGTATAACATATTGACTTAACAGTTCTATACATTATTCAGTGCTCACCACAGATTGTATGGTCACCGTCTGTCACCATACAGCGTTATTATGGTGTTATTGGCTGTATTCCCTATGCTGTACTCTTCATCTTTGTGACCTTTTTTTTTTATAACTGGAAGCCAGTGCTTTTAATTATGATATAAGAGCTGGTAAATTCTAGACAAGCACCTAATTTGGGAGAAAGTTAGTGGTATGCCTGTGAGAAAGACCTTTTGGATTTGGGACGGAATTAAGTCTGTTGAAGATTAAGCCTGTAAAGCAGATTCAAAGTGTAAAAATACCAGCCAGTAGGAAGAACATTACCAGCCTTGCTAGGAGTAATTTCTCCCTCCCCCAATCTCTTATAAATTAGGACTATACTGTTCTACCATTTGTTCTATATAATTGGGCAAAACCCTTAACTTCTTTCAACAAAAATTTATCAGGCAAATTGAGAGGATAATGCTTGCCAAACCTGATCAAGTAAAATACTGTATAAGAAAGAATTGTAAATTGGAATGATGTTTTAATTATTAAATAACTATTATTTAATAAATTTCATTATTTAATTATTTAATGACCACTTGAGGGTGGTCACTGGGTTATATATCTTTCTATGCTCCACAGCACAAAAAGGGTTATCATCTTGTGGTGTATGTTTGCAGGTACTTAGTAAATATTAGTTGAATAAATGAATGATGATTCATCAAGCTTTTTAGCTAATGTAATAACCTGCGGCAAGAACATGTAAACTGGCACAGCTTTGTTAGTAATTCCAGTTATCTGCTACTTTTGAGTTCACCTGTATCTTGGATCTCAATCATAATAAAATAATTTTTTGTTTCTGAGAACCCATTTTATTTCATTTTTAGCAATCTTGCCTGATGCTTAAACAGTTTGGCAGAGAGTGGGAATATGATCTGGTTGGAAGCATGTGGCTTGCTGAAACAAGAATACTTTGAGTTTGTGATGCTTAGCTGTAGGTATAGATGAGATGTTATGCCAGATGCTATACAATATTTGTTAGAAACAGGTAGATTTTAATATGACCATCAGAATTAAAACTAGCTTTTACTCTTTAGTCTTCCAAGTTAAAATCTAAAGTTAAAGAATATAATTTGATTTGGCACCATCATTGACTGAATAACATATGCTACCAAATCTGAGAAATTAGTTTTAGATATAGAGCCCTTCATATTTAAAAAATCACGATTTTAAAGTTGTTTGTTTGAGAGTGTCCTCTCCATAATGTACATATTGAAAAAGAAGCTGTAGGGTTGCCTGGGTGGCTCAGTCAGTTAAGCATCCAACTTCAGCTCAGGTTCTGATCTCGTGGTTCATGAGTTCAAGCCCCACATTGGCCTCTGTGCTGACAGCTCAGAGCCTAGAGCCTGTTTTAGATTCTGTGTCTCCTTCTCTCTCTGCCCCTCCCCCACTCACACTCTGTCTCTTTCTCAAAAATAAATGGACATTAAAAAATTTTTTTTAAAAAAAGAACCTTCAGTTTCCTGCTTTGGCTCTGATCACATTAACTTAAATAATTTTTATATTTCTTCCCTCTACTTTCACTGAAACACAGTAATTAGAGGATAACCTTTAACCACCTTCCTGTGTACTGGAGAATAGTATAGGCCTTACTACGAATGGAGTGGGCCTTAGAACCAAATGAAATAAGTAATAATCTACACATGATTTCAAGGGGTGGTTTGAAGGCTGTTCTGTTGTATTTTTAAGTACTTCTACTAGTTGATAATGCTATCTAAAATTATAACACCAGAGGTTTATTCCTTTGGTTTAAGATTTTATTCTTGTTAGGATACAGATCCTTGAAGGATTTAAAAAATATGTTTTTATTATGAGTCATCCATTCATTTAACAAATACTTACTGAGTGCCTACTGTATACCAGGTGCTGTTCTAGGTGCTGGAGATAAAGCAGTGAACAAAACTGGCTGTATCTCTGTGGAGGACAAGAGGGGGATACATAATACATTCACAAATAAGTTATAAGAAAGACGATGAGAAGCTGTTTTTAGACAGAGCTCTTTAATAATGTTACATTTGGTAGAGCTTTGAAGGAAGTGAGGGTATGAGCCATCTGAATATATGAAGAAAGATTATTCCAGGCAGAGGAAATGATGAAAAGAACAAAGAGGCTGATATGACAGCATGATTGGTATGTTTGAAGACTAACAAGGAGACCAGTATGACTGGATGGACTGAAGAAAAGTAGAATTGTAGCAGATGGTAATGAATAAGCAGTGAGGTAATGTAAGGTAATGTCTCGCGGTTTGTGAGTTCGAGCCCCGCGTCGGGCTCTGTGCTGACAGCTCAGAGCCTGGAGCCTGCTTCAGATTCTGTGTTTCCCCATCTCTCAGCCCCTCCCCTGCTCATGCTCTGTCTCTCTCTGTCTCTCAATAATAAATGTTAAAAAAAAAAATTAAAAGTGGCTAAGTCGGTTGAGCATCTGACTCTTAATTTCAGCTCAGTCATGATCCCAGGGTCCTGGGATGAAGCCCACTGTGGGGCTCCATGTGGAGTGTGGAACCTGGTTGGGGTTTTTTCCTCTCTCTCCACCCCTCTCCCCAACTCTCACTCTCACTCTATCTCAAAACAAACAAACAAACAAACAAACAAACAAACAAACCAAAAATAGTAGCTCTTTGCCGTCAGATTCACTCAGCTTGATGCCACTACTATAGGTTTAACTTCGGCAGCACAGAGCCAAGTTTATGGTGACTTCAAATGAGAATCTAAGAGCTAGAAAGTAAAATTATTTTGAACCCTGCTTTAATGTCTACTGCCAATTATTTCTTTTCATTATGAGAATAATACGTGCTTTGTACTGTTCTGCTACTGCTGCTGCTGCAAAAAACGTTTTACCACTCATCTTTTTTTTTTTTTAACGTTTTTTCAGTTTTCACTTACTGATCCTACCAGATCATTTCAAAGTCAAATTGTAATTTTCTGTTCCCTATGGAGTAGCATTGAAAGAAAATTGTAGCTAATTACTCTATCCTTAGTCTGATTTTTATTATTACCACTATGAGTAAAGACATTTTCCTAGATATTTTTCATATAATTCCTGGAAATAGTTTCTCAGATCTTTCTCAGTATCAAAAGCCAGGCTGAGATTCTCATTTTGTCCCTGGTTGCTGTATTTTGTTACTTACCCTTTCAAGCATTCCTATTTCTTTTCTTTCTTTTTTTCTTCTTCCCTAGTTTATTTTCTGAATTTAACAGTGGGGAATCCATTTGACTATGCTCACAGCAGGTAATAAGTACTGTGGATTGGTTTCTTTGGATGGTTAAAAGAATGAGAGGGTAATTAAGCTTTTCTGGAGCTGCCAACTGTATTGGGTTTTGGTGCGTTTTTAAGGCTTATTTAAAAATAGTTTCTTCAGAAATCAAACTATTTAATCAGTAGAATTCCTAAGGGCACATTCCTTTATCAGATAGAGACTACTTAGATGACTGGGATTTGTGTCAAGTAGAAGAAAACCCTCTTTTATATGAAGCTAGAATTAATATTCTATTATCTCATTATGATTTATGGTGTTTTATTTATAATCTTTAATGGAGTGCTTTTTTATCCCCTAAATAATACATACTTTTAAAAAATGCAGGCTTCTAAAAAACTGAAGAAACATTTATTTAGATACTTTTAAATATTCAGATTCAGCCATGATCTTCTTGAGCCCCAAATCTAAATCTAGATAAAATACAGAAAAGACACTGTTTTTATGAGTTACAGTTATGAGGTCTAAAATTTTATCTGAGTAAACTGGGATGTTGTTATCTTTAAGACCCAAACATTCTAATTGAACCATAAGGAGAACACAGTTGTCATCACTTCTGGTCAACATAGTACTGGACATTCTAATCAGAACAGTTAGCTAAGAAAAGGAAATAAAAGGAATCCAAATTGGAATGAAGAAGTAAAATGATCTGTTTGCAGATGAAATGAGTTTATATTTAGAAAACCTAAAGATTCCCCCCCCAAAAACTGTTAGAACTAATAAATGAATTCTGCAGAGTAGCAGGATACAAAGTCAACACACAAAAATCAGTTGCATTTCTATACAAAAACGTGAACAATCTGAAAGGGAAATTACAAAAACAATTCTATTTACAATAATATCAAAAAGAATAAAATACTTAGGAATTATTTAATCAAAGAGGTTAAAGACTTGCATAATGAACTATAAAACATTGTTGTGGGGCCTGGGTGACTCATTCTGTTAAGTGTCCAACTCTTGATTTTGGCTGAGGTTTGACTCGGGCTCCACTCTGGGTGTGGAGTCTGCTTAAGACTCTCTACCTCCCTCTCCCTCTGTCTCTCCCCAACTTGTGTGTGTATGCACGCTGTCAAAAAATAAAAAATAAAAAAGACATTGTTGGAAAAAAGAAGACCTATAAATGAGAAAACATCCCATGTTCGTGGATTGGAGTATATAATATTGTTAAGATGTCAATACTACCTAAAGTGAAATACATATTCAGTGCAATCCCTATCAAAACCCCAATGATGGTTTTTGCAGAAGTAGAAAAATCTATCATAAAATTTATATCGAATCTCAAGGGACCCCAAAAAGCCAAAAACAATCTTGAAAAAGAAGAAGAAAATTAGAGGACTCACACTGCTGATTTAAAACTTTACTATAATGGCACAGTAATCAAAACAATATGACTGGCATAAAGACAGACCAGTGGAATAGGGTAGAGAGCTCGGAATAGAATAGAGAGTGGATGTGAGGTGGGTGGTATCTGAGTGTGGTTTTAATTTGTATTTCCCTGATGAGGAGTGACGTTGAACATCTTTTCTTGTGCCTGTTGGCCATCTGGATGTCTTCTTTAGAGAAGTGTCTATTCATGTTTTCTGCCCATTTCTTCACTGGATTATTTGTTTTTTGGGTGTGGAGTTTGGTGAGTTCTTTATAGATTTTGGATACTAGCCCTTTGTCCGATATGTCATTTGCAAATATCTTTTCCCATTCTGTCGGTTGCCTTTTAGTTTTGTTGATTGTTTCCTTTGCAGTGCAGAAGCTTTTTATCTTCATGAGGTCCCAGTAGTTCATTTTTGCTTTTAATTCCCTTGCCTTTGGAGATGTGTCAAGTAAGAAATTGCTGCAGCTGAGGTCAGAGAGGTCTTTTCCTGCTTTCTCCTCTAGGGTTTTGATGGTTTCCTGTCTCATATTCAAGTCCTTTATCCATTTTGAGTTTATTTTTGTGAATGGTGTGAGAAAGTGGTCTAGTTTCAATCTTCTGCATGTTGCTGTCCAGTTCTCCCAGCACCATTTGTTAGAGACTGTCTTTTTTCCATTGGATATTCTTTCCTGCTTTGTCAAAGATTAGTTGGCCATACTTTTGTGGGTCCAATTCTGGAGTCTCTATTCCATTGGTCTCTGTGTCTGTTTTTGTGCCAATACCATGCTGTCTTGATGATTACAGCTTTGTAGTAGAGGCTAAAGTCTGGGATTGAATGCTTCCCACTTTGGTCTTCTTCTTCAATATTACTTTGGCTTATTCGGGGTCTCATGCCAGTCAGAGTGGCTAAAATGAACAAATGAGGACACTATAGATGCTGGTGAGGATGTGGAGAATCAGGAACCCTCTTGCACTGTTGGTGGGAATGCAAACTGGTGCAGCCGCTCTGGAAAGCAGTGTGGCGGTTCCTCAAAAAATTAAAAATAGATCTACCCTATGACCCAGCAATAGCACTGCTAGGAATTTACCCAAGGGATACAGGAGTGCTGATGCATAGGGGCACTTGTACCCCAATGTTTATAGCAGCACTTTCAACAATAGCCAAATTATGGAAAGAGCCATGTCCATCAACTGATGAATGGATAAAGAAATTGTGGTTTATATGCACAATGGAATACTAGTTGGCAATGAGAAAGAATGAAATACGGCCTTTTGTAGCAACGTGGATGGAACTGGACAGATACCATATGTTTTCACTCTTATGTGGATCCTGAGAAACTTAACAGAAGACCATGGGGGAAGGGAAGGAAAAAAAAAAAAGAGAGAGAGAGGGAGCCAAAACATAAGAGACTCTTAAAAACTGAGAACAAACTGAGGGTTGATGGGGGGTGGGAGGGAGGGGAGGGTGGGTGATGGGTATTGAGGAGGCCACCTGTTGGGATTAGCACACGGTGTTGTATGGAAACCAATTTGACAATAAATTTCATATTAAAAAAAAAAAAGAATAGAGAGTGGAATAGAATAGAGAGTGAGATGCTTGCCTGTATGGTCAGATTATTTTTGACAAAGTGCCAAGATTTCAATAGGCAATGGACAATCTTGTCAACAGATGGTGCTGGGAAAACTGGATATCTACCTACAAAGGAATAACATTGGACCCACACCTAATAGCATATATAAAAATTTACTCAAAGTGGATCAAAGACCTAGAGGTAAGACCTACAACAGTAAAACTCCTAAAAAAAAACCCTAGGACAAAAGCTTCATGATGTTGGATTTTATAGTGATTTCTTGGGTATGACCCAAACAACACAGGCAACATAAGAAAACAGTAGACAGGGGTGCGTGTGTGGCTCCATTGGTTAAGCCTATGACTTCAACTTAGGTCATGATCTTGCAGTTCATGGGATCAAGCCCAGCATCAGGCTCTGTGCTGACAGCTCAGAGCCTGGAGCTTGCTTCAGATTCTGTGTCTCCCTCTCTCTCTGCCCCTCCCCAACATGTCCTGTCTCTTTCTTTCTCAAAAATTAAAATAATAAAAACTGAAAAAATAAAACAGTAGACGAATTTGACTTAATGATAATAAAAAACTTTGCACATAGATACATTATCAACAGAGTAAAAAGGCAACCCATAGAATGGAAGAAAATATTTGTAAATCATATATCTGATAACATATTAATATCTAGGATATATTGAGAACACTTAAAACTCAACAAAAAACATCCAATTCAAAAATGGGCAAAGAATTTGAATAAACATTTCTTCAGAGAAGATATACAAATGGCCAATAAGCACATGAAAAGATGCTCAACATCATTAATAATCAGGTAAATATAAATCAAGACTACGATGAGATATCACCTCGCACTCATAAGAATGGCTACTGTCAAAAGAAAACAGAAAATAACAAGATTGGTGGAGGCTATAGAGAAATTGGAACCCTGTGCACTGTTCATGGGAATGCAATATGGTACAACTGTTGTAGAAAACAGTGTAGAATTTCCTCAAAGAATTAAAAATAGAATTACCATATGAACCAGCAATTCCACCTCTGGGTATATACTCACAAGAATTAAAAGCAAGATCTCAAAGAGATATTTGTGCACCTTATGGCAGCATTTTTCATGTGGAAGTAACCCAAGTGTCCATCGACAAATGAATGGATAAACAAATGTGGTATATTGTTCAATCTTAAAAAGGAATGAAATTCTAATCCATTCTATAACATGGATGAACCTTGAGGACATTATGAAATAAGCTAGTCTCAAAAAGACAAATACTACATGATTTCACTTAGAGGTACTTAGAGCAGTTAAAATCATAGAGACAGAAAGTAGAATGGTGGTTGGCAAGGGCTAGGAGAGAGGGAAATGGGGAATTATTATTTAATGAATATGGAGTTTCAGTTTTACAAGGTGTGAAGAATTCTGGAGATGGATGGTGGTAATGTATTTAACACCACTGAATTGTTTACTTAAAATGATACAGATGGTAAAATTTATGTTTGTGTTTTTACTGTAATAAAAAATAATTTTTTTAAGGGACAGTGGGAGTAGAGAAAGTTAAGACAGCAAGTAGATTGCTCTTTTAAGTTTGGTTGTAGTGAACAGCAGAGAAATGTGATTTTGGCTGGGGGAGTGAGATGTTGGTCAAGAAACATATTTTAGGGGTGCCTTGGTGGCTCAGTCAGGTGTCTGACTTTTGATTTTGTCTCAGGTCATGATCTCACAGTTCATGGGATTGAGGCCCATGTTGGGCTCTGCATTGAGGATGGATCCTGCTTCGGATTCTCTCTCCCTCTCTCTCTGCCTGCCCCTGCCCCCTGCCTCTACTCACGCACGCACACTCTCAAAATAAGCATTTTTTTTTTTTAAAGAAGCTTATATTTTAACATTGGAGATACTTTGCACTGTTGGAAATGACTTATAGAGTAGAAATGTTGATACTGGAGAGAGAAGATAATTTCAGGAGTAATATCCTTGGTTGTTGATAGGGGATGGAATCTAATTAGGTAAATGGAAGAGATGGGCTTAGGAGCATGGACAGTTTTACCATTGTAATGGAAGAGTTTATGGTTATGGGTGCACATAGTTTGGTAGATTTGTTGGTGGGAGCTTATATGAGTTCTAATCATTTATGTTTTCTCAAAAATGAGGAGAGGGAAGGAGGAGAATGAAATGATTAAGACAAAATATAGTAAGTTATTAGACAACACTAACTTAAAGTTAGTGATCATGAATTAAAGGCAGACAAGGTGGTATGTTTGAATTTTATTTTGGTCACATTCAGCTGTTTGGGTGGTGGCTGCAATAAGGAGAGAGTTGGAGTTAAACAGGATTTTACAAAGTGAGTTTGGCAGAAGAGTAAGAGATTTGAGAGTTTGATTTTAATGAGGGACCAAGGGAAGAGAGTAGTAGAGATTGCAGGGAACATGGATTAAAGGCCCTGGTGGAGTTAAAATTGTTGAAGTGTCCCGGCCCGAGCCCCAGCGCCCACGAAACCGCCCCTACTTCCAGTGGTGGCGGCAGCAGCCGCCCGGACCCAGGCAGCCCACAGCCCCGGAGACCTCAGCCCCTATCAACAGTGGGGAGCCCCCCACCACCATACTGGAGTGACCCCAACTCGAAGGACACATAGAGCTACCATCTGGTTATCTGCCAGTTTTTCCAACTGCCCTGTACCCCACCCAGCACCCCCTCCTCCCTTCCCAAAATTCCTGACATCAAAACAGCGGCTTTCCCCTTTTCCTTGAGACTCAGGAGGGCCAAAACAACCGCCTTTTGCTTTCTCTCTCTCCCACCGTGGGTGGAGGGAAGGGACCCAGCCTTCTTGTTCAGAGGCCCCAGTGCCCTCCCCTGAATCAATTCACTGAGTGAATTCACTCCCCTGAGTGATTTGGAAAGATAGGAACTGGTAATTATAGAGGTTATTTAGTTGTTAGTAAAGACAAGGCCTATGGGATGGTAATGGGACTGAGTTGAAGTTGAGGACATGATCATTGGAGGTGAGGAAGTCAAGAAACTGAGATGTCTGAGTGTTGGAAGGATCATCTGTATAGATATTGAAATCACTGAAAATGTGTAAGAATTGTGGAAAGAGACAGCAAAGATATGTGCTAAAATATTCAAATAATGAGGTCATATGATAATGGAGGTCTGAAAACTCTAATGGTAGTGTATAATCAATAAAATAGCCTGATAACATAAATTTTAAAGGTTTTTAGGGTGAAGGTAGGTGGCAATGAGGAACAAGGAAGACACTTAACCTACTTTATATGAGAGATGAAAGAGAAGACTGGCACTGCCTGAGAGGGCTCCAAGGAAAACAGTATATTCAGGGGAGTCAAGTATGGATTAGTGTAAGAAGGCGAAAGGAATAGAATGCTCAGAGAAGAGGCTGGAGGTAGATTTGCTGATGACAGACCTTGAGTTCCAGAGAGCACAGTAAAGGGTTAGGGAGATTGGAGAGGAGTTTTAGGAGTCTGGTTCATTTTAAGGAACATACAGAGTTTAATGGAAATGAGAGACAGTGATATAAAGGATTATCTGGGAGATGTTGGCTTCTTGTGGTGACTGAGCTATAGGGCGTGATTGGATAGATTCTTAAAGCAGATGATTCTCAATCCTAGCCACATGGTTAGGTAGGATTTCTAAATAGTTCATATAATGAAAGTTGTTAGGCTTCCTGGTTGTGCCATTGATTTATTTACTGTATTTATAAGAGTAATACTGTGTTATGATTAAACAAATACAGAAAATGAAAAGTCCCCTAACTTTTCATTCCTACTACCCCAAAGTAACTGTCCACTTATTTACAACTGTGTGTGTCAACATCTAAATCCCTTTTTAAAATACTAATGTAATTTTCTTCTTTCTCTTAATAATATATCTTTGGACATCTCTCTGTAGCAGAATATATAGATTTAATCTTTTTAATGGCTGCATTGTGTTTTATTGTATTTAACCAGTGACCTATTGGTGCAACATTTGGATTATTTTTAGGTGTTCACCACAGTGAATATCATTAAATATATTTTTTGGAGTACATTTATACCTGTATTAGTATGATAAATTTCTTTAAAAATTTTTTTAGTGTTTTTTTTTTTGAGAGAGAGAGAGACAGAGTGTGAGTGGGGGAAAGGGAAAGAGAGACACAGAATCTGAAGCAAGCTCCAGGTTCCAAGCTGGCAGTGCAGAGCCCAACACAGGGCTAGAACTCACAAACTGCAAGATATGACCTGAGCCGAAGTTGGGCGCTTAACCTACTGAGCCACCCAGGCACCCCAGTATGATAAATTTCTAATGCTAAGTTGAAATTTATGTGTATTTTATAAATATTATATATTTAAAAAATAGATGTACCCAAATTGCTGTTCAAAAAATTTTTGTCACTTTATATTCTCATCAACAATATATGGAGTAGCAATTTCTCTATACTCTTCCTCCCTCCCCCCAACCAGGTATTGTATAGTAATGTTATTTAAACGTTTTGCGTTAATCTAAATTCAAAGTATTGTAACTGACTTACTGGTTGTCTCTAGTAAACAGAACTAAAAGAGGAAGGAAGAATATTGCTGCTCTATATTATAAGTCCTTTTGGGGCACTTGAATGGTGCAGTTGGTTAAGCATCCAACTTTGGCCCAGGTCAACTCAACTTTTGGTTCATGAGTTTGAGCCCTGCATCGAGCTCTCTATCAGCGTAGAGCCTGCTTTAGTTCCTCTGTCCCCCTCTCTCTCTGCCCCTCCCCTGCTCACTCTCTCTCTTTCCCAAAAACACATAAATATTTTAAAAACTTTTATGTCTTTTTATTTTTTATATACTTTAAAAATATATTTACATATGTCTATATATACACATTATATATACTATATATATATATATATATATGTTTTGGTTTTTATATATACTATCTAAAATTTATAATAGAGAAATACAATAAAATATTAATACAATACCCTTAGAGCTACAACCAATTAATTGTGCTGCTAGATTATTTTGTGTGTTTGTGCTCATCTAATAAACTTTGCTGTTGCTATTTAGTTGAAGAATAGCTTGAGATTTTAGGAGAAGTGGATTTTTGAACAACTGTTACCATTTACATATCATTTGGAAATTGGATTGTCTTCCATATAACATAACAAAAACAAAATAGAGAAAAACATCTAGGTGTTAAGGCTGATAGAAGATTGCAACACTATCTACAATTTCAGATATAAAGTGTTTACAAACAACCTCATTTTCTAATACAATTGACTTTATAATATATAAATATTATGAACTTAAATGTATAAGATGAATGTATATTTAAAAGCAAGTTATTTTAATTATAACATGAAAAATAAAACTCTTGATTTTACAATGTTGACTAACATCCAGTCAGAGATTTTTGTGCTTTCTTTTTGAGATCTTAAGTCACAATTTAGTTTTTTTAACCTGATCTAGATTTGTCAGAATATATGGACTTGTAATAAATAGCATTTCTTTCAAATATATTTATTTTTATACTATAGAGATGTATTACTTACTGACTTTTAAATTAGCTATACAGCATTTTTAGTCTTTTGGCCTCCTATACTACCTTTACAAAAATAGGTAATGGAGTCTTTGGTGAAGTATGTCACCTCAAGTAAATTCATTTACTTCTTGGTTTCTCATTGACTTTTTCTCTGTCTTTAGAAGTCTCTCACATCTCATTTATCAAGATTACACTTTGAAGGATCATTTTATAGTTGGATGGTAAACAACTAAGATTAAAAGTATGGAACAGAGATATATAGACACTAGAAAAGAATGTTAAGGGTATCATAATTCCACACTTCATTGAATGTGTAAGTGAAGTACAGTATGATTAAAAGACCTCTTAAGTCTAAGGCCAGTATTCTTTCTAACCTGAATAGTTCCTACTTTCATATTGCTTTCCGACTAGAGCTGTCATTAAAATTAGCAAAAGCCAGGGGCTACTGGGTGGCTCAGTCTGTTAAGCTTCTGACTTTGACTCAGATCATGATTTCACGGTTGGTTGGTTCAGGCCTATATCAGGCTCTCTGCTGTCAGTGCAGAACTCACTTCAGATCCTGTATCTCCCTCTCTCTCTGCCCCTCTCCCACTAGCACACGTGCTCGCTCTCTCTCTCTCTCTCTCTCTCTCTGTCTCCAAAATAAATAAACGTTTAATTGTGAAAGTGAAAGAAGGATTTTAATGTTTATCTATTTTGGAGAGAGAGAGAGAGTGTGAGCAGGGGTGGGACAGATAGAGAAGGAGACACAGAATCTGAAGCAGGCTCCAGGCTCTGAGCTGTCAGCACAGAACCTAAGGAGGGTCTGGAACTCAGGAAATCCGAGATCCTGACCTGAGCCAAAGTCAGATGCTTAACTGACTGAGCCCCTAAATAAACATTTTTTAAAAATTAGCAAAGGCCAGGATTTTAAAGAAATTAGTCTGGAACTGAAAGAAAAAAGGTTTGATGAATACCAGATCTTAATATGAAAACATCCACACCATAGTGTTATACTGTATTAGTTTTCTAGGGCTATGATAGCCAAGTGTCACAGATTTGGTGGCCAGTCAATAGAAATTTATTTTCTCACAGTTTTGTAGGCTAGAAGTCCAAGACCAAGGTGTCAGCAGAATTGGTTTCTACTGAGACCTTTTCTCCTTGGCTTGGATAGGTGGCTGTCATCTCCTTGTGTGTTCATATTGTGTTCTCTTTGTACCTATATGTGTCCAAATGTCCTCTTTCTTATAAGGACACAAGTCAAATTAGGTCCACCTTAATAAAGTTAAAATTAAGTCGTTACCTCTTTAAAGACTCTGTCACCAAATACAGTCAAATTATAAGCTACTGGAGGTTAGGACTTCAACATATGAATATTGGGGCAACACAGTTCAGCTCATAACATATACTACTACTGATACTAGCTCTTTAGGTAAAATATGGAGGCCCAATTTTTTCTTTATTTTTAAGCCATTATATAGTGCTTGCTGTGCTCAAGGAACTAAAAGTAAAACTTTCTAAAGGGGTTTGGGGGCTGTTCCATTGTCTTACTATAAATATAACTTTGTAGGGGCGCCTGGGTGGCGCAGTCGGTTGAGCGTCCGACTTCAGCCAGGTCACGATCTCGCGGTCCGTGAGTTCGAGCCCCGCGTCAGGCTCTGGGCTGATGGCTCAGAGCCTGGAGCCTGTTTCCGATTCTGTGTCTCCCTCTCTCTCTGCCCCTCCCCCGTTCATGCTCTGTCTCTCTCTGTCCCAAAAATAAAATAAATGTTGAAAAAAAAAATTAAAAAAAAAATAAATATAACTTTGTAGAAAGTGTTTTTAAGAATAGACTGTGTTTGTTAAAAAAAAAAAGACAAAAGGTCATCTTTTAATGGAAGGTCATATAAAGTATGCCATCTTTGTAAGGCTATGATGATGAAAATAATAACATCTTTTTGGTGTAAACAGTTTTAAGTATTCACACTTTTTTTTTATTTATGAGAGAGAGGGAGGGAGGGACGGAGGGAAGAGAGAGAAAACAAACAGGGGAGGGATAGAGAGGGAGAGAGAACACAAGCAGTCTCTGCTTATCATTGAGCCTAATTTCACGACTATGAAATCACAACCTGAGCCAATATCAACAGTCAGTTGCTTAACCGACTGAGCCACCCAGGAGCCCCTATAGATTGGCAATGTTACAACATTTCTTGCATGTATTGCTTTTGCTAAGTTCCACGATCAAACCTTTTCCCTGTTTATGTCATTTTCTCCTCATGTGACTACCTGAAGCATTTTTCATGAAATGATAGCCTCTCTTTTCATTTCTGTCTCTGTCCTTAGCATCCATTCATTACTTAAATGGCTGTTTCTGCTTTAAATCTAAGATTATTAGGATATTGAGTATCAAGGTATTATCAGGGTTATCAGATATTAATTAGTTAATGTGTGACATTTGTTTTTCTGCTTACTTGGAGATATCAAATTTATATGACCATGTCCATTAATATAGATGTAATAAAAATTGTCAGTTAACTCTGTGTTTGCTTTTTATTTTTATTTATTTATTTATTTAAAAAAATTTTTTTTCAACGTTTATTTATTTTGGGGACAGAGAGAGACAGAGCATGAACGGGGGAGGGGCAGAGAGAGAGGGAGACACAGAATCGGAAACAGGCTCCAGGCTCTGAGCCATCAGCCCAGAGCCCGACGCGGGGCTCGAACTCACGGACCGCGAAATCGTGACCTGGCTGAAGTCGGACGCTTAACCGACTGCGCCACCCAGGCGCCCTGTGTTTGCTTTTTAAAATAGAATTGTTTTGTTTGGCAAAAAAACAACCAGAAACAAAAAATTCTAGTATGGAAAAATTTGCTATTCAGATTAGAAGCATTCTGATACTGTTATTAGGACTATTTGACATTTGAAAGAAATTATTATGTTTTTATTATTTATTATATTAAGTCTTTTAAAATTTTTCTTATTTTATTTTTATTTTTTTATTATTTTTGTTTTGTTTTTTAGTTTTTTGAGAGAGTATATGAGCAAACAAGCAGGGGAGGGGCAGAGGGAGGGAGGGAGGGAGAGATAGAAAGAGAGAAAGAGAGAGAGAGAGAATGAATCTTAAACAGGTTCCATGCCCAGCGTGGAGCCTGATGTGGGGCTCAATCTCATGACTGTGACAGTGTGACCTGAGCCAAAATCAAGAGTCAGTCACTCAACTGACTGAGCCACCCAGGCATCCCTGTTATATTAAGTCTTAAAAAAGGATTTTATTGCAAAGTAAAATTTCAACAAGATACGACTACAAATGCGCCAGAATTACTAAAATTAAAAAGACTGACAATACCAAATGCTGATGAAGGTGTGGAACAACCAGAACTCTATACATTGTCAGTGGGCATGTAACAATGATACAGTCACTTTGGGGGAAGGTCTGTAGTTTCTTATAAAACTAAATATACATGGGGTGCCTGGGTAGCTCAGTTGGTAAAGGTCTGACTTCCGCTCAGGTCATGATCTCGTGGTTTGTGGATTTGAGCCCTACGTCGGGCTCTGACAGCTTGGAGCCTGGAGCCTGCTTCGGATTCTGCGTCTTCCCCCTCTCTGCCCCTCCCATGCTCATGCTCTGTCTGTCTCTGTCTCTCAATAATAAATAAATGTTAAAAAAAAATAAAAATAAATATCACTTACCCTATGACCCAGTAATTCCACTTCTTAGGTGTTTACTAAGAGAAATAAAAACATATGTCTACAAAATGACTCACACAAGAATGTTTATAGCAGCTTTATTCATCATAGCCCCAAACTGGATATAGCCCATATGTCCACCAACAGGAGAATAAACTGTAGTATATTAACACAATGGAAAGCACTTAGTAATAAAAAAGGAATGGATTGTTGATGTACAGTAATATGACTGCATCTCAAAAACATTTTGCTAAGTGAAAGAAGGCTTAAAAGAGCACATTCTATATGAATCTGTTTATATAAAGTTCAAGAAGAAATACAACTGCAGGGCGCCTGAGTGGCTCAGTTGGTCAAGTGTCCAACTTTGGCTCAGGTTGTGATCTCACGGATTGTGGGTTCGAGCCCCACGTTGGGTTCTGTGCTGACAGCTCAGAGCCTGGAGCCTGCTTTGGATTCTGTGTCTCCCTCTCTGCCCCTTTCCCACTCATGCTATGTCTCTCTCTCTCTCTCAAAAATAAATAAACATTTAAAAAAGAAGAAGAAGTAGCTAGGGGCACCTGGGTAGTTCAGTCAGTTGGGCATCTGACTCTTGGTTTTGGCTCAGGTAATGATCTCACTGTTTGTGAGATTAAGCCCTGTGATGGGCTCTGTGCAGACAGTGAGGAGGAATTTGCTTGGGATTCTTTCTCCCTCTCTGCCTCTTTTACTTTCTCTCTCTCTCTCTCAAAATAAATAATTAAGCCTTTAAAAAAAGAAAAAAAAGGGGCGCCTGGGTGGCGCAGTCGGTTAAGCGTCCGACTTCAGCCAGGTCATGATCTTGCGGTCCATGAGTTCGAGCCCCGCGTCAGGCTCTGGGCTGATGGCTCGGAGCCTGCAGCCTGTTTCCGATTCTGTGTCTCCCTCTCTCTCTGCTCCTCCCCCGTTCATGCTCTGTCTCTCTCTGTCCCAAAAATAAATAAACGTTGAAAAAAAATTAAAAAAAAAAAAAAAAAGAAAAAAAAGAAGTACAACTAATCTATGGTGGTAAAAGGTAAGAACAGTGAAAAGCTGGGAATAGAGATTGATTAGAAAGGAATGAAGGAATTTCTTGAATAATGATGATATCCTGTATCTTGACAGGGACTTGTCAAAATTCAGTGAAAGTAAATATAAGATTTTTGTGTTTTATTACATGTGAATTTTACTAAAACTTGTAAATAAATATTGAATTCTAGTTAATTGTATGCAGATTAAAGTATTTAAAGGGAGGTATACTGATACCTGTATGCTACTTTAAAATGTAAAAAATGAGGTGGCTTGATCAGTGGATAGGTGGGTATCAAAGTATTAATGGAAGAGTCTAAGTGATGGGTATATGAATGTTCACTGTAAAATTCTTTCAACTTTTTTGTACATTTGAAAATTTTCATAATAGAATACTAAGAAGGGAACAAAGCATTTGATACCCAAAAGCAATTTCTTTCTTACTTACTCCAAGGAGTAAAGCAAAGTAAGTGATAACATCTATGATGTTTCTGGCTGGATGTAAGTTTTCACAGAACTCCCATGAAACCCTGCTAGATTTCGTATGTGTGTGTGTGTTTCCAGAAGAGAAGTTTAATCTAATTTACAAACTTCTAGGTACATCAAGAACCAAAATGTGGCCACTGAAAAAAGTTAAAAGGTCAATCAGCTTCCAGTCTCTAGCTGGCCCAGGAATGCAAAATAAAAAGATTCATATTCCTTATTTTCTACACAAAATATGTTTTTAAACAAAGTGAAAGGTCTAGGGAGCTATACATAGAACACTGCTGGATTTCTTTATGTTATCATGTTATTTTGCTTATGTTTTTAGTATTTTGTTTATATACACCACTGAGAAGTTAGCTTGTTTATCTAATCTTAACTCACCATTTTAAATTCTGTTAAGTTTGGGAGGTCTGGGATAAATTGTCATTATTTTCAATATCAGACATTATTCCTTCTACCTCTATCCTGAGAATTTAATTGAGGTTTTATCACATTTTATAAGATGCAAGTATTTTCCAGGCCATTTGTTGGAACTTCTGTGTACTCATGTGTGGTTACAATAATGAGGGCAAGGGTCGCCTGGCTGGCTCAGTCGGTGGAGCATATGACTCTTGATCTTGGGGACGTGAGTTCCAGCTCCACATTGGGTATAGAGATTACTTAAAAAATAAAACCTTTAAAATAAAATAAAAGTAGGAAAATAAATCACAGCTTTTCCTCCTTAGTGATTTATTTAAATTTGGCGAACGTAGTTGGTTTTGCACATTATGTTAGCTGTGTAAACTAGAAAGGGCTGTACAACCTGCTATGGATTTTGCCTGGCTTGAATCTTCCTTAGGCTTACTGGAATAATTTAGAGGGCAGGAAGGCGAATGGAAGGTAATTATAAACACTTCATAAATTTTTGGTGATTTGATACTAACTCTCAAAATTAGTTGTTATGAATTTATATATAAACAAGATTTCTAAATTCTACACAAAATCCATGCTACAAACAAAGATTTTAAGTTTACAGAGGGCAAAATGCCTAATACAGGGTCATACTATGAATTAAATAGCATAGAATCCAAGTTTCAAACAGCTTTATCACACATCAGTTTTCCTGATTCCAGGATCACTTCTTTCCCTAATTAGTAGGCTTCATAGTTGAATGTATTTGATTCAACTCATTGAATATGTGCTCCTTCAAGAAAGTATCATTTTATCTTATTTACTCAAGAATCAAGATAAAGTTGGGGTACCTGGGGGGGCTCAGTTGTTTGAGCATCTGGCGCTTGATTTCCACTCAGATCATGATCTTGCGGTTCATGAGCTTGAGCCCGGGGTCCCTGTCCACACTGACAGTGCAGAGTCTGCTTGGGAGTTTCTCTCACTTTCTGTCTCTCAAAATAAATAAACTTAAAAAAAATGTTTTAAAGAATAAAAACAGAGTTAATGCAGGTGTCTGTATTATGAGAATAATTATCACTATCTCTGAAAAGCAGTTTGATCCCTAGTTTAAAAAAAAAAAAAAAGTAAGGGCTCACTAAAGGTTTTTAAATAGTAGAATAACAATGGCATTGTCTGTTTCTCTCAGAAATCACTAGGGAAAAAATAATAAAGGAGGATGAAAAGGAAAAATGCAAACTCCATCTTCAGCAGGAGTAGGAAATATCTCCAACACCAAATGACAAAATTGAGTAAGGGCTGTCAAATGCAAAAAAGGCCAAATGAGTTTGAGAAAATGATGAGACAGGTTGCCTACATTTGCACATCTCCATAAAAGCCAATAGGATATATGTTCCAAAGAAAGTGGTATGCCCTGTGGGGCAAAAATAAACAATTTTGGAACCATTCATGGGCTACCAGCAGGAACTTCTTAATACCTAATTTGGTACCACAAAAGAGGAGAGGAGAAGCTGAATGAGGAATTGGAAATATACTGTATTTTTTTTAATATGAAGAAAAAGCAATGTGAGGAAAGAGACCCTGTATTATTAGCAACTTCTGGTTGTCCGTCTGTTGGCTTGGAGGAAATTAAGAATAAAATACAGGTATACCTTGGAGATATTGTGGGTTTGGCTCCAGACCACCACAATAAAGCAATATCACAATAAAGTAAGCCAATTTTTTTTTTGTTTCCAAGTGCATATAAAATTATGTTTACAATATACTGTAATCTCTTAAGTGTGCAATAGCATTATGTCTAAAAAAAAAAAAACCTAGGTACATACCTTAATAAAAATATTTTATTGCTAAAAAATGCCAACCATCATCTAACTTTCAGCGAGTTGTCATCCTTTTGGTGGTGGAAGGTCTTGCCTTGATGTTGATGGCTGCTGACTGACCAGGGTGGTAGTGGTTGAGAGTTGGGGTGCCTATGGAATTTCTTAAGACAACAGTGAAGTTTGCCACATTGATTGACTCTTCCTTTCATGAATGATTGCTCTATAGCATGTGATGCTGTTTAATAATGCATTTTACCCACAGTAGGGCATATTGGAAGCAGCAAAAAGGAGAATATACATTTCTGAAAAACATAGTAAGGTGCAGAAGGGGAAAATTGAGAAAAAATGAACAAAAGGAAATGGAAACTAACCAAGTGTTTAAAAGGAATGGAGAGCCAATGTTAGATGTGACACATGGATGAAAGGGAGTAATTGTTGTTGAAGAATAAAATTCACATAGTTGAATGTAATATTTAAGGATGTTTTTCAAGGAAGCTGTTCAGAAACAAATGCAGACTTGAATCTGCAGATTGAGAGGCACATCAGTGAGCCAGGAAAAATTTGCATGGAACAATTAACATGAAGACACAATCCAAAAAATGAATGAATGAATGAATGAATGAATGAATACATAATCTACTAATGTTATTGGACTGAAAAAACAAAAACCCAACATATGAGGGAGAGAAATATTGGCTTCAGAATTTTTCTCAGAAAAGTACCAGAAGACAGTGGAGAGCGGTATTTGTAAAGTCCTCAAGGACAAAAAGTATGACCCAAGAATTGTATATCTAGCCAAACTGTTGTTCAAGTGAAAAGGCAACAGACATTTTTGAACAAGAAACTTAGAAAATAGAATTTTTCTGATGCCTTCTTGAGAAATTACTAGAAGACAGACTTTTTAGCTAACCAAGTGATAAATAAAATATAGCAAAAAACCCGATCCTGAATCCATAGGATTAATGTGGACATTACTATTCTAGGGCAATTTATCATGTTATTAACAATGTTAATGTAAATACTATATGACCCAAAAGAATGGGATTATAAAGAAGAGAGATAGTATGAAGAAAAGAAAACCTGGAATCTAGAAAATAGGTGACCCAACACAGAAGAACTTCATGAAGAACTACCAGGATGTCATTTGTGCACCAAAGCTAGAATCTAGGGAGTTTTCCAGGGGGAAAAAAAAAGGAACTGATTTGTTTGAGCATATAGAAAATATTATTCAGTGGTGTGTCACAATGATGTTAGAGCATTTGGGAAAAAATACTGATAGGTGTGCTTAAAACAAAGCAAATTGAAGAGGCAGTTATCAGCTCTAGAAAAACAAAATAGTTGTACAAGAAAGGAATTGTGATCTTACTATTTGCTTAGAAATTGATACTTATTGTATGCCTCTAATATTTTGAACTTATTGATTTAACCAAATGTTGGAGGGGAGGAAAGTTGTATGTGTGAGAAGAATCACTAAAATCTTCATTATGGTGAAAAATATAGTTAATATTGATAAGTCAAGAAGAACTAACACCTCTTCTACCATAAAGAGAAGATAATATATTTGATATCTAATATTGATATGTTAAGTACCAGTATAGGGGCACCTGGATGGCTCAGTCACTAGAGCATATGACTCTGGATTTCGGGGTTGTGAGTTCAAGCCCCGTGTTGAGCGTACAGCTTACTTAAAAAAATATGCATATAAACATTTTATTTAGTAGGATGGAAACGGGAAAATGGTAAAAAAAAAAAAAAAATTGAGGATGGTAGCCTCTAGGGCATAGAGAAAAATAGGGGTTTTCTGTCTTTCGCTGTGAATCTTATTTTAGTTCAATTTGACTTTTAAAAGTATACAATTGCAGGGGTGCCTGGGTGGCTCAGTCAGTTAAGCCCCTAACTCTTGATTTCGGCTCATGTCATAATCTCACCGTTAGTGAGATCAAGCCCCGCATCACCTCAGGCTCTGTGCTGACAACACTGAACCTGCTTGGGAATCTCTCTCTCCTTGTCGCTTTCCATCCTTCACTGCTTGTGCTCTCTTGCTCTCTTTCTCAAAAATAAACATTAAAAAAAAGTATACAATTGCAATATTTTTGTTATATTTTTATTTTAATTCCAGTATATTTAACATTGCAATATTTTGATAAAAATAAAAATATTTGGGGTGCCTGGGTGGCTCAGTTGGTTAA
Organism: Puma concolor; assembly: GCF_028749965.1. NCBI lineage: Eukaryota > Metazoa > Chordata > Mammalia > Carnivora > Felidae > Puma > Puma concolor. Next base: position 29,528,073 of record NC_141680.1, on the reverse strand, counting down.
GCATCCAGCTTCAACTCAGGTCATGATCACAAGGTTTGTGAGTTTGAGCCCCACATCAGATCCTCTGTCTCCCTCTCTCTCTGCCCTCCCCCTCTCAAAAATAAATAAACGTAAACAATTTTTAAAAAATAACATAATGGATTATATAGCTTGTGCAGTGTGCACAGAAAGGCATGTAAAGATATTCACTGAACCATTGTTAATGGTATTTAAAAATTATAAATCTAAATGTCCATTGATAGAGGAACTACGTAGCAGCTTAAAATAACAATGTGTGTGTGTGTGTTGAAATGGAAAGCTCTTTAAAACATATTAGGGAAAAGTTTATGTTATAATAACACATATGGCATTTCATTTATATTACAGTAAAGACAAAGCTATATTTTTCTGTGTAGAAAAAAGTCTGGAAGGATATAACAAACTGATAACTTTTACCTTTACTTTTTAACTTAAATACTTTTGTACTCTTTTTTTTTTTCCAAGAAATATGTGGCATGTATTACTTTTTAATTAAAATGAATAACTATAGGGGCATCTGGGTGGCTCAATCGGTTAAACATCTGACTTCGGCTCAGTCATGATCTCACAGCTTGTGGGTTCGAGCCCTGAGTCAGGCTCTGTGTTGACAGCTCAGAGCCTGGAGCCTGCTTCGGATTCTGTGTCTCCCTCTCTCTCTGCCCCTCCCCTGCTCATGCTCTCTCTCTCTCTCTCTCTCTCAAAAATAAATAAAACCATTAACAAAAAAAATTTTTTTTAATGAGTAACTACATAGGCTATGTTCATGGAGACACGAGAAGCAGGGCCCAGCTCCTGTAGCCACCACATTGTTGACAAACTACACTACTTTTAGCAGATTATTGTTATGTCTTGTTTTCTCAATCAGTAAATTCTGAAGAATTATTATTACACGTGTTTTGGGGATAAACAATTACACTGCTAGAGGTTTACAATATAGCTTTCAGGACTTACAAACCTGGGTTTAAAATGTGACTCCACTATTAACCTCTCTAAGATATTCATAGTAGATATATCCTATTTCACAGTGTTATTGTAAGAATTAAAGATGTAAAGAACTTAGTACATTAGCTAGCATATATTAAGAACTCCAAAAATTATAGGTATTCTTATCATTTTTCCTGAAAAGGAGATATAATTTTGTTATATTGATATTATTGTATTCAGAATGTATATGCAACAGCTTTTGACCTAATTAATATCCAGAAATAGTAATATGGATTACTAGAACCATTTAAGACGGTTCTACCTCTGGTTGTGTTTCAAAGGATAATTGTGCGTAATTTTAGTAAGTCCCTGCTTTCTTAAGACTGGTTGATTATTACAAAATATTGGTTGGGGTGCCTGGGTAGCTCAGTCGGTTAAGCCTCCGACCTTGGTTCAGGTCATGATCTCACAATTTGTGGGTTTAAGCCCCACATCAGGATCTGTGCTGACAGCTCAGAGCCTGGAGCCTGCTTCAGATTCTGTGTTTCCCTCTCCCTCTGCCCCTCCACTGTTCATGCCATGTCTCACTCTCAAAAATAAAAAAACATTTAAAAAAATAAAACAGAAAAACAAAAAACCTAAAATATTGATCGAGGTACAATTCCTATTAAGAAGCCATACAGGGCAGTCTCTATCAAAATAACACCAGCATTCTTCACAGAGCTAGAACCAACAATCCTAAAATTTGTATGGGAACCAGAAAAGACCCCAAATAGCCAAAGCAGTTTTGACAAAGAGAACCAAAGCTGGAGGCATCACAATGCCGGACTTCAAGATGTATTACAAAGCTGTAGTCATCAAGACAGTATGGTACTAACACAAAACAGGCACTCAGATCAATGCAACAGAATAGAGACCCCAGAAATTGACCCACAAATGTATGGCTAACTAATCTTTGACAAAGCAGGAAAGAATATCCAATGGAATAAAGACAGTCTCTTCAGCAAATGGTGCTGGGAAAACTGGACAGCAATGTGCAGAAAAATGAACCTGGACCACTTTCTTAAACACCATACACAAAAATAAATTCAAAATGGATGAAAGACTTAAACCTAAGACAAAATCCTCAAAATCCTGGAGGAGAAAGCAGGCAAAAATCTCGTGACCTCAGCCGCAGCAACTTCTTACTCAACACGTCTCCGGAGGCAAGGGACACAAAAGCAAAAATGAACTCTTGGGACCTCATCAAAATAAAAAGCTTCTGCACAGCAAAGGAAACAATCAGCAACCGATGGAATGGGAGAAGATACTGGCAAACGACATATCAGATAAAGGGTTAGTATCCAAAATCTACAAAGAACTTACCAAGCTCAACACCCAAAAAACAAATAATCCAGTGAAGGAATGGTCAAAAGACATGAATAGACACTTCTCCAAAGAAGACATCCAGATGGCCAACATGAAAAAAATGTTCAACATCACTCATCGTCAGGGGAATACAAATCAAAACCACACTGAGATACCACCTCACACCTGTCAGAATGGCCAAAATTAACAACTCAGGCAACAACAGATGTTGGCAAGGATGCAGAGAAAGAGGATCGCTTTTGTACTGCTGGTGGGAATGCAAACTGGTGCAGCCACTCTGGAAAACAGTATGGAAGTTCCTAAAAAAATTAAAAATAGAACTGCCTTACAACCCAGCAGTTGCACTACTAGGTATATATCCAAGGGATACAGGTATGCTGTTTTGAAGGGACACATGCACCCCAATGTTTACAGCAGTGCTATCCACAACAGCCAAAGTATGGAAAGAGCCCAAATGTCCATCGATGGATGAATGGATAAAGAAGATGTGGTATATATATACAATGGGGTATTACCCAGCAATCAAAAAGAATGAAATCTTACCATTTGCAACTATGTGGATGGAACTAGAGGGTATTATGCTAAGCGAAATTAGAGAAAGACAAATATCATATAACTTCATTCATATGAGGACTTTAAGAGACAAAACAGATGAACATAAGGGAAGGGAAGCAAAAATAATATAAAAACAGGGACAAAACATAAGAGACTCAAATATAGAGAACAAACAGAGGGTTACTGCAGGGGTTGTGGGAGGGGGGATGGGCCAACTGGGTAAGGGGCACTAAGGAATCTACTCCTGATATTGTTGTTCTATATGCTGACTAACTCGAGTGTAAATTAAAAAGTAAATACATTATTTATTTTTAAAAAGTGAGGCTCAAAAAGTTAAAAAAAAAAAACAAAAAAACAAAAAAACAAGCCATACAGGGGCGCCTGGGTAGCTCAGGTGGTTAAGTGTCAGACTCTTGATCTCATCTCAGGTCTTGATCTCAGGGTTGTGAGCTCAAGGCTCACACTGGGCTCCACGTGGGGCATGAAGCCTACCAAAAAAAAAAAAAAAAAAAAAAAAAAGCCATACATGCTTTTGAAATTTAAATACATTATTTTTTAGTGAGAAGAGGTAAAGTCTCTAATACAAACATTTATTTGAGCATGCACAATTTATTTGAGTTGGCAACAAAAGTGTAAATATGACCATAATTCCTGTTTGCCAATGGTTATCACCCATTTACTGATGCTAGACTGTTTCATAGCCTACATGTAAGGTTTCAATATTGTTATGTGGAATACTCTTTCATAAATATACTGATTTCCTAGTCTTATGGAACATTCATTGTAAGGAGTTAGGGAATGGCTTAAACATATATAAATCAGAAAAAGAGAAGTTTATTCATTCAGCAAAAGTTGATCACTGTGTGTCGGGCACTTATCTGGGCATTGGGCATCAATCACCAAAAACAGATAAAAATGTCTGCAGTTAAGTGGGAAGAGGAGTGGAGACATAAACAATAAACATAATAAGAAACGCATGTAAAATACTAGAAAAGTAAAAGGCTATGCAAAAAGGAAAAGATTTATAATAGTGAGGAATTACAAGTGCAAGGAGGAGAGGAAGAACCATCAAAGGAGACTGAGAAGACAGAACCCATAAGAGAGTATGATGATCTAGAAGACTAGAGAAGAAAGTATATCAAAGTATATCAAAGAGGGAATGATGAACATTTAGATGGCAGCAGTCACTTAGCAGCTGCTAAATGGGTCGGACCTGAGAAGAGAGTATAGGATTTAGCAACAGGAAGGTCACATTGGTGGTATTTTCAAGCTTTTCAGTAAACTTGTGCTATTTAATTCCTTTTGGTCATGGAGAAAGGATTGACAAGAAAGATAGTTAATGCTAACCTCTCTTCTTTTTGTGGTTTTGTGGAACTAGTGGTAGTTTGACCTTGTGTAAGTATGTAGCATCTAGATTGCTTTTCACAGAAAACTTAGGATACTGTTGTTTTTGCTTGAATGTCAACCTGGTCAGTGTGAATAAGTGGTTGTTAAGATTACACTAATAGCAGCAGTAGGGAATGAAATTTCTCTTGTGAGAACCCCATACTCAGAACTGCAGGAACTAGTCATTTGGAAGGTAACATTATTTAGATTCAGAAAAGCTAACTAGAGAATCTGTGATGTGTGGGCATTACAGTCCGTTGACTCCAGGTGGCATTCCTTGAGGTTGCTATAGAAAGAAAGAAAATAGCTTTAAAGAGGGAAAAATTCAGCCCTGATTTTAATTGTTTGGTCCACTAAGAAAAAGAATACCAAGTCAGGTGGAAACTTTGCCTTTAAACATTTTTAGTTTAATGTGTTATTCTAGATTTAGAATACATATGATTAACTTGTGGGGGGTGGTGGCGGTGATCAGAAATTCAACATTTAAGTGCTGTCACCCTAGCAAGGGTATACTCAGTAGATAGAATCATCATAACATGTGGGCTGGGATGAGGCTGTTCTAGACGAGTCTCTCAAAGTTAATTGATGGAAACTTCCCACTTTCCAGAATGTTTATTACCTTAGCAATGCTATGCCACGACTGCTGGAACACAGCTGTGGGTGCTATGCCAACGCCCACGTTGCCAGTGTCAGGAAGGATGTACTTTTAAACCTCTAATTTATCTAATAATGTCTTTAGTGATTTGTGTAGGTTTGGCATTGTGATGAAAATGCTTCCTAGCCTGGTTTATAATGAGAATTCAGTTTGCAGCCTTAAAATGTATATTGTCTTAACATGCATGTGGAAGGTACTAACAAATCAACTTAGAAAAAGATCTGACTAAAATACTGTCCTGTCCATCTAACAGGATTTATCTACCCATAATATTTGAAAATGAATGCAAATTAAATGTTTTTATGCCACAGTAACTTTTTGTGGGTTCTGTTCTATACCAAGATGGCAATACACAGTGCTAGAAGGGAGCTACCTTTCAGATTCAATTCCAATCTGACTCCTTTTCTTTTCTCTAATGGAAAATGTGAATTGGACTCATCAACCTATAGAATGGAGGTATAATGAAAAGCTCTTGTAAATAAATATATTTAAAATTTTTTAAATTTATTTTTGAGAGAGAGAGAGCACGAGCAGGAGCAGAGGAGGGACAGAGAGAGAAGGGAACAGACGATCTGAAGCAGGCTCTGCGCTGACAGGAAGACATGGCGCTCGAACTCACAAACCGTGAGATCATGACCTGAGCTGAAGTCAGATCTGAGCTAAATGACCTGAGCTAAATGAGATCATGACCTGAGCTAGACGGACTGAGCCACCCTGGCGCCCCTCTTGTAAATAAATATTTTTAAAAAAATTTTAAGTTTATTTTGAGAGAGAGCACGTGAGAACAAGCAGGGGAGGAGCGGAGAGAAGGAGAGACAGATCCCAAGCAAGCTCTGCACCATCAGTGAGGGGCTCAAACTCACAAAATGTGAGATCATTACCTGAGCTGAGATTGCGAGTGGGATCTTAACCAACTTAATCAACTGAGCCATGCAGGGCACCTCGTAAATAAATATTTTTAAAGAGGTAGGAAATAGTATTCTCTTGTTTGAAATATTAAGCTTCATAACCAGTTGGTGACAATATTATGTTATATTATGTTTACAGTATAGATGTGTCTCTAAGAAAACAAGCTATACAAAATCTGATGGATTCTTTCATAACTAGTGGATTCACTGCAAGAATTGATTATACAGTACAGTTTATGAAGCTTAATACAGTCTGGATTTCTGCCTTACAATATGTAACATTGAGAAAGTCAATATACACAGAAATTCAAATCTGCATCCATGTAGCATAACTAACATAAAGAGCTTTAATGAAGTGGCTTGTTTTATTTATGTGACTACACTTAAAAATTAAAATTAAATGGACCCCTAATTAATGATGTTTCAGCGTTGTTCAAAGGCTTGTGTATAGTTTATATATGACTTAGATAAAAACTAGACAAAGATTTTATTTTTATCTGTGAATACAAAAAGTATGTACTTTGATGCCTAAAGCAAACAAGAAAGTAATAAATTGGTATTTGACTTTAAGTGAGCCAGTCTCCTGGGGCGCCTGGGTGGCTTAGTCAGTTAAGTGTCCAACTTTTGGTTTCAGCTCAGGTCATGATCTCACGGTTTGTGAGTTCGAGCCCTGCATCAGGCGAAACCTGCTTGGGATTCTCTGTTTCCCTCGCTCTGCACCTCCCCCATTCACTCTCTCTCAAAGACCTGTATGAGCATTGTATATGTTTCTTTCAAGGGTTGTATGAGAAATGGTAAAAGAAAGCAGTTTTGCTATGTTATTATCATGTTAGTCACTCTGGATAATTCTCTTAAAAATGACAAGCTCTAATGATAAGTTTTTATTTGACTTGTATCAAATATTCTTTGATGTGACTATGTTTTAAAATATATTTGCAATTCTGATTTTTCAGAAATAATCACTTTCACTTCAGAGTCAAAATCATAAGAACTTATTCATGCTAAGTGTTATAGCTTTTTGACAGGTAGAAGTAGCTGATGTGGGTGAAGCGTCTAGCTTGATGTTTTATATCTAGCTATTACTCAGCTAATCCTCCTTCCTACTTCACTGAAAATATTTTCATTCTGTCTGACAAAAAGTAAAAAACTACATTAACTGGGACTAAAAATGTATTGCAGATGACACATTAATGAGACTAATGGTTCTTGCCTTATTCTTTAAAGTTTTCATATTCTTACCTTTGGTGAGCCTACGAGATCCTAGATATTTTAATAATTACACAAAAGATATCTTTTTTCTTGGCAGGGGAGGAATTATAGGGAATAAGATTACAATAAAAGTTTTAAGGTAATTTTAATATAAATTGGAAACAAAAGGACCAAGTAAATCTTGTAAGTATATATTAAAATTCCACTTATGCAAAATATTTGGATGTGACTGGTTAAAATAAAGCATGATAGAAAAGTGAAGTCAAGCAATGCTGACAAAGAGTTTATTTAGGTCTATGGAGAAAAATTTTGACTTATCAAGAAAAATTCAGTTAACTTGGCATGAAAGAAGAAATGGTAATATGGCTTATAAAACATTTGGATTTCAAGAGATGCCATCAGTTTATTTCATAATTGTTAAAGGGCAGTGGCTTCCAAAAAATTTTTTTTATCACAATCAGGATTCAGTATATACTTATGTATGTTTCCAGAATACATACTTAGCCTTACCTCATGTACCCTATCTCCTTTTTTAATTTTTAGATTATTTTTTTATTTTATTTTTTAAAATTTACATCCAAGTTAGTTAGCATATAGTACAACAATGATTTCAGTAGATTCCTTAATGCCCCTTACCCATTTGGCCCATCCCCCCTCCCACAACCCCTCCAGTAACCCTCTGTTTATTCTCCATATTTAAGAGTCTCTTATGTTTTGTCCCCCTCTGTTTTTATATTATTTTTGCTTCCCTTCCCTTATGTTCATCTGTTTTGTCTCTTAAAGTCCTCATATGAGTGAAGTCCTATGATATTTGTCTTTCTCTAATTTCGCTTAGCATAATACCCTCTAGTTCCATCCACATAGTTGCAAATGGTAAGATTTCATTCTTTTTGATTGCTGAGTAATATTCCATTGAATATATATACCACATCTTCTTTATCCATTCATCCGTTGATGGACATTTGGGCTCTTTCCATACTTTGGCTGTTGTGGATAGCACTGCTGTAAACATTGGGGTGCATGTGTCCCTTCAAAACAGCATACCTGTATCCCTTGGATATATACCTAGTAGTGCAACTGCTGGGTTGTAAGGTAGTTCTATTTTTAATTTTTTGAGGAACCTCCATACTATTTTCCAGAGTGGCTGCACCAGTTTGCATTCCCACCAGCAGTACAAAAGCGATCCTCTTTCTCTGCATCCTTGCCAACATCTGTTGTTGCCTGAGTTGTTAATTTTGGCCATTCTGACAGGTGTGAGGTGGTATCTCAGTGTGGTTTTGATTTGTATTCCCCTGATGATGAGTGATGTTGGGCATTTTTTCATGTGTTAGTTGGCCATCTAGATGTCTTCTTTGGAAGACATGTCTATTCATGTCTTTTGACCATTCCTTCACTGGATTATTTGTTTTTTGGGTGTTGAGTTTGGTAAATTCTTTATAGATTTTGTACCTATTTCCTTTTTTTAAAAAAAAATTCTGGTCACAATTCATAAATTCATTTCATTAACCACTAATGGATCACAACCTATAATTTGAAAAATACTGATGAATAATAAGGATAGCTAATTTTATGATTTTTTTTCCCTTCAAGACTTAGAATGTAAACATTGTCATTTTATCTGTTTCTAAACCACTCAACTACGTACTTTCTTGGTCTCACCTAAACCTTGCTATCACAAAAATTGCACTAGCTCCAAAATCCTATCCACAGGCATCCTGCTTTCAGGCTACAATATTTCGTTCTTCCAGGTTATGTGCCCAAGTGCTCCCAACTACAGTTGTTTCGTTACATATAGATCACACTGATTTGCCACTTGTGTCTCTTCTTTCTTAGCCACTTTAAAGTCCAAGGTATAACGTTGTAATCACATGCTTAAAAGATAATAAATTTCCATGTCTCTTCTTCACTTTTTAATACTTACTTTGCAAAATCCCAAATCTTGACAAACTAGACAATTCTTTTTACCTACACATATTCCAACACATGAACATAGATGGAGAAAATCGTACAACCAAAAAGACTGGTTTCATTTAAAAATTGTCTCAAGCTTCCAACAGTCTCTTAGCACTGACAGTCCTACTCTCTTTTTCATACTACATTCTCATCCCTCCTGCTGCATGTACTTTCTTTCTACCCTTACCACCCAGCTGATAACCTACCCCAATGATTCTCAAAGTGTTGTCCCTAGACCAGCAGCATGTACCTCATCTGGGAACTTGCTAGACATGAAAATTTTCAAGTCTTCAGATCTACTGAGTCGGAAACTCTAGGGATGAGACCCAGCAATCTGTGTTTTAACAAGCCTTGCAAGGTAACTCTGATGTCTGCAAAAGTTTGAGAACTGCTGATCTAACCTACCATACTTCATTGAGAAGCCATGCTCTAGAATTTAAGCTCCAGAGGAGAGGTTATTTTTGTTTTGTTTTTAATGTTTATTTATTTTGAGAGAGAAAATGCATTAGTTGGGGAGAGGCAGAGTAGGAAGGAGAAAGAGAATCCCAAGCAGGTTCTGTGCTGTCAGACAGGCACAGAACCTGACATGGGGCTCGATCCCACAAACTGTGAGATCATGACCCGAACTGAAATCAAAAGTCAGACACTTAAACGACTGAGCCACCCAGGTACCCATTTTTTTAAAAAAAATATAATTGACATACAATATTAGTTTAAGGTAAACCACACAGTGATCCAACAATTATATACACTATGAAACACTATACAAAGCTACTACACTATTATTGACTGTATTCCCTATGCCGTACTTTTCCTCCCCATGACTTATTTATTTTATAACTGGAAGTCTGTCCCCCTTAATCCCCTTCATTTATTTTCCACACCTTCCTGTCCTCTGGCAACCACTAGTTTGTTCTCTGTATTAGTTTATTTCTGTTCTTTGTTCATTCATTTGATTTTTGGATTCCACATATAAGTGAAATCATATGGTCTTTTTTTCTGACTTATTTCACTTAGGTTCATTCATGTTATCTTGAAGGCAAGATTTCATTATTTTTTATAGCTAGTATTCAATTGTATATAAACTACATAATTCTTCATCCCTCTGTGGATGGACATTTAGGTTGTTCCCTTACCTTGGCTATTATAAATAGTGCTGCAATAAACATAGGAAGGCATATATCTTTTTGAATTAGTGTTTTTGTTTTCTTTGGGTAAATAACCAGAGGCGGAATTACTTAGTTGTATGGTATCTCTGTTTTAATTTTTTGAGGAACCTTAATGCTGTTTTTCATAGTGGCTACACCAACTTACATTCCCGCCAACAGTGTATGAGGGTTACAAAGGCAGGAGTTGTCTTTTTTGGTCATTTATATTCTGAGTGCCAGAATGGTTCCTGGAACACTGTAAGCCTCAATAAGGTACTGTTGAATCATACCTTTAGATGGGAATACTCTTATTTCCTACTAAGAAGTCTAGAAGCCTACCTGCATCTGTACCCATTTTCTTCCTTCCTTCTCCAACTGGTGAAATGTGCCTCATGCTGGCAAAGGTCAGCATTATCAGATATGAATTAGATCTCATCTCTTCTTGCCTTCTCAGGAACTTTGCTCCTTTGGTCATCCCCTGTGTCCTACATTATCTATCAGCCTTTCTCTACTAGATCATTTCCTTTAATATACAATCAGATTCTACACCATTCTAAAATAAGAACAGACTCCCTCTCCTCATATGCCCTTTCAGTTACTGTCCCATTTCTGTTTGCCTTCACTGCCACACTTCCTTGCCTTCCATTTCTAATCCTATTTTCACCTCCACTATTCAGTGGTTCTTAACAAAGTCAGTAATTTTTTAAACATCTTTATTGAGATATAATTCACATACCATAAAAGTTACCCATTTAAAGTGTACAACTCAATGGTTTCATACATTCAGAAGTGTTTAATCATCACTACAATCCAAGATTTAGAATATTTTCATCACTCCCAAGAGAAACTTCCCACCCATCAGCAGTTACTCCCTACGCACCTCACCCCTCTGCCCTAGGCTACCGCTACTGTACTCTGTTTCTATAGATTTGCCTATTCTGGACTTTTCCTTTGAATGGAATCATAGAGTGTGTGGTCTTTTGTGACTGGCTTCTATCACCCTAATGTTTCCAAGGTTTATCCACATTGTAGCATGTATGTATACTTTATTCCTTTTATGGCTGAATAATAATCCATTGTATGAATATACTGTCTTTTATTTATGCATAATCAGTTGATGGACAGTTGGTTGTTTATGCTCTTTGGCTATTATGAATAATGGTGCTATGAACATATACAAGTTTTTGCGTGGTTACTTCTCTTGGCTATATACCTGTAAGTGGAATTGCTGGGCTATATAATAATTAAGCATTTTAAGGAACTGCTAAAGCAGCTGTACTAGATACCAGAAATATTGTTGTAGCTTGTTTTAGAAAAACAATCTGCCATAGTCTGTTCTGGCCACACAATTCACATCCTTCACACATGAAAAATACACTTGCCCCCTCCCAAGAAAGTCTCCCAAAGTTCCATTTCTTAATGGCATCAGGCTCAGGCTTGAAGTTTAGAAACTCAGTGAGGTCAGGTGCAGATGAGATTCCTTGGGTACAATTTCTTGATGACAGCTCCTGGAGTATAGTTCCACTTGATATGAAAACATGGTGACTAAAGAAGCAAACTAGGGGCGCCTGGTTGCTCAGTCAGTTAAGTGTCTGACGTTGGCTCAGGTCATGATCTCACGGTTTGTGAGTTCAAGCCCTGCATAGGGTTCTGTGCTGATGGTGCAGAACCTACCTGGGATTCTCTCTCTCTCCCTGTTTCTGCCTGTCCCAGTTTCTCTCTCTCTTAAAACAAGCAAATCTAAAAAAAAAAATTAAAAAAAGAAGCAAACTATACAACCTTCCCATAACTACCCAAATACAATGGTGAGGCTTGAGATACCCTTCCTATTCCACGAGAGGCAATACTCTTTTTATAATCTCTTCCTATGTGGTATGTTCTTCTACAGTTTTAAATACCATCCATACAAGGGCGCCTGGTTGGCTCAGTTGGCTAAGTGTCTGACTCTTGATTTTGGCTCAGGTCATGAGCTCATGCCATGGTTCATGAGTTAGAGCCCGACATTGGGCTCTGCACTGACAGTGTGGAGCCTGTTTGGTATTCTCCCCCCCACTACCCCGTCCATTTCCTGCTTGTACACATGTACACTCACGCTCTCTCTCTCTCTCTCTCTCAAAAAAAAAAAAAAAAAAAAGAATAAAAAGCAACTTTAAAAAAAAAAAAACATACCATCCGCACATTCATGGCTTCTGAATTTCCTGACATCTCTGAGTTCCACGCTAGAATATCTAATAACTATTTGATACCTTTAACTAGGATATCTCACAGATATTTCCAATTTAACATGATAAAATTAACTCTTATTTTCTTCTTCACCCTTTCCTCCCACAAACCTGTTCTTTTCCTGGTTTCTCCATCTAGGGGAATGATGCCACATTCACCTAGTTGCTCAGTCCAAAACCCAGGACTCAGTCTCAATTCTTTTCTCTGACCTCTGTATTCCAGTAATCAGCAGGTTCTGTATTTTCTTTCTCCAGATTATACTCTTTTTTTCAATCTCACCTGGATTACAACAATCTTGTTATTGGACACCCTTCTTTACTCTTGCTCCTTTCGGATTTCCATTGGTAGTCAAAGTCATATTTTAATTAATATGTCTGGTTATGGCATGCCCTTGCTCACAGTCTTCAGTGACTTCCCACTGCACTTTGAGTAAGATCTGAGTTCCTTTCCATGGTCCAAAAGGTTCATATAACTGGCCATTGCTTGTCGCTCTGACCTTATTCCCTGCCATCGTTCCTCCTTTTCCACTATCTTCATCTTCTCTGGGCTTTTTTCAGTTCCTCAAACATCCCAAGCTCTCAGAAGGGATCTGTACACACGGCACTTTCTGTGCCTGGAATATTCTCTCCCAACTTCCCACACCCACAAAACTGAATCTTTCCTGTTCTTTAGGAATAGATTCCTGAATCTATTGGAATCCAGGAATCCAAGGTACAGATTCCTGACCATTCTAAGTAGGTATCCCCCTCTTTATTTTCTATCACTGTAACCTGTTTGTTTCTTTTATAAAACTTATCCCAATTTCAACTATTTGTTTACCTATTTATCATGTCTCCCTAACTAGATTATAAGCCCTACTGAGTCAGAGGTCATGTCTGTGTTATTCACCATTGTATACCCAATTCCAAGGCAGAATGCCTAGCACATAATATACACTCAATAAATATGTGTTGAACAGTGTTTAAAGATATAATTTTGTTTTGAGATAAATATATTAATACTAAGTAATTATTAATGTTAAATGGATTATTTCCTAATTCTTACTGAAATAGCCCTTTCTCTTTCAGTAATTGCCCTTCCTTTTTGGCTGCTGCTTTAGCCAGAGCCACATCAGACGAAGTCCTTCAGAGTGATCTTTCTGCACATTATATCCCAAAGGAAACAGATGGCACAGAAGGAACTGTGGGTGAGTACCTTTCTACATTATTCGCTTAAAAATATTAAAATATGGGGCGCCTGGGTGGCTCAGTCAGTTGAGTGTCCAACTCTCGATTTCAGCTCAGCTCATGGTTTCATGGTCATGGGATGGAGCCCCATGTCAGGCTTTGTGCTGAACATGGAGCCTGCTTGGGATTCTGTCTCCCTCTCTGCCCCTCCTGTGCTCACATGTGTACTCTTTCTCTCAAAATAAACTTTATATTAAAATCTTCTCATGTGTAGTGACACACAGAAAATGTCTACACAGCATGAAATCTAATTCTTTATGCACTTATTGATTTTAGCAGAAGAAGGAGAAAAAAATGCAAAATTATATATATTTCAAACTAGTCAATAAAAGGAGGGAAAAAGAAAAAATACAGGTGTATTTTGAAAATATGTGACAATAATTGGAGCAAGAGACTGCCCTAACAAAATATTATCATAAATAATGCCTGGGTAAATGGAAAGAGTAAAGTGAGAAGTGTGAAGACACAACAGAAAAGATGAGTGAGTGAGAGGAGAGAGAGTTTGAGCAAAACCTATTTAAAACTTTTCACTTACCTTTAAGAATCCAAGTGAAAAATCATATAAAAATTCAAGAAATCAGTTGTAACATAACTTCTCATTCATTATATTAAATTTTAGGGGCGCCTGGGTGGCGCAGTCGGTTAAGCGTCCGACTTCAGCCAGGTCACGATCTCGCGCTCCGTGAGTTCGAGCCCCGCGTCGGGCTCTGGGCTGATGGCTCAGAGCCTGGAGCCTGTTTCCGATTCTGTGTCTCCCTCTCTCTCTGCCCCTCCCCCGTTCATGCTCTGTCTCTCTCTGTCCCCAAAATAAATAAACGTTGAAAAAAAAAATTTTTTTATTTCTACCAGTAAATAAACAGAGTTCTTTATGACAACTATGTAACGTGACTTAATTGTATGGATCACTGGACATCTTTTTTCCAGGCAAATTAAGAGGTTTTATTTTTGAAGGAAGGCCTATTTTATTAACATATTATGCTTATACATATTTGCCAGGCTCTAAAGAAATACCTATTTTCTTATAAATTAGGAATTACTACTCAAATTCATTAAGGAATTTTATTTTTTTTTAACTTTTTTTTTTTAACGTTTATTCATTTTTGAGAGAGAGGGAGCACAAGCAGGGGAGGAACAGAGACAGGGAGACACAGAATCTGAAGCAGGTTCCAGGCTCTGAGCTGTCCCCACATAGCCTGATGCGAACTCACAAACCAGGAGATCATGACCTGAGCTGAAGTTGGATGCTTAACTGACTGAGCCACCTAGGCGCCACCCCCCTTTTAACTTTTTTTTTAAAGGAATTTTAATATTTCATTTTATTCCAACTTAAGCATTTGCCTTTAAACATGGTGCATAAGGAGCAAAGCATATATTAATGAATCAGAGTAGCTAATCCCAGAGAACTTGAGGCAGATATAAAAGTAAACATTTCTGTTCTTCCTTTATCTCTCTAGATCATTTTTGACAGAAAATTGGCAAGAAAGGAATTCCTCTTCTTGTTTTTACTGAGAGTAATTGATTCACTTGGAACCAAATTGTTCCAGAGACAACTTGGATGGAATTCCTGTTACAAAGCATTGGTCTTTCCTCTGTTACTGATGCATGAAGTAAAAGCCCTGTAATGAAAAGATGAGGGAGATTAAATTCTGCTTCACTGCAGCCTGGGTGATGGCTGACTCAGTTCCAGCTCAGTACAGTGACATTAACGACTAATGAGTAATTTACAGCTGCGAGGGGGTGGATTGCTACTTTGGACAATTTTCTCTTTTTCACACCCTTTTTTATTTTATTTTTCCATTTCAAGCAGCAATTATACATACTGATGTTCTACACTCCCTGCAGAAGGAAAATACTTAACGTAGCAAGATTGAAGTGTTGCCCTGCATGCCTATTTTGGAAGAATATTTGGAACCCCCATAAGATAGCAAAAGTGAAATGGTGGTATCATTGGTAGTTCTGATTTTATGTTTTTTCAATAGATTACCCAGTAATGTCTCCAGGCCATGGCTGTGATTCAGAATGATCTGTTGTAATCTAACTATTTGCAAGTCCTTAATCCTTTTAACCCAAATCACTCAGTGTGAACTGCTGCTGAGGAGAATCTCTACAGGGCATATTGTGTTTATCCACACATTAGAGTGGGAAATGAGTTTACTGAGTAAGGTCTGCTGTCACTGGATTACAGGCACTCAAGTCCCCAGTGAAATGCCATTGTCTCTCCTCTTAGTTGTTTCCAAAAACAGACTTAATAAAAATCCTTAACCTAAAAGTTTATGTCACCCATAGCAAAATGTTTGCTAAATGACCTTGTGTGTCTCTTGGTACAAATTTAGTTTGGCGTATGTAACGCCTATCCAGACAACCTAAAATCTATTTAAAATATCCCAGTGTAAAAATTAAAAACAAGAAGGGGAAAATGATCACTAATACTGAGGAAATTAAAAGAATTATGAAAATTTTGTGTAAATAAATCTGAAAAGCTGGGTATTTTCTAGAAAAATACAAGTTAACAGACTTTACCTAAGAAGAAAGAGATTGAGAAGATTGCCCAGGAGCAGTCTTCCAAAAAGGAGAAAGAATAGGTGATTCTACAAGTGAACATTTTCAAATGATCAAAGACAGATAATTCCAATGTTTCTTAGAATGAATTATCCAATTGCACAAAGAAGGAAAATTTGTAAACCATAACACCGATACCAAAACTTGCCTGAAACAAAACTAAAAAATGATATGAGAGGTCAGTCTTAGCAATCAATGTAAAAAATCTTAAGTAAAATACTTGTATATTGAGTACAATAGTTAATTCATTCAATGTGTATTTTCTTGAGGGCTGACCATATGCTTAGCATGTGCTGAGGAGACCATAAAACAAAAATAATAGGAAGCCTGTTAGCATAATTTGTATATTAATAGGTCAAAAGAAAAATAGCAGAATAATCTCAAAAGATGCCCAAAGAAGCATTCGATTAAATTCAATTATCCATTCCTAATTTTAAAAATATACTTAATAAAGTAGAACTAGATGGGTACCTCTTGGACACTGTAGGACAAAATTTGACTCAGAGCAAAATCTAGCATTTGTGCATAATGTATGCTTAAGAATTTTTTGGTTGCAGGGTGCCTGGCTGTCTCAGTTGGATGATCATGTGATTCTTTATCTCGGGGTTGTAAGTTCGAGCTCCATGTTGGGTGTAGAGATTATTTAAAAATAAAATCTTAAAAAAAAAAATTTTTTTTTTAGTTGCAAGTGACCACTAACAACTCAGACTGGCTTCAGCAAAACAGAATTTATTGGCTACCCTTCAGTGTATGGGCTACACGGCTAGATGCAAGGCTTCACATGATTCATCAGAACCTGGCATTTCTCCAAATCTCAGCTGTATTCTTTTTTTTTTTTTTAAGTAGGCTCCACACCCAACATGGGGCTTGAACTCACAACCCTGAGATCAGCAGTTGCATGCTCTACCAAATGAGCCAGGCACCCCTCTTTAATTTTGATTTTATTTTCAGGCTCCATTTTCAGGCAAGATCACTGCTAGGCCACCAGGTCTTCAACTGCCCAGGTTGCAAATCAAGCAGGAAAATAAGAGTAACTAACTAACTACTCAGTTGCTCTTACATAAATCACAGATTCACTCTAACCAGCCCAGCTTGGGTTATTTCCAATTCCTGAACCCATCACTGTGGCCAGAGGAATGTGATTCTCTAATTAGCTAGACCTGAATCACATGTTTTACCCCTAGATACACAGGAACTGAGAGAAGGAAATGTCTCTGGTAGAAAGAGGAATGTTTGCTAGGTGGCAAAAAAAAAAAAAAACACCCAAAAACACATTAAAGCAAAGTTCTGACTCAAAATAGGAAATAAAGTAAAATAACTAGGAATATATTCTTTAAGAAATATGAAGCTTCTGGGGTGCCTGGCGGGCTCAGTTGGAAGAGCATGTGAACTCTGGGTCATGAGTTCGAGCCCTACTTTGGGGGTAGAAAATTACTTTAAAAAAAATCCTATGAGGGGCGCCTGGGTAGCTCAGTTGGTTAAGTGTTGACTTCAGCTCAGGTCATGATCTCATGGCCTGTGAGTTACAGCCTTGCATTGGGCTGTGTGCTGAGAGCTCAGAGCCTGGAGCCTGCTTCAGATTCTGTGTCTCCCTCTTTCTCTGCCCCTCCCTCACTCGTGCTTTCTCTCAAAAATAAATAAACATTAAAAAAATTTTTTTTTAATCCTATGTTAAAACTAGTGAGCAACATAAAAAGGATTTAATTAATGAAACAATAATGTTTCAATAATGAAACAACTTGTTTCTAGATAAGACTCAATATGAAAAATACATTAATTTTTTTTTCTTTTGCAGGTTACTCTATAAATTCAAGGTAACCCCAAACACAAGGGCAAAAAATTTTCCCCTTCAAACTTGGCAAAATAATTAGAAAAATCATCTGGAAGAATAAACATGTCAAACTACCATAGTGATAGCCTTTTAAAATTAGTATTAGGTAGGAAAACTAGTTCTGATATGAAAACATGTTATAAAGTTACAGTAATTATAAATTTTTTTTTAACATTTATTGAGAGACCGAGAGAGGCAGAATGTGAGCAGGCAGGGGAGATGTAGAGAGAGGGGGAGACCCAGAATCGAAGCAGGCTCCAGGCCCTGAGCTGTCAGCACAGAGCCCAACGTGGGGCTCGAACTCACAAACTGCGAGATCACGACCTGAGCCGAAGTCGGTCGCTCAACCAACTGAGCCACCCAGGTGCCCCAAAGTTACAGTAATTATAAAATAATGGCACCACTGTAGAAATTGATGGAGTGAAGGGGCACCTGGGTGGCTCAGTCGGTTGAGCATCTGACTTCAGCTCAGGTAGTGATCTCACGGTCCGTGGGTTCGAGCCCCATGTTGGGCTCTGTGCTGACAGCTCAGAGCCTGGAGCCTGCTTCGGATTCTGTGTCTGCCTCTCTCTCTGCCTCTCCCTCACTCATGCTCTGTCTCTCTGTCTCAAAAATAAATAAACATTAAAAAAAAAGTTAAAATCGGAGTGAAGCAGAATGGACAATCAAAAAGCATACAAATGTTTTAATATTTTAGTAGCTAATTTATGTTTGCATATTCATTTATTCAGTAAACATCTAGTGAGCCCCTGCTATCTGCCAGTTACTGTACTATGATGAATCAAGTATAATTGAGACACAGTCTGTATGTACAGTCTAATTTGGGAAATGTAGAGCACGGGTGTTGGAGTCAGACCTGTGATTAAAAATGGTTTTACTTATTTGTGAAATGTTCTAGAGAAAGAGGATGTAACAAGTACTTAATAAATATTATCTATTGGTATAAAATGTGGCAAGAGCTATAGAAGATGGTGTAATGGGAATGTAATGGAAGAAGCAACTGGGAGGGGGTAGGAACAGATCTGCTGGTTTACTAAATACTAGAGGAAGCTGGTATTGCCTCCACCTAACCAGTTTACTGTCCAATAGACAGCACAGGTATGGAAATGTTCTCTGCCTATGTTGTCTAATGTGGTAGCCACTGGCTATATGCAGTTACTGAGCATTTGAAATATAGCCAATGTAACCCAAAAACTGAATTCTAAATTTTACTTAAAGTTAAATGGCCACATGTAGCTAGTAAGCAACCTTACTGGACAGTGCGGGTCTATATAAGAAGAGTAATATACAAGTCAAAAAATAATGGTTTCTATTTGGAACATTATCTGGAAACTATCCCGATAGTTAACATCAGTTATTTGTTTCACCCGACTCCATTCTCCCTAAGTGTTTCCAAATTCACTTATTGTTTTGCAGTCCTCTGTTGTGATTGAGTCAAACTCACACCTATGCTGCTGCAAAGACCAAATGGGTTGGAGTGATACAAATAGGTAATTGCTGGCTGAAAGAGTCTCTGGGCAACTGGTGCTTTAAAAAAATAAAGATTGGAGTTTTGTCAAAACAGTAAAAATATTGGCTTGTCTATTAGCTTCAGTTCCTCTCTTATACACACCTCCTCAGGTTGTATTGGCTCTTTGAACTTGGTTTCTTTTTCAAATGTACCCTTGATTTTCAATTAAATAAAAATGTCAAGGCGGGGGCAGAGCCACAAAACATAGGTTACCACCCTGTACTATGGTAGAAAAAAAAAAAAAGGCAACAAAAACCTTGAGATAAGCTTTCTGAATATAATCATTGTTGGAAGGATTTTGAGTAAGAAAACAGGTAAAGGTAGTCACAGATTAAAGCAGCAGCAGGGAAGGGGATAAAAAAATGGGAATCTAAGTTCCTAGGCCATTCTAGAACACAAAGTCTCTCTTCTGGGGATCTGTGTTCTAGATCAGAGGAGTCATGTGCAGCCACTGGCCATCTGGTACACATTTCCACAGGCTGTCAGGTAATATCTGATTTATGTAAAGTTAAAAAAAAAAAAGGTTTTTGGAGAATTCTGAATTTTTTTTTACCGGTTTACCTGGGATATAGTAATCTAAAATGCTGGCCTGAGAAAACCTAATCTCCCCCTGGTTATTTAACAGCTGCACTTGAGTAGAGGACAGCTGGAGCTGAGATGGTGTGAGACACTATTCATTGTGGCCTAAAAGGCTTACACATCTGTCATCCATTGAAGGATTCGAGTCCGACTCAGAAGTCAGCTCATCTGTTCCACTTGATAGGTAGTAGACTTAATGATCTAGGGTAAAGAATCCTCTGGTTGGTCTTTTTCTATCCAGGGTTACACATACAGACAGAGTTTAAGTACTTTTTCCCTTAGAGACTTTTAAAACTTTAAAAACTTTACTTCATTTGTTAACCTTCTAGCTAAACTATTGAAGCCATTGCCAAAAACTTTAATTAAAAAATTCATCAAATAAGAAAAATGTATATCATTTAGTTCCAAATTATGATCAGTTACAAGAGAGAAAAGTTAGGGAACTGGAGGGAGGTAAAGGAAGAGGTCAGGAAGAAAAAGACAAAAGCAAAATGGTAATCAAAATAAATGCTCATTCCTGTAGTTTGCAAATGAATGATGTTTTTATCATAGGCCTTTCATATTTCAATTGCTGAATAACTACTGTTCATATTTCAGTCATTCTTCTAAGCAGGGGGTGCTGGCTCTCCAGATAATAACCATGGCAGCCAACCAAAAGGGAGCCACTGCTGTGGAGCTGAACTAGATAGCAGTGGTCAGAGAGCACTTTGAGGGTTGGAAGAAATCCAGTCTAGGAGTAGATCCAACCCTGGCCAGAGGTTTTCTCCTTATGACATAAGGATATCAGTGGCAGCTGCTGGCTGATGATTTTCTACTAGATTGGTTGTCATTTTCTCTCTTCAGAAGCAACATTTCATTTTTCTTGAGAAGAGGAATTTCTTCTATTAAGGAGTTTGACTAAGGTGACCTACTTCTGTCTTTACCAAGCAGGCTAGTGAAAAGCAGCTTTAAATGGCTCTTCACTGGGGGTGTCTGTGTTTCTTTCACAGAGATTGAGACAATGAAATTGGCGCGTTCTGTCTTCAGCAAACTACATGAGATTTGCTGCAGCTGGGTGAAAGACTTCCCTCTCCGCAGGAGACCCCAGCTTTATTATGAAACATCAATCCATGCCATCAAAAACATGCGCAGGAAAATGGAAGACAAACATGTCTGCATTCCTGACTTTAATATGCTCTTCAATTTAGAGGTAAAGGGCACTTCTCAAGAATCCATGAGATTTAAAAAACAAAACAAACACCTTCATGGTCCTATTTTCTGATAGTATCTCTGATGGGTTGGAGGACTAAAGGCAGAGTGGCACAAATTTGCTTGCATTAGACAACAGAAAAGTAACTATTTTATGTTATTTTGGGGGTTTTGTTTTATTTAAAGTACGCTTTACGCTCAATGTAAACCCCAGATCAAGAGTCGCATACTCCACTGACTGAATCAGCTAGATGCCCCTATTTTATGTTATTTTGAATAAATAATATATCCGCATGGTTCAGAATTGGAAAAAAAAAAATCTCTTATCCTTGTCTCACAGACACTGCTCTTCCACGAAGACAAGAGAAGTACCAAATTTTTGTGTAAACTTTCAGAGTTATTCTATAAACATATAAGCAAAAAGAAAAACTGTCATACCTCAAAAAAGCTGTTGATTAAGTTCCCACATTACTGTGTTGTTGAAGCAACATAAAACACAAACATAAAAGAATGTGAGACTGAGACCGTTTTCTGATTTCATGTGATTTTCTTTTTAAAATCTTGGTTTCTGATACAGGAAAGTAGCTGGAATTACATTTCGTGAATCTCTGTGACTGACAAATTGGATCATATGAGCCTTGTCAGCTTAATAACCATTTTCTTGTTATCTTCCTCTTCTTTTTCTATTAAATGTGTTAGGTTAGTGCAAACAGAGGTAGGTTTGTTTCCTTTGCCTGTCACTTGCCTCTTTTCTTCACTCAAGTCCATAACTTAAAAATTACAATGTAGTAATTTATACAAAGCACAATATTTCCTTCATTTGGCAGCTAAATTTAAATTTTAGCTGACTGTCAGGGTCTGCTAAGCAGTGATAGTAGGTTGATAATTGGTGCTTATGTTACAAAGATAGATCAGCTTTGTTTCCAAATATCTTTAGACTATCTGGATATCTCTGTTTCCAAATGTTACCATGCCTGTGCAAATATAACCTAAAAAGCTATATTGTATGATAAACAACCCTTCTATCACTATACCCATTTGAAGATTATACTCAGGTTTGAGGGCATTATTGTTTTTTTTCTGATCTGGTTGGTTTTCATTTTGCCTCAAAAGCAGCTCATATATATGTGATATATTTGCCTCAAAAGCAGCACATATATATGATTGGTTATCTGTGAATGGTGAGATAATACAGATTTCTTTCTTTCTTTGTACTTCTTTATTAGTCCCAATAAACAATACATCATCTTTATACCAGGGGAAACACTATTTTTTAATTAAAAATTTTTTGGGGCGCCTGGGTGGCACAGTCGGTTAAGCGTCTGACTTCAGCCAGGTCACGATCTCGCGGTCCGTGAGTTCGAGCCCCGCGTCGGGCTCTGGGCTGATGGCTCAGAGCCTGGAGCCTGTTTCCGATTCTGTGTCTCCCTCTCTCTCTGCCCCTCCCCCGTTCATGCTCTGTCTCTCTCTGTCCCAAAAATAAATAAACGTTGAAAAAAAAATTTTTTTTAAAAATAAAAATTTTTTAATTAAAAATTTTTTAATTTAAAGATTTTAAGATTTTAATCTTTAATCTTTAATTTAAAGATTTTAAATTAAAATTTTTTTAAAAAATTAAAAATTAAATTTAAATTAAAAAATTTAAAACTAATTTTTTAAAGAGATCCACTTGGCTCTCTTCTGTTTCTTCAGATGCTATATTGAATCTCCCCACTATGGCACGTGGATGGCTCAGTCAGTTAAGCGTCTGACTCTTCATTTGGGCTCAGGTCATGATCTCACAGTTTCATGAGTTTAAGCCCTGCGTTGGGCTCCACGCTGATAGTGTGGAGTCTGCTTGGGAGTCTCTCTCTCCTTCTGCCCCTCTTCCACTTGCGCTCTTTCAGTCTCTCAAAATAAATAAACTCAAAAAATAAATCTCCCACCAATCACACACTAAAGTTCTATTCTCATGTCCTCATAAAAGTATTCTTGTCCCCTCCCTCTTTGTGATGACCCCACATCAGCTCACTCATTTAAAAACTGCTTGTAAAAGCTGTTTTTCAGTTTTACCCTTATCCTGCCAACTGAGTTGTTTATAAGTACTGCTTTAGTACATGTCATTTAGTACATTTAGTACATGTCAGTCAATACTTTTCTGAAGATAGTTCTGTTTAATCAGTTAATCTTCAATGGCATTGTAGATGGTACTTATTAAACTATTAACTGGTTGTAATGTCTGTATTAGATATTGATATCATAATATTTGGGTGTTTTTATTTATATTTGGTGCTTTTGTAAATGTAGTATGTACTTTAAAAACAACTTTTCTTTCTTTCTTTCTTTCTTTCTTTCTTTTTTTTTTTTAAAGATTTTAAGTAATCTCTACATCTAACATGGGGCTTGAACTCACAACCCCAACATCAAGAGTTGCATGCTCCTGTGACTGAGCCAGCCAGGTTTCCCTAAAAAGAATTTTTTCAAAGCACAGACATATCTGTTGTTTTAGTAGTTCTTCCAAATCCCCATGAGACAGCAACTCATCCTTACTTAAAATAGATGAGAAAATAAGCCCAAGAAAATTAGATGGTTTACTTTGTATATTTGATTTCCTTTGAATGACAGGGCCTAGACTCATCTGAGCTCCTGATCCCAAGGATGAAGTCAAAGTTTGCAAAAGAAAATGATTACATACTGTTGCCTAAAGGGAGTCCAGGACTCAAGTGAGAGTTCAGGGGGTTAGAAATCTCCTTAGTAAGCTAGATCAGAGATGTGAACACTGCTGTTGAAGAAGCAAACTACTTAATGTTTAAATGTAATATTGTGATTAGTCTTCCTTTGTCAACACAAAGCACAGGTTTGGAAGACCCTCCTCTGGCAGTTGCCTTTATGCTTCAAGCAGTGGGTGAGCCAGGAAGTGCGAGGCTCAATCTTGGATTAGAGGACAAGGCATAATGGTTACAGGACATTTGGACATCTAATATGGTTCAAGTTTGGCTAACCAGTTTAGAGACTGTGTTATATATGGTGGGTATTCAGTGTGACTGAATGATTTATGAAGAAGATATTATAGTTAAGAAGTATGTGTATACTTTCATTATCTCTGTATTTTAAACAACCTAACATAATTGGCCCTGTGCTGAAGGCCAATTATTTTCTATTGTTCTCGGTTTCTAATTTTATAAGAATACTTTCATTTTGAGAAAAATGCTCAGTCCAGAACAGCTTTTGCTCAATTCGTCCTTATACCTTCTCTTTCCTCCCCCTTCCCACAACTTGTAACAGCAGTTTTGAAGCAACTGTACGTGGGTGGTTTCCATGGTATAAGACAACAACTTTCACAAAGAGGGTGCTTCAGCCTGAGCTAATTGGCCATGATGTGTTCCAGTGTTATGTGTATAAACACAGATGCCCTCATATTGCAGGTATTTTAGCAGCTGATCATGCATGTCAAAAAAGGGAAGCATTTAGTCTCATTATCTGGGTGACAAGTGTAGTAGAGGAGGACAATGGGCACCAGTTCAGGGGATTGGTTCACTTGAGTCACACTGTACCTAACTCACTTAACTGTTTCTGTTTTTCTTATTGACAGGACCAGGAAGAACAAGCTTACTTTGCAGTGTTTGATGGCCATGGAGGAGTGGATGCTGCCATTTATGCCTCCATTCACCTGCATGTTAATTTAGTACGCCAGGAAATGTTCCCCCATGATCCTGCTGAGGCCCTGTGCCGGGCCTTCCGGGTTACTGATGAGCGGTTTGTGCAGAAAGCAGCCAGGGAGGTATGCCTTTTTCTCATAAATTCCAGCCATGAATGCACTGGCTGAGCTCAGCTTGGTCTGTGGTTCAAGGGCTACTTTGGATTTTGTCTTTTTGGGCAGGCATTATTTAAAGTTCTCTTTCAAACTGTATTCTTGACCCACAGTATTGGATTCTATAGTAGTTCTAATTCCCTCTTTAGGGCTTTAGGGGGTGATATGATGTACTGTAGAGAAACTCCGAAGCTATAGTTTTCCAGAAAGCCAGTCCATTGCTGGATTTGGCAGGTGAGTTTTCTCTTTCTTATTTACCAGCGCCTGTCAGGTTCACACTAGGACCATCTCTATAAGCAGACTTTTGCTGACAAGATCTGGGTATGGTGATTAAAACAATGGACTAAAAAGGAAACAGAAGCTAGATTACTCCCATACACTTGGTTCTAAATGGGTTGGCAGTGTTTTACTGTGTATCTCTTGAGGGAAAATTTGCTTGGAAAGAGTGAATCCTTAGATGATTCTTGAACTGATTTTCTCTTAATAGGAAGAAAAGTCAGAGCTCACGTCCTAATTTCTTAAGGTTAATCAGACCTAAGGTTTTTACTCTACATGAATGACAGCGGCTCTATATTAAGATCTAAAAGTAAAAATTTTAATCTAATTATCATTCGGGGCATTGGTATATGATTAACTACAGTACTCTATTCATTTCTAACTGGGGAACAATAGCCAGATAATAATTTTTAATTTTTAAAAGTAATTACAGAATTATACATACAGAAAATAAGACTCCTGCCCTATGAATTAAACATTAACTATTTTTGAAATGGACTTGGAAAGAGCAGGGTCACCATTTAATCCATTTTTTCGATCTCATTGTTATTGGTTTATAGCAATAGTGGTGCTTGGAATTAATGAGACTAATTCAGAACTATTTGGTATTAAGCAATGAAAATATTCTGTTATCTCTCCACCTGCATCCCAGGTTTAGATTAATATGCAAATCCAACAACAGGAACCACTAGGGTCTACATGTAGAGGTGGGGCAAGACAACAAAATACTTGTTGACCTCAGACCTTCTCAGAGGCTTTTGAGGGCTGGTGCTGCGTGGCTCTGCCTGCCTTGGAGCTGCTGGCTGTCCTCACTCTGAGGACAAGACTGGCCCCTGAGAGGTGATGTGTAATCACCAACGTGAAACTAAGAGACTTGCTTTGTCTTCTTCATCTTCTGTTTTAACCTTTTTCCTCTGTGCCCTCAAAATCAGGACTTTTCTGACCATGTTCACCTCATTTGCTTTGCCAGTGATCCTGATGTCTCTCAGTCTTGCCAACAGTTCTCTTGAATAATTTAGGTTTGTCTCAGCAGTTACTTTTCTCCTTCTTGTGCATCCATGTGCTGCTAACTGCTGGGAAGAAAGTAGCTATTCCTGTTGTGAAGCAGCCCTGCCTCCTGTTCTCTCCAGGGCATATGCACTGAAGTGTCTTTATCATGTGTTCCAGGGGGCTGAGTTTTTGAACACTCTGTGTGGGAAGGCATTTTATTGGTGGGTGAGGATTTATAACAAACTTTCCCTATATAGGGAAAATGAGAAGTTGTTTTTCTCATTGGATACAAGGGGCCTTTTACCATCCCTGACGCATTGGTTCTAATTTAGGCCAAGTCCTTGGTAACAGAAAGTCATGCTTATTTCGTGGTGACTCATGTCAAATTGGAGATGTCATTTTAGTATAGTAATATCAGGAGCATTAAGTACAGTGGTACTGAGCTATTGAGGTGAAATTCCAGGCTGTTCTTTATGCAGTGTTCCAAAAGCAAAGGCCCCTAAAATTATTATAGATTTTTTTTTTAAACTATAAGCAACTTAGCATGCCAGGAAACATGTATCTCTTGGCTCCTAGTTAATATTCAGAGTATGGGAGCATTTGTTGTATATTAATCAGATATTTTATATGTTTTGTGTAATCTAGGATCCTCCCTGTGAACATACATCAGTAACAAAATAGAGACCAGAATATGGAAATCTTTAAAGATTACTATAGTGGACTGACAACTGGACTAGGAGGAAAAAGAATTTCAGTTGTTTTGTGTACTAATGAATTACCTGGCCTTGGAAAATCACATAACCTGCCATAGTTTTTCTTACCTATACATGAAATGAAATGAAATGAAATGATCATCCCTGCCTTGCATATCACAGTTTGCATCTATGTGTGTGGACATGCACATAAAAATGCATTGAAAAATAGGAATTACTATTTATTGTGAAATCAAGTTATTAATAATCTAGCCCCCAACTAAAAGTTTATATTAACTATAAACTGCTTCTCAATGAGAATTTGATTTCTATTTATTTTTTACTGACTCGTTTTATTTAAATTATTTTCAGAGCTTAAGATGTGGGACCACAGGAGTGGTGACTTTTATCAGAGGTAACATGCTCCATGTGGCCTGGGTTGGGGATTCCCAGGTTATGCTTGTGAGAAAAGGCCAAGCTGTTGAACTAATGAAGCCACACAAACCGGACAGGGAGGTAAGTGTGCTCTGTTAGAGCACATGCCACAGAGGCAGTTTTCTAGTTACTAAGATTCATTTGATTATTATAATTACCATGACTCGCTGAGCAACCATGTCCACTTTACAAAGGAGTAATAAAGAGAACCTCTCCAGGAAGCTGATGAATATTATATCTCTTGTTTACTATGTAAGGTAGAAAAATAAATCCTGAATCCAATTATTTGCTTCTGTCTATTGCATTGCTGTTTAGGATGAAAAGCAGCGAATTGAGGCTCTTGGAGGTTGTGTAGTCTGGTTTGGTGCCTGGAGGGTGAATGGAAGTCTGTCGGTCTCCAGAGCTATTGGTAGGAAAAACCAATTAATTTTTGTTTCTCCAAACTGTCCTCTTCCAGATCATTGTCTTATATTAACTCCATATTATATTAACTACAATAAGAAAACCTGAGATGGTAATTTATATTATCAGACTGGTTATTATTATTTAAAATAATGATTGGATAATGCCTCTTAATTATTTGATTTAATCAACCATTTCATCCATATGCTTAAATACCATTATTAAAAGGGAACTATGTTAAATGCAGAACTTCTTAGTTTCTATCCTTTTTTTCTTTTTTTTTTGAATGGAAGCCCTTAATCTTTGGGACACAAATTTGCTTAAAACCATAGTGATCCTCATTTCATTCCATTTTGGATCATATTTAGCTTGACTCAGTATTTTCAAGAGAACAGGAAGGCTTCCCTCTCTATATTTTACCTTTCTTATGTCTTTACTTGTTTTTCATTGAATTATAAAATGACATCAACATTGTACTTTTTAGATGAAAACAATTTTCTTTATGTGGAATATACTGATTTGCCAGGTAACCCTGGGTTTTAAAGAATCTGGCTCCCTGGTACATAAGTTCTTCAGAAGGGGAAGTCAATGAAACTATCTAAAACTTAGAGAGTAAACAGCTAAGCTTATTGGACGGAATGACAAAATGCAAGGGCGTAAGTTCAAAGATAGTCCTGTTTCTATTTTTGTTTTACTTTGGCACCTGGGTTTATTATATTTTAGGCTTCATGTCTTAGCTTCATTTTCTGGTTTTAAGAATTTTTTTTTTTTTAACATTTATTTATTTTTGAGACAGAGCATGAACGGGGGAGGGGCAGAGAGAGAGGGAGACACAGAATTCGAAGCAGGCTCCAGGCTCTGAGCCGTCAGACCAGAGCCCAACGCGGGGCTCGAACTCACGGACCATGAGATTGTGACCTGAGCTGAAGTTGGACGCTCAACCGACTGAGCCACCCAGGCGCCCCTCTGGTTTTTTAAAAAGAATAAATTTGTGTGTATCTTTATAGGTGATATGCATGCATACTGCAGTTCTTAGACCCTGCTCCTAAAGAAAAAATGAAGTGATTTGACATAGGGATAAAATGGATAAACGGCATTCACATCCAACCCCCCAATTTTGCTTATCATTACCAAAACATTCTAGAACATTAACAAAATCTCAAAGGATTGATTCAGTTTCACCAGTGATGTGAGTTCCTCCCACTCTTTGGGAAGGTGCTGGCAAGCTGTGAAGTGGCCCAAATGTGAGCAGCAGAAGGCTGAGACAGAAAGTGAAAACTGAAAGATCCTGCAAGTGCTTCTGAAAAAATAAGAGTTAGTTTTATCTTAGACTGAGAGAGTTATTAGGAGCTCTGGAATAAGACCACCGAGGAGAAACTTCTCATTACTAAAACACACCCTCATGTAAAATTACTTCTGACAGTTCCTCTTGATCTTACTGTCTTTGTCACAGTAGTGAAACGTATCTTTCATACTGGTAATAGAACCAACTTTACTAGAGAATACTTGCCTTTTCTTGCTTCTAAAATATAGCACAAGGAGAAACCAAAAGCAAGGGAAGACTGTCCTTGAATAAGAGACAGTCTAAGAGAGAATAAGGCAAACTTCATAGACGAAGTGACTTTTAGGTTGGATGTGGAGGACAGTGTGTAGGGGAGGAAATTCCAGGGGTAGGGGCATACAAATACGTGGGCGCCTGAAAGGGCATGCCATGTTTTAGGAACAGCAGCACATACAAGAGACTAGGGCAGAGGGTGGGCGTGGTAAAAGTAAGTGTTGCTGCCAGATTGTGAAGGGGTTTATATGCCAGGCTAAGTAGTCTAGACTCTCCCAGGTGAATAAGCATAGAGGCCACATGATCATTTATAATCCCTTATAAAGGTATTTGTTTGGGATGATGGTATAGAAGATGGACTAGAGTACAAAGACTAGATGGCATCTTTCAGGGGCTGTTGATACAGTTTGTTACAGCTATGAGGGCAGCTCAGAAAGGATACAGAGGAGGCAGAAATTGATTGGATGGAAGTGACAGTTTGTGGGGGTGGAGGAAAGCTGGCTTCCAGGGTTTTGACTTGTGTGACTGAGATGATAAAGCATCTGTAAAAAAGCAGCAGCAGTTTGTGGGGTGGGGAAAAGGGCGGGTAATGAGTTCATTTTGGACATATTTTATATTCTAGGTACCTTACCTGTGTGGTGTCTTAGAAGAGATAATTTATATGTAGTTGGAAATACAAACCTGAACTTAGCAGAGTTCGGAGTTGCAGATAGAAATGTGGGAACTCATCCCATTTTGGCAATAATATTAGCAGTCTGTGAAGTGATATTGTATATATTAGTTGACACTATAGGCATTGCCCAGGAAGAACATGTAGTGTGATGAGAGACCCAAGGATGAGACTCATTACTGAAGGTTCCTGCTCTCTAGGTTTGTATCTTGGCTCTGTCACTTTACAAGCTATGGGCCTTGGGAAATTAACTTCCTGGTGTCTGTTGTTCCTTTGTAAAGCAGGAATAGTAACAGTGACTGGCTCATGGAGTTTTTGTATTAAATAGTATAATACATGCACCATACTTAAAACCCTGCCTGGCAGAGTTTTAGCACAAAATGATCGTTAGTGCTGTTATTAAGTGAAAGAGCCAGTGAAGAAAATCAAGGAGGGATCAGAAATATACAAGTGGGCTACCACAGATACTAAGTAAGAGAATAGGGTTTCTAGGAGTTAAGTAGTCACAGGGTCAAGTGCTAGAGAGGTGAAGTGAGATGTGGGATAAAAAAAAAAAAGACATGGAATTCTGAAAATAGGAAATAATTGGTAATATAGGAGAGAAATGTTTTGGATTAGTAGGTGGGAAAAAAAAAAAACAAAATCAGAAGAGGGAGAATGAGCAACAACAAAAGAATGTGTGTAGATTTAGTTTCTTGGGCAAGTTAGTGGTAAAGGAAATAATGTGGTGGCTTGTGGGAAAAGCTGATTTGGGAAAGGGTTGTTTTTATTGTTTTTGTTTGTAGGATAAGGAGTTTAGATCAGATTTGTAGGATAAAAGATGAGAGCAAGTAGAAGAGAAACTGAAGATGAGACAGAAATGAGTCCTAGAGAGTCAGGTCCAAGAGCACAGGTTAGCTTTGAGAAGGAAAAGGAGACCTCTTACCTGAGACTGGTAACTCATAAGGTGAATCTATTCAAATTAAAATAAAAAGGGAGGGGGTAGGGGAAGGAATTGAGGGAATTCAGGTTTGATAAACTTCATTTTCTTTGAAGTAGGAAATCAGGCCCTCTACCAAAATCCAGTAGCTTAATTGGAAGAGAGAGGTGAAGAATGTGGGAAAGATTTGGAAAGCTCACAGAATAAAACAGGGGGCTAAATGGGGACAAGAAAAAGGGACTCCTGAGCTGAGTTCAACTCTACTTAGGAAATAAGGGACACTTTTAAAGCTTTAAAAATGAACAGCTTTCAACAGTTTCTCCTCCTGAGCCCTTCAGATTTATGATCCAAAGTTGACAGAGGCATGATGTTTCCTAGCACATGGAGAGAGGAGGTTGAAGATAAAAGGATGTTGCCATTTCTACCATGAAATGGATAATCACAAATTTGGGGGCGAAATGTCATGAATTTGACATCCAACAGTAGAGCAGGTGAAAAGCCAGAATTTTGGCAGCATTTTCTCTGTGCAAATCTTTTGTATGTTCTGTTCCAAACTAACAGTTGCAGTAGCCTTTTAATTGAAGCACTAAAACAAGATTTTTGGGAACAGTATGACTCAGATCACATTTATTTTTAGAGGTGGAATTCAGAAAATAATAATGATGATAATAATAGGTGGAATAGGGGATGGGGAAATTTAGTAAAGTGGATTGGTGGAGAACACTGAATCCTGTGATTGGAAGTTTTGATTAGCTTTCTCAGGCTACTGGGAGGCATCATAGTATAGAAGTGAAATTGAAGTTGATGGAATCAAAACCATGTTTGAGGGAAGATGGTTCTGGCTACTGTATGAAAAAGACTAGTTTCTTATCTTTTATCTGTTTTTCAAGGTATCCCATCACGAGACCTGCTGAGAGGGCATGTGGCCCACACTGGTCCTAGCGGTTATCGCTAGGGTTCCTACTGAGCTTTCTGGGCCTATGTGAGGATTAAACAGGGATGTGAAATGTTGGAGAGGACCTTACTTATAGGAGAGAACCTACAACAAATTATGAGAAAGAGTAATGACAGAGCCAGATCACTTAAGTATAATTTCATTTTACCATCCCCTAGTTACAAAGTCATTTTAGTACTTCATCAGTACCTAATGAGGGTTTGTAAGTAACAAAGGTAGGGTTGGGACCCAGGCAGTCTGACTCCACCAAGCTGTACTTTACAAATGATAAAATGTTTTGTAAATTTTAAAATTTTAACTGTTTCCTAATATAGCAGTTATTGCTAAATACTGTTTCCTATGTACAGTAGAAAATGAATATCCCTTGTTGTACTAATAAGCGATCCTGTGTTATACTTAATAGGCTAAGGACCCTTTGGCTAGGCTCTCTCCAAGTACCTAGAGGAAAACAATAAATATAGAGAGAATGGATCTGGAAGTGCTCTAGAGCTGAAAGATCCAATGTGCATTGTAGATGATTAATTTTCTCAGTAGTCTGGTGATAGACTGGAGACCATGAGCCCACATTAAGCTAAGTTTCTGTCTCCACTCCAAGCACTCCATATATAGCTATGCATCATTCCTTAACAGTTGTCTCTCTGTCTTTGTTAATGCTATTCCTTCAATCAAGGGCTCTTCTATGCCTGGTGATAACTAACTTCAAGGCCCAGTTCAAATGTCATTCTGTAAGTGGATGAACTATTAAATAAGAGAGAAATAATGGCCCAGTAGGGCTTTGGGGGCTCTCACAGTGTTCATAAGCAGAGAATGAACAATAGCAATAAAGGTGGTGGGGGGAGGGGGTTCGATCAAAGACAAATGAAGAAAGCAAAAATACGGTAGTCCCTGAAGATGAGAGAAATATGATTATGTTTTCCAGTTGTTCTCTAGAAGTTACAAGTAAAGCAGCTTTAAAAAGCAAAAAGTAGGGCATCTGGGTGGCTTAGTCGGTTAGGCAGTTATCTTCAGCTCAATGATCTCATGGTTCGTGGTTCGAGCCCTGCGTCGGGCTCTGTGCTGACAGCTCAGAGCCTGGAGCCTGTTTCAGATTCTGCGTCTCCGTCTCTCTCTGTCCCTCCCCTGCTCGCACTCTGTCTCTGTCTCTTCAAAAATAAATGTTTAAAAAACTTAAAAAAAAAAAAAAGCAGAAAGTAAGTAAGTAAATAAATAAATAGCAGAAAGCAAACCAGATTGGGAACCAAGAGGCTGACATTCTAGTTCTCATCTGAATCTTGGGATGACTTTTCCTGGCTTAAGGGAGTTGACTTGATTTTTAAAAATCCCTTGTAACTCAAACCTTTCTCTGTGCTAGCAGCATAAAGCTATTACTTTGAAAACAAAGACAGAAAATGTAAGTGTTTAATGAAGAGTGATCACAACTTTGGTTTTTTTTTTTTTAATGTGGACTTGTTCTCAGGTCTGTTAAGTCAAATTTAACCACTAATTAAAAAAAAAAAAAAGGCAGATCTATCAATAAACAAAATGTTCCTGTGTTAAGACTGAAATTTTTCAATGCAGCAAAAAATTTAGATTTGACATTTGTTGCCATGCTCAGCTAAGCCTAAATCATAGCTAGAGGCACAAGATTCAGAGTATAATAAGCTAGCTAAGTAAGTAAGCACAGTGAATGGCAATTATTTAACAGAGAGTAAGGAGTGAGCAGCATCTGATTAACAAAGAATTCAAGTACTTTATTTTATCTGAAACTAGTTTATAAATTCTTTCCAGTGTATTCAGATCACAATCCAGTAAATTATGATCAGTCACAGCATTGGCCATAAACATTCCTATAAACATACAAGGTAAATTTGACCTACTTTTTAATTCCCACAGGAGATGCTGAACATAAGCCATATATCTGTGGGGATGCAGATTCTGCCTCTACTGTTTTGGATGGAACTGAAGACTACCTCATTCTGGCCTGTGATGGCTTCTATGACACCGTGAACCCTGATGAGGCAGTGAAAGTTGTGTCTGACCACCTGAAGGAGAATAATGGAGACAGTAGCATGGTTGCCCACAAATTAGTTGCATCAGCTCGTGATGCTGGGTCAAGTGATAACATCACTGTTATTGTGGTATTCCTGAGGGACATGAACAAAGCTGTAAATGTTAGTGAGGAATCAGATTGGACAGAGAACTCTTTTCAAGGAGGGCAAGAAGATGGTGGGGATGATAAGGAGAATCATGGAGAGTGCAAACGCCCTTGGCCTCAGCACCAGTGCTCAGCACCAGCCGATCTAGGCTATGATGGGCGTGTGGATTCATTCACTGATAGAACTAGCCTGAGCCCAGGGTCCCAAATCAACGTGCTGGAAGACCCAGGCTACCTAGATCTCACACAAATAGAAGCAAACAAACCTCACAGTGCCCAGTTTTTGCCACCAATTGAGATGTTTGGTTCTGGTGCACCAAAGAAGGCAAATCTTACTAATGAGCTAATAATGGAGAAAAAATCAGTTCAATCATCACTGCCTGAACAAAGTGGTGCTGGAGAGTTTCCCTCTTTTAATTTGGGTTCAACAGGGCAGCAGATATACAGAATGGAGAGCTTATCTCCTGTCTGTCCTAGGTTGGAAAATGAACAGTTCAAATTCCTGGGAAAGAGAGTTTCCAGATTGTCTCATTTACGCTATCATTATTCAAAGAGATGGTATGGATTCAGGTTTAATACAAAGTTGTATTCATTTATGTCTGCTCAAGAGCCTTCCCACAAAATAGGCACTGGTCTGTCCTCACTTATTCGAAGTGGGAAGAGAAATAGGATGTTAAGAAGTTTTCTGCCATGGAGGCAAAATATTTGGAAAGGATACAGTGCCAACATGATGAGGAAGCTCAGAAAGAGTAATGATATTCCAGACCCAGGTCTTCCTTGGAGCTATAAAATATAATACTTTCTCTCTTTAAAGTAGGCTAGCTAGCTCTCCCCCCAATAAAAACACCACTATCAGAGTAGAAACAAGGTAGACATTTCTGAAATATATGTGCTTCATTATGAAACCATGGATGGCTCAATTCTTAAATGTAAATAGATCTCTAGAAAACCCAAAAGTGTTTTCAATCTAAAAAAAAAAAAAAGTATTGGCGGTTTCACTAGCAAAATTATACAACTGGTCCCTGTGATGTGTCTCCACACCTACATACCATCCCCACTTTACTACCCTTCACATCACTAGTGGAAGCTTGTGAGTTATTTTAGTCAGGATATCTAATGTTGAAATCTGAACGCAGGTGATATCTGGTTTGATGTGCCTAATATATCTATGGGAAACCTAATGCAGAATTAGATTTAACTGGGGGATGTTCCTTAAGACTGGGGACTGTGAGGGAACCCCTCCCCTCTTTTTTTTGGTTGGTAAAAGACTAAAAGCCATATGGGTTTTAATTGGTTACAGTGAAAGCAGAAAACTAGTATAAAAGTGTCATATTTTCAGACTTGTGAGGTGGTATACAGTCAAAAAGATATACTGATTTTTTTTTCCTGTAACATAAAAGATTATGAAAATTTTCTGAATTAAAAAGTATTTCCTAGGGCTGTGTAGCTATTTGGGAGTTTCATAACCTGTTATGGTGCTTTTGGCAGAATTTTTATTATTTGTCATTTTAGACTGCTGTCAACTGGTTTTAACCTATGATGCTAATATGTTTTTCACTGTACCTTCATCTCAGGAATAAAACTGATTTAATGGAGATGATGTTAGGTACAAATATACTAGAATCAAGTTACCATTTAAAAAAGAAAAACAGTATTTCTATTTTTTCTGCCTTTTTTTAAGTTCACAGACAGCAAAAGCATACACTACTACAAAAATAAAAACTGGTTTTGGTGAATGAAAAATACTGGTTTTAACTTCTCTAAAATTGTTTTCCCCAAGGGAATGAAATAATTGGTATGAAAGAGGTTGAAAGCACTGCCCAAAGTCAGCCCAGAGAGGCCAAGTGCAAAGGAGAAGGCAGAGAACGGAGACTGAGGTCTATCTAGTTACGAATGGAGAATGCTCCAGAGTCCTGCTACATGCAACTTCAGACTGCAGAGAGGACGTCTTTCTCATTTCAGTATAGTTACTTATATTTGATAATTTGTCTGTTTTGCCATTTCTGTAGTTTCAAGCTAGAAGCATATCTTTAAAGACAGCAAATAAACTAATAAGCAGATTCATTCTGTGAAGCTGCCTCTGATTCTCTTGAGAATCATGAATAATACCACATGACCTTTTACCTTCCCCTAGTCAACCGTGGACCAGCCATACCATGGACAGGAGCTGCCCACTCACATATAACACTGGGAGGCACCAAATGTTCTTGCTGAAAAATGTCCACTGCCTGTGTTTTTTATAGAATAATACTGTTACTTTATGTTCCCCAGACCCATAATGGAGGACTCAGATTCCTAGATTTTAAAAACAAAGGACTGCAGCGTATTTTGGATGCCAGTATAGCTATATCAAATACATAAAAACTTCAGCAATGATCTGATTGTTAATCTATACATTTTATTTTTAAGAATTTGTAAGATTTTCAGTATTTCTCTTGAAGTCATTTATTCTTTTCTCAAGTCTTCTGACACGTGGCTAAAAAGGAGGAAGTAAACATGGCTCCAACTATAGTACCAGAATTTTCACTAACCTGATGTTTACCCCCATATACGGACCTCACTCACATCTGTCACTTTCTGAAGCCTAGATCTTGTTAACCCATCAGGTGAAGAGTCAGTTTCAAATCAAATTATCTAAGGAAACAAGAAAACAGGCAGCAGAGTACTGGTACACATTATAGTCCAAAGCACTTACCTAAATTAAAAAAAAATTTTTAAGATTTTCTGTAGTTGTCCATTGCTACTGTGTTTGATCAGAATAAAGAAGGTGAAAGGAAAGAAGATACAAATGATAGATTTTTTTCAGTGGGGAAAAATGGTTGGATGAAACTCGGATGAATAGACCACACTTTTAAGGGTCTGAATTTTGTAGATCTGACTATATAAGCAGTTCCATTTTTCATACCAGTAGCCCTCTAGAAAATAAAGCAGAGTAGTTCTAGTGTGGTCAAGTTATAAACCAATATTGTGAAAAATAGCAACTCTTCATTTGTTCACAACATGCATATTTATAGAGTAGTTAGGTGACATTTGTAAGGTAAATCCTTTAAAATTCTACATTAAAGTAGTGGTTATTGGTATGATATATGCTGCTCTTGATTCTATAAACTAGGTAAAAAGCAGTGCTTTGTGAAATGCAGTGTTATATCTTAATGCCACTGGTGATAGAAAGTAGTTCCCTTCAGTTCAAATCCTGTGCCCTTATTTGCTGCTTGCTAATGTAAGCAATAAGTACCCCTCTAACTAATGGTATCTACACATTCTGTAACTTGTATTTAATGATGGTGTATCTGGTGATTGTAAAAATATTAGATATAAAAGTATATAATATATATTAACTGTTAATGCTGAGGTAATAGTCTGTGAATTATGTGTTTTGTACTTTTAACTGTGTAATTTAGTGGTGGTGAAAATTCTACACTCAGTCCTTCAGAGTGACAGTATCCCTTTTTCAATTTAACATGATATGCATCAATTTGTTTGCCTGCTAAAGTCTTGTTAGAATAGGAAATAGTAAAACAAATATAAACAAGAAAGTGTAGTACTTGTTAGGGAAACAGACTTCAGGTTACCAAATGAAGTCCTTACAAACTCCTTGTACATTCACTGTGAGTTTCAAAGGGAATCAGTCCCTAAATTTAGGGTTTCCTTTGTTCACTTTCTAGATGTGTACTTTTGAGGGATATCTGAGGTTTAGCAACATTACAGCACCAAACACTGGGGCTATTAATCCCACTTATATCCGTGCTAAAGGGGATGGTGGAAACACACATGTATATACCTTTACTTTACCTAGAAGTGCCATCCACTGTCCTTGAAGTAGTAAGATTAAAGTTACTATTGCATTTAAGTAGGAGGATCCTTGAAAGTAACACCTTTTCCAAGGACAGTGTCAACAATGTCAATGTCAACACTGAGTCTGATTCTGACCACATTTATAGTGGTATAATGTCAACGTGGTGGTATAGTGTCACGCTGTATCTTCATGACAACCATACTCCATTGTTGGAACACTGTGCCAGTAAAAAGTGCAACATCCGATGGGCAGATGAAGATGATGCATAAAGTAGTTCAGTGTTTACAGATAAAACTGCTGTGGTTCAAGTACTTCTCCATCAAAGGCTTGCCAAGGCTTTGTGAGAAAGTGATTTGTAAATTATTACTTTAGTGTTTAAACATAATTTATTCACTCAATGACCATTCTCGCCTACGCAAGGCCACGAAGGGGGATACTATATAGTTTTGGTCACATCGTAATTTTGGACACTTTTTCTTTGAGTCTTAAATTAGCAAAAGAACATACTTTTTTCACCTTT
This sequence comes from Puma concolor, assembly GCF_028749965.1. Classification (NCBI taxonomy): domain Eukaryota; kingdom Metazoa; phylum Chordata; class Mammalia; order Carnivora; family Felidae; genus Puma; species Puma concolor. The sequence continues at coordinate 29,489,699 of NC_141680.1, read as the reverse complement.
TAAAACCATGTGATATATTAAAGGATAAATTACCCACTCTTCTGTTCTAACCTGTGAATAGCTTAAATGTTTTTCTTCAAAACAAGATACCACCAGTATTATCACATGACTATTTTCCAAATGGTACTGTGTTGAAAAGTAATTGTTACTTCATCTTAGCAGTATTTTTTATCTTCTATGTTGAAGACTATTTATTGTATTAATTAGAAAATAGGAAATAGGGAACTCCAGATTGACACAGCAGTTGTTCTGGAAAAGGAAATACTTTAATAAACTCTGATGTATTAGATAATCCACAGATACATCATTGTTAACTCTTACTCTAGGTGCTCTTTGATGAGAGACAGGCTTTGTTCCCTTGTTCATGACATTACTCTGCAAAGAATTCTCTATGGAGTGAAGCGAATGAAGTGAATCATTTCTTACCAAGTAAATTTAACAATTTACAAACCTGCTCTACAGCTCACTTTTGAGTTCAGTTGTAATCATGAGTGATCCTTCATATTTTATTAAAACTATTCATTCAGGTTAAGACATATGTGGAAATATTGCCAATACCTTAATAAAACCCAACAATTTAAAACCACTAGTCATTTGTCTTTTTATTCAAAGGAAAGATAAGTTATTTATTGCTAAGGTTAATCATAGCAACGAAGAACCTCAAACCAAGCACATACTCCTAACCTAGATTAATTCAGCCTCTGCTATACAAGTCTAATAAGCAGGAGGAAAGGCCTGCTGTGTTTAGGTGCAAAAACAATTCTCCAAACTATCTACTGCCCTACATATGATATGTCACTTTCAACAAACTATACAGAACCATATGAAAAAAAAAATGTATTCTGAAGAGTGAAGCAATCATCAGAACCAGCCACCCTTAACAGCCAAAGCAGTCTTGAGAAAGAACAAAGCTGGAAGTATCACAATCCCAGATTTCAAGCTATACTACAAAGGTGTAGGAGCCAAAAACAGTACCGTACTGATACTGGCATAAAAATAGACCTAGTGATCAGTGGAAGAGAACAGAGCAAGCCCAGAAACCCAGTCGATGTGTGACAAAGGAGGTGTAAAACTATACATGAGGGAAACATCAGTCTCTTCAGTAAATGGTGGTAAGAAAACTGGACCACAATCACTCTTACATGGTACACAAAAATAAATTCAAAATGGATTAAATACCTAAATGTGACACCTGAAACCAAAAACAAAACCACACCAAAAACCTAGAAGAAAACATAGGCAATAATAATGTCTTTAACATGAGCCTTAGCAACATATTTCTAGATCTGTCTCCTCAGGCAAGGTGAACAAAAGCAAAAGTGAACTACGGGGACTTCACTAAAATAAAAAGCACTTGCACACTGAAGGAAACTATCAACAAAATGAAAAGGTAACCTGAATGGGAGAAGATATTCACAAATGACATATCTGATAAAGGGATAATATTCAAAATATATAATGAACGTATACAACTAAACATCAAGAAAACATTCTGAATAAAAAATTGGCAGAGTACCCAAACACATTACAAAGATGACATACAGATGGCAAAGACACATGAGAAGATACTCCGTTATCACTCATCATCAGGGAAATGCAAATCAAAACCACAATGAGATATATGACATCAGAACAGCTAGTATCAAACAGACAAGAAGTAACAAATATTGGCAAGTATGTGGAGAAAAAGGATCCCTCATGCACGCTTGGTGGGATGTAAAGTGGTATAGCCACTGTGGAAAACAAAATGGAAATTCCCCCCAAAATGAAAAATTGGGTGCCTGGTGGCTCCATCAATCAGTTAAGTGTCTGACTTGATTTTGGCCCGGGTCATGATTTCACGGTGGGTTTGAGCCCTGCACTGGGCTCTGCGTCATGTGGAGCCTGCATGGGATTCTCTGTCTCCCTCTCTGTCTCACGCTTCCCTGCTCGTGTGCGCACACTTGCACGCTCTCTCAAAAATAAACTTTAAGAAAAAACTAAAAATTGAATTACTGGGGTGCCTGGCTGGCTCAGTTGGGAGAAGTGTGTGACTCTTGATCTTGGGGTCATGAGTTCAAGCCCCACAGTGGGTGTAGAGATTACTTAAAAAAAATAAAATATGTAAAATAGAATTACCATGTGATCCAGTAATTCCACTATTGGGTATTTACCCAAAAGAAATGAAACACTAATTCAAGAAGATACATACACTCCTGTTTGCTGCAGCAGTATTTACAATAGCCAAGATAGGGAAGCAACCCAAGTGTCTGTCCATTGACAGATGATTGGATAAAAAAGATGTCACACACACACACACACACACACACACACACACACACACACACACACACAGAGGAATACTACACAGATATAAAAAGGGTTGCAGTCTTGCCATCTGCAATAACATGGATGTACAACGGATATCATGTTAAATGAAGTAAGCCAGAGAACAAATACCATATGATTTCATTTATATGTGCAATCTAAAAATCAGAAAGCAGAAACAGACCCATAAATACAGAGAACTGACGGTTGCCAGAGAAGAGGGTAGTATGGCCATCGGTGAAGGGGAGTGGGAGATCTAGGTTTCCAGTTATGGAATAAATAGGTCACAGGGATAAAAGGTACAGTGTAAGGAATGCAATTGGTGGTATTGTAATAGTGTTGTATGGGGACAGATGGTAGCTCTGTCACTTGTGAACATACAGCATAATGTATGGAGATGTTGAATTACTATGTTGTACACTGTGTATCGACTATATATCAATTTAAAAAATACACAACTCTGAAACAAAAACAAAAAAGAAGCACTGACTTCTGCGGGCAGGTTAAGCATCCAACTCTTGATTTTGACTCAGATCATGATCTCATGGGTTTGTAGGATCAAGCCCTGCATCAGGCTCTGCAGTGGCAGCATGGAGCTTGCTTGGGATTTTCTCTCTCCCTCTCTCTCTCTGCACCTCCCTACCCTTGCACTCTCTCAAAATAAACAAACATTAAAAAATAAAAAAGGAAAGGAAAGAAGAAGCAGACTGATAGGACAAAGATTTTGGGACAGAGAATTCAAAATAATTAAGGCTAGGGGTGACTGGGTGGCTCAGTCAGCTAAGCATTGGCTCAGGTCATGATCTCACAGCTCATGAATTCAAGCCCTGTGTTGGGCTCTGTGCTGATAGCTCGGAGCCTGGAGCCTGCTTCGGATTCTGTGTCTGCCTCTCTCTGCTCCTCTCCCACTTGTGTGTATGGAAATGGTGGACAACATATGCAAGATCTTATAGGTGGTTTTAGCAAAGAGAAACTATAAATAAAAATGCTAGAAATGAAAAGTACTGTAATAGAGATGATGAATGCTTTTGACTGGCTCATCAGTGGATTGAACAGTGCTGAGGAGAGATCAGTAAACTTAAAGATAAATCAACATAAATTACCCTAACTGAAACACATACACACACATACACACACACACACACACACACACACACACACACACACACAGTGAAGGAAAAATGAAAACAAAATAATCCCAGAAGAGAACATATAAGAGCTGTGGGACAGTATCAGTCTAACATATGCATATAATTGGAATCCTAAGAGGAGAAGAGAAAGATAGGGCAGAAGAAATATCTGAATAATAGCAAGAAAACTTCCAAAAATTTAAATCACAGACATCAAACCGTAGATCCAGGAAGCTCACAGAATACATAGCAGGATAAATACTTGAAACACGCACCAAGGAAAAACAAATCTCTTCCAGATGCCTTCACTGGTAAATTCTACCAAACATTTAAGGAATAAATAACACCAATTCTATAATTCTCTTCCAGAAAAGATTAATTTTTTAAGGTCAGCATTACTCTGATACCAAATAGGATGAAGACAGAAAAACTATACATACCAATATCCTTCTTGCATATAGATGAAAAAATCCTCAGCAAAATATTAGCAAAACCAGTATCACCTATTAGAATGGCTAAAATTAAAAAGTGCTGACAGTACCAAGTGTCTGTAAGATCCAACTAGAACTCTCACATGTTGCTGTTAGTAATGTAAAATGGCAGTGCCACTTCTGGAAAAGTAGGTATCCAAGGATACATACTCTTTGGAATGTCCTGAATGACCCTCAGGTTTGACAATTGCTAGAACAACTCATAGAACTTAGAGAAATACTTATAGTTTTATTATACAAAAGATCAAAACCAGGCAAAAGAAAAGACGCATACAGTCAGGTCTAGGAGAGTCCCAATGGGAAGCTTCCTTGTGACCAGAGCATTTAAAAAAATCTTTTTTTAAATGTTTTTATTTATTTTTGAGACAGAGAGAGACAGAGCATGAGCAGGGGAGGGGCAGAGAGAGAGGGAGAGAGACACAGAATCCCAAGCAGGCTCCAGGCTCTGAGCTGTCAGCACAGAGCCCGACGCAAGGCTCAGACTCATGAACTGTGAGATCATGACCTGAGCCGAAGTCGGACGCTCAACCGACTGAGCCACCCAGGCGCCCCACCAGAGCATTTTATCTTCCCGAAACAACTATGGATGATAATACAGAGTACTGCCTACTGGGGAAGCTCATCTGAGCTTCAGTATGCAGAGATTTTATTGGGATTTCATAAAGTAAGCATGACAGACTCACTGGCAATGAGCCTGAACTATTCAGGCTGATATCAAGTGACTATGAACCCCAATCCTCTAATCACATGATCAGTCTTTCTAACATGCCAGCCCCCATCCTGAATTATCTCATTAGCATAAGCTATCAGGACCCACCATAAATAACAAAGACAATTCTATCATTCAGGACATTCCATGGAGTATGCACCCCAGGAACCAGGGACAAAGACCAGCCAGATCTTTATCACACACCCAGCAATCCCATTCCAAGGCATATATTACTCTAGAGGATGAAAACTCATGTTCACACAAAAATCTACACACAAATGTTTATAAGATTCATAATCACCCTAAACTGGAAATAACCCAAATGTCCTTCAATGGGTAAACAGTGGTACGCCCATACAGTGAACTACTACTCAGCAATAAAGGAAGTGCTGATTCATACAACATGGATGAAACCCAATGCATTTTGCTAAGTGAAAGGCTATGACACTCTGGTAAAGGGAAAATTAAAAGGACAGAGAACAGATCATGGTTGCCAGGAGTTGTGGGGGCAGTGGGAAGGATTTACTTAACACAAGGGAACTCTGAGGGTAACTGAACTGTTTTATGCAGTTATTATGGTGGCAGATACACAACTCTGTATTTGTCAAAACCCACAGAACTGCACTGTACCACAAAGACTAAATTTTAATGTATGTAAATTTAGAAATCAACCAGGATATGTGGGGAGGACAAAATGCAGACTATAACAGATGAATCTTACTTTATCACAAATGAATCATTTAATCACACTGAAGAGGATGGTGCAGAAAAGAATGAATGTAACTCTGAATCTTAGGACCTAAATAACTTTGGGAAAGTGACAGGATACTGAAGGCTAAAAACAAAAAACTGTAAATCAGCACTGCCCTGTAGTTGGTAAACTTGTTCCTCACAAAGGCATAGGTAGGTCAACAGTTCTGAAACTACTTGGTTTATATATTACAGTTAAACAAGTAAGTATATATAGTGTAGCTGGGCCGCCTGGGTGGCTCAGTCGGTTGAATGTCCAATTCTTGATTTCAGAGCTCAGGTCGAGATCTTGTGATTGGTGGGATCAAGCCCCACATGGGGCTCTGTGCTGACAGTGCAGAGTCTGCTTGGGATTCTCTCTCTGCCCCTCTCCTGCTCACACACACACCCTCTCTCAAAACCAATAAATAAACATTTAAAAAATAAATATACTATAGCCAATGAGAGACAGGCTGTTAGAGAAAGCTATAATAAAAGGGAAGGCTATAATGAGCACTATGGAGTTGGGACTGGTGTTGTAGGCATCAATTACAGACTCATGATTTATCTTCTTAAAACAGATTTGCATATACATACATATACAAAGACATAGAGATGTTTGCATGACCAAGTATACAGGTGGTTTCCTACTCTCTCCATTGATAAGGACTAGAAGCAGTGACACTCCAGAAACAACACACACACCTTAACACTCCAATCTTACTTTTTAAATACCACTGTCCATAAAAAGAGGCGGAGGAAAGATAAGATGAGCCTGGAGCATCTTGTGGGGGGAGAAGAGGGAAAGGAGGAGGAAGGAACATACCAAAAGGATACAAAAGCTAACCTGAAAGAGCTTCCAATAGCCAAAACTAGAACTGAACTTTAAAATAATGACATACTGGATCATAAAGAATAAAATAATATCCATGAGTGCACACTGATATAAATAAGTGGTCGAATAAAAAGCTAAATGGGAAAGAAGGGACTTTTCCTTACAAAATTCTAATAATAAATGTATAAGGAACAGGGAAATAGAAAACAATTAGAACACTGCAGTCATAATTGTTGTAGGCAAGATCCACCAGTAGGTGCTAAAGGTAGTAGTAAGAGTTTAAGCAGAAAGAGTATTTGCCTCAAATATTTAGTAATTACAAAGGGAAAAACTGTAAATAAAGTGTGAATCCTGGCAGACACCAACTTGACCACCTAATCAAGATTAGCGTCATCAATAATAAATACCTGCACTATATATAGCCCCTGATACACTGCAATGAGAAGGGCATATCACATCTGTGGTAGTTTTCCCAATAATGCTTAATCTCAGTTAAATATGAGAAAATATCAAACAAACCCAAATAAGGGAACATTCTATAAAATAATTGGTCCTCTTCGAAAATATCAAGGTCATGAAAAACTGGAAAGACTTGAGAACTGTCACTGACCAGAGGATACTAAAGAAACATGACAACTAAATGCAATGTGGGATGCTGGACTGGATCCTGGAACAGAAAAAGGAAATTAATACAATAACTGGTGGGGTGTCTGGGTGGCTTAATCAGTTAAGCAGCCAACTCTTGATACCAGCTATGGTCATGATCTCGTGGTTTGTGGGATCGAGCCCTGCTTCGGGCTCTGCGCTGATAGCACAGAGCCGCTTGGGATTCTCTCTCTCCCTTTAACTCTGCCCTTCACCTCCCTGCTCACATGTGTGCATTTTCTCTCCCAAAATAAACATTAAAAAATAAATTAACTGGTGAAATCTGAATAAATTCTGTAGTTAACAGTACTGTAAACAAGACTAATTTCCTAGTTTTGATTACTATTCTACAGTTATAGAAGATGTTAACAAAAGCAGAAGCTGAGTAAGCTGCATGATGGGAATATGGGAACTCTGTCAGGACTTTTGTATCTCTTTGTAAATCTAAAATTACCTCAAAATAAAAAGTTTAAAAAAATAGGAAAATCTGGAGCTTTAAAATTATTAGGTATAAAAATGCTGGATTTGGTTCAAGTGTGAAGAACTAAAAAAAGTACCAGACCAGCAATTCATTCCATCCTTGCCAGTGGTGTGGAACCTTCAGAGAATCACCTAACCTCCCTAAACTGCATGTTTCTCTGACAAATGGGTAGGACACACAAATCATCTACCTCAAAGGTTACTTAAGGATTCAATGACACAGTTGGTCAAAGCTGTCCAGAAACCACGTTTGTGCACACTGCAAGCATTAACTGCTATATCCTTTGGCTTAAGAGAAAACATTCATTAAGAAGAAATTTTCTAGGAAAGAAACACGAAATAAAAATACTAATACTAATACTGGGGGCACTTGCTAGCTCATATGGTAGAGCAAGGGATTCTTGATCTGGGGTCATGAGTTCAAGCCCCAAGTTGGTGGTAGAGTTTACTTAAAAAAAAAAAATAAATAGTGAAACAAGGTAATGGTGGAAGGAAAAGACTTAAAAGATACACAAAGTGCCAGAAAGTAGAAGCACAGTAGAGGAACTCATTGGAAATTTATGTCCACTACTCATGATTTGCACAGACTGTAGGTGATGACAGCTACATGTAGGAGAATGGGAGTGAAAGGGGGGGTCTGCTCTTGCAGACCAGATCATGAACAACCAATGCAAAGAGGGAAAAGGAACTGGTACCTTCTCCTATGCCTTCTCCTCCTCTTACTGCTACCTAAAGTCTAGCATAGCCAAAGCAGGCATATCACCCCAAGGAAGAGGGAAGATTTCCTGGCACCACTGAGGAATTCAGTGCAGACTTACTATATATAACACGACTAGAATTTGGGAAAGTAATTATATTTTTCAAAGATCCCACTACTGGGGTGCCTGGAAGGCTCAGGTGGTTAAGCGTCTGATTTTGGCTCAGGTCATGATCTTGTGGTTGGTGAGTTCGAGCCCTGTGTCAGGCTCTATGCTGATAGCTCAGAGGCTGGAGCCTGCTTCCATTTCTGTGTCTCCCACCATCTCTGCACCTCCCCCGCTCATATTCTCTCAAAAATAAACAAACATTTAAAAAAAAAAAAAGATCCAGCACTACTAAATGCTAACAGGTCCTTCACCTTTGAAATCGTTTGGTCTTCAAGAGCAATGGAATGAGAGAGCATCCCAAGCAGACTCTGCACTGACGGCGCAAAGCGTGAAGTGGGGCTCGGATTCATAAACCATTATTAGATCATAACTGGAGCCGAGACCAAGAGTTAGATGTTTAAACCAACTGAGCCACCCAGGTGCCCCTTTCAGCCTTCTTATGATTCTAGAACAGGACAGTACCCCATACAAAAGTAAACACAAAACTAATCAAATGTTCACCTTTTTGACTTAAAAATCATGCTTTTTCAAACCGAAACGTTCTATACTAAAAAAACCATGAAGTTCCCATTAATATCAACAGAGCAGAAGCCAGCAATTGTTATCTGTAAAGGTGTGAGAGTAAATATTTGAGGCTCTGGAGCCAACAGGTTTCCTTAGCGGCTACTCAGGTCTGCCTTTGTACGGCAAAAGCAGTCACTGACAAACTATAAATGAATGGATATTAATATGTTCCAAAACCACTTTGTTTCCAAAAATAAACAGCCGTAGGGATTTGGCTCAAGGACGGTAGTTGTCTACCTAGAGAGAATGGCAGACACTTGTTAACTGAATCCCATTTTTCTCAATGGACTGAAAATTTATATATGCTGCCTATTTCTTACCATTTTATAATTCACAAACAAAATTACTTGAAGTGAACTGGAGCCCAACAAAATAGGCATCATTTTCTTCACCATAATGGAACTGCTTTTGAGTACTCATTCTGTCCTTTAGTTACCTACCAGTTTGTTCTTGGTTTTTGGTACAACATGTTTCCAACTTTAATTACAAAACAGAGAATTTTATACCAGGAGGGCAGGTTCAATATCATTTCTTTAGAACCTTGCATTTTTTGCTTTTCAAGAGATAGACTTTATTCTTAAATATGGACTCAGAATATACGAATAAGTTTGCTTCCTAAAATACATGAGAATACAACAATTAAGCTCAAATATTTTCCCTACAAAGTTTTTGTGCAAGTGTAAAGAACCAAATACTTTCCAATTTTCCTACAGCTGTAACAACCGAAAATAATCTTGCTACCAAAGTAAACTGAAATCCTACTAATTTAAAAGGGTTTCAGTTGCCCGGGTGGCTCAGTGGGTTAAATATCTGACTTTTTTTCCTCTTCCAATGTTTACTTTTGAGAGTGACACAGTGCGAGTGGGGTAGGGGCAGAGAGAGGGAGACGCAGAATCTGAAGCAGGCTCCAGGCTCTGAACTGTCAGCACAGAGCCCGACCTGGGGCTCAAACTCACAAACCACGAGATCATGACCTGAGTTGAAGTCAGATGCTTAACTGACTGAGCCACCCAAACACCCTGACTCATTTTTTTTTTTTTTTTTTTTTTTCAGAAAGAGACAGCATGAGTGGGATAGGGGCAGAGAGATAGGGAGAGAGCAAATCCCGTGCAGGCTTTGTGCCACCAGCTGTGTAGCCTGATGCAGGGCTTGATCCCGCGAACTGTGAGATCATGACCTAAGCAGAAATCAAGAACTGGACACTTAACCAACTGAGCCACCCAGGCACCTCAAGTGTCTGACTCTTGATCTCAGTTCAGATCTTGATCACAGGGTCATGAGTTGAAGCCCCATATTTTAAAAAAAAAGGAAAAAAAAAAGAAAAAAAAATTATGGGGAACCTGGGTGGCTCAGTGAGCTGAGCATCTAACTCAACTTCAGCTCAGATCATGATCTTTGGGTTTGTGAGATCGAGCCCCACGTGAGGCTCTGCTTGAGATTCTCTCTCTCCCTCTCTCTGCCCCTCCCCCACTAGCACCTGCACTCTCTCTCAAAATATAAATTAAAAAAAAATTTTTTTTAAATAAAATGGTCTAAACCAGCTCTCAACTCATCGAAAATAAGGAGAGCACTCCTGATTGTTTTTATACATAGCCTGAAAGCATCAGAAGAGCTAGAAAAATACTTAAGACAAAAATGTACCATGATCCAAATATCACTATGTTATTCTAGGGAATCCACTCACTAAAAAAACTGCAAGGTCATGAAAATTAAGAGCAAAGATTAAGAACATCTATGATTTTAAAAAGTATATCCAGACGCCTGGGTGCTTCAGTAAATTAGACATCTGGCTTTTGTTCTCAGCTCAGGTCTTGATCTCAGGGTTGTGAGTTCAAGCCTCACTTTAGGCTCTTGCAATGGGCATGAAGCCTACTTAAAAAAAAAAGTATTGGGGCGCCTGGGTGGCGCAGTTGGTTAAGCGTCCGACTTCAGCCAGGTCACGATCTCGCGGTCCGGGAGTTCGAGCCCCGCGTCAGGCTCTGGGCTGATGGCTCGGAGCCTGGAGCCTGTTTCCGATTCTGTGTCTCCCTCTCTCTCTGCCCCTCCCCCGTTCATGCTCTGACTCTCTCTGTCCCAAAAATAAATAAAGGTTGAAAAAAAAAAAATTAAAAAAAAAAAAAAAAAAAGTATACATCCTCCCAATAAATGAAAGAGAGATACCTCAAAATGCTACCCTGTAGATTAATGACCTAAGAGAATCTCATGATTAAATCATGTGTGCTAGAAGCTTTACAAGTAAATTTTCCCAAATGAGCAGTCTACTCTCAGGCTTCTCTTAGTTCTTAACCACATGTAGTTTCCCATATTTTAAAAATAAATAAAATTACAAAGATACACAGGAAAGCACTGAGTTCTATATCAAATAAAAGTGAAGAAAGAGCTGCTAACAGTGAGAGATTCAAAGTAGTCAAACGTATTTGTGTTTGCGGGTTCCAACTAATGAACCTCATTAAAAAAAAAAATCTACTAATCAATCCGTACAATGGTTTGCCCTCAACACTAACGGTGCAAAATTGTTGCTTTATACCTTCATCTATTACAATGCAGTATAGAGGTTAACAAAAAGTCGGATTAAAAAAATGTCAACAAAATGTGATAAACTGAAAAACATTTCTAAGAGATACTGAAATGTGTTAAAGAATGTATTAGTTATGTTTTAGAGCACTGCATGATAAACTACCTAATAACTACATGACACTACACCAACACTATCATGTTAGTAAGTGAATGCTAAATTTTTACTTCTCATATGATTATAGTACTTAAATATTTCCAACTAACTTTAAAAATTTTTTTAAATGTTTATTTATTTTTGAGAGAGAGAGAGAGACAGAGCATGAATGGGGAAGGGGCAGAGAGAGAGAAGGAAACACAGAATCTGAAGCAGGCTCCAGGCTCCGAGCTGTCAGCACTGGGCCTGACGTGGGGCTCAAACTCATGAACCGTGAGATCATGACCTGAGCTGAAGTCAGATGCTTAACTGAGCCACCCAGGCGCCCCTCCAACTAGCTTTTAAGGAGAAAAAGCAACCATATATATTACCAAGAGTGTAAGAGTATAAAATATAAGTAAGTGTTAATTTCCTCATGCATTTACTACTAACAGTCTATAGAGCTTAACAGCCTCAACTGTACACAGGCAATGTGAATAGGAAAAAAAAAGGGTGGGGGGCTTCCTGTCCCACTTTTAATAAATTGCAGAGGCATAATATTTTCTCAAGTTCATTTTATTAACAAAAAGTGCGACCTGTTTTGAACAAAAGCCAACCATGAATCACAGAATTTGGCAAGACAGTAGACATGGAAAAGCAAACAATCTTCATTAAGTAAAATATAAGTAGAGGAGGTGCCTCTCACATGTATTATATTCATGCTTCTTCAATAGTCTCTTACCAACTTTCAGTGTATTTTTTCACAAATGCTATAGCAGCTCAAACACAAATCCAGGAGCACAATGGAAAGTTTGGCAATTATTTTGGGCTAATTAAGTATGAAAGTAAACATTATACCACAGTTTCATGTAAACCACTGTGCAATGTGTAGGAATCTTTAAACATATTGACATTGGAAACAATGTCCAACTAATGAAAATAAAAGAGACAAGAGGGCTGTAAAATACTTGTTGCACTACAGCTGTTTAATAAAAGGCAGGAAAAACTGAAATAATTGTAAATGATCTTCCGTGTGTTCATATGGAACATGACCAATTCACATGAACTTAACTCATTTAAAATTCTGTATGTAAAAGTCATATAATAGAAAGATTATGCCATTAATCAGTGTGTCTACACCTGAACAAACAAGAAAAGATAAATAAATTAACTTGTAGTCAGCCAACATACTCCAAAGAGGAGATTCAGTCTACTTTTGCTTTATTTATTCACATAAAGTATCTACAGGGCAGAATCTATACATAAGTAATTTTTCTCTTCCCTAATTTACAGGCATTAATGAAGCTATAAACTACGATTAAAACCCAAACTATAAAGGTGGTCATTTAAACACAACTGAGAATCTAGCCAAGGATAGAGGAGTACCGAGACTGAGCAAGTTACTGAGCGCATGCACGGTCTCTACGTACACTGTCCGGCAGTTAACCACCTTTCTATTGCAGGAAACAAACTGCCTTTTAGGAATATACTGATTTACTAAATTAATTGAGGACTACACTGTTAATTCATTACATTACACAAAATTCTTCCCACACTGCTAATTTTGTCCTGTGTACTAATGTCATATACTACAATTGTGCTACTTTCTAAAGTTTCAGAAATACTATTTCAGGTAGAGATGATGAAAAAAAATAAGACCAAATCTGATTATCTGACCGATGACAAATTGAGCACCAACTACAGCAAATCTCAGGGTCAAGGTAGCTTGCAAGTCAGTTCTCTGGATTTGAAAATTACCTTCCGCTGTTTCCATCAGTATTAAAGCTGAGGTCTTCAGGGCCTATTTGTTCACCATCAGGAAAACTGGAATGCGTATCTAAGATAAAAAATTAAAAGCAGATAACAGTTTTTAAAGACCAGTATTTTCTTTTCCATGTCTTTAAGTGATCTTCCTAAGCATGTTAGTTAAGTGATAAAGATTAGTGGGTTGTAGACAAACCTCTGTCTTCATAGAAAATTTGTTATCTGAATCAGGTATAAGCAAGCACAAAGGGAAAAAAAAAACAAGAAAAAGTAAAATGTGTAATACCCATAATTAGAAGATGAAAGTCACTGCCTAACTTTGTTCTCCTGGGGACACTGTGGGAGCAGCTTGAAGAAAGGAACAGGAAATGATGATGACGTATATACTTTGAAGACTGACTTTGTAAACATTAAAATGTATCTTAAGGCAAATTAAATTGCACATGCAAATATCACTAAAAAATCCATCAGCACTCAAAATAACGTGACCAAAATCTAGCTGCTTCTTTCAGAAAAAGAAAATTACTAACAGTGTCATAATACCTAAAAACCATCAACTGCTCAGCTCTATTTTGGAAACAAAAAACAAAAAACAAAAAACAAAACTAGAACTTCAGGGAAATCTGTAAAATTGTAATGCCGAAAACTGTCATAAGCCTAACAATGTTGCCATTCCAGGAAATCTTGCAGAGGAATGCTAAGACTGATCATTAAAAGTCTCTGGATAAAATATTAGTAATGGGTGACGGATGTTAACTAAACTTACTGTGTTAATCATTTCCCAATACATACATACTACCAAATCATTATGTGGTACTCCTAAAACAAAACAAAAATACTAACAATGACTTTATCTCAGTGGGTTTTATTCCTAAAACTATTTTGGGAGGAAGAGGAAATTTAAAAAATGATGCTTCCATAAACTAAATGCATTTCTAAGAAGTCAGAAAAAAAATCTTTTAAAAAGTTTCCTTATTAAGCTAGGCTCCTAACATCTAATAACATCTGAACCCTCCCCAGGGGTTGATAAGCATTTTCTTATTATAAAAGAACAGATAGAAAATATTTAGGTATTGTAGGCTACAGACTGCCTCTATGGAAAAGTCTTCTCAGTTTTGTTTTTGTTTTTAAAAGCTCTGTACAACATAAATGCTATTTATGTTACAGGCTATACACTAGAGCAGGTTGCTGAGCCCGCTCCATTAAGTAGTATCCAGCAGGTATCTGACCAAACAGTACCTAGCACATTTTTTCAGTACTCACCATTTAGTTTACCCCATAGAATATTGTTTCACAAAAGACAATAATTAAAAAAGAAAAAGAAGCAGAAACAGCAGAGAAGCAGCAGCAGAAGCAAAAGAAGCAGCAGCAATAGCAGCAGAAGAGACGGTTTTATTAATCTCTGTGAAATGAGACCATGTGCCGCACCTTCATCTGGGGGCTGTGCCATGAAAGAGTCGTTAAATCCTCCCATGCTGGTGTGCTCTTCCTGCTCCTCATTCTCAGTGTCACATTCAATATCACTGTCACTGCTCATTCCTGGCATGAAAGAAGGGGAGAACATGTTTCTGAAATGAAACCACTGCTAGTGAAAGGAAAACAAAGTCTCCTCGCCCACTAAACTGAGATTCCTACTGAATTTTACCCTAGATCCCAAGACAGTGGAAGACACCAAACAAAACAAATAAAAAAGTAACCACACAAACCTCAGTTCTCATTAGTTATTTAGAGCAGTGGTTTTATTTTTGTTCTCAAAGATTAAAATTGCCCTTTCCACAAGTAGTGGAAAGTATCTGCAAGTAGTAATTTGAAACCAGTATTAATTTCATTATATTGAGAATATTTTTTCCAAAGCAAACAGTTTTTTCGAGAGTCATAAGAGATAATAGAAACTTTTAATCCTGATTCAATATGGATGTAATCGTTTCTAGCCTAAAACATATAAATGTTATCTAAATACATGGTTATACTTACACATATGCATGTATATAAGAAATTCCAAAAACTCTTAGCAATAAATGAGTTACTATCCCATTTCGGCCTCCAATTTTGTTTTTACATACATCAACTGACTCTTAAACGAAATATTCTAAGTGCACCCAGGTGGCTTAGTCAGTTAGGCATCTGACTCTTGATTTCAGTCCAGGTCATAATCTCACAATTTGTGAGTTTGAGCACCCTGCTGGGCTCTGAGCTGACAGTGTGGAGCCTGCTTGGGATTCTCTCTCCTCCTCTCTCTACCCCCTCCCCTACTTGTGCTCTCCCTTTCTCTGTCTCAAAATAAATAAATAAATAAACTTAAAACAAGAAAAAAGAAAAAGAAGAATTCTATAGAAAGTGCTTCTCTTTCAACAAGATAGTGACCAAGAAAATCTGGAAATCTTCCTGCTATAAACCCTTATACATGCTAAAGAAAATATAAAAAAAATATATGTTAATGAACAGCCCATTTAAAAGAAAGAGGAGAGAGGTGCCTGAGTGGCTCAGTTGGTTAAGCCTCCAACTTCAGGTCAGGTCATTATCTCACGGCTTGTGGGTTCGGGCCCCACATCGGACTCTGCACTGACAGCTCACAGCCTGGAGCCTGCTTCAGATTCTGTGTCTCCCTCTCTCTGCCCCTCCCCCACTTGCACTGTATCTCCCTTTCAAAAATAAATGAATGTTAAAAAAAAAAAAAAAAGAAGAGAAATACACAGGTACCAAAACAAACAGGAAAACTAACAGGTCAGATGCCACAGAAACCCAAGATTTAGATGTGAACATCTTTAATATTCCCTTGGACCCACCACAGAAAGGGAGTTGAATGACTAAAACTTATTTCCCTGCATAAAGCTAAAATTCTTATTGAAAGAATGGACTAGAAAAAGTCTGCCTACTGGTATAGGAATACAGTCTCCTGTCTGTTTCTGCTGGGCTCAGCTGATCTCAGAATTCAAACTAAGGCCTATGTGCCTAATTTAGGTTTGGGATTTAAAGTTGAGGTTTAAGTCTCAGGAAATTAATATAAAAATTGGTCAGGAGCTAGTGCTATTTGAATAAAGCAAATGGAAAATCTTCTGGAGTAAAGGTTCTAGGTAAGATGGAGTAATAAGCACATTCCATTCCATCTTTCCCACTAAATGAAGCTATAAAACCTGGACAGAATCCATGAAGCAGCTCTTTAAGGGTACTGAAAAGTAAATAGGAACAGGTATATTGGTGTAGACCAGAATTTGAAGTACCACCAAACTGTCAGATTTAACATTAAAAAAATTTTTTTTAATGTTTATTTATGTTTGAGAGAGAGAGGGAACGAGGGAGGGGCAGAGAGAGGGAGACACAGAATCTGAAGCAGGCTGTAGGCTCCGAACTGTCAGCACAGAGCTCGATACAGGGCTCGAACTAACAAACCGTGAGATCATGACCTGAGCTAAGTCGGACGCTTAACTGACTGAGCTACCCAGGTGCCCCAAACTGTCAGATTTAAATAAGATCCAGAATCTCATAACATATTAAAAATATCCACGATACAGGGTGCCTGGGTGACTCAGTCAGTTGAGTGTCTGACTCTTGATTTTGGCTCAGGTCATGATCCCAGAGTCATGGGATGGAGCCCTGTGTTGCGAGCCCAGTGTGGAGCCTGCTTAAGACTCTCTTTCCCTCTCCCTCTGCCCCTCTCTCCCACTTGCTCATGTTTCCTCTCTCTCTCTCTCTCTCTTTCAAATTAAAAAAGAAAAAAAAGAATCCAGGATACAATCCAAAATGAGTTCAGCATATGAAGACCTAGGAAAAGACAATCAACAAACATCAATGCTGAAATGAATGAGATGCTGGAAGTATCTAACTAACAAAGACTTTAGAGCAGATATAGAAGTGCTTCTGAATACTCTTAAAACATAAAAAAAAAAAAAAAAAAAAAAAGCTTCTCTGGAGGGAAGCTTCCACAATCCAGGTCATAAATTATCACAGGGGGGGGATGGATTTTTTTCAGGGGAGGGGTAGATGAGGCAGAAAAAGATTCTTAGAAAGGTGTGTTCTAATTAAAATTTACAAAACAAAAAAGGCAGGCAATCCACCTGAAATGAGTCAAGTGAAATACACAAATAGAAGGACAATACCATGATTTTTTCATAAATTAAGGACCTGTTTAATATGAGAAAGGAAACTTAAAAAATTACTAAACAGACTTTCCAGAAATGAAAGATATAGTCATTAAAATTAAAATATTAATAGATTTAAGCAAAGTTGGAAAAGAGGTTAGCAAACTTAAAGACAGAACTAAGGAAATTAAACAGAATATTAAAGAAATAGAAAAATGAATATCATTAAAAAGCAGTTAAAATATAAGGGGATAAATGGTAATAGTTCCACTGGTGTCAAACAGACTGCCACAGATAGCAAGAATAACAAAGGACAGACAATGCATTAAGAGAAAATGGCAGAAATTTTTCCAAAATTAATGAAACATTCTAAATTGAATGAAAATAAAAATTCAACATATCAAAATTTGGGAGATGTGGCTATAGCAGTGCTTACAGGGAAATTTATACCATTAAATGCTTACATTAGAGAAGTAAAAGGTCTCAAAGATCTAAGCATCTATTTTAAGAAACCAGAAAAAAGAGTAAATAAACTTAAAGCAAATAAAAGAAAGGAAATACAGAACAAAAATAAAATTTGCAGGAAACAACAGAAAAAGAAATCAGTGACACAAGAAGTTAGTTCTTTAAAAACATCAATAAAATTGAAAAGCTTCTAAGGAGACTAAGGAAAAAGAGAACAAAATTACTAATATCAGGAATAAAACAGGGGACATCACAACAGATTCTACAGACATTAAAATAATAACTTTATGCTCATGAAATTAAGAACATAAATGAGATGATAAGAAATTCTTTGATAGACACAAACTACCAAAGGTCACTCAGGTAAAAACAGATCACCTGAATAAGTATTTTACCTACTAAAGAAATACAACTTGTAGTTAAAAGAACTTCCAACAAAGAAAACTATAGCCCCAAATGGCTTTACCAGTGAATTCTTCCTCTTCTGTTTCCAAGAAGAGTTTTGTGTAGTACTATTTCTCCCTTAAATATTTAGAAGACATAGGCTGGGTGTATGGACATTTTTGAAATCTCCTTGTTCAGCAAAGAGAACTAAAACTTTCCTGCTATAAAAAGCAAAGTACAATACTTCTTCCTCAGAGACCAAACCAGCTACTTCCATGAAGCACCACCTCCACCTTGTGGCCCTTCACGGAACTGTTGCTGAAAATACTAAAACCCACTATACAAGTGGGTTGAAATTCCAGGCAAAGGCATAAATTTGATCTAGAACTAGTGTTTCTGAATTCCTGACAGATTCACAAACAAGGAAATCATTCTCTGGATTCTCAGGAATTCCCCAAATCTTTCAAACTCTTTATTCATTATATATCTTTAAAAGTTGGGAATTATTTTGGTCCCCAAACTTCCTATTTCTTAGAATACCACTCACTGGATTCCTATGAAGGGTAGTATAAACTTATTATTTATTTATATAGTACCAGACAGGGCCACGAACACATACTTAAGAAAGTTCCCTAGCTTTGTGAATGTAATGAGAAAGCAAAATTGGTCTCCTGACCTCTAGCTTAATAGTTGGCCATACCCAACACTGGGTCAACAGGTCCTGCATAAATCATTGCAATCAGTGAGAGGGAAGGGGGGCACCTGGGTGGCTCAGTCGGTTAAGCATCCGACTTCGGCTTGGGTCATGATCTCATGGTCGGTGGGTTTAGCCCCACGTCAGGCTCTGTGCTGACAGCTCAGAGCCTGGAGCCTGCTTCAGATTCTGTGTCTCCCTCTCTCTCTGCCCCTTCCCCACTCAAGTTCTGTCTCTCTCTCTCTTTCTCAAAACTAAATAAACATTAAAAAAAAAAAAATTTTTTTTTAAATAAGTGAGAGGGAGGGGCACCTGGGTGGCTCAGCCAATTAAGCGCCTGACTCTTGGTATCTCATGGTATGTGGGTTTGAGCCCTGCATCGGGCTCCTTACTGACAGTGTGGAGCCCGCTTGGGATTCTCTCCCCACCCCCCCCTCTCAAAAATAAGTAAGTAAACTTAAGAAAAAAAAATTTTTAAATAAGTGAGGGGAGTGAACATAAGGTCAAACACTTTCATTGTTTTTAAAAATGAAATTAGCTGCTGTCAGTCAACAGACCACAAGCTATATGCTGTGCCTTGCCCCGTATATTGCAATGTCTACCCACTGCCTACCTAAGTAAATTAGTGATATTTTACCAACTCTAAGAAGTCGGAATACTTGACCTTTCTTAATCTTACCAGGTGTTTATAGGTTTTCAGACAACTGGCTTTCATTGATAGTAATTATAAGATATCATTAAATGTAAGATGCCACAGAGATGTTCAATGCGGAAAACAAAATCTGCATCTTACAGTGAAATTTGAAGTAGGATATTTTTATATCACCTACCACATTTTTTGAGCATCCACTATATGCTTAGTACTGTTAGTACTGTACTTTTAGTTCTAACTCCCTTATTGATGGGTGCTCAAATTTCAGATGCTTAGGAAATATATTAACCACTTGGTGCAACAGACACTAATGTTTTACCTGCCTCTTTTCTTTTTTCTTAATGTTTATTTATTTTTTGAAAGAGGGTAAGCAAGAGAGGGGCACAGAGGATCCCAAGCAGGCTCCAACACTGTCAGTGCAGAGCCCAAAACAGACTTGAACCCATGAATCATGAGATCATGACCTGAGCCAATATCAAGAACCGGATGCTTAACCGACTAAGCCACTGGGCACCACTGCCTCACTCCTTTCTAATACAGAACCTCACTGCTGTTTGGTATCTTCCCTCTTCCATATGGCCACATGGAATGGGTCAAGGAGGAGAACCAAATGTTTATAGACTTTGCCAAGTTTCCTTTTTCTGCCAGTGATTAATGAGATATAAGAGGATGTTAAGGTGCTCTGATGGGGAAGATGGGGAAAAAATGAGTTCTTGAGAACACTGAACATCTAAGTTTTCCAACCCTGAAACTGCCCTACCACAGTTATGTGAGACTTCATGTTAATATGAGAGTATACCTTCCTTTTTGTTTAAGCGAATTGAGTTTTTGTTAACTTACATAAAAATCTCTTAACCGATATCCCAAAAGGGATCAGTTATGCTGGAGTATCAAACTGTATTTCTCTCTTAGACAGGCTGCCAGTAAGATTTGTAACAGGCATGTCATGGCTTTTCCCTGGGATGGATATATTGACAGCCTTGACTTAACTGAAAGAGATTAGTGCTACTTCAATAGGAGCTCAATCAGAGCATATTCTCTCCAGTCTTAAACTGCACAAAGAAGACACTGGTCTACCTACAAGAATTCTGCAGGGAGGGTATCAACTGGCAGCAGCATTGACAGGGATATGGGTAGTGTCAACCTTTCAGTATCAGGCCATTAAAGACAAGATTAATGTAAGGTTGTCCCATACGGTCCCACTTAGAAAAAGCTCTAATGCCTGTCATGTCTAAGAAGACCATCTCATTGATGGGCAAATATATTTAACAGACCTCCTTAGTAGTCCCAAATTCCCAGCCAGTAACACAAACAATGCTTTATTTTAAAGTTTCTTTTTTTTTGGGGCGCCTGGGTGGCGCAGTCGGTTAAGCGTCCGACTTCAGCCAGGTCACGATCTCGCGGTCCGTGAGTTCGAGCCCCGCGTCAGGCTCTGGGCTGATGGCTCAGAGCCTGGAGCCTGCTTCCGATTCTGTGTCTCCCTCTCTCTCTGCCCCTCCCCATTCATGCTCTGTCTCTCTCTGTCTCAAAAATAAATAAACGTTGAAAAAAAAATTTTTTTTTTTAAATAAAAAATAAAAAAAAAATAAAGTTTCTATTTTTTTTTAATTTTTTTTTTAATGTTTATTTAGCATGAATGGGGGAGGGTCAGAGACAGAGGGAGACACAGAATCTGAAGCAGGCTCCAGGCTCTGAGCCGTCAGCACAAAGCCTGACGCGGGGCTTGAACTCATGGACCGTGATATCATGACCTGAGCCAAAGTCAGATGCTTAACCGACTGAGCCACCCAGGCGCCCCTTAAAGTTTCTTTAGGAAGATTTGAGAGACAGAAAGACAGACAGACAGACAGACAGACAGACAGACAGACTGAATGACTTACCCACAGTAATCTGACACAGAAAATTTTCTTAGGTATTCTGCTCAAATAAGAGCCTTGTGTCTCCTAAGCACGGATACAAGACAAACCCATTTGCTGACTTCCTACCAAGGCTTATAAGTATAAAGAATAAAGGTTTCTTGAGAATTGCTTCTGCTGATAGAATATTACCACAGCAGCAAGGCCCCACTCTGCTCCTCTCACAAAGTAGATTCCAAAAGGCTCAGAGCTCCTTTTGTTCACTGTATTCCCTTTTTCCAGCCTCATCCATTAGTTTTCTTCTCACTGCCTATCCTGGAACTCCAGCGGTAAACAAGCTGTTTAGGTCCCAACAAACTACAAGGATGTACTTCTGTGGCATGTTGATTGGCATGTTTACAGCAGCTTTTCTTACTCAGTGCTGAGCTCTTTATATCATATCGCTCCTTATATATTACTGGGTCACATGACTACTTTAAATATCAGAATTTGAAAGACTTGAAAGTGCATGGTAGACCCTAAAGGTGGACAATTAAATGCCTTTCTCTAGTTTATGATAAGCTATCAATAATTATCTTTAAATAAGAAATGAAACTGTTGTCAAAAAGTTTCAGGGTTTTTGGTGCCAAGTAGCTATTTACATAGAAAAATTGCTAAGGTAATGTTAACTTACGAGTTTAAGGCTGAAATTAAGTGAAAGTCATCTTCGCACCTACATTAATTTAACATTGCTTCTTACCAGTTTTCCTGCCCCTAATTCCATATCCATTTCCCCACCCCAAATCCATTCCCCACAATGTGCCTAGAACAGAAATTTTAAAACATAATTTTATTATCTTACTTCTTGCTTAGACCCCAAAGTGCAAATTCCGAATTGTAACTAGGACATACAATGTAATGCTTCAAGTTCTGTCATCTATCTCCATTCTGGCCCTATCTTTCACTAGTCTTCGCCTGACTAACTTGTACTCATCCCTTAGGATCATCTTTCTGAAGGTGAACTAGGTTACTAAAAAGCACTGGCTCTGGGTTCAAATTCTGGCCCTTCCATTTATTAACTCTGTGACTTTGGGTAAGGTAAGTTACATCTCTATTTCATGGATGCGAGACACACATAAAAACTTCCATGCTGTTCTGCCATCTTGGCTCCCTTTAGTTACATCTCCAGACTAGAGCTTACTCACCTATAAAATCAAGATAATAAAGTAACTATCATGTAGGCATGTATTGAAAAAACAAGGTAAATCTGGTAGCCTTTAGCAGTCTCTAATAATAATGAGGACTTAGTAAATATTATGTTGTTTTTATTATTACACACCTGTTCTTTGAGCTCCCTATATACTTTTATCACAGCACCCGTCATTCTTTCTTGGCTATTAACTGGTCTGACACCTGACCAGTTTTCAATTGCCCTCCCTGCCCTCCTCCTACCACCACTAACACAATACCCACCAGCATACTTGAGAACTATACCTTGTACCCATAGGAAACTATGATCTACTCTGGCAAGTGATTCTTAGAAAGTGGTCATCCCTAGTTGAGTCATTCAACTCAACCAGTGGTTCTCAACTGGGGACGATTTTGCCTCCCAGGGGACATTTTTGGTTATTGTAAGTCAGAGGAGGTACTACTGGCACCTAATGGTTAAAAACCAAGGATGCTGCAATGCACAGGGCAACCCTCTACAACACAGAATCATCTGGCCCGAAATGTCGATGGTGACAAGTTAAAGAAATCCTGAACTAAACAGCAGGTTCAGGAAGAATAACTTTTTCACCAGCATCAAATGTATGATAGGCAAATTAGAAATTTCATATGCTGAATGAATAAAAGGGGCCTATAATTCCAGTACATGCTATAAAAATTTAAGTCACTGCAATTTATAAACTAACCATCCATCCATCCATCCATCCATCCATCCATCCATCCATCCATCCATGCACAGTACCTAGCTAATACCTACAGGTCCTTTCTATAAAGATTTTTAATCAAAATATTTATTTCTTAATGTTTTTTATACTTGATCCAAGCCAAAAGCTCAAGAAATGATTATTATTTCTTAACATTTTAACAATCAATACTTCACTTTAAAAATCCTTTTCAGGTGCCTGGCTGGGGCGCCTGGGTGGTTTAGCCGGCTAAGCATTCGACGTCAGCTCAGGTCATGATCTCACCATTTGTGGGTTCGAGCCCCGCATCAGGCTCTGTGCTGAGCCTGGAGCCTGCTTCAGATTCTGTGTCTCCCTCTCTCTCTGCCCCTCTCATGCTCATGCTCTGTCTCTCAAGAATAAATAAACGTTAAAAAAAAATTCTTTTTGGCTGCCTGGGTGTTTCAGTCGGTTAAGCGTCCAACTCGGCTTCAACTCAAGTCATGATCTCACAGTTTCATGAGTTTGAACCCCACATCGGGCTCTGCGCAGGCAATGCAAAGCTTGCTTGGGATCTGCTCTCTTGCCCTCTCTCTCTGTCCCTCTCCTACTCATGCTGCCTTTGTATCTCTCAAAATAAATAAACTTAATATAAAAAGAAAAAAAATAATAAAAATCCTTTTCATTTAGTCTCTTCTATTGAAATAATGCTGCTGCCAAAACACAAATAATGCTATGCTCCACCAACTAAAAGGGAAAAACCTGAAATGCCACCACTCCTACACCCTCTCACAGGGCAGCCAGAGGTATATGGTGGCACCTGCATGCTACAGCAATTCATCAATCATTGAAATTCAAATAAGTGCAGAGGTGGAAGGCGGCAGAGTTTCAGTAAGAAATGGGGGGAAAAAAATCAATGTCAAAGTTGACATCCTTTTCTGCTGACATATAAAGGACACAGCAATGGTAAAAACACACAGAACACCTTCTGTTACTCAAAATTACAAAATGTCTTCTATGCTTTTAAATAAAGAATAATGAACCTGGAAGAACATGTAGAAGAATACTAGTAATGTAACTGAGAATGAATTGGCAGAGTTGAAATCAGTTACCATAATGGATTTTTTTTTAAGATTTTTAATTTTTATTTACTTATTTTGAGAGAGGAGGGAGGGAGGGAGGGAGAGGGAGGGAGAGAGGGAGAGAGAGAGAGAGAGAGAGAGAGAGAGAGAGAGAGAGAGAGAGATTGATTGATTTGATTGAGGCCAATGTGGGGCTCAATCCCACAACCCTGGGATCATGACCTAAGCCAAAACCAAGAGTCAAAGGCTCAATCAACTGAGCCACTCAAAAGCCCCAAAGGAGTTTTTAAATGGTTAATTTGGAATACAAACATTTAATCAAGACTGCCTTTTATTATTTTTTAAGTTTATTTTATTTTACTTTTTATGAGAGAGTGAGCAAGTGGGGGAGAGGGAGAAAGGATCTCAAGCAGGCTCCACACTCAGCACAGAGACCAACACAGGGCTTGATCCGATGAACTGTGAAGGTCATGACTTGAGCCGAGATCAAGAGTCGTGCACTTAACCAACTGAGCCACCCAGGTACCCCTTCTTTTTTTAAGACTGTCTTTAAAAGACAAAGTACTGGGGCGCCTGGGTGGCTCAGTCAGTTGAGTATCCAACTCTTGATTTCAGCTCTAGTCATGATCCCAGGGTCATGGGATTGAGTGTCACACCAGGCTCTGTGCTAAGCGTGGAGCCTGCCTGAGATTCTCTCTTCCTCTACCTTTGCCCCCCTCTCTCGCTTAGATGCTTTCTCTCTCTCTCTCAAAAAACAAAAGGAAGGAAGGAAGGAAGGAAGGAAGGAAGGAAGGAAGGAAGGAAGGAAGGAAGGACCCGACAAAGTACTTAACAATTAACATTATATTATATATAATAATCCATAATTTTGTGCATGCCTTCCCCTAAGCCTGTGAACATATCTAATCTCCTTTGCATATCTAGAAAACTCAATTCCTATCATATAGATGGCTTAACACATTAATTGAATGAGATGTGAATGAGTAGATGAACTGTCTATAGATTCCCCTCACCCTCCTGCAAATGTCCCATCTAAGTAAGATGTGTCCTTTTATGTACCCAATTATCCATTTTGCCTTCCTGTGTGCTCGATGTCCTAGTAAATTAAATTCAGTGGCACAATAAATGCTGTATTCAGATCAACCATGTTGGATAGCAATGTCTCAATAACTTAACTACCCCCCAACACCAACACCAAAAAAAGATCATTATTCTCACCTTCCACCTAATTATGACTTTATCATTCCATACCTTCCTCAGGTGCAGCTGAAGCTCCTTCAGGTAGGACAGGCTGTAATTCCCCAGTTTCAGAATTATTTTCCAAATCAGTCATCTGCATTCCTTCCAGACGACCACCTTTAGCAGTAGCCCTCAAAGAGGGAGAAAACAACCTGATATTTTTGTGTAACTAGTCAGCGATACAATAATCTACATTTTCTTCTTGTCCTGAAACTGAGCATGAAACTAAGTAGGGTATATGGCACTAGTGCTTTATTTTTTAAAAAATCCAATAGAAGATTCACAATAAAAGATTAGAAAATGATGGACTGTATCAATGTCATATCCTGGTTGTGATATTGTATCAGTTTTGCAAAATATTATCATTAGAGGGAAGTACATAAGGTGTATATAGGATCTCTGTTTTATTTCTTAGAACTGCATGTGAACATATAATTATCTCAATAATAATTCTGATTAAAAGATAAAAACAGAAGTCCTAAATGATAAGTTCTTACTAATATAGAAAGACTTTTGAGATATATTACTGAGAAAATAAGGTGTGCTTTATGTACTAAAAAAGCTATATAGTCACAGTTGCTTAAATATGCATAAGAACTGAAAAAACACAGCATATATAAAAAATTAAAAACAGCAGGGAAGTGTGTGGGCAGGGGGTTGGAAAACTAAGCAGATGGGAGACAAAGATGGGGAAATTTTCACTTAATATTCTTTTCTTACTTCCATTTTTAACCACTTATTATTAGTATTTAAAGTTTTTGCTTACAAACTACTATAAATTAGGGAAGGGAAAAAAAAGACACAAACTAGAAAACATCACATAAGCCAGGCTAGTGATACAATTAACTGTAAAGTGAGGGTTAAAGCTAAGGGCTGCAAGGTCACGATCTCGCGGTCTGTGAGTTCGAGCCCCGCATCAGGCTCTGGGCTGATGGCTCACAGCCTGGAGCCTGTTTCCGATTCTGTGTCTCCCTCTCTCTCTGCCCCTCCCCCGTTCATGCTCTGTCTCTGTCCCAAAAAATAAATAAACGTTGGAAAAAAAAAAAATTTTAAAGCTAAGGGCTGCAGATATTTATAAAGGATTTTACAGTCTAGAAAAAAGTCTACATTCATAAATATTTAATTGTTATGACTAAAGGCAGATATAAATATCTCCATAACAAACAAAATATAAAAGCTGGTTGTAGCTGCAACGTGAATATGGAATACGTATAAAATCAGGCTAGGTAATGGGGAGGACAAGATAACATCTAATAATTATAACACCTTTCCACTGCTTAAACTGGAGCTAAATCAGAAAACTAAATCACACCAACTCTTCTTTACATTTGGTAATTATCCAGACCTTAAAACTATATAAAATTAAGTAAATTTAAGGGATGTTATTCTCTCTCTAATTCAAAATCATTTTCAAAGTCTCCAAGGTAGAACTATTCCATTGTTTAAATTTAGAAATATATTTAATATCCATAAAATAGATCAGCAGATGGGTATTAAGGGCTCGTCTAGCACGTTCACAGACAATATATCCCATAATCACTTAATCTTTTTAATTGGTAAAAGTTTAATTGACGTGGCTGGGATGTGAGTTTTTGTTTCCCGGGTGAGAGATAAAGGTGATGACTACCAGATAGTATATCCTTTTGAGAAATTCCAACTATGAGTTTTGCAGACATTTTCATAAGAGAAGAGAAAAAAAGTGAAAGTACAAAAGCAGTGTTAAAAATAAAAACGCTAGAATTGCTTTGTTCTGTACAAAACATGCATAGAAGATCTATGACATAATGTAGCCTAGCACAAGTGTCTTAAAAAATGTGGAGCAGGGGCGCCTGGATGGCTCAGTTGGTTAAGCGACCGACTTTGGCCCAGGTTATGATCTCACAGTTTGTGAGTTCGAGCCCCGCTTCGGATTCTGTGTCTCCCCCTCTCTCTGCCCCTCCCCTGCTCATGCTCTGTGTCTGTCTGTCAATAATAAATAAAGGTTAAAAAAAATTTTTTTTAATTAAAAAAAATGTGGAGCAGATAGAAAAAATAAAAAAATAAAAAAATAAAGTAAAATAAATTTTTAAAGAGCTGACACACACAACAAAAACTCACAAGGCAGAATTCACACAAGGTTACACAATATTATTCTCTTAACTTCAGTGATTTCTAACATAACAGAACTTCTAATAACATCTCATTTCATTCCACTAAGAAAAGAAAGTAGGGTCTCTGGTACTTTAGATTTTAATACAACAAATAAACTTTATATCTGCTAAAAAATTAACGAAGTAGAAATTTATTTTATTCATCATGATATAGACTTAAGAAGTGCTATTGAATAAAGCTATTGGCAATTATTCCACTACATAAACAAAAGAACTTACCCCAAGGTGACCATTTTCCTCCTTTTCTCAACAGCAGGTAAACCACTGAAAACTGCAACCACAACAGCATCTGAATCCAAAGCTTGACACTGCCGGTCTTCGGATTTGGGCAGAATATCACCGATACTGCCATGTGTTAAGGCTCGGGGAGAACTATGCCTGCTCCCAGACTGAGAGCTTCCTGGGGAACCTACAGAAAAGAAATGGGATACTCTGAAAGAAGGCAAACAAAAGTTCTCTAGTTTCCACTTTAGAATGTCTCACTACATACACATTTTTAAACTGCCGGCAGACTCAAAGCCAATTTAAAGACATATCCCAGGTTTTTTTTGATGCCAGGTATTTAAAATTAAGGAGTCCAGAATATGAGTCTAATGATTGCATTTTATTACTGACGGGTCTGTTTTTGGGAGATCAAGAACTTTCAAATCAAGTTTCAGCACTGCTGGTGCCTTTAAACATATAAATCTACCTATACCATAACATCAATTTCAAATAACAAATATCTACACACTGAAATTACATTCTGAACTCTCCAAATTTACCTTCAGACAGAGTTTGACAGTCTCCCTTTGAACGGCTATTTTCCCCAGAGTCTATTGCTCTTCGAAGTGACAGACTACCTGCTATACTGGACCGAGCTGGCTTGGGTGAATTACTCTTCTTATTTGTGGCTGCAAAGACATTTAAAAATATCTTTGAATAAGGTAAAATAGCATAAGACTCACTATGCAGGGACTTAGGGGAAGACTAATCTTATGGAAGGTATTCTATCTACTGTGTCCAAAAAACCCAGGACACTGTGGTCCCAAATGGTTTATTTGGGGTTATACGCAAAAAGCATTCCTATTTTGCTATTCATGAAGCAAGACCAGAAAAATATCAGTAAACTCCAAAAGAAAAATCCTACCAGATATGAACTCCAATCTCAATGCCAAAGTATTAACAACAAAAAGATAGGGGCGCCTGGGTGGCGCAGTCGGTTAAGCATCCGACTTCAGCCAGGTCACGATCTCGTGGTCCGTGAGTTCGAGCCCCGCGTCAGGCTCTGGGCTGATGGCTCGGAGCCTGGAGCCTGTTTCCGACTCTGTGTCTCCCTCTCTCTCTGCCCCTCCCCCGTTCATGCTCTGTCTGTCTCTGTCCCAAAAATAAATAAAAAACGTTGAAAAAAAAAACTCTTTAAAAAAAAAAAGATAACCCTCCAAACACTTGAAAATTGTAAATTATTGGATTAAAAAGAAAATCAATGAAGTAAAAATGAACAACAAATATTTCAAGATGTTTGTGGCTAAGACAATAATTGGGGAAAATGTATATAGCCTTATAATGAATTAGGAAAAAATGAAACTAAGTGACCTAATATGCACTCAAAAAACTAGAAGAAGAATAAAAATAAAGAGTAAGCAGAAGACATGCATTTAAAGGTAATAAACGAGATCAGCAAGGTAGCAGAATGTAAGACCAAAAACTGATTGTCTTTTTATAGATCAGCAAAGAACAACCCAAGAATGAAATTAAGTAAACAGTTTTATTTACAATAGCATCAAACAGAATAAAATACTTAGGAAAAAAATTTAATAAACATTAAGACTCGTACACTGGAAACTATCAAACACTGTTAAGAGACAAAAAAGATGGAAAAATTTGCATCTTACTGAATCAGGGGCACCTGGGTGGTTCAGTTGGTTAAGCATCTGACTCTTGATTTGGGTTCAGGTCATATCTCGCGGTTTGTGGGACTGAGCCCTATGTCAGGCTCTGTGCTGATGGTGCAGAGCCTGCTTCAGATTCTCTCTCTCCCTCTCTCTTTGCCCCTCCCCTGCTTGCACTCTCTCTCTCTCTCAAAATAAATAAAGGAAGAAAATTAAAAAAAAAATAAATAAAGATGGTGGGAATGCAAGCTGGTGCAGCCACTCTGGAAAACAGTATGAAGGTTCCTCAAAAAACTAAAAATAGAACTACCCTATGACCCAGCAATCGTACTACTAGGCATTTATCCACAGGATACAGGTGTGCTGTTTCAAAGGGACACATGCACCCCCATGTTTATAGCAGCACTATCAACAATAGCCAAAGTATGGTAAGAGCCCAAATGTCCATCGATGGATGAATAAAGAAAATGTGGTGTATATATATATAATGGAGTATTATTCAGCAATCAAAAAGAATGAAATCTTGCTATTTGCAACTACGTGGATGGAACTGGAGGGTATTATGCTAAGTGAAATTAGTCAGAGAAAGACAAAAATCATATGACGTCATTCATATGAGGACTTTAAGAGACAAAACAGATGAACATAAGGGAAGGGAAACAAAACTAATATAAAAACAGGGAGGGGGACAAAACAGAAGAGACTCATAAATATGGAGAACAAACTGAGGGTTACTGGAGGGATTGTGGGAGGGGGATGGGCTAAATGGATAAGGGGCACTAAGGAATCTACTCCTGAAATCATTGTTGCACTATATGCTAACTAATTTGGAGGTAAAATTTAAAAAAGAAAAAAAAATTTTTTAAAAAAGAAAGATGGGAAAAATACTGTGTTCATTGATGGGAAGACTTAATGTTGTTAACACAGCAACACTTCCAAAATTGATCTACAAGTTTAACACAATCCTTATAAAAATTCCAATGGTCTTTTTTCTTCTCCTTCTCCTTTGGGGTTATACAATTTAAATTCAATTTAGTTGTTTTTTCAATTTAAATTCAAGTTAGTTAACACAGAGTGCAGTCTTGGCTTCAGGAGTAGAACCCAGTGATTCATCTCTTACATATAATATCCAGTGCTCATCCCAAAAAGCACCCTCTTTAATACCTATCACCAGTCTTTCTTTCTCATTGCACAAATTGGTGTGCTGATTCTAAATTCATATGAAAAATCCAGAATACCCAAAAACATCTTGAATGGAGTATTCACACTTCTGATTTCAAAACTTGCTGTAAAATTACATTAACCCAAACTGTATGGTATACTGGTGTAAAGACAGAAATATAGATCATTGGAACAGAATTGAGAGTCCAGAAATAAACCCTTATATTTATAGTCAATTAATTTTTGACAATACACTGGACAAAGGCAAAGAAAGAAAGAAAGAAAGAAAGAAAGAAAGAAAGAAAGAAAGAAAAGAAAAGAA
Organism: Puma concolor; assembly: GCF_028749965.1. Taxonomy (NCBI): domain Eukaryota; kingdom Metazoa; phylum Chordata; class Mammalia; order Carnivora; family Felidae; genus Puma; species Puma concolor. The sequence goes on along the minus strand of NC_141680.1, from coordinate 29,458,706 downwards.
AAGAAAAGAAAGAAAGAAAAACATGGACAATAACAACAGTTGGCAAGGATGGAGAAATTGGAACCTTCAACTGGGTTCCAATTAGAAACTGAATGGGAATTTAAAATGGTGCAGCTGCTTTGGAAACAGTTAAGGTAATGCCTCAAAAAGTTCCCGTATAACCCAATTCTACTCCTAAGCATATATGCAAGATAAATAAAAATACATATGCCCACACAAAAACATGTTCATGAAGGTTCATAGGACTATTATTCATAAGAGCCAAAAAGTAGAAAAACATTACATGATGCCTATCAACTGATAAGTAGGTAAACAAAACAGTACACATACAATGAAGTTGTGATTCAGCAATAAAAAGGAATGAAATAATACATGCTACAACACTGATGACCCTTGAAAATGTTATGCTAAGTGAAAGAAGCCAGACACAAAAGGCCTCATATTATATGATTCTATTTACGTGAAACTCCAGAAGAAGTAAAACCATGCAGAGAAAATATACTAGAGGTTACCAGGGTTCAGTGAGAGGGAAAAATAGAGTGACTGTTCACGGGAATGGAGTTTTTGGGGAGAAAGGTGATGAAATGTTCTAGACAGTGTTCTAGATAATGGTGATCATCACACAACCTTGTGTCTATATTAAAAACTGTTGAATTGTACACTTGAAGAAGATGTGAGAAAATATTAAGACAAATTTTTCCTCTACAATGTATATATAAATTATAATGTGATCCTTAACCAATAATGCATTATATTAATGCATTAATAGAAACAAAGGTAGAATTTAATGTAATAAAAAGGCAGAAGATAACAGATGAAATCAATCTAAGAACTAGGCCTTTTTTTTTTTTTTTTTTAATAAGAGACTGTGCCAGTGCGGGAGGGGCAGAGAGAGGGAATTTTTTTTTTTTAATTTACATCCAAATTAGTCAGGATATAATGCAATAATGATTTCAAGAGTAGGACCCAGTGATTCATCCTCTACATAAAACACCCAGTGCTCATCCCAGCAGGTGTCTTCCTTAATGTCCCTTGCCCATTTAGCCCATCCCTCCCCACCCAAAACCCCTCCAGCAACCCTGTTTGTTCTCTGTATTTAAGAGTCTCTTGTGTTTTGTCCCCCTCCCTGTTTTTATATTATTTTTGCTTCCCTTCCCTTATGTTCATCTGTTTTGTATCTTAAATTTTTTTTTTTCAATAAATTTTTTTATTTATTTTTGGGACAGAGAGAGACAGAGCATGAATGGGGGAGGGGCAGAGAGAGAGGGAGACACAGAATCAGAAACAGGCTCCAGGCTCCGAGCCATCAGCCCAGAGCCTGACGCGGGGCTCGAACTCACGGACCGCGAGATCGTGACCTGGCTGAAGTCGGACGCTTAACCGACTGCGCCACCCAGGCGCCCCTGTTTTGTATCTTAAATTCCACACGAGAGAAGTCATATATTTGTCTTTCTTTAATTTTGCTTAACATAATACACTCTATTTCCATCCACATTGTTGCAAATGGCAGGATTTCATTCTTCTTGACTGCCAAATAATACTCCATCGTGTGTGTGTGTGTGTGTGTGTGTATGTATATGTGTGTGTGTGTGTCTGTGTGTGTGTGTGTGTGTGTGTGTGTGTGTGTGTATACACACCGTATCTTCTTTATCCATTCATCCATTGGTGGACATTTGGGCTCTTTCCATACTTTGGCTATTGTCGCTAGTGCTGCTATAAACATTGGGGTGCATGTGCCCCTTCAAAACAGCACACCTGTATCCCCTGGATAAATACCTAGTAGTGCAATTGCTGGGTTGTAGGGCAGTTCTATTTTTAATTTTTTTGAGGAACCTCCATACTGTGGCTGCACCAGTTTGCATTCCCACCAGCAGTTCAAAAGGGTGCCTCTTTCTCCACATCCTCACCAACATCTGTTATTGCCCAAGTTGTTAATTTTGGCCATTCTGACAGGTGTGAAGTGGTATCTAATTGTGGTTTTGATTTGTATTTCCCTGATGGTGAGTGGTGCTGTGAGCATCTTTTCATGTGTCTGTTAGCCATCTTGGTGTTTTCTTTGGAAAAGTTTCTATTCATGTCTTTTGCCCATTTCTTCATTGGATTTTTTTTGGGGGTGTTGAGTTTGGTAAGTTCTTTATAGATTTTTGGATACTAATCCTTTATCTGATATGTCATATGCAAACATCTTCTCCTATTCTGTCAGCTGCCTTTTAGTTTTGCTGACTGTTTCCTTTGCTGTGCAGAAGCTTTTTATCTTGATGAGGTGGTCCCAGTAGTTCATTTTTGTATTTGTTTCCCTTGCTTCCAGAGACATGTTGAGTAAGAAGATTCTCTGGCTGAGGTCAGAGAGGTTATTGCCTGTCTTCTCCTCCAGGATTTTGATGGCTTTCTGTCTAGCGTTTAAGTCTTTCATCCATTTTGAGTTTATTTTTGTGTGTGGTGTAAGAAAGTGGTCCAGGGTCATTTTTCTGCATGTCGTTGCCCAGTTTTCCCAACACCATTTGCTGAAGAAATTGTCTTTATTCCATTGGATATTCTTTCCTGCTTTGTCAAAGATTAGCTGGCCATACATTTGGGAGTCCATTTCTGGATTCCTTAGTCTGTTCCACTGATCTATGTGTCTGTTTTTGTGCCAGTACCATACGGTCTTGATGATTACAGCTTTTTAATACATCTTGAAGTCTGGAATTATGATGCCTCCAGCTTTGGTTTTCTTTTTCAGGATTGCTTTGGCTATTTGGAGTCTTTTCTGGTTCCATACAAATTTTACGATTGTTTGTTCTAGCTCTGTGAAGCATGTTGTGTTATTTTGATAAGGATTGCATTAAACATGTAGATTGCTTTGTGTAGTATTGACATCTTAACAATATTTATATTCTAATCCATGAGCAGGGAATATTTTTCAATTTTTTATGTGTCATCTTCAATTTCTTTCTTAGGTTTTTATGTTTTTTTAGTGTATAGATTTTTCACCTCTTTGGTTAGGTTTATTCCTAGGTATTTTATGGGTTTTGGTGCAATTGTAAATGGGATCAATTCTTTGATTTCTCTTTCTGCTGCTTCTCCATATTGGTGATTATAAATTCAACTGATTTCTGTGCGCTGATTTTATATCCTGCGACTTTGCTAAATTCATGGATCAGTTCTAGCAGTTTTTTGGTGGAATCTTTTGAATTTTCCATATAATGTCTGTGAAGAGTGAAAGTTTGACTTCCTCCTTGCTGATTTATATGCCTTTTATTTCTTTGTGTGGTCAGACTGCTGGAGTTAGGACTTCCAATACTGTGAATAGTAGTGGTGAGAGTGGACATCCTTGTTGTGTTCCTGGCCATAGGGGGAAAGTCTCAGTTTTTCCCCATTGAGGATGATATTAGCAGTGGGTGTTTCATATATGGGTTTTATGATCTTGAAGTATGACCCTTTTATCTGTACTTTCTTGGAGGTTTTTATCAAGAAAGGATACTGTATTTTGTCAAATGCCTTCTCTGCATCTATTGAGAGGATCATGTGGTTCTTATTCTTTCTTTTATTTACGTAATGTATCACATTGATTGTTTTGCGGATACTGAACCAGCCCTACACCCCAGGTATAAATCCCACTTGATTGTGGTGAATAATTCTTTTAATGTACAGTTGGATCCGGTTGGCTAGTATCTTGTTGAGGATTTTGCATCCATGTTCATCAGAAAAATTGGGTCTGTAGTTCTTCTGTAGTTCTTTTTAGTGGGATCTGGTTTTGGAATCAACATAATGTTGGCCTTATAGAATGAGTTTGCAAGTTTTCTTCCCATTTCTATTTTTTGGAACAGCTTCAAAAGGATAGGTATAACTCTTCTTTAAATATTTGGTAGAATTCCCCTGGAAAGCCATCCGGCCCTGGACTCTTATTTTCTGGAAGAGTTTTGATTACTAATTCAATTTCTTTACTGGTTATGGGTCTGTTCAAATTTTCTATTTCTTCCTGTTTCAGTTTTGGTACTTCATATGTTTCTAGGAATTTGTCCATTTCATCCAGACTGCCTAATTTATTGGCATGTAATTGTTCATTATATTCTTATTGTTTGTATTTCTGCAGTGCTGGCTGTGATCTCTCCGCTTTCATTCTTGATTTTATTTATTTGGGTCCTTTCCCTTTTCTTTTTGATCAAACTGGCTAAGGGTTTATCAATTTTGTTAATTCTTTCAAAGAATCAGCTCCTGGTTTCATTGATCTGGTTTTTTGTTTGTTTGTTTGTTTTTAATTTCGAAAGCATTGATTTCTGCTGTAATCTGTATTATTTCCTGTCTTCTGCTGTTTTAGGGTTTTACTTGCTATTCTTTTTGCAGCTCTTTAAGGTGTTAGGTTAGGTTATATATCTGAGACCTTTCTCCCTTCTTTAGGAAGGCCTGGATTGCTATATACTTCCCTCTTATGACTACCTTTGTTGCATCCCAGAGGTTTTGGGCTATGGTGTTATCATTTTCATTGGCTTCCATGTACTTTTCAATCTCCTCTTTAACTTCTTGGTTAACCCATTCATTCTTTAGTAGGAGGTTCGTTAATCTCCAAGTATTGTCTTTCCAATTTTTTTCTTATAGCTGATTTTGAGTTTCACAGTGTTGTGATCTGAACAGTATGATCTTGATTTTTTTGTACTTACTGAGGGCTGATTTGTGTCCCAATATGCGATCTATTCTGGAGAATGTTCCATGTGCACTCGAGAAGAATGTGTATTCTGCTGCTTTAGAATGAAATATTCTGAACATATCTGTTAAGTCCATCCAGTCCAGTGTGTCACTCAAAACCATTGTTTCCTTGTTGATTTTCTGCTTAGATGATCTGTCCGCTGCTGTAAGTGGGGTGTTGAAGTCTCCTACTATTATGGTATTATTATCAATGAGTTTCTTTATGTTTGTGATTAATTGATTTATATATTTGGGTGCTCCCACCTTGGAGGCATAAATGTTTAAAACTGTTAGATCTTCTTAGTGTATAGACCCCTTAATTATGATATAATGCCCTTCTTTATCTCTTATCACAGTCTTAATTTTAAAATCTAGATCATCTGATACAAGTATGGCTACTCCAGCTTTCTTTTGACGACCATTAGCATGATAGATGGTTCTCTGTCCCCTTACTTTCAATCTGAAGATGTCTTTAGGTCTAAAATGGGTCTCTTGTAAACAGCATACAGGTGGATCTTGTCTTCTTATCCATTCTGACACCCTATGTCTTTTGATTGGAACGTTTAGTCCATTGACATATAGAGTGAGTACTGAAAGATACAAATTTATTGCCATTGTGTTGCCTGTAGAGTTGGGAGTTTTTGGTGTGTTCTCTGGTCCTTTCTAGTCTTTGTTGCTTTTGGTCTTTTTTGTTTTGTTTTGTCTTTTCTGAGAGGGAGAGAGAATCTTAAGCAGGCTCCACTCCCAGTGTGGAGCCCAAAGCAGGGTTCAGGGCTCAAACTCACAACTGTGAGATCATGTCCTGAGCCAAGATCAAGAGTCAGATGCTTAACTGACTAAGCCACACAGAAACCCCAGAACTAGGGCTTTGAAGAGACAAATAAAATGGACAAATCTCTAGCAAGTCAAATCAAAGGACAAAATAAGGAAACACATATAAGTGAAAAAGTTAACACCCTGTATTCAGAGGACTCTTTACAATTTAAGAGATCAGAATAAGTGAAATATACCAACAAATTTAAGTATTTAATAAAATGAGTAATTTTCTAGGAAAATTAATTATGGAAACTGGTTTAAGAAGGAGAAATATGAGACCAATAAATACAGAGAAATTAAAAAGGCTCTTAAAGTTGTTTCCCTGAAAGAACTACTAAATGGTTTTATGAATGAGTTTCATTAAACTTTTAAGGAGCAGATAAGATGTTATTTTAACAATTTCACAGAACAGAAAAGGACAAAAGCTTCTGAATTTCTTCAGTGGCATAAAACTGGAATTCAAATTGGTTAAGGATAATGTAACAAAAATACAACTCGATTTTACTTATGGCTACCATAGTCAAGAATCCTAAGTAAAATATTAGTGAACTGAATATCGATATTCAGTATATTAAGAACAATTACAAATAACCAAAACCTAGTAGGATTCATCTACTATTTCAAGAATGGTCAACATTAGATACAGAATGTAATTCTCTAAGTTAACAAAGTAATGGGAAAAACAGTATGATCATTTTGCCAGATGCCCAAAAAAGCATAATTCTATACAACTTCTTCATAAACAAAAAACAACCTCTTAGTAAGGAGAAAAAGAGGTAGTTTGGTATAATGGTCAAAGTCATAGTCTCTGAGGTTTAAGCTCTTTGCTCTGCCAATTACCACTGAAATTCTGACAATACTGTTTAATGCCCTGTGCCTCTGTTTATCTATCTGTAAATTGAGGATAAAAACAACTTGCCTCAGAGTTGCTGTTGGGATGTGACTTATGAATGATATCCAGCACATAGTAAACAGTGGTACTTACTGTACATAGTAATTATTAACAATAGAAGGATGTATCATTTACAAAAATTTTTTTAATGCTTATTTATTTTTGAGAGAGAGAGAGACAGAATGTGAGCAGGGGAGGGGCAGAGAAAGGGAGACACAGAATGTGAAGCAGGCTCCAGGCTCTGAGTTGTCAGCACAAAGCCCAACACAGGGCTCAAACTCATGCACCATGAGATCATGACCTGAGCCGAAGTCAGAAGCTAAACTGACTGACCCATCTAGGTGCCCAGATGTATCTTTAAAAAAAAAAAAAAGTTTATTTATTTTGAGAGAGAGGGAGTGAGCACAAGCAAGGGAGGAGCAGAGAGAAGTGGGGAGACAGAATCCCAAGCAAGTCAGTGCAGAGCCTGATGCAGGCCTGATCCCATGAACCCGTGAGCTTATGACCTGGGCTGCAGTCAAGAGCTGGGTGTTCAACCAACTGAGCCATCCAGGCAACCCTGAAGGATGTCTTTTAATTTAGTAAAAACTACTTATTAAAACAAATAGCAAAGTTTGTACTTGAGTAAAAAATGAAAGGAATTTCTAAACAGAATTCAAAACATAATAAAAATTTCTACTACTGCTATTAGTTAACATAGTTTTGAGGTCCTAGCCTACCTAGATGGTGCAAAATGAAAAGTAAATAAGCAATAAAGGAATAAACTGATTATTTGCTGATAATACAATCATCTACTTAAAAATTCTAGATAACTGACTGCAAACCTTACGGCTTTAAAATTTTCACTAAGTGGGCTAAATACAAGACAAACAAGTAAAAACAATAGTCCTCCTACTATGACAAATAATTAGAAAAGATTATGGAGGGGAAAGAGATTCCATTACCAATAGCAACCTAAGTTATAACCTATCTGGAAATAAATATAACAAGACAGATACAGAACTTACACGAAGAAAACTAAAACTATGAAATGACCAAAATAAATAGGAGAAATACCACATTCCCAGATGTTAATGTTTTAAAACTGAAAAGATGTCAATTTTCCAAATTAAGTGTTATTAAATGCACGAAATAATGCAATTTCAGTCAAAATCTTTTTCTGGAAAAGTAAATGTGCAAGAACCATCAAGAATATTTTGAAAACAAAACCAAAATGAAGGCAAATAATTACTGTACTACAAACTGTGAAACTACAGTAGTTAATAACACAACAAATATTCAGTTGAACAATATCAAACTGCTGTTCTTGCAGGTCAAAAACAGTTGCATGTTGGCAATTTCATATGACTCAACCCCTATGAATGAATTTAAAAACAGAATCATGCAAATATGGGAATTTGGGTCTGTTAATAAAGGATGCACTAAATATTATTGGATGAACTAGATTCTTCAAAAAACATGGTTTTTTTGAGGGGAATCAATGAACTTACCTCACACATCATCATGAAAAACAAATTATATTTGTTATAATGATACAAACATTGAAAAGTTAAAAAAAAAACACCATAAGAAAACAAGGGTCATTTTTATAAACCTGGAGTTGAAAAGGCCTTCCAAATAAAAACATTAAGCCCCAAACCCATAAATACTATTAATAGACCTAAAATTAAAAATGTAAAACTTTTGTTTAGCAGAAAAAGACAAAACAGTGACAACAGGAGGGAAGTATTTGCAAAAATATAACAAAAACTTTTTGCAAAACTCTATCCAAAAAGCATTATTTCTTCTGTTGGTTTTAGATTGTCATTTCCTCGACAACTAGATGAGACTGAGTATCCGTTGAGATGTATAGTGTCCATTTGTATTTTTTCTTATGTTACAGCCTAATCATGACTTTTACTCATTTTTCAAGATAATTTTTTTTAGTTTTTTAATGTTTTTATTTATTTTTTGAGAGAGACTGAGACAGTGAAAGCAGGGGAGGGCAGAGAGAGAGGGAGACACAGCCTCTAGGCTCCAAGCTGTCAGCACAGAGCCCAATGTGGGGCTCAAACCCACAAACTGTGAGATCATGACCTGAACTGAAGCTAGATGCTTAACCAACTGAGCCACCCAGATGCCCCCTTTTACAATCCTTTTTCTATTGAACTGTCATGATTATTTTAGGAGAATTCTATGCATTTGGCAATCATCCTCTCTCCTACTCATCTCTACTGGATTACTGCCATCAGTATCTAGCATTAATATACCCCATTTTAATAAACACACACATAGCCCAGAAATAAATGCTCACATATATGGTCAAATGATTTTGTCTTTCTTTTTTTTTAATGTAATCTCTGCACCCAATGTGGGGCTCAAACTTAAAACCTGAGATCAAGAATCACATGCTCTACTGGGGCATCTGGGTGGCTCAGTTGGCTAAGCATCCAACTTTGGCTCATGTCATAATCTCCCAGTTTGTGAGTTTGAGCCCTATGTCGGGCTCTGTGCTGACCGCTCAGAGCCTGGAGCCTGCTTTGGATTCTGTGTCTCCCTCTCTCTCTGCTCCTCCCCACTCATGCTCTCTCTCTCTCTCAAAAATAAACATAAAAAAAATTTTTTTTAATAAAAAAACAGAAAGGGGTGGGGGGACTAGGTGGCTCAGCCGGTTGAGCATCCAACTTCGGCTTAGGTCATGATCTCATGGTTCATGGGTTCGAGCCCCGCTTCAGGCTCTGTGTTGACAGCTCGGAGTCTGGAGCCTGCTTCAGATTCTGTGTCTCTATCTCTCTCTCTTTGCCCTTCTCCCGCTCACACTGTCTCTCTCTCAAAAATAAATAAACATTAAAAAAAAAAAAAAAAGAATCACATGCTTTATTGACTGAGCCAGCCAGTGCCCCTCTAATGATTTTCAACAAGGGTATCAACATCACTCAGTGATGAGATGAAAATCTTTTCAGCAAATGGTGCTAGGAAAGCTGATACATTTGGACCCTTACCTAATACCATATACAAAATTAATTAACAATAGATCAAAGACATTTATAAATGTAAGATCTAAAACTACAAAACTCTTACAAGAAAACATAGGGGAAAGCTTAACATCAGGTTCAGCAATGCTTTTTTTCTTTTCTGCAATGCTTTTTTGAAATATGACACCAAAGCACAGGCAACAAAAGAGAAAGAAAAAGATAAATTGGACTTGAGCAAAATTAAAAACTTTTACTGTCAAAGGATACCATCAACAAAGTGAAAAGGGAACCCACAGTTTAGGAAAAAATATTTGCAAATTATATTATGGGATCAGAGATTAATATCCAGAATACAGAGAACTCTTGAAACTCAAAACTAAAAAGCCAACCCAGGGTGCCTGGCTGGCTCAGCTGGTAAAGCATGCAACTCTTGATCTCAGGTTTTAAGTTTGAGCCCCACATTAGGTATAGAGATTACTTAAAAATAAAATCTTTAAAAAAACAACACCCCCCCCCCAAACAAAAACTCATTTCAAAAATGGGCAAAGGATCTGAACAGACATTTCTTTAATGAAATGAAAAAATATATAAATGGCTAATAAACACTTTTAAAAATGTTCAACATCACTAATAAATGTGAATCAAAAGCACAGTAAGACAACAAGATACCATTTCACACCCATTAATATGGCTATTATCAAAAACAAAACAAAAAACAGAAAACAGTAAATGATGGGGAAGATGTGAACAAACTAGAATGCTTGTGCACTGTTTATTAGGTAGGAATGTAAAATGGTGCAACCTCTATGGAAAACACTATGGCAGTTCCTCAAAAAATTAAAAAGCAAATTACCATATGATCCAGCAATTCTACTTTTGGGTATATATGTCCAGAAAAATAGAAAGCAGGGTCTTGAAGAGATGAACACCCATCCTCAGAGTTGCATTATTTGAAACAGCCAAAAAGTAGGTGTCAACCCCTGTCCATCAGAGGATGAATGGATAAATGAAATGTGGTATATATATATATATATATATATATATATATATATATATATATATATACATATACACAATCCAACATTTTTTTCCAGGCTTAAAAAGGAATGACATTCTGACACATGATATAATATAGATGAACCCTGAAGACATTATGTGAAAGTGAAATAAGCCAGACACAAAAAGACAAATACTGTATGAGTTCCACTTATATGAGATATCTAAAATAGTCAAGTTCATAGAAACAGGAAATGGAATGGTGGTTGCTAGGGGTTGGGTGGGTGATGGAAATGGGGAGTTATTATTTAATTGGTACAATGTTTCAGTTTTACTAGATGAAAAAAGTTCTGTGAATGGACAGTGGTGATGGTTGTACAACAGTATGAAAGGACTTAATGCTACTGAACTATACACTTAAAAATAGCTAAAATGGTAAATTTTATGTTATGTACATTTTTTTTTTAATTTTTTTTTCAACGTTTATTTATTTTTGGGACAGAGAGAGACAGAGCATGAACGGAGGAGGGGCAGAGAGAGAGGGAGACACAGAATCGGAAACAGGCTCCAGGCTCCGAGCCATCAGCCCAGAGCCTGACGCGGGGCTCGAACTCACGGACCGCGAGATCGTGACCTGGCTGAAGTCGGACGCTTAACCGACTGCGCCACCCAGGCGCCCCTATGTTATGTACATTTTACCACAGTAAAAAAGAAACAGGTATAAAAAAAAAGCATATAGGCTTAGAAAGTGAAAACACAGACAGATAACAGAAAACTCTTTCTTGACTTCACACCCCTTCCAGATACAACCTGATTCATTATGCAACTTCTTGAAGAAGCTGTGCAATAATGCTTCAGTTTCTCACTAGATCTACCCTGCTACACTCCTCAATGGGAATGGTTCTAAAAAGGGCCACCCACACTTCAACTTGACACCTCTCAATGGTATAACCACTCCCACTTCTTTTGCTTCTCAATTTCCTTTATTGGACACCCTTCATTATCATGTCTTTAAATGTTAAAGTGCCCCAGAGCCAAAATTTCTCTTTGCCATTTAAACTCCTTCCATACTTGATCTAATTCACTCCCTGACTTTAAACAATATCTGCCACTGTTGACGCCTAACTGTTTATATCCAGCTTTGACCTCATAAGCTTCATACTTATTTACCATCCATCTACCTACAAGACATTATACTAGGATAACCAATAGACATCTCAATCCTAACAAGTTTAGTTTTGTTTTTTTGGGTTTTTTTGAGAGAGAGACAGAGTACGTGTGGGAGGTAAGTGGGAGAGAGTGAGTAGGGGAGAGGTGTAGAGAGAGAGGGAGAAAGAGAGAGAAAACCCCAAGCAGACTCCATGTCCAGAGTGGAGTCCATTGTGTGGCTTGATATTATCACTATGAGATCAAGACCTGAGCCAAAATCAAGAGTCAGGCACTTAACCAACTGAGCCACCCAGGTACCCCATTAAACCTAGAATGTTTAAACAAGAATTCCAAATTTCCTGCCACCACCTCCCCCAACTCCTACACCAGCTTTTTCCTTATTTCCTAAATTAATGATAGCATCAGTCACTAAGTTGCTTAGGACAAAAACTTAAATATCATTCTTAGTTTTTTTTTCTTTCCCTACAAACTATCCAGCCTTTCCACACCAGGGTTGTGAGTGGAGAACAGAGTCTTCTTGGTCTAAAATATCCATTGTATGTAATGAACTAATTTCTCTCCTATGTATCTAGAATAGTAATAGTTATGTACCACCCTTCGGAGAATTAAGAAAGATAGGAACCCCAGTCAAGAAGGGCTGCTAGAAAATGAGCAAGTCCACTTCTCCACTGCAGTAACTCCAGAATAGATCACCATATTTCATATACACTCTCAACCCCTTTTAGACCTTTCTCCATACAACAAGCAAAGTAATCTTTGTAAAAGGTAAATCAGATCATAAATGCCACTGCCATCCCCCCACCACCTCGATTTTCATTCTCTAGAGACTTGCTTCTAAAATCAGAATAAAACTCCTATCTAGGTCTTACAAGGCCCTATCTGATCTAGATCCTGCCTACCTCTCTGACTTATCCCCTAGTATTCTCCCTTCTGCTTTGTTTATCATATTCAACCATACTGGTCTTCCTTCAAATATTCAAATATGCGGAGCAAATCCTGTATCAGTGAATCCGCATCTTCTGTTCTGTTTACCCTGAAAAATGGTTCCCACAGATCTTTGCATGGCTGCCACCTTCTCAACCTTTAGGTCTCAGTTCAAAAGCTGCCTCCTCAGAGACTTTCTCTTACTTCCCTAACCTAAGCAGCACACTCCTCATCTTCCTATCCCATTCCTGTTTCCTTCACAGCACTTTTTACTAACTGAAATTATCTTTACTTGTCTACACGTTTTAATGTCCGATTTCCACCACATGAATTTATGAATGTAAGATCCAAGAGGTTAAGTATTCCGTCTTGTTTGCTGTCCAGCACAGAATATTCAATCAAGAAATATTAGCTCTTGGGGCACCTGGGTGGCTCAGTTGGTTGAGCGTCTGACTTCAGCTCAGGTCACGATCTCACAGTCTGTGAGTTCGAGCCCCGCGTCGGGCTCTGTGCTGACAGCTCAGAGCCTGGAGCCTGCTTCTGATTCTGTGTCTCCCTCTCTCTCTGCCCCTCCCCCGCTCATGCTCTGTCTCTCTGTCAAAAATAAATGAACATTAAAAAAAAAAAAGAAATATTAGCTCTATATAGAAAATCTACAGTCAGTTCTGAATAGGAAAAAAGGCTATATGTATTTGTAGTCTTAAGTCATTATAAGAGAGGTGTTTAAATATTATTATTCTAAAAATAACCCATCCTCTAGCTTCCCAAATGACACACAGAGAAATGACACTAATAGGATCTTTTCCACTTACAGTTTCGTATGTAACAACCAGCAATTGATGACTTTGCCAAGAGCTCCATTCCCAAATCCTGTAATCTGCCAGAGTTTTCGGTTCCACATGCAGCCAGAGCTGCCTGGTCAGCAGAAAAAAGGCTTGCCTGCATGTCTCCGGAAGCAGCATTGCTGCCTTTGATTTCTGAAAGTGTATTCTTTACATCAGTTTTCATACATCGAACTTCAGCCATTTGAGTTTTGAGTCTTTTTAGCATCTTTAAATCAGAGGGAACTCGCCACATTGCCTGCTGCTTCCTTTGGTCTTTATCTTTTCGAGAATATGATGCTTTAGACAGAAAGTTGTAAGTCATGTTAATAGAGACTTCTATTAAATCGTTCTATCATACAGTCAATATATGCAAACTTGAAGTGTAAAAAGCTAAGGTGCTCTGGTGGAATCAACAATTAAAAGCATGCATTAAGTTCCATTAATGAAAATAAAGATAGATCCAAGTATCCTAATTTTATCCATACCTTCAAAGTTAGAGTCTGGATCACAATATAATCACTCAAATCAGAATAGTTACCTAATTCTAAAAGTTTTAAAAAGCTGCCTTATTGCCTGCCTGTGCTTTCTTCTTTATACTTCTCCATTTTTCTCAAATTTCCTATGCTGAGCTTTTATCATCTTCATAACTGACAAAAATGAAAAAAAAAAAAAGAACCCAAAAACCTAGAATCCAAATTAAGTAGTCAAATCTGCTATACATAGTATATAAAAAATATATATTCCATCTAAGTCTAAGAAGGTTTCCAGTGTAGTTACAGCTATTAAGTGCCATAGAACAACATAAAATACTTCCCCATCAGTCTTTGCAGCTTCTAAAGTAACAATGTTTTCTCTCTTCCCAGAGAAAGTAGTTGTTTTTCACCCATCCCACTCCTCAAATATTAAAATAGAGGTATAAGTAAGGAAACTACAGACTTTCTACTGCAGAAAGGAAAAAGATATCAATATTTTGAAAATCAAAGAATGTTATGACAGACTCAAAGCAAAAAGAAACCAAGCCTTACCCCCCACCTAAAAAAACAAAAATGGGGGACCAATAGCCACTAAATAAAAAAGAACAAGTCCTTTATTAGCAGGAATGACAGCTGAAACAGCCTGCCTTCTAGTATAGAAGATGAAGTGCTGTAGAAAGTAAGCACTGTAATGTGTTCGACAGCCAATCCCCCACCCACTTCTACCTTGCAGAAAGGACTCAGATTGTGTTCAGGTATCAGGCAGTAGGCAGCAATGTGCTCAGGGAGGTTAGATCCCTCCTTTGGCCCCAGGACATACAAGAGTCTAGAACTGGTTCATTCTTCTGACAGTGTTTAGGGTGGGTACATCACTCAGCCAGCCAAAAGTCTGGGGTGGAAGTGCTTCTGAGAAAGATTTTCTATCTTGATAGGGAGATTTTACTGTCTTTGTTTATTTAAGAAACATCCATAAAGAGCTTACTGAATGTCAGATATTTTAAGGAAATTAAGTCATTTAATCCTCTCATATCAATCCTCTGAGGTAACTAAATACTATTATTATCTCCATTTTATAAATGAGCTAAGTAAGGACAGATTTTAGAAATCTAGGATTTAGTCTCAAATCTACCATTTAGTTGCTGTAACTTTCTCTAAGTCCACCAACTTCTGAGTCCATTATTTACTTGTAAAATGAAGACAATAATATACACATAACAGGGCTGTCATGAGGCTCAGAAGACACAATGTTTGTGAAAGCACTCTGTGGTGTAATCCTCCATCCAACCCCTTTCCACCAGGATGTCAGAAATGTTTTCTAAAACCCAAATCAGTTATTATTTTCTATTGCTTTCCTGCTGACAATCATTCACGAAAGCACCAGCGTGGAACACGAGGCCCATTATCTGATTCTACCCTACCTCTCAGTGGTTTTATCTTCTACCTCTACCCCAAACATATTCCAATGTTTTGGTATTACCTGCAACTCTGTAATACATAGGCAATGCTATATCCCCTTATGCTTTTCACATGTTCTATTTCCGATGCTCCCTCTGTTAACTCAAGCCCATCAGATGAAATCTGAAATGTCTACTTCTTTAGGCACCTAAACCACCAATTGCCTCACTTCTTCCAAATCAATTCTGACCCAATTTTGTATAATACTTAAGAGTATACTTCTACTACAGCACTTTACACATTATAGTAAGAAAGACAAACATACAGACTGAAAAACCAAAGGGTAGAGATAACATCTTAGTGATCTTTGTATTCCAGGCTGAACAGCTTATGGCACAAGATATTCACAATTTTTATTTATTTATTTTTGAGAGAGCAAGCAAAGGAGGGGCAGAGAGGGGGACAGAGGATCCTGAGAGAGAGAGAGAGAGAGAGAGAGAGAGAGCGCACAGAGGAAGGGCAGAGAGAGAGAGAATCCCAAGAAGGCTCCACACTGTCAGCACAGAGCCCGTGACTTAGGGCTTGATCTCAAGAACCGTGAGATCATGACCTGAGTCAAAATCAAAAGTCAGACAATTAACCAAGTCAGCTTACCCAACTGAGCCACCCAAGAGCTCCACAAGATATTTCAAAATGTTTTCCTAAACAAAATCTAGTACCCCACATCTACATGGACTTAAATATGAAAATCTGTATTAACCCACATGGCCCAGTTTATTATTACTAGAAACTGACAAGAACTTTAAAAAGTAAAAATCCCAAATGGGAAAATATAAAAAAAAAAATTAAACAAACCTCCATCAGCTGATAATCAAACAACTACCAAGATTGTTTGAAATGCTAGGCACTGTGCTGGGCAGGACATACAACAGTGAACAAGACAAACCCTCAGTCTTTGCTCTCACAAAGCTCTCAGTCCAGCTGGAAAAATGAAAAATAATCTATTTCAGTACCATGTGATAACTGCCAAGACAGGAAAGTGTAATGGGATCTTATACCACAGGAACCTGACAATTTAAAGAAAGTTACTGCGCTGAAAATAAGAAGCTTTCCTGAATGTGCCAAGTTACAAGGTTAATTAGAATTGAGAATCTCATCTGTAACCATTCTTTCATATCATTCAGTTATGGCCTTCAAGATTGATAGTTCTTTAAAGCTTCTCCTCCAGATTTCAGCATCAATCAATGCTACCACCATTCTGCTCACCTAAGCTTTTTCAGAATCATTAGCACATTCCACTCAATTGCCAAGCCCTGTAATTGTAACTTCACAAGATTCCACATACTACCATTGCCATGCTACAAATAAAATCTTAATTATACAGAGAGTAGATTGATGTATTCCTTAGAAGTTAAGTAGAACTTTTATAATGTCAAAAGATTCTGAAGATCTCAGATCTACGTATTTTTGCGTATACAATGACTGAGAAAATATCCAGAAATGTATGAATTTGCCCTCTCATACTAGGAACCACTGAAATAAACTTCTACAATAATACCCTCATTAAGCTTCCATTTCTGATAGTTTTCTGGGCATTGCCAGCCTTCTAAAAAGCAGCTTGAATCAAACCACTCCTAAACTGCAACTGGCTTCTCAAAGCCCACTATGCATCATTCCTCAGACTAGGCATGCAACACCTTCCATGGAATAACCCTGTCTGACTTTCTATTTCTACTCACCACTACATGTACCATAAAATCTGGTTCAAATATATTATCTGTAATTCATACCCTGATTGATACCTCTTAAAATGCTTTTACAGTACAGTATGATGTTTTTAAGAACATGAACCTGCAGCGAGTCTGATACATAATAGGTTCACTCAATATGTACTGAAAGAATGAAAGGAAAATAAAGGAATACTAAGGACAACTTTATGCCAACAAATTTTTGATAACTTAGCTGTAATGGACCAATACCTTGAAAGACAATCTGCCAAAAACCGAAGAAGAAAGATAATCTGAAGAGGCCTACATCCACCTTCTATTATCTCCAAGAATATAAGTAGGGAATACTTCCAAGGAAGAGGGAATACTTCCAAACCCAATCTACGAGGCATTACTCTAATATCAAAATCAAAGACATTACAAGAAAACTACAGACCAGTATCTTTCATGAATAGAGACCAAAAAAAAACCTCATCAACAAAACATTAGCAAATTAAATCTTACAGTGTATATAAAAAGGATTATATACCACAATTAAGTGGGATTTATCCCAGATATGCTGGTTTGACATTCGAAAATCAAATAATGTAAAGCATCACATTGTATCAATAGATGCAGAAAAAGCATTTGACAAAATCCAATACCCATTGATGAATTTAAAAAAAAAAAACAAAAACAAAAAACAACTCTTTGGGCACTTGGGTTGCTCAGTCAGTTAAGTAACCAACTCTTGGTTTTGGCTCAGGTCATCTCACAGTTTCGACTTCAAGCTTCACATTGGGCTCTGTGCTGACAGCACGGAGCCTGCTTGGGATTCCCCCCTGCCCCTCCCCCACTCACGATGTCTCTGTCTCTCTCAAAAATAAATAAACTTTAAAAAAACAAACAGGGGTGCCTGGGTGGCTTAGTCAGTTGAGCATCTGACTTCAGCTCAGGTCATGATCTCGTGGTTCATGAGTTCGAGCCCTGAATCGGGCTCTGTCCTGACATCTCAGAGCCTGGAGCCTGCTTCAGATTCTATGTCTCCCCCTCTCTCTGCCCCTCCCCCACTCATGCTTGCTCGCGCTCTCTCTCTCTCAAAAATAAACATTAAAAAAAATTTTTTTTAAAGAAACAAAACTCCTAGTAAACCAGAATAGAGGAAAGTGTTCTCAATTTGATAAAGAATAGCTATGAAAAACCTATAGCTAACATCATACTTAATGGTGAAAACCTCAAAGCTTTCCCACCAAAATCAGGAACAAGGTAAGGATGTTCCCCTTCACCACTCCTTTTCACCACTTTACTGGAAGTCCTAGCTAATGCAGTAAGATGAAGGAAGGAAGGAAGGAAGGAAGGAAGGAAGGAAGGAAGGGGAAAGAAAGAGAGAGAGAGAAAGAAAGAAAAAGAAAGAAAGAAAATGAAAGGTACACAGATTAAGAAAGAAAGAATAAATCACTGGAATCTACTCCTAAAATCCTTGCTGCATTATATGCTAACTTGGATGTAAATTAAAAAATTAATTAATTTTTTAAAAAGAGAAGAAAATAAACAAAGAAATAACTGAATAAACAAAATAAACACTGAAACCGAAACAAGCATTTTAATTAAAAAGAAGGCTGGATCTATCTGCAATGTTAGCTTTTCATATTTTCTCATATAGGTTATCTTCAGTTAGTTTCCATGACTTCTATTTTCTTGGTTTCTTTCCTTTCCAAAGGTTCTTTAATCTGGTTCATCTTCCACACACTTAGTAAAAACAGATGTTCACCATAATCATCCCAGGCCCTCTTCCTGTTAAAATTTTCTTAAAACTCCCTCTTCTACAATCTAACTCATTTAGTTTTAATTATCCAGTATCACCTCTAGGCAAATAACTGCCTATATTCCGCTTCTTAATTTTTTAGGTATCTAATAGGCATCTCTATTTTGATACCCACTGGCATGTAGATATTTAAAGATTTGCTCTTCCTCTCTACTGTTCCCCCTTCCTCATCATCAGCATTTTGATCACCTGGATTGGAAACTCAGATCATTTCATTTATAGTATTAATTTTACATAGAAAACTTATTTTTGGATAACGAAGATCTTATTCTGTTAATAGTGTATATTCATTTTTCCATTGATGTTGAATGTTTTTCAAAAACATGATTTTACCTGTCTATAAAATACACACGGTTAAGCTATAATTTTTCAGACATAACTATATTGTTGGATATTTTCAAACAACTCTGACTGTTTTCTATTTCAGATATACTCCTAGAAGTGAAAATAAGCATTGAAGGATAGAGGTATTTTATTTATTTATGTATCATTGTATGTATTTATTTGGGGGGGGGCAGATGGAGGGAGGGAGGGAGGAAGAGAGAGAGAGAGACACAGAGAGAGAGAATCCCAAGCAGGCTGGTACTGTCAGTGTGGAGCGCGATGCGGGCTTAAACTCACAAACCATGAGATCATGACCTTAGTCATAATCAAGAGTCGGAAGCTTAACCAACTGAGCCATCCAGGAGTCCCAAAGGATAGAGGTATTTTAAACCTAGTACTAAAATTTCCTTCAAAAAAGTTACCTGCAGTTACCTGCAGTTTCCTGCAAAAAAGTTACCTACCTTCAAAAAAGTTACATCTACCTGCAGAATCATAACTTGTCTGTTCCACTAGGTCATTGCAAGTAACACTGGCTGTAATTTAAGCAAAACCCTTGTCAAGGTGTTTTCTTTTCTTTTTTTTTTTTAAAGCTATTTCTTTGATCACAAGAACTATATGTGATTTTTATTTTCTTTGCAATTTTCTGTATTTTCCAAATTTTCTACAATAAAAATATCACAGAAAAAAATGTAAAATTATATACAGTGTGATTAAGTTTTATAAAAATGCAAGTATAATACAAAATGTACTTGGATCATAGATAAAAGACAAGTATTTCATAACATAACTGGAGACAATCTTTCAAATTGAGGATCCAGACTTCCCAGAGTATACCTTAGAAAGAAAGAGGCCTAGGGGTGCCTGGGTGGTTCAGTCAGTTAAGCATTCAACTTCAGCTCAGGTCATGATCTCATGGTCCTGAGTTCAAGCCCTGCGTCGGGTTCTGTATTGACACCTCAGAGCTTCAGATTCTGTGTCTCCCTCTCTCTCTGCCCACACCCGTCTCTCAAAAATGAATACACGTTTAAAAAAAAAAAAAAAAAAAAAAAAAAAAAAAAGAGGCCTAAATAATCCAGTCTCTGAGTTCACCCTCCAACTAGAGCAGTTCTAGGTGTTTTCTACATCAAAGCTCTGCCTCACATTTTGAAAAATGAGTTCTGTTGTTTTAAAGAAGCATCAAAATCACTGTTCTAAATCACTGATATTTGATTTGTATACTACTACTGTTTAAAAAGGCAGGAAAAGGGGCGCCTGGGTGGCGCAGTCGGTTAAGCGTCCGACTTCAGCCAGGTCACGATCTCGCGGTCCGTGAGTTCGAGCCCCGTGTCAGGCTCTGGGCTGATGGCTCAGAGCCTGGAGCCTGTTTCCGATTCTGTGTCTCCCTCTCTCTCTGCCCCTCCCCCGTTCATGCTCTGTCTCTCTCTGTCCCAAAAATAAATAAACGTTGAAAAAAAAAATAAATAAAAAATAAAAAGGCAGGAAAATACTAAGTATATTTTAGAAAGCTAACAAAAATGGTTTTTAAAACATGGCATTTAAAGGTAAATCCTTAGCTGTTCAAAATAAGTAGGCCTGAGAGTTTCAAAACCTCCATGTTTGACAACACATCTAATATGTGTGGGTATACATCACATTACAGTAATACAGATGTAACTTCTCTTTAACAAATAACCTCTGCAAATAAAACACTGATGCTAGTTGGTATACGTTCTGAGGCAAATAAAACACTGATGCTAGTTGGTATGCATTTTTAGGCTACTGAACATCAAAGCACAAAACCATCTTTTTTATATTCAATTCAGACACAGTTCCACTTACAAGTTAGGGTATTATGGGGCACCTGAGTGGCTCAGTTGGTTAAACATCTGACTTCAGCTCAGGTCATGATCTCGCAGTTTGTGGATTCAAGACCTGAGGTGGGCTCTGTGCTAATAGCTTAGAGCCTGGAACCTGCTTCACATTCTGTGTCTACTCCTCTCTCTGCCCCTCCCATGCTCATGCTCTGTCTCTGTCTCTCAATAATAAATAAACGTTAAAAAAAAAAAAAGGTATTAATGAGTCCTGCAAAACTCTTATTAAGTCATTCACAAAGAGGACAACAGTACTTCATATAAATCAAACTGTCAATCATACACAATCTAAATGCCAGATCATATACAAATATTCTAATAGACATTTTGACATTATTGTGCAAAAACATCATGGAACAATAACAACCAAAAACTTAACCTGATTTATATTAATGTCCTTTTTTAAAAATTTTTTAATGTTTATTCATTTTTGAGAGAGAGGCATAGAGAGAGGGGGAGAGAGAGAGAGCAGGACACAGAATGTGAAGCAGGCTCCAGGCTCTGAGCTGTCAGCACAGAGCCCAACAAGGGGCTCAAACCAACAAACTGTGAGATCATGATCTGCGATGAAGTTGGACACCTAACCGACTGAGCCACCCAGGCGCCACTAAATGTCATTTTTTAAAAGAAGAAAAAATCCGGCCACTTGAACAAGGATATGATTGATTTTTAAAATGACTAATTTGTGATTAATTTGTATTCAATAAAATTTACTAATTTTGGCAAGTTTCCACAAATATATATAATCAAATAATTATTACCACTCCGTGATTTTTATTAACCCCCCCCCCTAGTTTTCTCATTTGTTATTTAAGCTGATCCCTTCTTTCTCCCTTCCTGGCCCCTCTGCAACCACTGATATGTTTTTTTCACCACAGTTTTACTTTTTCAGAATTTCATATAATGGGATCATATAATACAAAATTTTTTGTATCTCATTTTTTTCACTTAACTGATAATTCATTTATTCTTTTTAAATGTCATGTTTTATAATACATAATGAAAAATCAACTTGCTACAGAAACATACTGTGTTCCAACACTTAAATAACACACTTGGATTAAAATGAAGAGTTTGTTTGTAGAATCACAGAAAAAAGGGAAATTACTATTAATATTTTACCTGTGGGCTGCAAAAGTGAAGCAGGAGGGCGAGGCTGTAAGCTCCACAAATTTTCCATACTACTCCGGTCCTTAAGGTCCAACAAATGTATTAAGATTAATGGATCAATGTCTAATAAACTACTGGTAGCAGCAGAACATAAATGTGCTCTTCTTGACATTCTGCTACTGGCGCCCAGATAGCCATGGTTACTACCTGCAAAAGAAACAGAGATGAAGAAAATGCATGCTATAAATTTGCACGAATTTAATTATCATTAAAAGAAAAAGTAAATTGGTTAGTGTGGTTTGAATACTTGTCTATGGACCTGTCTTTTAGGAGTTGGTGTAAGAACATGGTGAGAAGCATAAAGGAGAAACCAGATTGCCAGAGAGGTATACAGAAGCACAGTGACTAAGCACTGGCCTTATTACTATCCAGAATTCTGGAGGAACCCTCAACCCCATCCTTAGGCCTAGAAATAAAAAGGTGATAACATATATAATATACACAATAAGGGAGATAAGGGTGAGGAAAAGGAGAATATATCCCATAACCCAATGGTCTTCAAAGAAAGACAAATCCCCACAGTATCACAGATCCCAAGAAACTAGACACCAAAACAGTACTCTTCTTGAGGAGTTTTTAGACTGAACTTTTTAAGTTTATTTATTTATTTTGAAAGAGAGAGACAGAGAGACACAGTGATCAGGGGAGTGGTAGGGTCAGAGAGAGAGAGAGAGAGAGAGAGAGAGAGAGAGAGAGAGAGAATCCAAAGCATATTCTGTGCTGAGAGCACAGAGCCCAACGCAGGGCTCAAATTCTTGAACCGTGAGATCATGACTAGAGCCAAAACCAAGAGTAGGACACTTAACCAAATGAGCCACCCAGACACCCCTAGACTGAACTTGTTAATGACTGATGCACAGTATGGACACCTATGAGCAATGTGATATCTGTATCACCTATATTGGACTAAGCTCCTTAAGCTAAAGAAACCACTGGACTTGTATCTAGTGCCTAGTAAAATACCTAGCAAATATCAGGCACAGAAATGATGGTTTAAACTGACCTCCTTCAATAAAACTATTTAAATATGTTCTAAAGAAACTTAAAATTTTAAAGTGTTACATTCAACAAAGTCTTAAAATAGACAATATAAAAATAACATAAAATAACCAGGTTCCGACTATTCATGAGTTTTTCAAAGAGATCTGGAAGGAAATAACTTAGGAGAAAAGTTCCAATTATTCACAAGCTTCAAGCTAATTATCTACTTATATATATTCCATCTATATTCACATCCTCACCTTTTACAACTTCCTCTTCCTCTTTATGAGGTTATCATCCTACTGCAAATTTTTCTTCCCAGCCTTGGTACCCCCTGCAACTCCTATTAAAAAGAGCAGAAAACTCCCCTTTTCCTCAAACTGCTACAACTGCTTGGTCCTTTGTAGGAAGGCTCTCACTTCATTTGGTGACTAGCACCATGCCTGGCAGCACCACTCAGCATTCACCTGTACCATGGCCTCTATCTCAGGAGCTCACCTGGATCTACTTGGCCCTCATCCTGCAATGACACCATGGAGGATAAAAGGAATCTCCTCATCAAGGCGGTCAGTATAAATGTTAAACCTTTCTGACCAGGCTTGTTTGCAAAGGCCCTGGTCAATGTCAACATTAGGAGCCTCATTTGTAATGCAGGGGCTGGTGGACCTGTCCCAGAAGCTGGTGCTACACCAGCAGGAGGTCTGGGCTCCTCTAATGCTGCTGCCCCAGCTGAGGAAAAGAAAGTGGAAGCAAAGAACTGCAATTAAAAAATAATTAAATTAAATAATTACTTAAAAAAACCACACACACCTATCTGCAACAGGAATAAAATAGAAATGTGGATAGAAGGGGAAAAAAAAAAGAAAGTGAAAGCAAAGAAAGGAGAATCTGAGGAGTCTGATGATGATATGGGCTTTGGTCTTTTTGATTAAACCTTTGTGACATACTCAAGAAAAAGCTGAACTCTTAAGAAAAAGAAAAAGAAAAAAGCAGAAAACTATCCCCTCTCCACCTTAAAACTGCATCTTACTGATGAATGGATAAAGATGTAGGGTGTGTTGCTCGGATGGAATGGAATATTGCTCGGCTAGAGGGGATTATGCTAAGCGAAATTAGAGAAAGACAAATATCGTATGACTTCACTCATACGTGGAATTTAAGATACAAAACAGATGAACATAAGGGAAGGGAAGCAAAAATAATATAAAAACAGTAAGGGGGACAAAAACATAAGAGACTCTTAAATACAGAGAACAAACTGAGGGTTGCTGAAGGGGTTTTGAGTGCGGGGATGGGCTAAATAGGCAAGGGGCATTACTAGGAAGACAATGTTGGGATGAGCACTGGATGTTATACATAGGTGATGAATCACTGGATTCTCATCCTGAAATCATTATTGCACTGTATCCTAACTAACTTGGATGCGAATTTTAAACAAACAAACAAATTAAAAAAAAAAAAACACATCTTAACTCTTTTCCTTTACTAGGAAGTTTCCAAATCAGGCTGCATTTCAGGAGTTTTAAGAATTACGGTTTCTTGGGGCGCCTGGGTGGCTCAGTCGGTTAAGCGGCCGACTTCAGCTCAGGTCACGATCTCGCGGTCCGTGAGTTTGAGCCCCGCGTCAGGCTCTGGGCTGATTGCTCAGAGCCTGGAGCCTGCTTCCGATTCTGTGTCTCCCTCTCTCTCTGCCCCTCCCCCGTTCATGCTCTGTCTCTCTCTGTCTCAAAAATAAATAAACATTAAAAAAAAAAATTAAAAAAAAAAAAAGAATTACAGTTTCCTTGGAGCACCTGGGTGATTCAATCTGTTAAGCATCCGACTTTGGCTCAGGTCATGATCTCACAGTCTGTGAGTTCGAGCCCCGTGTTGGACTCTGTGCTGACAGCTCAGAGCCTGGAGCCTGCTTCAGATTCTCTGTCCACCCTGCCCCTCTGCCCCTCCCCTACTCGTGCTCTGTCTCACTCTGTCTCCCAAAAATAAATGTTAAAAAAAAGAAAAAAAAAAGAATTACAGATCCCTACCTCCACTACAGATGTCTGAAAAAGAATATTGGAGTGGGATCCAGGATCTTTTTCTTAAAAGCTGCCCAGGTGGTACTGACTGGATAATAAGTAACTCAGCAGCCCTGTATATTTTATCTACTGCCCTGGTATCTAGTTCTTCTTTAAAAGTAGAAGTTGCCCATTTTTCCATGTTAAATGGACTTATTTAACAGTAGCCCTCTCCTGTTTCTCAGTGCTCTTCCAGGCCTTACTTTCACCAATAAACAAACTCCCTTCCTTCGTGGTTTATGCTCTTTGGCGACTCCCTCCCTCCCATGTTCCCATCTTTCTACTAACTACCCACAGGACATCAAAGACTGTAGCATCTATTTCAGTTTCCCTCTCTCAGAGCTAATATTG
This sequence comes from Puma concolor, assembly GCF_028749965.1. Taxonomy (NCBI): domain Eukaryota; kingdom Metazoa; phylum Chordata; class Mammalia; order Carnivora; family Felidae; genus Puma; species Puma concolor. The sequence continues at coordinate 29,433,336 of NC_141680.1, read as the reverse complement.
CCATTGTACTGGGTGTGTTGTATATGCATATCTGTCTTATATATAAGTATTCAGCTTAATAAATGTTCACAAAGTATCAGTACCCCCAGACCTTCCCATGCCTCCTAAAATTGCTTACTACCCTCCTCTCCAAAAGTAACCTCCATCCTATGGTTAAAACCATAGATTACTTTTGCCTGTTTTTAAATTTTATATGAATGAAATGATAATGTGCTCTAACATCCTGCTTCTTTGTTCAACATTATATTCAAGAGATTCATCTATATTGTTATATGTAGCAGTTTATTCATTTTCATTATTGCTGTGTGGCATCTCAGTATATGAATATACCCCAATTTCTTTCTTTATTCTATTTGGAAAGAATCTGGGTTGCTTCTAGTTTTTAGCTGCTAAGAATAAAGCTACTAAAATTCTAAATACATAAACTGCTTTTGAAGGTCACATGAAGAAAATATAAAATACCTCATAAAAAAGCAAATCAATCAGTGACAGGTTCCCCCACCTCCTGAGCCAACCCCCTACTAAAATGTCACACTAAAAATAAATAAATAAAATAAAATAAAACAAAATAAAATGTCACACTGATCTAAGTTCTTGATTTTATCATAGTGCCTGTGTGCAGCAGCATGACATTCAAGGTCTTATACAGTCTAGTCTTAAACCAGCTTATTCACATCTTTTACTGTTATAAATTATGTTTATTTTTCTTCTTAAATTTTTTTAATGTTTATTTATTTTTGAGAGAGAGACAGACAGAGCACGAGCAGGGGAGGGGTAGAGAGAAGGAGGGAGACACAGAATTCGAAGCAGGCTCCAGATTCTAAGCTGACAGCACACAGCCTAATACGGGGCTCAAACCCACAAATGAGATCATGACCTGAGCCGAAGTTGGACACTCAACCAAATGAGCCACCTAGGCGCCCCGTAAATTATGCTTATTTTTCTTAATTAAAACACATACATGCATACATACACACACACACACACACACACACACACACACAATGACAACACCTAAAAAAGAATGATGCTGCTCTAAATACTCTTCTAAAAATCTACTGGCAAGCCCTGGCTCATACAAAGGAATGTGTATGTTCATCTTTAAAACATATTGCCTAACACGTTTCCAAAGTAGTGCTACCAATTTTCATTCCTACTGACAAGGTATGAGAGTTTCCACCTCTCTACATGCCTTCAATACTTAGTATTGCCAGTTTAAAAAATATTATCATATATTAGTTGCTACAGTGGGCGTGCCAACAGTTATCTTATTGATTTTTACTTCACACTTCCTGAAAAAAATAAAGAAAAATGAAGAGTCTCAGAGATCTGTGGGATCTCATCAAATGTACCAACATACATACAATGGGGGTAACACAAGAGCAAAGAGAAAGAATGTTCAAAGAAATATGGCTGAAAACTTCCAACATGATGAAAAATATTAGTCTATCACATTCAAGGAGCTTAGCTCAACAAACTCCATTTGGATAAATACCCAAGAGATCCATACTAAGACATAATATCAATTTGCATTTCTCTGATGAAAGAGGCTAAGTACTTTTTAAAACGTGCATTGGTCATCTCAATAGCCTCCCTCATGAAGGGTGTATTCCAATCTTTTGTCCTTTTTTACTGGGAGGTAGTCTTACCTTTTTCTTGTTGATTTGCAGAACTTCTTTATATGTTATAGACAAATCTTCTGGAAATTTTTAATTTATTTATTTATTCCAATTAATAAAATTTATATTGTTTGTAATAATAAACAAACAAACAAACAAACAAACACTGGCCTTTCTAGACCAGATTACATAGCTGAGACCTTCTAAACAGTTAGATATTTGGGTCTGGAGATCAACACATAATTGTCCCACAGGTTTCTCAAAATCAACAAAGATCAAACTGAATATAGTATCTTCTGCTGCTGGACTCACTGTCTTAGGTAATGGCACAGCCTAACCCAGAAACCTTAAGGAATCATCCCCACATATCCACCAAATCCATCTCATCCAGTTAGATTCCCAAGTCCTATTGATTCTACTATTTAACATCTTTCAAAAAATTGTCTCCATCCCTACTACTACTGCCCTATGTTAGGCCCTCATAATTTTCCCTTCTGGAACATTTCAGTAGTTTCTAATTAATCTTGTCCTTTAACTCATCTTCCACTATGTAACCAAATCTGATCACACTTCTTTTTAAAGACCTTTAATGGTTCCACAGAATAAAGCCCCAAATCCTTAGCCTAGCAAATGAAACTTTCCATTACCTGATCTGGGTTCCTGCTTACCAATCTCCACTGGCCTGCCCCCATATCAAGTCTCAATATTTCAAGTTTCTAAAAAGAACAATGCTGCATCTTTTGCTTGGAATGCCTTTCCACTCTTAATCTCATTGTTTCCCTGCTCCTCTAATGAACTTTTAGCTCATCTTTCAAGAACAAAAGCAAGCACCACTCCCTTTCTAAAGCCTTTTTCACTCATTCCTAATTACCTGTTCTATTTTTAGTATCACCCTATAGCTGTATTTACAATCACAAAGTTCTGTAATCACTAGTGCTAGATTCTCATTTTAGAAAGATAATGTTCATTCATCTTATTATCCCAATGAACACAATGCCTGATGCCAAGTGGGCAATCATTAAATACCTGTGGAACAAGTAACCTTAAAGGTCTTTAACCAAAATAAGTAACAAATGTTTTAGGTAATAACCTACATAACATCAATTTGTTATACAAGTGCGTCATATTACTAGAATCTTTTAGTTCTCAAACAAGATTCAACTAGCTAATGTTCTAGATTAGAATACTTTTACGAGGGGCACCTGGATGGCTCAGTTGGTTAAGTGTCCGACTTCCACTCAGTTCATGATATCGCAGTTTGTGAGTTCCAGCCCCGCAACCAGGCTCTGTCCTGACAGCTTGGAGGCTGGAGCCTGCTTCAGATTGTGTGTCTCTCTCTCTGCCCCTTTCCTGCTCGTTCTCTCTCTCTCTCTCTCAAAAATGAACATTTAAAAGTTTTTTTCATAAAAAGAATACTTTCACAATGAAACTTTTTATTTACATTTTCAGTACTTAATATAAGCGGAAGTTCTCTTGTAACTAATGAAAATAACTGAATAAACTAAAAGCATTCTTGATGGAATGAGGCCACCTGAGTCATTAAATATTTATTTCAAGCTATAACCTTATTTAATACTATCTACACATTGAAATTAAGTAAATGTTATTTTACCTCATACCTAGCTTCTGTGTAACGAAGATCTTCTAGTTAGTGGATAACTTAACATCTTAACTGATATAATTCTTTAGATGATTGTGTGGTTCTGAAATATGAAACTCAAGCCTGAAATGGACTTTCCATAATTAAATTATAACAATAATACATTCCACACTCAGCCCCACCTCACCCTTAATTCAGCTTTTATTCTCTTTATATATTAAAATGTTTTATTTTAGAATAGTTTTAGATTTCTATAAAAGGTGCAAAGATAATTCAGTGTATTCCTATAAATCCCATAATCCATTTTTCCCACTGTCAACAACTTTCATCATCATGGTACATTTATCACAACTAATGAACTAATACTGATATGCTATTATTAACTAATAAAATCTGTACTTTATTCAGATTTCATTAATCTTTCTCTAATGTACTTCTTGTGTCTCAGGGTTCCATCTAGAATACCAAATTACACCTAGATGGTCATTTCTCCTTAGGTTCCTCTGGTCTGGGGTGATTCCTCAGAATTTTGTTGCTTTTGACAGTTTTGAAAAGTACTGGTCATATATTTTATAAAATGTTCCTCCAACAAGGGTTCATGTGGTGTTTTTCTCGTGGTTAGATCGTGTTTATGGGTTTTTGGGAGGACAACACCACAGATGTAAAGTACAATTCTCAACACATCATAACAAGGGTACATATGCTATCAACATGACAACATGGATGATGTTAAATTTGATAATTTGGCTACAATAATGTTTGCCCTGTTTCTTTGGCATAAAATTATTTCTCCCTTTCCACTATATTTTCATCTAAGCAAGTCACTAAGCATAGCCCACATTTAAGGGTAGGGAGTTATGTTCTACCTCCTGAGGAGGCAATATCTAAAGAAACTGGGATTCTTTTGTAGGTGTACTATCTTACGTATCTCAGCTATCTGCTCATACATCTATTCACCTTTAAATTATCAATTATGTTAAGAGTAAGTAATTTTCATTGTATTTCCCAAAAATCTTGATATAGGAAAGGCATTTGACAAATGCCAAGTATTTAAAATTCCCAAAAGCATACAATAAAAATTATCTGGGTATGATTCACTATTGTATCCTCAGCACCCACAATTTAGTGTCTGAGGTATAACAGGTCCCCAAAACTATTTATTGAATTAATAAATTACAATTTCGGGGGTGCCTGGGTGGCTCAGTAGGTTTAGCGTCTGACTTCAGCTCAGGTCATGCTCTTGCAGTTTGTGAGTTTGAGCCCTGCATCAGGCTCTGTGCTGACAGTGTGGAGCCTGGAGCCTGCTTCATTCTGTGTCTCCCTCTCTCTGCCCCTCCCCTGCTTGTGCCCTGTCTGTCTCTCAAAAACAAATAAACATTAAAAAAATTTTTTAAAGTAAATAAATGAATTACAATTTCATAATTATAGAACATAAGCAGCATGGAATAGAGAAGTCTTTTTATTCAGTACTATAGCTCCAGATAGTAAAATAGTACATAGTTCTAGGCAAGTGTCCAATAAGTATTTGGTGAATGAATGAATAAATTGAAAAATATAACCTCTTATTTACCCATTACCCAGTATGTATAAAAATGTTTTACATAAGTATTTCCCTGTTATATAGTTTAAGAGAGGAAATGACAGATTTAACTAAGAAAAAGTATCCCAGAAGGCTGAAAAATATTCAGTAACCTTGATTTAATATATCCATCTTCCATTTTATACCAAGATAGCCTCTGAATTTTTCTTTTTTCTTTTTTTTTTTTCAACGTTTATTTATTTTTGGGACAGAGACAGAGCATGAACGGGGGAGGGGCAGAGAGAGAGGGAGACACAGAATTGGAAACAGGCTCCAGGCTCTGAGCGGTCAGCCCAGAGCCCGACGCGGGGCTCGAACTCACGGACCGCGAGATCGTGACCTGGCTGTAGTCGGACGCTTAACCGACTGCGCCACCCAGGCGCCCCTGAATTTTTCTATACTATTTAAAACTTTAAAAATTACATTCAACACTTAGTAAAAATAAATATATTCACTCAATATTTATCTGAAAAATATTAAATGATCACTTATTATATTTTTAAATGTCAGGGATACAAAATTAAGATGTGCATTATTTCTTGGCATACAGCTTTGTGGAGCTCAGAGCCAAAAGGGATAATGGGCAGTTAAATAAGCAATTATAATCAGGTTTAATATTTATTCTAATAGGTTAATTTGAGGGAGCAGAAAAAGACCCAGGGCACACAATTGAGGAGGGCTTCCAGGAATAGAATACAAGCTAAAATTAAGAAGGAATAGGAGCTACGCCCAGCATGAGGAGAGACACAAGGAACATGGTGGGAAGCACACTTGGGGGGATGAAAGAAGTTCCTCTAGACTAAAAAATGACAGAGGCAAGTGTGAGAGACGTAAGGCTACAGAAGTGAGTAGGAAGTCAGCATATGAAAGGTCTTCTGTACCATTAAGCAAGTTTGGATTTTATCCTGTAAGTAAATGGAATTCAATAAAGGGTTTTAGAGTAGAGAAGTGACATGATCAGATATAAATTTGAAGGGGGAAAAAGAACTCATTTTGAGCATATGAAAGGAAGAATAATGGATACAAGGAACCCAGACAAGAGACTATTTTGAAGGACAGTGGCCTAGACTAGGAATGTCAAAGGAAAGTACAAATGAATTCAATGCACTATTTAGGTAGAATCAACAGATTTTGGTAATGTATTACAAGCAGAATTTAAGCAAGAGGAAAAGATGAAGAATGTATAGCACCATCAATCACTAAGATGATGAGCTATTACTGATAGGCAGGCTGACAGATAAAAAGACAATGATTTGTTTGGGAGACACTGAATCTGTTAACATCAAAACCACACAGCTACATGGAACTGGAAGTTATGAGAAAAATAAAAGCTAGAGCTAGAACTTAGAGAGTAATCAGCATATAAATAGAATTGAAGTACAAGTGGAACTGAAATCACCTAGAAAAATGTGAGAAGTAGGAAGAGTACAAAGCATGGGTGGAAGTTGCAAGGCTTCCAATGTTTAAGAGGTCTTCAGAGATCCAAACACGCCACAGAATATGCCAGTGTTTGTACCAAGGGCAACATCAATAAATAGCAATACAAAGCTAGCTTATAATTATTTTAGCCAAGATTTGCATGCTTAATTAAACAGGTCCAAGAACACAAGAGAAAAACTCAGCATTTGAGCCACTTCATCCCAACAAGAACAGTGTGGTTTGGCAAAAATCGGAATCTAAGAAAAAGATGATATGGAGCTCTAGACTAGTTTTACCAACAGCTACCTATGTGACCTAGGCAATTAAATCTCAAATTTTTTCAATGCATAAGATGAGCTCTCAAAAAGTCCTTTGTAAGTCACAGTCCATGAATCTATTCAGATTATTCTATAGTTAAATTAGATTTACAAACAAGACAAATATCATAAAAAGGATAATTAATACATAACCGTAGAGAAGACCAAGAACTATGGATTCAGACAAACCCAAAACTCAAATCCCTCTTTCATTTACTAAATTGTGAATGAGAGCAAGTTGCTTAAATTCTCTACATACCAGTTTGTACAGCTATAAAAAGTAGATAATATTAAAATCTATCTCACAGAATGTGAGAAATTAATGAGAAAAGGTACATATAAAAGTGCTTGCGCACAATCCTTGGTATGTAAGAACACTTACCAAATGTTAGCTATTATTGCTGTTTTAAATACCATTAGTATACACTCTAAGATACATAATATATATTGACACTTCCAATATACAATGTTATATACATATATAGCACTTCCAATACCACAAGCTATATAGAGCAGTGGCTGCCATATATTAAAATATGATAGAGAAGAGGAAAGAGAAGACAGAACAGCTTGTGCATCTTAGCCTCTGTACCTGGTGGTCCTGCAGCAGCTGCATCTTCCATAAGTTCTCCCTCTTCCAATTCCATGTTGTTGTATTCCACATCATTTTCTCCTGACCTAAGAATATACAAAATTCATCATTCCTATACAGTAAGGACAATTAACATTTGTCACACCTCGATGAATTTTAAAACAGTAGTGCATAGCTTTCTCCTACAAAGTAAGACATGCTATTTCTCAATACGGAAATGAGGAAAAGGACTTTTAATATTATCATGGTAGTGTTAATGTTCAAACTACCTTTCAAAAACACCGAGATGGTTGGCAACATTTTTCTTTTGTAAAATTTACTTATTTATTTTGAGAGACAGAATGTGAGCATGGGAGGGGCAGAGAGAGAATCCCAAGCAGGCTCCTCCCTATCAGAACAGAGCCCAGTGCAGGGCTTGAACTCACAAACCATGAGATCATTACCTGAGCTGAAATCAGGAGTCGGACGCTTAACTGACTAAGCCACCCAGGTACCCCAATGTTTAATTTTTAAAATAGAAAATATGAGAACCATTGTAAGCAAAAGGAACTATATAGCTTTAAAGAATTTATAACTTAATGGTAAGAAATTAGGCTTAAAACACTACCTTTAAGGTTAAAAAAAGATCAAATTAACATATATGATTACTTTTTTTTTTTTTTTTTTTTTTTTAAAGAGAGAGAGTGTACATGCGAGTGGGGGAGAGACAGAGAATCCCAAGCAGGCTTGACATACAGTGTGGAGCTCAATGCGGGGCTAAATCCCACAACTCTGGAATCATGACCTAAGCCGAAATCAAGAGTCAGTCAGCTGTTCAACCAACAGAGCCACCCAGGCACCCCATCAATACTGTTTTCTTAAGATGGTATTTCAGAAAAAGGGTGTTGCCTCCTACCAAAGTCCTCACAAAATCTTTCCTACCAAAAAAACTACTATTGCTTTATTTTATTTTTTTAATTAAAAAATTTCTTTTAATTTCCTTATTTACTTAGTGATTGATTTTAAGTAAGCTCTATGTCCAACATGGGGCTTAAATTCACAACCCCAAGATCAAGAGTCACATATTCTACCAACTGAGACATCCAGATGCCCCACTTATTATAATGAGAGTGCTATATGGAACAACACTAACCAATGCCAGTTTGGGATATTTAAGGAACTCACAAGGGAAATGAAAGCAAAATGAACTATTGTGACCTAAGATAAAAAGCTTCTGCACAGCAAAGAAAACAATAAAAAAAACTAGCGGTGCCTGGGTGGCTCAGTTGGTTAACCGTTGGCTTCAGCTCAGGTCATGATCTCATGGTTCATGGGTTCGAACCCCATGTTGGACTCTGTGCTGACAGCTCAGACCTGGAGCCTGTTTTGGATTCTGTGACTCCCTCTCTCTCTCTGCCTTTCCCCTGCTCATGCTCTCTCTCTCTCTCAAAAATAAATAAACATTAAAAAAAAAAAACTACTAAAAGGCAACTGACAGAATGGGAGATAATTTGCAAATGACATGTCAGATAATAGGTTAGAATCCAAAATCTATAAAGAATTTATCAAACTCAACACACAAAAAGCAATCCAGTGAAGAAATGGGAAGAGCACATGAATAGACATTTTTCCAAAGAAGACACAAACACATGAAGAGATGCTCAACATCACTTATCATCAGGGAAATACAAATCAAAACCACGATGAGATACCATCTCACAGCTGTCAGAATGACTAAAATTATCAACAGAAAAAAACAGATGTCGGGGAGGATACAGAGAAAGGGGTACCCTCTTACACTGTTGGTGAGAATGCAAATTGGTAAACCCTGGAAAACCGTATGAAGTTTCCTTAAAAAGTTAAAAATAGAACTACTCTATGATCCAGCAACTGCACTACTAGTTACCCAAAGAATATAAAAACATTAATTCAAAGGGATATAGGCACCTCTATATTTATAGCAGTGCTATTTACAACAGCCAAGATATGGAAGCCCAAGTGTCCACTGACTGATGAATGGATAAAGAATATTTGGTGTACACACACACACACAGGAATATCATTCATCCATCAAAAAGAATGAAGTTTTGCAATTTTCAACAACATGGGTGGAGCTAGAGGGTATAATGAACACTAAATGAAGTCAGAGAAGGACAAATATGATTTCAATCCTACGTAGAATTAAAGAAACAAAAGAAATGAGCAAAGAGAGAAAATGTGTGTGGGCGCACGCGAGACAGACAGACAGAGAGACGGGGGTAAGGGGGGGACCAGGAAACAGACTCTTAACTATAGAGAACAAACTAAGGGTTACCAGAGGGAAGGTGGGTGGGGGAATGGGGGGAACAGGTGATAGGGTGGGAAGACATTTATAGCCTCAGAATATGTCCCTATAGGGTATTTATTAACTACAAAGGGAAAAATTAGTAATTTCAGATTGGAGAAACCTGACAGACATCACGTTAACCAAGTGATCTAGGGGCGCCTGTGTGGCTCAGTCAGTTGAGTGTCCGACTTCGGCTCAGGTCATGATCTCACGGTTTGGGAGTTCGAGCCCCGCCTCGGGCTCTATGCTGACAGCTCAGAGCCTGGAGCCTGCTTCGGATTCTGTGTCTCCCTCTCTCTCTGCTCCTCCCCTGCTCACGTTCTGCCTCTCTCTCTCTCTCTCTCAAAAATAAACAAATATTTAAAAAAATTATTTTTTAAACCAAATAATCTAAATTAATGGTACAGAGATAAAAGACATGTGCTCTCCCACTACTCCATCATATGAGGTCCTGAAAAGGTATCATAATTTCTTTAGTACTCCTGCCTAAAGTGCACAATCTTAATTTAATTGTGAAGAAACATTTGGACAACTCCCAAATTGAAGCTTGCTAGGAAAGAACTGCTCTTACTCTGAAGTGTCAAAGTCATAAACAAGCAAACAAACAAACAAAAAAGATCAGGTGATCCAAATTAAAGACTAAAGAAACTTAACTAAAAGTAATGTAATACTGCTTTGGATCCTAGACCAAAGGACATCAATGGCAAATTTTTAAAAGGTAACAGATTATAGTATTACATCAATGTTAAATCCTGAGTTTGATAACTATACTGTAGTTACATAGGAAACATAGTACACAACGAAAAGTATATTCACCTAACTCGAAAGTCTCACCAAAAAATATTTTTATAAAATACAGAAAAGAGGAACTAAGCAAAATATTAACATTTGGGGAATTAATCTGGACAAAGGGAATATGGGAATTGTTATCTAGCATTTTCTCCATTTTTCTTAAATTGAATAATTGAAAAATTAAAAAGAAAAACTAAAGATAACTTTGGAACCCAGAGGTGTGAAGAAGGAAAACTATCTTTCCTTCAAGTTCCTTCATTTATATAAGATACTCTACAGCAAGTAAACATGCTGAGTATCTCCACTTTTAGGCCCAAATTTAGTTAATATGCTTCTAATAATTACTACTTAGATGCTTTATGGCAGTTAATGTGAGACACTCACATAGTTTCTTCATCAATGTCATTTTCTTCTGTGTTACTTGTTGCTGTGGAGCTGGCAGAGGAACTGCTGCCATCGAGGTGATTCACTTCATCTTCACCAACAAGATCCAGATCCAGATCTCCATCTGAAAGTTCATGCTAGATCAAGGCAAAGAAACAAGACTTCTATCTCAAATGTTTTTACTCATTGATCATCTGATCCAGCCAATGGACCAAGCACCAAAGAATAATGAAATGATCAGAATTCTCTCTCCTGTGCATAGGCAGTTGAGCCCATTAGAGAACAGCACACAACCACATTATCTGGTTCCACTAATAACTTATTGCTGCCATTTTCAGTTAGGCCTTCAATGTGACTAGAGATGCTTCATATACTCCACTGCAGATGCCAATGAGGCTCTTCATAGGGTAACATTTCAAACCATCACCCTGTAGTCCGACCTAATCTCTAACATCAAGGACATCATAAAACTCTTGTCACCTATCTGCATAGAAAAACACACTGGTTATTATGTGTAAATACCCCCAAATTTTACCTGCCCTACCTCCAAACCCCATCATTAATTCCATTAACACCCCTTTCACAGGTTAATTGCTTCACCTGAGTGCTCCATTATCTCCTTAAATAGTTTTGTCAATACCTTAATTTACCTCTCTCCCCACTGGCTCCTTCATTTTAGTACATACTTGAAGTGTCCTATCTTACAAATAACAACTGTAACAACAAAAGCTGGTCTCTGCATCACTGTCTTACTTTACAACTCTATTCTTTTTTATGTTTATTTATTTTGACAGAAAGAGTGGGAGAGCGGGGGAGGGGCAGAGAGAGAATCCTAAGCAGGCTATGCGCTGACAGCGAGGGCTCAATCCCATGAACCACGAGATCATGAAGTGAGCCGAAATCAAGAGTTGGATGCTTAACTAAGTGAGCCACCCAGGTACCCATAACTTGAAACAGTAACAATCACTTCTCAAATTCTCATTCTGGTTGTTGTTTATCTAGCATAAAACCTGGCTATCTCCCAAATCCTAAATGATTCTACCTACATATGCAAAAATAAGGTACTGTACTAGTTTTAGTGAATGGAAATAGATCAGATTTGTTAATTCCACAATTTGTATAGTTGTATATTTTCCGGAATGTGTGTCAGTTTGTTTGGTAGAACATACGTTTTCTATAATAAATTAACTTTAGAGCCTTGTAACACTTTGATTCAACTTCTGACTTAATATTTACAGAAGGGCATACTCTACTAAAGAAAATAAATGGAGAAGTCCTTCAGTATATTGATTCCTCTATATATGCTGGAAACCATGGTCTTATCATTTCTCTTACAAAGCACAAAATGAATCTAAAACAAGTCTAATTATTACATGATAATCTTCATTCTGAATCTTTTCCTCTTCTTCATCCTCTTTGACATCTCTTACAGAAGCTGTAGTAGGACCATCCTGGAGAAGCATATCGGTGCATGGCATAGGCTTCTTAGCACGTGTCTCAGGAGTGTCATCATTTTGGGGGCTCAGATGATTATCTGGTGGTGACAAATCTCTTGATTTCTGACTTCGAGATAACTCAATAGTAAGTCTCTTTTAAAACAATAACAGCACACATAAACATGAGTCAAAAGAAGAGTTCCCTGGTACAGTAAAAATATTTTCAGTAAAAAGATATATCCAGATGTTCCTAAAAACATTTTTGAACCATTTCTCTCACTCCCTCCAGGTTTTGCTTATGGAAAAATCTATGGCAAAAAAAAAAAATCTGCCCAATTTACCCTCATTCTTCTTATATGCAGCCCAAGCTGCACATACAATTAGCAAACTGTAAAGTCAATAAATATAAGCAGTTTTAAATAGTACACTTAACATGAAAAATCTCTCAAAGCATGTATTCATTCATATTTCCTCCCTTTTCTATTAACCATTCTCAGCACTTCAATCCTATTACCCCATCTCAATTTCCACTGGCAGAAAGAAGAATCCCTTACATAATGTAATTTACCACTGTAAGCTAAAAATTCCTTAACTGATCCTCCATAATGCTCCATTCAAGAATAGTGAAAATTCAAGATGTGGCAATTTTCAATTATTCTATAACTTAGAATCCTTTGACTTCACGACAGCATGGAAAACAGAAATACTCAAGTCATTGAGAAAAACACAAAATGTTTACCTCAATGAGAGCAGCACTGTCCAATACAGTACGGAAATGTTCTATATGTGCAATGCCCAATAGAAGCACTTGAAATGCGGCCAGTACAACTAAAGAACTGAATTTTTTATTTTAATTAAGTTTGCATAGCCATATGTGGCTAATGGCTAACAAACTGTGAAGAGTGTAAAATTAGAGGCTCAAAGGTGGGAAGTAGATGGGAGAATAAGATAATTGGACTTTTCTACAAAATTACAAAATCTAGTTACAAATGTATCAAGCCAAAAACACAATATGAAACACTAAACCCATAATACATTTTTTCCTTACCTCTTTAAGGTTATTTATTTGTTGAATATAGCTAGTTTGTGCAGCTTCTAATTGAGTAATATACCAATGCTGGTCCCGGCATTTTTGAAAGAAAGTTGGAGAACGAACCTGAAACCTTAAAAGAAGAACTGCACATGAAACGTGATCCAAACAGTAAAATATTATCAACCAAGCCTTGAATCTATTAACTATAAATTCTATAATTTTAAGTTTACTTGATTACATTACAACAAAGCTAAAATTCAAATTGAATTCAGAGCTGCTGGTATCAACCATTTATACATACAGTTTACAAATTAGAATGACGTAATGTTCTGAGAAGTTCTCTTCAAGAGGGAGGCAAACCATAACAGACTCTTAACAATAGAGAAGAAACTGAGGGTTGCTGGCGTGGGGGCGGGGGGGGGGTTTGGAGCGCTAAATGGGTAACGGGTATTAAGGAGGGCACTTGTTGTGATGAGCACTGGGTGTTATATGTAAGTGATGAATCACTAAGCTCTGCTCCTGAAACCAATACACTATATGTTAACTAACTTGAATTTAAATAAAAACTTGGAAGAAAAAAGTTATCTTCAAGTCAGTTGTCTAAATTCAAACTATACTTTTGTAAAGAAATAACATTACATATCATGGTTAAAGCTCCCAAACTACTAGTTGAAATACATTGTTGATCATGAGATGGGAAGACCATGCTATGCAGGAAGAAAGAAGCTAATGCTTTCCTTCCCCTTTCTTGCTTAGGTCAGGCACTACAAAAATAGGCAAAGTTTGTTTTAGACTCTGTTTTTTTTCTTTCCTGCCTCCATCTCATGTCCCCATTTTTCTTACTCCTCAATAAAAAAATAATTTAAAGGATCAACTATCCAGGACTGCTTTACTGTCCCCCAAAGAGTTGCATCCTCTAAATAACCTATATTCTAAACCCCTCCAGATAGCAGCTTAAATCAACCCTCCATATATCACAATACAGCATATTTCAGGAGGGTTAGGGAAAAAAACAAGTATAATAAAGGATTTTAATGGGTAAGTGATAGGATCTCAATCTTTTAAGAGTTATCTGTACTTTTAAAACACTAATACCTACTAATGCAAAGAATCTCTACCTACGTCAGATGAATGAAAATGAGTCTATACTGAAAAAATTTTCAGTAACATGTAAAGATGTTTCTAAAGAAAGGAAGAGTCCCAAGAGAAAAGACTAACTTGGAAGCCTGCAAATCCTCTTTCCAGTCTTGTCACCTTTATGTTAAATACTATTCCATTTTTCGTAACATTTTAAAGCTAGTACAGGAATCTACTGACCATCTAGAATGATCTGCAGCAGATAACTATTTCCAGTCAAGCATACTCAGGTATTGGAGGTCAGAGATTATTCACTCAATCACTAGCTTAAGTGGATACTGCCTACTCAGTATACACTGGTAAGACTTTCAAAAGACTATTACCTTTGAATACCTAATGAACTACAGCCAAGCCCACACATTATCATTAGTTAGTTAATGTATCATCAAAACAAAAGCAAGCAACAGGTAAAATTCCTTAACTTTCTCATTTAACAAAAAGAGAATAAATATTCTCTTTAGAATATGAATATTGATTCATATGTAGTTGTAGAAAAGCCTTAAAGTAACTTTCTGATATGTACATTTAAAATTCCTTCAGAATTTTGAATTGAGGTTCAAATTTTCAGCGATCTCCCATTAAATATTATGAGCAATAAGATAATTAAAAGCCTCCTCTCCACGAATCCTACAGCAATTTATTTATACTGCTATTATAGCACTATCTTTTAGAAAAAATTGTTTTTATCTACCCATTTCATCTTGATTTTCCTGAGGACAAAATCCATCTTATTCTTTCTTAATATTAACCCACTGCCACTCAGTAAACATTGCTGTATAAATGATAATAAGATATTACAATAGGAATCTGTTCCTGCACTAATATTCAAGCCTGTAAGTAAAAGTTTTGTTATAAATAGGGATGGCCTAAATAAAGAATTAGAATTTGGGCTAAACTGCATTTAAAAAAAAAAGAAACTATTACACAGATTTCCACCAGAAAGATTCAACATTACTATGACTCCCAATAAGGAGAGGACTAAGGATTTAAAAAAAAAAAAAAAAAAAAGCTCTTGGGGCACTTGGGTGACTTAGTTAAGTGTCTGATGCCTGATTTCAGGTCAGGTCATGATCCCAGGGTTGTGGGACAGAACCCCACATTAGGCTCCATGTTGACAGCATGGGATTCTCTCTCCCTCTCTCTTTGCCCCTCTCCTGCCCTCTCTCTCTCTCTCTCTCTCTCAAAATAAATAAATAAACATTTTTTTTTTTAAAGGCCCTTTTGTAGGCTGGTCAAATTGATGGCTGAATAATTTTGCTATCTTCCCTATAGTAAGTATGGAACAGCAATAAACTATTTGTTTTGGCAAATAATAATAGTAATAACAAAACCCTGAAAGGTTATAAAATGGAACTAAAATAATTCCCCAAATGAAGGCAAAAACAAGAATCTTTTTTCCTACACTGAAAATGCAATACTCTTTTATCACTTATTCATTCTCCCAAAAGGGTTATGAAGAACACATACGAGTAAAGGTTCATACAACAGCAACTCCTACAGCATGCTCTGAATCAAAGAGCTCAGAATAAGTGGAAATTAAGAGTATACCAAATCAATCCCAAGGAAAATGCTCTGAAAATGGTTTTCATGGAAACTCCTTAAACTGTTAAACATTGTTCAAAACATAATTGAATCAGGACACCTGGGTGGCTTAATCACTTAAGTGTCTGACTTCAGCTCAGGTCATGATCTCACAGTTCATGAATTTGAGCCCCACATTGGGCTCTCTGTGCCCCTCCCCCAGTTGCTGTCTCTCACAAAATAAATAAACTTAAAAAAAAACAAAAAACCATAATTGAATTTACTTTTTTAATACTCAAGCTCTCACTGTCATCATCAAATTAAAACATCATGTAATGATGCTCCAAAATGTCTGACTTATACAGGGTTCCCCAGTATTAAACAGGGCTGTGCGGTTTTATAGTCAGTTTATGTTGTCCTTTCTTACAAATAACACACCAACTACTTATCACTTAATTTGTTTTCATGAATTTTCATTTCTATTTCCTTACTTTTAATTTGGTGTTATCTGGAAGAAACTGAAAATTATTTTGTGAATTTAAGCTTGTAAAACCAGTCACCCACATATAATATACAATGTCAATTGAAAAAAATAAGCACTTGATTCCTCAATATTTTTATATTTCCAAATGGGGAGGTTGCTAGATGTTCAATAGGTAAGTAAATGGAACATTACTTATAAGAAGCAGTAGTTTCCTGGGGTGCCTGGGTGGCTCAGTTGGTTAAGTGTCCGACTTCAGCTTAGGTCATGATCTCACTGTACCTGAGTTCAAGCCCTGTGTTGGGCTCTGTACTGACAACTCAGAGCCTGAAGCCTGTTTTAGATTCTGTGTCCCTCTCTCTCTCTCTCTCTCTGCCCCTGTCCCACTTGCACTCTGTCTCTTTCAAAAATAATAAATATAAAAAAAAAAAAAGTAGTAGTTTCCTTTCTATGGAATTACTAACTAGATGTCAAGCACATTTCTAAGTTATATTACTCACTATACAGGACTTCTGAAAAGAAACACTTAAAAACCTAATAGGATTATAGTTAGTATGAATTTCAGTATTCATGTTTGTTAAATGAATAAATTTCAAAATAAAGTTCTGATGACATTATTCCCCCATGATAAAAACAATATCAAATGTTTCCTATTACCTTAAAATCACTGTATCATTTTGCCGATTCAAATATCCTTCATTGGCAAGTAAGTCCAAACGGAAAAATCTATTATAACCCCAGCATTCTCCAACTTCAAAGTCAGATGCAAATTCTCGAATGATATTTTTGGTAGGATCATTGCAGGACTGATGAACCATCTCTACACGATACTCATACCTAAATTTGAAAAACAGACTATTAATACAGAGTTAATAAACAAGAATAGAAGACAAACATACTGAAACACTAAATAGGTCATTAATTACCTGAGAAAAAATTTATTGACACTTACATTTCTTTCAGAAATGACTATCATTTATAAAGACACCAGTTTTGTAATGGGCTCCGACAAAATGATTGACACCAGGTCCTTTTTCCCTCTTAAAAATGTTTACCAATAGAGGTGCCTGGGTGGCTCAGTTGGTTGAGCATCCAACTCAGCTCAGGTCATGATCTCATGGCTTGTAGGTTTGAGCCCCGCATTGTACTCTGTGCTGACATTGCAAAGCCTGCTTGGGATTCTCTCTCTCCTTGTCTCTCTGTTCCTCCCCTACTTGTGTTCTCTCTTAAAAGAAGTAACTAAAAACTTAACAAAAATTTAAAAAACATGTTTACCAATATAGCAGGTATAAAACAGCACCTCAAAAAATAAATAAATTTTGTAAAAAATAGTACTTTCAAAGTTACTTTTGCTTTAACAAAAGCAAAAGTGAGTACTTACTCACAGGGATGCTAATAAAATATAATTAAAAATGACAAATTATTAAATATTGGTGAGGATGTAGAGAAATATGAACTCTCATACACTGCTGGTAGAAAACAGAATTGTGCAGTCACTGTGGAAAAGCTTGGCAAGTCCCCAAAGATGTTATAAACACAGAATTACCATATAATCCTGCAATTCTATACTAGGTGTATATTCAAAAGAAACAAAAACATATGTCCATATAGAAACTGTACGGGATTACTCATAATAGCCAAAAGTTGCATACAACCCAAATATCCATCAGCAGATGAATGGATAAACAAATTGAAGTATATACTTAAAATTGGATATTATTCAGTCATATAAAGGAATGATGTTCTGGTATATGCTTCAACATGAGCAAACCTTGAAAACACCATGCTAAGTGAACAGACGCCAAACACAAAAGGTCCGACTATAGGATCTTCTATATGAAATAGCCACAATAGGCAAATACATGGAGACAGAAAAAGCAAAATTATATTTATCTAGGTATAGGGGAAGAAAGGAATATGGAGTGTTTACTTAATAGGTATGGGGTGTTCTGGGGTGATGAAAACACTCTGAAATTAGAAAGAGGTGATGGTTTACAACACTCTACATGCATTGAATTCCACTGAATTGTATATTTTAAAATGGTTAATTATTCTTCCAATCCATGAGCACGGAATGTTTTTCCATTTCTTTATATCTTCTTCAATTTCCTTCATAAGCTTTGTATAGTTTTCAGCATACAGATCTTTTACATCTTTGGTTAGGTTTATTCCTAGGTATTTTATGATTCTTGGTGCAACTGTGAATGGGATCAGTTTCTTTGTCTTTCTGTTGCTTCATTATTAGTGTATAAGAATGCAACTGATTTCTGTACATTGATTTTGTATTCTGAGAATAGCTGAATTCATGTATCAGTTCTAGCAGATTTTTGGTGGAGTCTATTGGGTCTTCCATGTATAATATCATGTCATCTGCAAAAAGTGAAAGCTTGACTTCTGGAAACAGTGTGGAGGTTGCTCAAAAAATTAAAAATAGATCTACCCTATGACCCAGCAATAGCACTGCTTGGAATTTACCCAAGGGATACAGGAGTGCTGATGCATAGGGGCACTTGTACCCCAATGTTTATAGCAGCACTTTCAACAATAGCCAAATTATGGAAAGAGCCTAAGTGTCCATCAACTGATGAATGGATAAAGAAGTTGTGGTTTATATATACAATGGAATACTACGTGGCAATGAGAAAGAATGAAATATGGCCTTTTGTAGCAATGTGGATGGAACTGGAGAGTGTTATGCTAAGTGAAGTAAGTCCTACAGAGAAAGACAGATACCATATGTTTTCACTCTTATGTGTATCCTGAGAAACTTAACAGAAGACCATGGGGGAGATGAAGGGAAAAAAAAAAAAAAAAAAGATAGAGAGGGAGGCAGCCAAACCATAAGAGACTCTTAAAAACAGAGAATAATCTGAGGGTTGATAGGGAGTGGGAGGGAGGGGAGCTCCCGGTGGGTGATGGGCATTAAGGAGGGCACCTGTTGGGATGAACACTGGGTGTTGTATGGAAACCAATTTGACAATAAATTTCATATTAAAAATAAATAAAATAAAATAAAATGGTTAATTATATGTTACATGAATTTCACCTCTACAATATTAACTTGTTACTTCTATTTTTAAAATGAGTAGTGAAAAACTCAAAATACATAGAAAAACAATCAAGAATATTGAAAATCTGGGGGAGAATACATTAATGCAGATAGTCAAATACATCTGGGTTCAAAACAGATAAAAGTTTAAGATCAATAGTATATGTGCTGCCAAAGCGAGCACAAAGATCAACAGAAAAAAGTAAAAACTCACACTGTATGAAAAACCATATAATGTATGAAAGAAGTTCCTTTACCAGCTTTAGTTCTTTAAAATCATGACAAATACATACTTGTATTTCTAACAAATGTGGGAATTAATCCAAATTAAAATACTTAACTTAGCATCTAAACCCCAATCTTAGATAAAACTAAAACCTTAAATTTGAATACTCCTTCTACCAAACTGAAGGCTCTGAATATAATAACTGTTCACTTAAAAATTTTAGAATTATTTAATTACTCCTCCAGGAAAAATTCAACTCTTTCCTTAAGCAACTCAAAGAAATTCCCTTCTCTAAAACAAGGCACTCAGCAAGGACTGTAGAGTCAATTTCAGGATGTCACTCATATGCAAATATTCTCTGAAAGTCTATACACGTGTATGCCAACACACCTTTAGAGAGATACTTAAGCATAATGAAATTATGATAGTACTTCTGCAGCATCCCAGATGATACTAAAATATACTAGATAATGACACAAAGATTTAAGTTTTTATTTCATATTTTGGCAAACTACTTCACTGTTCAATTCTGAATTCCATAACTGAATGACATTTTAATATTAATGAAAAAGTATTCAAAACTCTCCTCTAGGTTTATTGAAGTGTTAAGAGAATTAACAGATAATAAGATGTCATTTTATCAGAATAGAAAGGTCTCGCTAAAGTATTTAGATAATATTTAACAAATATATGAATCATAATCTTTTTCAACCTCAGTATCCTGAATGTTTCATTATCACTGATAACATTTATTGCTGTTTATAAGACAATGTGAACTTTAGGTTCCTGAAGTGTATATGATCAACAATACAAGCACAGAAATAAAATCAGTACCAAAGGCAATAGAAATGTCACAAAATCTACCTATCAGTAACAGAGAAAGGAAACTTTCCAATGCAAGAAATAGAGATAGATCAAGAAATAGCTTAATCAAGAGATGAGGAGAGGCCCAAGATTTAATGGTAGCAACAGGGACACAAACAAAATCCTGTAATCACTGAGATGCTTATAATTCTGCCCTCGATCAACCACTTTCCAACCAAAATGGCTCATTTCAGAGAATCAAAACAGCTTGGTCGTTAACAACAATACAGAAACCAAAAAGTCTGTGTTAAACCGATTGCTGTTAAACAATGCCGATCTTGAGTGAATAATTTGAGCCATCACTGTATTACCATCTGTGAAATGGGACTAATAATATAACCTACAGCTCACAAGGGGATAGTAAAGAAAAATGGTACTATAAAGCACAGTGCTTGGCATAAAGTAAATACATAGCAGATGTTAGCTGTTATAGTAACAACACAGGTTAGAGACACGCCTATGTGGTTCTGTCATTTAAGCGCCAACTATTGATTCTGGCTCAGGTCATAATCTCACAGCTAGTAAGATCAAGCCCCGAGTCAGGCTCTGCGCTGACAGCACAGAGCCTGCTTGGGATTCTCTCTCTGCCCCTCCCACACTCACTCAGGCACATGCAGGTGCTTTCTTTCTTTCTCTAAATGAATAAACATTAAAAAAAGAAAGTACAGGTGAGTCCACTGCTAAAGATCACACAGGAGATTTGAAGCAAAGCCAACAGCTAAAACATACTTATAATTCAAAGGCAGAATCCTTTCCATATCACTAGCATTATTCATAGTTTGACTCCCCAGTAGGGGCAAGAATATTCTGCATTAAGGTTAGTCTATGTCAGAAGTTGTTAAAATGTAATCTGTGTGCCCAAGGGTCAGCTCCTAAATGGTCCTATTAGAGATCCAAAATGTCAAACCATTATCGTAATATTAAGTTGTGTGCCTCTTTCATTGTGAGGACATTCGGAATAATGGTGCAGAAGAACAGTAGTTAAAAATGTACCAGTAAAGGGGCACCTGGGTGGCTCAGTCAGTTAAGCTTCCAACTTTGGCTCAGGTCATGATCTCGCAGTTTGTGGGTTTGTGCCCTGTGTCGGGCTCTGTGCTGACAGCGCAGAGCCTGGAGCCTGCTTCACATTCTGTGTCTCCCTCTCTCTGCCCCTTCCCTGCTCATGCTCTGTCTCTTGGTCTCTCTCTCAAAAATAAACATTAAAAAAATTTGTTTTTAATGTACCACTAAAGTCATTAAATTATTCAGTACTACACACTTTCAGACAGTGAAACAAAATGCCAGTGTGTCTCAGGAATGTTTTTGATGAAGTAGTAAAATTGATACAGTTTATTAAATCTCACCTCTTGGTGTCACAAAATGGGACACATACATAAAGTACTTTTGCTGTATAGTCATGTACAATGGTTGTCTTGGGTAAATAACTTTAACTTAGTTGTAAATTCACTAGTCACTTTTTTTGTGTAATATCAAATTAAAAGAACAACAATAAACAATGGTTATTCAGTTGTGGATATCTGGCAGACATTTTCTGGACCAAAACATCTAAAGAAAAAAACTTCCAATATTGGTTGCCAATGACAAAACACAAGCTTTCAAATAAAAAAGTCCTAACTCTGGAAAATCTGGAGGTGCTACGTGAGCTTAAAAGCTTTCTAACAGAGGCACCTGCATGGCTCAGTCAGTTAAGGGTCTGACTCTAGACTTCAGCTCAGGTCATAATCTCACAGTTGTGAATTCGAGCCCCGTGTCAGGCTCTGCACTGACGGTGCAAAGCCTACTTGGGATTCTCTCTCCCTGTCCCTTTGCTCCTCCCCAGCTCTCTCAAAATAAATAAACGTTAAAAAGAAAAAAAAAGTTTTCTAATACTTGAAGACTCTCCTGATAAAAACTGGTAATATCAATGAATGTAATTCTTTAATATCACATGATGAAATGTGTCAACTGTATATTTAGCAAATTATTAATTTCTTTTTTTTTTTAATGTTTATTATTTTTGAGAGAGAGTGCAAGCAGAGAGAGAGGGAGACACAGAATCCAAAGCAGGCTCCAGGCTCTGAGCTGTAAGCACAAAGCCCAATGCAGGGCTCAAACTCAAGAACTGTGAGATCATGACCTGAGTCGAAGTCAGACGCTTAAGCGACTGAGCCACCCAGGTGCCCCTGTAAATTATTATTTTCTAAATGATCAACACATGAGTAAAGCATCCGTTCCAAGTATAAGACAGATTAGGGGCCCCTGTGTGGCTCAGTTGGTTAAGCATCTAACCCTTGATTTTGGCTCAGCTCATGTTCCCAGAGTTGTGGGATCGAGCCCTTTGTTGGGTTCAGCACGGAGCCTGCTTAAGATTCATTCTTTCTCTCTCTCTCTCTCTCTCTCTCTCTCTCTCTCTCTCTCCCTCCCTCCCTATCCCTCTCCCCTCCTCACACTTGCTCTCTAAAATTTAAAACACACACCCACAAAAAAAAAACAAAGTGCAAGACAGACCAATTAAGTTCTCATTGTTGTTTGTTTTTTGAATAAATAGCTTTAATGAAGTATAACAAAGAAAGTTACACAATCTGGTAATTTTTATATGTATACACACATACACATAAATACATACCCATTAAACCATTACTACAACCAAGATACAAAACACATCCTTTCCCAGTTTCCTCTGCCTTTTGTGCTCCCTTCCTTACCATTTTCCTCCACCTAACCCCAGCCCTGTCTGTCCCTCCATCTCCAAACAACTATATACATGCATTCTGTCACTACAGATTAGTTTGCATTTTTCTAGAGTTTTTACATTAGTGGAATCATATATACATATTCTAGTTTCTTTCACAAATAATTTAAAAACCATTCACGTTGTTGCATGTATCAATAGTTCATAACTCTTTATTGCTCAGTGGTATTCCATTGTAGGGACACACCAAAATTTATTTATCTATTCAGCTGTTGATTGAAATTAGAGTTGATTCTATTTGGCTATTACAAACAAAGCTGCTATGAACATTTGAGTAAAAATCCTTGTGTGGACATACAGTCCCTTTTCTCTTGGGTAAATATCTAGAAGTGGCTTAGCTAAGTCATGTAGCAAGTGTATAGTTAGCTTGTTAACAAATCACCAAATAGTTTACAAAAGTGGTAGTTACTGTTTTACATTCCCATGAGGAAGGTACACGACTTCAAATTTCTATATATTCTTGCCAATACTTGGTATGATCTTTTTTCTTTCTTTAAATGTTTGTTTATTTTTGAGAAAGAGAGAGAGACAGCAGGGGAGGGGCAGAGAGAGAGAAAGAGATTCTCAAGCAGGCTCCTAACAGCCCAGAGCCCACTCAAACTCACGAACTGTGAGATCATGAGCTGAGCCAAAATGAAGAGTCAAACACTCAACCAACCAAGCCACTCAGGCACCCCGCCCAGTATGATCTTTTTAATTTTACCCAATGCAATAGGATATAGTGGTATCATACTGTTTATAAACTTCCATTTCCCTAATGATTAATGCAATAGGGTATACTGGTAGTGTATTGCTGGTAAATTTCCCTTTCCCTAATGGCTAATTCTATTAATTACTTTAAATAAGTTTATTTTGCCATCAATATATCTTTCATAGTGAGATGGCAAATGTTTTGTCCCCAGGGGGAAGGGAGCTTGTTTATTTTTTAATTGCTGAGTTTTCAGAGTTCCTTATATATTCTGAATAAAAGTCTATGTAACTTGAAGAGGTGAACTTCATGGTTTTCATGAAGTCTAATAAATGTGTTCTTTTAAAGATTATACTTTTGGTTTGTAACTAAAACAGCAATGCTTAACCCAAAGTCACAGATATTCTATACGTTTTTTTGTTTTAGAATTTAAATCTAGGACTATGGTCAATTTTCACTAATTTACATATGTAGTATGAGGTATGGGTATAAGTTTATGTTCTTTGCATATAGATATCCAAATGTTCAAGGACCAAGACTATACTCTCTCCACAGCATTACATTTGCATCTGTATCAAAAATCAGTTGTGCTTATGTGTTTATTTCTGAACGTGGTATATTCCATTGATGAATTTTTCTATCCTTATGTTAATACTATGCTATATTAATACTGTAGCTTTACTGTAAGTCTCACAATCATGCAGGTTTAGTCTAATTTTGTGTTCATCTCAATGATTTTCTCTATTGCTTTTTCAATTTTTATTTCATTGCATTCTGCTCTGATCTTTATTGTAATTTCCTTTCTTCAGCTTACCTCCCATTTAACTTGTTTTTCTTTTCTCTAGTTTTTTAAAGTAGATGTTGAGATCACTGACTCGCAACCTTTCTGCTTTTCACTTACCAACTAATCCTTCAACAATGCGGGGGGTTAGGGGCCCTGATCCCCACACAGTCAAAAATGTATGACTTCTGACTCCCCCAAAATTTAATAGACCACCGTTGACCAGAGGCCTTACCAATAACATAAACAGTTGATTAAGTGTATTCTGTACGCTATTTGTATTATATACTATATTCTCACAACAAAGTTAGCTAAAAAATATGTTAAGAAAAAGGTAAGGAAAATACAATTACAATACTGTACTTACTGTATTTATTGAAAAAAAATCTGTGTATAAATGAACCTGCAGTTCAAACCTTGCACTGTTCAAACCCATACTGTTCAAAGGTCAACTGTATATAGGCATTTATTGCTATAAATTTCCCTCTACTTACTACTTTAGCAGCACACTACAAATCCTAATATGCTTTCATTTTCATTTGGTTCAAAATATTTTTTGTTGTTCAAAATACTTTTAAAAAATCCCTTATGATTTCCTCTTTGATCCAGAGTTATTTAGAAATGTGTTAAGTTCCAAATATTTCAGATTTCCAAAATACAGTATGTTAATATCTAAATTAATTCCATGATGGCAAGAGAACATACTTTGAATGAGTTGAATCCTTTTGAATTTATTGAGATATGTTTTATATCCCAGAATATGGCCTCTCTTGGTAAACAATCTGGGCACTTCTGCTACTGTCTGATCAGTCTATAAATGTCAATCAGGGGAGGCTGATTGACAATCTCTACTTTTTTTTTTTTTAATTTTTTTTAACGTTTTATTTATTTTTGAGACAGAGAAAGACAGAGCATGAACAGGGGAGGGGCAGAGAGAGAGGGAGACACAGAATCGGAAGCAGGCTCCAGGCTCTGAGCCATCAGCCCAGAGCCTGACGCGGGGCTCGAACTCACGGACCGCGAGATCATGACCTGAGCTGAAGTCGGCCGCTTAACCGACTGAACCACCCAGGCGCCCCAACAATCTCTACCCTTTAACTGGGTAGTGAGACAATTTACACGAATACATTTGGGTATTCATCCCATCTGTTCTTTTGTTACCCATTAATTCTTTCTGCCTTCTTTAAGTATTTGTTTGTAAATCCATTTTATCCCCTTTGTTGCTTTATTAGCAATATGTCTTTGTCATTTTAATAGTGGCTTTATAGTTTATGGCTGCGGTGGGCTGAATATTACCCCCTACCCCAAGATACCCACATCTTAATCCCTGGAATGTGTGATTGTTAACTTTTCAAGCAAAAAAGGAGAGTATACAGCTGGGATTAAGCTAAAGATCTTCAGATGAGGGAACTATCCTGGATAATCCATGTAGACCCTAAATATAATGAGGAGTGTTACTTTAAGAGAAAAGTAGAGGAACACCTGGGTGGCTCAGTTGGTTAATCGTCTGACTCTTGATTTTGGCTCAGGTCATGATCTCATGGTTCCAGAGATCAAGCCCTGCTTGGACTCTTCTTGGGATTCTTCTCCCCATCTCTCTTTGCCCTTCCCCCGCTTGCACACATACACTTATGCTCTCTCTGTCAAAATGACTAAACATTTAAAAAAATTTTTAAGAAAAATATTACTTAATATGCAATAGGTTTAATTATTTTTAGTGAATAAAAGATCAATTTCTTTTAATTTCTAATTCTGAAAACATCAACAAAAGTAATCTACATAAAGAAAAATCGTTTAGAGCGCCTGGGTGGCTCAGTGGGTTAAGCATCTGACTCCTGGTTTTGGCTCAGGTCATGATCTCAGTTTCTCCAGTTTGAGCCTGGTGTCAGGCTCTGTGCAGGCAGCTTGAAGCCTGCTTGGGATTCTCAGTCTCTCTCTCCCTCTCTCTCTCTCCCTCTCTCTCTCTCTCTCTCTCTGCCCCTCCCCTCACGCTGTCTCTGTCTCTCTCAAAATAAAAAAATAAACTTTAAAAAAATAATCAGCCTAAAATCATCCTTAAAAAAAAAAACAGTTCTTGCTCAATTTTGACTGATTACTCTCCTCATTTTTGATGTTTTCCTGCCTCCTTACATGTCAATTAATCTTTGATTGAACATCAGATATTGTAAATTTGACTTTTTCAGGTGCTAGACATTTTGTGATCCTATAAATTTTCTTGAACTTTGTTCTGGGACACAATTTAGTTACAAGATCTTTCAGGCCTTGCTTTTTCTTTGTTAGGTGGGTTGGGAGCAGTGTTCAGTCTAGTACTAATAGTTCTCCATTACTGAAGCAACAATTTCCTGACTATTGTATTTAGTGCCCATGAATTACAAGCTTCTCCACTACAGTTTTAAGAACAGACACATTACTACCTCTTATGGGCACCAGGCACCACTCCCTCTAATCTTTCAGATGGTTCTTTCCCGACCTCAGATAGTTTCCTCATACATGTGCCCTGATCAGTACTCTGCAGAACACTAAATTTAAGGGAACCCTCTACAGATCTCCAGAGTTCTCTGTGGAGCTCTCCCCTCTCTGGAATTCTGTCCAACACATTCTAGCTAAACTGGTCTTCCTGGACACTCAAACACAAAGAGTCTGCCAGACTCTACCTCAGCTCCTCCTCCCTATGTTACAGACTGAAAACTCTCTCAAGGCTATATAAGGTGAGGCAATCATACAGCTTATCTGTTTCTTATTTCTAAAGGATTGCTTTCATTTGTTGCCTCATGTCCAGAAAGTGTTATTTTTCTTTCTTTCTTTTTATTGATTTTTGTAGGAGAAAGGGTTATCTCCTTATTACACCATCATAGCTAGAAACAGACATCTCATACCACATCAACAAATTTTACTGCAGTAGAGTAAAATAAAATTCACTGATATGGTTCTAGATTCCCCATTACAAACTACATTCAACAAACTACAACTTGTTCAACTTTGGTGTAATACCAAAATTCACAATTATCTAAAACTGCTTTTCTAAATATTCCTCCTTAA
This sequence comes from Puma concolor, assembly GCF_028749965.1. Lineage (NCBI taxonomy): Eukaryota > Metazoa > Chordata > Mammalia > Carnivora > Felidae > Puma > Puma concolor. Next base: position 29,405,743 of record NC_141680.1, on the reverse strand, counting down.
AAAAAGTAGATTAGTGGTTCCCAAGAAATGGGGAGAAGGGGGAAGGGAAGTTACTGCTAATGGGTTTTTTCACGGGGTGATATAAAAGTTCTGAAATTAGTTATCAGTGATAGTTACAGCACTCACTGAATATACTAAAATCTACTGAACTGTACACTTATTTATAAGGTCAATTTTATGGTATATGAATTGTTTGTATCTCATCAAAAACAAAACAAAACAAAAAAAAACGACTTTTCCCAACTACCCATGATATTCAAAATCTCTGAGACCAGATTTTAAACATATACTTCAACCAAAGAACTTATTGCAACAAAGTGAATATAGAAGCCAATGTGAGGATCCATTTGTCTTTTTTAAAGCTATACATTAAGACATTTCAAAAAATGCAAAATAGTACAAGTTTTCTCACCAAATATTATTTTGCTTTAGAAAAACAGTTATCTTTCACAAGAATATTATTTATGTTAGTATACAATAGGTTTATTATTATTTTAAAGTGAACTTATAAAATTTTTTTAAGGTTTTCTCAGTTTTAATTTCTAACTCAGAAAATAACAGATATAACCCATATTCAAAAACAAACAAACAAACAAACAAACAAAAAACTCTTGGGCCATGTGGGTGGCTCAGTCAGTTAAGCTTCCAGTTGATTTTGGCTCGCGTCATGATCTCCTGGTTCATGAGTTCAAGCCCCAGGTCAGGCCCTGCACAACACAGAGCCTGCTTGGGATCCTCTCTCTCTCTCAAACACAAAACAGAAAAAAGAACACCTGGCCTTCCAAGGTACACTGAATTTAAAAAAATTAAGAACAAAAACCAAAAGCCAAAAAACCTCTTTGGGGTTTGCAATAAAATTTAAGAGTATAAAGAGTCCAGGTGCCTGGGTGGTTGTCATTAAGCATCTGACTTTGGCTCAGGTCATGATCTCAAGGTTTGTGAGTTTAAGACCCACACCGGGTGAGCTCAAGCCCCGCTTCACGTAAAAAACAAACAAACATGAGCTCTGCTTAGGATGAGCCCCACTTTTCTCTCTCTCTCCCTCAAAAAAGAAATTTAGAAATTTTTTTAATTAAAAAAAATTGGGTTAAAAAAAAAAAGAGGAGTATTCCTGAGGCAGTTTTAGAACTGCCAGTTTGTGATCCCACAGTTCATGAGTATGAGCCCCACTGCTGTCAGTGCAGAGCCCACTTCAGATCCTCTGTCCACCTCTCTCTGCCCCTCCCCCTTCATGTGTGCTCTCCCTCACTCTCAAAAATAAATAAACATTAAAAAAAAAAAGAAAGAACTGCCAGTGTGTGCTATACTATGCCAGGGATTCCATACTAGTACACATCTTAACAGATACAACAATACAGTAACTAACAAAAGTTAAAAAATCCTAAGAGGAATGCATATAAACACACATTAAAGTTTGTTATTTGGGGCGCCTGGGTGGCGCAGTCGGTTAAGTGTCCGACTTAAGCCAGGTCACGATCTCGCGGTCCGGGAGTTCGAGTCCTGCGTCAGGCTCTGGGCTGATGGCTCGGAGCCTGGAGCCTGTTTCCGATTCTGTGTCTCCCTCTCTCTCTGCCCCTCCCTGTTCATACTTTGTCTCTCTCTGTCCCAAAAATAAATAAAAACGTTGAAAAAAAAAATAATGTTTGTTATTTAATTGCATGTCTTACTTGGAAGTTTCAGGCAAGCCAGCTGACAGTTCCAGAAACACAGATAAGTAGTAACCACGAACGACTCCATTTCCATCCTTAAAAAAAGGAAGAAGAGTCAACTATACATCAATAATTAAAGAGAAAGAGAGAGAGATGTTATACAAATACAAACTCTAGATAACTCAAATGTAAAAATTTAAGCAACAACGAAGCAAACATTAATATCTCATATTTGGATTGGGAAATACTTCTACGATTAAAGCAGTAACACAGATAAAAAGACCAACAGATTTACATCTCTAATAATTTAAATCTTTTGTACATTAAAAAAGAAAATGGAAAATATATAGGCATTCAAACTAAGAAAAATGTCAACAACTATGATAAAAGTTAAGAATTCTAGGGGCACCTGGGTGGCGCAGTTGGTTAAGTGAATGATTTCAGCTCAGGTCACAATCTTGCCGTTCGTGAGTTCAAGCCCCATGTAGGGCTCTGTGCTGACAGCTCAGAGCCTGTAGCCTGCTTCGGATTCTGTGTTTCCCTCTCTCTCTGCCCCAACCCCAACTCACACTCTGTCTCTCTCCCTCAAAAATAAATAAAACATTAAAAAAAGTTTTTAAAAAAGAGTTAAGAATTCTAACATACAAAAAGAAGGAGTTCTAACATACACAAAACTCTTAAATATCAGCCTCCGTGAAAAATGAACACATCAAATACGAAAAAAACCTCAACTTTACTGGGTAGGAGACAAAAAATATTTAAAACCAAAAGTGAGTAAAACAGGAAAAGATAACACTTGATGTTGAAAGTAATTAAATATAATTTCTATATAATGTTTATATGTTAGCATTCCATATAACAGTCTGTCTGAAGATTAAGAAGTTGTTTAAATTTGTATTACAGAGATTATTACAAAGATAATAACTTCCTTCTCTATTTCTCCAGTATTTTGCTCACGTGTCTACCTTTCTAAATGACTATCACTGTTGTAATTACATATATAAACATGTTTTCCCAACCAGACTGTGAGGACTGAAGGAAGGATTCTTATTATTCATCTCCAGTGTCTACTGGGATATGACTATGGAGGAGTACAAGTACTTACTAACCCCTTCATTTCTGGGCTACTATGCTTCAAAAGATCCTGAGGAAACTTTCAGGGTAAAAGGAGGTAAATGCTCAATACACAGTAAAGAATAAATGAATTATCAGTTAAGTGAAAAAAATGAGATACAAAAAATTATGTATTGTATGATCCCATTATATGAAATTATGCAAAGTAAAACTATAGTGAAAAAAACACATCAGTGGTTGCAGAGGGGCCAGGAAGGAAGAAAGAAGGGATCAGCTTAAAAAACAAATGAGAAAACTGGGGGGTTAATAAAAATCACGGTGTGGTAATAATTATTTGACTATACATATTTGTGGAAACTTGCCAAAATTAGTAAATTTTATTGAATATAAATTTATCTCAAATTATATTTATTTTAAAAAATCTATCAATATCCTTGTTCAAATGGCCAGATTCTTTTCTTTTTTTAAATTATGCTCCAAGAGGGGCAGCTGGGTGGCTCAGTCGGTGAAGCATGACTCTTGGTTTTGGTTCAGGTCATGATCTCACAGTTTGTGAGTTTGGGCCCTGCATAGGGCTCTGTGCTGACAGTATGGAGCCTGCTTGGGGTTCTCGTTCTCTCTCTCTCTCACCCTCCCCTGCTTGGTCTGTATCTCTTTCTCTCAAAAATGAACAAATAAACATTTTTTTAAAAATCTCTAAATTATGCTCCTAGAACTATTTCCCTGGAATAAATTAATAAAAAGGAATAGGGGCGCCTGGGTGGCTCAGATGGTTAGGCAACTGGCTTGGGCTCAGGTCATGATCTCACAGTTCGTGACTTCAAGCCCAAGTCAGGCTCTGTGCTGATAGCTCAGAGCCTGGAGCCTACTTCGGATTCTGTGTCTCCCCTCTCTCCACCCCTCCCCTGCTCATGCTCTGTGTCTCTTTGTCTCTCAATAATAAATAAATGTTAAAAAAATTTTTTAATAAAAAGGAATTTTTTTACTCCTGATCTTTATCAGCTAACAATATTAGAAATCTTTTTAATTTTAATCATAATTTTAAGGAAAATGTTTTAGTATCCTAAGTACATGCCAGCTGCACTTCCAACAAAATACTAGCTTTAAGATTTTTCAACACAGGATTCTGGAAAGATTGCAGCAATGGCAACATAGTTTATGCAACTCTCTAAATCCAAACAGAAAACAAAACAAAACACATAATTGGACAGAAAATCCAAAAGCTCACAAACAATATTTACAACAAAACTAGATAAAAGGTTATCTCCACAACCCCAAAAATATAAGCAAATAAAGATATATCAGTTACAGCCATTAAGACCTGTATGATATATACATCTTTATGGGAGAAAAGAGAGGGAAGCTGTAGGACATCTAATGAAACAAAAAACAGGAAAAAGCACAAAATGGCAAAGAGTTGGCCACTGAAAAGCCTCACAAGCCAAATACAGACAACTGAAAATGGAATGAGCTGCTCAACAGATTATGAACTGAGTACAAGGATGCCTAACATTAACAAGTCTGAGAATTAAATGCAGTTAAGTCACTCTAAATTTTATACACTTATAAGTTCTTATTCTTATTATAAACGAATGTATAGGGCCTTTCATGATAACTCCCGAGATTACATAGAAAGTGCTAGGAGTGAAATAAAAAATAAACAGCGGAGAAATAATAAAAACAAAGGAAGGAGAAGGGCAGAGCCAGGACATCTCTCAGAAAGCAAGGCACCATATTTATTTTTGATTGCCTTATGACACTGGATATCCACATACAAATGAAATCGGGTCCCTACTTCATGTACAAAAATTAACTCAAAATAGATTAAAGTTGTAAACGTAAATTCTAAAACTATAAAACTATTAAAATAAAACATAAGAAAAAAGCTTTATGACATTAAATTTGGTAAAGATTTCCTGGCTGTGAAACCAAAAGCAAAAACATAAATTTAACCACATCAAAATTTAAAACTTCTGCACATGAAATGCTAAAAGAATAAAAAGAAACTTACAGAATAGGAGATAATATGTATAAATTATACATCTAATAAATATGTGTAATCATAACCCCTAATAAGGGGTTAATATCCAGAATATATAAATTCCTACAACTCAACACCAACAACAAAATTTTCAAATGGGCAAAGGACTTGAGTACACATTTCTCTGAACAGGATGTACAAATGGTCAACAGGCATAAGATGCTCAATATTACTAGTCATTAAAGAAATGCAAACTGAAACCAAACTACTACCTCATTCTCATCAGGATGGCTACTATCAAAGCAGAAAACAAGTACTGACAAAGATAGGGAGAAACTGGAACCCTTGCGCATCACTGAGAGTATAAAATGGGGTAGTTCCTGCAGAAAACAGTGTAGAGGTTCCTCAACAAATTAAAAACAGAATTATCATTTGATTTAGCAATACCACTTCTAGGTACATAGCCGAAAGAACTGAAAGCAACATCTTGAGAAGATATTTGCACACCCATGTTCACAGTAGCACTATTCACTAGAGCCAAGAGGTAGAAGCAACCCAAGTGCCAATCAACAGATGAATGGATAAACAATGTGTGGTATAAACGATGTGTGGTATAAACGATGTGTGGTATACACACTGGATGTTGTTCAGCCTTAAAAAGAGAATTCAGACACAAGCCACAAAATGGATCAACTTTGAGGACATTATGTAAGAAGCCAGTCACAAAAAGACAAATACTGTATGATTCCACATATATGATATCTCTAGAGCAGTCAAATTCACAGAAACAAAAGGTTTAATGGTGGTTACCAAACTGAGGGGGAGGAGAAAGGGGGAGTTATCATTTAATGAGCAGAGAGCTTCAGTTCTGAAAGATGTAAAAAAAGTTCTGGAGATTTGCTGCACAACACGTGTATACACTTAACAATACTACATGTACACCTAGAAATGATTAAGATGGCAAATTCAGTGTTAAGCACTATTTGCCAAAGTAAAAAAAGAGAATAACATCCTTATAATGAAAATTCTTGAAAAACATACTCAAAGAGTAGATCAAAATTGTAACCCATTTCAAAACAATCCATGACACTAAGAAAACAGTATGACAACCTGCAGAAGGAAAAAAAAAATAAACAAATACGAATAGGACATAAAAGAGTAACATACCAGAATTAGAAACACTCAGAAATCAGGTGATAAAACTAAGGAAAGAATTAGAAATAAAAGAAAAAGTTATTTAAGAAATAATCACTGAACTAAAAAGAACATGAGAGCAAATAAACAAAACAGATCTTGTAAGTGAACTAAGGAAAATTTTTTAAATGAAAAAGAGGAGCATCTGGGTGGCTCAGTCAGTTAAGCGTCTGATTCTTTTTTTTTTTTTTTTAATTTTTTTTTTTCAACGTTTATTTATTTTTGGGACAGAGAGAGACAGAGCATGAACGGGGGAGGGGCAGAGAGAGAGGGAGACACAGAATCGGAAACAGGCTCCAGGCTCTGAGCCATCAGCCCAGAGCCTGACGCGGGGCTCGAACTCACGGACCGCGAGATCGTGACCTGGCTGAAGTCGGACGCTTAACCGACTGCGCCACCCAGGCGCCCCTAAGCGTCTGATTCTTGATCTTGGCTCAAGTCATGTTCTCATGGTTCATGAGTTTGAGCCCTGTGTCAGGCTCTGTGCTGACAACATAGGGCTTACTTGGGATTCTGTCTCTCCCTCTGACTACCCTTCCCCCCCAATTATGCACTCACTCACTCAAAATAAATAAACTTTAAAATAAATGAACGAGGGGCGCTTGGGTGGCTCAGCTGGTTGAGCATCCGACTTCAGCTCAGGTCATGATCTCACAGTTCATGAGTTCGAGCCCCATGTCGGACTCTGTGCTGACAGCTCAGAGCCTGGAGCCTGCTTCAGATTCTGTGTCTCCCTCTCTCTGCCCCTTCCCCGCTCATGCTCTGTCTCTGTCTCTCAAAAATGAATAAATGTTAAAAAAAATAAATTAAAAATAAATAAATAAAAATAGAAAAAAATGAATGAGTGAATGAATAAGAAATGAAAAGCTCATAAGAGTAGAAAGTGATAAATACTGAAGACAGGAAAAGAAATCTCAAAATACAGATAATACACCAAGTCCCAAGAAAAAAACAGAGAAAAAAACATAATAAATACTTAAAACTAGAATTCAGGAAATATTTTCTTAGGGGGAAAAAAAGATGGGACGCCTAGGTGGTTCAGTTGGTTAAGTGTCAACTTTGACTCAGGTCATCATCTCTCGGTTTGTGGGCTCAAGCCCCACACTGGGCTCTGTGCTGACAGCTCTGAGCCTGGAGCCTGCTTCAGATTCTGTGAATCCCTCTATCTCTGCCCCTCCCCTGCTCATGCTCTGTCTCTCTCTGCCTCTCAAAAATAAATAAAAAACATTAAAAAAGAAAAACAAAAAAGATCTAAATCTACATACTGAAAGACACCAGCATATGACTCAAAACAACCAAACACATAATAGTAAATTACTGGACTTAAACAAACAAATTTGGGCATTTAGTCCATATCACTGAATGCTTTTAAGAATTAGTTTATAATCAGATTTTACCTAATGGAAAATGGAATTAAACATTTAAGATACCCAATGATAGAAAATACAAGCTATGGATTTTATATCCAGCAATACTGGCTTTAGAGTATATAAATACAAACTTTTCAAAATATAAAGTCAGGGAATATTGTTTCCACTAGCTGTTCCAGTAGAATCTACTAGAGAATAAGATTCGGACATCAAAACTCCTACTTAATATGGCAGAAAGTGGGGAAGGGGTGTGGGAAACATGGAGTATAAACAAAAAAATATAAACAAAAGCAGTTAGTTCTCTGTAATCAAATTGATGGTAGAATTAGGACTTCCTATCCTGAAATATTTCTGTCTATAAGATGAAATAAAGCAGATGAGTGATTGGTTATATAATTTCCAAAGGCTTCAAGAGGTAGGATTCCTCTAGGTATTTATACAAAGGATTCAGGTATGCTGTTTTGAAGGAGCACATGCACCCCAATGTTTACAGCAGTGCTATCGACAATAGCCAAAGCATGGAAAGAGCCCAAATGTCCATCGACAGATGAATGGATAAAGAAGATGCGGGTGTGTGTGTGTGTGTGTGTGTGTGTGTGTGTGTGTGTGTGTATGTAGTGGAGTATTACTCAACAATCAAAAAGAATGAAATCTTGCCATTTGCAACAACGTGGATGGAACTAGAGTGTATTATGCTAAGCAAAATTAGAGAAAGACAAATATATGACTTCACTCATACATGGAATTTAAGATACAAAACAGATGAACATAAAGGAAGAGAAGCAAAAATAATATAAAAGCAGAGAGGGGAGCAAAACATAAGAGACTCTTAAATACAGAGAACAAACTGTGCGCGCTTGGTGGGGTTGTGGGTGGGGAGATGGGCTAAATGTACAAGGGCCATTAAGGAAGACACCTGGGATGAGCACTGGGTATTATAAGTAGGGGATGAATCACTGGATTCTACTCCTGAAATCATTATTGCACTATACACTAACTTGAATGTAAATTTAAAAAAATATACATACATAATAATTTTTAAAAAAGGGATTACTAAAATGGAAGGAGACACAGGTGTAATATAAAGAGATTAAGTAAAAACACTCCACAGTCTTGAACTTGAATTATAAATGTAAGCACTGACTCATGAGTTATTTTATCTTTAAAAAAATACATATATCAAAAAAAAACCCAGTATTTAATTATATAGCAATTTTAAAGTGTTCATAAATATATTTTGTCTACTGAGATCCCTGGAGCTTATCCAATTCAATTTTATCCATACTCCTACCCAGTTTTCTCGAATTATATTCTTTGGCCTAAAAACAACATAACAACAACAAAAAACCCCTATAATGTGTATCAATAATGAACTCTAATGTAAACTAGAACTTTGGATAATAATGTGTCAATAGGAGTTCATCAACTGTAACAAATGTACCACTCTGGGGCAAGATATGTTGATAATGGAGGAGCATGTACACGTGTGGGGTCAGGGGGCATATGAAACTCTCTTTACTTTTTACTCAATTTTGATGTTTAACTCAAAACTGCTCTAAAAAATAAAGTCTATTAATAAATTTTAAATAAATAAATAAATACAGATTTCCCCCTTTCCAAACATCTAACATATTTATCACTGTATTTCCTAGCTCCCTTCACCAAGGAGGTTAGAAACTGTGACCAACCTCATAAAAATAAGCATCCCTAGCACTCAGTTTGGTCTTGAAATATCACTTCCCACTAAAAGGAATCAGGACTCTTTGAATAAAATGGCTGACTCCAGATATGGAGTAGGAAATGTACATAATGAGCCTAGAACATCTTGCCATAAATATGAGAATAAGAAAGCCAACTCCTAAGAATCACTACTAGGGACTTTTAGAGTCAGAGCAAAGTGACACAGAAGCTAACTTAAAGACATTACATATGTATAAATCCATGAATTCATAATGACATTTTTAAAAACCTAATTGATCACTTCCAGAAAATACTAAGGATAACTAGTAAATAACAGGAAAAAATTGTTTCTTCTTTATAAACTATAACCATGGGTAGCCAAATAACAGATAACGGGAAGCATCTCTTAGAAGCGTATCTTTATAAAAGTTATTACAAATAAATGAAAAACAATAAAATGAGAATATCACTATTTTACAACTTCCAATGAATTAACAGATGTAGGCAATGAACATCGATAGCTGCCGATATCACAATAAGAGATGCAACTAGACATGGTGTGATAAAAGAACACACTACTACTTATACTGTTGCCATAGGAAGCAACTATATATCTCTCATCATGTCACTGCATCCAGCTGCCAATTTGCAGAAAATTCCTAGGTCAAAGGAACACACTGAAATGCACCATGAGTATGCAATCAGCATACATGTATTTTTTTATGGCTTTCTGTATCAATAATTTATTTTTATTTAAAAAATGATATCTAAAATAAGAATTTTAAATATTTCGTCTAAAGATAAATATCTTCCTGGAAATAAGAAATAAAATTCATGTAATGTCAAGGTTTATACTGTTCATTTTAACTCATTTTTTTGGTAGGCTTAGTAATCTACCCTATAAAAAAACCGTAATATTGTCATTACTTTAACTCTTTACTCCACTAAGAAAAGTGAACCAGGGAGCATCTTTATATCTGTTAGATGGGATATTGCCTGATTCATGAATTGCTTAATAAAGTAAATGAAATTGTCAAATTAAACATAAAAGTGAACCACTGTGCTACAGAACACTGAAAGAAAGACCCTGGTTTCAAAATTCATTAGAAATATGAAAAACTTACTGGGTAAACTTTTAACCTCCAACAAAGTCCTGAAACTTGAAGAGGTGGACTGTAAACAGGGTCTGCTCGCTGGCGCAAAGTGCTGAAGTAAAAGAAAACCAACCAAATCCCAAGATCAAAACTGTTGTGAAATATCAACAGGCAAAACCAAACTCTAAGCACTTTACTTATGTTACTTATTTGCAGTCCTAAACAAGTAAATGAAGGTGCTGAACAAGTCAAGACTCCACTGCATAAATTTATATATACTTACATTCTGAAATAAGGTTTAATGATACTGAAATATTCAGCAGTATCTTTTCAGTTTCAAAATTAGGACATTCAAGGGAAAAGGAAAATATAAAGAAAAATAAAACTAAGTGTCCTGAATTTAATTACCACTTCAACAAGCAGTCTTTTACCATTAGAGAAAAAACCCAATGGGCTTCTTCCTCACATAGCTGTAGTACAATTATCCTTTTCTAATATGGAAAAACTTAAGAAATATGCTTAATCTTAACATATGTGGGGATATCCTCAGAAAGTTTGTATTTTAGCCAAAAAATTATCCCATAAGAAAAGACAGATGGAGGAGGGCGCTCCAGCCCCCACTGTGCCACTGCGTGGCCCAGTCGGTTAGGCATCCAATTCTTGAATTTGACTCGGGCCAGGATCTCAAGGACGTGAAATCAAGCCCTGCGTTAGGCTCTACACCGAGCATGGAGCCTGCTTAAGATTCTCTCTCTCTGCTTCTCCCCTGCTTAGGTGCTCACGTGCTCTCTCTCTCTCTATATATCTCTCAAAAGAAAGAGAGATAAAGAGAGAAAGAGAAAGAGAGAGAGAGAGAGAAAGAAAGGAAAGAAAGAGGTATTAATCCTCAAACTTTGGCCTTTGGTGATGGTTATCACCTCCTAGAATTTCTCTCCCCAAGGCAAGGCCTTTTATTTCATGGTTCCCCATTTCCAAACTGTCTTTGAAAACAAGTCCCTTTAAGACCTCAGCGTTTTAAGATCTTTGTTTCCAATCTTCAAGAAAAAGTAGTAAAAGCTAACAAAGTAACATGCAAGTTACAAAGCATAAAATTTCTTATGACAATGGCCTCTCATTTACAATTTCTCACTTCCAGCTAAGATAAATGGACTCAAATCGACTTCCAAGGATGGGGGGATGGTCATTGACCTTAATAATCCCATTCGCCCCACCTTAGCAAAGGCTAAGTGGACCCTCTTCTTTAAAAACAATGGTTTCGGGGCGCCTGGGTGGCGCAGTCGGTTAGGCGTCCGACTTCAGCCAGGTCACAATCTCGCGGTCCGTGAGTTCGAGCCCCGCGTCAGGCTCTGGGCTGATGGCTCAGAGCCTGGAGCCTGTTTCCGATTCTGTGTCTCCCTCTCTCTCTGCTCCTCCCCCGTTCATGCTCTGTCTCTCTCTGTCCCAAAAATAAATAAACGTTGAAAAAAAAAAAAATTAAAAAAAAAAAATGGTTTCTTTTCCGAGACTAGATAGAGAAGCAATCTGTCCTGAAGATAAAATACAATCCAGACAAATGACCTATATGTTTCTAATATGAAACTTGCTTCTTCTAAGATTACACACTGAGTGACACAGATCCTTGTTCTGTATTCTACCCAAGAATGATACTTCCTGGCTCTTACTTAGGTAGACATACAAAACAAATCTCAGTAGTCAAAAACTCTTACCTGAAATTCTCTAAAACAAAAGTAGCTGAATCATAAGATGGTACTAATTCACTAAAAAGAAGCAAAAGGTAAAATAATTATTTAAGTTTAAAATTTCATTTAATTAAAAAACAAAGTCCCTCAGTAATATCTTTAAAATGTTTTTAAACTAAGTCCCTAAGAAATATTTTTCAATCCTTACTAAATACGGATATTAAACCAAATGAATTTGTAAAACCATCAAAAGCTAACATCAAAAGTTTTCAATTAAATTGGAGACTCAACAAATAGTTTATAAAATAGTTGGGCTTTTTGAGAAGCAACAAGTAAGCATTAAAATAAGCATAAGAGACTCTCAAAACTACTCATGGAAATAGGAAAAGGAAGGGTGCTTAAGTCGGGAACCTAAAATATGAAACAGATATAAGGAAGTTTAGAAAAAAACAAAAGAAACAGCAAAAGACATCACAATAAATCCCCAACTTCAGTCTCTAAAACAAATTACGAGGAATATTGATGACCTTAAATATTTTAAGAATATTAACTTGGAAATACCATTTTATGGAATAAGAATACATAATCACCTAGGGGCAAATAGAGTGGATAAGCAACAATTTCTTGGCAAGGCAAGATTACCTCAGGCAACTTAACTTTAGTTCCATACATTCTTCTCTAAAGAGAACTAAACTACAACACAACCACAGGATATACCCTTAGATATGTGAACAGTCTACAGTACTGTCATTCAAACACTTCAAAAGTCAGTCAATAAAACATTTATGATAAAGACACTATCATATACAGTATAACATAAAATATTCTGTATTTAATAAATAAAATTATAGAGGCGCCTGGGTGGCTCAGGGTGAGCAACCGACTTCGGCTCAGGTCATGATCTCACGGTTTGTGAGTTTGAGCCCCACGTCGGACTCTGTGCTGACAGCTCAGAGCCTGGAGCCTGCTTCTGATTATGTGTCTCCCTCTCTCTCTGTCCCTCCCCCACTCATGCTCTGTCTCTCTCTGTCTCAAAACTAAATAAACATTTAAAAAAATGTTTTTAATAAATAAAATTAATAAAATTATAAATTTACCGAAAAGATAAACTGCAAGCCATTTCACTGTATCCTCAGATATATCTTCTAAAGTTTAATTCATGAAAATTCATTATTACCAAAATAAAATATATGATAACATCTACAGCACTTTCACACTGTGATAGTGCCTAAAGAAATTAGTGGTTTGCCAGTGAAAACACAGCATAGATTTAAAAATATATTATTTTTTATTTTATGGTAAGTATGTAGCTAAATAGCTCATATCTTTTTCACATAAGTATGGGGTTTGCCCTGCAATAGTTAACTATATAGCTACTATCCTACCGTCAAACACCCCTAACCATATTCCAAGGCAGCTGTTACCTTTTCTTAAAACACTCATATTCCTCACTCCCAGATGTTTGCCTCGTTAATCTTTACTATTCTTTCAAGTAACAGATTAGAAGTCACGGTCCATTGAACGTCTGCTCTAACTTCTCTCCATTATGTTTCCGCACATTCAGTATACCAAACCCCAATTAGTAGAATGAATGTAAGCAGTACCTAGAAAGCCTACCTGGAACCACAAACCTAATCAGAGCTTCAAGGAAATGTCTCCAGGACAGTTTCCAAATTTGGTCAAGTCATGACATGCTTTTGTTTATAATTTCATGCAAGTTCCAATCATACCAGCGTTAGTTCGTTCTCCCACCAAATTCATAACATCTTTCATAACGCTTTTTCCACCATATCCTTAACATCCAGTGCTATACATTTCCTTTGTTGTTTTGGCTGGAAGACCAAACTATTATTTTGTCATATTTTTGTTAGCCATTAAGGGTCAAAAGAGTTCACCACAAAACTAAAAGGCCACTGCTAGAATGGGAGAAGATATTTGCAAATGACATTTCGGATAGCGGGTTAGTATCCAAAATCAATAAAGAACTTATCAAACTCAACACCCAAAATACGAATAATTCAGTGAAGAAATAGATAAAAGACATGAACACTTTTCCAAAGAAGACATCCAGATGGCTAATAGACACATGAAAGATGCTCCACATCACTCATCATCAGGGAAACACAAATTAAAACCACAGAGATACCACCTCACACCTGTCAGAATGGCTAAAATTAACAACTCAGGCAACAACAGAGGTTGGCGAGGATGTGGAGAAAGAGGATCTCTTTTGCACTGTGAGTGGGAATGCAAACTGGTGCAGCCCTCTGGAAAACAGTCTGGAGGTTCTTCAAAAAGTTAAAAATGGAACTACCCTATGACCCAGCAATTGCACTACTATTTATCCAAGGGATATAGGTGTGCTGTTTCAGTGGGGCACATGCACCCCAATGTTTATAGCAGCACTATCAACAATAGCCAAAGTATGGAAAGAGCCCAAATATCCATCAACAGAGGAAGGGATAAAGAAGATATGGTATATATGGTATATATATACAATGGAGTATTAATTATGCAGCAATCAAAAAGAATGAAATCTTGCTATTTGCAACAACATGGAGGAACTAGAGGGTATTATGCTAAGCGAAATTAGTCAAAGACAAGTATTGTATGACTTCACCCATATGTGGAATTTAAGATACAAAACAGATGAACATAAGGGAAGGGAAGCAAAAATCATATAAAAACAAGAAGCGGGACAAAACATAAGACACTCAAATACAGAGAACAAACTGAAGGTTGCTGGAGGGTTGTAGGTGGGGGCGGGGATGAGCTAAATGGGTAAGGGGCATTAAGGAAGACACTTTTTGGAATGAGCACTGGGTGTTATACGTAGGGGATGAATCATTGGAATCTACTCTTGAAATCATTATTGCACTATATGCTAACTAACTTGGAGGTTAAATAAATAAATAACCAAACATACATACATACGTACATACATACATACATACATAAATACCAAAACACAAAATAAATAAGAGAAGGAGATAATACGTTTAACTCAGAACAGTGGAGTGGAAAGCTTAGGAGCTAAAGAGCTAAAATAGATCACTAAAGCTCACTGACCAAGAGAGTATAGTATGATGTGCCCAAGCTGTCACTTGCAAGAGAAAATGATCACATTCAGAGCACAGAAAACCTCTATCAATCCCAGGGTATTGTGATGTACTCCTATACATGTATAATTTTTAGGGAAACTTTTTGAAAAATAACATTGTTAACAAATTAGTGCTATGTGGCAGCATTAAACAGGATGCATTATACAGCTGACCCACACTGTTCAAAGATCAATTGTAATTGATTACGAAATACTAGATTTTAATATATAATTCTATACTATTTAATATGGAATATACACCCAGTAAGATTATTAGTTTTTCTTCTTCTCTCCTGTGTAGCACAATAGTGCTGAACATATAGTCTTTAATAAATAACACCGCACTTGTTCAATGACTTTTTATTCTCCATTGTGGCTCCATCACAAATCAACTGATG
The DNA here is from genome assembly GCF_028749965.1 of Puma concolor. Lineage (NCBI taxonomy): Eukaryota > Metazoa > Chordata > Mammalia > Carnivora > Felidae > Puma > Puma concolor. The sequence goes on along the minus strand of NC_141680.1, from coordinate 29,390,524 downwards.
GAACTTAAGGCAATCCAGTCCTAAGATCTCAAAGCTTAGAAACATTCACCACTGCCTTTGTACATCTAAATTTGATCTGTAACTTAACGTCAACAAAGCTACAAGCCAAAATGTCCAGTAAGGCAGTAAATAAGCATTATTTGGGAAAGAAAGGGTCCTAAGGTGAACTTTATCTATGGAAAGCTCCTTAATTTGTCATACTTAAAAAAATTTTTTTTGGTCGTTTCCTCTTTGATGTCCCTCCTACCTGCCTCCCTTGCTCCCTGCCCTCCCAATTTCAGTCCCTTCTATCTATACCAAAAAAACCAAGATAATGAAAAGGGACTGTTGGGGTTCTGAGCCACTTAGGCAGTTAGGGAACAGAAAGCAAAACAATCACTGGATGTAAGAGAGATTGACAAGAAATCTAAAGCAGAGGTGCCTGCCTAATGAGACACTGCAAGTAGTATCAGCATAGGAGTTTACCCATATTTGTGGTTCCCAAAATTGAGGACAGAATTACTCAGGATGCCCAAGATTCATTATCTAGACATCACCTCCAAATATTGCCAGGCAATAGGCTTGGGAATTTGCATTATGGACAAACACTCCAGAGCTGGCTTTGATATGTGATCCATGCACTATACTTTGAATTGAAAACATTTACCTTTAATTTACATCAAAACTTACGTTTCATTCCGCGGTGATGGATGGTTCCAAAAAGGTATTCTTCAAAACTGAAATGACTGACCATGTTATCAAAGAGGCAGCCTTTCGATATTGGTGAACATCCTTAGTTCACCTAATCTACTTAAGGATAGCAAATACCAAGTACTTTTAGTAATATTCAGTTCTTGATTAAAATAGGAATATTATATCTGGCTTGTTAATTCAGAGAGAAATGAAGACTTAATAGTCAGTGAGATCTACCCGAGTTCTGGCTGTCAAAAGAACTTTTTACCCTTCTGTTTATAGGACTATGGGTGGTGATAATCCTCAGGAATGCATCTGTGATGAGGAACAAGGGCTTACACCAGAAATTCTAAACCAGGGGCAGTTTTACTCCTAGGAAGCATTTGGCAATGTCTGGAAATATTTTCATCACAACTATAAAGGAACATGTGCTACTGGGACACTGCTAAACATCCCACAATAAACAACAAAGCTCCCTCAACCCCACAGAAAATTATCCTGATCAACAATGTCAAGGTTGAAAAACCCTGGCTTGCACTATTCAGTTGAGTACCATCAATGCCCTGTGGCCATCAGAGGGCACCACATATCAGAGAAAAAAGAAAAAACAATTATACATTTTTAAAACAAAGGCTATTTCCTTTAGGTAACACAGCCTTCAACATACTAAACATGTGGCAGTATTTCAAAGCCATCTTTAAAGTCTAAGATGGACTAAAATCTGCCATACCAACATTTTTATCTGAGGCAGTGGTTTAACCTCTCTTCTTAGGAACCAACTAAGGAGATTTTAAATGAACAAAATACAAATGCTTATTTGCACCCAATGTTATGGACCATCTGTGTCCCCCAAAATTTGTATGTGGAGGCTCTAATCCCCAATGTATTTGGAGACAGGACCTTTCCAAAAGAATCCCAAATGAATCTAATATACAGCTAATGCAAGAAACCATTGCTCTAACACTACAGGGCAAAAATGCTTGAAAGAATATGCTGTTCAAAAGAATTCTAAGACTACCCAAGATAAAAACTAAAAGGAGGTAATTAAGATTACCTGAGGTCATAAGGGTGGGAAGGACCCTAACTCAATAAAGCTCGTGTCCTTAGAAGAGAAAAAGATACCAGACACTGATCTCTGTGCTTGAGAGGAAAGGTCTTGTGAGGACACAGGGAGAAGGCTGTAAGCAAGCAAGAAGCCTCATCAGAAATCAGATTTCCTAGCACCTTGATCTCATACTTCTTACATCCAGAACTATAAGAGAATAAACTTCTGTAGTAGAAACCACCCAATCTGTGTTATTTTGTTATGGCTGTTCAAGCAGACTAATCTATCTGCAGAGATTTTATTTCAAATGACCTGAGGTATGAACCAGCATTGGTAATTTTCAATAGAATCCCAACTGAGTCTAACATACAACTAATGTCAAGAACCACTGGTCTAACACCACAGTGCAAACATGCTTGAAAGAATATGCTGGTTCAAAAGGATTCTAAGACTGCCCAAGACAAAAACTAAAAGATGCATAGAACACAACCAGCTGTTTCCTCCCACCACCTTTTAGGATCTGGAGGTAACATATGTCACCTTCAGAATCTTCTGGCATTTCATCCATATTCTGAGTTCTGTTTCTGGCAACATATATGTAAACAATGAGATATAAATTAAATTCAAAAGGTAAATAAAAGAATGACCATACTGCATCATGGATGGACCTTGAGGGCATTATGCTACATAAGTCAGAGAAAGACACATACTAAAAAAAAAAAAAAAAAAAAAAAAAAAAAGGGATCAGATGGTATACACTTCTAGTTATAAAGTAAGTCATGGAGATATACTAGATAGCATGGTGACTATAGTCAAAACTGTACTGCAAATTTTAAAGTTGCTAAGAAAACAGATCTTAAAAGTTCTCATTATAAGAAAAGTTTTTTAACTGTTTATGGTGACAGATGTTAACTAGACTTACTGTGATCGTTCTCCAATACTTGAAAAGGTCAAATCATTATGTTGTACACTTGGAACTAATATGTTACATGTCAATTATATACCAATTTAAAAAAATGAACAGATAGTGATTAAATTGGGATCAGTTACTTTTTCTACAGAAGGTGATACTCCAGGGAGAAACTAACTCCTAATTCAAGATCATCTCTTTACAGTCAAAAGTGTAACTCCACCAGAATTTTTAACCAGATTTACATGTATATAAAGTTTACTAAACCACATCATTATAAATAACACCTTAAAACACATAGAGTTAATTAAGAAAACTAACATTCTTTTGAAACAAGCATGTGCATATGCACATAAACGTTAAATGAAAATCAAGTTAAAAAACTATGTCGCACCTGGTAAAGTCTGGTGGAACAGGAGTGGTAACAAAGGACGCCATGGGCTTCCGATGAACTTGCTGAAACATCATGAGGATCTCTGAGCTCTTAGATATCAACTCACTCTTACTACAAGACCGCAGCTGTGTGAGGAAAACAATCAAATAAACAAAAGTAATATTCACTGGCATCACAAAATCCTCAATAAAGAATAAAAATAGGAATTATTTCGGTCATATTCTAGAAAAAAATGAGATAAAAATAGAATGACTGTTTCAAAGTGGTTTTGAGAGTTAAGAATCTACAAAGGATCTAAGTTATTTCCATTCTAACAGTAAAGTCACTGAGGAAATGTATTTGATTTTTTTTTTTTTTTTTTTTTAGCATTTATTTATTATTGAGAGACAGAGACAGACAGAACATGAGCATGGGAGGGGCAGAGAGAGGCGGCAACACAGAATCCGAAGCTTCAGACTCTGAGCTGTCAGCACAGAGCCCGGCGCAGGGCTCGAACTCATAGACCACAAGATCATGACCTGAGCCGAAGTCAGACACTTAACCGACTGAGCCATCCAGGCGCCCCAAGAAATGTATTTGATTTTAATGCATTTTTCTCACCTTGCACGTTAGCATAAATCCAACTATAAGCAAACACAACTGGCATAGAGAAGTTATTATATATACTAATGAACAAAACTCTATAGGTCAATAGCCATCAAACAAGGATTTCTCAAACTGCATTCAGAGAGAGAGAAATGTTAGGATGTAACAGACCCAGAGAAGTCTCAACTTCTATCAATTTGGAAAACACTACATTATGTAGTGCCAAAGGTTAAAAACTGAGAAATTCAACTCCAGTAAAATAAGCATAATAGTTAAAAGACTTTCTACTCCAGACCATCAATTTGAAGTCCTAATTCTGCCACACACTAATCATATGACTTTCAGAGTCTGTTTATCTGTAAAACTGGAATCATATCTACCACTGCTTACTTCACTAGGACTGTTGTAACAAGTATGAAGCCATATGTGAGACAGCTTTATAAACTGTTACAGGCTAAACAGTGCCTCCACCAAATTCCTGTTGGTCATAACCCCTAGTAAGTAACTCAGAATGTTAACTATATTTGGAAATAAGGTCTTTAGAGGATACAAAGAGAAAGCAGTGTCTACAAGAGACACCTCAGGGGAAAACAAAACTTCTGACACTTTGATCTTAAAACTCCCAGTCACCAGAACTATAAGAAAATAAATTTCTATTGTTTAAGCCTCCTAGTCTGTGTTATTTTGTTAGGGATGCCCTAGCAAAGTAATACACTATCAAATGCCATACAGATGATATTCATAATACTCACTACAGTTAGGTTTATATTTTTTAAATGACAGTTGCTTATAACTCGTGAAGAATAATATGATACGATATGACTGGTATCATACGACAAATATCAAAACCTACAGCTTTTGTAAAATATTTATTGAATGTGGGGCGCCTGGATGGCTCAGTCAGTTGAGCATCTGACACTTGCTTTTGGCTCAGGTCATAATCTCATGGTTCAGGGGATGGAGCCCCACACGGGGCTCTGCGCTAGCAGCAAGGAGCCTACTACGGATTTTCTCTCTCCCTTGCTCTCTGCACCTCCCGCATTCTCACTCACATGTTCTTGCTCTCAAAATAAACTCAAAAAAATTATGAATAAATAAATATTGAATGCCTATGATGAGTGTCCTTCCTTGACCCCATTTCCTCCAAAGGTAACTCACTCAAGTTTATATCACTACCATGTGTTTCCACATGTATTACGTGTTCAGCAATGTTCTGAATGTTTTTAGACTTTACATAAATACGACCAAGCTACATCACCATGTAGCCTACATTTTTCACTTAACATTGCTTCTGAGATTTGTTTATTGGTATCTACAGATCTACTCATTTCAGCAGTTTTAAAGAATATCATTGCATGAATATAATATGTTATTTTTCTCTGTCAATGAACATTCAGGTTGATTCCCATTCTTCATTATTAAAACTCTGGAGAGAAGACCCTTGTGCAGTTTCTTGTACACATATGCAAGTTTCTCTAGGATTTGAATTACTGGTTGAAACATACAACAACTTTAGCAGATATTAGCAAACTCCTGTCCAACATAGTTTACATCACTACTACACAAGTTCCCTCTGCTGTATATTGTCAACATTTACATTTTTACCTATTAATTTCTGCCAACTAATGGGTGTAAAATGGCATTTTGTTGTGGTTTTAGTTTATATTTACCAGACTAGCAATGAAACTTCACATTTACTGGTCTCTGTACACTTCTGTAAACTATCTGTTCATCTGCCTTGCCTACTTTTTGAGATTGCTTTAGTTATTTAGATTTAAACTGTATTTCTTTATAAATTCTGGATAGCAATTCCTGTTCAGGTTAGGAGTAACAAGTATCTTTTCCAAGTCTATGGCCTGTCATCCAAGTTGTTGAATTTCTTTTTTAAAGTTTGAATTTTAATGCATTCAAATCTTTCTATTTTGTACCTACTGTACCTTAAGAAATCTTTCTCTATCCCGCATCAAAGGTATTCTCCTCTAAACTCCTCTAAAAATAATCAAATTTTGCTACTGATGTTTAGGTCTTTAGTCCACCTGGAACTAAGTCTTGTGTATAAAATGAAGATCAAACTTTAGTTCCCACATGTACAAATGCCAATATTTGTTGAAAGGCCCATCCTTCTCCATTTCTGTCATGTAATGTATCAAGTCTCCACACATACCTGGGGTTCTGTTTCTGGGCTTTTTATTCTGTTTTTTTCTCGAACTGTCCTTGTGCTGAAACTTGTGTCATAATTACTATATTTTCACATTATGTCTTGATATATGACAGGAATTTTAACTTATTTTTTTTAATCTAAGACTATGCTGGCTATATGGGGCCCCTTGCTCTTTCACATTAATATTGGAATTTTACCAAATTCTTAGAAAATTTATGTTGAAATAAAGGCTGAATTGCACTTGTAGAACGGTATCAATAGCACCTTTATAACATTGAATTTTCCCCTACATAAATACACCATATTCCATAAAATGTAGTAGGCTATAAATTATTAAACATTAACTATTTTATGTGCTAGTATGAAAAAAACTTCACTAAATTATGGCTGTATTAACTGTTAAGACACATCCCATTTCAAATTTAATTTTTTTTAATGTTTATTTTTGAGAGAGAGAGAGAGATGAAGAGAGCGCAAACGCGCAAGTGGGGGAGAGGCAGAGAGAAAGAGAGACACACAGAATCTGAAGCAGGCTCCAGGCTCTGAGCTGTCAGCACAAAGCCCCATGCCAGGCTTGAACCCACGAACCGCAAGATCATGACTTGAGCCAAAGTTGGACACTTAACCTGACTGGGCCACCCAGGCGCCCAAGACATATCCCATATCAAAATAGCATAATATACATCTGAGAATCAATGAGATACAGGATGTTTCTTCATTCAACTCTAGTGTTTACAAAGGTCTCCAACACTTTTTATTAGATTTACTCAAAATCCTTAGTTTTTGTTATATTATGAACAGGATTACTTTCTGAGCTGTTAGCACAGAGCCTGACGTGGGGCTTGAACTCATGAACTGCGAGATCATGACCTGAACCAGTCAGTTGCTTAACCAACTAAGTCACCCAGTCGCCCCAAACAGGATTATTTTCAATTAAGTTTTCTAGCCGATTATTTCCGATATTTGATTTCTGTCTTGATTACATATCCAGTAACCAAGATAAGCTCACTAAAAAGGTGTAAGTTACATACTTTCTACGTAGATAACCATATCCTCTACAAATAACCAATTTTATATCTTCCTTTTAATATATTTCTACCACATTTATTGTCTTGAGGCCCCTGGGTGGCTCATTATGAACAAATGAGTTAAGCCTGCTTCAGAGTCTGTGTCTCCCTCTCCCTCTGCCCCAACTCTGCTCACACTCTCTCTCTCAAAAGTAAACACTGAAAAAAATTTTTTAATTTATATATATATATATAGTTGTACCATATTTACTGTTTTAATTTAACACACAGGAGTAGCACACTCAGAAGTGAAACGACAATATGAAGCAACCCTGGATTCTTTATCAGAGCTTCACAATTTTTACCATTTAGACTGTTTCCTATAAAATAAAGTTAAATGGGGGCGCCTGGGTGGCTCAGTCGGTTAAGCGTCCGACTACAGCTCAGGTCACGATCTCGCGGTCCGTGAGTTCAAGCCCCGCGTCAGGCTCTGGGCTGATGGCTCAGAGCCTGGAGCCTGCTTCTGATTCTGTGTCTCCCTCTCTCTCTGCCCCTCCCCAGTTCATGCTCTGTCTCTCTCTGTCCCAAAAATAAATAAACGTTAAAAAAAAATTTTTTTTAATAAAAAATAAATAAAGTTAAATGTATAGGTGCCTGGGTAGCTCAGTTGGTTAAGTGTCCGATTTCAGGTCAGGTCATGAATTCGCGGTTCATGGGTTCAAGCCCCGCATCAGGCTCTGTGCTGACAGCTCGGAGCCTGGAGCCTATTTTAGATTCCATGTCTCTCTCTCTCTCTCACTCTGTTCCTCCCCTGCTTGAGCTCTCTCTCTCTCTCAAAAATAAAGATTAAAAGAATAAAGTTAATGTAGTTCCCTTTTATTTTTTTTTTTATTTTTTATTTAAAAAAAATTTTTTTTTCAACATTTATTTATTTTTGCGACAGAGAGAGACAGAGCATGAACGGGGGAGGGGCAGAGAGAGAGGGAGACACAGAATCGGAAACAGGCTCCAGGCTCTGAGCCATCAGCCCAGAGCCTGACGCGGGGCTCGAACTCCCGGACCGCGAGATCGTGACCTGGCTGAAGTCGGACGCTTAACCGACTGCGCCACCCAGGCGCCCCCCCTTTTATTTTTTTAATGTTTATTTATTTTTGAGAGAGACACAGAGAGCAAGTGGGGACAGGCAGAGAGAGAAGGAGACACAGAATTCAAAGCAGTCTCCAGACTCCAAGCTGTCAGGACAGAGCCTGATGCAGGGCTCAAACTTGTTCCTTTTTAGTCTTAGTTTGCTAAGTAATTTAGCCATGAATGAAGATCAAATATAATAATGTTACTTTAAAAATTAATATTATCCTGTTCATTTTTATTTAAATGTTCATATAGTTTTGCTCTGTAATCTCTTGAGTTATAATCAAGAAGATTTTTCTGATAGTGAAACATTCCTTTCACTCCTTTGGGTAACCCTACTTGACCTGGCTTTTTCGTTCTTTATTATGGTTTTATTTTTTAGTAATCTATACATCCAACCTGGGACTTGACCTCAAAATCCTGAGATCAACTGTCGCATACTCCACTGAGCCATCCACTGGTCTTGCGCTCATTTGTTTTTGTACATATTCTACTGATTTTTAACTGCCAGTATATATTTAAGATTTTGGCATTTATGTTAAAATAAAATTGAGCTTTGGGGTGCCTGAGTGGCTCAGTCAGTTAAGCATCTGACTTCAGCTCAGGTCATGATCTCACAGTTCATGAGTTCGAGCCCTGCCTCAAGCTCTGCGCTGACAGCACCAAGCCAGCTTGGGTTTCTCTCTCTCTCCCCCTCTCTATCCCTCCCCCATGTTCTCTCTCTCAAGTAAATAAACTTTAAAAATAAAATATTGAGATTTAATTTTCTTACATTGTTCTTATGACAACTGGTTATTAATATTAGTGTTATACAGTCTTGAATGAGATCTAGTACTTTGGTATTCTCTAAGAAAAAATTACTTGATAGGCAAAAGACATTTAAAAATTTGGTAAAAATTTTCCATTAGTCTGAATTTGATGTCTTTAGAAGGAGACTTATCAACAATATAATTTACTTAATGTTTCTTGTTTAAGTTATATACTTTCTTAAGTGACTCTAGACAATTACAATTTCCTAAAAATTATCCTCGTCATGTAGATTCTACCTCAATAATGTTGCTCATATTTGTAAAGCACACAGAACACTGGTATAAATATTTACTTTTAAAAATGATTATTATTTAAATTTCTACTGCATCTGTAGTTATATCCCAATTCTTCTTCCCAATACAATATTTAACACTTCCTTCAATTTTCTTGATAACCGTGCTAGAATTATCTTCTATTTAATGCATGCTTTTCAAAGATCCAATATTGGGTATGCTGATACTCCCAACTATTTCATGGCTCTCTTTTTTGTGAATTACATCACTATCTTCATGATTTCTTTCCATTTTATGCTTCTACACTATTGTTCCTTTATTAGCCTCTTTAGTTGAACACAATTCATTCATTCATAATTTTCTTAAATCGCACTTTAGACTATGTCTTCTTCTAAATATCCATTAGCGAAGTCTGGTATTTTAATAATTTATCATTTTTTTATTTTCTTAGAAATTTTCTTAAATGTTTATTTGAGAGAGAGCAAGCGAGCCCACATGCAGGGGTGGGGTAGAGGGTAGAAGGGGACAGAGGATCTGAAGCCGGCTCTGTGCTGACAGCAGAGAGAGCGATGTGGGGCTCAAACTCATAAACCATGAGGTCATGACCTGAGCCGAAGTCAGACTCAATTGACTGAGCCACCCAGGCACCCCAATAATTTATCATTTCAATTGCAATTCCTCTTAAGCTCAAGAACAATGTAGATATTTAACATATTTCAATGTATATTTGAATACATATGATTTTTAAAATAATATTGGTTTTTGATGTCTACCTTAACTATACTGTGGTCACAGAACATATTCTTTACATAAGTTTCTGAAATTTCTTCAGACTTCTATATAACTTAGTACTTGGCTAGGTATTGAAACTTTTTTTTCTTAAGTTTATTTATTTATTTTGAGAGAGACAGAAACAGGCAGAGAGAGAGAGACACAATCCCAAGGAGGCTCCATACTGTCACTGCAGAGCCCGATGTGGGGCTTGAACCCACAAAATTGTGAGATCATGACCTTGGCCAAAACCAGGAGTTGGACAGACAAGCCACCCAGGCACTGCAAAATGATTTTTTTAATACTGGGTTTGCAAATAATTTTGTAAACTCCTTTTTATGGATTTTAAAAAAATGTTTATTTATTTATTTTGAGAGACAGAGAGAGAAAGAGAGAGAGCACGTGCACATGGGGGGGGGGGGGGGAGCAGAGACAGGGAGAGAGAGAATCCCAAGCAGGCTATGTGCTGTCAGTGCAGAGCCCAATGAGGGGCTCGATCCCATGAACCGTGAGATCATGACCTGAGCTGAAATCAAGAGTCAGACGATTAAACAACTGAGCCACCCAGGCACCCTGGAGCAGTTTCATATGAATTGAAACAGAGCATGTATTCTTCATTTGGGGATGCAGGGCTCCCTATATACCTTTTATTTTTTTTCCACATACCTTTTAGATAAAGCATCTTAATTTATTTTTTTTTCAAATACCCTGTATTCTTACAAACTTCTTTTAGTTGGTGCTATCAGTTTATTAAGTATTTAAAAACTCACTATAGTGATTTTATCAAAATCATTTAATTCTCTGCTTTCTACATTCTGAGTTTATTCTAGAATACAAAATCATAACTGTCCTATATTCATACTCTTTTTTAAAAATTTCTTAGGTTTTATTTATTTTTGAGAGAGACACAGAGACAGAGCATAAGTGGGGGAAGGGCAGAGAGAGAGGGAGACACAGAATCCAAAGCAGACTCCAGGAACTGAGCTGTCAGCACAAAGCCTGATGTGTGGCTCAAACCCATAAACCATGAGATCATGACCTGAGCCGAAGTCGGATGCTTAACCAACTGAGCCATTCAGGTGCCCCTCTTCTTATTCTTAAGGTAGACAGTTCCCTCTTTGTCAGTAGTCCTTTTTACACTAGTAATGTTTTTTTCCTCATTTTAAATTCCTCACCATTCTCTAGATCTATCTCTTATTAAGTAGATCATTGTGTGTTTTTTTAATTCAAATTAATCCTTTACATTTATTTTTTTATTACTGATATTAGTGTCATTCACTGACAATAATACTCAAAATCCAGAAACAATTACTCAATTCAAGCCCTGCATTGAGCTTCATGCTGAGCATGGAGCCTGAGCCTACTTAAAAAAAAAAAAAAAAAGTCGAAGATTGTTCAATCAGATTAAAACATTAGACCCAACTGCATGCAGCCTTTAAGACACAGACTTTAAATATTTAAAAACAAATATATTAAAAATAAAAAGACAGGGGCGCCTGGGTGGCGCAGTCGGTTAAGCGTCCGACTTCAGCCAGGTCACGATCTCGCGGTCCGGGAGTTCGAGCCCCGTGTCAGGCTCTGGGCTGATGGCTCGGAGCCTGGAGCCTGTTTCCGATTCTATGTCTCCCTCTCTCTCTGCCCCTCCCCCGTTCATGCTCTGTCTCTCTCTGTCCCAAAAATAAATAAACGTTGAAAAAAAAGTATTTAAAAAAATAAAATAAAATAAAATAAAAAAATAATAAAATAAAAAGACAGAATAAGATATGTCATGGTAACATGAGTTAAAAGGAAGATGATGTGGCTTTCTTAAATAGATTTCAAAGCAAAAAATTTATGATAAAGTCATTTCAGGGATGCCTTCAGGGTGGCTCAGTCAGTTAAGCATCTGACCCTTGATTTAGGTTCAGGTCATGATCTCATGGTTCATGAGATCAAGCCCATGTCCGGCTCTGGGCTGATAGTGCAGAGCCTGCCTGGATTCCCTTTCTCTCTCCCTCTCTCTTTCTCTCTCCATCTCTCTCTCTTTCAAATAAATAAACTAAAAAAAAAAGAAAAAAAGGCATTTCATAGTGATGTTGGAAACAATTAAGAGGATGTAACAATCCTAGACATTTAGGACCTTAATAGTATGGCTTCAAAATACATGAAGCAAAAACCGATTGAACTGCCAGAAGAAAAGACAAATAAATACACAATTATTGCTGAAAATGTCAACAACCCTCTCTCAATAATCAAACAGGTAGAAAGAAAATCTACAATATAGTAGACTTGAACAACATCACCAACCAACCTGATCTCAAGACACTGCAATCAGAAAAAAACCAAACATTTGGAAACTAAGTAATATGGCTCAAAGAATAACTCACAAAGGAAGAAAATATTTTGAACAGAAATGTCTCAGATTACTAACCCCAGGTTCCATCTTAAGATTTCAGAAACAGAGCAAATTAAACTCAAACTAAGCAAAAGAAAGAAAACAATTAGATCAAAACAAAAATCAAGGAAATAGAAAACAAAAACAACAAAGAAAAACAAAAAGCCAGGTTCTTTGAAAACATCAGGAAAAATAGATATCCTCTAGCCAAACTGATCAGGCAAAAAAGACACAAACTACCAATACCAGGAAAAAGAAGAGGTAATATCACTGCATTCTACAAATTTAAAAGGATAACAAGAGAGGGTGCCTGGGTGGCTCTGTCAGGTGGATAGCTGACTCTTGATTTCTGGTCAGGTCATGATCTCAGGGTCGAGGGATAGAGCCCCATGTCACGCTCTATCCACGCTGAGCATGGGGTCTGCATAAGATTTTCTCTCTACCTCTAGCCCTCTCCCCTGCTCATGAGCTCTAAAATAAAAATAAATTAAAAAAAAAAAAAAAGGATAAGTGAATATTAAGAACTACGTGCCAATAAATCTGGCAAATTCAAATGAAATAATTCCTTAAAGACCGAAACCACCAAAGCCTACTCAAGAAATAAGTAATATAAACTGCTCTATGTCTATTAAAGGAATTGAATTTGTAGTTGAAAACCACTCCACAAAGAAGGCCCCGGGGTGGTGGTGGGAGGAGTGAGCGGGGAGGGTTGGCGGGAAGTGGGTGTGGGGAGACGAACCCAATAAAAAAAAGAAAACAAGGCCCAAATGTCTTCACTGGTGAATTCTATCAAACTTCTAAAGGAACACCAACTCTACAGAACTTATTCCAGAAAACTGAAGAGGGCATACTTTAAAATTCTTTGAGACCATCATTACTCTAATAACAATACCAGACAAGATACTCTGAGAAAAGAAAACTATCATCTAATATCTCTGAGGCATAAAATGCAAAAATTATACACAAAATCTTTTCTAATCAAATCCAATAATTCATTAAAAGGACAGTACATTGACCAAACCAAGGTTTTTAACCCAGAAGTACAAAGTTCATTTAATACTAAAAATAGTAATAATCCATATTAAGAAAAAGGAAAACCATATAACCTTGATACATGTAGAAAAAGAATTTGACAAAATCCCACATTCATTCCTAATGAAAATTCTCATCAAATAGGAACAGAATTCCAAAACCTGATAAAGAATATCTACATTAAACATCCAGCTAACATCATACTTAAATCAACATTATACTAGAAGTTCTGGTCAGTAAAATCCTGACAGGAACTACATAAAAAGCAGATCAAAAAGAAAATTGTGTGTATTCAGAGATAACATGATTATCTGCAGGCAAACCCAGAAATCTACAAAATAGTTACTAGAACTAAACTAAATCTAGCAAGATGGAAGCATACAAGACCAATATACAGGGGCGACAGAGTGGCTCAGTCAGTTGAGCAGCCGACTTCAGCTCAGGTCATGATCTCAGGGTTCGTGAGTTCGAGCCCCTCATCAGGCTCAGTGCTGACAGCTCAGAGCCTGGAACCTGCTTCCGATTCTGTGTTTCCCTCTCTCTCTGCTCCTCCCCCACTCACAATGTGTCTCCCTCTGTCTCTCAATAATGAATAAACGTTAAAAAAAAAAAAAAAAGACTAATATACAAAAACCAACTGTATAAGCACAAAAAATCAGAAATGAACAATTTTTAAAGACACTATTTACTATAACATTAAGAATTCTGAAATACTGAATAAATCAGACATAAGATGTGAAAAACTTCTATCCTGAAAACTACAAAACACTGCTGAGAGAAATTATAAAAGACCTAAATAGTCTTCATGAACAAAGATTCAATATTAAGATGTCACATCTACCTAAACTAATTTATAGATCCAACGCAATTTAAATAAAACCCCAAAACTTTTGTGGTAGAAGTTAACAAGCTGATGGGCACCTGGGTGGCTCAGCTGGTTGAACATCTTACTCTTGATCTCGGCTCAGGATGTGATCTCATGGTTCTCAGGATCAAGCCCTGAGTTAGACTTCCCACTGTTGTCACAGATTGGGATTGGGATTCCCTCCGTCCCTCTCTCCCTGCCTCTCCCCGGCTTGCACATGCGGGCTCTCTTTTTCTCTAAAAATAAATAATAAACATAACGCATTCTCTCTCAAAATAAATAAATAATAATAAAAAAAGAAATTAATAAGCTGATGCTAAAATCACATAGAAATGCAAAGGACCTGGAATAGCTAAAAACAACTCTAAAAAAGAGAAGAGTGAAGTTGGAGAGTTAACACTTTTATTATAAAGCTGCAGTAATGATGGGAATGCAAGCCGGTGCAGCCACTGTGGAAAACAGTATGGAGATTCCTCAAAAAACTAAAAATAGAACTACCCTACAACCCAGCAATTGCACTAGTAGGTATTTATCCAAGGGATACAGGTATGCTGTTTCCAAGGGACACATGCACCCCAATGTTTATAGCAGCACTATCAACAAGAGCCAAAGTATGGAAAGAGCCCTAATGTCCATCGATGGATGGATGGATAAAGATGTGGTGTATATATACATATACAATGGAGTATTACTCGACAATCAAAAAGAATGAAGTCTTGCCATCTGCAGCTTCATGGATGAACTGGAGGGTATTATGCTAAGTGAAATTAGTCAGAGAAAGACAAGTATTATATGACTTCACTCATATGAGGACTTTAAGAGACAAAACAGATGAACATAAGGGAAGGGAAACAAAAATAATATAAAAACAAGGAGAGGGACAAAACATAAGAGACTCATAAATATGGAGAACAAACAGGGTTACAGGAGGGGTTGTGGGAAGGGGGATGGGCTAAATGGGTAAGGGGCACTAAGGAATCTACTCCTGAAATCATGGTTGAACTAATTTGGATTTAATTTTTAAAAAAATAAATAAAATTAAAAATTAAAAAAAAATAGTGATAACTACTTAGCAAGTAATTACCATATGCCAGGCATTTATATTCTCATTCAATCCCTATAGCCATTCTAATAATTAGATATTATTGTGACTGGTTTATGGAGAGGGAAACTGAATTAAGCAGTTTGCCCATGGCTGCACACATGCACTGTCCTGGTCTCTGAAGTACACACTACTAAACTGTATTCTTCTTAAGCCCAAGTAAAGATTGAGCACATAGGACTGGAGACAGCCTCTTCCCATTTATTTTCTCGACTGTAAATGTGTTAAGTGCATGGGGTCCTTGGATGGAGGGGGAATTAGAGAAAATAAAAAAATCTCTTCTTCAGATAGCCCAAGATACTAGTTTCCTAGAAAGAAATAAGGAGAAAGCAGATACTAAAGGAAACATAAAATATCTATATAGCTTTTTTCCCCCCCAGGTGAGCAAAGTTTACAGAAGAAATATACTCTAGTTAAAAACTGAACAGAGAAATGTATAAAATAATCCCACCAGAGAAGATTGCTATTAATAGTTTGTGTATACTTTCCGGGATTTCTCCCACATATAATTCTTTTAAAATAAGATCATTATAGGGGTACCTCGGTGGCTCAGTCTGTTAAGCATCCAACTTCAGCTCAGGCCATGATCTCATAGCTCGTGAGTTTGAGCCCCACATCGGGCTCTGTGCTAACAGCTCAGAGCCTGGAGCCTGCTTCAGATTCTGTGCCTTCCTCTCTCTCTGCCCCTCCCCTGCGCAGACTCTCTCTCTCTCTCTCTCTCTCTCTCTCTCTCTCTCAAAAATACATAAACATTAAAACAAAATGTTAAATAAGATCATTAGGTACACACATACTTTTCATCTAATAATATGTTACATAAATTTTTATTTTTTCCTGGGAGTTCTTGGTGTTACATTGTCTGAATCTACAATAATTTATCTAATATTCTATTGATTTGGACATTTAAATTAGTTTTAAATTTTTCATTATAACAAATATTCTACAATAAACATTTTTATGTAAACATTTTTCAACGTGTATAAAATAAATGTAGAAGTGCAACTGTGCAAGTCAAAGGAAAGGCATATTTAAATTTTTAAGGACTAATGTCAAATATCCTGTGTTTTCTATTTCTGACCCATCACTGTACAAAAGTGCCTATTCCCTTCATATTTTTGCCAATACTGGGTATTATTAATCTTTTTAACATTTGCCAGTGTGAAGAGTGAATTGTATCTTATTATTTTTTATTTAACTGTTAAGTTACTAAGCATCTTTTCATTTGTTTATTTGGCCACTTATATTTTTTCTGTGAATTCCCAATTCTATCTTCTTTTTCTAATGGTAATTTAATAATTTTCTTATTAATTTTGATGAAGTTCACAGATATTAGGGATATTTTAGCATTTGTCTACTATATATATATATTACAAATTTGGTTTCCTAATTTGTCTTTTGACAAATTTTTCTTCTCCTCCTCCTGCTCTTTCTTCCTCCATTTCTTTCTCCTCCTTCTCCTCTTATCTCTTTCTGTCACTCTCTCTGCCATATAGATGTTTATAATTCTTTTGCCAAAGGTTTATGACCTTTGGACTTCAGGTATTTATTAGAAAGCCATTTGATAGTCCCAAGAGTATACAAATATCAATTCATGTTTTCTTCCAGTACTTTAATTTTTTTTCATAATCAAATAGTTGATCTAAGTTGATTTCATTCAAATTTAGTTAGGAATCTAGGTTTTCATGTAAAATCATCTGCTTTAAAATGTCTGTTTTAAAAATATATGTGTTAGCATATGAGTCAAATAAAACAACCCTGGTGACCAGATTTGGCCACAGAATGACATAAATAAATAAATAAATAAATAAATAAATAAAGCTACAGTAATGAAAAATAGTGTGGTATTGGCATAAAAATAAATCAGTGGAACAAAACAGTCTAAAAATAGACCAATGTATATATGGACAACTAGTTTTTTAAAAAGATACAAGGACAATTCAGTGCAGAAAGGCTGGTCTTCAACAAATGGTGCTAGAAAAAACAGCCATAAACAAATAACAAAAACAAAAAACTACATTGGATCCACACCTCACATTAAAAAAACACAATAGCGTGCCTGGATGGCTCAGTTGGTTAAGCGTCCAACTCTTGGTTTCAGTTCAGGTGATAATCTCATGGTTCATGAGATCGAGACCCATGTCGGGCTCTGCACTGACAATGTGGAGCCTACTTGGGATTCCCTCTCTTCCTCTCAGGGAGTCCCTGCCTTTCTCCCAAAATAAATAAATAAACATTAAAAAAAATAATAATAACATAAAATTCAAAGACAACCATAAAACTAAATATAAAACCAAAAACTACAAAACCTCTGCAAGAAAACGTTAAGAAAAACTTTTTGCAATGTTGCATTAGGTAAAAATTTCTTAGCTATGACCTCAAAAGACACTTCAATAAAGAAGATAAAGGGATGGCACGTAAGTTCACGAAAGGATGCTTAACAACATTAGTTATAAGACAAATGCAAACTAAAGCCATAATAAATAATTTTTAAAGCCTGTGGACAGATTTTATTAAATTTCATTTATTATTTCATCACCTGGTGCTCTACCTCCTGAAGTAGGGATTCCAACAGCTCTGTTTCTTGTGTTAGAGAGGTCTTCTGACCTATTTAAAAACAGCAAAACACCAACACTGGTTTAAGAATAAAATTAACTTTCACTGAACATAGTCAATAACAAAGAATCAATTTCAATTACGTGAAACTTCACTATAGCTACCCTAAAAAATTTCACCAGAACTTTAAAAGGTTCCATTTAGGGGTACCTGGGTGACTCAGTTGGTTGAGCGTCTCACTCTTGATTCTGGCTCATGTCATGATCTCACAGTTGTGGGAACAAGTCCTGCATTGGGCTCTGCACTAATAGTGCGGAGCCTGCTTGGGCTTCTCTCTCCCTCTCCCTCTGCCCCTCCCTGCTCGTGTACATACTCTCTAAAATAAGTAAACATTTAAAAAAAAAAAAAAAAAAGAAAAAGGTTCGATCTAATATTGTAGTAGCTTTGACAAGGGGATTTCAGAATCAACCATAACTATAGTTCTAGACAAACTGCAATTAAGGTCAATTAAATTCATAAAAGAATACATAATACTATACTCTGGAAAGACATTAAGGTTATTGTTTCTTCTAAAGGAATATAAAAGATCTAGCAAAGTAAATTTTTTACTCAATCAACTCTTCTGAAGTAATTCCCCCCTGCAAAATTTAACTGTGGCTTAAAAAGAAGAATACAGTAAGTTGGCCAGATGTTACATTACATGTCAACAAAAGATATGTTCTTTAAACATAAAAACCTGTGAAAACAAAAAACAATGCCCAGACAATTACAGTCTTAAGAAGCTGAAACACACAAGAATAAACGAATTATCATTATAGAATTACTATTAAAAAAGTAGGAAAAAAAAAAAGAAAAAACTTTAAAAAAAGGTAGAAATAAAAAAGAAAAAGAAGAAACCACTTTGCATGTTGGGGGGAAAAAAAAAAGATGATGAAAGGCAGGCATGTTTGCCAAATCAGGCCATTTCTAGAAGCATACATACCCAAGAGGTTAGCAGGAGTTATATTAATTAGGTATAATATTATTTGATAAAGGGACATTTAATAACTGGAAGTTTTATTTTTGAAAGCAATCTTTTCCTCCCTAGCCTATTTGATTCTTTCTAGATTGGCTCAAAGCATCAAATATCCCAACAGCATAGAAAACCACTCACCCATTAGTGTTATAAGCTTATTCTTCAGCTGTGTGTCTAATCGTGCAATCATCATCTCCACTGCATTCCTAATTTCCCGAACACGCTCATCTTTTGCATTTCGTACAGCTTCTACATTTCTTTCCTAGAAGGTGAACAAGTAAAAAAAATTTGATTGAAGAATTTTTAAAATAGAAGCAAACATACATTAATGCAATCACTGCAATTATTCTTAAAGTCAGTTGATTTCCTCTTTTATGTAAGCCAATAATACTTTTTTAAAAATGTTCATTTAATTTTGACAAAATACAACATACTTTCCTGATAAAAATCCCCAAGGAAGTAGAGGCAGAATGAACATACCTCGAGATCATAAAGGCCATATATGAAAAACCCACAATTAATACCATCCTTGAGAAAAACAGACCTTTCCCCCAAAGTTCAGGAACACGACAGGGATATCCACTCTCACCAGTGTTATTCAACATAGTGTTAGACAGCCTCAGCAATCAAACAACAAAAAGAAATAAAAGGCATCCAAATCTGCAAGGAGGAAGTCAAACTCTCACACTTCACAGACAACATGACTGGAACACCCAAAAGACTACCAAAAAAACCGCTAAAACTGACCCATGAATTCAGCAAAGTTGCAGGATATAAAATCAATGTACACATATCGGCTGCATTTCTATACACCAATAATGAAACAGCAGAAAGAGAAATCAAGGAATCAATCTCATTTACAATTGCACCAAAAACCATAAAATACACAGGAATAAACCTAACCAAAATGAAAGATCTATGCACTAAGAAGTACAGGAAGTTTATGAAAGAAATTGAAGACACAAAGAAATGGAAAAACATTCCATGCTCATGGATTGGAAGAACAAATATTGTTAAAATGTTGACACTACCCAAAGCAATCTACATATTCAATGCAATCCCTATCAAATTAATACCAGCATTATTCACAGAGCTAGAACAAATAATTCTAAACTTTGTATGGAACCAGAAAAGACCCTGAATAGCCAAAGTAATGTAGAAAAAGAAAACCAGGGGCGCCTGAGTGACTCAGGTGGTTAAGCATCTGGCCCCTGATTTCAGCTTAGGACATGATCTCACGGTTTGTGGGTTCAAGCCCCACATCCACATCGGGCATGGATGGCATGGATCCTGCTTGGGATTCTCTCTCTGCCCCTCCCCTGCTCATGCTCTCTCTCTCTCAAAATTAATAAACTTAAAAAGAAAAAATTAAAACAAAAAAATTAAAAAGAAAAAAAAAGAAAAAGAACCAAAGCTGGAGGCATCCCAATTCCAGACCTCAAGCTATATTACAAAGCTGTAATCATCAAGACAGTACAGTACTGGCACAAAACCAGACACACAGATCAGTGAACAGAATAGAGAACCCAGAAATGGACCCATAAACATATGGCCAACTAATCTTTGACAAACTAGTAAAGAATATCCAATGGAAAAAAGTCTCTTCAGCAAAGGTATTGGGAAAACTGGATAGCAACATGCAGAAGAATAAACCTGGACCAATTTCTTACACCATACACAAAAATAAACTAAAAATGGATGAAAGACCTAAACGTAAGACAGGAAGCCATTAAAATCCTAGAGAAGGCAGGCAGCAACCTCTTTGACATTGGCCATAGCAACTTCTTACTAGTCACATCTTTAGAATCAAGAGAAACAAAAGCAAAAGTGAACTACTGGGACTTCATCAAGATAAAAAGCTTCTGCACGGCGAAGGAAGCAACCAAAAAAACTAAAAGGCAGCCTACAAAATGGGAGAAGATATTTGCAAATGACACATCTGATAAAGAGTATCCAAAACCCATGAAGAACTCAATACCCGAAAAACAAATAATCTACTGAAGAAATGGGCAAAAGACATGAATAGACACTTTTCCAAATAAGTGGCTAACATCCAGATGGCTAACAGACACATGAAAAGATGCTCAACATCACGTACCATCAGGGAAATACAAATCATAACCACAATGAGATACCACCTCACACTGGTCAGAGTGGCTAAAATGAACAATTCAGGCAACAAAGATGTTGGCGAGGATGTGGAGAAAGGGGAACCCTTTTGCACTGTTGGGAATGCAAACTGGTGCAGCCACTCTGGAAAACAGTATGGAGGTTCCTCAAAAAATTAAAAATAGAACTACCCTACAACCCAGGAGTTGCACTACTAGGTATTTATCCAGAGGATAAAAAATGCTGATTTGAAGGGACACATGCACCCCAATGTTTATAGCAGCGCTATCAACAACAGCCAAAGTATGGAAAGAGCCTAAATGTCCACAGACTGATGGATAGATAAAGAAGATGTGGTGTGTGTATGTGTGTATATACACACATATATATAACAATGGAATATTGCTCAATGATGAAAAAGAATGAAATCTTGCCATTTGCAACAACATGGATGGAAATGGAGGGTATTATGCTAAGCAAAATAAGTCAGTCAGAGAAAGACAAATACCATATGATTTCACTCATATGTGCAATTTAAGAAACAAAAAAGGGAAAGTGAAGAAAAATAAGATAAAAACAAAGAGGGAGACAAACAATAAGAGACTCTTAAATACAGAGAACAGAGGGTGGCTGGCAAGGAGTTGGGTGGGGGGAAGGGCTACATGGGCAATGAGCATTGAGAGCACTTGTTGGGATAAGCACTGGATATTACATGTACATTTAGTGATCAATCACTAAATTCTATTCCTAAAATCATTATTACACTGTATGTTAACTGCCTTGGATTTAAATTAAAAAATAAAATTAAATACATAAAAATAAAAAAATAAAGGAGTATATTAAATAGGGATCAAAACATCAGCATTACCTAATAAAGTATCAAAATATCAGCGTTACCTAATAAAGGTCATACTGGAAGAAAAAAAATGTTTACTTATTTGGGGGGCAGGGGGGAGATAACGTGAGCAGAAGAGGGACAGAGAGAGAGGGAGAGAGAATCCAAAGCAGGCCCCTTGCTGTCAGTGCAGAGACTGACACAAGGCTCGATCACATGAACTGTGAGATCATGATCTGAGCTAAAATCAAGAATCAGAGGCTCAACCAACTGAGCCACCCAGGTGCCCCAAGCCAATAATACTTTTTAATTGTTTACATATCATAGGAAACTCACTGTTTTAAAAAACTGTGCACTGAACCAAATCAGGAATGATATTCTTAAAAATAAACAAAACATAATAAAGTACATGCTATTTTAACAGTGTAAGACAATTACAAAAAAATTGTTTGGGGAGTCTGGCTGGCTCAGTCAGTGGAGTGTGAAACTCTTGATCTCTGGGTTGTGAGTTTGAGCCCCAGCTGGGTATAGAGATTACTTAAAAGTAAAATAAAATCTTAAAAAATAAACGCTTCAGGTACCATATACAAAATACATACATACTCAAAGCCCCAATCATATCTCTGATAGAAAACCACTATACAAAAATAAAAATATATACTAATACCAGGTTCACATCATGCAAAACCCTAGAACAAATAAAAACTCAAAAACCATTATCTATTCTTCGGGCGCCTGGGTGGCTCCATTGGTTAAGTGTCCAACTTCGGCTCAGGTCATGATCTCGCAGTTCATGAGTTTGAGCCCTGCATCAAGCTCTCTGCTGTCAGCACAGAGCCTGCTTTTCATCCTCTGTCCCTCTCTCTGCCCCTCCCCAACTTGCGTGAACGTGCTCTCTGAGCGTGCTCTCTCACTCTGTCTCTAAAAAATACACATAAAAAGAAAACATATCTATTCTAGTTTACATAGTTTTTAATTTTTTTCAGAACAGAGGAAAAAAAATAGAATTTTCAAAGACTCCAGAGTACAATGTAGATTTCATAATAGGATGCTACCAAAATTAAAAAAGCAATCTTTCCTATACTTATTGTTATTATAAATACAAACAATAAGAAAATCAACCTAGAACACCCTCCTTAACAACCAAATAATGTTGCCAAGAGAAAAGAAAAGAAAGGTAGTTAGATGAAGTCCAAAGAGAAGTCTTTCAACTTGTTTATATTCCAAAACTACTTTGTAGGTAGCATACACACAACTCAGAAACACTACTATAAACAATGGTTTGAATCTTCATTCCTGAAAGGGTAAAACAAAGATATCTTAAGTTAGGAATGGTCTGTAAAACTCACTAGTTACAACTGGCCTTCTGGCAACATTAAACAAAATATATTTCAAAAGTACATTCAGTACTTAAATGTTTGAAACTTAACACATTTCCCCAAATAATACTTCAAATGGTAAATAGCTTACCAAAGCTGTTCGACCCATAAGGTATCTAAAGAGTAGTGTTAAATATTACTCTTTCAATTCTGCAGAGTTCTAATTCAAGGCATCAGAAACAGTTCATTTATTGGTAGCAGAAACTCTCCCAAAACCTGGGAGTCCAAAGAATGAATGACTTAATGACTTTTTAAAAGTCAGTATTGATTGTTTAGGAGTCAATTATTGACTCTGTATCAAACAGGCTTATTTATTTATTTATTTATTTTTTTTTTTAATTTTTTTTCAACGTTTATTTATTTTTGGGACAGAGAGAGACAGAACATGAACGGGGGAGGGGCAGAGAGAGAGGGAGACACAGAATCGGAAACAGGCTCCAGGCTCTGAGCCATCAGCCCAGAGCCCGACGCGGGGCTCAAACTCACGGACCGCGAGATCGTGACCTGGCTGAAGTCGGACGCTTAACCGACTGCGCCACCCAGGCGCCCCTCAAACAGGCTTATTTAACTCATTCATTGATTCTCTTAATTCTGCATAAGGCAATTCTCTGGCTCCAGCTGTGGAACAGGCCAGGGGTTTAGATGCAAATTCCTTAGCTGTCTGAAGTTAGTAAAACTGACTATAAATATACTTTATCAAATTTTCAAGTATCAATTTCAATATAATTGATTTGTACTGCAAAAACATATATATTATATATGATAAACTATAAAACGGATAATGATCTTTCAGTAGTAGTCTTACCACTTCTTGAACTAAGCTGATCAGTTCCATGAGACGCCGACGAAGTTTGGCTACTTCTTCATTCACTTTAGTAACATGCTGCTCATAAATTTCTGCCAAAGGTTTAAAGGTATGTCCACCATGCTATTTGAAGTAATAAGAATAATTTTAGAACATTTTCTTTTACCTTATTCATTTACATTTCTTTATTAACACTCTATGGATGCTAATAAACTGGTTAGTAGTTTACTTTTTTGGCTGTCTTTACTTTGTTAAAATCAACCAGAGCTTCCTTAAAATCACTTGGCCCATATAGGAAATCCTTAAAGATTGTAGCATAGGGGTGGCTTGGATGGCTCAGTCAGTCAAGCATCCAACTTTGGCGCAGGTCATGATCTCACCGTCCATGAGTTCAAGCCCTACGTTGGGTTCTGTGCTGACAGTCAAAACCTAGAGCGAGCTTCAGATTCTGTGTCTCCATCTCTCTCTGCCCCTCCCCTGCTTGCGCACTCTCTCTCTCAAAAATAAACATTAAAAAAAATTTTTTTTAAAGAACTGTAGCAAAATGTTTACATTTATCTAGAAATCTTTACTCATTTAAAAGAACCAAAATCTTTAACCATGGTTCCAACCACCTGACACAACTTTATTTGCCACTTTCTTCTTCATCAGCACTAGCCTTTTCAAGTTCTCAAACTTCTTTTCAGTAGGCCTTTGCGAAAGTAACTCCTTCTTACTCAAAAACAATTTTCCTTCATCTTCCCTCCCCAAACTCTTCACCTTTTAATTACTACTCATCCTTGGGAGCTTAGCTCAGTCTTACAGGGTCAGGTCCCAAAGTTATTCACAGTTATCAGCACTGCATAAACATCCCTAATACCTATTACGACAATTAAATATACAGAACTGTTTGATATCTATATTGTTTATCACTAAACCGCCAGTCTCTAGCACAACTGAATTAATTAGTAAGACACTGAAAGGACACTATTAGCAAAGCAATACACTCATTCCTTACTCCACAAAGAATTACTGTAGAGACAGAAGACTCATTAATCCATTTGTATTCAAATAATTTTTGAGAGCTAACAACCAATTTTCTTTTTTTTTAATGTTTACTTTTTAGAGAGAGGGACAGAGTGAGAGCAGGAGAGGGGCAGATAGAGAGGGGGAGACACAGAATTCAAAGCAGGTCAGAGCCCTGTGCTGACAGCTCAGATACAGATCTCAAACTCATGAACGGCAAGATCACGACTTGAGCCGATGTCGGACACTTAACCAACTGAGCCACCCAGGTGCCCCCTAAAACCAATTTTCTGTCCAATTTTAGTACTATAACTTATAACTCTCTTAATATATAGAACTTGAATTTATATTGTAAGAAACTACCTATTAATGGAAAAGTCCTCACTAGCATTGTCTTATCCAACCAAAGCACCTAAACATAGCCTGTAAGATAAAAAAGATGTAGATTTTTGCATGTCCACTTAAAGTATAGAAAAGAATGTTTCCATTGCTTCTTACCAAACCCATGCATTTAAGAACTAAATTGTAAGAATTCAATTTTTCTATTCATCAAATTAGAAATACATTATTCAAATCCTAACAGAAAATTCTATATTGAGCTCTACTCAACCAAGTTGCCTGTCATTCTCTCCCTAAAATATGCTAATGCCCAAAGAGTGATCAATTCTCATTGCTGACAGATATGTCTAGTTGTCTAACAACTTTCTACTCCTACTATAACTAACTCTCCCCACCAAGAACCTATCGTTTTCTTTTTTTTAACGTTTATTTATTTTTGAGAGACAGACACCGAGCACAAGGAAGAGAGGGAGACACAGAATCCAAAGCAGGCTCCAGGCTCCGAGATATCAGCACAGAGCCTGACGTAGGGCTTGAACTCACAAATTGCAAGATCATGACCTGAGCCGAAGTCGGTCGCCAAACTGACTGAGCCACCCCAGAGCCCCAATAACCTATTGTTTTAATTTTCAAGCCTATTTACATTAATTGTACCTATTACATAAGTACACTTTTAATTAAATATTAATCAGACAATAAGACAACTATGAAATAAAAGCTATTTCCAGGAAAACTAACTTGAATGTTTTAGACTTGATAAAAGGTACAATACCTTTAAAAACTACTTTTGAATTAGATTGGAAAAGAAAAAAAATTATAAGATCCAGATGTTTGCATTCGTATTGTTTCACAAATACCTAAAGTTATTGTTCCATTTTTTTTTTTTTTAATTTTCTTTAATGTTTATTCATTTTTGAAAGACAGGGACAGAGCACAAGCAGGGGTGGGGCAGAGAGAAAGGGGGACACAGAATCGGAAGCAGGCTCCAGGCTCTGAGCTGTCAGCACAGAGCCTGACGCGGGGCTCAAACTCACAAACCGCGAGATCACGACCTGAGCCAAAGTCGGACGCTCAACCGACTGATCCACCCAGGCACCCCAAGTTATTGTTCCATTTTAAAGAAACCAAAATTGGAAATTGTGGCCAGGACATCAGATCAACTGACCTTTAATCAAAGATAAGACCTTGATCCTACAATAAAAGATTTGCTAATGAATATAAATTTTATACATTTTTTTAAAAATGTTTCTTTATATTTGAGAGAGAAAGAGAAAGACAGACAGACAGACAGACAGACACAGACATGGGGCAAGCAGGGGAGGGGCAGAGAGAGGAGGAGACAGAATCTGAACTAAGCTCCAGGCTCTGAGCTGTCAGCACAGAACCCAACGCAGGGGCTCGAACTCACAAGCCATGAGATCATGACCTGTGCCGAAGTCGGACACTCAACTGATTGGGTCACCCAGGTGCCCCAAATTTTATAGGTTTTCCATTAAAATATATATTTATGTAAGAGGTAAACATCCCACATCAACATCTCCCACTAAAGAAGTCTGTGGTATGATACCTTCTGCTAAAATCAGACATATTTAATTTTCAACTTTATAAACAAGAGTAAAATATTATTTTCTATCTAAATCAAACAAGTATTTCAGTGCTTTCCAGTCTCTAACTAAAAGTAATGTGCTAAATTTGTTCTACTCACCATTCCTCCCCAAAGTGCACACTGATGGCAGATACACTTCTTACAAGTCCAGCAAAATACACTAAGTTTTTCATGGTGATTTTCACATCTATATGTTATGAAAAGAAAATACGATTTAAATTAAATAAATTAAAACTAAAACATAATTACCTCAACAAATTCCTACATTTGGGAAACAGGTCAATCAATTTTAAACAATATCTCAGCAAACAATATAAAATACATTCCATAGCTTTCATAAATTAAACTAAAGAATCACATGTGGACGCAAATTTTAAGTACTGTTTTCATTAATTGATAAAGACTTTAAAATCATATGAAAAACGCAGACTAATTTCTAAATAAAGTATAAATACAACATCATTTCCTAGCATCACTGTAGAAGATAGGTTCACATTTTGGGCAAATCACATTATGAGTCTATACCTACCCAAACATGTATGCGTGTCCCCCACATGTGGCCAATGCTAAAAATAATCAAGACACATGCAACTGTATACTGTAATGCCATATTCTCATGAGAAATGAACAGCTCAATTTTAAAAAATGAGTTTCCCCTTAAGTTGGATATCCACATACAAAACATGAATTTGGACCTGTTTGCGAACTGAACTTCATCCTCCCCAAATTCCTTTTAGAGGCCTAATGTAAATGTATTTGGAGATACAGCCTTTAAGGAGGTGATGAAGGTCAAATGAGGTCATAAGGGGAGAGCCCTCACCCCACAAAACTGCTGTCTATACAAGAAGAGAAAGACACCAGGAGTATGTGAGGAGGAGCCTTATCCAAGTCAAAGAGAAAGGCTTCACCAGAAACAACCTTGATTAATACCTTGACCTTAAACTTTCAGCCTCCAAAACCATTAGAAAATAAATTTCTGTTATGTAAGCCAACCTGTGGTATTCTGTTATGGCAACCTTAGCAGACAAACACCTTTAGCTTATATCATATGCAAAATTTAAATCAAAGTAGATCAAAGACCTAAACATAAGACCTAAAACTATGTAACTCTTATAAGAAAACATTAAGGAAAAGCTTCATAAAGGAAAACATAAAGGAAAATCCACAATATTGGATTTGGAAATTATTTCTTAAATATGACACCAAAAGCACATGCAACGGAGGTAAAAAATAAATAAATTAGACTACATCAAAATTTAAAACTTCTGTACATCAAAGGATACAAGAAACAGAGTGAAAGGCCAATCTATGGAATAGGAGACTATATTTGGAAATCCTATACCTAATAAAGGAGTTAATACCCAAAATACATAAAGAACTACTACAACTCAACAGTAAAAAACAAAAGCAAAAACAAAAACAAAAAAACCTGATTAAAATATGGGGAAAGGACTTTAACAGACACTTTTCTCCACAGATATACAAATAACCAACAAGCATATAAAAAGATGTTCAATATCCTAATCATCAGATAAATGCAAATCAAAACCACAAGATATTTCTTCATACTCATTAAGATGGCTATTATTAAAAAACAAAACAAGTTTTGGGAAGGATGTGGAGAAATTGGAATCCTGTATATTGTTGGTAGGAATATAAGAAGGTACAGCTGCCATGGAAAACACTATGGAGGTTCCTCAATGTATTAAAAACAAAATTCCATATAATCTAACAATACCACTGCCAAGTATATATCCAAAAAAGGGGTGCCTGGCTGGCTAAGTCAATACAGCATGCAACTCTTAGGTTTATTTATTTTTTAGAGAGAGAGACAGAGAGACAGAGAGACAGAGCACTAGCAGGGGAGGGGCAGAGAGACAGGGGGAGACACAGAATCTGAAGCAGGCTCCAGGCTCCGAACTGTCAGCACAGAGCCTGATGTAGGGCTAGAACTTACAAACTGTGAGATCATGACCTGAGCCAAGATGGATGCTTAACCTACTGAGTCACCCAGGCACACCCAGCATGCAACTCTTGATCTCAGAGTTGTGAGTACAAGCCTCACATTGGGTGTAGAGATTACTTAAAAATCCTTAAAACAAACAAACAAACCAAAAAACTTGAAGGCAAGGTTTAGAAAAGATGAACACATTATGAGCATTGTTCACAACAGCCCAAAAGTGAAAGCAATCCAAATATCCAACACATAAACAGATATACAAAATGTGATACAAATACATGGTGGAAAATTAATCAGACTTAAAAAGGAATGAAATTCTGACATATGCTACATTATGCAAAGTCAAGGATGGTAGTAGCAAAATGACAAATACTGCGTAATTTTGCTAACATGAGTAATCCAGAGTAGTCAAACTCAAAGAAACAAAGTGAAATGATGGTTGCCAGGGCTGGTAGGAGAATGGGGAATTATTGTTTGATGGGTGGAGAGTTTCAGATTTCCAAGATGAAAAAGTTCTGGAGATTGGTTGTACAATGTGAATATATTAAACACTATGGAACTGTATGCTTAAAAATAATTACAACAGTAAATTTTATATTTTATATAAGTGTATTTTACTACAATAACAAAATTTTTTTTTTAAGTTTCTGTTACCTATAAAAGAAACATACTGTTGCATTTCTTAAAAAGATTCTCACTGGGGCCCCTGGGTAGCTCAGTCAGTTAAGCATCCGACTTTGGCTCAGGTCATGATCTTAGCGGGTTTTGAGTTTGAGCCCTGCACTGGGCTCTCTGCTGTCAGCACAAAGGCTGCTTCTGAACCTCTGTCCCCCGTTTCCCCCTCCTTTGCTCATGCTTGCTCTCTCAAAAATAAATACACATTAAAAAAAAGAAAAAGCTTCTCACTAATGGAGTACACTGAGCTTAGAGAAAATACCTAAATGCGTCTACATTTTATTTTCTCATTTGTAAGTAATCTGAATACCAAAAAGAAATTAATGAAAGTATAAAAAAACGGCATATTAGATACTATCTGTAAGCTCATTTAGCATATTTAGCATATTTCCATAGTACAAAGTTTAACATAGCTTTTATAATAAAGGAAATTTATCAGAACAATTCTTTATCAATGGCCTATATGCATCTTCAGCAGACCAAGGGGAAGAGGGGCCAGCTGACATCAAGAACAAAGAAGAGAGACTTAGCAAACACTAGCAGTTCCACTCCTTTTCTCAGAGGCTCTAATAAAAGAAGCCCAATCAAGAGTTAGAAGGGTCTTTCAAAATAGTGATACTGATACAATGCCAAGAGAAAAATACTTAAGTGTTCACCTATAAAACGAAAAAAATTTTCAATAGTGTCGTTAAAATAACACCTATCAACATCTATGAAATACTCAAACACAAGTTGAGGGCATACTTGTCCTTTTCATTTTCTTCATGTTTGGTGAGACTGCAGAGTTGAAGAGTATCAAGCTGCTGGGTTACTTCTTCTGCCCAACGACAGTTTACTAGTTCTCGTAGCTGGAGTGGAGCACTGGAGAAAAAATATGTACATATACTCCAATTCAGGAATTTGAGATTATTTTCTAACATAAACACATTCCAAAGGTAAATATGTGAGATGATGAAAGTGCTATCAATGGGGAGAATCCTTTCACAATACATACATACACATATCAAATCATCACAAGGTACACTTTAAATGTCTTACAATTTTATCGGCCAACTATACCTCAAAATATTAAAAAACAGAATTACCATATAATCCAGCAATACCACTTCTGGGTATATATAAAAAAAAACTGAAGGCAGGTCTTGAAAAGATGAACACCCATGACCATAGCAGCATTATTTACCTTAGCCCCAAAGTGGAAGCAATCCAAATGTCCATTACCAGATTAATGAATAAATGGAATGTGTTACATATATATGATGGAGTAATAATCAGCCTTAAAAAGGAATGAAACTCTGAGGCTCCTGCGTGGCTCAGTGGGTTAAGCATCCGACTTTGGCTCAGGTCATGATCTCACATTTCATGAGTTTGAGCCCCACATCAAGCTCTGTGCTGACAGCTCGGAACCTGGAGCCTGCTTCAGATTCTGTCTCTCCTTCTCTCTCTGCCTTTCCCCTGCTCACACTCTGTATCTCTCTCTCTCTCTAAAAAATAAACATTAAAAGGAGGCGCCTGGGTGGCTCAGTTGGTTAAGCATCCGACTTCAGCTCAGGTCATGATCTCACAGTCCGTGAGTTCAAGCCCCGCGTCGGGCTCTGTGTTGACAACTCAGAGCCTGGAGCCTACTTCAGATTCTGTGTCTCCCTTTCTCTCTGCCCCTCCCCTGCTCATGCTCTGTCTCTCTCTGTCTCAAAAATAAGTAAAAACATTAAAAAATAAATAAACATTAAAAATTTAAAAAAGGAATGAAACTCTAACATATGCTACAACATGCATGAACTGTGACATACAAAGTGAAGGAAGACAGTTGCAAAAAAAAATTATCAAATAAAAACATACTCAAAACAGAGTTCACAACATATTCATACCATATTACTATTAAAATAATAACAGACTGAATGAGAAGTATGGTTTGCAACTTATTTTTACATTAATGTCATTTACAAAAAAAAATTCCAATTACAGATTGAATTCTCAATACCTTAAAGTTGTACTATCCAAAATGACAGCCACTAGTCACAAGTGACTATTTAAAATTTTAATTATTTTTTTAAGTTTTTTTATTTTTTTGAGAGACTGCAAGCATGCACAAGCAGGGGAAGGGCAGAAAGGGAGGGAGAGAGAATCCCAAGCAGGCTCCACGCTCAGCACACAGAACCCAACATGGGGCTCAATCTCACAACCATGAAACCATAACCTGAGCTGAAACCAAGAGTCAACGCTCAACTGACTAAGCCACCCAGGCACCCCTAAAATTTAATTAAAATTAAATAAGAATAAAATTTCATGGGGCTTCTGTTTCCCAGGTGCTCAGTCGGTTAAGCAACCAACCTTAGCTCAGGTCATGGTCTTACAGTTAGTTCATGGGTTGGAGCCCCACATTGGGCTCTGTGCTGACAGCTCAGCCTGGAGCCTGCTTCAGATTCTATGTCTCCCTCTCTCTGTGTCCCTCCCCTGCTTGTGCTCTGTCTCTCTCTCAAAAATAAAATAAATATTAAAAAACAATTTATTAAAAAAAAATAAAATTTCATTATATAGTCAAACTAAATATATTTCAAGTGTTGAACTGCCACTGTTGAACTGTACCCAGTGGAATTAAACAGCAAAGTTACAGAACGTTTCCATCATTACAGAAAGTTTCTGTTTGATAGTGCTGGCTTTCTTAAAAGTTAATATAAAAAAAGTAAACAATACATGATGAAAATGGGCAACAAATGAGATGAAGAAGTAATTTAAGCAAAACAAATATAACTAAATATGCCTCAAAAAATGTTCAGTTTCAATCATTTTTTAGAAAAGCATAATTAATTGGGCCCCTGGGTGGCTCATTCAATTAAGCATCTGACTCTTGGTTTTGGCTCAGGTCATGATCTCATGGTTCATGGGTTCAAGCCCCCATCAGACTCTGCACTGATAGTGCAGAGCCTGCTTGGGATTCTCTCTCCTCTCTGCCCCTCCCCACCTCACACACACACTCTTGCTCTCAAAATAAATAAATAAACTTTAAAAAATAAAAAAGCATATTAAAAATGAGATACTATTTTTCATTGAATGGAATGACAAAAAAAAAACGATAGATTGATAACCAGTATTGGCAGAGGAAAAGGCACTTTTATATCTATTATTAGGAACGGTAAATGGTAAAAACCTTTCTTTCAATGTAATCTGGCACAATTATATGAAAAAAACAAGAGTGGAAATTATCTAAATGTGTCTGAATATAAGCATATTAAATAAATCAACATACAGTCATACACTGGATTATTCACACTTTTTAAAAAAAATGACATATATGTACCTATCTTCAAGGAAGGTCCCACCATATTTTACATGAAAAAAAAAAAAACCCAAAATAGAATTATATCACATTTGGGTATTTTAAGAAAAATGTATACATATCAGTATACTCTTAGAAAAATGTCTAGAATACATAATAAAATCTAACCATCTCTTTTCAAAGTGTTATTTAATGAAAAGATTAGACAGGGAGTATCAGAAATAGAAGTCTTTTTATTTTATTTATCTGTATTAATTAGAAAGTTGGAGAACTTTTCAGTTGTATTTTAATTATAAAAATCAAGAAGTTAAACAATGCTTCTCTAAAAGATGGTAAACAGGGGCACCTGGGTGGCTCAGTCGGTTGGGCATCTGGCTTCGGCTCGGGTCGTGATCTCACCGTTCGTGAGTTTGAGCCTGGCATCAGGCTCTGTGCTAACAGCTCTGAGCCCGGAGCCTGCTTTAGATTCTGTGTTTCCCTCTCTCTCTGCCCCTCCCCAGCTCACTCACACTCTCTGGCTCTCTCTCTCTCTCAAAAATGAATAAGAACTTTAAAAAAATAAAAATAAAAGATGGTAAATAACATACTTAATGCACTCTACATAATTCTTTTATTTTATTTTATTTTTTTAATGTTTATTTATTTTTGAGAGAGAGAGAGACAGAGTTCGAGCAGGGGAGAGTCAGAGAGGGAGACACAGAATCCGAAGCAGGCTCTAGGTTCCGAGTTGTCAGCACAGAGCCTGATGTGGGGCTTGAACCCACGAACCATGAGATCGTGACCTGAGCCAAAGTCAGACACCTAACCAACTGAGTCACTCAGGTGCCCCTGCACTCTACGTAATTCTAAGTCAGATAAATTAGTTCGCATTTATCTAGACAGATTGCTTATTTTCTTTTCAACTGTATTTACAAAGAGGAGAAATGTGACAGAATGCAAAAAAAAAACTCTGAATATTAAGGCACACTTTAATCCCATCACCTTGCTATTTTCCAAATTCACAAATAATCATAGCAAAACACTTACCGGCAATGAGGACATTGAGCTCTCTGCTCTGTCAGCCAGCGCTAAGGAGGCAAAAAATTAGATTTTGATTATAGAAAAATTATTACTTTAATTTGTACATATTGAATACTTAAATACAAAATTTAATGAGTTTAACTCTCTAGTGCTTGTATTAATTACAGAGATACATACAGAAATAGCATTCAATCTACTATCTCCCTCTCATTATCATTATGATGGGGACAAATTTTCAAAGGGACAGAACGAATTCCAAAACGGTTAAGAAGCTTTTCTCTCATAGGAAAGAAAGTGATCTTAAGAATATGTGATTATCCCAAGGAAGATGTTGATAATCTTCACAAAATCAGTAATAATACACCACCCCTGAAAATAAACCACAGTGATGATTTACTGCCATCTAATCTCTCATAAAATCCCTGAGAAAGTCTAAGGTACTACTAAATTCCTTTCTGAAAAGCTAACTAATTTTGAATATGGATTATGAATTATGGATATATACATTAGACCTAAAATATGAATAAGCAATACAACAGAACTTTACATCTTAAGCGCTCTACAGTCCAGTAATGTAATTATAAAAAGCTTTTATAAGAGAATATCTCCACTAAACTTCAAATTCTATTGAGTTAATTGTTTTAATTATTACTGGATAGGGAGTAGTTTTACACCATATACAAAGGAGATGCGAAGATTATTTGAATACCTTTCCAAAAACAATAGGATCATGGTTAAGCTTTTTAAAGTCAAATAATTAACTCAGAAATGAAATTCCCAAGGAAAGCTTAAAGGACAACAAATAAGAGATAATAAGGACAAAGGTACTTCACAGCAAACCATATAAAGCTGGAAGAAAAAGAAAACAGACACAAAAGGATGCCTCTATTAATAACCTTGAAGATAATTTCTTTGGTCCCTCAGCAAAAGTAAGATTTGGGTCAGGTTTCTTCCTCTCAAACAATGCTCTGCTTAAATCCATAGCACTCTTCTAGGGCTGGTTTCAGCCCACACCTCTCTTGCCTCACCTTCTACCTCACTCTAGGGAACCCAACAAGGTTAAGGCTTTAGGTATATTTATTTCCTCTCTCCCCCCAGGATATTCTTCAACTATATCATTCCTACTCATTCTTTAGATTTCAGTTTATGTCACTTCCTCCAGAAAGCTTGCCCTGACTCTCTACAGACTACCACAGCAACCTGTACTTCTTCCTTTATTGTGCTTATAATACTTTATTACACTGACTTATTTATCGGTCTCCTCTGCCCTGCCAGACTATAAGCTCTCTAAAGGTTGGGACCATGACAGGGAGTGACCAGTCCATATTTTTAAATATGTCTCTCCGTTCCAGTCAAAACAGGCTTACTGCTACACTATACACCACGCTTGGTATATTTGTGTATTTGCTAGTATGTCCCCCCCACCATGTGCTGTCCCATGGGAATGTCCAGTAATTAGGTCCATAAAACTTTCCTAACTATAACAAGCTAGTAATCTTTCCCATCTCTGAATATTTATGGCATTTTTACCTTGTATTCCATAATCTAACTTAATCACTAAATATGGTAATTTTAATACTTTGGAAAAATAATATTTCTCCCAAACCAAAACCAAAGGTAAGAACGAGCAATACAATATTAATGCACAAGAAGAATTAAAGAAAATAAAAATTATAGTAGAGCAATTCCCCACATTCAATTTAAGAATTTCTCTCCATTAAAATGGAAGAATCACAGCTTTAGACAGTATTCAGACCTGAGTCTGACTCCTAGCTCTGGCACTTACTGACTACAAGACACCAGACATGTGACTGAGCTCAAGTTTCCTCACAGGTAACAAGAGAATCAACATACCTAACTCTGCAAGACTGGACTAGGGAAATTCTCAGCAAGAGCCCAGCAAATCGAATTCAACAGTATATTAAAAAGACTATACAGCATGACCAAGTGGGATTTACTACCCGGAATGCTGAGATAGTTCAACATACAAAAATCATTCAATATAACACATCACATTAATAAAATGAAGGAAAAAACCCACATGATCATCTCAATTGATGCATAAAAGGTCTCTGACAAAATCTAATATCCTTTCATGATAAAAACACTCAAGAAAAAGGAACAAAAGAGAACTTCCTCAATTTGATAAAGTCCATACATAAAAGATCCAGAGTGAACATCATACTCAATGGTAAACACTGAAAACTTTTTCTTTAAGATCAGGAAAAAGACAAAGATGCTCATTTTCACCACTTCTATCCAACACAATACTAAAAATTTCACCGAGAGCAATTTAAGCAAGGAAAAAAAATACAAAAGCATCCCAACTGGAAAAGTAGTAAAATTAATTGTTTGCAATAACATAATCTTGTATGTAGGAAACCCTAAAGGTTCCACAAAAAACTGTTAGTATTAATGAACAAAATGAACAAATTCACCAAAGTTGCAGAATACAATATCAACCCACACACAAAAAAAACATGTTTCTATATGCTAGCAATGAAGAATTCAAAGAGGAAATTAAGAAAATACATCTACAACATCAAAGAAAAAAGTAAAATACCTAGGAATAAACTTAACCAAGGAGTTGGAAGATTTATACATGGAAAACTACAAAACACCACTGAAAGAAAGTCCTAAATAAATAGACATCCCATGTTCATGTATTGGAAGATTTAATACTGTTAAAACCCCAATACCACCCAAAGCAATCTACAGTATCGATGTAATTCTTATCAAAACCACAATGGTGCTTTTCACAGAAGTAGAAAAACCCATTCTAAAATTCAAACGGAGGGGCACCTGAGTGACTCCATCAGTTAACTGTCCTACTACTGATTTCAGCTCAGGTCATGATCTCGCCATTTGTGATACTAGGCCCTGTGTCGGGCTCTGAGCGGACTGGATAGAGCCTGCTTGGGATTCTCTCTCCCTCTCTCTCTGTCCCTCCCCTGCTCGTGCTCTGTCTCTCTCTCTCTCAAAATAAACAAACACAAAAACGAAATTAAAAAAAAAAGGAATAAAACTTTAAAAATAAATATATAAAGGGGCGCCTGGGTGGCTCAGTCGGTTAAGCAGCCGACTTCAGCTCAGGTCACAATCTCGCGGTCCGTGAGTTCGAGCCCCGCGTTGGGCTCTGGGCTGATGGCTCAGAGCCTGGAGCCTGCTTCCGATTCTGTGTCTCCCTCTCTCTCTGCCCCTCCCCCATTCATGCTCTGTCTCTCTCTGTCTCAAAAATAAATAAAACGTTAAAAAAAAATTTTTTTTAAATAAAAAATATATAAAGACAAATGTTATATGATTACATTTATATGAAATACTTAGTTCAGAGACAGAAAGAATAGTGGTTACTGGGACTGGGGAAAAGGGTAATGGATAAACGTAAGGAAAGTAGGCATCTCTATCTTTATCCTGATCTTAAAGGAAAATGTTAAGGTACTGCTCCATATCTATGAGAATGGCTAAAATTCAAGACTGAATGTACCAAGTGTGGGCATTAATGTGGAAGAATTAGAACTCTCACACATTGCTGGTAAGAATTTAAAATGATACCATTTTAGAAAACAGTTGTACAATTTGTTAAACAGTTAGATATACATCTACCATGTGATCTAGCTCTTCCATTCCTATTTACTTACCTAAGAGAAAAGAAAGTTTAAGCCCATTCAAATACTTGTATATAAACGTTCATAGCAGTTTTCTATGTAAATACCAAAAAGTAGACACAGTTATGTCCATCAACAGGTGAATGGATAAACATATTATGGCATATGCATACAATGGGATGCTACCACTTGGCAATAAAAAGGAATACTATTGATCCACACAACATAGATACATCTCTAAATAATTTTGTTGAGTGAAAAAAGCTGGACACATGAGAGAACTTATCATAAGATTCCATTTCTATAAAAGTCCAAAAAATGCAAACTTATCTACAGTGACAGAAAGCAGATCAGTGGTTTCCTAGGAATAAGACAAGTGGAGGGAAGGATTACCAATAGGTACAAAGAAACTTTTGAGGATTATAAGTATGTTCACTATCTTGTAGTGATGGTTTCTCAAGTATATACATTTATCAAACTTAGCACACTATACACTTTAAATATGTGCAGCTTACTGTATGTCAATTATATCTAAATTTTTAAAACTCTAATATTAAAAAGAAAACAAAGTCGATATTTACAGGAAATCATAAAATGCTACCAATGCTGAATATCAAGGAGTCAAAAACAAAACCAAAACTACTTGATGAAAAAGACTGGGGCAAAAAAATGGGTGAAAATACAAAAATAAGAACAGGTAATGATGGAGAATCAACTGAGAGTAACTGGAAGAATGAAAGAGACCTGGCCTGAAAATACAGCCAATGTTCCCACTTTTTGGTATATGCGTATAGAAGCACAAGAGAGTCATAGGTAGAGTGCTGGCCTGGGAGTGAGTCCAGTTTTGGTCTGTCCCAAACCACTAGATAACTTTGGACAAGTCTATTCATGGGTCTGGACCTTAGTCTGTTTTATTCAGTGACACAAGCATCTGGCCTGTCATGGATAATTAAATTTCCATGGTCAAATGAACAGAGATGGGATGGAAGAGAAGGGAGAGGCATTCAAATAAACAATAATACAATTTGGTTGGGTGGAATGCCCAGGTCTCAAGGACTTTGCTCCTGTAATTATCCCCTCTCCCCAGCATCATTAATTAATCTGTCTCTACTGGTTCACTTTCAATGAGATATAAACCTTTTCAACCCACTCCTTTTTTTTCCCCTTTACATTAAAATTTTTAGAGTTTTTATACTTGCTGTCTTATATGCCTCCCTCTCCCAGACATCAAGATTTTGTCTTCATTATTCCACTAAAACTACTCATCAAGGTTACCAATGTCCTACACATTCTCAAATCCAATGGTTAAATCCCGAACCAGAAATACAAGACACAGTTAACCTACTCCTCTTTGAAACATGTTTTTCACTTGAATTCTGTGATGCCTCACTCATGGCTCCTTCTTGTTATCTCCTGCTTAATCCTCCTCCTCCTCCTGACCTCTAAATGTTGAGTGACCCAGAGTTCAAAGCAAAAAGTCTTTTCCCTATCAGGTAATCTGGTGATCTCATCAAACGCCTTAAATACTATCCATATGCTATTAATTCGATATCACTAACATCCCCTTCCTCAACTCCAGATTCATATTTCCAACTGCCAACCTCTCCAGTTAGATGTGTAAAATCTTAAACTTGACATATTTAAAAACAAAACTTGTACATCTATAGCCTACCCAACTCTTCCTCCCCAAATTTCTTCTATCTCAGAATAGAAAACCATTCATCTAAATGTTATATAAAACTCTCATGTCCCATCTATTAGTAAATCCATTGGCTCTACCTTCAAAACATATCCAGAACTGCCCTATTTTTCACCACCTCCACTGTTACCATTCGAGTCTAAACCAAATTGGTCTCCTCACTTCCTCTCCCACCTATGGTGCCTATAATCCACTTTCTACATAGCAGCAAAAGTGAGTTTTT
Source organism: Puma concolor (assembly GCF_028749965.1). Classification (NCBI taxonomy): domain Eukaryota; kingdom Metazoa; phylum Chordata; class Mammalia; order Carnivora; family Felidae; genus Puma; species Puma concolor. The sequence continues at coordinate 29,351,330 of NC_141680.1, read as the reverse complement.
AAAAATTACTGCGTATCATTCAAAAGCTTTCAATGGTACCATTACAGTTAAAATAAAAGCCAAGGTCTTTACCAAGGCCCTAAGCTCCATCTCCAAATTCATCTCCTTTCCCTCTTTCTCTCTTTGCTCCAGCCACACTGGCTTCTTTGTTCTTTCTCTCAGGGGCTTTGCTCCTTCTGATTTCTCTGCCTGGGACTTTCTTCCTGTAGATACATCACTACCACATTTCATTCTGGTCTTGGCTCAAATATCACTTTTCAGAGACCTTCACAGACTATCTAAAATAACTAACAACCTGCTCATACCCTCCTCAAAGTCCCCACTCTATACCTTATTCAGTTTCATTTTCTTCATAGCACTTTCTGGTATCTAACATATGTCTATTTACCTTTTTGTCCATATCCCAAGTAGTAAATAAGTCAACTCCCTGGGAAGTCGATGCTTAACTCCAAGTAGATGTGTAATTAGTATTTGTTGAATGAATAAACACATGAATGGTACATTCAGGAACCAAGACAGCTTTAGAAAGAAAAAATAGAGGGGTGCCTGGGTGGCTCAGTTGGTTAAGCGTCTGGCTTCAGGTCACGTCATGATCTCACAGTTAGTAAGTTCAAGCCCCACGTCAGGCTCTGTGCTAACAGCTCAGAGCCTGGAGCCTGCTTTGAATTCTGTGTCTCCTTCTCTCTCTCTGTACTTCCCCCACCCACTCTCTGTCTCTCACAAATGAATAAAACATTAAAAAAAAAGAAAGAAAGAATAGAACCAGATTATCCAAGTGGTCTGAATATAAAGATAATATTCTAAGGAATTAAGGCAATGAATCTGATAAGGAAAAAAAAATTCCTTATCCTTCTGATAAGGAAAAAAAAATGACATTTCTGGAAAACATCAATATGGCAGCAGGATATAAAATGAACCACAGATAAGAAAAGACTTGAGGTGCCTGGGTAGCTCCGTCGGTTAAGCATCCAACTCTTGGTTTCAGCTCAGGTCATGATCTCATGGTTCGTGAGATCGAGCCCCACCTAGGGCTCCACGCCGGCAATGAGGATCTTGCATGGGATTCTCTCTCTCTTCTCCCTATGCCCCTCCCCAGCTAGCAAACACACTCTAGTTCTCAAAATAAATATATAAACTTTAAAAAAGACTCAAGATAGATCAGTTAAAAGCTAACTTGGGGTGCCTGGGTGGCTCAGTCAGTTGAGCATCCAACTCTTGATTTCGGCTCAGGTCATGATCTCAGGGTCCTGGGATCAATTCCCACGTCAGATTCCGCACTGAGCGGAGAGCGTACTTGGGATTCTCTCTTTCTCCTCTTTGCCCCTCCCCTGCTCACTTGCAAGCTCGCTCTCTCTCTCTCTCTCTCTCTCTCTCTCTCTCTGGGGAAAGAAAAAAAAAAAAAACGATTGGAGCACCTGGGTGGCTCAGTTAAGCAACCAACTTTGGCCCAGGTCATGATCTCACAGTCTGCGAGTTTGAGCCCGCCTCCAGCTCTGTGCTGACAGCTCAGAACCTGAAGCCTGCTCCAGATTCTGTGTCTCCCACTCTCTGCCCATCCCCCACTCATTCTCTCTCTCTCTCTCTCTCTCTCTCTCTCTCTCTAAGAATAAACAATTAAAAAAATTATTTTAATAAAAAAAGATTATAATTATCTAAGTATGAGGTAATAAAGGTATATATTTCTCTGCTAGGATGATAATGGAATGGAAAAGTAGGACAGATGTAAGTGAAAGCAGAAGATAATAACTGACAGGACTTAAAAATTACTGGTGCCAGGGATCAGTTGGTTAAGCCTTAGACTTTGGATGTCAGCTCAGGTCATGTTCAGGTCATGATCTCATGATTCAGGAGATCAAGCCCTGTATCGGGTTCTCACTGACAGTGCAAAGCCTGCTTGGGAGCCTCTCCCTTTTGCTCTGTCCCTTCCCCATTCATTTATGCACATGTGCTCTCTCTAAATAAACCTAAAAAATATCATTGGTGTAAAAGGTTTCAAGTTTGAGTGACTGGCGGAACAGAACAAAAAGAAGTCAAAAAGAATCAGTTTAAAAAAACAGAATTTGATTGGGAACAAAGTTCAAGGTGCTGGAAAGTCAAAGCCAAAGGAATAGATTTAAAAGCCATACACTGAGAAATGATAATTAAACCTGCAAGAATAAATCAAATTTCCCAAGGTAGATGAAATTTTCCCACTTATTTTTAATTTTGAGAGAGTGATACAGGCCAATTACCTAATTTCCACAGCTTCTGTTTCACCATTTATAAAAAATAATGCCAAATTTATTAATTGCTATTTTAACAATAAAATATTAACACCTTACAATGGGACAGTACTTTACAGTTTCTAAATTGCTTTTTAGCTTATCTCATTTAATGCCATAACCATTCTGTGAGGCAAATCTTGTTACTTCATGCTATAGCTGAAGAAACTAGACTAGGAAAAATTGAGTTTCTCAGCTTATGAATGGAAGAACTAGCATGATATATAACCTTGGTCTTCTCCACATGGTGTAGAAGCAAAGAACACAGGCTCTAAAGCGAGACTTCCTGGATTCAAATCCAGCTCTATTATTTGTTAGCTGTGTGACCGGAAGCAAGTGATTTAAGTGTTACAACCATTACTCTCGACAAAGGTTTATTTATCTTCCTAAGGCAGAAATAAGGAACCACAGAGAAATTTTGAGGTGAAGAGCATGTTAGATGGCTTTGATTTTCCCAGTAAAAGACAAAACCTACTGCAAGTAACGTGGGCAGGGCAGTTTTTAACTATGATTTGCGGCTGTGCTACTAAATCCCTCCACACAAAAAAGAAGTTCTTCTGCTTCACATCTTAGGCTTCCTCATAATGTTCTTTGAGGGGTTCACCTACATTCGTTTTAAAGCCAATGGACTAGGGGCGCCTGGGTGGCGCAGTCGGTTAAGCGTCTGACTTCAGCCAGGTCACAATCTCGCGGTCCTTGAGTTCCAGCCCCGCGTCTGGCTCTGGGTGGATGGCTCAGAGCCTGGAGCCTGTTTCCGATTCTGTGTCTCCCTCTCTCTCTGCCCCTCCCCCGTTCATGCTCTGTCTCTCTCTGTCCCAAAAAATAAAATAAATAAAAACGTTGAAAAAAAAATTAAAAAAAAAAAAAATAAAGCCAATGGACTATATTAATCTCTAAAGTCTCTTGTACCTGTAAGATTATACGATTTTAATCTAAGCCTCTGAACCCATTATTAGCTTTTTCTCCATCCTACCCATCCAACAGTATAAACTCTGAGTCTCACAGCACTTTGTTAGTGCCTCTTTATGACACTATACATACATTCTTCAGTATAAACGGAGCCCATTATGTCACTTAGATTTAAGCTCCTTCAGGGCAAGCACTCCATCATTTATCTTAGAAGTCTTCAACCCCAAACACAATGCAGGCAACTACTTTACAGGTACTTGTTAAATGTGCAATGATTTAATAAATATATTAAAATTATAATGGGTTTTGATTTCTAGACATTTCATGGTAGTTATCTCACCTCCACAGTACTAAGTAATATATGGTGATGGTCTCCCTATTAAGGAACATTCATTTAAAACATTTTTTAAAAGGAGACAAAATGTAAAAATTAAAAAGATAACAAAACTGGGGTGTCTGGATAGCTCAGTTGATTAAGTGTCTGACTCTTGGTTTCAGCTCAGGTCATGATCTCACAGGTTCATGGGTTCAAGCCCCACATCAGGTTTCACAGTAATAGCACGGAGCCTGTTTAGGATTCTCTTTCACTCTCTATCTCACAATAAATAAACTTAAAAAAAAAAAAAAGATAAAAAATATGGTCGATTTTGGGGTGCTTCAATCGGTTGAGCATCCTACTCCGGCTCAGGTCATGATGTCATGGTTCATGGGTTCAAGCCCCACATCGGGCTCTGCTGGCAGCTCAGAGCCTGAAGCCTACTAGAGATTCTGTGTCTCCCTTTCTCTCTGCCTCTCCCCTGCTCATGCTCTCTCTTTCTCAAAAATAAATAAACATTTAAAAAAATAATTTTAAAAGAATATGGTTGATTTTTACAACACATCGTATATACACTAAGGGCATGTAGAAAGAAATGCAACTTACCCTGATACAGCTAAAACAACAAAGCTTAGAGCAATGAGGACACAGACGTGCATCCCGCAACTTCTCCATACAAATGAAACATCTGAAAACCTCCGCAATGCTCTGAAAATAATAAAAAATGTAAGGTACACCAGATTTAGACTACTGAATCAAAAGTAAAAAGCATGCTTAAAACAACTCACTCAACATTGACATTAATTTTGGGCTGATATAACCTGTTTTAATAAGTCTTATCAGTACTTGGTTGGTTAAGGCCCAGTGTACCTCAGAACATCTGGAAAAAGTGCTTTTTCTTTCCTAAGCTTCACAGTGGCTCTATTCTAAGGAAAGAACATGAAATGCAAACACACTTGTGCACAAATATTATCACTGAAGCATAAATTGTAATCACAAGAATGTGGCTATAACCCAAATTTCAAAATATTAAATTATGACAGTTAATAAAAAAAATTAGGACAGTTAATACAGACTATGACAGTCACTAGAAACTTCTTGATTTGAGGATATAGAAAAAAATATCCTTATTATGATGCACAACAGCTAAAAAAAAAAAGATGGACTGACTGAATGAACTATATGAACTTTTTCTGCAATTTCCCCAAGAGGATGGACTGCTTTTAAAATTAAAAAAAAAACAAAAACAAAACAAAAAACCTTTAAAAAAGATACATATACTAACAGAGTGTACTTTGATCAAGAAAGAAACTAATTCAGAATCCAGAAATCTGAATTTGCCCTGATACTCCAACCAACTAGCTTTTTACTGGAGCCTTAGATTTTGTTCCTATGGAAAATTTTAGTGGTCGCCCCATGAAGGCTTTGAAAAGAAAAAAAGAAGAATAAATAGAAGAAACGATAGTTTGCAAGCCTCAGATAAATCATTTTAGGAAGTAACTAACAAGAAAACAGACATAATGAAAAGCAACTTATTGTATATTTTATTTTTACCGTACTCACATTTATTTACTCCATCCCAGGAGAATTAAACGCTCCCAAAACAAGAAAACGTTACAAAACCTTTATAACACTTTCGCAGGAGGAACTAAGGAGAAAATTATTCATTAGTCCAATCATGACTCTGCAGAACCAGAAAGAACCTGTGAGATGCAGACGCTGGGGGAGGGGAGGGTGGACAATAAGACCAATGGGTGAACTACTTTCAACTGGAGTGCCTGTAATACAGTTGCAACTTACTAAGGACCAAGGTAATGGAAAGTTCAAAATTCGACAACTGTTAAATAATTAGGTCCAATAAGCAATCTTTTTTTTTTAATGTTACTGGCCTTTAAGTAAATATCTCAACCATTTGGAATCACAGCTCACAAGAGCCAAATATAAAAGAATAGGTTGTTCCAGAAAACTACAAATAGGATAATAAAAGTATATCCTCATTCAATTTAGGAAGGGCAGAAGTCTGCAAAATGTACGGGTCGGGGAGGAATGATTCCAGTTGGAGAGAGTTTTGGATCTGCACTTGAACTCCCAAGAACAGGTAGCGAGTGCACCGCACGTCTATCTAATGAATTTGCAGTTTTGCTCTTCCCAGACTGTAGTTTGCAAAAACCCTGAGAATGAGTACCGGTGCCAAGACACCCAGAAAACGCCAGGATACCACCACCTGACAAGGCACCCGAAGAGCTGCGGACCTAGCACGGCGTCCTTCGCACTGGGCCAGCCTTCACTACACCCGCAGCGGCGGAGTGGGGGTGCTCTACTACAGGGAGGGCTAGGGCAGGGCGCCCCAAATAAAGAAGGCTCAGGGGGTGGCGGAGGGAGAGTAACCACCACCCTTCTCAACCCCCCTCACCTCTACGCTCTGTTCATCCATTGCCTCCGGCTCTCGGCGGGGTCCTCGGCGACCCGCGGAGTCCGTGGTCTGACCTATTGGGCGCCGGCCCGAGGTCGCCAGGTCAAATCGCCGACGAAAACCACGCCGGCGTGTGGCTCAGGAGGCTCCGACGACCGCCCCACCTGCTCGCCCCATCGCGTCGGGTTCGGCGCCAGCTACCCCCACTTCGCCATATTTATCCGCGCACCCGCCCTAGGGCGCAGTGGGAGGGCGAGCGGTGGCCGCAGCTGCTTCTTCACCGCTAAGCCGCCCGCCAGCGACCGCGAGGGAGCCTCGCACCACGTGACGCGGGCGCGCGCGTATCGAACTGCTGCTAGAGCCCGGCGGCGCTGGTGTCCAGCAAAGAAGGTGCTGCAGGGAATTCGCAAACACCAACGGTAACCAGGGCAGCTGAAGGAGCGGCGAAGAGGAAAGGCGCGGTGCGCATGCGCACAGAACGCGGCGTTAGGGGAGCCGGGAGGAGAGAGGCGGGCGACTAGTTCCCGCGGTGCGGGGGCGCACACGAGATTTGGCTGCTAGCAGCCGCAGGGCTGCGTGTCTTTGGCCACAGTCTAGCGCGCAAGCGGATGAGAGTTTGGCGCTCGCTGGTCTCCACGCCTCTGCGCCCTTAGGGAAGGGCGGCGCTCCACCAGTCTCAAACTTTGGCGCGCCAAAGACTGGAACAACCACCTGGAGTGCTTGAGTGAAAGACTCTGAAGCCACACCCCTAGGTATTCGGACTTGATTCTAAGATAAGGCTCCACAAAATCGTCAACAGCCACTCTCCGCTGATTTGGCTGCAGGTAGCCTTTGGCCCGCACTTTTTGAGAAACCATGGTGTAGAATTGGTGGCTAGTGATTCTTTCTTTGGAAGGAACCCCAGATTCTCGGGTTTTGAGACTTCTGCCCCACCTACTCATATTGTGAAGCCTACAGCGATGTCGTTTCAGGAAGAATGGGACCACAGACTGTAGAGATTTGATCTACACCACTCCATCCTGCGTGTCTTGCCACTTGAGGTGAGCCGTCGCTATGGGACTATGGAAAGTGCAAGCGTCAGCTGTGTTCAGCTTTCCTATGTTGGCGTCTTCATACAATTTTGTCATGAAGTCTACAGATGGCAGGAATTGAGGGTGTGAGACAAAGGTCTTACATCAAATTCTTAATCTGAATTTACTTTTTCCTTTCTGATTTATTGCAAACCACTATTACACTTAACCCACTCTACAGTGCACACGTAAAGAATCAACAATAACCTAGAAAGAAACTCTTGAGTATCAAGGGATTTGGACTTTCTTATAAGTCGTGGACAACAATTTTTTAATACGTGAGCCATGGACAGGGATAATTTAGTAAGATTAATCTGTTACTGGAAATTCTTTAACCAAAACTTATTTATGGTCTTGATGTTTGCACGCCACCATTTATAATAAAACGCCCTGAATTGTACATTGTAGTAATGGTTAATGTTTAATTTTGCTAAGTGAATCTTACCTCAAAAAAGTTATCTGTGAAACACAGTACTGTTCTTGGGATTCAAAGAGTAATGAGAAGTGAAAAAAATAAGACAAATTACAACATATAAATATTAAAATAAGTTCTTATGCTAATATATTTGTCCAAGAACCCAAAAATGTTTAAAGATTTATTGCAACAGTTCATAATAGTGAAAAATTGGAAAACCTATACTATTAATTATGTGTCAATGGTTGTAGCCACAGATTATGGTTAATTTAAGTAAAAAAGAATTTAGTTGGCAGGATGCCTAGCTACCACATGGAGGTAGGAAACCTGGTACCTCAGAATTCCTTAAAGGAGGACCTAGCTGCCTTTCCCCCCAACTCCAACAAATCTAACTTGTCTATTATACAGCTTATCAATGCCTATCAGTACAGAACTGAAAAAAATCATGGTACATCCATATATTGGATTACAACTGTTCAAAACAATAGCAGAAGTGTGTGATGAAAATATCCAAAATATATTTACAATGAAAAACACTGGGCACCTCGGTGGCTCATTTGGTTAAGGGTATGATTTCAGCTCAGGCCATGATCTATCGGTTCATTGGTTCAAGCCCTGAATCGGGCTCAGCAGTGACAGCACAGAGCCTGCTTGGTATTCTCTCCCTCTCTCTCTCTGTCTCTCTTTCTCTGCCCCTCTCCCACTCGCGCCTCTCTCAAAAAAAAAAAAAAAAAAAAAAAACCTAAATGCAGCTGCAGTATAATATATGGTATCAGCCTATTTTTGTAAAAAAATATTTGTAATTTGTGTATATATGTAGAAACATCTGAGGGCACCTCAGTGGCTCAGTCGGTTTAGTGTCCAACTGTAGATATCAGCTCAGGTCATGATTCCAGGGTCATGGGATCAAGCCCTACATGGTGCTCTGCTGAGCATGGAGCTGTATATGATTCTTTCTCCCTCAGCCCCTCTCTCTCACTTGCACTCTATCTAAAAAAAAAAACAAAAAACAAAAAAACCATACATACATACATACATAAATAGATAATGATAAATGAAACATCTGAAGAGATTCAAGATAATTTCTGGAGAATAGACATACTCGTATGTTTTAATTTCCTAAAACCTAAATTTGTATTAATTTGTATTACTTACAACTTAAGACATAAAAACACTATAATCACATAAAAAATAATTATCCAAATGAGAAATAAAAGACCTAAATTAGGGTAGTAAGAGTGAAAATAAAGTGGAGGTTGGATACCATGAACATTTCAGAGAAAGAATTATAGATTTTATTGGCTAAGAAGATAAAGATACAAACTTCTTAATTCTAGGTAACAGAATAGTGCCCATGGACAAAATAAAGTCAGTAAGTACTCTGGAAGTGATCAATTTGAATACTCAGAATTTTTTTATTGGACATATGGATCTATGCATCTAGATCTAATGGAAGAAGTTGTATTTGGGAATCATAAATGAATATATAAAGAAGTGCAGAGAGAACTATTTTAAGGGGGTGTGGGGGAAGAACCAATATTTACAGGATGACTATGAAGGAAATCATAGAGGAAAAACACCAGGAACTTGTCATGACTTCTTTGTGATACTACCATTTTTCAATCCCACCAATCAACATCACATCCCAGAGCCATTCCATGACAAAAACTTCCTAAATATTAACAATACTGAAGAAAATGTTACTGAAGTGTGACTTATTTCTCTGTAATCTAAAGGGGAGGGGGCGCCTGGGTAGCTTAGTTGAGTGTCCGACTTTGGCTCAGGGCATGATCTGAATTCATGAGTTCATGAGTTGGAGCCCCACATCAGGCTCACTGCTGTTAGCTTAGAGCCCCCTTCAGATCCTCTGTCCCCCTCTCTGTCCCTCCCCCACTTGTATGCTCACTCTCTCTCTCTCCCAAAAGTAAACATTTAAAAAAAAATTTTAAGGCGTGGTTCTGTTCTTCAAATACTCAACTACACAGTACAATTTTAACTGAAGCTACTCTCCCAACCCTGTTTGTCACCTATTACAAGTTTGTTAATGGACAAATAAATGCTCATAACAAATTTTTTTAATTAGATGAACGTATAATTCTATCACCTGCAGAACTAATATTGATGCATCTTTCCTAGTCTTTTCAATGCCTCTTATTACATATATGGAAATATTTACAGAACAATTTCTAATTATCAAACCCAAACACTTTACCATCTCATTGTGCTTCCAGCCATCCTGACACACAGAAGTTATTTGGTTAGGATCACATAACTAGAATTTAAAACCTGCTATTTACAGGGGCCTGGGTGGCTCAGTCAGTTAAGGGTCTGACTCTAGATTAAGGCTCACATCATGATCTCACAGTTTGTGAGTTCAAGCCCCAAGTCAACTTCTGTACTGACAACATGGAGCCTGCCCCATGCTCTCTGCCCCTCCCCAGCTCACTCTAAGTAAATTAACTAAAACAAAAAAACAAAAAACCTGTATTTACATTGCAGACTCCAAAGCCCAATCTTAACTACAAAACTGCAATCTGTTTCCCCTATCCCCCATTTAACACAGCTTCAGCATTTCCCAGAAGGTTAACAGTAGTAATTTATTGGCAGCTTGACCTCTTATTATGTGAATACACTTATTTACCTTCCATTAGCCAGATGTATTTGTGTTTTGCTAGTATAAATAACCCTGTGATTAACATCTTTGCATCAAAATCTGTCCCTATGACTACCTTATTGCCAATAGTTATTTAAAAACAAATAGGCACCTGAGTGGCTCAGTCAGTTAAGCATCTGACTCTTGATTTTGGCTTAGGTCATGATCTCAGGGTTTGAGTTTGAGTCCTGCACAGAGCTCCATGCTGACAATGTAGAGCCTGCTTGGAATTCTTTCTCCCTATCTCTCTGCACCAACCCCCAACAATATAAATAAATAAACTTTAAAAAAAAATTTTTACAAATAAATAACGAGGGGCACCTGGGTGGCAGTCTGTTGAGCAGCCGATTTTGGCTCAGGTCATGATCTTGTGGTTCATGGGTTCAAGCCCCACGTGGGGCTCTATGATGACAGCTCGGAACCTGGAGCCTGCTTTGGATTCTGTCTCCCTCTCTCTCTCTCTCTCTGCCCCTTACTTGCTCACACTCTATGTATCTCTTTCTCTGTCTAAAACTAAATAAACATTAGGGTGCCTGGGTGGCTCAGTCAGTTAAGCGTCCCACTTCAGTTCAGAACATGATCTCACAGCTTGTGAGTTATGAGGCCCGCATGAGGCTCTGTGCTGACAGCTCAGAGCCTGGAGCCTGCTTCAGATTCTGTGACTGCCTCTTCCCTACTCACACTCTCTCTCTCTCTCTCAAAAATAAATATTTTTTTTAAAAACTCAAAAAAATTTTAATAAAATAAATTAATAAATAAATAAAATAAGGAAATACACAATTGGCAAGTAACAGTTGCCAGTAATCCTCTGTTTTCAGTTTCTTAGCTTTCATATAGAATGTACAATTATAATAATATAGGCTGAAGGAGAACAAAGGTAGTGTTGATATACAACAGAGACACTCTAAAACAGCATTTGAAAGCAAAGTTCATGTTGTTCAACATTAGCAGCAAGAAGGAATAAGAAAAGTGAGGCTGTCACAGAAAAGCCAATTTATTATTACTAATGTTAGCTTTTGTGGAGGATTTTAGGTCACATATTAGCAGTCTCCAATAATGTGACCATTACCTATAATCAAAACTTTTCAAAAATAAAATTATATACATATAATGTATAATATAATACAAATATTTTTTCTATCCGTTAATTTCCAAAGCATGCTCATTCATATCTACTGACCAATAGTACATAAATATCCTTTTATGATAGGCCAGGACATCCATTTTCTCCCAATTATACAAAAACAAATGCAAAATAGTGTTACGTGACTTCCTTGTCTGAAATAATAAGACTGTGTGTACATACATACATTTAAATCCCTTTATTCCCATTCCATGTTTTTGGCTGAACTTTATTCATATAATATCTGCCCTTCTTATAGGACCTTCTCTTGTGAAAGGCATCACTATCCAGTTACCCAAGCCAAATCTCCTTCTCCATCCCCCCACCTCTAGTCATCGAGTGCTAACAAGACATCTTCTTAAATCTTTCTGGAATGGATCTCCTCTCCATTAGAATTCCCTTTTGCAAGTCCACTTCTTCATAAGTCTGAACAAAAGATTTTAATTGCTCTGCTGCAGTTTTCTCTTCTTTAGTCAGTGGTGACAGCTAAAAAACAAATGAGAAAATCTTTATTTCAAAATCTGTAAAAACTGTGTAATTTAGTTAATTTCTGCTTTTTTTTTTTTTATGTTTCCATAAGCTCATACTATGTCTATAATCACAAATTAGGAAGGCAGGATAAAGTAGATATTTGGCTATCCAAATACAAGGTACTTTTAATGTTTGAGCTTTCAAAGAACTTGCAATTAAGTTTAAGAAACAAAACCAATAAATCAAACAGTTTAAGGACTGTAATTTAACAAAACTAAGTCACATTTGACTGCTATATTCTAAAAGCATTTTGAGAAAGAAATGTGAATAAAATAGTCTGGAAGTTTCCTCAGAAGTGGAGAACTAAATTGAACTAAATTTTGAAGGATAATTGAGATGTTTTTAGCTACAAGTAACAGGAATACATTTAAAAATGGATAAATAATAAGAAAATTTATTATCACTGCACAATAACTACAGAAAAAGGTCAGACTTCAGGACTGGTTTATTCCGCAGCTCAACATAAAGACTGGGTTTTTCCACCTTATCTAATATCCTTGGTGGTGGTTTATCCTCAAGCTGAAAGGAAAAATGGCTCTAGCAGTTCTAGGCATCACATCTATACATAATGTTTAGAAGAAGAAAAGAAGTTTTCTCTTCCTAGAGGTCTCTCAGCAGTGAGGAAACTCTAATTTCCTACGTCTAGACTTTCCCTTCTCACATGTCACATGGGTTACAAACCCATTCCTGAGTGAATTTAGTTAAAAGAAAATCCATTTCCCTTGCCAATGAGATGCACGCCCTGAAGCTGAGGAAAGCACCAACTTTGCCCCAGACACGAGCTAGGGATGGCACACATCTCAAGAAAGTCAGTGTTCTATTAGGCAGCAAGGGCGAATAGATGCTGAGAAAACAACCCAGCAAACAGTATCTGCCTAAAGCAGGTAGGAGCAAACAGCAAAAGGAAGAATAGAAGCCAAATGGAAATGTAAAGGACTTTCATAGGGCACTAACCAATGGGCTAGCTAAAACAGGGTTAATGGGGAAATTATACAAAGTACAACGTGAAGAATCAAATAGTTACAACTCCGCCTAACTATATAGGTCATCTCTAGAGAGACTGCCGAATCTGGAACACACTATACCTACAGAATAAGAATCTCTAGAGCAGTGCTGTCCACCAGAACTTTCTGTGATGCTGAAAATATTCTATATCTGTGCTGTCTAATCAGTAGATGAAGAACTGATTTTTTTATTTTATTTAATTACTTTAAATTTTAATTTAGGGGCACCTGGGTGGTTCAGTCAGTTAAATGTCTGACTACAGCTCAGGTCATGATCTCATGGTTCATGAGTTCAAGCCCCACATCAGGCTCCGGGCCATGGAGCCTACTTTGGATTCTGTGTCTTCCTCTCTCTCTCTGCCCCTTCCCTGCGCTCTCTCTCTCTCTCTCTCTCAGAAAATGAATAAAAAACATTAAAAAAAATTTAAAAATAATAATACATTTTAATTTGTACAGCCACATTTGGCTATTGGGCTTGCCCAGCTGGTTTGGCTGATCAAGCCAACATTTACCAAAAATATTCACATAAATAAAATGAAAAACAATCATATGCCTTTCTGCAACCCAAATAATTACAGAATTTCCCTCTTCTATCTCAAAAACAGGAAATGGTATTATTCTGAAAGGACTTTGTTCTCCATGAGTCCATGTTTCTTGTTGTGATAACTGTTCAAGAGATATCAGACGACCTGTTTCATAAATTTTCAAAGAATTTTTCCAGGAATTAACCAATCTAAAACTTGTAGAAAATTTTCTTCCTTAATACAAATGTTTCAGAGCTCAGTGGAATACCACACATTCTGTTTTTAATACCTTTTTAATTATATTTGTTTTGGGGGATTGTTTTGGTCATTTTTATTTTGGAACCAATCTAGTCCTGTGTGTGTGTGTGTGTGTGTGTGTGTGTGTGTGTGTGTGTGTGTGTCTTGGTGGTCACCTTTATAATTAAGTGTATTTAAGCCTTAATGTCTTTATATTAACTAAAAAGTATTCCTTTCACCTCCTTTTCTGTTCTCACCTCCCTATTTATTTTTTAATATTATAAATTCAAGTCCCATTTTTGAATATTATCAATTCAAACATATTTTCTATCCTTGCACTCTTATAAAGACTATAACAAGGGGAGTGCCTGCGTGGCTCAGTTGGTTGAGCTTCCAACTCTTGATTTCGGCTCGGGTGGTGATCCCAGGGTGGTGGGATTGAGCCCCTTGTCGGCTCCTCGCTGAGAGCGGAACCTGCTTGGGATCCCCTCTCTCTCCCTCTCTCTCTCTGCCCCTCTCTCCCACTCACGCTCTCTCTCTCTCTCTCTAAAAGAAGTAGAATGAAAAAAAAAAGATATAGCAAGATAATACCTGAACAGTTTTACTTTCTATTTGCTTTCTGTTGTCTATAAAAAAGCAACATTTGCCTTAAGTAAGTTTATCCCTATATCGTTCTTCATGTTCCCAAAATAAAGGCCCTTTTGGTTATTTTAGAAAATTTCCAAAGCCTCAACTTAATCTAGCCTTTGGCTTTCATAAGTATTCTCACAGTTCTGTCCCTATGACTGACACACCTCTTTCTACACTTCCTTTATAAGGTCTACCTTACATGTCTTTTAAATTCTGGGCTCATAGAACTATTTTTGTTTATACAACTCTCTACAGATGCCATTTTCTTTTCTTCCACATTTTGATCATGAAAATTTTCTCTAAACTTTCTACTATCTCATTTTTAAAGTAGTAGATACAAGTCCCACCACATCTGACATTTCCCAACATGGCCATCATTGAATCGAAAATATTATCTCCTTCTTCAAGGTTTATAACCAACCTTTCAGTCATCTCTCCTTATTTGTAATGTAATCCAAAGTAAAAGCTCCATTAGTTTTCTACCTTAAATATAATTATTGCTCATTGCTGATACTTCTTTTTTTTTTTTTTTTTTTCAGAGACAGAGAGAGCACCAGTGGGGGAGAGGGGCAGAGGGAGAGAGAGAGAGAATCTCAAGTAGGATCCCCACTCACCACGGAGCCCCAGTACAGGGCTCAATCCCACATCCCTAGGATCATGACCTTACCCAAAAGCAACAGGCAAATGTTCAACTGACTGAGCCACACAGGTGCCCCTGCAGGTACATCTTTTAAGTGAATGAAGAACTTTACAAATAATTAGATGACTGAAATCTTCTATCACTATTATAACTATTTTCTATACCACTTTTTAATCTTAGTCAGAAATATAGTTTTTACTGACTGTACCCAGTGGGGACAATTTTTATTACCACAGCATTCAAAATATCACTTTTCAGGGCATCTGTGTTGGTTAAACATCCGACTTCAGCTCAGGTTATGAACTCACAGTTTGAGAGTCTGAACACTGTGTCGGGCTCTGTGCTGACAGCCTGAAGCCTGCTTCACATTCTGTCTCACTCTCTCTCTGCCCCTCCTCTTCTTGTGTGTGTGCTCTCTCTCTCTCTCTCAAAAATAAACATTTAAAACAAACAAAAAAACCCAAAATAGTGACTTTTATTTCACCCACCTAAATTTATCCTGTGCTTCAACAAATTTATGGATTTCTGTACATATATGTTGATATGTACATTTAGAACTACATTTAATCTCTCCTCAAGATGTTTCCTTAGAACAAGTTTATATGCTTCTATTTTCACACTCTGATCACCAACAATGAAGAATATGCCTTGAGTTGTATTTATATATATATATATATATATATATATAATAAATCATACTGTATATCATAAATATACTGTTTTTGCATTTTACTTATTAGTATGTGTCATGACCCTTACTGTTTTTTGTTTGTTTGTTTTTTATTGTTTGTTTGTTTTAAGGAGATAGAAGTTTATTGAATACACCACAAGGGAGCAGTGGGCAGGACAGCAGAGGAGATATCTGCCACACCCTTCCTGTTTTAAACTCCTACTTCCTATTCCCTCTGTGACCCCCTCTTTTTTCCCCAAATTTTAGAGAGAGAGCATGAGTTGGGGAAAGAGGCAAACAGAGAGAGAATCTTAAGCAGGCTACACACTCAGCACAGAGCCTGATGTGGGGCTTGATGCCACGATCCTGGAATCATGACCTGAGCTGAAATCAAGAGTTGGATGATCAACCTACTGAGCCACCCAGGCACTCCTCTCTAATCACTCTTTCCTCCGCCACTATTCATTCTCCCCATGACATAATATCTGAGGTATATAACACCTGAGATACATCCGGGGCACCTGGGTGGCTCAGTCAGTTAAGCATCCAACTTCGGCGTTAGATCATGATCTCAGTTTGTGAGTTCGAACCCAGCATTAGGCTCTCTGCTGTCAGCACAGAGCCTGCTTCAGAACGACTGTCCCTCCCCCTCCCCTGCTTTCATGCACACATGTACAATCTCTCTCTCTTAAAAATAAATACATATTTTTAAAAAAAATTAAAGGCAGCTCTTCCTGCCCAGGGATCCTGTCCCGTGCTTTAATAAAATCACCTTTTTGCACCAAAATAATAAAACAAAACAAAACAACCTTCTGAAATACATCAAAGTTATCATTTCATTATTTTTAAAATTTTTACAATGTTTTTATTTTGTTTTTGAAATAGAGAGTAAGCGTCTGGGGAGGGGCAGAGAGAGGAGACACAGAATCAGAAGCAGGCTCCAGGCTCTAAGCTGTCAGCACAGAACCTGACACGGGGTTCGAACTCACAGACAGATCATGACCTGAGCTGAAGTCCGATGCTTAACCAACTGAGCCACCCAGGTGCCACTGAAGGTCAGGTACTATTCTCTGTTCTGCCATTGGTAATATAAAGAATTATTGACCAAATTAACCTTGGTAATCAACCTTTGAGATTTATTCTCACTACCAGCCTGTAATTCAAGTATCTTAAACCAAATTTAGTTCAGGGTTGGTAAAAAAATATAAACAAACAAACAAATAAAACCCCATGTATTCTGCCCCTAGCTGCATGCCCGTAACGATAGCTTTTGTGCAACACCCAAACACAGTTCCTTAATACAGCACTCTAAGCAGGTATTACCAGTTAACTGGTTGGAGTTGACACCAGAGATAAAAAAAATTATATAGATGTCTTTTGTCCATATAATTAAGTTTTACTCTATGATTCCAACTACATACAAACTATCTTTTCTTTTGAAAGCCCTCAACTTTGGGGACACCTGGGTTGATTTTGGCTCAGGTCATGATCTCATGGTCATGAGATTGAGACCCATGTCAGGATCCACACTGAGTATGGAGCCTGCTTGGGATTCTCACTCTCTCCCAATGCTCCTCCCCTGTGTTTGTGCGCACTCTCTCTCTCTCTCTTAAAAAAAAAAAGAAAGAAAGAAAGAAAGAAAGAAAGAAAGAAAGAAAGAAAGCCTTCAACTTTGCCTTAATAGTAAATGAAAATTCTACCAAATCCTTCAGTTGGCTATTTAAGATGATACTGCCTAGGTCAGCAGTTCATATTGGTTTTTTTTTTTTACTCCATTATATCTGAAGAGTTTTACATAATCAGTGATAAAGGTTCACAATTACAAGGATTTTTACAAGAAATCAGAGGGCAATGAGGGATGGAGAAAGAGAATGAAGGTCAGGATTCCCCAAGCCCACCAACCCAACTGTAGAAAAGGAGAACTAAAACAAGTCACTGGTATAGATATTTTCCAGATTTCTCAGTCTCACTAGTTCTAAAACGAACTACAAGCTGGTAGATTTAATAAGCATTAGAAATATTTCTCTTCTGCCATGGCTGTATAATCAAAGATAGCACACCTCTTTAGTAACCACGTCAAGTCCACATGCTTATTTTAAAACAAAAGGAGATAAGAACTATTATACTTCAGGAATCAGGAAAATCTCATTTCTATCAACAGTTCAAACTGAATGCTGAATCTCAAAATGAAAATGGGGGCTCATCTTGCAAAGAGACACTCAATTAAAACTCTACAAATCCAACTTGTCAATTGGAAGCATTACCTCCACATCTGTTTGCTTTTGTAGTTCTTGTATCATGGTCATCGTCTTATTGACAGTAGCACAAATGCGGTTCTTACTCTCTTTCTGTTCTATACCAATCAGTTTAAAGCGGGCATACAAAGTTTGATATCGAGACTTTATTGCTGACAATTCCTTTAAGAGTGTAACTGGATTTCTCTATATCAGGGAAAAAAATAATATATTAAATTGTGAAAAGGAAAAGTTAAGCTTCTTTTAAGAATTAGAGTATGTACAACACATTCTACCATCCATTTAATTGAACACTGTATTTAATTACACAACTGTGTAATAGAGGATGGGAGAAGAGGAATAAAGAAGCATAAGACCTAAATCCTATTCTCAAGTAATTTAAAGCTTAGGTCCATGTCCATCAACTGATGAATGGATAAAGAAATTGTGGTTTATATACACAATGGAATACTACGTGGCAATGAGAAAAAATGAAATATGGCCTTTTGTAGCAACGTTGATGGAACTGGAGAGTGTGATGCTAAGTGAAATAAGCCATACAGAGAAAGACAGATACCATATGGTTTCACTCTTATGTGGATCCTGAGAAACTTAACAGGAACCCATGGGGGAGGGGAAGGAAAAAAAAAAAAAAAAAAGAGGTTAGAGTGGGAGAGAGCCAAAGCATAAGAGACTGTTAAAAACTGAGAACAAACTGAGGGTTGATGGGGGGTGGGAGGGAGGAGAGGGTGGGTGATGGGTATTGAGGAGGGCACCTTTTGGGATGAGTACTGGGTGTTGTATGGAAACCAATTTGTCAATAAATTTCATATATATAAAAAAATAAAAATAAAAAATAAAATAAAGCTTAGGTCCAGAAATAACCCACAGATGCACACAAAATAGCAATATTAAAGTAAGCAAATAAGGTGACATTAGATAAATAACATTTAATACATACTTCACCATAATTAATTACATATTATTTTTAAAATACAATTCTAAATACTATTCAGAAGGTGACTAAAGGAACTATTTTGTTCTTAATGAGTAAGAAAATTTAAAACTACATATCATAAAATTCTTAAACATACTGTCATGAGGCTAAAGTATGTATAAGTACCAATTAATTGACTTTCCTATACAAATTCACACCAACTCAAGAGACTATAGGTTACGTTGGTTTTTCAAATTCATTTTAACGTTTATTTATGTTTGACAAACAGAGATAGAGTGCAAGCGGGGGAGGCGCAGAGAGAGAGGGAGACACAGAATCCAAAGCAGGCTCCAGGCTCTGAACTGTCAGTGCAGAGCCTGATGCGAGGCTCAAACCCATGAACCAGGAGATCATGACCTGAGCCGAAGATGGACACTTAACCGACTGAACTACCCAGGAGCCCGTTCAAATTCATTTTAAATGTTTCTTTATTTTGAGAGAGAGAGCACATGTGCAACTGAGCTGGGGAGGGGCAAAGAAGGAGGGTGGGTGAGAGAATCCCAAGCAGACCCCATGCCCAGCAAGGAGCCCAACAGGGGGGGCTCAATCCCACGACTGTGAGATCATGACCTAAGCCAAAATCAAGAGTCGGTTAGTCAAGATGCTTGAATGTGATATCCAGGCGCCCCTCAAATTCATTTCAGAATATAAACAGTATTCCATAAATGCATTTCAAAAGGGTCCTTTCTGACACTTGGTAATTCTTTTCATTCCCTGATGGCTCCTTAGCAAACCCTGCAATACTAACTATTCCAAACTTTCTCCACTCCCTCCAGTTAGCATCTACTCCTTCTTGGCACAAGACCTCACCAACTATTATACGAAGAAAATAGAAAATATCTAGTAGAAACACCAGCTTCCTGCCTTTTCATCTGAAAAGGAAAACATCAATGGGTATTCTCATCCCTACTCAGCCCCTAGCACTACCACTATTATTGTTGTTTCCTCCCCACATCCTCCACAGCCTTAAGTTTCCTATATTTCTATAACCTTTTCAATATCTCCCTTTGTACAGACTTCAAATATACATATAGAACTTCCCTATATTGGGGAGAAATGCCTGGGGGGGAAATTAACTCCTTCTCCTGACTCTGTTGTTGCTTTAAAACCAGTTTCATTCTTCTCATTCCATTCCCACCAACTGTCCAGGTCCTATAATAATAACATCCCATAGACGAACATCCTTTGCCAAATTTTTGCAAACAAGCAAAAGATAATCTTGTCCAATAGCATATAATTTGGATACCCTTTCTCATGTTTTCTTCTTGTTCCTATCTTCTTAAAATGAACTCTTGATTTCTATAAAACTATATATACTATCTTGGTTATCTTCCTACTCTTCAGATATCTCCTTCATGGACTTTATCTCCTGGCTGTGACAGAGACTCAGTTTATGGCCCTCTACTCCTTGTTTCCTTGGAGATTTTTCTCTAAGCTTTTGATGATATTAATAGTAAATAAAGATGATTCTCACAAGAAGGAAAAAGAAGAGAAACTCTAACTTAAAACTGTTAAAATAATCCTTCAGGTAGTGATCAAGACCTATAGAATGAGCAATGGAAGTAGGAAAGGGACAGGGGCGCCTGGCTGGCTCAGTTGGAGGAGCATGCGACTCTTGATCTCAGGGTTGTGAGTTTGAGCCTCATGTACAAATGACTAAAAAAATAAATAAATAAAAACTTAAAAAAAAAAAAAAGAACTAGGAAAGGGACAATAGAGAGATACCATGAAAGCCGTTACGAGGCAGGTGCAGTTGTGCTCTCTGAGTTTCTGTCTCTCTGTCTCGCCGTCCAGATGGCCTCCCAGAACTGCAACCCAGCCACTGCCAGCAAAGGAGCTGAGCCCAGCGGGGATGCCGCCCAGGGCCCCGTGGGCAAGAGGCTATAGCAGAAGCTAATGATCCTTATAATGTCTGGTGACAAAGGAATTTCTGCCTTCCCTGAATCAGACAACCTTTTCAAATGGGTGGGACCATCCATGAAGCAGCTGGCATAGTATATGAGGACCTGAGGTATAGGCTCTCCCTGGAGTTGCCCAGGGGCTACCCTTACAATATGCCTACAGTAAAGTTCCTCACGCCCTGCTACCACCCCAACGTGGACACCCAGGGTAACATCTGCCTGGACATCCTGAAAGATAAGTGGTCTGCACTGTATGACGTCAGGACCATCCTACTGTCCATCCAGAGCCTGCTAGAACCTAACATCAATAGCCCTTTGAACACACTTGCTGCTGAGCTCTAGAAAAACCCTATAGCATATAAGAAGTATCTGCAAGAAACCTATTCAAAGCAGGTCTCCAGCCAAGATCCCTGGCTGTCTACCCTCTTTCCTTGTGTTGTCTTTTTATTTTCTCCTTAGATCGTCTGTCCTTTCCTTCATTTCTGCCTAGAACTCTGTATCTTAAACTGTGGTGTTATTTTTGTTTTGTTTCTGTTTTTTAAATTAAGTCTCTGGTTGAGCCCTTGTGATGACTATATTAAGTAAATACATTGGGTTTTTAAAAACAAACAAAAAAAAGGAAACACTTAAGAGAACTTAGTGGTATGTTTGATAGGAGCAAAGAAATAATAGATGACACCAAATGTATAGTCTGGTATATAAAGGAATGTGTATATTATGATGCCTTTCCAGGTGTCTTCTCAGTATATACCCCAATGATATTGAGACCTGTCCTCATTGGCTAGAGATTTACTATACCCGTCCTTAGAAAAACAAAAAACATACAGAGAAACAGCTAGCTAAAAGCCTAAATTCCAATTTTATGGATATAAAACATCCAAGTTGCTACAAGATTACCATGGTTTGCAGCCATGCTTAGACAGTGGCTCTTTGGGTAGGCTGTTCAACAGTGTTGTGCCACCCAACAGAAGGAAAGGCCAGACTCACAGAAGGGTGTTCATTTAGAAGAAAGCAACACTAATAATCCACACAACATCTTGAATTTGTGTTATATTGCAGAAAGCCTTATCAATTCAGTAATTCCAGTTAATCTACCAAGATAATGTAATTATGTTTAATTTTGTAAGGTATATAGCAGTGATCTCCTATTTTGGTATCAGTTTTTCAATAAAGTTTTGATTATGGGCAAAAAAAGAAAGAAAGATCTGCAAAGAAAATGCTCAAAAGAAAACAAAATTATCTTTCTGAAACAAATATAGGTGAGGAACATGGTAACAGGAGTTTGTAGTTTACTATATCTTGATATTTAAGTGGATTCTATTGAAAAGTGTTGACTTTTATTTATGCACAATTACCGACAGACTCCAAATCACAGTAGACTAGAATAAGGATAATGCAGCTAAACAAAATAATATGTATGTATGTGGATATGAACACACACACACACACAATCATAGAGGTTGGTACATAGTAATGTTCAATGAATGTTTATTGCACTATCACCATGTAGAGATATTAGAAGTAAGTCTAACTGGTTACTTTCTTGTTCCTTGATATATATATATATATATATATATATATATATATATATATATATATAAATCATTTGAATTAATGTCAGTGAACTCAACAAACATTAAGATCATGGTTTTCTTCCCAAATATAACACAAATAAAGGGGGAGTTATTAGATAAATATTATGAGTATTTAAAGTTATAGTTGCTCAGGGCACCTAGCTGGCTCAGTTGGTAAAGCATTTGATTTTTGATCTCAGGGTTGTGAGTTTGAGCTCCGCGTTGTGTGTGGAGATTACTTAAAAATAAAATCTTTAAAATAAATAAACAAATGGGGCACCTAGGTGGCTCAGTCGGTTAGGCATCTGACTTCAGCTCATGTCATGATCTTGTGGTTTGTGAGTTCAAGCCCTGCATCAGGCTCTGTGCTGACAGTTCAGAGCCTGGAGCCTGCTTCAGATTCTGTGTCTCCCTCTCTCTCTGCCCCCTCCTGCTCATGTTCTGTCACTCTCTCTCTCAAAAAATAAATAAACATTAAAAAAAAATTTTAATGAAATAAAATAAGTAAATAAATAAAAAGTTATAGGACCTCAAAACATGACAGAGAATTACCATATGATCTAGCAATTCTACCTCTAGGTATATATAGAAAAGAAGTGAAAACAAGGACCCAGGGGCACCTGGGTGGTTCAGTCAGGTAAGCATCCAACTGTTGATTTCACTCAGGTCATGATCTCATGGTCGGGAGATGAAGCCCCATGTTGGGCTCCATGCCGGATGTGGAGTCTGCTAAAAAGTCTCTCTCTCCCTCTCCCTGCCCCTCTCCCTGTCCCTCCCTTGCTTGCACCTGTGCGTATGCTCTCTCTCTCAAAAACAAAAAAAGAAAACAAAGACCCAGAAAGATAAATAAATGTACATATGAGTATTATTCACAATACCCAAAAGATGGAAGCAACCTAAGTGTCCACTGACAGATAAATGGATTTTTTAAACATGGTATATACATACAATGGAATATTATTCAGCCTTAAAAAGGAGGGAAATCATGATATATGCTATACCATGGATGAACATCAAAGACATTACACTAAGTGAAATGACCCAGCTACAAATGGACAAAGTCAAGTTCATAAAGACAAAGAGTAGAATGGTGGTTGCCAGGGACTGAAGGGAGGGGGGTATGGAAGGTTATTGTTTAATGGGTGCAGAGTTTCAGTTTAAAAAGATGAAAAAGTTCTGGAGATGGGTAGTGATGATGGTTGCACAAAAATGTGAATATAATTAATACAATTGAAACTTGCACTCAAAAATGGTTAAAATGATAGATTTTAAGCTATACATATTTTACCACAATGGAGAAAAAAGAATGTAAAATGGTACAACGGCTTTGGAAAACAATTTGGCGGTTCCTGAAAATATTAAACGTAGAGTTACTATACGGCCATCAATTCCACTCTTAGGTATAAACCAAAGAGAAATAAAAGGAAATACCCACACAAAAACTTCTTGGGTTTTTTTTTTTTTTAAGATTTTTTTTGTTTTACATTTATTTATTTTTGAGAGACAGAGAGAGACAGAACGTGAATGGGGGAAGGGCAGAGAGAGGAGACACAGAATCTGAAGCAGGCTCCAGACTCTGAGCAAGCTGTCAGCACAGAACCCGACATGGGGCCCAAACCCATGTACCATGAGGTCATGACCTGAGCTGAAGTCAGACGGTCAACCGACTGAGCCATCCAGGCACCCCTTAAGATTTTATTTTTACTGGGTGCCTGGATGGCTCAGTCAGTTAAGCCTCCAACTCTTGATCTCAGCTCAGGGCTTAATCTCAGGGTAATGAGTTCAAACCTCATGTTGGGCTCCATGTTAGGCATGAAGCCTACTTAAAAAAATGTAATTCAAAATAAAGAAGTAATAAATGAATACAATAAAGTTGAAGGACCCAAAATCAATACAGAGAAATTGGCTGCATTTCTATACACTAATAATTAAGTAGCAGAAAGAGAAATTAAGAAAACAATTCCATTTTTATTTGCACCAAAAAGAGTAAAATACCTGGGAATAAACTTGACCAAAGAGGTGAAAGACTTATACTCTGAAAACTAAAAAACACTAATGAAAGAAATTGAAGACAACACGAAAAGAAATGTTGATGGTCCATGCTTATGAATTGGAAGAATGAATATTGTTAAAATGTCCATACTACCCAAAGCAATCTATAGATTCAATGCAATCCCTATGAAAATACCAATAGCGTTTTCACTGAACTAAAACAAGTAATCCTAAAATTTTTATGGAACCGCAAAGATCCCAAATAGCCAAAGTAATCTTGAGAAAGAAAAAAGCTGAAGGTATCACAACCCCAGATCTCAAGATATACTACAAAGCTGTAGTAAAACAGTACAGTACTGGCACAAAAATAGATACATAGATAAAAGGAATAAAACAGCCCAGAAATAAATCCACACTTATATGCTCAATTAATCTATAATAAATAAAGGAGGCAAGAATACACAATGGGGAAAAAACAGTCTCTTCAATAAATGATGCTGGGGAAACTGGACAGCTACATGCAAAAGAATGAAACTGGACTACTTTTCTTACACCACAGACAAAAATAAACTCAAAATGGATTTGGGACCTAAATGTGAGCCCTGACACCATAAAACCCCTATAAAAAAACCTAGGCAGTAATTTCTTTGACATTGGCTATAGAAATATTTTTCTAGATATGTTTCCTCAGACAAGAGAAATAAAAGCAAAAATAAAATATTAAGACTACATTATGGGGTGCCTGGGTGGCTCAATCAGTTAAGCATCTGACATCAGCTCAGGTCATGGTCTCACAGTTTGTGGGATCAACCCCTGCATCAGTTGCTGCACTGACAACTCAGGGCCTGGAGCCTGCTTCAGATTCTATGTCTCCCTCTCTCTCTGCTGCTCCCCCACTCATGTTCTGGCTCTGTCTCTCAAAAGTAATAAAACACTTTTAAAAATTAAAAACAAAAAAACTATACCAAATTGCACAGCAAAGGAAACTGCCAACAAAACAAAAAAGCAACCTACTCAATGGGAGAAGATATTTGCAAATCATATATCAAATAATGGATTAATATCCAAAATATTAAAAGAACTCCCACAACTCAATACCAAAAAACCCCACAGAAAATCAGATTAAAAAATGGGCAAAGAAGACTAGGGATAAAGATGGCGGCACAGGAGGGTGCTGGGCTCACCTCATCCTGCTGATCACTTAGATCCACCCACACCTGCCTAAATAATCCAGAAAACCTCCAGAAGACTAGCAGAACGGACTCTCCAAAGCCAAGCACAGACAAAAGGCCCACACAAGAGGGTAGGAAGGGAGGAGAGATGGTGCATGCTACATGGACTGGCGGGAGGGAGCCAGGGCAGCAGAAGGGCAGCCCACCCGGCAAGGCAGAGCCCCTGAAGTCTGGCTTGCAAAAGCAGAGCGGCCGGATACCGTGAGTTCTGACAGCCAGCGTAACTTAACATCTGGAATGTTAAAAGTCAACAGCTCTGCTCGGAGAGCGGGAAGGCGAGGACACCAGGAGGGAGAATTGTTGAACCCCGGAAGACAGAGCTCAGCTCAGCGGGGAACAAAGGCACTGGCCAGCACCATCTCCCTCTCCCATCCCTCAGTCGTAATCCCAAAGGGAACCAGTTCCCATCACCGATCTTGCTTGCACCGCGCAAGCACCCAATGCTGTGCTTTTGTGGATACATCCCTCTGATGGGTTTTCCTCCCTCCCGGAGCTGCAGAGCCCCTCCCGCAGGGACCACTGACAGCAAAGCTAGCTAAGCCTGCCCCTCCCGCCCCTGTGCACCTTGTGGATCCACCCCAGCTAATATGCCAGATCCCATTAAAGCAGCACCACAAGCCTGGCAGTGTGCAAGTAGCCTGGACGGGGGCCACACCACTCCATAGTGAGTCCTGCCACTGGGAGAGGGGAATATAAGGTACACACCAGTCTGACTGTGGCCCCAGTGGTGGGCTGGGGACAGACATCAGGTCTGACTGCAGCCCCGCCCACCAACACAAGTTACTCCAAACAGCACAGGGGAAGTGCGCTGCAGATCTGCGCCACCCCAGGGAATACCCAAAATGATGAAATGGAAGAACTCTCCTCAAAAGAAACTCCAGGAAGTAGCAATAGCTAATGAATTGATCAAAAACGATTTAAGCAATACAACGGAACAAGAATTTAGAATAATAGTCATAAAATTAATCGCTGGGCTTGAAAAAAGCATAGAGGACAGCAGAGAATCTATTGCTACATAGATCACACCTAATTAATAGTCATGAGGAGCTAAAAAATGGTATAAATGAGATGCAAAATAAAATGGAGGCGACCACAGCTCGGATTGAAGAGGCAGAGGAGAGAATAGGTGAATTAGAAGATAAAATTATGGAAAAAGAGGAAGCTGAGAAAAAGAGAGATAAAAAATCCAGGAGTATGAGGGGAGAATTAGAGAACTAAGTGATGCAATCAAACAGAATAATATCCATATAATAGGAATTCCAGAAGAGGAAGAGAGACAGAAAGGGACTGAAGGTGTACTTGAACAAAGCAGTTGAGAACTTCCCTGATCTGGGGAAGGAAAAAGGCATTGAAATCCAAGAGGCACACAGAACTCCCTTCAGACGTCAACTTGTATCGATCTTCTGCATGACATTATCAGAGTGAAACTGGCAAAATACAAGGATAAAGAGAAAATTCTGAAAGCAGCGAGGGATAAACACGCTCTAACATATAAAGGGAGACCCATAAGACTAGTGGCAGACCTATCTACTGAAACTTGGCAGGCCAGAAACAACTGGCAGGAAATCTTCAATGTGATGAACAGAAAAAATACGCAGCCGAGAATCCTTTATCCAGCAAGTCTGTCATTCAGAATAGAAGAGATAAAGGTCTTCCCAAACAAACAAAAACTGAAGGAATTCATCACCACTAAATCAGCCCTACAAGAGATCCTAAGGGGGATTCTGTGAGTGAAATGTTGCAAGGACCACAAAGTACCAGAGACATCACTACAAGCATGAAACCTACAGACATCACAATGACTCTAAACCGATATCTTTCTATAATAACACTGAACGTAAATGGACCAAATGCACCAACCAAAAGACATAGGGTATCAGAATGGATGAAAAAACAAGACCCATCTATTTGCTGTCTACAAGAGACTCATTTTAGACCTCAGGACACCTTCAGATTGAAAGTGAGGGGATGGAGAACTATCTATCATGCTACTGGAAGTCAAAAGAAAGCTGGAGTAGCCATACTTATATCACACAAACTAGACTTTAAATTTAAGGCTGTAACAAGAGATGAAGAAGGGCATTAAATAATAATTACAGGGTCTATCCATCACGAAGAGCTAACAATTATAAATGTCTATGCGCCAAATACCGGAGCCCCCAAATATATAAAACAATCACAAACATAAGCAACTTTATTGATAAGAATGTGGTAATTGCAGGGGACTTTAATACTCCACTTACAACAATAGATAGATCATCTAGACACAGGATCAATAAAGAAGCAAGGGCCCTGAATGATACATTGAATCAGATGGACTTGACAGATATTTAGAACTCTGAATCCCAAAGCAACAGAATATACTTTCTTCTCAAGTGCACATGGAACATTCTCCAAGATAGATCACATACTGTGCCACAAAACAGCCCTTCATAAGTATAAAAGAATTGAGATCATACCATGCACACTTTCAGACCACAATGCTGTGAAACTTGAAATCAACTACAGGAAAAAGTCTGGAAAACCTCCAAAAGCATGGAGGTTAAAGAACACCCTACTAAAGAATGAATGGGTCAACCAGGCAATTAGAGAAGAAATTTAAAAATATATGGAAACAAACAAAGATGAAAATACAACAATCCAAACGCTTTGGGATGCAGCGAAGGCAGTCCTGAGAGGAAAATAAATACATTGCAATCCAGGCCTATCTCAAGAAACAAGAAAAATACCAAATACAAAATCTAACAGCACACCTAAACGAAATAGAAGCAGAACAGTAAAGACACCCCAAACCCAGCAGAAGAAGAGAAATAATAAAGATCAGAGCAGAAATAAACAATACAGAATCAAAAAAACTGTAGAGCAGATCAATGAAACCAAGAGTTGGTTTTCTGAAAAAATAAACAAAATTGATAAACCTCTAGCCAGGCTTCTCAAAAAGAAAAGGGAGATGACCCAAATAGATAAAATCATGAATGAAAATGGAATTATTACAACCAATCCCTCAGAAATACAAGCAATTATCAGGGAATACTATAAAAAATTATATGCCAACAAACTGGACAACCTGGAAGAAATGGACAAATTCCTAAGCACCCACACACTTCTAAAACTCAAACAGGAAGAAATAGAAAACTTGAACAGACCCATAACCAGCAAAGAAATTGAATCAGTTAACAAAAATCTCCCAACAAATAAGAGTCCAGGACCAGATGCCTTCCCTGGGGAATTCTACCAGACATTTAAAGCAGAGATAATACCTATCCTTCTCAAGCTGTTCCAAAAAATAGAAAGGGAAGGAAAACTTCCACTCATTCTATGAAGCTAGCATTGCTTTGACTCCCAAACCAGACAGAGACCCAGCAAAAAAAGAGAACTACAGGCCAACATCCCTGATGAATATGGATGCAAAAATTCTCAACAAGATACCAGCAAATCGAATTCAACACCATGTAAAAAGAATTATTCACCAATCAAGTGGGATTCATTCCTGGAATGCAGGGCTGGTTCAACATGTGCAAATCAATCAATGTGATACATCACATTAATAAAAGAAAAGATAAGAAACATATGATCCTGTCAATCGATGCAGAAAAAGCATTTGACAAAATTCAGCATCCTTTCTTAATAAAAACCCTCGAGAAAGTCGGGATAGAAGGAACAGACTTAAACGTCATAAAAGCCATTTATGAAAAGCCCACAGCTAATATCATCCTCAATGGGGAAAAACTGAGAGCTTTCCCCCTGAGATCAGGAGCAAGACAGGGATGTCCACTCTCACCGCTGTTGTTTAACATAGTGTTGGAAGTGCTAGCATCAGCAAGCAGACAACAAAAGGAAATCAAAGGCATCAAAATTGGTAAAGATGAAGTCAAGCTTTCACTGTTTTGCAGATGACATGGTATTATACATGGAAAACCCTATAGACTCCACCAAAAGTCTGCTAGAACTGATACAAGAATTCAGCAAAGTCACAGGATACAAAATCAATGTACAGAAATCAGTTACATTCTTATACACTAATAATGAAGCAACAGATAGACAAATAAAGAAACTGATCCCATTCACAATTGCACCAAGAATCATAAAATACCTAGGAATAAACCTAACCAAAGATGTAAAAGAACTGTATGCTGAAAACTATAGAAAGCTTATGAAGGAAAGATATAAAGAAATGGAAAAACATTCCATGCTTGTGAATTGGAAGAATAAATATTGTTAAAATGTTAATACTACCTAGCTATTTACACATTCAATGTAGTCCCAATCAAAATTGCACCAGCATTCTTCTCAAAGCTAGAACAAGCAATTCTAAAATTCGTATGGAACCACAAAAGACCCCAAATAGCCAAAGTAATTTTGAAGAAGAAGACCAAAGCGGGAGGCATCACAATCCCAGACTTTAGCCTCTGCTACAAAGCTGTAATCATCAAGACAGCATGGTATTGGCACAAAAACAGACACATAGACCAATGGAATAGAATAGAAACCCCAGAATTAGACCCACAAAAGTATGGCCAACTAATCTTTGACAAAGCAGGAAAGAATATCTAATGGAAAAAAGACAGTCTCTTTAACAAATGGTGCTGGGAGAGCTGGACAACACTCAAAATGGATAAAGGACCTGAATGTGAGACAGGAAACCATCAAAACCCTAGAGGAGAAAGCAGAAAAAAAACCTCTCTGACCTCAGCCGCAGCAATTTCTTACTTGACACATCCCCAAAGGCAAGAGAATTGAAAGAAAAATGAACTATTAGGACCTCATGAAGATAAAAAGCTCCTGCAATGCAAAGGAAACAATCAACAAAACTAAAAGGCAACCAACGGAATGGGAAAAGATATTTGCAAATGACATATCGGACAAAGGGCTAGTATCCAAAATCAAAAAGAACTCACCAAACTCCACACCCGAAAAACAAATAATCCAGTGAAGAAATAGGCAGAAAACATGAATAGACACTTCTCTCAAGAAGATATCCAGATGGCCAACAGGCACATGAAGAGATGCTCAACATCGCTCCTCATCAGGGAAATACAAATCAATACCACACTCAGATACCACTCCATGCCAGTCAGAGTGGCTAAAATGAACAAATCAGGAGACTATAGATGCTGGCGAGGATGTGGAGAAACGGGAACCCTCTTGCACTGTTGGTGGGAATGCAAACTGGTGCAGCCGCTCTGGAAAACAGTGTGGAGGTTCCTCAGAAAATTAAAAATAGATCTACCCTATGACCCAGCAATAGCACTGCTAGGAATTTACCCAAGGGATACAGGAGTGCTGATGCATAGGGGCACTTGTACCCCAATGTTTATAGCAGCACTTTCAACAATAGCCAAATTATGGAAAGAGCCTAAATGTCCATCAATTCATGAATGGATAAAGAAATTGTGGTTTATATACACAATGGAATACTAGTTGGCAATGAGAAAGAATGAAATATGGCCTTTTGTAGCAACGTGGACAGAACTGGAGAGTGTGATGCTAAGTGAAATAAGCCATACAGAGAAAGACAGATACCATATGTTTTCACTCTTATGTGGATCCTGAGAAACTTAACTGAACACCATGGTGGAGGGGAAGGAAAAAAAAAAAAAAAGGTTAGAGAGGGAGGGAGCCAAAACATAAGAGACTCTTAAAAACTGTGAACAAACCGAAGGTTGATGGGGGATGGGAGGGAGGGGAGGGTGGGTGAGGGGTACTGAGGAGGGCACCTTGTTGGGATGAGCACTGGGTGTTGTATGGAAACCAATTTGACAATAAATTTCATATTAAAAAAAAATAATAATAATAAAAAGAAAGACTGAGAAATGGAGTGAGGGTAGCCACAGGGAAAGCTGGTAATGCCTATGTTGGGGCCTCTTCTTTGCTACAGAAGAGCAAGGAAAAGTTAGAGGTGTCATCTTTATTTTGTCTGATATAGACTCTTAATCCAGACAAACAGGCTGCTAAACAAAGTTGGAAGAACAGAGATCAATAAATAGATGAAGACTTATTAGCTACATGCTTTCTCTTTGAGCCATGTCCATCTGTTGCCTGAAGCATCTTCTTCCTCTGAAGAGGAAACAACAGAAGTTGCAAGAAGATAACCCACTGGCACAGGAACACAGCAGGCTTCAAAAATTCTCAAAGTGATTGCTGGAATTAAAGCTATAATTTACTAGCACCAGTGCCTCCTGCACAATATTCTTGAGCAAATTGCATAACCAAATATAACAGCCTCATTAAAAAACATGATATTCAAAAAGGCCTAACACATGACCTTTCTTTAGATACTACAAAACAGCAGAAAAGAAGTGCGGGAAGTAAATGACAAATGAAAAATTCACATAAGTAAAATGATTTTTCCAATATGCAAGAGAATTGGACAATTCTTGCTTTCTAAACATCATTTCCCTGTAAAAGGAACTAATTTCTTTGAAGGAAGTATTGGTAATGGTTTGGATAGAAGGTACAATGTGACTTAATGCACCAGAAAGCAAAAAAGTGCACAAAGACTGATTGAGGAGGCACTGAGGGGTCCTCCCCACTGGACAACTTTGAGGAGATGAAGTATTAAAAGCAATGGTGTTTACAATAGTTATTGATATATTGAACAAAAACAAGTTTCCAAGTCCATAGGAAAGGAAAGAAAGGAGGGGACAGTGAAAATTTATTTTCACAGAAGAATACTGGGTAAAAAATACACAATTAGTGAGAGAATTACAAAATCATTTTTTTGCAATCACTGATATAATTTATTCAGGCAGATATCATCACTGGGTTCTATAGCCAATGGATGAACAGGATATCAACAAACTCTCAAAGTATTTTTAATAATGTATGAACATGACAGGAGACATCTTAATCAAATTATCAAACTTAACATCTCTCTGGATATGATACAATGTGATGTTAACAACATTACCTATTGTATTCTGATGAAAATATCCAAACGGAAGCTATTCACAAATAAATAATCAGAAAAATCAAAATTACAGACTAATTTATAAGACAACAGGCCTAGATTCTTTAATTAAAAAGTCAATGTCATTAATGATAAAAACGGGTAAGACAGGGGACAGGTATAAATAAAAAGGCAATAAAGAAACTTGATAACAAAAACAAAAACAAAAACAAAAAAATGGGCAGAGGACCTAAATAGATAGTTTTCCAAAGAAGACATACAGATGGCCAACAGATACATGAAAAGATGCTCTATATCACTAATTATCAGAGAAATGCAAATCAAAACTGCAACAAAATAACACCTTATACCTATCAAATGGCTAGTACCAAAAAAGACAAGAAATAATAAGTGTTGATGAGAATGTAGAGAAAACGGAACTTTTATGCACTGTCAGTGGGAATGCAAATTGGTGCAGCCACTGTGGAAAATAGTATGGAGGTTCCTCAGAAAATTGAAAATGAAAATACCATATGATCCAGTTAATTCCACTAGTATTTAGTATTTACCCAAAGAGAATACACACACAGACACAGACACACACACACTAAAGAAAACAAAAAGGCTAATTGGAAAAGATACATGCACACCTATGTTTATTACAGCATTACTTTACAATAGCAAAAATATAGAAGCAACCTATGTGTTAGATGAATATAAAGAAAATGTGGTATCTATGTATGATGGAATATTACCCAATCATAAAAACGAATGAGAGCTTGTCATTTGGAACAACATGTTGGGACAAAAAGGTATTATGCTAAGTGAAAATAAGTCAGACAGAGAAAGGCAAATACCATATGATTTTGCTTATATGTAGAAACCATAAAACAAAACAAATGAACAAACAAACAAAGCAGAAACCATCATAAATACAGAGAACAAACTGGCAGTTGCCAGAGGGGAGAAGGATGATGGGATGGACAAAACGGATGAAGGGAGTGGGTGGTAGAAGCTTCTAGTTATGGAATGAATAAGTCACAGGATGAAATGTACAGCATAGGGAATATAAATCAATGATACTGTTATAGTGTTGTATGCTAAGAGATGGTGGTAACTACAGTTGTGTTGAGCATAGATAGCATAATGTATAGAGTTGTCCACTCACTATGTTGTACACCTGAAACTAATGTAACATTCTGTGTCAACTAACTTCAATAAAACAATGGGGTTTTTTTTGGGGGGGGGAGGGAGGGTAATAAAAAGAAGTGTTATTTTAATTTGCACTTCCACTTAATTCAAAATAATTCCTAATTGTATAAAAATTTTTTTCAAAATTATATGATATTTCTTGTCTGTTGGCAAGTGGTGTCAGAGAGAAACATTATAAGTGGTCAATTAATGTTAACAGACAATGCTTAAAAACTATCTCCTTAGGGTGCCTGGGTGGCTCAGTGGGTTAAGCGTCCAACTTCAGCTCAGGTCATGATCTCGGGGTTCATGGGTTCCAGCCCTGCATGGGGCTCTGACTGGTAGTATGAAGCCTGGTTGGGATTCTCTCTCTCTCCCTCTCTGCCCATTCCCCACTTGTGCTCTCTCTCTCTCACTCTCTCTCTCTCAAATATAAACTTAAAAAAAAAAAAAAAAACTACTTTAAAATAATTGTTTATATCTCCATGGGCATGTGGACACATAGTTATAATTTTATGGTATATAAACAGAGTTAATATTTCTAATCAATCTAAACTTAGAATAACTAAGTACATAATTTTATGCAAAAATCACAGTTCATATAACAAATTTATAGTACATCATCATCTTTCTCAGAGAGTATCATGACTGCCATGGTTTCTCCTTTCTTATTTAACCACTACTCTAGAGATAACTATACTCTCAGAATTTCAGAGGCTTCCACAGTAGTTGGTACCTTTGGATTCAATAATTCTTGGTTAAGAGTTAAAAAAAAGTAGCCAGGGCACCTGCGTGGCTCAGTCAGTTAAGCATCCAACTTTGGCTCAGGTCATGGTCTCACAGTTCTTGAGTTTGAGCCCCATATCAGGTGAGCTCGAGTCCTGCACCAGGTAAGCTTGAGTCCCGCTTCGGGTTTCTCTCTCTCCCTCTCTCTCTCTCTCTCTCTTTCACTCTCTCTGCCCTCGTGGGATTCTCTCTCTTTCTCTCTCTCTCAAAATAAATAAATAAATAAATAAATAAATAAATAAATAAATAAATAAATAAGAGCCACGAATTTCCTTGACTATGGGTATAATCTCTCTGGTATGCTGTGATCAAGTTCCCAACACAAAAATATTTTAAGGTTCTATAAATTTATTACTTAATAATTTAAATTATACTGCTATTAGAAATATTATCAGAAAATCTTTTAATAAAATAATCTGTTAAAAATATATTTCTTTTGCAGATTACCTTGCCTGCTGTATCAGGATGATTAGTCTTGATTTCATATTCCAGCCTGTATTGAATGTAATCCAGATCAGAGTCAGCTTTCTGGAACTAGAGATCAGCATAAATCATTTTTTGTGAACCAAAAGACATACTAATAAACATGATAACTGTTAACTATTCTTTTATATTTACATTTTTTTAGCATTTCAATATGAAATATACTAATTTTAGAAATATGGAAATAAGTATATAAAACCTCCATCATTTATAATACCCATGCTTCTATTAAAAATTTAAAAACTAGTTAACATTTTGAAAGTTGTTTCTCTATGCATCTCTCTTAGATTTAGAGCTAAAATTAAGACACTAAGTAACCACTGTCACATATTAACACAAGAACTAACAACAGTTTCCAAAATTCCCAAGATCAGTGACACTCTCATCAGTTAGGTACTGTTTTTCTAACTCTGGTAGGAAATGTTCAAGTTAAAACACACAACAAATTTATTTTCAGGGATACCTGCAATGTTACCATCATCTGCAACCCCACTAAACAATGAACTACGAGTGTTTGCCACACAGATCAAAATTAGATACCTTAAAGAGACATAAATTATACAAGAAAAGGCTACATATAGTACAGGAGTAGTAGTCTGAATAACCCCAGTTTACTGAACCTGAGTCCAAGCATGGGTCCTTGATCTGCAGTAAATCTCTAAGGGAGAGAAAAAAGGGGAAAACTAGCACAGGCTGTAAAATACATGTGTGCGTACATATAGAAAAGTTGGGAAGCATATAGATCAGAGTGTTAAAAGTGGTCTATCTCTAAATGTGGTATAAATATAAAGTATTCTTAATTTTTGGAAATTGTGCTTCTTTTACATAATCTTAAAGCATGTGCTGTCTTGAATTTATCAGGGAAACAACCAGGATCCTTTGAGTTTACTATGAAAGGCAAAACATGTTTTTTTCAGGAATAGTCTCCCATTCCTAGGCCACAACCAAGAAAACTGCTTTGGGGAGAAGGTTCAGACCTTACCAAGGGGTTAGGCTCTGGACTAAAGATTGGTTCTTCATATTTTGAAGCCTTAGTGGAAAGAACAAAAGCCAACAAAAACTGTTAAAAGTAGTCATCAGGTCTAATGAGAAATGATGTACAGATATTTTTGTTATAAAAAAAAAGGTAAACTGAGACTTCTACTTTGGAATGTGGAGTAAAATAAAATGGGTCTCAGAAGTTAAAATGCTTCTAAGGTAAGAACTGTCAAATTGAACACAGTATCAGAAATACACTAAAGCTTCTATCACTAATAATTTCTCTCATTATTGACCTAAATTTGAATGGAATACTTTGTAATTACCAAAATTCTATCTTTATAACCGAAACCTTTTGGAATAGAAATAGAAGGAAAAGAGAAAGTCAGTTTTTGTTTTTAATTTTTTTCTAAGAATCTGTATCTGATTTCCATCTCTAACAGCAGGGAGTTGCTATGAATCAGAAAAACAAATATAGAAGTTGTTAATTAAAACCTATACTTAAAATGTTTTTCAGGGGCACCTGGGTGGTTAAGTGTCCACCAGTTAAGTGTCAGACTTCGGCTCAAGTCATGATCTCATGGTTCATGAGTTCAAGCCCCACATCGGGCTCTGTGCTGACAGCTCAGAGTCTGAATCCTGCTTCAGATTCTGTCTCCTTCTCTCTCTGACCCTCCCCCACTCACACTCTGTCTCTGTCTATCAAAAATAAATAAATGTTGAAAAAAATTTTTAAGTGTTTTCCAAAAATGAAGGTTTTTTATTTGCTTATACACTTGCCAGATTAGATGTCATGATTAAATTGTACAATGATTAGATTTCATTAAGCAGATTACTAATTACTACATATGCATATGTGTATGTATATAAAGAAAATTCCTGTTGGCATAATTTCCCATATTGAAATATGCTTGGGGATTAACTTTTCCTTTACATTAAAAAAAAAAAAATTACTAATCTATATAACGTGGATGGAAAATATGGGGAAAGGCAAAGGGACAAGGAAGAGGGAAAATCCAATCAACAAAGACTCAAAGCATTCAAGACCTGATTTGTTTAATGATTGAAAAAGACTACACTCCCATGGCTTTATATATAGTTCAAGGCATTATGTAACAGTCTAAAGCATAATTTTATTTTTTAAAAGATTTTATTTTTAAGTAATCTCTACACCCAATGTGGGGCTCAAACTCACAACCCTGAGACCAAGAGTCACATGTTCCACCAACTGAGCCAGCCAGATACCCTTAAAGCATAATTTTAAATAAAAGTTTCTAAAACTTTTAAGTTATCACAGAATTCTAAGAATTATGGGATCTGTGGCTCCAGGATCACCTCAAGGCAGAATCTTTCAACCTACTGAATGGGAGAAGATATTGCAAAAGACATATCTGATAAAGGGTTAATATCCAAAATATGTAAAGAACTGCCACACCTCAACACCCCCAAAAAACAAATAATCCAATCAAAAAATGGGCAGAAGACATGAACAGATATTTCCCCAAAGATATATAGATGGCCAACAGACACATGAAAAGATGTTCAACATCACTCATCATCAGGGAAATGCAAATCAAAACCACAGTGAGAGATCAGTTCACACCTGTCAGAATAGCTAAAATAAAAAACTCAAGAAACAGCAAGTTTGGTAAGGACATAGAGAAAAAGGAACGCTTATGCAGTCTTGGTGGGAATGCAAACTGGTGCAGCCACTGTGGAAAATAGTACAGAGGTTCCTCAACAAGTTAAAACTAGAACTACCTTACGATCCAGTAATTGCACTACTGAATATTTACCCAAAGAATACAAAACATTAATTCAAGGAGATATATTCACCCCGATGTTTATTGTAGCATTATTTACAATAGCCAAACTATGGAATCAGCCTAAGTGTCCATTGATAAATGAATAGATAAAGAATATGTGATATATATACACATACACACACATACATAATGGAATACTATTGGGCAATTAAAAAGAATGAAATCTAGCCATTTCCAACAATATAGATAGAGCTAGAGAGTATCTAGTGAAAT
Organism: Puma concolor; assembly: GCF_028749965.1. Classification (NCBI taxonomy): domain Eukaryota; kingdom Metazoa; phylum Chordata; class Mammalia; order Carnivora; family Felidae; genus Puma; species Puma concolor. The sequence continues at coordinate 29,313,638 of NC_141680.1, read as the reverse complement.
AAGCCAGTCAGAGAAAGACAAATACCATATGATTTCACTCATATGTATTATTTAAGAAACAAAAAAATGAACAAAGGAAAAAGGAAGACAGAGAGAAACCAAAAAACACTTAACCACAGAGAGCAAACAGAGGGGATGTGGGGGGATAGGTGAAATATGTGAAGGGGATTAAGAGTACCCTTATCTTTACGAGCACTGAGTAATATATGGAACTGTTGAATCACTGTATTTTACACCTGAAAGTAATATAAAACTATAGGTTAACTACACTGGAACTAAAAAAAAAAAAAAAAAATCTTTACTCTAGGAGACTTTTAACTTGTTTATGAAATGGAAATTCTTAAACAGATGTGGTGGTTTTTAATTTGATATTTTAGTTCTGCTTAAAGTTTAACCAGCATAATCTCAAAGACCATTTAACAATGTTTTCTTTTCAAGACAGCAGTTTTAGCTATGGCTTCCTGTTATACCGTGAGGTCCACTATTTATTAAAATCATCAAAATGGGGCACCTGGGTGGCTCAGTCGGTTAAATGTGCAACTCTTGATTTCAGCTCAAGTCATGATCTCTCCATTTGTGAGATGGAGTCCCAAGTCGGGCTCCCTGCTGACAGCATGGAGGCTGCTAGGGATTCTCTCTATTGCACTTTCCCTCTCTCAAAATAAATAAATAAACTTTTTAAAAATATAAAATCATCGAACTGTATCAACAATAAGTGGTTCCTGCTTTTAAGTAACTTACATTTTAATAAGATACCAAAGAGGGTGCTTCCAATCAATGATATGATAAACTCAGCTAAATTTTCAAAACTGTTTGCAAACCACAATTGTTAAACACAGGTATAACTAAAATTTAAATTCTATAAATGTACCACTAAATAAATTATTAAAAATAAATACATACTAAAAAACCATAGCTTCCTAATTATTTTACTATATATTACTATTATGTATGCTCTTGAGATCTATCATATGTACATAGTGAAAATACTGTATCATGTGCTACTACTGTGCATGTCCTCCCAAATCCACTTTCAATGACATCATGCTGGTAGTTTGAAATCGGTCAAGGTGTAAATATTTACACCAGGGAAACTGGCAAATGCTAAAAATCAGGATTTCCCACCTCTTCCTCCCCCTAGCTGATATGTATACTTACTTCTGCTTTAAAAAGATTTTTTAAAATTCCCACCCCCACCTTGAGTAATGTACCCACATTTCTATTTGAAAAATATTTCAGAAGTTACACAGAATTGTAAACAGACTTTCAAAGACAGGGGGAGGAGGGAATGGGGAGTTATCGTTCAATGGGTACAGAGTTTCAGTTAGGAAAAATGAAGAAGTTCTGGAAATGCATGGTGGTAATGGTTATGCAACAATAAGAATGTACTTAATACCACTGAACTGTAAACTTAAAATTGATAAAATGGTAAATTTTGTTATATATATTTTATCACAATTAAAAACTTTTTAATTTTTTTTTCAACGTTTTTATTTATTTTTGGGACAGAGAGAGACAGAGCATGAACGGGGGAGGGGCAGAGAGAGAGGGAGACACAGAATCGGAAACAGGCTCCAGGCTCCGAGCCATCAGCCCAGAGCCTGACGCGGGGCTCGAACTCACGGACCGTGAGATCGTGACCTGGCTGAAGTCGGACGCTTAACCGACTGCGCCACCCAGGCGCCCCTAAAAACTTTTTAAAAGAAAAAGCTTGAAAGTAGAATGGGAAAACAGCTTGAAAGTAGAATGTAATCCTCTATGAAGAATTGAACAGAATATTTTGTGATAATACACAGGGCAAGTATTTACTCAGTGAATCAGTGGGCTAGGGAATAAGCAGGGAACAAAAAAGAAATGGATACCAATGCAATTGTTCAAGATTCACTGATTTGAACTCTTCATTTTATAAATGAAGAAATAGTCTAGGGGCGCCTGGGTGGCTCAGTGGGTTATCGCCCAACTTTGGCTCAGGTGATGATCTCACAGTTCTGTTTGTGAGTCCGAGCCCCAGGATGGGGATCTCAGCTGTCAGCACAGAGCCTGCTTCAGATCCTCTATCCCCCAATCTCTCTGCCCCTCCCCTGCTCAGGTGCGCACATATGTGTGCTCTCTCTCTCAAAAATAAACATTTAAAAATAAAAAAATCTAAGTGATTTGCCTCTAGTTGTATTTTCATTAGTATGTTTTTTAAGCAGTTGAACCAAAGTCTATATGTGATATACATAACATTAAAGCCAATAAAAGTCACATAGATGGGGGACAAATGTAAAGACTTTACCTAAAGTTAAAGTTTGGGTTTTTTTCAGTTTCAAATCTATCACTGGTTAGCCTATTAAAAAACTCCCTCTGGAGGCACCTGGGTGGCTCAGTTAATTAAGTGTCGGTACTCTTGATTTTGGTTCAGGTCATGATCTCACAGTTCGTGGGCCCCACCCTGACAGCACAGAGCCTGCTTGGGATTCTCTCTCTCCCTCTCTCCGCCCCTGCCCTGCTCGTGCTCACTTGCTCTCTCAAAATAAATAAACTTAAAAAAAAATAATAAATAAATAAAATAAATTTATAAAAATTCCCTCTGAACACAATCTAGTCGTATGGTCCAGGAAAAAGAAAAGGATTGAGATACATGGTAAAAGTTCTAACCCTGTTATCCCTAACAAGCTATGTGGCCCTAAGTAAGTCTTCCATCTCTCTGGGTCTCTTCTATTAAATGAGAGAGTTGGAAATCTAAGGTCCCCTTCAACACTATCATTCTATTATTTCATAATTCTACAAATAAACCCTTTTAATTTATCAAAATGTTAAAATTTAGAAGATAAATTTCCTCCTAAGACATTAAAAATCAACATTTGAGTTTCAGATTTAAGGTTTATATTAAGAATTAGCTTCTACTATTTGTTTTCTTCCTAAACAAAGATGAATGTTGCTTCAGTTTCAGCTACATAGTTTCTGCAACCTGCCCATTGTTCTTCCAAACACCAAAACCCTATAAGCAATATTGCACTACTCAGAGCTATTTACACAGCAGAGACAATATCGATAGGGTTCTAGGATCTGGTCATAAAAGGAAAACTTTTTAGTCACATGGTAAGAAATTTCCTGACCAATTAATATAGTCTCCAAAATTCATTAGTGTCTGATTAATGGAGCAAATTGATACTGCTAAACATCATTCACTAGCCCTTGTCAGTTTTAAATTAGTCTCTTAAAGCCTTGTAAACAGTGAGGTTACTCTTTACACTCCACCTTAGCCAAAAGGCTGAGAAGCAATGTGAGGTTACTCTTTATTTACCTTTAAGTGACGTTATTCTTAGGAACATTATAATATTTAAAATAAAAAACTAGTGCTTTAAAGAAAAAACACACAAGACATTCATATTTTCAGAAGCCAGTTTTCTTCTAAATCAGAAACAAAAATAAATGGAAATTTTTATACCCATCCTGAGAGTGATAAATAAAATATGCAATTTAGCTGGGAAAAGTCCATTGAGATCAATATTAAAGCCCCAAAGACAGCCAAATTACATTCTGCCATTTGAATATCCTTGGAAACAGACTGGGACTATAAGGAAGATACTTAAAAAAATGGAAAAAGGAATAGTTTAGGAAATAACTTTGAATTTTACAATATGCTACAAATTTCATAAACATATAATATTGTTATACTAGTTTTATTATAATTGGCTTAAGGCTTTAAAGTAAATGGCACACTGTATTACATACCACTCAACTGCAAGGAGGAAAGAACTGCAGACCAAGTTAAAAAAACTTCCTTTTACAAACAACCTATAGATTCTTACTGCCACAATAGAGCTCCCTTTTAAAAGGACCAGCGCTGTAAAAAAGCAAACACATCGGCTTATGAGTTTGTCTCAACAGCATCAAATCACAGGAAAAGGAAGAAATACAGCAGTCTTGTCTGAGATGAGAGGAGTTGGTAGAGGTACATTCTAGACTCAGTAGCTAGGCTTAAAAATACATTTTACAGGGGCACCTGGGTAGTGCAGTCGGTTGAGCATCTGACTTCAGCTCGGGTCATGAGCTCATGGTTCATGAGTTCAAGCCTGGCATCAGGCTCTGTGCTGACAGCTCAGAGCCTGGAGCCTGCTTCAGATTCTGTCTCCCTCTCTCTCTCTGCCCCCCCCCCCACACTCACTCTCTCTGTCTCTCTCTCAAAAATAAACATTAAAAATTTTAAAAAAAGAAATACATTTAACTTAGAAACATTATTTAATGGGAGAACTGGGCATTGTAATACTTCCAGATCTAGGTTATATTATCAACCAAAGAATCCAATATTTTTTGTTTTGGGTTGTTTTTTTTTTTTTTTCCCAAAGAATCTAATACTTAATGAATGCACCCCTCTCTCCAATGCAGATTTTGAAACACCTTTATCTACCCTCATTTTCTTTTATTCATGGCTCCAGCTTACCATTTCATTTATTATATTATAATCATTTGCTCAGTGGCATCACCACTTGATTTCAAATGTCTTGATGGAAAAAGCCCTGTCTTCCTTTTTATATCCCTGAGTTTTTAATATACAACCAAATGTTCAATGACAAAAAGGAAGATGAAAGAACATTACTTTGAAAGAACAAACAGCGTGGGAACCCAACCACCATCTAAAGCCTATTTTAAGAAGAAATATTTGAAGTTCTCAACAAGTTGAGGGCCACCTCTAATGTATACAAAATCACAATTGTTTTTTGTATATTTCTGCTGGAGACTTGATTATCCAGTCTCTTCCAAATAGAACAAACACATGCCAATGCATGTCTAAAACTGATAAGCCCTAATATGCACAAGCACCAGGTTGCAGACATGTTATTTCCAGCAAATAGTAACATCAAAGCAGAAGAAAGACAGCAGAAGCTCCAAGTTCATCAGGTTCTAATATGTAGGCTTATAATTATTACCATTATTATTATTATTATTATTATTACTGTTATTGTACTACCCTACAATTATTAGGGTAGTACACATACGCAAGCCCTTGCCTATAAAAGATTGGTTTTATCAGTTGAAGGTAGTCTATTTAACTTTTTCAAAGCTTTCAGAATCCTAGATTATTTGTGTTAAGTGTTCTATGGACACATAATGGACTACAGGGCCAGACTTTCAAAATATATTTAACAAACTTGGTTTAGAAAAACAATAGTCCAAAAGATATACCTACAAAAAAATACCTATTTTACCTATGTCTTAATAGTCATAGAATTGAAGGGTGTTTTTCATTTCACATATCTGTCTTCTAATAAATTACAATGAACATATATTACATGCATAAAAATTATTTAAAGCAGTTTTTTTTTAGAGAGAGAGCACGCACATGAGCAGGGGAGGGGGCAGAGGGAGAGAGAGAGAGAGAGAGAGAGAGAGAGAGAGAGAGAATCTTTAAGCAGGCTCCATGCTGAGTGGGGAGCCTAATGCAGGGCTCAATCCTATGACCCTGTGATCATGACCTGAGCCTAAACCAAGACTTGGACACAACCAACTGAGCCACCCAGGTGCCCCAAAAGCAAATTTTTTTTGCGTTTAAGGGCATTCTGTACTAAGTCACTCTTTACTTAAAGATCATTGGGGTGAGGCACCTGGGTGGCACAGTTGGTTGAGCATCCGACTTCAGCTCAGTTCATGATCTCAGTTTGTGAGTTCTAGTCCTGCTTGCTCAGAGCCTGGAGCCTGCTTCAGACTCTATGTCTCCCCCTCTCTCTGCCCCTCCCATGTTCATGCTCTGTCTCTCTGTCTCTCAATAATAAATAAACGTTAAAAAAAAAAATCATTGGGTTGCGGACTTCAAGCTGTATTACAAAGCTGTAATCATCAAGACAGTATGGTACTGGCACAAGAAAAGGCACTCAGATCAATGGAACAGAATAGAGAACCCAGAAATGGACCCACAAACATATGGCCAACTCATCTTTGACAAAGCAGGAAAGAATATCCAATGGAATAAAGACAGTCTCTTCAGCAAGTGGTGCTGGGAAACTGGACAATGACATGCAGAAAAATAAACCTGGACCACTTTCTTACACCATACACAAAAATAAACTCAAAATGGATGAAAGACTTAAACCTAAGACAGGAAGCCATTAAAATCCTAGAGGAGAAAGCAGGCAAAAACGTCTTTGACCTGGCCTCAGCAACTTCTTACTCAACAGGTCTCCAGAGGCAAGGGACAACTAAAACAAAAATGAACTCTTGGGACCTCATCAAAATAAAAAGCTTCTGCACAGCAAAGGAAACAACCAGCAAAACTAAAAGGCAACCGATGGAATGGGAGAGGATATTTACAAACGACATATCAGGTAAAGGGTTAGTATCCAAAATCTAGAAAGAACTTATCAAACTCAACACCCAAAAAGCAAATAATCCAGTGAAGAAATGGGCAAAAGACATGAATAGACACTTCTCCAAAGAAGACATCCAGATGGCCAACTTACACATGAAAAAATGCTCCACATCACTCATTGTCAGGGGAATACAAATCAAAACCACACTGAGGTACCAACTCACACCTGTCAGAATGGCTAACATTAACCACTCAGGCAACAACAGATGCTGGTGAGGATGCAGAGAAAGAGGATTTCTTTTGCACTGCTGGTGGGAATGCAAACTGGTGCAGCCACTCTGGAAAACAGTATGGAGGTTCCTCAAAAAATTAAAAATAGAACTACCCTACAACCCAGCAATTGCACTACTAGGTATTTATCCAAGGGATACAGGTATGCTGTTTCAAAGGGACACATACACCCCAATGTTTATAGCAGCTCTATCAATAATAGTCAAAGTATGGAAAGAACCCAAATGTCCATTGATGGATGAATGGATAAAGAAAATGTGGTACACACACACACACACACACACACACACACACACACACAATGGAGTATTACTCAACAATGAAAAAGAATGAAATCCTGCCATTCACAACTATGTGGATGGAACTAGAGGGTATTATGCTAAATGAAATTAGTCAGTCAGAGAAAGACAAATATCATATGACTTCACTCATATGAGGACTTGAAGATACAAAACAGATGAACATAAGGGAAGGGAAGCAAAAATAATATAAAAACAGGAAGGGGGACAAAAACATAAGAGACTCTTAAATATGGAAAACAGAGGGTACTGGAGGGGTTGTGGGGGGGGGGGTGGGCTAAATGGATAAGGGACATTAAGGAATCTACTCCTGGGGTGCCTGGGTGGCTCAGCTGGTTGAGCGTCCAACTTCAGCTCAGGTTATGATCTCACGGTTCGTGGGTCCAAACCCCACATCGGGCTCTGTGCTGACAGCTCAAAGCCTGGAGCCTGTTTTGGATTCTATGTCTCCCTCTCTCTCTTTGACCCTCCACCACTCATGCTGTCTCCCTCTGTCTCAAAAATTAAATAAATAAATAAATAAACATAAAAAAAAAAAAAAAAAGGAATCTACTCCTGAAATCATTGTTGCCCTATATGCTAACTTGGATGTAAATTTAAAAAAATAATAATAAATCAAATTAAATGGTAAAAAAAAAAAAAATCATCGGGGTTGGGGCACCTGGCTAGATCAGTTGGTAGGGTGTGACTCTTGATCTCGGGGTTATAGGTTTGAGCTCCATGTTGGATAGAGAGTACTTAAAAATAAAATCTTTATTTAAAAAAAGAAAAGATCATTGGGGTCTCCAATGCCTGTAGAATTGATCCCAACTTTTAGTATAATTTTTCACAAGATGACAATAACATGCTCTTCATCAGTGCCTCACATCTTACAACCTCAGCCACACTGAATTCATCGTGCCAAATATCCACGCTGTTTTTTAAAATCACTGATTTCTGGGGTGCCTGGGTGGCTCAGTCATTCAAGCGTCCAATCCTGATTTCAACTGCAACTTGGCTGGAATCTGGTGCTCTAGGTTAGGCTGAGTTTGGTGGCTCTCATTGCAGTTCTATTGCCAGGTGTCTCTCATACTCTTTGAACCAGAAGATAATTCTTCTCATGGAGATAACAGGGTTAGCAGAAATACACAAAGCCTTTCAAATTCAGAGTTGGCACACTGTCCACTCTATCCATATGTCACTGGCCACAGCACATCCAGAAGCAGGGAAATGTACTTTGCCCATCACAGGTACAATCTTCCAGTTACAAAATAAGTAAGTCAGGGGTATGTAATGTACAGTATGGTGACTATAGTTAATATTGTATCGTATGTTCGAAAGTTGATGAGAGTAGATCTTAAAGCCTTGTGAAAAATTTAAATAAGTAAAAAAGTAGAAAAATATATAACTATGTGTGGTAATGGAGTTTAACTAGACTTACTGTGATCATTTCACAATATATACACATACTGAATCACTATTTTGTACATCTGAAGTTAATATAATGATATATGTCAATTATATCTCAACAAAAAACACAATAGAATATGGATCCACAGAAGAGTAAAGAATTGGGGTGAATCATTCACTTTACTAGAATACTACTATTTTCTTTGGGGGAAAGAAAAAACCAGAGTAGGTCACTGTGGTACATGTAAATGATAGACATGGTATTATTACAAGAATATTCAGATAAACATTCCTTTCGGTTATTTTTTTTAGACTTCTCGTTTATGCTATCTTACATGAAATAAACAGGGCAATGAAGCATGTAGAACACAAAAATCAATACACAATGACAGAATCAGAAGTTAAATTTCAAAAAAAAAAAGGTTAGGGGCGCCTGGGTGGCGCAGTCGGTTAAGCGTCGGACTTCAGCCAGGTCACAATCTCGCGGTCCGTGAGTTCGAGCCCCGCGTCAGGCTCTGGGCTGATGGCTCGGAGCCTGGAGCCTGTTTCCGATTCTGTGTCTCCTTCTCTCTCTGCCCCTCCCCCGTTCATGCTCTGTCTCTCTCTGTCCCAAAAATAAATAAAAAAGTTGAAAAAAAAAAAAAAAAGGTTAAATTTCCCTATAGTTTACCCAAAACCTGAAATGTATGTATATAAAGATTTTTTTAATTAAAGAACATAGGTTCATGATTACCACAGAACATAAATATATAAAATGTTTAGGAACATAATAAAGAAAAACAGTGTGGTAGAAGTTTTCAACTTAAATTAGCTACAATATTGATATAATGGGTTCTTCATCTCAACCTTACTGCTCCCCTTCTCAACACTGCTGACCCACTGGTAGTTTCCCCCAGTCGGGTAACACCTCTCATCTCTAGCCTTTCACATGCACTGCTTCCTTTGCCTGGAACATTTACCGTTTCCTTCACTGGCTAATACCAGCTCATCGTTGAAGTCTCAGATTAAATTTCACCTCTAACAAGAAGCCTTCCCCAGATTAGGTGCCTCTTTTTTCTTTTTTTTTTTTTTTAATAAATTTTCTCCTGTGCTTTCTTTCCTTTTTTTTTTTTTTAATTTTATTTATTTATGTAATCTCTACAACCAACAACGTGGAGCTCAAACTCACACCCCCAAGATTAAGTGTTGCAGGCTCCTCTGACTGAGACAGCCAGGTGCCCTTAGGTACCTCCTTCCAATGTGCCCCCCATAGAACCTGGTATTTACTTGTCCCATCATGGCATCTGTCTCAATGTATTTAATTTCTCTGTCTCTCAGATAAGTTTCATAACATGTTAATATGTTATACTTTAGTACTAGCCTGCCCTAGTAACACTGAAAGTATGAAGTACTATCATTTACAATTAGGCAGATTAAGTGGAGAAAGGAAAATTTATAAAAGTTACAAAACTCTCACATTTCCTAACAAAAATAAATTGTTATAATAATGTAGGCATATTTTACAATCAGTCACTACATGAAAATCTTTTTTTTTTAAAGTTTTTATTTAAGTAATCTCTGCACGCAAAATGGGGCTCAATCATGACCCTGAGATCAAGACTCACCCATTCCTGGGACTGAGCCAGCCAGCCACTCCTTATTAAATGAAAATCTTAGCAAAAACTGAGATTATTTCCTCATTGATAAAATGAGAACAAAAACATTGAGTCAAAGAATCAAGGATTGACTTATTCAAAGTTTTAAAGTGTTACATACTGGGGCACCTGGGTGGCTCAGTCGGCTGAACATCCAACTTCGGTTCACGCCATGATCTCTAATTCGTGAGTTCGAGCCCCACATCAGGCTCGCTGCTGTCAGCACAGAGCCTACGTTGGATCCTCTGTCTCTCTCTCTCTTTATCTCTCTCTCTCTGCCCCTCCCCTGCTTGCATACGCAAGCTCACTTACACTGTCTCTCTCGAAAATAAACTTTTTAAAAAAAAAAAAGAAATCTTTTAAAAAATAAAAAACAAATAAATACATAAATAAAATGTTATATATTGAATTCTCTCACTCTCCCTTTTTCTCTGCTCCTCCTGCTCTCTTTTTCTCTCTAAATAAATAAATAAACTTGAAAAAAATTCTAAAATGTTATATATTAAGACAAATTAGAAGTATAACCTTTTTAAAATCTAATTGAAGGGGCGCCTGGGTGGCTCAGTTAAGCATCAATTAATGCTTAATCATTAATCAATTAATGCTCAATTAAGCATCCTACTCTTGTTCGCAGCTCAAGTTATGATTTCACAGTTCATGGGTTCAAGAGCCAAGTTGGGCTCTGAGCTGACATCAAGGAGCCTGCTTGGGATTCTCTCTCTCTCTCTCTCTCTCTCTCAAAATACGGAAACTTAAAAAAAAAAAAAAAGCCTAATTAAGAATAAATTTGGTGGCTCCTGGGTGGCTCAGTCAGTTAAGTGTCCAGCTTCTACTCAGGTCATGATATCTCACCATTCGAGGTCATGATCTTGCGGTTCATGGGTTCGAGCCCCATGCCAGGCTCTGTGCTGACAGCTCAGAGCCTGGAGCCTGCTTCAGATTCTGTGTCTCCCTCTCTCTCTGCCCCTGCCCTGTTCATGCTTTCTCTCTCTCTCTCAAAAATAAATAAACAAAAAAATGTTTTTTTAAAGAATAAATTTTATTTATCGGAGATATTAATATTGAAACTTTGTATTATATTTGGGTAACAAATGTAAGATTTTTTTTTTTTTTAACTTTTACTTTGCTCCAAGGAAGAAGAAAACTTCCCACTTGATTTTAAATGGGTTCATATGTATGGCCTCTCATACCCTATTCTTTAAATCAAAGATGTGTTCACATCAAAAATACAGTTTAAGAGGCGTCTGAGTGGCTCAGTTGGTTAAGAGCCCAACTCTAGATTTCAGCTCGGTCATGATCTCGCCATTCATGAGCTCAAGTCATGCATTGGGTGAACTCAGCTGAGCTTGAGCCCAGCTTCAGGTGAGGTTGAGCCCTGCTTCAGGTGAACATGAGTCCCACTTAGGGTGAGCCCCACTTCTCTTTCTCGCATTCTCTCCCTCTGCCCCTCATGGGATTCTGTCTTTCCCTCTCTCTCTGCCCCTTGCTCACTTTCACCCTCTCTCTCTCAAAAACAAACAAACAAACAAACAAACAAACAAACAAAAAAATGGGGATGCCTGGTGGCTCAGTCGGTTAAGCGTCTGACTTTGGCTCAGGTCATGATCTCATGGCTCATGGGTTCCAGCCCCATGTCAGGCTCTGTGCTGACAGTTCAGAGCCTGGAGCCTGCTTCAGATTCAGATTCTGTGTCTCTGTCTCAGTCTGCCCCTACCCTGCTTGCTCTCTCTCTCTCTCTCAAAAATAAATAAAAACATTAAAATAAAATTTTTTAATGAATAAACATTTTAAATGAATGAATGAATGAATGCCAAAGAAGAAAACAGCCACACTGGAGGCAAGGGAGGTAACTCAAAGACTTTATATACAAAATTTGGGAATAAAATGGTTTTATCAAAAGCAGTCATTGTTCTTCATCCCCTACCAAATGATGTCCAAATGATGCCTAATAATATCTCAACTATCTTTCTTCCCTCTTGCATCCATTCTTCCAGATTTTAAGGACATTTGTTTAACAAATAGCTTACTTTTTTCTGAAATTCAATTTATTTGCAATACACATTATAACAGTTTTGGTCTATTTTTATGATCTAGAGCACTAATAGAAGTCACACTCCACAGGTTATGAAAAACTTATAAACAAGACCTATACACTGAAAACTAAAAAACACTGTTGAGAATTATTTTTTAGAGAATGAGAGAGAGAGAGAGAGACAGAGAGCGCACGTGCAGGTGCAAACAGGGGAGGTGCAGATGGAGACAAAGAGCAAGATTCCCAAGCAGGCTCTGCACTGGCAGTGCAGAGCCCAACCAGGCTCAATCTCATGACCATGAGTTCATGACCTGACCCAAAATCAGGAGTCAGATAGATGCCCAACTGACCAAGCCAACCAGGTACCCCAGAGAGAAATTTTAAAAGATCTAATAAATGGAGAGATAATGTTAATTAATCAGAAAATTCATTCTTAAAATATCAAATCTCCCCAAATTATTCTTTAAATTCAACATAATCAAAATCCCAGCAGGCTTTTTTGGTAGAAATTGACAAAAAACAAAACAAAACAAAACAAAAAACTTATTTGAAATGCAAAATAATTTAAAATTTTTAGAAAACAAGAGCAAAGTCTGAGGCATTAGATGATTTCAAGACTTACTATAAAGCTACAGCAATCATGACAGTATGATATGACATTAAGGAACAAAATAGTTCAAAAATAAGTAAACCAACCCATACACACTTGTTCAACTGATTTATTACAAAGGAGCTAAGGTAATTCAATGGGGAAATGATAATCTTTTCAACAAAGAACAAGGGAATATCCATATGGAAAAATAAATAAATAAAAAGAACTACTCTCACTTTATACCACATACAAAAATTAACTCTAAATGGACAGAGATCTAAATGTGAAACCTAGGGGCACCTGGATGGCTCAGTTGGTTAAATGTCCCGCTCTTCACTTTGGCTCAGGTCACGATCTCACAGTTTGTGGGTTCAAGCCCCATATCCTGCTCTGTGCTGACAGTGTGGAGGCTGCTTGGGATTCTATCTCAGTTTCTTATTGCCCATCCCCCACTCAGGAACTCTGTCTCTCTCTCTCTCAAAATAAACTTTAAAAAAAAGTAAATAGGGGCACCGGGGTGGCTCAGTTGGTTAAGCGTCTGACTTCGGCTCAGGTCATGATCTTATGGCTTGTGTGTTCGAGCCCCATGTTGGGCCCTGTGCTGACAGCTCAGAGCCTGGAGCCTGCTTTGGATTCTGTGTCTCCTTCTCTCTCTGCCCCTCCCCCACTCACACTCTGTCTCTCTCTCTTTCTCTCAAAAAGACAGGTAAACATTAATAAATAAATACAAATAGTTAAATGTAAAAACTAAAACTACAGATATAAAAGAAACATTTGTGACCTTGAGTTAGGCAAAGATTTGTGAGATAGAACACAGAAACCATAATCCATAGAAGAATAAATGTGTAAATTGGACTTCATCAAAATTTTTTATGTGAGAGGGTAAATAACAGAGAAAATTAAAGGGCTCTCATAATAATTAAAAAGACAAACATTTCAATTTGAAAACTGATTCAAAGATTTCAACAGATATTTCACTAGAGAAGACATATCAACTGCAAACAAGCACATGAAAAGATGTTCAATATCATTAGCCATTCTGGAAATACAAATTTAAACTAATGAGATACCACTACACAACTACTAGAATAGCTAAAATGAAGAAGACTGACAATACCAAGATACCAAATGTTGGTAAAGATGTGGTGAAACTGGAACCCTAAATCACAGCTTTGGTAAAGATTTCAGCAATTTCTTATGAGATGAAGCATCTATTTTATCACACTACCCCAGAGAAACAAAAACATTACGTCCAAACATTACAAAAAACATTATGTCCAAAGACTTATACCACAATGTATAAATACCACAACAACTTTATTCATAATAGGCAAAACCTACAAACATCCCAAAATCCATAATCTAGTAAATGGATAAACAATTTGTAAGTCTACAGCAATGGCACACTACGCAGCAATGAAAATGATCCAACTACTAATATGTACAACAACATGGATGTATCTTATTGTGTTAAGTGCAAGAAGCCAGGCACAAAAAACTGCAAGTTATAAATGATGCAATTTATGTGAACTTCTAGAAAAGGCAAAACTAGAGATCAATGATTGTCAGAAAGTTTGAGGGGAGGAGGTTGACTACAAAGGGGCAGGAAACGTTAGGTGATAGAAATGTTCTTTCTATACTATGTCTGTGGTGGTGGTTACATGACTGTTCACATTTGTCAAAACTCATCAAATTGTACAACTAAATTTGCTAAGTTTTATTGTATGTAAGTTATATCTCAAAATCAATTACAAAAAAAGTAATGAATGTATACTTTATTACATTTCATTATTACAAAAAAGAACTTTAAAACAAGCATTCTTAAGTTTTAAATTCAAGTACAAACTACATAGTACACAAAATTAATACCAAATAAGATTTGGGGCAAGTTATCATATGAAATATACAGCAGAGATTGTTTTCATCACTTACTAATTCACCTTAAAACTCAAAAAAAAAAAAAAAGATTTGCCAGAACCTATCCAAATCTGTGATAGAAAGAAGCAAAATACAAAGCACTACTCATTTAAACAAGCCATAACAACTCTAGCTATAATAAGTATTATGTCAGTGTGTTTCATAATGCATTATGACAGTGAGCTTTTAGTTAAAAAAATTATTTTTCTTCAAGTTATGACTTTCTAGAACATACACTTTGGGTAATAAAATTATATACTTTTTAGTAACAAAGGTTGTAATAAATTACTCACAGATAATGAAGAAAGATGTAAGGCAAGAATCAAAATTCTGGTGTGCATTCTGCTTTCAGATGCTTTGACAATACTATTGCACTGCTAGCTGTAAAGTACAGTAGTGCAATAAAGTCAGAGCATTCGTTAGCAGAAATTGGTAGGAAAGGAACACAAAAGCATCTTGCATCAGTTGAAGCTTCAGTGTGAAAAGAATTTAAAGAAGGGCTGCCATTTTGTACAGAAGACACCCCAAACCTAAGAATATGTATATCAATGTTAAAAAGAATTGAATTTAAATATCAAAATACTAGTTTTCTGATGACTGACCTATGATTAATATTCAACAGAAATCTGTAGAAAGGAATTGTGTAAATACGTCCTAAGCTTTAGAAGTTATTAACATGGGTATTGTTGAAACGTTAGGACTGGTATTAACAAAACCAGTTATAATTACTACCAAAGCAAAGTTGTGAAAAAGATTACTGTTCTTGAGACCTGTTGGTTAGCTCCCCATAGCAAATGATTAAGAATATCAGAGAAAACAGGGGCACCTGGGTGGCTCAGTCAGTTGAGCGTCCAGCTTTTAACTTTGGCTTGGGTCATGATCTCACTGTTTGTGGGTTCAAAGCCACATTGGGCTTTGTGCTGGCAGTGTGGAACCTGCTTGGGAGTCTCTCTTTCTCCCTCTCTCTGCCCCAGTCCTGCTCATGTGCTCTCTCTCTAAATAAATAAACAAACAAACTTAAAAAAAAAAGAATATCAGAGAAAACAAATGAAAAGTAAAATAAGTTTCTCAATCTCTAAATACCCAATCTATGTTTCTTGAATCTAAACTACATTACATACTAAAAAGCTATAACTGGGGTGCCTAGGTGGCTCAGTCGGTTAAGCGGCCGACTTCAGCTCAGGTCATGATCTCGCGGTCCGTGAGTTCGAGCCCCGCGTCGGGCTCTGTGCTGACAGCTCAGAGCCTGGAGCCTACTTCAGATTCTGTGTCTCCCTCTCTCTGACCCTCCCCTGTTCATGCTCTGTCTCTCTCTGTCTCAAAAATAAATAAACGTTAAAATTTTTTTTTAAATAAAAAAAACGAAATAAAAAGCTATAACCATCTTATGGCTTTTTATCTCAAGAGTTTACAGATTTCCAGGGAATTAACGTCTCCTAAACAAGACTTCCTAATAGAATACTATGGAAGGAGATTTTAAAATTTCAGTTAACCCCTGGGGCGCCTGGGTGGCTCAGCCAGTTAAGCATCTGAATCTTAATTTCAGCTTAAGTCATGATCTCACAGTTCATGGAATCAAGCCTGGAGTTGGGCTGCACCCTGAAAGCACAGAGCCTATTGGCAATTCTCTCTCTCTCTCTCTCTCTCTCTCTGCCCCTTCCCCACTTGTGCACATGTACACACATGCTCTGTCTTTCTAAAGCAATAAATAAACTTTAAAAAATATATAAATAGGGCCATCTGGGTGGCTTAGTCGGTTGAGTGTCCAACTCTTGATTTCAGCTCAGGTCATGAACCCAGGGTCATGGGATCAAGCCCGTCAGGTTCTATGCTGAGTGTGGAGCATGTTTGAGATTTTCTCTCTCTCTTTCTCCCCACCCACTCTGCCCCTCTCCCCTGCACTCTCTGTCTGTAAAATTAAAAATAACGTATTTTTATAATTCGATAAATAAATAAAATTTCAGTTAACCCCTAAAGATCTTAAATACAGGAAATCATCTCCATTTCCTTCCAACAGAAAAATCAAGGAGAAAATAATATATGGTACAGGAGGAGGTTCTGAAATTTTAAGAATCCGGTTTTCTTGGATTCAAGCCAATTATCACCATCCTAACCTTTTAACTGGTAAGACACCATTCAAAAGTCAGATGTAAGCCCAGAAATAAAAATATTATGATAGTATAACATTGTACTTTTGTGCACAATCACTTGTGGTACCACAAAAGAACAGTGGACAAATAACACTCAATCAGTACGTGAAAGGGAAAAAGAGAACAAAGATAACACTACAATGAGTTTATTCCCCCATTAATAATGTTGATTGATGCAAAAATACTTTCCATTTTCACTAATCTTTCTTTAAATCAGCTACTTGGTTAGATTGAACCTCCTAATTTGAGTTAGAAATGAACTCAAATTCAGGACAACTGGAACATGAATGACTAGACCTCAAATCCTAGGCCATACAACTCATGTATTAGAACAGTTCAACTCTGCTAGCCAAGGATCAAGTTTTAAGGAAAGTATTCATAAATAAATAAATAGAAGTATTTAAGAGTGAAATGTTTAATTTTCTGAATTAGAAATTAATCCAAATGAGAAAAATATGAAATACTTTTAAAATAAGATCAGGCTATCTACAAAGTGAGAATACTTTATTTTCAAAGTTCAATAATACGCATTCTCTTTCACTTACTAAATTTTCTTCTCTTTTTATAAATTTTTTTTAATATTTATTTTTTGAAAGAGAAAGAGTGAGTGGGGGAGGGGCAGAGAGAGAGGGAGATACAGAATCTGAAGCAGGCTCCAGGCTCCTTAGCTGTCAGCACAGAGCCAGAGGTGGGGCTCCAACCCAGAACCATTAGATCATGACCTGAGCCAAACTCAGATGCTTAACTGACTGAGCCACCCAGGGGCCCCTGATTTAATAAATTTTCAAAATTAGTTCCTCAACAAATCCTTTATTCAAGTAAGGTAGAACCAAAACTCAGAGGATTGTACAGGAAATCATTTCTTTCTAATCTTAGAAAATAAACCAGTTCATAGATATAGCACATGGCAAATCTGAAGATGAGATGCACCATCTTTTACTATTCAATCAATAAAAAGTAGTGATAACAAAACTGTAATAGTTCAAATACATTTTTTAAACTCTAACGATTATGGAAACAAACTAATAACTGGAAGTGGGGGGAGGGGAAGGCTACCACTAGGTTACTTGCAAGTAATTTAAGAAGACCTGCTTTCTTCTCTTCACCTCTTAAAAAGAATTTTTAAAAACTACCCAATCATTCAAACACTTAAAAGTTTAAGAGCCTGGCTACCTCAAAGTTTTCTAAAACCTACTTTTTTCAAGATGTACACTTAATCATTTTCCCCTTAAATTGTGTTCAATCTAAACATTTAAAAAGGAAAAAGAGGGGGCGCCCGGGTGGCTCAGTGGGATAAGCGTCGGTCTTCAGCTGAAGTCACGATCTCACAGTTTGAGAGTTAGAGCCCCATGTGCTGACAGCTCGGAGCCTGGAGCCTGCTTGGGATTCTGTCTCCCTCCGTCTCTGCCCCTCCCCCGCTCATTCTCTCTCTCTCTCTCTCTCTCTCTCTCTCTCTCTCTCTCTCGCTCTCTCTCTCAAAAAAAAAATTAAGTAAATAAAAATTGTGTTCAATCTAAAAAAAAAAAAGTCCTGTGAGAATACTGACTCTCATGCAGTCAAAAAAACCTTAATTGGTACCTCAAAAATAAAGTCAACTTAAGGGGGGGAGGAAAACTGTTAAAAGCAGAATTAGTATCATTTAGCATCTTACAATTAGACAGAAATCTCCATCTGGAGGGAGAAATTCAGAACGGGTAAAAGGGCAAGATGGTGTTAAACATTTATGCCGGTTGACAGAATCAAACTAGGATACTTGACATATTTTTGGTTCTTTTGTTGGTTTAAAGGCATTTCGTGATTTAAAAAAACCAAAACTGAACTGAAAGTTCATTATTACAGGTTTGGAAAGCGGCAAAAACTTCCTTCTTCACTGCCATTCCCTCCCACCCCATTTCCCCCTACCCCCACAAAGAAAATTAAAACCCAAAATTGTTAGAATCAACTGGAAAACTTCAAGTCGAATTTGTATGGGAGAGCCGCTACAATTCATTAATACATCAGGAGAAAATAATAAGATGTATCAAGCTCTCACATTTTCTGGAGGTGGGAATCAGGGTATGGTACTCAGTTTCTTCCAGGATCACTACAAGTGTAGATGCTAAGTGACCTAAGGTTCAACTTGGAGACAGCAACGCTGACACAAATGATATCTAAATTGTAATGCCAGGGTATGGGAGGGCGGGGGAGGGGAGACGGGCGGTTTGAGACGGAGAGGAAAGATTTGAGCTTCTTGAATTAATTGTTATTTTTCTTTAACAAAAAACCGACAGGAGCTCAATGGTGGGCGCGTCCTCCAAATTCCTCATTTTAAAGAAAGCCAGCCCAATTCAAACACAGTAATGCAGGGAGGGGGTAAGGACTGAAGATAGAACTAGGGGAACTAAGAAGAAAAAAGCGCGGGCGATCTAGCTGGTAGTCTAAGAATGGGAGAGAGGGAATAAAGAGAACAAGTCGGTAAAGGATCCATAGAAAAAAACTAGGACAGCCCTTCAGCTTGGCGCCCTGGAGCAGGCCAAGCAGCCGCCTGAATCCTTTCCAATTATTCGCCCGCGCCCCCTACTTTCATAAATGAATGAAACTCGGCAACTCGAAAGCAGGGTACCTTCCTTGTCCCAATTCCTCCCGCGCTCCAAGAAAGGAGCTCGAGGTTCAGGTCCCCATCGCTCACACCTTTCCCCCACCCAAGGGCTACCACCTTCGATCCAAACATATGTTGGCCTTGGAGCTTCCTCGACCGCTAAGAAGTTGTGCACGCGAGTCTAGAACCTTTCTCAGACTTTCTCAACCCGCCTTGAAGAACGTGAACGGCTCTGCCCTAATGGGATTTCTCTCCGCCCCCCTCGGTTTATTCCCCACCTCACCTTCCATCCCCCTTTCTTTGAGTGTGAACGACCTCTCCCCTTCTTGGAGCGGTTAGGGTCTTTTGGGGAGAAATGCAAAAAACGCTGCCTGCACGAGCCACAGTTCCTTGAGGGGCGGAAAGGTTAGGGCACGGAACAAGGAATTCCAAAGGCCCAGCTACCTCAGCATCTCCCGCCATTTCCCTCACGAGTTTCCCGGATGTAACCCCTTCCCCCGCGGCGGTTAAAAGAGACCAGGCGGCTGCAACTCCCTTTGATACAAGAGGAGGGAACTTGAATCTGGTCCAGCTTCTGCCGCCCAGGGTTTCAGGCGACTCGAAATTGCATCCCACCCTGGAGGCCATCCGAGAGAAATAAGCTACCCAGTAGATCTCCTTTACTTTACACTCACCATCAGTTCCAGCTTATCGACCTCCGCCTCCATGTTGAATAGTTGACATTCCTCAGACCGCGGCAGTGCTTAAGCCGCAAACCGTGCTAGCACTGAGAGTGCCTATTGGACAGCTGTCACTCAACGTCTCACACTCATTGGTTCCCCTGCTTCACTGGTGCCCGCCCATTGGCGACTAAGTAACGCCCCTCCACATGAAACACCTTCTCCAGTTGGACAAAGACACAAAACGCCGCAGGAGGATTGGCTGCTGTATATATATTTTTTTTCCATTGGCTGCACGCTCATCTCTACTTTCAATTTCATAGATAGGGCTCCGCAGAGAAGAGACTGCGATTGGTATAATCGGAAGAAGAGCCAACCAATTACAGAAAAGCTTCCACAAACAGCAGAAGGAATCTGTCACACCTTCTTAGGTCTCCTGCTTCCCCTCCCCTTCGCTCCCGCCTTCCACTTATTCATACAAGAAGCGCCTCAGCTTTCATTGGCCAGTGCGTGGTGACATCTTAACCAATCACAAACCAGACTGTGCTCCTACAGTACCCAGAGCGCGAATCGTGAAGAGACCTTGGCTACGATTGGTCCCTGCGTGATAAGGTTTTAATTTTGAATTGTTCTACATGGCGAGGGAGAGGCCACTACCCGGACTCCATCTAATCCCGAGCTCTTAGACTAGTAAGTGCAGGGAGATCTTCCTTCGGTAGCTGGGCCTGTTGCTGCTTGTGTTCTTACAATTTACGGAGGTGGGGATTTTGGCTGTACTCGGGGAGATACAGCCGGGAAGAGGACGTTTGAGGGTGGGTAAGAAGTGCTCGGCTTGGCTCCATCCTAACCATACTTGCATTTAATTAACGCTCTGCAAAATATGTTTTGGAGCAAAGCGTCAACCTTCCTTTTGCACGTTCCTTTAGATCTTGCTGTTCACTGTTGTCCGGAGACCAACAGTATCTGCATAACTTGGGCGCTTGTTAACAATGCAAATTATCGGGCTCCACCCAGACCCACTGAATCAGAATATGCATTTTAACAAGATCCCCCACCCTTAGTGATTCTTATGCACGTTAAAGTTTGAGAATGTACATTTCTTGATAGCGAGTATTACTATGTTCCTTGATAAGCTCTTAATGTTGTCTAACGTTTTGTGAGAGTGTCAATTTTAAAAGTGTGCCCTGTTTGTGCCTAATAATACTGTGCTGGCTACATTTTAGGGAGCTGCAATCTCGGTAGAGAAACAAGACAAAAACTAAAAAAGCAATGTTGCACAGTGTAAAACGAAATTTAATATAACCAAGTACCAGAAATAGCCCTATGAATGTTCAAGAGTAATGAACTGGTAAAGGAAATTGATAAATTGACTGAAAGCTGCTTACTGAAAAGTGTAAGAAACCTCCATAAAAATGTGTTTTTATGAAGAGGGTAAAGAAATGCAATTTTTATTTTCGTTGCTGTCACAGTTTTGGAAGTACCCCCTGACCAAAAGCACTTCTCGTATCATAGGATGAAGTTTTAATAGAAGCAGCAGTGCCAACTCCCGCAGAATACTAGAATTCTTAGCCTATTATTTATTTCACCTTCCTACTGGAAATAGTTTTGGAGCCATCCTTTAACCATATATAGGAGTGGCATGATTTGAAGAAGTTAAAAACCCCCCTCACTGAGAGATTTTTCAAAATTTAATTGTATTAAAGTATATTCCTTAACTAAAAAAGAGACCACTTGTTAGCGAACACTTAGCAGGAATAATTTATTTCATTCATTTGTTGAAATTATTTAGTGCCTGCTGCATTCTTGGTCCTGGGGAAACAAAGTTGAGTAAAATTTATCCTAACCTTAAAAATCTCACAGTCCAGCTGGGTGGCAAGCATGCAAACACAAATTACAATGCAATATAATAAATGCTATAATGAGAATGTGTATAAAATGCTATGGAAGCAGAAAAGAGATGACATTTTCAGTCAGTATAAATTCCTTATGGATAGAGACTATGTTGGCCTTGTTTGGAATTGTATCCCAACACCTACCACACCTATCTACCATGGTGGATTATCAGCACTCAACAAATATCTGTGAGTAAAAATAACAGCATCTTGAAGGTTATATAAGTTGACTTGAAGGAGGATACCCCAAGCAGGGGGAAAGGCTATAGAAAGTATATTATAGAAAGTATTTGGTGTTTGCCATACCTGAAGTACAAACTGTTTCCTAATCACTAGAAGAGATGAGGCTGCAAAGGGCAATCAGACTAAATTGTGACAATCTTTTTTTTTTTTTTTAATGTTTATTTACTTTTGAGAGAGACAGACAGAGCATGAGTGGTGGAGGAGCAGAGAGAGGGAGACACAGAATCCAAAGCAGGCTCCAGGCTCCGGGCTGTCAGCACAGAGCCCCACGCAGGGGATGGGGCGAATGCTCTAACCCACAAACTGCAAGATCGTGACCTCAGCCAAAGTCTGACGCTTAACTGACTGAGCCACCCAGGCACCCCTAAATTGTGACAATCTTTAAAAAGTATGTTAAGGAAAAAAAAAATATATGGTAAGGAACCTGGGTGGCTCAGTTGGTTAAGTGTGGATACTCTTAATCTCAGCTCAGGTCATGATCTCACCATTCCTGGGATCTCCATCTGCACTGGGAGGGGCGCTTAGGTGGTTCAGTCAGTTAAGCGACCAGCACTTCATCTCAGCTCAGGTCTTTTTTTTTTCTTTTTCTTTTTTTAGTTTATTTCTTTATTTTGAGAGAGAGAGAGAGCACGTGAGGAGCAGAGAGAGAATCCCAAGCAGACCTCACAGTGTCAGCACAGAGCCCAATGCAAGGCTTGAACTCAAGAACGGTAAGATCACAACCTGAGACAAAACCAGAAGTGTGTCCTTCACCTGAATGAGCCACCCAGAGCCCCCTCAGCTCAGGTTTTGATCTCAAGGTCGTGAGTTCAAAGCCCGCTTTGGGCTCTACACTGGGCAAGAAGCCTACTTAAAAAAGGAGGGGGTGGGCAGGGCCCCTGGGTGGCTCAGTTGGTTAGGCATCCGACTTCAGCTTAAGTCAGGATCTCATGGTTAGTGAGTTCCAGCCCTGCATGGGGCTCTGTGCTGACAGCACAGACTCTGGAGCCTGCTTTGGATTCTGTGTCTCTTCCCAGCTCACACACAGTCTCTCTCTCTCTCTCTCTCTCAAAAACGAATAAATTTTAAACAAATTTTTTTTTTTACTAAAAAAAGGAATGGGGGCGCCGGGGTGGTTCAAGTCAGTTAAGCATCCGATTTCAGCTCAGGTCATGCTCTCACAGTTGATGGGTTTGAGCCCCTCATCAGGCTCTGTGCTGAGAGCTCAGAGCCTGGAGCCTGCTTCAGATTCTGTGTCTCCTCTCTGCTCCCTCCTGCTTGCACTCTGTCTCTCTCTGCCTCTCAAAAATAAACAAAAATGTTTAAAAATTAAAAAAAAAAGATAACAGATAACAATTAGCAAATTTAGGTGAATAGTATACGAGTATATTTTTCCAGAATAAATATGATCTTTTATTTTTTCTTTTTATATTTTCAATTTATTTTTTTATTGAAGTATAGTTGGCACACAATGTTACATTTGTTTCAGGTGCTGACATATGCGTATTAATTATACTATCATAAATTTGTCAGGGTTTGAAATTTTTCAAAATAAAAAAGTAACAGAAAATAGACTACAGCAAAAATCTAAAATGGGAAAGATGGCAAAAGCAACTGAACTTAGAAGACAGAAAGAGGAAGGACAGGATGAATGAATCACATAAATATTTCAAATTCATGTATATAAGTATATATTATACATATTAAATATTTTATTCTATAATGGATCTCATTTCCTCATCTACCTTTTTTTTGTGGGTGGTAGTACATATTGTTTTTTTTTTTTTCAACATTTTTTATTTATTTTTGGGACAGAGAGAGACAGAGCATGAACAGGGGAGGGGCAGAGAGAGAGGGAGACACCTGGCTGAAGTCGGACGCTTAACCGACTGCGCCACCCAGGCGCCCCAGTACATATTGTTTTTAATCAACCTTAAAGTCTTTTGAAAACAAGGCAGGTAAAAAGGAAGGAATAGTACTTTTCAATAAAAAAGTAGGAAAAATGCTTTGAGTAATCTTAAAAAAAAAAAAATGAGCTTCTATCTAGTGTTAGTAGTTGGAATCCTGCTTAGTCCAGCAAAAAGAATTTGTATGTCTCATTACTTTTCTGGAAAGTGACAAGTATATGTGTTTTAACCTAGGAAGACTATTGCAGATTATTTCAGGCAATTATCCTCTACAGAACATCTACTAATGCTTTTATTAAAGCAATGATAATAAAACAAACTTTAGCGTAAGTTCTCTGTCTTGTTTGATTTAGGAATTCTTTAACTTTCATTTTTTGAAAGAACAGTTATCACTTTTGAATGGAACACTAATCTAGGAATTATCTCAGACTGAACCTTTTTACCTTGACAGATTTGACATATTCTCTCAATTCTCTGCATGTGCCAATTACTGTGTTTAATTAAAAGGTTATTAGAGTAACAATGACTCAGAGCCCAGGGGACACACACACACACACACACACACACACACACACAGAATAGAAAGGAGAAAATATGATTTAGTTCCTAGATTTTTTTTTCATTGAAAAATTATCTCCAAAATGGCATACATCAGCTTCTATAGGACTCTTTAGAAATTTGAATGAATGGGCATTGGTAAAACCACCAGAAAAGGGCTAGAAAGAGATGGCTCAGTTTCAGAATGGTGGTACTCTATTTTTCTAGCTAATAATATATACCAGAGGGGAACCTGGGTGGCTCAGTCGGTTAATTGGCTCAGGTCATGATTTCATGGTTGGTGGGTTAGAGGCCTGCTTCGGGATCTGTGCTAACAGCTCAGAGCCCAGAGTCTGCTTTGGATTCTGTGTCTCCCTCTCTCTGTCCCTCCCCTGTTCATGCTCTCTTCTCTGTCTCTCAAAAATAAATAAACATTAAAAACATTTTTGGCAGGGGGGCACCTGGGTGGCTCAGTCAGTTAAGCGTCCAGCTTCCACTTAGGTCATGATCACATGATTTGTGGGTTCAAGCCCCACATCAGGCTCAGTGCTGACAGCTCAGAGACTTGGGTCTGCTTTAGATTCTGTTTCCCTCTCTCTTTGTCCCTCCCCACTTGCACTCTCTTTGTCTCTCAAAAATAAATAAACATTAAAGTTTTTTTTATTTTTTAATACAAATATAATATATACCAGAGATTAACTGTCGAATGCAAGACTTATTATAGTTAGAAACAAATAGCAGTCCTCTGAATCATCTCTTTATAATCCTGACTCCCACTTGCCAAAGGCAATTACTATCCATTCTTATAATTGTTTCTGTTATTTACCTCCATGATTCTAAAAGACATGCTTACAAAACTATTTCTTTTCTAACTTTTTTCTTTCCTTCTTTCCTATTTTCCTTCCTTCCTTCCTTCCTTCCTTCCTTCCTTCCTTCCTTCCTTCCTTCCTTCCTTTCCTTCTTTCTCTTCAGTATTAAACACTTATATAAATTGGAAAACTACTGATTTCCACTTTCTCTCCTATCTTCACAATATACCTATACCATGTTTTTGGCTAAATAAACAATCAGTGGCTTTGCTACTAAATACTGTGTAACAGCTGAACATATAAGTGTTACTATGATTACATTTTTTTCTTTTATAACTTTTTTCCTACTCATTTTTAAATGCTTTTTTAAAAGCATTTATCAATAATTTGGCCCCAATTTTACAGAAGAACGGTAAACTCAGCTCAGAAAGGTCAATACACTAGGTAATTTATTGGTTTCCCTTTTTTTTCCTTAGAGACAATGTTACTGAAGCCTGCTATCGGTCTTGCTCACTTCACTGGCTGTGGGTGCTCTAAGACAGGAATTAGCAAACTACAGTTTTTGTAGTCCCATGAGCTAAGAATGTTTTTTTTTATAATTTGTAATAGTTGAAGAAAAATCAAAAGAAGAATATTTTGTGACACCTGAAAATTATATGAAATTCACATTTCAGTGGCAATAAATAAAATTTATTGAAAAAATTTATTGGTACACAGCCATACTCATTTGTTTTAAGTACTGTCCATGGCTGTTTGGATGCTACAGTGGCAGAGTTAAGTGGTTATGGTAGAGACCAGGTGGCTTACAAAGCGCAAAATATTTATTATCTGGCCCTTTACAGAAAAGGTTTGCTGACTCCTGCCCTAGGCCTGCTTCAAAGCTGTCTTCCAATGACTTCTGGCCACTATTACCCTGGAAATTGCCACTGTTTATCTTAATGCTGTCCTCACACTTGACTAAAAGTGTGACCAGGTATAAAATTCCAGGATGGAAAACATTTCCTTCAGAAGTGTGGCTGTTGAAGTCTGATGCCATTCTATTCTCAGACCTCTGTATCTATACTGTTTTTTTATCTCATGAAGCCTTTAATTTTTTTTTTTAATGTTTATTTCTGAAGGGGAGAGAGAGCGTGAGTGGAGGAGGGGCAGAAAGAGAGAGAGAGAGGGACAGAGCGTGAGTGGAGGAGGGGCAGAGAGAGAGACACACACACACACAGAATCTGAAGCAGGCTCCAGGCTCTGAGCTGTCAGCACAGAGTCCGACACCGGGCTCAAACTCACAAACTATGAGATCATGACCTGAGCTGAAGTCAGATGCTCAGCCGCTCAACCAGCTGAGCCACCCAGGCGCCCCTCATGAAGCCTTTAGAATCTCCTCTTTATTTTTGTGATGATATGCCTCAGTGTGGATCTTCTTTTGTTATACTGAATGGACCATTTCAAACAGAAAATTCAAGCCTTTCAGTTCTAGGGAATATTTCTGTATTGTTTATTTGATAAAATTCTCTCCATTCCTCTGTTCTCTCCTAACACTTTTATCTTCCAACTGTTGTATTACATTTTTAAAATTTCTACTGCTTTTAATTTTTAAGAGTTTTTTTCATCCTTCTTGTTTCATGAATACAGTTTCTCTCTTTCTTTTTTTTTAAAGTTTATTTATTTATTTGGAGAGAGAGAGGCAGAGGGAGAGAGAATCCCAAGCAGGCTCCATGCTGTCAGTGCAGAGCCCAACGCCAGTCTCAATCTCATGAACCATGAGATCATGACTAGAGCCGAAATCAAGAGTCAGACACTTAACTGACTGAGCCACCCAGGTGTCCCTGCAATATCCCACTTCCTGAAAATTTTTAAGTTTTCTTCTGCTTCCTATATCCTTTCCATTTCCTCTGAAATGGAAAGACTTTTATTTCCCCTCTGTTTATTTTGGTCTTTGTCTTTCATGTTAGAGACTTTCCTAAAGTGATTCATGATCTTTGGCTGTTGTATGTCAGAGGAAGTCACACACAAAAAAAATTGGAAGCTCAAAGTACAGGAGGTGGATATTATCAACTTGTGTGATACCACAGTGGGTAAATGATCAACCACTTAGCCATTTTGGGGAGACCCTAAATGTCAGTATCTGTAGGTCCTTTTTTGGGGGGTAGCCAATTTCCCTGGAGAGGAATCTTCTCACCTCCTGCAAGGGAAATGAAAGGCATGAGGGTTTGAGTCACGAAATTAAAATCAGTGGCCTGTGTTCTGGAAGCTGAGCTGAGGAAGGGAATTAAAAGTCTCACTTTTGAGTTCAGGTTTGTCCCCTACCTGCTGCATGATAATACACACATGACTCTGCTATTGCTATGGCTGATGGCCCACAATTCAACACCCCTATGGTTCAACTTCTCCAGAGAATAAACCTATCCATCTTTACAGGAGAGAACATAAATGCCAGGAGCTGCCTGGCTACCAGGACTGGAAGACAGACTCCAGAAGCCTATCCAATCCTTATAATGACTTAATTAAGCCTATTTTAACCCCACCCTACACTTTAAAAGGTGCTAAGTACCTTTAAGTCCAGAATCTTATTAAAGTTTCTACAAATTATCTTGCTTCCAGTTGGCTTCCCTACCACCGGCCGTCAAGCCTCAGCTCTCTTCTACTCTGCCAAGTCATTTACCATTCATCCATCTCCTTTCCATTTTCCATAATTTAGTCAACATGCATCATCTGTGATAGTCTGCTCCCATTCTTTGCTTCATGGGTTTATAATTTTTTTTTATTTCTTTACTGACTTTTTGTTTTTTTTTAAGATTTTATTTTTAAGTAACCTCTACACCCAACGTGAGGCTTGAACTTCTGACCCTGAGATCAATCATCATATGCTCAACTTACTGAGCCAGCCAGGTACCCCTATAATATTCTTTCTTGTAAATTTCATATACAGCTGATTTTCAGAGAATACTATTGTTGATTTTTACCGATTTCTTGTATCAGTAGACAACCTATGGTTGCAATTTATAAACAAGTATAGTCCTAATAGGAATGTCAGTTGATATTTTCATTTATTATTCTATAGAATAAGATAAAGTGAATCACAAAGATTTCTTTGGAACTTCACTTCTGTTGTATAAGCAACTTTGATGAATCAAATACTAGTTTTCAAATACTGGAACATTTCTCAATTTTTTTTTTCAACGTTTTTTATTTATTTTTGGGACAGAGAGAGACAGAGCATGAACGGAGGAGGAGCAGAGAGAGAGGGAGACACAGAACCGGAAACAGGCTCCAGGCTCTGAGCCATCAGCCCAGATCCTGACGCGGGGCTCGAACTCACGGACCGCGAGATCGTGACCTGGCTGAAGTCGGACGTTTAACCGACTGCGCCACCCAGGCGCCCCATTTCTCAATTTTTTAATGCTATTCACAACGTAACAACTACAGACAACATATGATTTTAAATTTAATCTGCATTATTAACATTTTCTTTATCACTTTCTTAACAGTCAACAACATAATGAATCAAGCCCTGATTTGTAATGTTGTTGTTTTTTAAAAATTTTTAGTGTTTATTTTTGAGGTGGGGGTGGTGGGGGGGGGGCGAAGAATCAGAGAGAGGGAGACAGAGGATCCAAAGCAGCTCTGCACTGACAAGAGAGAGCCTTATATGGGGCTATAACTCACAAACCTTGAGATCATGACCTGACCTGACCTGAGCCTAAGTTGGTTGCTTAACTGACTGAGTCACCCAGGTGTCCCTGTAGTGTTTTTTTAATATTCATTGTGTAAATACTCCCATCATAGGCAATTTCAGGTTTTCAATATGAAGTCATTGAATATGGGGTTGGACAGAAATGAACATTCTATAGCATTTTCACTATATAGATACAATAAGGTGAATAACCTCAAAAGCATAGATAATAGTAAAATCATTAGAGAGTGATGAGTTTTACATCATATTTATTACCATTTTAAATATAAATTATCTAATTATAAGCTTATATAACTTAATTTTAATGGTGGATGTGTTTAACAACTAACTCGCAGATTTCCTGAAAAGGTAACAGTTGATGCCAATCCCAGCATACCACTGGAGTGGAGATAAAGGTATAGAACCAAGTTTAAATGAGAATGTCCAGCTCCTTTCTTTAAAATCTATTTTTATAACTAAGGGGTTGGTGAGAATAAGGGAAAAAAGAGGCAGGAGGCCAGTTCTCTGTGTCAGTTTGATGTCTAACAAAAGACATCAAAGGGAGAGAGGGAACAGAAGGGGGAGGGCTGTGTAGAGGAGGGCAGATAGAAGACAAGGAAGAGGAGTTTACCATGGAAGTCTCAGGTTCTGGGGATTTCAACCAGTGAACTCTGCACCTTAGAGAGAGGTTCCCAGTGACATTTCTCCATAGAAAGTTGTGGGCGTGAGTTTGATGAGGTTTAATCTTCTTTTCAGGCAACCACAAGATTGCCGCTTCCTCTGAGGCTTCCCTAAACTTCTTCATTCAGAGTATTTCCGTTTTGTGTTATTTTAAGTTTGTTTAGAAAAAATCAATCAATCCTTTAGCCATCCTTTGTATTTAACAATCCTTGCTTGGCCTTCTTTTATTATTTCAGCAGGAAGGAGAAGTGATATAATAAAGGTGAAGTCAGCTAAGTATTTTTCAGTGTGTCTCCCAAGCGTCTAAGAACAATTAAGGAAACACTGTTAGTTTGAGACCTGGCATCAATTCAATTAAGATGCTGTAAGGAAACTTTACTCCTGGAAGAGCTGTTGATAATATGCACTGTCACCCATTGCCATTAGGGGTGCCCTCTGCAAGTCCAAAGCTCTTGGAACTACAGTAAGCCGCTTCTGGGTTTTTACAATCCACAGTGGGTAAAAGGCTGGGTTTCTTCAACCAGTGCAATCTGAGAGCTGAGCAAGCCTACAACTGCATACCAATTATTGAAAGGTTACTGGGTGAACAAAAGTGGAATGAATGTGTATTTTAAAGGCCAATTGTTCCTATTCAAATGTAAGTTTGAAAAGAAGGAGGCCCAGCCCTTGAGACCATTTTTATTTCTGCTACTTGAATAAAGACATCTTTGTTCTTCAGGTAGCAACAACTGAAACCAGCAAAGCCCTTCTTCTCATCAAAGTAGCTCTGAGTTAATTTTCCTCAGAAAAGAATCTAGATTAAAATCTACCACTAGATGGTGTTTTAAAATGCTTTAAAATAAATGTTTTGAAGCACCCATGTCTTAGATTTGGGGTAACTTATTACATTGTATATCTCCTATTTAATCTACTGTTGCATGATAGAGTGTTAGAAAGAACATGGTCTTTGTAGACTTACTTATATACTGCTTTACATTGGGCAAATCATCTAATCTTTCTATGTCTCAGTTTACTTTTATGTAAAAATAGGAATAAAAATCTTCTTCCCCAGGGATAAAATCTTGCAGGATTTATTCAGTGAAGAGTCACTGAAAAAATGTATGTGAAGGTGCATAAAAGTAAGTGGGCATTCAATGGTTAAATTTGTTTCTTCCACTACCTACTCTACCTATCACAGTGGATGCTCAGTAAATGTTACTGGTAAAGAAACTTCTTTTAATACCAACTCGAGCCGTTTTCTCTGTTATAAGAAAGGGAAATACACTTGACTTAATGAAGAAAAGCAAGACAAGCAAAACAAAATTAGAGAGTAATATAATGCCAAAGCTGAGTCTCTCTAAAGATACTTCAAATCTGGGTTTAAATTTTTCTTCACGTCAGGGGACTTCCAGGATGCTAGTAGCAATGTATTTCCTAACCATGGTGGTTGGTTACAAGGATGTGCTCACTTTGTGATAATTCATTGAACTGTACTGTTAAGATTTGTGCATTTTCTATATGTATATATAATTCTAAAATAAAAAATGTAAAAAAATTTTTTCTCTACAGAAATCATGCCCAAGTTCAAGCAACGAAGAAGAAAGCTAAAAGCCAAAGCCAAAAGATTATTCAAAAAGAGAGAAGTCTCTCACTTTCAGCCCAAGCTAATTATACCTCCTCCTCAGCTACCCTCACCAGAAAGGTAAGGTTTAAATAAAGAACAGAAAAAATATTAAAAATCTAATCTATTAAGGATAGGGTTGATGTTGAAAATGTTGGGGTTCAGAGCCAATGGCCAAGAAAGAATTCTTGAGACCTCTTAAGTGCAAAAAGATGGTTTAATTAAAGCACAGGGACAGGACCCATGGGCAGAAAGAGCTGCATTGAGGTTGTGTTGGGTGACAGATTGTATACTTTCAAGTGGGGAGGGAGTTAGGGATAGCATAAGTCTCTAAGGAATTTGGAGGCAAGGTTTCCAGGACCTTGAGGGGCTAGCTGCTGTTAGGATAAAGTCATTTACTAACTGTCTAGTAAAACCTTAGTCGTGAGACCTTTAGATGTTTATCAGTGGGCAATATGTTTGGAGAATGATTGCTAACATATATCTTGAGGGAGTAGAGATAAAGGAAGTTTCCAAAGGGATTTTCATATGCTAAAGAAGATTTATAGGATCCTGGGAGGTCAGGATAATATTAAGCTAAAATTGCTTTTTGCCCAAAGTGTCAATATCGAAGCAGCTGAGCTCCCAGAGAAAGGTCACTGTATTTCAAGAACTTGTCAATGGGCTGTAGGCAAGAAGAAAATCTAATTTTTCATTTGCCTTTGTTTCCCATATCAGAATTACCAGATTTAGCAAATAAAAACACAAAATGCCCAATTAAATTTGAATTTCAGATAAACAATAATTCTTTTAATATTGTACCATGCAACATTTGCAATATACTTATATTACAAAATTATTCATCCTTCATCTGAAATAAAATTTTCACTGAGCATCCTGGATTTTATGTGATGAACATAGTTCAAGAGTAAAAATCACAGAATTGTATTGGAGATGCACAGATTGACTATTTTCTTCTTCCCTAGTCAATTTAATTGTATAAATCTGCTAAGTGATGAAAGAGGGGTATAGGACTAGAATTTAAATCTTAGTTTTGGTTTTGTCAATTATTCTCTGGGCCTTAGGTTTAGATGTGCTATTGAAAGAGGCTCTTAAGTCATAGGAATCCTAGGATACTGAGTTTCAAAATAAAACACTTTATACATTGTGTTGTTATAACTCTCTTTACAGAAAAAAAATTTAAATAAACAGGCCCTCAAAAAGCGTTAATCATGATATTATCCTAACTCTTCTCTATCTCTCTTGAATATTAAAAACAGCCCCTAACTGGTCTTCCTGCTTCTGTCCTTGCCCTCTGCAGCATATTTCAACACAGTAGTCAGAGTGAGTCTGTTAAAAATCATGTCAAATTGCCCCTCTGCTTAAAACTCTCCAGCGGCTTTTCCTGGCTTAGTTGGAAGAGCATGTGACTCTTGATCTTGGGGTCCTGAGTGCAAGCCCCACCTTAGACATAGAGATTACATTTCAGTAAATCATATATACATACATACAAATATACATACTCTTCCAATGTCTTCCTCTCTCAGAGTAAAAATTAAAATCCTTTGTTTGACCTACTAGGCCTTTATGATCTGACTTTGACATTATCTCCTAATCCCCTACCTTCAGTTTCTCCACCCTAGTCATCCTGGCCTCCTTGCTGTTCCCTAGACACCTCAGACAAGCTGCCATCTCAGGGCCTTTGCCCTTACTCTTACCCTTGCCTGGAATGCTCTTCTCCCAGATATTTGTATTGCTGACTTCTCCAATTTTTTTTTTAAATTAAAAAAAAAATGTTTATTTATCTTTGAGAGAGACAGAGACAGAACGCGAGTGGGTTAGGGGCAGAGAGAGAGGGAGACACAGAATCCGAAGCAGGATCCAGGCTCTGAGCTGTCAGCACAGAGCCCGACGCGGGGCTCGAACCCACAAACCGCGAGATCATGACCTGAGCCAAAGTCGGACACTCAACCGACTGAGCCACCCAGGTGCCCCTCCAATTTTTTTTTTTTTTTTTTTTTTTTTAAGTAGGCTCCATGCCCAAAGTGGGGCTTGAACTCATGACCATTGATCCATTGATCAAGAGTCGCATGCTCAGGGCACCTGGGTGGCTCAGTTGGCTCAGCGGCCGACTCTTGGTTTCAGCTCAGGTCATGATCTCATGGTTTGTGAGATCAAGCCCTGTGTCAGGCTCCCTAATGACAGCTGACAACCCCTAGCTTGCTGGAGATTCTCCCTCTCCTCTCTCTCAAAATAAATAAATAAAGTTAAAAAAAACAGAGTTGCATGCTCTGCCACTGATCCAGCCAGACACCCGTGTTGCTAGCTTCTTTACTTTGTTAAGGTTTTTTTTCTCAAAAGTCACCTTCTCAGTGAGACTTCAATGCCCACCCTACCTACAATTTCACCTCCACCCAATGTTTCTCTCTTGATATATCCTTTTCCTTAGTATTCACTAAATAGCAACCCATATATATTATTTACTTACTTTTACCTTTCTTTCATGACATGTAAGTTCAGTGAGGGCAGGGTTTCTATCTATTTTGTTCATTACTGAATCCCTGATGCCTCTCTCTTTTTTTTTTTTTTAATGTGTATTTATTTTTGAATTTTTTTTTTTTTTTTTAAAGTTTATTTATTTTTGGGACAGAGAGAGACAGAGCATGAACGGGGGAGGGGCAGAGAGAGAGGGAGACACAGAATCGGAAACAGGCTCCAGGCTCTGAGTCATCAGCCCAGAGCCCGACGCGGGGCTCGAACTCACGGACCGCGAGATCGTGACCTGGCTGAAGTCGGACGCTTAACCGACTGCGCCACCCAGGCGCCCCAATGTGTATTTATTTTTGAAAGAGAGAGACAGACCATGAGCAGGGAAGGGGCAGAGAGAGAGAGGGAGACACAGAATTTGAAGCAGGCCCCAGGCTCTGAGCTGTCAGCATAGAGCCTGATGCAGGGCTTGAACTCATGAACCATGATGAACCATGAGATCATGACCTGAGCTGAAGTCAAACACTTAACCGACTGAACCCCCAGGTGTCCCCCCAATGATGCCTCTTTATTTGCTATTTATTTTCTTTATTACAATCTATTTGCTTTACAAAATAATTTGTGGATCTCAAAACTCTAGAATTTAATGCAGAATTTGGCTTTCGGTAGGTGGGCTCTGCTCCTGAGTCATACTATAAAACTAGCTTGTTATTTAAACAGAAGCTGTTACTCCAACTCAGGAGTTTTTTATTTGTTTGGTTTTGTTTTTCCTACAGAGTGGTTACTCCTTCAGCAGATATACCCCTTAGCAGAAGCTGGCTAAGATCATCCTGGAACTTCAAATTTCCCAATATCAAAGATACAGTAAAACTTTGGACAAATAGAGTGTGGTCTATATACAACTGGTGCCAGAACTGCATGGCCCAGGTATGGGTTTGACATACCTATTTTCAGCAATATGGTTTTTCTACATATTTGGTGTGTATGTTCACATGTGTGTATGCTCAGGTCAGCACAACATTCAGGCCAAGCTCAGGTAAGATGAAATTATGAGGTCATGTATGCCTTTGCTTCTGTAAAACATACATCAAACCACTTTCTTGTCTCTTTTTTCCTGTCTTTATCATGCTGCTTATAGAATTCAGCCTTGTTTATTTTTTTTAATTTCAGAGTTTAGAAGTATTGAAAGACACCATCTTTCCATCCCGTTTCTGCCACCGAGAACTTCACAGTCTGAAACAACGGTTTTGCATTTTGGAAAATCAATTCTGCAAGCTCCAGGAAACTCTGAAGGTTGGTATTGGGTTTTGTTTTGTTTTATTTTGTTTTTAAGTTTTATTTATTTATTTTGAGAGAGAGAGAGAGAGAGAGAGAGAGAGCTGGGGAGGGGCAGAGAGAGAGGGAGAGAGGGAAAATCCCAAGCAGGCTCCATGCTGTCGGTACAGAGCCTGATGTGGGGCTCGAACCCACAAACTGTGATACCATGACCTGAGCTGAAATCAAGACTCAGCCACTTAATCGACTGAGCCACCCAGGGGCCCCTGAAGGTTGGTACTGTTAAATAAAAAAGCAATCCAGAATTAGGGAAGGAGGGCAGGCGTTATCCCCCATAGAAATTCCATTATGCTTTTACCAGAAGGAGAGATGGGTACAGGTAAGTGCTAATCTTGGGCCTGTTTGTCCTCAGATCCATTCCTTAGGTTTCAAGGCTCTGTTCTGTACTGCAGGGGGCTAACTGCACAGGCTGTATTTCCCAAGCTCCATGTCACCTGGTTCCTGGTTGTGCTGGGCTAATGGGAGACACTGATGAGAGACTAGAGCTGGAGGGGAGGTGGGGTGTTTTGCCTCTTCATTCTCTGCACTGGGCAATTTCTCCTGTGATGGTTGATGTTGTCTCTCTCACTCTAGCTTGCTCCAGGTAAATCTACCTGTTTCTTGATTCTCTGGATTAACCCACCTCCAGAGATCTGGTTATACTGCTCTTCCCTTTGTCCCTCCAGCCTCAGGGTATTCAATGGCTTTCTACTGTTGCTAATCTCTGGGCTGCCTCAGTGTCCCCTGTGTGCTTTTCATCTCATTCATCATCAATGTAACCAACTGCCTACATTATATTCTTCCTCTTTTATTTATTTATTTTTATTTATTCCCCCCCCCCACCCCGCTTTTAAATACTCGGGATAATTCTATTTCCTTGACTGATATAGGCAGAAAAAAATTATAAATATCCACTCTCTCCAAACTCCCCTAAACAAGGCCCTTACTTTCAACATCTAAAACTCAAAAAATAAACATTGCACTTACTGTTTTGGAGTGAAACTTCTGGGATTACAACCCTTCTCCCAGAATTTATACCTCAAAATGAATTAGACAGAGGAAGAAAGGCAAATCACCTCATTCCTCTGGGCCTCAGTTTCCTCAGCTATAAAAATGAGGATGATATCATCTATAGCGGGCTGAATTGATGGCCTCCAAAAGATCTGTCCAAGTCTTAATCCCTGGAACCTGTAAATGTTACCTTATTTGAGGAAAAGATCTTTACTCATGTAATTAAATTAAGGACTTTTATTTTTAAGAAATCTCTACACCCAGCATGGGGCTTGAACTCGTGATCACAAGATCAAGAGTTGCATACTTTGCCAGCTAAGCCAGACAGGCACCCCTGAAGTTAATGATTTGGAGATGAGGAGATCATAAACTGGTATCTGGGTGGACCCTAAATCCAATGACGAATGTCCTTATAAAAGAGACAGAGTAGAGCATGCACAGAGGAAAGGAGGAGCAGTGGGACCACAGGCAGAGATTGGAAGGATACAGCCCCAAGCCCAGGAATGGCCCCAGCTACCCAAAACTGGAAGAGGTAAGGAACAGATTCTTCCCTAGAGCATTGGGAGGTAGCACAGCCCTGCTGATGCCTTGATTTTGGAATTCTAGCCTCTAGCACTGAAGAAAATGAATCTCAGGGGCACCTGGCTGGCTCAGTCAGAAGAGCATGCAACTCTTGTTCTCAGGGTTGTGAGTTCAATCCCCACGTGGGGTGTAGTGATTACTTAAATAAATAAAACTTTAAAACACTGAATTTCAATTGTGTTAAGACACAAAGTTTGTGATAATTCAATACAGCAGCCATAGGAAACTAATTTCATTTGCAAGGGCTGCCATGATAAAGTAGCATGGTCCAGGTGGCCTATATAACAGAAATTTATTTTCTCACAGTTCTAGAGGCCAGAAGTTAACACCAAAGTGTTGGCAGAGTTGGTTTCTTCTTAGGCCTCTCTCTTTTGGCTTGCCTTCTCACTGTGTCCTCAAATGGTCTTTTCTCTGTGCACACACATCCCTGGTGTTTCTCCTGTGTGTTCAAATTTCTTCTTTTTATAAGGACATCTGTCAAATTGTATGAGAGCCTACCCTAATAGCCTCATTTTAACTCAATCACTTCTTTTCTTTTAATGTGATTTATTTATTTTTGAGAGAGAGAGAGAGACAGAGCAAGAACAGTGGGAGAGGGGCAGAGAGAGAGACACAGAATCCGAAGCAGGCTCCAGGCTCCAAGATGTCAACACAGAGCCTGACATGGGGCTCAAACTCACAAACTGTGAGATCATGACCTGAGCCGAAGTCAGACACTTAACCCAGTGAGCCACCAGGCACCCCTAACTTAATCATTTTAAAGGCTCTATCTCCAAAGTCATTCTGAGGTACTTGGATTAGGGCTTCAACATATGAGTTGGGAGGGGAGTAGGGGATACAATTCAGCTCATAGCATTCATGTTCCATCCCCTTGGCCTTTTTATCAGTTCCTTGAGTATACTGTAGTCTTGGCTTCATTAAGTACTTTTGCCTCTGCCAAGAACTTTCTTTCCCCAGACCTTATCTCCCTTGAGACCTGGTAAATCACAATTCATCCTTGAGATTATGGCTAAATATCACTCCCCAGGTTTCTCACTATTCATGATTACAGCACAATTCACTGTTTTCACTGAAGCATTATTTTGTTTTGTTCTGAGTATGTGTGTGTTTAATGTCTGTCTTCCTTACCAGACTGTCAGCTCCATGATATGACAAACAGGATTCACATTCCCATAGTGCCTGGCATATAGCACACACAAAACAAATACATGAATGAATAGATGAATGAATGAGTGAATGAGCTTGTGATAATTGAGAAAACATTATAAAACACATAGTGTGCTGAGAAAGCATTCAGTACATGGTAGCTATTATCTTGATGACTCTGAGCCTCAAGAACCAAATTAATCTGTTATTTATTTGCCAAATGTAATGTTTTCTTACAGGCTATCTTGGAAAATTCTTCCTGCCCAAACTGTGGTCAGACATGTCACATAAGTGGTAAACTTACAAATGTGCCTGCCTGTGCTCCAACCACCCCTGGAGAATCTAGAGCTGTACTTCCTCCCACGCTGCCACAGCCAGCCACCCATCTTCCTCCTCTTCCACCTCCGCCTCCACCCCCTCCACCTCCTCCTCTACCTCCACCTCCACCACCTATAGCACCTTTGCTGCTCAGAAAATCCAGTCGCACTAAAGCACTTCAGGTAGGAAACAATCCAGTAATGATGTGTTTTGATCAGTGTATAATGTAGGAGTAAAACAAGGCAGCCTTTAAAAAAAATTTTTTTTAATGTTTATTTATTTTTGAAACAGAGAGAGTGCAAGTCGGGGCAGGGCAGAGAGAGAGAGGGAGACACAGAATCTGAAGCAGGCTCCAGGCTCTGAGCTGTCAGCACAGAGCCTGATGTGGGGCTTGAACCCAGGAACCATGAGGTCATGATCTGAGCCCAAGTCTGGCACTTAACCGAACTGAGCCACCCAGGCGCCACCTCCGC
The DNA here is from genome assembly GCF_028749965.1 of Puma concolor. Taxonomy (NCBI): domain Eukaryota; kingdom Metazoa; phylum Chordata; class Mammalia; order Carnivora; family Felidae; genus Puma; species Puma concolor. Next base: position 29,275,180 of record NC_141680.1, on the reverse strand, counting down.
CCTTTTTTTTTTTTTTTAATTTTTAAAATTTAAATTTTTTTTTAAGCAAGGCAGACTTTTTTTTTTTTTTAAACGTTTATTTATTTTTGAGACAGAGAGAGACAGAGCATGAACGGGGGAGAGGCAGAGAGAGAGGGAGACACAGAATCTGAAACAGGCTCCAGACTCTGAGCTGTCAGCACAGAGCCCGACGCGGGTCTCGAACTCACGGACCGCGAGATCATGACCTGAGCTGAAGTCGGCCACTTAACGACTGAGCCACCCAGGCGCTCCAAGGCAGACTTTTAAGACTAGGCTAAGGCCCTTAAGAGGAAAGCCACATTTTTTTTCTGATTCCATATCTTAATTATGTCAATTATTATGTTTTTAAAAACTCAGACCCATAGGAACTCACAAAAGCTGGATTTAGAAATAAAAGTGATTTTTTTTTTTAAGGATAAATGAATGAAACCCAGTAAACTGGAATATTCCTAATGGATTGTCATAATATCTTTTTACCAAAAGCAAAGCCACCCTGGAAAACCAAAGTAAGAACAGAAGATGGCTTAGTGAGTAAAGTCAGAATAAAGAGAAGTGATGGATCCTCAAGTGTAATGTCATTAGACTGGAAGACCAGTCTCCATTAATTAGTTATCTGCCAAGGGGATCAGAATATTTGTGTATCACTAAGATAAACATGACCCTGTTTTCAAATCTGCTGGATTTTCACTACAGATGCATTTGGTTTAAAATGGCTGAGTTAAATAAATCCAGACCCTATTGTTATGTTTGCCATAATGTATACCTCTCTGGCTACACATTCTTGTTCTGTGGGAACTGAATCATCTTTTTAGGTAATTCAAGCAAAATTTCACTTTGATTTGAGGAACTCCTTTTTTTTTTAATGTATTTTTTAAATTTATTTTCAGAGAGAGAGAGAGAGAGAGAGAGCTCGTGAGCTGGGGAGGGGCAGAGAGAGGGGGAGGGAGAGAATCCCAAGCAGGCTCCGCACTGTCAGCATAGAGCCAGAGGTGGGACTCAATCCCACAAATCATGAGATCATGATCTGAGCTGAAATCAAGAGCTGGATGCTTAACCAACTGAGTCACCATGGTGCCCCTGAGGAACTCCTTCAACCCCTGACTTATTATAGTGACTCCTGAGGAAGATGTAAAGCTGCAGGGAACTAGCCCATCTCTTATGTACTATCAAAGCCTTACATTTTGATAAATACTTTGCAATAGCATTAGCATCCATGGGTACCGAAAACGGCATCATTTTTTATTGAATGGAAAGAATTTAATAGGCTCCTAGTGTAAATAAGCATTAATATTTAAATGAGTCTTTAAAAACTTTTTTTTAATGTTTATTTATTTTTGAGAGAAAGAAGGAGACAGAATGCAAGTGGGGAAGGGCAGAAAAAGAGGAGACACAGAATCCGCAGCAGGTACCAGGCTCTGAGCTGTCAACACAGAGCCCGATGCAGGGCTCGAACTCATGACCCATGAGCTGAAGTCGGACACGTAACCAACTGAGCCACCCAGGCGCCCCATTAAATGAGCCTTTAAAAACTAGGTTTGGGGCGCCTGGGTGGCGCAGTCGGTTAAGCGTCCGACTTCAGCCAGGTCACGATCTCGCGGTCCGTGAGTTCGAGCCCCGCGTCGGGCTCTGGGCTGATGGCTCAGAGCCTGGAGCCTGTTTCCGATTCTGTGTCTCCCTCTCTCTCTGCCCCTCCCCCGTTCATGCTCTGTCTCTCTCTGTCCCAAAAATAAATAAACGTTGAAAAAAAAAAAATTTAAAAAAAAAAAAAAAAAAACTAGGTTTGGATTTGTATTTGACTAGATATCCTGGTTACAATCTGAATTGTAACCTCTCTATGTATTTTAAGGCTGGACCATTAAAAAAAGATGGACCCATGCAAATAACAGTTGAAGATCTACTGACTGTGAAATTAAAGAAGACACAGTGTTTTGATGAAAGGAAGAAGGTAAGATGTCACTGACCATACACATGGTCTTTCAGCTTTTAACCTGGTTGTCTCTTTCTGGAAAATAATTATAAGTCTTATGTATAGAAGCCATTCTGTGGTAAGTATTTGATGTTTTGGGGGATTTTTGGTTCAGCTAAGACAGCAGAAGAGAGGATTTATTGTACATGTGTTACATTCAGCCACAAATGAAAACAGAATTAGTCCCAAAAGTCACAGGTTCAGAGAAAAGGACCAAAAGACACTATTTTGGTATGAGCAAGGCGAGTCTCTCAAAAGTGGTCACTGCAACCAAATGGTGATGAATGTTCTAGATCCATTGAATCAAGCTCTAGAAAGTAGGCATGCAGTGCAACAATTGGTACCAGCATTCCTGGCCTCTGGCTTTCCTTATGTCTACGCCTGTGGCTCCACGGGTGTACAAGCTAGTGGTTTACTTGGACCTCTGCCTCATCTTTCTTCTTTTATGCTTCAGCCAGCACATTTGCTTCTTCCTACACTTGGCTCTCTTGGAGCAGAGGTTTCCATGAGATGAAACCTCAATTTTATCTACCAACCATTAGTCTAAAGAGGTAGAGACATACTCTGAAGTTTTGGAATACAAGTTGAGTAGAATAGTAGATATATCTTACACATACTCAGCATCCAAATATTCATTGTTTCAGCATATTTATATTTTGAATGACATTTTTAAGTGTGTTTTGATACTGTCTCATTTTTTTATTTAAAGCTTGTATCATCACCAAAGACACGGAATCCACTAGTTACTGTCTCTGACCTGCAGCATGTCACCCTGAAACCCAACTCCAAAGTGCTATCAACTCGAGTTACAAATGTCTTAATGTAAGGAACTGTACTGTGTTGTGCTCTACTGTTACTTAAAAGAATGATTTTTTGCTTATCTCTAACTTTAAAAGTTATATATGCTCATTGTAGAAAAATGGAAATCCACAGAAAAGTTTAAAGAAGAAAACAATCATTCAAATAACCGTATGATTGAAGATAGTCACTGTTAACATATTATTGTTTAGCATTGTAATCTTTGAATAGGTATCTACTCTATTATTTCCATTTCATGATGCTGTTTATTGTTAAGATACACCATTGATTTAATAGTGGGTTTGTGGGGGAGAACCTGGCTTGCTCAGTTGGTAGAGTGTTACAAGTCTAGATCTCGGGGTCATGAGTTCAAGGCCCACGTTGGGCACAGAAGATTACTAAAAAAAAAAATAGTGGATGGGGGAAAGAAATATTATCAAGAATTTTTTTTATTATTCTTGAATATATTATTCTTGAAATATTATCAAGAATTTTAATTTTTTTTTAATGTTTATTCATTTTTAATAGATGGAGACAGAGCACAAGTGGGATAGGGGCAGAGAGAGAGGGAGACACAGGATCTGAAGTAGGCTTCAGGTTCTGAGCTGTCAGCACAGAGCCAGATGGGGGGCTCGAACTCACGAACCATGAGATCGTGACCTGAGCTGAAGTTGGACACTTAAATGACCGAGCCACCCAGGTGCCCCAAAATGTTATCAAGAATTTTAAGAGCAGTCCAATTTCAGAAATAATAAGATATGATAACTAGTATATCTTAGAATGAATGAAATGTGTGTGTGTGCATGTACTTGTTTGTGTACCTGTATATGATCATATTGTACATACAATTTAAGGCTTTTCCCATTTAATGTGTCAAGAACTTTCCTCATCTCATTAAAAATCAGTTTAAAGTTTTGGGGTTTTTTTTGTTTTGGGTTTTTTGTTTTTTAGTTTGTTTACTTGTTTGTTTGTTTATTTAGAAAGAGTTGGAGCGGGGCACCCGGGTGGCTCAGTCGGTTGGGCGGCCGACTTCAGCTCAGGTCACTATCTCACGGTCCGTGAGTTCGAGCCCCGCGTCGGGCTCTGGGCTGATGGCTCAGAGCCTGGAGCCTGCTTCCGATTCTGTGTCTCCCTCTCTCTCTGCCCCTCCCCCGTTCATGCTCTGTCTCTCTCTGTCTCAAAAATAAATAAACGTTAAAAAAAAATTTTTTTTAATAAAAAAAAAGGAAGAAAGAGTTGGAGCTAGTAGGGCAAGGAGAGAGAGAGAGAAAGAGAATCCCATGCAGGCTCCATGCTGTCAGCATAGAGGCTGACATGGGGCTTGATCTAATGAACCGCGAGATCATGACCTGAGCTGAAATCAAGAGTCAGACAATCAACCAACTGAGCCACCCAAGCACCCTAAAAATCAGTTTAAATCATCATTTTTACATCTTTAATATATGCAGTTCATTATATGTAAGTTTTATAGATAAACTCCTGTTTTGAGACATTTAGGTTGTTTATGATTTATTTCCACCTCTTCAGTGAACATCCTTGTCCATAATCTGTGTGCATAGCTGAGTTCCTCCCTAAGATGGAATCATAAATGTATAATTACTGAGGCAAGAAGTATTACTTATTAGGATGATTATATTGCCTTATGTTCCTATCAGCATCTACTGCTTTTTTTTTTTTTTTTGAGTAGTTTCCATTCCCAAAGTGGGCCTTGAACTCACGATCCCAAGATCAAGAGTTACACACTCTACCAACTGAGCCAGCCAGGCGCCCCTCTACTGCTATTTTTTAATGTAACAAATAGAACTACTTTCTAGGATGTTGCCTGTAGAAATGACTGCTTTGCTTTGGGAAAAATGATAAAATCTGGCAAGCTCTAACTTTTATATTTTTATTTCGTCAGTACTCCTGGTAAAAGCCAGATAGATCTGCGGAAACTACTTAGAAAAGTTGACGTAGAGAGGTAATACGCTCCCTTATCTTTATGCTTTCTAAACCCACTTGAAAAATTGGCATATAACACAGCTTGTAATATTTTCATTATCTTTGCAGGAGCCCAGGTGGAACCCCACTTACGAATAAAGAAAATATGGATACAGGAACTGGACTGACTCCAGTAATGACCCGGGCCTTGAGGAGAAAGTTTCAGGTAAACCTTTAGGAAAAAAATAAAATTTTTCCTTTTCTTCAAAATCATTTATTTAGAATCGTATTCTAAAGGATTTTTTTTTTAATTTTTTTAATGTTTATTTATTTTTGAGAGAGAGAGAGAGAGACAGAGCATGAGCAGGGGGAGGGGCAGAGAGAGAGAGGGAGACATAGAACCAGAAGCAGGCTTCAGGCTCTAAGCTGTCAGCACAGAACCCAACGTCAGGCTCAAACCTGACATGGGGCTTGAACCCACGAGCTATGAGATCATGACCTGAGTCAAAGTCAGATGCTTAACCAACTGAGCCACCCAGGCGCCCGTCTAAAGGATTTTTATTTATTTATTTTGAGAGAAAGAGAGTGCATGTAAGTGAGTGGGGGAGGGGCAAAGAGGGAGAGAGAGAATCCCAAGCAGGCTCCACACTGTCAGTGCAGAATCTCACGCAGGGCTCAAACCCACCAACCATGAGATCATGACCTGAGCTGAAATCAAGAGTGGGATGCTTAAGTAACTGAGCCACCCAGGTGCCCCGACTGCTCTTCCATCCTTAAGGTGTGGCTTTTATCCTCATGGTGAAGAATGCCTATACCTCCTGAAGCCTGGTGTCCACATTCTAGGCAAGATAGGTGAAAGGCAAAGGGCAAAAGGGTGTGCTAGCTAAGCTACCCCTCATCAGAAGGTGCTATCCAGGAACTTCTGACTATATGAAAGAAAGTGGGAAAAATGGTTTTTAGAGTCTGGCTGCATTGGATTCTGTTAGTGAGGAAGGAGAACTGTGTTGGCCACAGGAACATAATTCATATTATAACTGGGACCTTTTTTTTTTCCATAGATGGCTCACCCTAGAAGCCCAACTCAAACTCTGCCACTTTCTACAAACAGCTTTGATGAACAAAACTGATGTCAACTCAGCCTGACTCCGTGTGATGATCCATAAAATACACAGATAAAATCACCCCAATCCTTTTTTTTAATATAGTAGAGTAGATATAAGTAATTATACTAATATATAATTCCATCTAAAGAATTAAAGTATGTGTGGAGCCCCCATACATACTATGATACAAAGTGAGTATTTGGATATTTTTTAGCTTGCATGATCAATAAGAGAACAGATAGGAAAATGCAATCCCCAAAGTGATGTTTATCCTGGAATTACCCAATTAGGTTGGAGAGGTTGTTCACATTTAACTAGATAACAGATTTGTATTCAATAGGTAGAGTTATGACATTAAAGTAAACTGGTCCCCATTCATCTTGCGTATCCTCAGGTAATTAAAAAGAAAAGTTATTTCATCCCGTAACGCTAATGCATTCTCTAAGTGCTACAGACTTGATCAGTATTTATTTGATCAAATAAATGATTTCTGTTTTCTGTTTACTATAAACAGTTAAGAGGTAAGACCTTTCCCCCTCCCAACCCAGTTATTTTCCAAAAGGATGTGAAGCAAAATGTCCAATATAACCTTAAAATTTAGAACATATCATTTCTAGCATTTAGAAATGATATCTAGGTAGTTCTATCTGGCTCACTGAAGTCTGAGATATTCCTTTCGTTGATATTTGCTGTCCACATTCATGCAGCTAAATATAAGTTTTACAAGGACCTCAACATGAACCTTGTATTTTCCCCAGTGACCTGCCAAGGATTATTTGAAGTCCATAGCAGATTCACTTTGAGACCTAATTCCTGTCCTCATCAGCCTATTGTTTCAATACCAGTAATAATGCACACCTCACTGGATTTTTGTTCTTTCCCACCAGTCCAGGGTTGCCAGATTTAACAAAAACAAATATATAACAAATTTGAATTTCAGATAAACAAGTAACAACCTTTAAATATACATATGTCCAGGAGCACCTGAGTGGCTCAGTCGGTTAAGTGTCTGACTACAGCTCAGGTCATGATCTCAGTGTTCATGAGTTCGAGCCCTGCATCGGGCTCTGTGCTGACAGCTCGGAACCTGGAGCCTGCTTCGAATTCTGTGTCTCCCTCTCTCTCTGCCCCTCCCCACCTCATGCTCTGTCTCTCTCTCCCTCTCTCTCTCTCTCTCGCTCTCAAAAATAAACAAACATTAAAAAATTTTTTTAAATAAATAAATATAAATATGTCCTGTTAAACAATGAATTGTTTATTTTAACATAAGGAAGTCCCAGATATTTCATGGGAGATATTTCTACTACAAAAAGTATTCATCGTTTATCTGAAATTCAGATTTAACTGGGCATTCTATATTTTATCTGGTAACCCTGCAAAGTTGCCAGGTATTTCTGGGAGCCCCCAGCTTGTCAGACATGTCTACTTAGCATTGGACACAACTGTAGCTTCAGCCAGGATCCCCATAATTAATGTGTTAAGTATCACAGAGAAAGGGGAACTTTCATTAGGGTGAGTTCTTGTGACTGAAGGTGAGGATTAGCTTTGATGACGATAACCTCCCCTGCAGTTCCAAGAATAATGGTAGCAGCTGCTCATGGATAGGAAACAAGGGGTTTTAGATCGTCCCTGAACTTTGTAGCCTGACAGGGAGCAGCTGCATAGATGATACCCTTGAAATATATCCTGGTTAGCATAGGCTAAAAAAGATATGTTAGTTATTTCTCAGAAATGCCTATATTTCCACAGATAAAGATTGCTTTCAGATGCCAAATAGAGTGTTGTGTCACCAGACTAGAAAGCCAATCTGAGGGTGATGTTTTGTTCTTATGAGACCCATGTTTATGTTTATAACACATTTATAAATGAAAATGAAGCAGGTAATAAAGTTAAGACACATACCTGCTTCTAGTTAGAAAAAAAATCTGCTAGCTACATTTATATTATATAAGAGTAAAGGGAATGATCACTGAGAATAAAACATTTGAGTATTTGTAACAAGTATTTTATGGGGCATTTATAATGCCTATATTGATAAACCAGCATGTACTGTCTCAATTTAATTGAAATGACTTGATGGGGCACCTGGGTGGCTCAGTCTGTGAGGATCCAACTCTTGATTTCAGCTCAGGTCATGATCCCTGGGTCAGGGGATCACACCCCCTGTCAAGCTTGGCACTGAGCGTGGAGCCTGCTTAAGATTCTCTCTCTGTCCCTCTGCCCCTCTCCCCAGCTTATGCTCTCTCTCTCTCTCAAATTAAAAAAATTTTTTTGATGATTTGATTATTCTTGTGGAATAAAGGGTCATAAAAAAATGCTATAGAAATCCTATATAATAAACATTTGTAAAGCTGCTGTTGCCATTGTACCAGTATTAAAATGTGCTCTACCTTGTATCTTTTACTAATTTTTATGACAGGTTTTATTTTGTATCCATATGAGAATCCTATAAATGCTATGGTTTCATTAAACTGTTGCTAATTATACACTTTCAATGCTTATTTTCAGCTGAATAACAATGAGACAATATAAACACCAAGGTACATCTGATTATGTTTTTAAATAAAGAGCAATAAGAAACCTTTGGTTTTTCTCTGTTTAATGGTTTTTACTAGACATATAACACAGAAAAATGCATAAAACATCAATACATAAATTAACATCGTAATGCAAATGCTCATATAACCACCAAGAAAGGTACATTATAAATGTCTGTAGAAACCCTGCTTGTCTCCCTCCCCCTAACATAATCCCTCTCTTCAAGAAGAAACTACTGGTATGCTTGTTATAATAAATATTTCCATGGGGCATCTGCGTGGTTTAGTCGGTTAAGTATCCAACTCCTGGTTTTGGCTCAGGTCATTATCTCACAGTTTTGTGAGTTGGATCCTGCTTTTGATTCTCTGTCTCCCTCTCTCTCTACCCCTGCCCCACTCACACTGTCTCTGTCTCTCTCAAAATAAATAAACTTAAAAAAATAATAAAATTAAAAATAATATTTCCTTGTTTTTACCCTCTAAGTATACATCCCTAAATGCTATGGTTTATTTTCCTTGTTTTTGAACTATATAAATAGAATCATACACTATATATTTTGTTTCTGCCTTCTTTCAATCAATATATTTTTTTAATTTTTTTCTTTAACATTTATTTATTGTTGAGAGACAGAGTGCGAGCAGGGGAGGGGCAGAGAGAGAGGGAGACACAATGCGAAGCAGGCTCCAGGCTCTGAGCTGTCAGCACAGAACCCGACACGGGGCTCGAATCCACAAACTGTGAGATCATGACCTAAGCCGAAGTCAGACGCTCAACAGACTGAGCCACCCAGGTGCCCCTAATCAACATTTATTTTTAAGATTCAACCATGTTACTGTGTAATGCAATAGATCACTTATTTTTGTTGTGTAAATATAGTTATTCATCCTATTGTTAGTGGACATTTGGATTGTTTGTGGTTTCTGGCTACTATAAATCATGCATGCCATTATGAATATTCTTGAACATGTACATATGCGCAAGAATTACTCTAGTGTGTATACCTAAGAGTGGAACTGCTAGATTTTAAAACATGCCTAGGGGCATCTGGGTGGCTCAGTGGGTTAAGCTTCTGACTTTGGCTCAGGGCATGATATGGTTAGTGAGTCAGAGCCCCACTTTGGGCTCTCTGCTGTCAGCACACAGCCCACTTTGGATCCTGTGTCCTCCTCTCTTTGCCCCTGCTCGCACTCTGTCTCTCAAAAATTAATAAACATTAAAATAAAGTAAAATAAAATTAAATAAACATGCCTATTTTCCAGAACGTGTCAAATTGGTTCCCCAGGTGGTTGTACCAATCAATTCATGGTCCCTTCAGCAAAGTAGGAGAGTTCTTGTTGCTCCTGTTTTCTTCAAGGGACTCTTTTTTTTTTTAAGTTTATTAATTTATTTTGAGAGAGAGAGAGAGCAAGCACAAGCAGGAGAGAGAAAGAATCCCAAGCAGGCATCGAGTGTGGAGCCCAATGCGGGGTTTGAACCCGATCTGAAGTCAGACGCTTAACCTACTGAGCCACCCAGGCGCCCCAAGGGACTCTTAAATAATTGATTTTTCAAAATTTTGTTTACTTGGGAAATCTGTACAATGTTTACAGTTAATATATACTATTTTTCCTGGATTTATAAGTCAAAGAATTGTTGAGATGATTTTAAATCAACAAAATCACATACTAAACATAGCATATAATCTACATGGTGAGGATCACAATATAATTTATGTTGATAAACGTGGACTTTCTCATTTTACTTGGCTTTTCAAAGAGAGGTAGGATCTGGACGTGTAGAAGTAGGGAAGGGAATAAGTAAAAGGCAAATAATCAAGCAAAATATTTTTAAGTTTATTTACTTTGAGAGGGGGTGGGAGAGCAAGCAGGAGCAGGGCAGAGAGAGAGAGACAGAATCCCAAGCAGGCTCTGCACAGAGCCCAACTTAGCACTTAAACTCACTAACCCTGAGACCATGACCTGAGCAGAAATCAAGAGTCAGACACTTAACTGGCTGAGCCACTCAGGCGTCACTAAATGTATTGTTAAAAATTCTGTTTGTCGGAGCTCCTGGGTGGCTCAGTGGGCTAAGCGTTGGGCTCTTGGTTTTGGCTCACATCATAATCTCACAGTCTGTGAGTCTGAGCCGCACATTGGGCTCTGCACTGACAGTGCGGAACCTGTTTGAGACTCTCTCTCTCTCTCTGCCCTTCCCCTGCTCTCTCACATGCTCTCTCTCAAAAATCAATAAACATTACAAAAATTTAATTTAAAAAAATTTTTTTAATGTTTATCGATTTTTGAGAGAGATGGAGACAAATGAGAGTGGGGAAGGGGCAGAGAGAGAGGGAGACACAGAATCTAAAGCAGGCTCCAGGCTCTGAGCTGTCAGCACAGAGCCCGGTGTGGGGCTTGAACTCACAGAGCTGTGAGATCATGACCTGAGCCAAAGTCGGACGCTCAACCGACTGAGCCACCCAGGTGCCCCTAAAAATTTAATTTTGTAATGTTTATTTATTTTTGATAGAGAAGAGGGGAGATGGCAGAGAGAAAGAGAGAGGGAGACACAGAATTTGAAGTAGGCTCCAGGCTCTGCGCTGTCTACACATAGCCCAATGCAGGGCTTGAACTCACAAACCATGAGATCATGACCTGAGCTGAAGCTGAATGCTTAATCGACTGAGCCACCCAGGTGCCCCTAAAAAATTAAAAAAAAAAAAAAAAAAATTAAAAAACCCACTCCTACTCCTTTCTGAATTCTTGTTAGTAAATAAAAGTTGGTTGAGAAGCCTAATATAGCTTAATTTATTAAAACACCATCACCGGGGCGCCTGGGTGGCGCAGTCGGTTAAGCCTCCGACTTCAGCCAGGTCACGATCTCGCGGTCCGTGAGTTCGAGCCCCGCATCGGGCTCTGGGCTGATGGCTCAGAGCCTGGAGCCTGTTTCCGATTCTGTGTCTCCCTCTCTTTCTCTGCCCCTCCCCCGTTCATGCTCTGTCTCTCTCTGTCCCAAAAATAAATAAACGTTGAAAAAAAAAATTAAAAAAAAAAAACACCATCACCATGACTTAGGGTTCCATCTTTCCTTTGAGAATTAAATGAGATAATTCTTTCCCCCACCCAAGTTTTATTTAGATATAATTAACATATAGCATTGTATTAGTTTAAGACATACAACATCATGATTTGATATATGCATATATTGCAAAATTATTTCCACAGTAAATTTAGTTACATCCATCACCTCATATAGTTACAATTTTTTGTCATGAGAACTTTTTTTTTTAAGTAAATTCTACCCAAATACGGGGCTCAAACTAAACATCCTGAAATCAAGAGTCTCAAGCTTTACTGTCTGAGCCAGCCAGGTGCCCTTTTTAAGATGTATTCTCTTAGCAACTTACAAATATACAATACAGTATTGTTAAGTATAGTCACTATGCTGTACATTGCATCCCCAGACCTTACTTACCTTAATACTGGAAGTATATACCTTTTGACCACCTTCACCCATATCTGCACCCCCCACCCTGGCCCAGCAACCACCAGTCTGTTCTCCATTTATTTATTTATTTTTAATTCATGTTCTTCCTCCTTTTTAGGTCTATTTATTTATTTTGGTTTTTCTTAATGTTTATTTATTTTTGAGAGAGGAAGAGAGAGAGAGAGCGAGCAGGAGGGGGGTGGGGGACAGAGGATCTGAAGAGGGCTCTGCACTGACAGCCATGAGCTCAATGTGGAGCTTGAACTCATGAACCATGAGATCATGACCTGAGCCAAATTTGGATGTTCAACCAACTGAGCCACCCAGGCACCCCAAGTCTATGTATTTATTTTGAGAGACAGAGACAGAGACAGAGACAGAGAGAGAGAGAGCACGTGAGCAGGGGGAGGGTAGAGAGAGAGGAAGAGAAAGAGAATCCCAATCAGGCTCCATGCTGTCAGTGCAGAACCCAACAGGGGGGCTCAGACCCATGAGCTGTGAGATCATGACTTGAGTCAAAATCAAGAGTTGGACACTTAAGCAACTACTGAGCCACCCAGGTTCCCCTGTTCTCCATTTCTATGACCTAGGTTCTTTTAGATTCCATATATAAGTAAGATCATACCTAAATGAGACAATTCTTGATAAGGATTTAACACAGAGCCATACACAAAGTAAATGATCTGTGCTTATTATTATTTTGTCATTATTTGACATCACAAGTAAGAACTCATTAAAAACAAATTATCCAATTCCATTTCTATATCTTAAAGCTAAGAGTATTTTAAAAAAAATGAATCTAACCATTCAAACCTCCAATCAACTAAATCAAATATTGAGTTAAGGCTTTCCACATTTTTTTTTCAAGGAAGCATTGTTCAATATTACAAGTTGACAAAAGTGTTCATTGTAGAAAATTAGAAAATCGATAAAAATAGAAGATGAAAAGTACAGCATAGGAAGTATAGTGAATAATATTGTAGGGGTGCCTGGCTGGCTCAGTTAGTGGAGGATGTGACCTGATCTCGGGGTTGTGGGTTTGAGTCCTATGTTGGGTGTAGAGATCACTTAAAAAAATAATATTGTAATAACTATGGTGACAGAAGGTAACTATAATTATCACAGTGAACATTTCATAATATATTTTGAATCACTCTGTTGTAATGTAATATGTCAACTCTACTTCAATAAAAAAAATTAATTTTAAAAAATAAAGAGGGAGGCACCTGGCTAGCTCAGCTAGTAGAGTGTGCAACTCTTGATCTCAGAATTGTGAGTTCAAGCCTCATATTGGGTGTGGAGATTACTTAAAAATAAAAAAATCTTTAAAAGAAAATACAAAGGATATCTACCCAAAACCTGCACATAGATGTTTGTAGCAGCTTTATTAATATTTTCCAAAACTTGGAAGCAATTAAGATGTATTCTAGTATGCAAATGGATAAATAAACCGTGGTACATCTAGGTAACAGAATATTATTCAACACTAAAGAGAAATGAGCTATCAAAGCATGAAAAGACATGGAGGAAACTTAAATGCATATTACTAAGTGAAAGAAGCCAATCTGAAAAGGTTATATACTGTATTATTCCAACTATATGACACTGTAGAAAAGGCCAAACTATGGAGACAGTAAAAATATCAGTGGTTGCTAGGGGTTGGAGAAAGGAAGAATGAATAGTTGGCACACAGAGGATTTTTAGGGCAGTGAAACTATTCGTTAGCATTTAGTTGAAATGCATGGTCTGATTCGGTAGGTCTGGATCGGAGCCTGAGATTCTGCATTTCTAACTCCCCCTTCGTCCTGAAGACTACACCTTCTATATCAAGATTTTAGAGCTTAAACTGAACCATTTTTCCATTTTTGCACGTCACTTGACAAGCTTCTTTTGCAGTGTTTTTGTACTCCTTGAAATGCAAACCAGCTGTTTCCACTTTTTTTTTTTAATCTCTCAATTCCTACAGTCCCCGGTTGAGGAAAATCTTAAACCGTGGTAGAGGAGTAGGGAAAACCGCAAAAACCAGGAGAGGATGAGCGAGGTGCGGAACCTAAAAATGAGAGGAAAGCAGGAACTGAAGAAGCGGAGGAGGGATTTTAAAGTTGGACGAAAGCCGGCTAGGTTTTCAGGGCGGACCGGAAAGAGTCCAAAGAAGTCTCTGCACCATGGCGGGTCCTGTCAGCTTGCGAGAGCTTCTAATGGGCGCTTCATCCTGGACCGGCTCTGAAAGTCCCGAGGGGTCCCCTACAGAGGGCGGAGGGAGCGTGGCTGGTGGACCCGAGCCTCCTTGGCGAGAGGATGAGATCTGCGTGGTAGGAATCTTCGGCAAGACGGCTCTGCGACTGAATTCCGAGAAGTTCTCACTTGTGAATACGGTTTGCGACCGACAGGTCTTTCCCCTCTTTCGCCACCAAGATCCTGGGGACTCAGGGCCTGGAATCAGGACCGAGGCTGGCGCCGTCGGGGAGGCTGGTGGAGCCGGAGACACTGGGGCTGGGGCTGGGGCGGGGGATTCAGTTCGGGGAGGTGTAGCTACCGCTGAAGGGAACCGAACTGAGCCAGGCTCCCAGGACTACAGTCTTCTGCAGGCCTATTACAATCAAGAAAGCAAAGTTCTTTATCTTCTTCTCACTTCCATCTGTGACAATTCCCAGCTTCTGCGGGCTTGTCGTGCCCTTCAGAGTGGGGAAGCAGGAGGTGGCCTCTCTTTACCTCATGCAGAAGCGCACGAGTTCTGGAAGCACCAAGAGAAGCTGCAGTGTCTCAGTCTCCTTTACCTTTTCTCCGTTTGTCACATCCTGCTTCTGGTCCATCCCACTTGCTCTTTTGACATCACGTATGATCGAGTATTCAGAGCCCTTGATGGACTGAGACAGAAGGTACTGCCCCTCCTCAAAACAGCCATTAAGGATTGTCCGGTTGGCAAAGACTGGAAACTAAACTGCCGACCTTGCCCTCCTAGACTCCTTTTCCTCTTTCAACTCAATGGAGCCCTCAAAGTGGAACCCCCTCGGAGCCAAGACCCAACTCATCCAGACAAGCCCAAGAAACATTCTCCCAAAAGGAGACTGCAGCATGCCCTGGAGGACCAGATCTATAGAATCTTTAGGAAGAGTCGCGTCTTAACTAATCAGAGTATCAATTGCCTCTTTACTGTGCCTGCCAACCAAGCTTTTGTGTACATAGTTCCCGGAAGCCAAGAGGAGGACCCAGTAGGCATGTTGCTGGACCAACTTAGGAGTCATTGTACTGTGAAGGACCCAGAATCTTTGCTGGTGCCTGCACCCCTTTCTGGGCCCAGGCGATACCAGGTGATGAGGCAGCATAGCCGACAGCAGCTTTCTTTTCACATTGACAGCAGCAGTTCCAGTTCTTCAGGGCAGCTAGTGGATTTCACTCTTCGGGAGTTTCTATGGCAGCATGTGGAGTTAGTCCTAAGCAAGAAAGGTTTTGATGACAGTGTGGGCAGGAACCCACAGCCTTCCCATTTTGAACTTCCCACTTATCAGAAGTGGATCTCAGCAGCTTCAAAACTGTATGAAGTAGCTATAGATGGGAAAGAGGAGGACCTGGGATCTCCTACTGGGGAGCTAACATCTAAGATTTTAAGCAGTATTAAAGTCTTGGAAGGGTTTTTGGATATTGACACCAAATTCTCAGAAAACCGGTGCCAAAAAGCTTTACCCATGGCCCATAGTGCCTATCAGTCAAACTTGCCTCATAACTACACAATGACTGTCCATAAGAATCAGCTTGCCCAGGCTCTTCGAGTATACAGTCAACATGCTAGGGGTCCAGCCTTTCACAAGTATGCCATGCAGTTACATGAGGACTGCTACAAGTTTTGGAGCAATGGCCATCAGCTCTGTGAGGAAAGGAGTTTAACTGATCAACACTGTGTACATAAGTTTCACTCATTACCTAAATCAGGTAGCTAAAATTTTCTCAGCATTTTGAAATCAAAACTGAGCTGTGTTTTTATTCTTTTTTTTTTAAAGATTATTATTATTATTTTATTTATTTTTGTAAGTAATCTCCATGCCTAATGTGGGGCTCAAACACACAACCCCAAGATGAAGAGTCGCATACTCTATTGACTGAGCCAGCCAGGTGCCATTTATTCTTGTTTTAAGAGAGGCTTTTCACTATGTATTGATAATTATAAAAAGCCCCACAGAAATTTAGTTGAATCAAATTTAAGTTTTCTCTCCTGTTGTAAAAAGAAAATAACAACTATGACTACTAATTATTTTCTTGTATTTAAAGGATGATCCATAGGGGATTATTAAATTAGAATTATTAAAGAGTATAAAGTTTCAGAAATTTCATATTAACATTTTGATTTTGGAGTTTTTGTTGAACTAAAATGAATTCATTGAAAATGTAAGGTCACCATGATGATGATAAAATGTACTTAGAACCCCTAAACATCTTAAAAAAAAAAAAAAGAAAAGAAACCCTAAACATCTAAAACTTTAGATTGAAAATGTGTATCATTTTAAGAATTTTCAGTGCTTCTTCTGTTATGTGTATATACTCAAGGTTTTGTGTTTTTGGTGTTTGTTTGTTTTTGTAATCTCATTTCCAAAGTACTGTTTGGAGAAATTTTGGGGTTAGATGCAATAGAATATAAAATAACTTTGACTCTGCATTGTGTGTGTGAAATTAACAGTAAGTGTTATGTTTTCCAGGAGAAAAACCAGAGGCTGATAGAAATCCTCCTGTGCTGTATCACAACAGCCGAGCTCGATCTACTGGTGCCTGTAACTGTGGAAGGAAACAAGCACCTCGAGATGATCCCTTTGATATCAAGGCAGCTAACTATGACTTTTATCAGGTAGACTCTGATTTTTTCATCTTCCTCCCTTTTTTCTTTCTTTCTTTCTTTCTTTCTTTCTTTCTTTCTTTCTTTCTTTCTTTCTTTCTTTCTTCCTTCCTTCCTTCCTTCCTTCCTTCCTTCCTTCCTTCCTTCCTTCCTTTCTTTTTTTTTTTTTTAACTACCATCTAAGTAAAAGTACATATTTTCAGAAGCAAAATATTTAGAAAAGTAGGGGCACCTGGGAGGCTCTCTCAGTTAAGCATCTGGCTCTTGATTTCAGCTCAGGTCATGATCCCATGGTTTATGAGATCAAGCCCCGCAACAGGGTCTACGCTGACAGAGTTGAGCCTGCTTAGGATCCTCTCTCTCCTCTCTGTCCTCTCTCTCTGCCTCTCCCCCCTCTCTCTCTGCCTCTCCCCCACTCACACTCGCTCTCTCCCTCTCAAAATAAATAAATAAACATTTTTAAAAATTTTAATTAAAAAAAGTTTTTTAAGTTTATTTATTTTGAGGGAGAGAGCATGAGTGGGGGGAGAAGCAGAGAGAGGGGCGAGAAAGAATCCCAAGCAGGTTCCATGCTTTCAGCACAGAGCCCAATGCGGCTGTTCGATCTCACCAACTGTGGGATCATGACCTGAGCCAAAACCAAGAGTCAGACGCTTAACTGACTGAGCAACCCAGGCTCCTCAAATAAATAAACATTTTTATTTTAATGTTAGAAAAAAATCTAGAAAAGTAAATGTGACTTGAGTGTGATATAGACAAGGGAAAGTTCTTTATATGAACTTATTTGCTTACCCATTAATTTTTTTTTTTAATGTTTATTTATTTTTGAGAGAGACAGGGACAGCATGAGCAGGGGAAGGGCAGAGAGAGAGGAAGACACAGAATCTGAAGCAGGCTCCAGGCTCTGAGCCATCAGCACAGAGCCTGACGCAGGGCTCAGGCTCACAAATGGTGAGATTGTGACCTGAGCCGAAGTCAGACGCTTAACCGACTGAGCCACCTAGGCACCCCTTACCCATTAATTGTTAATCTTGCTTTTTAGAGTGAAGAATCTGTTATTTTAAATGAAAAGGTCACAGAGTTGTTTTGTTTTGTTTCTTCCTCCATAGCTTCTGGAAGAAAAATGTTGTGGAAAATTGGATCATATCAATTTCCCAGTATTTGAACCAAGTACTCCAGATCCTGCTCCTGCCAAAAATGAATCTTCTCCTGCCCCTCCAGATGCAGATGCGGATAAACTTAAAGAAAAAGAACCTCAAACCCAAGGAGAGAGCACAAGCCTGAGTTTAGCTTTGAGTTTAGGCCAGTCCACAGATAGTTTAGGTACCTATCCAGCTGATCCACAAGCAGGAGGAGATAATCCAGAAGTTCATGGTCAAGGAGAAGTAAAAACTGAGAAGAGACCAAACTTGGTTGATAGACAGGCATCCACAGTTGAGTATCTCCCAGGCATGTTACATTCAAATTGCCCTAAAGGTCTACTACCCAAATTCTCCAGCTGGTCATTGGTTAAATTAGGCCCTGCTAAGTCTTATAACTTTCATACAGGTTTAGACCAACAAGGCTTCATTCCAGGAACAAACTATCTTATGCCTTGGGACATTGTCATCAGGACTAGAGCTGAAGATGAAGGAGACTTAGACACAAATTCTTGGCCTGCTCCAAATAAAGCTATTCCTGGAAAGAGAAGTGCAGTAGTAATGGGAAGAGGAAGACGGAGAGATGACATAGCTCGAGCATTTGTGGGCTTTGAATATGAAGACTCTAGAGGTCGGAGGTTTATGTGTTCAGGACCTGACAAAGTAATGAAAGTAATGGGAAGTGGGCCAAAGGAGTCCGCTTTAAAAGCCCTGAATAGTGATATGCCCTTATATATTCTGTCATCATCTCAGGGTAGAGGGCTAAAACCACATTATGCTCAACTTATGAGGCTTTTTGTTGTAGTTCCTGATGCTCCTTTGCAGATAATACTAATGCCCCAGGTAAGAAATATGACCCTTTTCTGTTTTCAGACAAAAAATGCTGATGCTTGTTTTGATTGTTTTTTAAAAAGTGCAGGATAATATCTAATATTTCATTAAACAGGTCTTAATCTTAATTACCTTTTATACCTAATCTAGTTCTTGAAAAATAAATTGCGGGTGTATTTCTCAGTTCACACCATCAATTCACATTGTTTAGTTCAAAGGCAGAACTTGAAGTTAAAAATCTGTAGGAAAAAAAAAAGAAAAATCTGTAGAAAAATAGGATAATATTTGAGACTCAATAATGTAATTTTGGATATGATTAGTTTACCTATTACCTACTTAATCTTATATGCTCTTTGAACTTACTGTTTGTTTAGGCACTTATCTTTCAGGTATTTCTTAAGGAAAAATGCAAAAATAAGTATATTGCCTTTACTTTTCAGGTTCAACCAGGCCCACCACCATGTCCGGTATTCTACCCAGAAAAACAAGAAATCACTCTTCCACCAGATGGCCTCTGGGTTTTGAGATTTCCTTATGCATATGTGACTGAGAGAGGACCTTGTTTCCCTCCTAAGGAAAACGTGCAGTTAATGAGTTACAAGGTGCTCCGTGGAGTTCTTAAAGCAGTAACACAATAAGTGTTTTATAGCCAGTTCCATCTTTTTTTTTTAATTAAAAAAATATTTTTTTTCTAATGTTTATTTATTTTTGAAGGAGAGACAGACAGTGTGGGGAGGGGAGGGCAGAGAGAGAGGGAGACACAGAATCTGAAGCAGGCTCCAGGCTCTGAGTCAATACAGAGCCTGACGTGGGCCTTGAACCCAACCCGTGAGATCATGACCTGAGCTGAAGTCGATGCTCAACTGACTAAGCCACGCAGGTGCCCCTATAGCTGGTTCCATTTTAAGGCTGATGTTTGATTTTGCTGTGTATGGGTTTGGTTTTTTTTTTCATTTTGTTTCTTTGTTTTTGTTTTGGTACGTGTATGCTGTGTTTCCTTAAATACAGAATGTGCTTTGGTTACAGGAGTTCAGTATTGATACAATAGTTCCACTCTTTCATGATGTTATTGATATTTATTGTAAATGGGCCTGTACCTTCTTAATAAACATTGGTTCTTGCAGGAAAGGACATAAATATCTGGTTGATACCTTTGGGGGTTTTTTTTGTTTCTGTTTCACTGTCCATAATAAAACATGTTTCTATCATAACTGAATGTTGCCTAATCATGTTGAACCAAAATTTTGTTTTGGTTAAAAAATGATGTTTTAGCTGGGATTTTCCTTAAGATGCTGCTTCTGAAATTATTTTCAAAACAAGATGATCCAGTAGGTTATCTGGCAAAAGTATGAGGATTAATTGCAAAAAAAGCCCTATTGTTTGGCTCACAATTCTAGTACCTGAGTCAAATTGTTTTGTTTTTGCCATTTTATTCCTGGACTGATGTGATAGCATATTTTAAAGGAATGCTATCTGAACTAATACTTTTTTTTAAGGCTTTATTATTTTTTTCAGTTTATTTATTTTGAGAGAGCAAGAGTGAGAGCAAAAGAAAGAGAGGAGGAGAGAGAGAGAATCCCAAACAGACTCTATGCTGCCAGCTTGGAGCCTGATATGGGGCTTGAACCCACAAAACATCAGATCATGATGTGAGCTGAAACCAAGAGTTGGCTGCTTAACCAACTGAGCTACTCAGGCGCACTAAGGCCTTTTTTCTTTTTTTTTTAAGTAATCTCTACACACAGCCTGGGGCTTGAACTCACAACCCCGAGATCAGAATTGCTTACTCTACCAACTGAGCCAGGTGCCCCTGAAGTAAAACTTTTTAATCCAAAATATTAATACACATTAATAGGGTAAAGGGTAAAGACCCTTTCAAAAGTTACCCAGGGGAGCGCCTGGGTGGCTCAGTCGGTTGGGCGGCCGACTTCGGCTCAGGTCATGATCTCACAGCCCGTGAGTTCGAGCCCCGCGTCGGGCTCTGTGCTGACAGCTCAGAGCCTGGAGCCTGTTTTGGATTCTGTGTCTCCCTCTCTCTGACCCTCCGCCGTTCATGCTCTGTCTCTCTCTGTCTCAAAAATAAATAAACGTTAAAAAAAAAAATTAAAAAAAAATAAAAAGTTACCCTGTAAGAATTTCTGTATGTGAAACAACCACTAAATGATAGAGAGCCTATCAATCTATGGTTAACTTTCACCAGCGTCAACATGATGCTAATTTATCACCAATTAAATAAATACACGGAATAAGTGAATACACCAAAATTGTAGTGTAATTGATTATATTTTCCTGGAAACATTGATTTTGAAATACTGGGTAAAAAGAATTGGAGATTTTAGTCTCAATACGTATGAAATACAGCATTTGCTTAATATATCTTGCTACCAACGTAAAGCAGTTATTTAGATTTTGATGTTAGGGGAGAAAATGTAATAGCCAATTTAGAACTGTGACTATGTTTTTATGCCAATTTTATTATAGTTCAATTAAGAGAAGGAGTCTGTGAGGGTGGCCCAGTCAGTTAAGCATCTGACTTTGACTCAGGCCATGATTTTGTGGTCTGTGCTGACAGCTCAGAGACTGAAGTCAGCTTCAGATTCTGTGTCTCTCTCTCTGCCCCTCCTCCTCTCATGCTCTTCTCTCAAAAAAATAACATTAAAAAAAATTTTTTTAAAGGAGAATGTGAGCCAATATGAAAATTAACCTACATTTTTCTTGCATCCCATCTTTTTCATCCTTTTAATTTATAATTCCTTGTATATCAGTTTTAACAATCACAATTGCTTTTGTATTAAGCATGGTTCTTGGTTGGTTTTATTAAATAGGCTACTGCATTTGGAAATATAACTAGATTGCTCTGTACGACCTGTATTAATAATGGTTTTGTTTTTTTAGTAGCATCTAAGACTTGAATAACAAGTTGTATAAACTGGTAGATTAAAGAAACCGTAACAAAGTAGTTTGTAAGAAAAATTAGGTGTCAAAAGAGCAAACTCGTGCCTTTTCTTTCCTTTGTTTCTTTGATGTCATTCTATATGGAAAAACTTTATATTCCTGCTTAAATTAGTGATTTTCCTTAATGATTTTTGATTGCAGAAGCCACCCTAATTTGAACTTCTGAAACAAACTTTGTATGCTATTACTATTTATAGCCTGCTTAAAAAACAGTTGCAGAACTTCTGCATGTTTGTTTTTATCCTTAAATTGGCTCATAGAGTGTTGCATTAGAGAAATGGGGACTATGCAGTTTGTATTGCTTACTGCTTTTCTCATTACTGATACAAACCTTAGTCAGCAAACTTCAAAAATGATGATTTTATTAAAGAAATTATGTTTCTTCTGTAGCAGCTCTTGCATTGTCCTTTGCTTAGCAGATGTTTCTTTTTTTATGGAAATATAAGCAGATGATTCAAATTTTTTGATTAAAAAAATTTTTTTTTAATGTTTATTTTTGAGAGAGAGAGAGAGAGAGAAAGAAAGCTTGAGTGGGGGAGGGGCAGAAGAAAGGGAGACAGAATCTGAAGCAGGCTTGAGGCTCTGAGCTCTCAGCACAGAGCCTGACACAAGTGTCAGGGGGGCTTGAACTCACAGATGGCAAGATCATGACCTGAGCTGGAGTCAGATACTTAAACAACTGAGCTACCCAGTTGCCCTGAAATTGATTTTTGAAAAATTTTTTTAATGTTTATTTTATTTTTGAGAGAGAGACACACACAACGAATCTGAAGCAGGCTCCAGGCTCCTACCTGTCAGCACAGAGCCTGCCGTGGGGCTGGAACCCACAAACCAGAGATCATGACCTGAAGCCAAAGTCCCACGCTTAACCAGCTGAACCACCCAGGTGCCCCTAAATTGTTTCGTCTTTGTTTTTGGTTTTTTTTTTTAAAGAATCACTAGGTCAGGAGGGACTTCACAGGATATCCTGTGATGTGTCTATGAAAAGTTGCATAGAATTTTAGGAAGTAAATTATATTTTATTCAAGGAGTGCTTATTATTTAAAGAACTAATATGATAAATCTTTCTGTCATGTGTATTATGTTATTCTGATTTTTTAAAATGGCTTCACATGTTGGATTAAAGTTAGGTTCCTCTGTACTACTTAAACAGGAAATCTGTATCTTAGTTGAAAAGCAAACAAGTTCCAAGAAAAAGTAAAACAAAGAAATTAGAAAAGTGGGACTAGGAAAGCCTGATTTACAAGAATAAAATAGCTACTCTTTATTGAATGGCACACAATAATAGCTATTTATGAATATCCACTTGTTAGGATATTACTACATGTTTTGTCTACATTGCCTCTAATCCTCAAAATATTGCAAGATAAATATTACCCCTATTTTATAGACCAAGAAATTGAAGGTTGAAGTGGTTAAATAATTTGTTCAAGGTCACATACCTAGGGAGTAGCAAAGTCAGAATTTAAATTGAGAACTCTAATTTTAAAGCTGTGCTCTTCCTTTTCAAAAAAATATAAGAATGAAAACTGCCAATTCCTCCAACTGAATATATGACTCTGGTCTTAAGACATATGAATGGGTGAGTTTTTAATGTCAGAAAAACATTTGGCATGATACCACCAAAGCTTCGTAGTTTCTTTTAAGACTATGAATCTTGATTCTGTCTAAAACTACTGAATCTTTAAAATTTTTTAATGTTTATTTATTTTTGAGAGAAAGAGCGAGACAGAGTGTGAGCAGGGGAGGAGCAGAGAGAGAGACACACAGAATCCGAAGCAGACTCCAGGCTCTGAGCTGTCAGCTCAGAGCCCGATGCGGGGCTCGAACCCATGGACCACGAGATCATGACCTGAGCTGAAGTTGGACACTTAACCAACTGAGCCACCCAGACGCCCCGAGTCTTTATATTACACCATCTTTTGTTCCAGATTTTCTCCTGTATAAAATAGTACTATAGTAAATTGAAGCAAAAAAAAAAAAAAAAAAAGAAAAAGAAAAAATCTACCACTTAAGAAACCTCGACAATTTACTTAATTCTTGAGTATTGTTTTCTCTAAAATGAAAAAGATAATTATTATTTATCACAATGGATATTTGTGAGGAGTAATAGAGGGGCACATACATAAATTTTTTTAAATGTTTATTTATTTTTGAGAGAGAGAGAGAGACAGAGTGTGAGTGGGGGAGGGGCAGAGAGAGAAGGAGACACAGGTCCAAAGCAGGCTCCAGGCTCCCAGCTGTCTGCACAGAGCCTGAACAAGGGGCTCAAACCCATAAGCGGTGAGATCATGACCTGAACTGAAGTCTGACGCTCAACTGACTGAGCCACCCAGGCGCTCTGGCACATAAATATTGTTGATAATAACTATAATTTATCTTGAATTTACTTTTTAAAGGTATACCATAATTCTAATAGTTTTGGAGATGGTGAATAAATTTTGGTTAGTTTTAGTCCTACCTTTTATAATCAGGTAAACAGTGCCTAGTGCCTGCAAAACACTGCAGTAAGCACCATGATGTATAGCAGTTTTGTAGACTTGATTTGTACCTTTCCTCTTGTATCTTTCTGTGGTTTATTTATTCATTTATTTACTTATTTTAGTGTTTATTTATTTTGAGAGAGAGAAAGCATGAGGGAGGGGCAGAGAGAGAGACAGAAAGAGAGGGAGAGAGAGAATCCCAAGCAGACTCTGTGCTATCAGCCTGACCCAGGGCTCAATTCCATGAACGCTGAGATCATGACCTGAGCCAAAATCAAGAGCTGGAAGCTTAACCAACTGAGCCACCCAGGCACCCTAAAAATCATTTTCTACTTGAATAGGTATAAGACAAATTTCTAAGGTGTAAATTATATCCTATGCTTCCTTTTTATTCCACTCTTAGAGGACTATGTTACAACAGTTGATTATTACTCCCTTTTTCCTACTAAGTTATATGTACAGTACTTGAATTTCCAGTGATTTTTATCTTTGATTTTATCTTAGCTGTTTTCTCAATATAAAAGTAAGACTACCTAATTTATAATCCCATTTAAAACATTTTTTGTTTCATTTTTGAATATATCTTAGATGTTTTTGTAAAACCAGTATGCAGTCACTATATCCCTTATTTTAAAAATGTTTAAAGGTAAGAATAAATTACTTGAAATTCTGTTGCTCTGCTAGTACTCTGCCAACCACTTGCAACATTTTAGTGAATATCCTTCTAGGCATCTCTATGCATTTATGCACATGCAAATATGTATTCAATTTTAAATAATTGCAGAGTACATCTTCTTTTGTAATGTACTTTTTTTCACTCAACAACATGTGGCAGCCATTTTTCCTGTCAATAAATGAAAGTATGTCATTAATGGCTGCATCATTTTCCCAAATGATTTACAGTCTGTCTTTTATTATTTGATATTTAGGTCTTTCTGACTTAGGGCTCCTACAAACTGATGGAACATCATGATGCATTCATACCCTGTTTAATAATACTTGCGGGGGCGCCTGGGTGGCGCAGTCGGTTGAGCGTCCGACTTCAGCCAGGTCACGATCTCGCGGTCCGTGAGTTCGAGCCCCGCGTCAGGCTCTGGGCTGATGGCTCAGAGCCTGGAGCCTGTTTCCGATTCTGTGTCTCCCTCTCTCTCTGCCCCTCCCCTGTTCATGCTCTGTCTCTCTCTGTCCCAAAAATAAACATTGAAAAAAAAAATAATACTTGTGAAGCTTTCTTTGCAGAATAAACTGTTAGACCTTGGATTGTTGGGGCAAGGGATATACACATTTTGCATTTTGATACATATTGCTAAATTGCCCTACAGAAAGTTGAACCATGTTCTAGCCTAGTATCACATTCCCATTGTCATAGCTGGGAATCTTGACGGCAGTCTACCAATCTAATCACCAGTTTTCTTATTTTGAATAGTATCACAACGTAATTTATGGGTTCCTTCAGAACTCAGGTAAATGCCTTCTGATCCCAGTGATATATATTCCTAGGCAATTGCATCTGCTATCTAGTGCACTAATGATTTGGGCAGTGCAATTGGAGATGGGATTGAAATGACAACCTAAGGAATCATTCATTAATCTTTTATTTTTCAGAAGATCAATACTATCTTCTCCAACCAACCCCTTGAAGTGAATTAAGATTGGTGACCTTTATAACGTCAGTCACTAGGTGTGTAGTCTTAGGCAAACTACTTAACCTCTACAGACATCAGTTTTTTTCTTTATGATGAAACAGGTCAGCGATTTCTGATATGCTTTATTTTTTAACATTTTCTCCCCTATGACAACTGATTGTACTAATTTCCATTCTTTTTTTAAGTTTATTTAATTATTTTGAGTGAGTGAGAGAGAGAGAGAGAGCAAGGGAGAGGGGCAGAGAGAGAGGGACAGAGAAAATCCCAAGTTGAAATCAAGAGTCAGACATTTAACCAACTGAGCCATCCAGGCACCCCTTCCATTCTTGATTTAAATAATGTCTTATTAACTTTGGTGTCTCTTGTAAATTTGACTCCTTTATCCTGAAAGACATCTCTGGTCATATTGGTGCAATTTTTTTTAAAAAGAGGTTTTTCTATTATTATTGCTTGCCTGTTCTTTAATTAATTTTAGTTTTCTTGGGCCTCCAATGAAGTATATGTGGTCCTGCTTGGCTACTTATTTTGATATTTCTATGTACTTTTCCTAAATTTTTTGGTAATATTTTAGAGAAAACTATTTTTACTTCTGACATAATGCTTTACATATACAGGATACTTTCAATGCTTTCATTTTACTTCATTAGATCCTCAAAATGCCCCTGTGAAGTTAGATACTACTATCCTCATTTTACAGATGTAGAAACTGAGGCTTAAACTAAATAATATGCCCAAAGTCAGTCAGCTATGCCCAAAGTCACTCAGCTTGCAAATGGTATAGCTATGTATATGGGTTTTAAGTCCAGAGCTCTAGCTACTAAGCCATAGGTAACTCTATACTTGAAGGTTAAATATTCTTAGTTACATATTTTTTCCAGAAAATATTTATCATATACATGGGTCTATAGTCATCAAAAATAGTAATAATCGAATTTAGAGAAAAGTTGCTTTCAGGTGAGATTATGCAAATATATATATGCAACCAGTGTATATTCTCTGTAGGATAGAATTTGGCAGCCCTAAGTACTCCCCTTAATTCTTAACAAGGCAGTATTTTTCAACTCATGAATTTCCTTAAAGTGTTTTAATTATATGTATAGTGGGAAAGGAGGGGCAGAAAGAGAGGGAGACAGAGAATCCTAAGCAGGCTCCATATTGTCAGTGCGGAGCCGTATGCATGGCCCAAACCCATGAAACCCCGAGATCATGACCTGAGCCGAAGCCAGGAGTCAGAAGCTCAACCAACTGAGCTCAACCCAGGCACCCCTAAAATGTTTTAACTTTAAAAGTGTGGTTATATTTGCAAATTTTTATACTTAGTTCTTTTTTTTCCATAAAGGCTTTATCACGTCTCAGGATATTTTGATATTACATCAAGAAATAGGGGCACCTAGGTGGCTCAGTCGGTTAAGCCTCTGACTTCGGCTCAGGTCATGTTCTCAAGGTTCGTGGTTCGAGCCCCTCGACAGGCTCTGTGCTTACAGCTCAGAGCCTGGAGACTGCTTCCGATTCTGTGTCTCCCTCTCTGGCTCTCCCCAGCTCACCCTGTCTCACTCTCTCTCTCAAAAATAAGTATTTTAAAAAGTTAAAAAAAAAAAAAAAAAGGAATAGACTAGTGTGGTGGTAAACTGATGCAGAAATCTTTTTTTCAGCTACAGTTCTGAGCCAACTAGACCCCACCCAGGATTGACTCTAAGACTGTGATCAGGGGCGCCTGGGTGGCGCAGTCGGTTAAGCGTCCGACTTCAGCCAGGTCACGATCTCGCGGTCCGTGAGTTCGAGCCCCGCGTCGGGCTCTGGGCTGATGGCTCAGAGCCTGGAGCCTGTTTCCGATTCTGTGTCTCCCTCTCTCTCTGCTCCTCCCCCGTTCATGCTCTGTCTCTCTCTGTCCCAAAAATAAATAAACGTTGAAAAAAAAAAAAAATTTAAGACTGTGATCAACTTGACCTTCACTGCCCTCCGGCATGAGGCCACAGACCTTTGTCCCACATTTTCCTTACATAAACCTGGAAGTATGGGTGAGAGGAAAACTAGTTGGGCCTTCTGGAATTGAGTTTCCTGTCTTTGTAAAACTTTTAAGTAATAACCTATAACCTTGTCAACATTGTCTTATTGTGAATAGACTTGCAAGTCAACAAATATTTCTTGACTGCCTATCCTGTATAAAGTATGGGGACTGCATATTCAGTGAAATGAGAGGAGTCTGTCCCTCAAATATTTGACTGATAAACTAGTACGTCTTATGTAAGTGTGACAATAGGGAAAGCTCTATCTCGGCTAGATAAATAGGTGAGTTTATTATGTATTTTAGCAAGCTTTAACTCCTCCATTGGTTAACAGTTCTTTGCACTTCCTAGAGTAGGGGCTAAGATGTGTCCTGGAAACTTTCCTTTTTTGATGCGTATTTTCTAATTATGTCAGGCCTTCCTGAAGGCTATCTTTGACTAGCCTTTTCAGCATGAGTGATGGCAAAGACACTGGCAGGTTTCCAAGCTTTCGCCTCAGTTTGGAGCTTTTCTGAAGTGCTCTGGGTCTACCACAGAGCTAGGTGACAAATACTCACTACCGGACTCTGCAGGCTCCTACCCAGCAGCCGGAGCGCGCCTGCGTACCGCAGCCCCTTTGTTGCTCAGGCGCTGGGGTCCGGCTGCGCCTGCGTGGAGGGCTGGCGCCTCCAAGTGCGCTGCACCGCTGGCACCGGCTGGGGGCGAGCAGACCTCGAGCAGCTGCCGCCGCCGCCGCAGCCGTTGCGACCGCCGCAGCGGAGTTCAGAGGGCCCGGAGGTGGGAGACTTCCCACACGGTGGCCGAAATGTCGTCCACCGCGGCTTTTTACCTTCTCTCCACCCTAGGAGGGTACTTGGTGACCTCATTCTTGTTGCTCAAATACCCGACCTTGCTGCACCCGAGAAAGAAGCAGCGATTCCTCAGTAAACACATCTCTCACCGTGGAGGTGAGAGGGGTCCCCAGATCCCGATGGCGGAGGTGGGGGAGGCTCTTTTCCCCGCTAGAGCTTAGGGTCCTTTGGAGCTCCGCAAAAGGCAGGCGGGTGGAAATACGTGAGAGTTTGAGGAAGAATGGGGTGTGTGAAAGAGGGTTTTCTGGAGGTGAAGGCGATGTGACGGGGAGGTCTTCTGAGGAAAGATAAGGGGTCTTTAGACCAAGGTGGGGGATCTCTCGAGTGCAGCGGTGTCAGGGATTCTGTGAAGGAGGAAGGACTAGGGTGAGAATTAAGGGCAGATGGAGCGTTTCTCGGCAGATGGAAGGATGATCGCAAGGTCCCTTCCTATCAGCGAGGCACCAGGAGGGTGGGGGGAGCGCCGGGCAGAGCCAGGGGTACCCAGCTGGGGCACCTGAATGGACTGCTCTGAGCGGAACCAGTGGCTGAGCTTGTAGGGAGATCCGGGGCGACATGCTTCAAGGTTTGAGGAACTGCGTGAACCTGGACCGTGCTGCAGCCAGTTGTCTGCAGTCCTTGGGGCTGGTCCCACCCCTACCCCCGTCTCAGAGCACTGATAATTAAGAAAAGAGGGAAACCGAGTCACTGACCTGGGGACACTTCCCAAGGTCACAATTCGAGCTTGGGCTGGACTGGGACAGAAACTGGAGCATCCTGGTTCCCAAGGCTGCAAGCCTTCCACCAGTTTGGGGTTTTTTTGTTTTTGGTTTTTTTTTTAGCCCCACCCTGCACCTCAGCAATGACACCTGGATTTCCTAAAGACGAAAAGATGATGTCGTTTATGATAGGACTGTATTTGTTTAAAGAAAAAGAAGTTGTTTCTTGGAAAAGTATCTTACAAAGGAGCCTAGATAGTCCACCCTGTAGTTTACCAAACAGCAGGCCAAATCTTTGCTTCTTCGTTATTGTAGAATAATGTGTCTTTATTTCATTTCAAGCATGATGTGTAAAATGCTGTGAAATTGGATTAAGTCAATTAATTTTAACTGTTAAGAGCTGAATGTTAAACTAGGTTAAAACTGCTTGGAATTTACAGTCTAATAACTTGAAATGGTAAATGCTAGGAGTTTACAGTCTAAAACTTGATGTAGTATCATAACACCTTTTTTAACAAGAATTGGCCAGGAATACAGTTTTAAATATCACAGAAATACATTACCATTCTTCTGTATAATCTGTACAATTTTATGTTAAAAACAGTTCTAAAGAATGACTTCAATAGTTATGCTAGTCTCCTTACTCATGAAAAGCATCAGAGGTTTTAAGCGCTCACCAGCAAAATGCCATGTTATTGCTTATTTGGTTTATCTGTGTTTTAATTAGATACATAGTTAAACTATAGGATGACATGACCACTAATGTACCTTCACTCATTAAAACCCCAAACCAGCTTTTAGTGTTTAAATTGTTGCCGTAGAAGCAATTTTCAATGGTAGTAGTCCTTTTATTTTGGAGATAGGCAGTACACATACTACAGTTGTGTTTACTGATATAATTTTTTAAAATAGTTGCTTGTTCTCTTTTAAGTTTGTGTATGTATGTATGTATGTATGTATGTATGTATGTATGTATGTAATTTCTACACCCAGTGTGGGACCTGAACTCATGACAGCAAGATCAAGAGTTGCACCCTCTTCTGACTGAGCCAGCCAGGTACACCATGTTTACTGATTTAAAAAAAAAAAAAAAAAAAAAGGAAACTGTGCTTACTAAAAACCCAAGCCAAAAACAAAACTAGATCCTCTAAAAAGCTATCTAAACTGTCATTATGGATGGTCTAAATTTTATTTTAGAATACATGTTAATCTTTGAATTTTTGTGACATTCTACAGGTGAAAAAAATCAGTACTCTATTGAGGTTAAAATGTGCTAGATGAGCAAAACCAGTATCAAAACCAGGATAAGCTGGATTTCCAATGCTCATTTACTGTTGGAAATACTTTAAAAATATTTTTCTCGGGGCGCCTGGGTGGCGCAGTCGGTTAGGCGTCCGACTTCAGCCAGGTCACGATCTCGCGGTCCGTGAGTTTGAGCCCCGCGTCGGGCTCTGGGCTGATGGCTCAGAGCCTGGAGCCTGTTTCCGATTCTGTGTCTCCCTCTCTCTCTGCCCCTCCCCCGTTCATGCTCTGTCTCTCTCTGTCCCAAAAATAAATAAACGTTGAAAAAAAAAAAAATTAAAAAAAAAATATTTTTCTCTAGATATTAAGTCATTTCAGTTATTTAAATTTCACCCTTTATATAGAATTTTCCATTCATTATATGTAAATATGGCATCAGTATTTGTATATTCAAAGACATATAGCTGAAACTGTCATGAGAATCTTGTTAAATATCTGCAGACTTTAATCTGTTTGCTTATATGACGGTTCTAACGCAATGTGGTAAGTTCCTGTGTTGTTAGTGCTTTTGTTGAGTATGTGCACCAAGTAATACAATTGAATCTAGAGTGAATAGAGGAGATATTTACTAAAAAATACTTTGTAACTCAAGATACTAAATTTCTGGAAAATAATAGACGAGGAAGGAGTCCTCTCCTTGCTTACTCTGAAATTTTGTCTTGGACACTGCTAATAGCTATCACTAGTCTCCTTGTGTGTATTACTTACATTTGGGCTAATTCTCTCTTACCCTAACTTCAAATACCTGATATTTCATGTAAACTAGATATATGACCATTCCAAGATTGAAACATTGATCAAGGGGCACCTGGGTGGCTCAGTCAGTTAAGCTTCCAACTATTGGTTTCAGCTCAGGTCATAATCTCATGGTTAGTTAGTTCCAGCCCCACATCGGGCTCTGCACTTATGGTTTGGAGCCTGCTTGGGATTCTCTCTCTCTCTCTCTCTCTCTCTCTCTCTCTCTCTCTCTCTCTCCCTCCCTCCCTCCCTCCCTCCTTCCTTCCCTGTCCCTCTCTCCCTGTCCCTCCCCACTCGTTCTCTCTCTCAAAGTTAAATAAAAACATTGATCAAAATATGTGTACAAAGTATATACACCGTGATTGCCATACCTTGAAACCCTTAATGTGTTCTATGTTGTTTGCTGTAAAAGCATTATCACCTGGGTCAGATTCTGAATTTATACCACTAGTTAGCTTTGGGAAGAAGACTTAGTTTCCTTATTTACAAATGGGGACCGTTTGCTTTGCTTGTCTTTAGGTTGTTAGGAGGATTAGGTATATAAAATGTACTTGGGGCACCTGGGTGGCTCATTTGGTTAAGCTGCCAGTTCTTGATTTCAACGATCTTATGGTTGGTGAGTTCGAGTTCTGCATCAGACACTGTGCTGATGATGCAGAGCCTGCTTGGGATCCTCTCTCCCCCTGTCTCTCTAACCCGCCCCTGGCCCTGCGCGCTCATTCTGTCTCTTTCTGTCTCTGTCTCTGTCTCTCTCTCAAAAGTAAATAAATAAACTTAAAAAAATTAAAAATAAATAAAATGCAGTTTGAAAACTGTGAAATTGTTTAGAAATACCAATACGGATACGAGAGATCCACATATGTATTTTGCAGTAACTGAGTTGATTGGGAAGGAATAAACTCACCCTATACTTATGTTTTCAAAGTTTTAGTGAACATACTGCCTTTTACTAAGATTGATTGTCCTTGAAAGAGGAAATTAAGGTTTCAAAAATTAAATGCTATAGGCTTATTTTATTCTTGCCTCTTTAAAGCATACATTGTATTACATTATATTGTAATAGGATATGTTAATACATCTGGTTTCTTTTCTAGACTGAGTTCTTCAAGGGCAGGTTTCAGATTTTATTAGTGCTTCTGTCTCTCACTTCTAGTACAGATTTTAACACAATCAAAATAATAGCTTATTGTTTGCTAATTATCTACTGCATGCTAGATCCCTCCCATGTGTTTACTAAATTTTTGACCAAAGAACACCTTTTATAACTACAATGTATTGATGAAAAACCAATAAGATCAAAGATACACCCTTCGGATTAAATGGAGAGCAAGAAATACTCTCAAAGTTCATTTTCTTAATTTCTCCATAAAAATATGAATTTCATTAATGTTCTTTGCAATTGCATAAGTAACTCGTTCATTGTAGAAAATTTGGAAAATTTAGAAATGAAAAAAGAAAAAATAATTCCTCAGACTTTACTATCAAAACACAATCTCTGTTAACATTTTGAAGTATATCCTTTAAATACATGTTTTCTGAATCATAATGTATTTACATTTATTTCAGATGCCGACTGAGTTGGATAGAGATACGATTGTAGGAAAGTAGGGAGATAACTTGCTTTAATACTCCTTAATCTATCTCTGTGAGTCAACTGAATTAAGCAACAGCCCGTTTTAAAAAGTCTATTTATTATGGTTCAATGGCCAGATAATTTAAAAAAAAAAAATGACCAACCCATCAAATCTCCACCTTCCTAATCTTTTACCCTTGATCTTGAGGCAGAGTACTGTCACTATCTGGGTATCCTGCCACAGAATGATTTGGCAAGTGATTAGTTTGCCCTTGGGCACTTGCTGCTGCTGGGTCCTAAACTTTAATTGGTTGTTCAAGGAAGAAATTGAAGCATGGATTTGAGTCTCAAAAGTGTCGTTGGAAATAGCATTCTGGTCGTGCCTGGGTGGCTTAGTTGGTTAAGAGTCTCACTTCAGGGGGCACTTAGGTGGCTCAGTCTGTTAAGCCTCCAACTTCGGTTCAGGTTATGATATCGTGGTTCATGAGTTTGAGCCCTGCGTTGGGCTCTGTGCTGACAGCTTGGATTCCGTGTCTCCTTCTCTCTCTCCCCGTACCACCAACCCCCCCATCACACTGTATCTCTCTCTCTATCAAAAATAAATAAACATTTTAAAAAATGAAATTATTCAGTAAATCAAACAACAAAGTAAGTTCCTTCTCCATTTCTAAATTCATTTGTTCATTCAACATTTACAGTTCACCTTGGAAACAGTATATATATGACTTACATAAGAGCATAAAGAGCTTGTAAGGACTAGAGATGGCATATACTAAGAGCATTTCTCAATAGGGGTTCCCTGGAACACTGCAGAACTGTTTCTGTATCTCAAGGATACAAAACTAGTGTGCAAAAAAAACTAGTGAAATATGTATTTACAGGTATAAGAAAAATTAAACACAGCAATAGCACAAAAGCATAAGATATTCAAATCTGTATATTGATATTCAAATTGTATATTGATAGGCAGCATTTGCCAACTAACTACCACATGTATGCTCTCTTTAATTATAAGTGGTTTTTGTTGTGTATCTCGTCATAATTTCAATAATTTTCCTTTTTTTATTTAAACATTTTTAATGTTTATTTCTGAGAGAGAGAGAGAGAGAGAGAGAGAGAGAGAGAGTGTGAATGGGGGAGGGGCAGAGAGAGAGGGAGACACTGAATCTGAAGCAGGCTCAAGGCTGTCAGCATAGAGTCCTTCTCGGGGCTTGAGCTCACGGACCTCGAGATCATGACTTGAGCCGAAGTCGGATGCTCAACCGACTGAGCCAACCAGTAACCAATAATTTTTCTATAATGATATTTTTTATATTTAATTTTTCTAAATCTGAATACAATTTAAGATATATATATGTAAGATATATATCTTAAGATATATATAATAGATAAATATCTTAAATTGTTAAGATGTATATAATATATATATCTTAAATTGTATTCAGATTTAGAAAAATTAAATATAAAAAATATCATTATAGAAAATTTGGTATTGTATTCAGATCATTCAGCCATTGCCA
Organism: Puma concolor; assembly: GCF_028749965.1. Lineage (NCBI taxonomy): Eukaryota > Metazoa > Chordata > Mammalia > Carnivora > Felidae > Puma > Puma concolor. The sequence continues at coordinate 29,240,805 of NC_141680.1, read as the reverse complement.
ATAATAAGTATATTTTAATTTGCTTTGTTAAACAGGAAAGTACTATTAAGTAAATGATAAATGACTCCATTATTAATAAGGCATCAGTAGGAATGAGTGAGCCAGTTGAGTAAATGAGTGAGAAAGAAGTTCTTGTTGAAAGGGCACCTGGCTGGCTTAGTTAAAACATACGACTCTTGATCTCGGGGTGGTGAGTTGAAGCCCCATGTTGGGTGTAGATTACTAAAAAAATAAACTTCAAAAAACAAAAACAAAACCAAAAAACACCTCATTGAAAGGTGAAGGAGATTCCCTGGAAATAGGAACAAGGGAATGAGGGAACAAGAGGTGAAGAGAAAGAATTGATATCCTGATGTGAAACATGTTTCAGGGTGCAACTACAGAATGCTATTTCCTTTATTTTTAATGTTTATTCTTTTTTTAAAGGGAGAGAGAGTGAGAGAGAGAGGGGAAAAGGGGCAGAGAGAGAGGGAGATAGAGGATCTGGAGGTGGGCTCCGTGCTGACAACAGAGAGCTTGATGTGGGGCTCAAACTCACGAACTGTGAGATCATGACCTGAGCTGAAGTCACATTTTTTTTTTTTTTTACTTTTTTTTAATGTTCACTTATTTTTGAGAGAGAGTGGGAGAGGGGCAGAGAGAGAGGGAGACAGAATCTGGAACAGGCTCCAGGCTCTGAGCTGTCAGCACGGAGCCCAACATGGAGCTGGAACCCATGAACCGCAAGATCATGACCTGAGCTGAAGTTTGACGCTTAACCAAATGAGCAACCCAGGCACCCTGTAATTTTTTTTAACATTTATCTACTTAGAGAGCGCAAGCGCAGAGGGCGGAAAGAGGGAGAGACACAGAATCCAAAGCAGGCTCCAATCTCCGACGTGAGACTCGAACTCACGAACCATGAGATCATGACCTGAGCCCAAGTTGGTCACTTAACTGACTGAACCACCCAGGCACCCCACAAACCAGGCATTGTTTAAACTGATTGTTGAAGGAAAAGAAAAATTACTGGCAAGTGTGCTTCCATAAATGATATGCTAACTGGAAACAAAAGGAATTCAAAAATTTCATGAAAGAAGAGCTACCACCAAATAATTCCTTGGAGAGGAATGGCATGCTTTTTAATTAGTCCCTTAGTTACTCTTCCAGGCTTTCACCATATGAATCTAACAAGTAATTTGTGGGTATTATCACTGTGGAATTTATCTTCAAGCTTTACAAACAAACACCAAATAGAAGAATATGGGAGTAAGGATCAATATGAACAACTTATCTGTAAAACTGAAATAAAGGTGTTCTATGAATGGCAGCATAGAAGCTGCCACATAGTGGTAAAAAGGATGGGATCTGAAATCATGGCTTATGCTTGAATTGTAGTTCCCCTTGTTGGCTATGTGACCATATCCAATTTTTTTCTGGTTGTGGAGTTTTAATGAAATAATATGTGAAGTGCTAAGCACCGTGTATAGATAGCTTCTACTAATTATTAATATCTTGATTGACTTTTCAATATTTTATTTAGTTTTAGCTATTTCAGAAACTTACAAAATCAAAGATCTTAAGTAACAATGTTTTCATGCTTAAACTGTTAGGTTTTAGTGAATTACAATTAAAATTAATATGGAAAGCAGACATAAAAGACAAACATGCAGAGTTTGAATGTAAATATTAGTAACAATTAACTGTGGGAAAATGTATTTCAGAGTACCGAATCGCTATCCTATTTTTTCCTAACCCCAAACCAAAAGATAATTTCAAGTCAAACATACAAACATATTAAGACTCCATGAACCCATCACCCAAATACAATGACTCACAGTTTTTTTTTTTAAAAGCAACTTCACTTAATATCTTTCATGCATTAATAAAAATTATGTTATTAAATTTCAACCCTTGAGTACACATGACTTTTTTTAAAGCAAATATCTTTTTTTTTAAATTTAATTTTATTTTAAGTAACTCTACATCCAGTGTGGGGCTTGCACTCATGACCCTGAGATCAAGAGTCACATGCTCTACCAACTGAGCCAGCCAGGCACCTCAAGTACACATAACTTTTAATATTTTGTGTGACAAATTGGAAGTACACACACAAAACACTTTTGTTGCATATCAAAGTATGATGGTGGTTGTCTTGAGGAAAAGCACTTACTTGTGCAATCATTTGGATTTTGAGCTGAATTAGCCTTGAAAAACTAAAACTGGTTATTCAGACTTGAGTATTTGGCAGATGTGTTCTTGAAAATTATAAAATGAGTCTGTCATTAGAAAAAAAAATAAGCTAGCTGCCTTGTCTGAAGGCAGTGCCAATGATTACATTTGAGTTTTCAAGCAAAAATTAGAAATTTAGCGAACTTGTATCCTCCACTGCAAGCTTCATAGCTTTCTTAAAGATTTTCCTGATGAGATGAGGTATTAACAAATGTGTCTTTAAAATCTGTTGTATAGGGGTGCCCTGGTGGCTCAGTCGGGTTAAGCGTCTGACTTTGGCTCAGGTCATGATCTGAACGGTTTGTGAGTTCGAGCCCCACATAGGGCTCTGTGCTGACAGCTCGGAGCCTGGAGCCTACTTTGGATTCTGTGTTTCCCTCTCTCTCTGCCCCTCTCCCACTAAGGCTCTGTCTCTCTGTCTCAAAAATAAATAAACATTAAAAAAAATTAAAACCTATTGTATAGTAAAACATGTGAACATTTAGAAGAGCAGCATGATTCAGTAAATTCGTATTTTCCAAAAGACCAATGCATGATATAAAAGTATGCATGGGTGAAAGATCCATTCAAAGTTCAAGATGGACCAATGGATTTTCATGTAATGGAGTATGAAAACATCATTCATACGGTTCAGATTCCATATTGCAGCTAACTTTTAAGAAACTACCACTTGTTAAATTTTGGTGCAGTATCAAAAAAGAATATTTCTTGGGGTGCCAGGGTGGCTCACTTGGTTGAGCATCTGACTTCGGCTCAGGTCATGATCTCACAGTTTGTGGGTTCGAGCCCTGCGTCAGGCTCTGTGCTGACCGCTTAGAGCCTGGAGCCTGCTTCAGATTCTGTGTCTCCTTCTCTCTCTGCCCCTCCCCCGCTCATGCTTTGTCTCACTCTGTTTCTCAAAAATAAATAAATGTAAAAAAAATTAAAAAAAAAAAAGAATATTTCTTTTCCAACTGCCTGTCTGGGTGAAGGTTGATATATATGTATGAAGCAGATATGAGCATCTGCCGTCTATAAAGCCAGGCATTAAAGAGATTTGCAAAAATGTAAAACAATGTCACTCTTATCATTACATTTTTTTTTTTGGAAGAGAGTTCATTTTCATAAAATGTTATGTTAACAAATGTTTTGTTAACATGTAGTGGGTTTATTATTGTTATTTCAGGTAAACAAATTTAAAAATTTTATAGTGTGGGCCCCTTGCTGACTCAGTCGGTAGAGTATGTGACTTGATCTCGGAGTCGTGAGTTTGAGCCGCATTTTGGTCATAGAGATTACTTTTTTTTTTTAAAGTTTAAACAATTTTTTAATATTCAATTTCTAATATGTAATTATTAATGGATATAATCCACATAATTAAAAGCTCTTTGAGGTACTCAGTAAAAGAATCCCGAGACTGAAATGGTTGGGAACAGTTTAAGGCAGTAACTCTGGACTGTAAAAAGAATCATTGTAATCTGAAGTGATAAGAAAGTACTACTTTGTGGAGGAGTTGAGAATTGAATTCATTCTGGTATTAAGGTTAAGAAATATTGGGAGGCTGTGGTGAAGAGAATTTTCCAGGTTTCAGCATATATGCCATGTGCTTAAGATTTTGATTCTCCCAACTATTTTAAAAGTAATGCATTTTCATTGTAGAGGGATTGTAAGATTAAAAGAATGCATATTAGAAAAGAAATCACTTGTATTCCAGCCACCTGGAGATAACTGCTATTTGATTTGTTAAGTTAAACTACCAACTGCTTTATTGTGCCAAAAAGCAAAGAAAATGGAAAGACACAAGAAGTCAGCTTGAAGGCTAATGATATTTATTTACTTCGATCTCTTGATGAAGAGGGAAGCTGGTGTCTGCCAAACTTTTCCATTTGAAATTACTCCTTTTTTCTTTGTAATGGATAAGTATTTTTGTAGGGAGGTTCTTTGAAACTACGTGTGTATCCCATTCTTCATCAGACTTTCAGTGTACTTAGTAAAATGGGCTCAATGTTTTCTTTCTTTTTTGGGAGTGGGTTCAACGTATTCTGTTTTATTTGATGATTATTGTCATTATTTTGGTGATAACATTGTCCCTGGTTTGGCCAATGAGCGCTTTTTCAAACTGGCTTCTGTATCCTTTTAAATTCCTTGCTTTTTGGCACAAAAAGCAGTCAGTAGTTTAACTTATTTAACCTACTAATAACCATTTTAGAGCACTCTTGTCTTTTTTGGTCATATTCTAGAGTGCTTTGTTCTTGAATATTGATGATCCAAATATAACATATTTCTATAGTTTTTAAAACAAACACCAGCTAGATTTTTATTTATTTTTAAATGTTTATTTTTGAGAGAGAGAGAGACATAGAGCACAAGCTAGGAGAGGCAGAGAGAGGGAGACACAGAATCCGAAGCAGGATCCAGGCTCTGAGCTGTCGGCACAGACCCTGACGTGGGGCTCAAACTCACAAACTGTGAGATCATGACCTGAGCTGAAGTCAGACGCTTAACCGACTGAGCCACCCAGGTGCCCCATACCAGCTAGATTTTTAAAAGTCATTTAATCTATCAAAGAAAATAAAAGTCATTTAACCTCAATAGAGCACTTACTTTTTTTTTTTAAGTTTATTTATTTATTTTGAGAAAGAGAGAGAGCTTGTGTGCACGAGTGAGGAGGGGCAGAGAGAGAGGGAAAGACAGAATCTCAAGCAGGCATCTTGCTGTTAGCACAGAGCCCAATACAAGGCTGAAACCCACAGACCATGAGATCATGACCACAAGTCCGTCGCTTAACCAGCTGAGCCACTCAGGCACCCCAAAAGAGCACTTACTTTTGAAAAAAAAAACTAATCTTCCTATTTACTTCATCTGCATCATCTCTAGTAACTAAGAGAACCTAAAATCAAAGTAGCTTTTTTCATATGGATATCCTTTTCTGTCTGCTAAACTATGGAGCTTTAGAACATTAGGTTAATATATTCATTTCTTCATACCTTGTGTTTCCATTGATTATTAGGTTGTCAAAAAAATACAATCTAGCAGTATAAAAGAAGAAGAATATTTTAATACTCTCACAAATATGTCCAGATGGTATTGTATGTAAAACATGTTAATGGTAATACTTGAACAGTACCCTAAACTTGAAGTGTTTCTTTTTGTTAAGAAGAAATTGTTTTCTGAAGTATTTGGAAAAATATTTCCTAAGTATTTGACCTGTGCATTCCATTAATTAGTAATACTGAAATCTTTTAGTTTTAAAATATTTTAAAACTTGTGGCTAGCATGTTATGTTAATTGATTCTGCCTAGTATATATAATATACTGTGTCCTTTTTGTTATTGCAATATTATTCATTCATTAGTCAATGGACATTCACCAAGCACTAATTACTAGTAATAATAATAGCAGTAATCCTTTACTTTTACTGAATTTTCACTATAGTAAAATCTTGGATTGTGAGCAACTTGTTCTGCAAGTGTTCTGCAAGACAAGCAAACATTTATAATAAATTTTAGTTTGATAAATGAGCAATGTCTTGCAATACGAGTAGTACATGACACTGAATGTCACAATTGAGCTAGTGGTCTTTGAAATTTACTTTGACATATGAGTGTTTTGGATTATAAGCATGTTTCCCAAATGAATTATGCTTGCAAACCAGGGTTTTACTGTATTTCATTGAACCTAATGCCATTAGTTATAAAATGCACATTTTTAATGTGCTGCTAAGAAAAAATCTTGTCAAATAAACTAGTACATACCATCCATTGTAAAATCACCCTAGCTTCAGAGATATTAAAACGGGAAAAACTATCATGTTTTAAAATTGTTGACATAGGCACTTGACAATGTTAATTCATTTAATTACAGCAATCCTATGAGACAGGTGCCATCATTAACCTCATTCTTTTTTTTTTTTTTTTTAAGATTTTATTTGGCAGGAGGGAGTGCGGCGAGGGAGGCTGCACCTGGCTGGCTCAGTCAGTAGAGCATGTGAGTCTTGATCTAGGTCTTGAGTTTGAGCCCCACGTTGAGGGTAAATTTACTTAATTAAAAAAAAATCTTTTAATTATATATTTTTAAAGTAATCTGTACCCCCAATGTGGGGCTCAAACACACAACACTGAGATCAAGAGTCAATGCTCCACTGACTAAGCCAGCCAGGCGCCCCTCATTTTTATAAAGAAGCTCAGCCACTGAGAGGTTATGTAGCTTTTACCAAGGTCATGCAAATATCAAATAATTTGAGAACAAAGATCCTAACTCCACCCTCAACTACTACCCTATACTGCCTTCAGCCAGGGTGATTAAACCAGTCACTTCTTTTCAGTTAATTCTGAGGAAAAGGAGGAGCCAGGTTAATAATTTATGCTGTAGTATAATAAATGTCTTTATTAGAGAGATGCATAATAAAGTATGCGCGTGCAGAGGAGAGATAGTTTAACCCTTTCTGAGGAGGTGTATATGTACCGAGTCCTCTTCTGTCAAGATATTGTAGCTTAAAAATCATGTTTAGGTTCTTCTAATCTTTCTGTGTTGCTGTGGCTTTGTTTTAATCTTTCATTCGTCCTGGTGCAGCCAAAAAAAAAAAAAAAATTCAAAATACCATTACATTCTTTAAAACACTTATGATGTCTTCATAGTATATAGACATCAAGATTCACTAGATGTATCTTATTAAAGTGAATTTCTAGAAAAATAAAAAGTTCAAATTAGCTAAGTAAATGAAGTTTAAATGGAATGTTTTCACAGGTGCTGGAGAAAATTTGGAGAATACAATGGCAGCCTTTCAGCAGTAAGTATATAAAAAGGTATTCTTTTACAGTTTATCTTTATGATAAAGATTCACAAAGTGAAGCTGGTATACACATAGCATCCACTTGTGACAGTTGTTTCTATTTCATTAAAATCGCTTTTTTTTTTTTTTTTTTTTTAATTTAGCTAGTCTGAAGTGTTACAAAGAGTGTTTGGCTTCTGCGTAACTGAAAAACTAGATCAGAGTTGTGGGTAATCAAAAGATACCATAGTTCTAAAGCTGAAAGAAGACATTTGTAACAAGGAACATACTGTGTGTAATGCTAATTAGTCTTGGAGAGAAAGAGGAGAAAATGAAACAACTGTTAACACTGATTGCTGCTTATGAATAGGGTTATGTGTCTACCCTGTAATTCTTCTACAGACCTGAACGTGTAATCTGGTCTTTCTTGTTTGAAGCTTTATGAGTGCTGATCTTATTTTTCTGAATTAGATAAACTTTTTTCGGTGTTTCAATTATTCATATTTCACATAGATCTCTTTTAGGGCACCTCACAGAGAAGCAGCAGGAGAGACAGGAATGAAAGCTGATTGATACCTTGTTCTTTGTCTTAGAGTAAATGATCATCATCAGTCTGTGGTAATGGTGAAAACACTGTTTTATTTTCTCTGGAAAATAAGGCAGGGAATATGAAAAGTTAAACCCCATGGAAGACATTACCTTTCCATATTTAGTAAGAAAAATATTTTCTTATATATTTATTCAGCCATGTTTATGCATACAATTGGGGCTAAGAAATCAGGAGAATTTGGCTTAAGTTTTTCTTCTGTTTCTGTTTCTCATCATTCAAAGACACCTTAAAATGTAGATGTGGCTGGCTGACTCAATAGAGCATTTGACTTTTTATCTTGGGGCTGTAAATTCGAGCCCCACTTTAGGCATAGAGATTACTTAAAAATAAAAATAACAAAAAACACCTTAGAGTTTGTTTTTCCTGTTATCAGGTCCAAATGTACTGGTTTTCCATATTCTAGTTTCATCTAAATCCTGTCTTCCTGTGTTTGTCATTGTTTATTCTTCCTGTTCTATAACACAGTGCATTTGGCTATAATCCCCAAATTCTCTTACATCTCTAAAAATGCAAAAACTTTCCTCCTGTCTGTGGAAAAACCTTTCCAGACTCATTTAAATTACTCTGAGTTAAAAAAAAAATCAACGAATCACTTTATTTGTACAGTTTACACTGAGACGCATATTGGGTATGTACCCAATATACTATGATTTATCAAATATTTGATGCCTGGGATGTAGTGATATATGTAATATCTGGGGGATAAATGCTTATAACTTTGAGTGATTCTAAGCATTCTCTATGTTTAAAGTATATTATTTTGTAAGTTTTTCTCCATATTTTTGGTTAAATTTTTACCAACCACCCTTATTTATAACATTAAAATACTTGGTTAGAATAAACTATTCCTAAGGATACTGTATTTGTATAAGTTATTTATAAGGATGGAATGTAAATAATTTTATCTTTGAAGACTGTGATCGTCTGATAAGTTTTTTGATGTTCAAAGAATGTCTGATTTAGGTGGTTTTTACTTGATAGATACAACATTACATTTACTATGTTTAGTTGTTGTTTGTCTTTTTATTTTCTTTGTTCATTTGTCTTATTTCTTAAATTCCACATATGAGTGAAATCATATGGTATTTGTCTTTCTCAGTCTGACTTAGTTCACTTAGCATTATACCCTCTAGGTCCATCCATGTTGTAAGTGGCAAGATCTCATTATTTTTTATGGCTGAGTAATATTCCACTGTGTGTGTGTGTGTGTGTGTGTGTGTGTGTGTGTGTGTGTGTGTGTATCACATCTTTATTCAGTCATCTGTTGATGGACATTTGGGTAGCTTCTATATCTTGGCTATTGTGAATGATGCTGTAATAAACATAGGAGTGCATATATCTTTTTGAATTACCCATTTTATTTGGGTAAATATCCAGTAGTGGAATTACTGGATCATATGGTAATTTTATTTGTAATTTTTAACTTTTTAAGGAACCTCCATATTGTTTTCCACAGTGGCTGTGCCAATTTGCATTCCTACCCACAGTGCACAATGGTTGCTTTTTCTCTACATCTTTGCCAACACTTGTTTCTTGTGGGGTTTTTGTTTTGTTTTGTTTTTTTTATTTTAGAGAGATAGAGAGAGAGAGCAAGTGGAGAAGAGGGGCAGAAGCAGTGAGAGAAAGAGAGAGAGAGAGAGAGAGAGAGAGAAAATCTTAATCAGGCTCCACACTCAGCATGGAGCCTGATGCAGGGCTTAATCCCACGACCCTGGGATCATGACTTGAGTTGAAATCAAGAGTCTTATGCTCAATCCACTGAACCACCCAGGTACCCCATTTCTTGTGTGACTTGTCTTCTGACAGGTGTGAGGTGATATCTCATTGTAGTTTTTATTTGTATTTTCCTGATGATGAGTGATGTTGAGCATCTTTTCGTGGGTCTCTTGGCTATCTGTATGTCTCCTTTGGAGAAATGTCTTTTCATATCTTCTGCTCATTTTTAAAAAAATGTTTTATTTATTTTTGGGAGAGAGAGACAGAGCATGAGTGAGCGATGGGCAGAGAGAGAGGGAAATAGAGGATCTGAAGTGGACTCCGCACTGACAGCAGAGAGCCTTATCTGGGGCTCGAACTCATGAACCACGAGATCATGACCTGAGCCAAAGTTGTATGCTTAACCGACTGAGCCATCCAGGCGCCCCTTTTCTGCCCATTTTTAAATTGCATTATTTGGGTTTGGGGGTGTTGTTGAGTTGTATCATATTTTATATATTTTGGATACTAACCCTTTATTGGATATGACACTTGCAAATCGTCTCCCATTCAGTAGGTTGCCTTTTAGATTCGTTGATTATTTACTTAGCTGTGCAGAAGCTTTTTATTTTGGTGTAGTCCCAATAGATTAATTTTGCTCTTGTTTCTCTTGTATGAGGAGACATATCTAGAAAAAATGTTTCTAAGGCTAATGTCAAAAATATTATTGCCTAGGTTTTTCTCCTAGTTTTATGGTTTCAGGCCTCACATTTAGTCTTTAATCCATTTTGACTTTATTTTTTGTGTATGATGTAATAAAGTGGCCCAGTTTCATTCTTTTGCATGTAGCTGTCCACTTTTTTCTGCACCATTTGTTGAAGAGACTGTCCTTTCCCCAATAAGCTTAATTTTAACCTCTTTTTAAGATTTGTTGTTGGTAGTGGTTTTTGTGTTTTGTTTTATCTTATGTATCAATGCTCTTGCTATCAATGAATACTTTTTTTTTCATTTAGAAATATTCTGTTAGTTCCTTAACTAATATTCTATTAATTCTTAACTTCTAGGAGTTTTTTTTTTTTAAATAGCTGCTTCATGAGCAGCAAGAAAAAATCATGTAAACATACTATTTTCAAGGTACAGTATATTTAAAAGGAGTTATAATACATAACTGGCAAAAGATAGATACTGTGCTTAAGTACGGTATATCTTTGATAGGATAAGTAGTTGAGAGAGAGATAGTAAAAATATAATGAACAGCTAAAATTTAGATCTTATTTATGTGCATGTGTAGATATACACTTTACAGAGCATATATATTATGACACAGAAGTGAAGAGAAGAAGATATTAAAGAAAATATAAATAGTTGGTCGGGGAAACCTGGTTAAGATTCACCAGAAAATTGAAAAGATACCAGGACTAGAAGAGTTATCATTTGGTACAGAGGAAGAAGCTATTTTTAAAATGTGAAGTGTTTGGGTGCCTGGCTGGCTTAGTTGGTAGAGCATGCAACTCTTGATCTCTGGCTGTGAGTTTGAGCCCCACATTGGGTGCAAAGATTAGTCAAAAAAAAAAAAAAAAAAAAGAAAGAAAGAAAGCAGAAAAAAATGTGCAATATTTCAGATTAAGATGTGAGGCTATGCAGACAAAATATGTCTAGGAAACTGAAAGGACCTTTAAGAATGTATGGAAAATTAATTCATTATAGTGGGGCTAAAGAAGTAATTAGGACTGACAAAGAAATAATTGCATCTCACAATTGCTTCCTTGCTTGCTTGCTTTTTCTTTCTTTCTTTATTTTTTGCATCTCACAATTTACAAAATGTCCTGTAATGTGGTTTATAAAATGCTTTCACAAACACCTTAGGTTATGAATATAGCTCCTCTGTGATTCCTTTGGTAGCAAGAATCCTTCCATATTGATCTCTCAGTCCCTAACACCTAGTTCTGGTGCTAATAGACTCACCAGTTGCTTACCAAATGATACATGGAATGGGGAACTTAAGAACAAAGCAGAATATTAACAGAAGACAGATGAAGGAGACAGAACCCCATCCATAATAAGCATAGAACCAAAAACTAAGGAACAGTAATACACACACACACACACACACACACACACACACACACACACAGTTACTAAGCCCTTGAGTATATAAAATCTGGCTCCTAAGAGGTAATAAAACTAGGTTATTAAACCAGGCCGCCTTTGTAAATACCCACGGGACAATTTGATCCCCATGGTATTAACATGAATGGTAAAAGTAAGAAACAAATTGTTTTAGCAATAGCTGGAAGTGTAAGTTGGCAGGCAGTCAAAGTAATTAATCAGTGACCTGGTTCTCATGCTATGTTTTTCAGAATATCTAATTAATACAGTACTAATTTCTCATCTATGAAATGGAAATAATAATAAACCTCAATGTTGTGAGGAATTAAAGAGATTCAAATAAATTCCTTAATATAGGGTCTGTTTTAAGTTGTTACGTATTGTTTCTCTGGAATTTCAAGTAATTTCATATCTTTTAGAGCTAGAGTTTTTATTTCTTTTTCTGGTGGTATTGAAGCCTTGGCTTCCCTTTTTCTATGTTTGTAATCAGCTTGTTAGAAATTCAGCTATATTATAAAAAGAAAGAAATTCACCTATAAAATATCTAGTGCTTCAACTGAAGTAGATGCATATGGTTATTTATGGAAAATTTTGAAGGCCAAAGTAATAAAAAAATTTCCTTTTTCTTGCTATTTTCTAGCTATTTCTGTATCAAATTTGCGATAATTTTATTAGGATAATTTACAAATTGTCCTGGATGCACTTACTATTGCTCTGAATTTTTATTAGCTTATTAATAAGAGATAAGCATACAATAAGTGGAAAATATTTTTTATACAAATTCCTAAACATTTCTAAAAATAGCCAACATTTTAGCTAATGGCAAGCTTAATACTTAGATTTCTTAGGTAGAAGGTACAATTTTTTTTTAATACAGGAAAATATAGTGTCTGCTCTTACTCTCCCTTCACATGCTCATAGAAAAAAATAACAAAAGAAAAGAAAAAGAAAGGAAGATATGCACAAGCCCAAAAATTAGTAGTAGCAATTTTTTTTAGTTATATAAAGGATTTTAGGGTTTTATTTCAAAACTGTTTGCTGGCTGTATATATTGCTTACAGTTTCTACATTTTTTATTCTTTTTTAAAAAAACTGAACACAATAACAACATTTAAGGAAATTTAAAAATACAGAAAAGTAATTCTATGAACCTAAAATCTGTTTTTGTTTGCTTATTTCTTTTTGGATTTTATTTTTATCCATTTGTGGTTCTAGCAAACACAATTGACAAACAAATATTCTCTTTTAAAGGTGGATATCCTTTAGAAGAGGACACATAAAGGTAATTATTTACATCTTAGTAAGAATTACATTAAGGAGCCAGGTTTGTTTTTCTCCTAACAACTAGTAGTAATTAGGACACTGAAAAAGAGTGTTAATTAGGGAGGAGTAGGGGAGCAGTATGAGATTTTGGCATAAGGCATCAAGTGGCCTTTGGGATGGGAATTGGTGTTTTGTTGTTTTTTTTTTTTTTTTAAGTTTATTTATTTATTTTGAGAGACAGAGAGCACGTGCATACAATCAGGAGCAGAGAGGGAGGGAGAGAGAATCTCAAGCAGGCTCTGCAGGCTGTCAGCCCAGAGGCCGATGCAGGGCTCAAACCCAGAAACCATGAGATCATGACCTGAGCTGAAATCAAATGTCAGATGCTTAACAGACTGAGCCACCCAGGCGCCCCTAGGATGGGAATTGGGAATGGGATCCTAATTGGAGTGGATCATCAGAGGTAGGTGAAGTCAGAGAAAATGGGTAAGTGGTTGACTCCAAAGGCAAATTTTGGCAGCTACATAATTTTAGAATCATTAGATCTGGGATGGCCAAGGATCTTAATCTTCTAATCTAGGGTCCACTGGATTCCACTTACCATGACTTCATTCTTTCTTTTCTTCTTTCTTTCTTTCTTTCTTTCTTTCTTTCTTTCTTTCATTTATTTTGAGAGAGCATGAGTGGGGCAGGGGCAGAGAGGGAGAGTACCCCAAGCAGGCTCCGTGATGTCAGCACAGAGCCCAATGCAGGGCTCAAACTCCTGAACCTACAATCATGGCGTGAGCCAAAACTAGGAGTCCAACGCTCAACTGACTGAGCCAACTAGGTGTCCCTCATTCTTTCTTTTTTAACCAAGTGAATTAACACACATTTAAAAAAAAATTAAGAAATGGGGTGTCTTGGTGGCTCAGTCCATTAAGTGTCCACCTTCAGCTCAGGTTGTGATCTCGTGGTTCGTGAGTTTGAACCCTGTGTCGGGTGCACTCTGTGCTGACATCTGGCAGCCTGGAGCCTGCTTCAGATTCTATGTCTCGCTCTCTCTCTGCCTTTACCCCACTCATACTGTCTCTCTCTCTCTCTATCAAAAAAAAAAAAAAGAAAGAAATGTGTTGGATACCTACAATATGCCCCACATTGTGAACATTAGAAAATATGTAACAGACATAGGCCTTTCCTCTAGGAATTTAATATACAGTTGTAGAGACCTGACCTCTTATGAACCACTGGTATTTGTGGTTTAAGTGCATGGGAATATATTGCACAAACATAATTTATCTACTTTTGTGTCTTCTCACCTCCTCTGCTCACCACAGCTCTACTCTTTCCATTCTTGAATTTTAAAAAAGTGTTTCTAGAACTTTCTCCCTGTTTCACGCATGTTTACTTTTTCTTCATCTTGAAGTGTCACCCGCGATGATTAGTGCATAAAGTGCTATGTGGGCATTTTACACATTCAGAGGTTTTTTAACAAGTAATTTACAGAGTACCAGCTGTGCAAGGTCTTGTGTCCGGGCACTAGGAATACAGTAGTAAACTAGATCTAGGTTATGATTTCACGGTTCATGAGTTGGAGCCCCATATTGGGCTCTGGGTTGAAGGACAGGGCCTGCTTGGGATTCTCTGTCTCTGGTCTCCCTCTCTCTTTGGCCCTCCCCTGCTCTCTCTCTCTCCCTCTTTCAAAAAGGAATAAATAAACATTTAAAAAACTGTTTTGTGTTGTATAAAATATACATCCCATAAAATGCAAAATCTAAGTATATAGTCTGATGGATTTTTTTAATGTTTATTTTTGAGAGAGAGAGAGAGCAAGCAGAGGAGGGTCAGAGAGAGAGGGAGACAGAATCCAAAGCAGGCTCTAGGCTCTGATCTAACAGCACAGAGCCTGACATGGGGCTTGAACTCACGAACCGTGAGATCACGACCTGAGCCTAAATTGGATGCTTAACCAACTGAGCCACCGAGGAGCCCCTGGCCCAGTGAATTTTAGTATGTATGTACCTTTGTAACCACCACCCAGATAAAGATACAGAACATTTATAGCACCCTTAAAGGTGTCCTTGTGACCTTTCCCAGTCCACACTTGTTGGACACTTGTCCAACTTGTTGCCCCTAGATAGCCATTATTCAATTTCTGTTATTCTATATTTCTATTATTTTATGATAAATTGATTTTGCTAGTTCTTGAAAACATAAATGTAATCATACAGTATTTATACTTTTGTGTCAGGTTTTTCTTTTTTCAGTTTATATCTGTAAGATTCACCCATGATGTGTGAAGTAATGTTATCTGTTTTTTAATAGCCAAATGCATTCATCCCTCTCAGATATATACTTAGCAGAAGTGGAATTGCAGGATCACATGGTAGTCTATATTTATACCTTCCAAAGTGATTGTACCAATTTATATTCACACCAGCAATACATGAGGATTCCAATGCTCCACTGTCTTGCTAATTTATTGTCAGGCTGTTTAATTTTAGCCATTCTAGTGGATATGTAATGCTATCTCATTGTGGTTTTAATTTACATTTCCCTGTTTGACATTTGATTTTGGACATCTATTCATACACTTATTGGCCATTTGGAAATCCTCAGCTGTGAAGTGCCTTTTCAACTTTGTGTCTATTATTTTATTGTATATTGTCTTTCTGCAAAAGGCATTTCAGGCAAAGGGAGTATTCTTTTTTGTTGTTTATTTACTTATTTTTGAGAGAGAGAGAGTGAGCATGGGGGATGGACAGAGAGAGACACAGAGAGAATCACAAGCAGCTTCTGCGCTGTCAGTGCAGAGCCAGATGTGAACCCATGAATCGTGAGATCATGACCGAGTCAAAACCCAAGAGTCAGATGCTTAACCGACTGAGCCACCCAGGCATTCCAGGCAAAGGGAGTATTGAAAGAGTGTGGGGCTGCTTGGAAGGTAAGGTACGTTGTAAGGAGGTACAGAGAGCTAATAGTGTCATCACGGCTTTGGGAACAAGGAAACTGAAGCATAAAGAAGCTAAATAACTTGCCCAAGTAAGTGGCAGACCCAGTATTTGAACACAGACTCCAGTGTCTATACTTCCCGCCCCCCCCCCACTTTATTGAGGTATAATTGACAAATTATAATATGTTTAAGGTATTTAACCACTGTGCCTGAGTGGCTCAGTTGGTTAAGCGTCTGACTTCAGCTCAGGTCATGATCTCCCAGTTTGTGACTTCGAGCCGTTCGGGGTCTGTGCTGACAGCTCAGAGCCTGGAGCCTGCTTCAGATTCTGTGTCTCCCTCTCTTTCTGCCCCTCCCCTGCTCTCTCTCTCAAAAATAAACATCAAAAAAATATACAATGTGATGATTTGATATGTATATATATTGTGAAGGGATTCTTACAATCAAGTTAATTAACACATCCATCACCTCACATAGTTACCTTGTTTTTGCTCAGTGTTTGTGCTCTTAACCACTGTGATATACCCTTTATAAAAGTGATAGGATCTTAGATGTGAAAGGAAACTTAGAGATTGTCTGATCTGATCCTTTCAACTTTTCTTTTTTTCCCCAATTTTTAAAATTTTATTTTATCATGATAAAATATACGCAACATAAAACTTGCCATTTAATTATTTTTAAGTGTACAGTTCAGTATCATTTAATCTTCACATTACTATGCAACCATCACCACTGTTAATCTCCAGAACTTTTTCATCTTTCCATATCAAAACTCTGGACCCATTCAATTAATAACTCCCTTACCTTCTCCCCCCAGCCCTGGTAATCACCATTCTACTTTCTATTTCTATTAATTTGACTATTCTAAGTACCTTTATATAAGTGGAATCATTGAATATTTGTATTTTTATTTTTGGCTTTTTTCACCTTGCATAGTACCTTAAAGATTCACTCATGTTGTGGCATATATCAGAATTCCTTCCTATTTTTAAGATTTTTTTTTTATTTTTAAATAATCTCTTCATGCAACATAGGCCTCAAGCCCCAAGATCAAGAGTTCATGCTCTACCGACTGAGCCAGCCAGGCTACCCAGAATTCCCTTCATTTTTAAAGGCTGAATAATATTTCTTTGTAGGTATATCACATTTTGTTTATCCATTCATCAGCTGATAGACAATTAAGTTGTTCCTAATTTTCACTATTATGAACAATGCTTCTATGAACATGGTTGTATAAATATTTCAGGTACCTGCTTTCAGTTTTTTCTTTGTGTATTCAGAAGTGAAATTGCTGGATCATATGGTAAATCTATGTTTAGTTGTCTTGAGGAACTGCCATTTTATATTTCCACCAACAGTATACAAGCGTTCCAATTTTTCCACATCCTGGCCAATACTTTTTTTTTTCTTTTTCCCTTCCCTTCTTCCTCCCTTCCTTCCTCCCTTCCTCCCTTCCTTCCTTCCTTCCAAAAGTGTGTGAAATAGTGGGATTTTTTTTCTTTTTTAAAGTTTAAGTAATCTCTAACCCAACATGGGGCTTGAACTTAAGACCACGAGATCAAGAATCACATACTCTTCCAGTGGAGCCAGACAGGTGCCCCTCTGATTGTGGTTTTGACTGGATTTCCCTAATGATTAGTGATGTTTATCTTCATTCCATGTGCTTATTGGCATGTCTTCTTTATAGAAATATCTATTCAGTTCCTTTCCTCATTTTTGAATTGGGTTATTTTCTTGTTGTTGAGGTTTTTTTAAGGAGTTCTTTATATACTGTAGATATTAATCCTTTATCAGGTAGATGATTTGCACATATTTTCTCTCATTCTGTGGGCTACCTTTTTACTTTGTTGATACCATCCTCGGTACACAAAAATTTTTAATTTTGATGAAGTACAGTTTGTCTTTTTTGTTGTTGTTCTTTTGTTTCCTGTGCTTTTGTTGTCACAGCCAAGAAATTATTGCCAAATCCAGTGTGGTAAAGCTTTTCCTGTATGTTGTCTTCTAAAGGTTTTTTTCTTCTTAGGAGTTATGGTTAGGTCTTTGATCAATTTTGAGTTTATTTTTCAATGTGGTGTTAGGTAAGGATCCAACTTCATTCTTTTACGTGTGGATATCCAGTTTTCCCAGCACCATTTGTTGAAAACACTATCCTTTCCTCATTGAATTGTCTTTTGTACCCTTGTTGAAAATCATTTGACAGTATATGAGAGGGTTTATTTCTGGACTCTATTCTATTTCATTGATTTATATGTCTGTCTTTATGCCAGCACCATATTGCTTTGATAACTGTAGCTTTGTAGTAAATATTGAAATCAGGAAGTGTGAGTCTTCCAACTTTGTTCTTTTTCAAGATTGTTTTGACTCTTTGAGTTTCCTTGAGATTTCATATGCATTTTATAGTTTATTTATTTATTTTTAGTAATCACTGCACCCATAGTGGGGTTCAAACTTACAACCCTAAAATCAAGAGTTGCATGCTCTTCTGACTGAGTCACCCAGGTGCTTCTCATATGCATTTTAGGATGGATCTTTCTATTTTTGCAAAATCATTGGGATTTTTATAAGAATTTCATTGAATGTGTAGATCAATGTATCTTAATAATAAGCATTCTAATCCATGAATATGGGATGTCTTTCCATGTATGTGTATCTTATTTAATTTCTTTCAGCAGTGTGTTGTAGTTTTCATTGTACAAGTCTCTTATTTCCTTGGTTAAGTTAATTTCTAAGAATTTTTTGTTCTTTTTGATGCTATTGTAAATGGATTGTTCTGTTATTTCCTTTTCAGATTGTTCATTGTTAGTATACAGAAACATAACTGATTTTTGTGTGTTGATTTTTTTTAAGTTTATTTATTTGTTTAGAGAGAGAGAGTGCATGAGCAGGGGAGGGGCAGAGACAGAGGGAGAGAGAGAATCCCAAGTAGGTTCCTCACTGTCAGTGCTGAGTCCAACATGGGACTTGAAATCATGACCTGAGTGGAAATCAAGAGTTGGACACTTAACCGACTGAGCCACCCAGGTACCCCTATACAACAAGTTCATAGCAAAGCAGGAACTGATATCCAGACTTTTTTTAACTTCTGATCCAGTGTTTTATTATTTTTATTGTTTTTAAGTTTTTATTTAAGTAATCTCTACACCTAATGTGGGGCTCAAACTCTTGACTTTGGCTCAGGTCATGATCTCACGGTTTGTCAGTTCGAGCCCTGCATCAGGCTCTGCATTGACAGCATAGAGCCTTCTTTGGTTTCTATCTCTCCTTCTCTCTCTGCCCTTCCCCCACTCTCTCTCTCTCTTTCAAAATAAATAAATAAACTTGAAAAAAAAAAAAAAAAGAGTTGCATGCTCTTCTGATTGAGCCAGCCAAGTGCCCCCTGATCCAGTGTTCTTTCCATTATACTGGGTTGTCAGGAATATGGATAGCGGGTTATGGAAAGGGGTAACATGATTCTCTTGTTATGTGTTTACTTTAGAATATTTTCACATCAATAAATCTAGTAGATGACAGTGTAGAGAAATTTTAGCGTTAAGAGATTTTTTTGCTATTTGATTTATAACTCCAAATTTTTACATCTGACAAAGTTAAGTACTTAACTTTCAGAATGTCATTATTCTTTGCATTTCTTCAGTGCAGTTACAATTGGAACTGATATGCTGGAATTGGACTGCCATATCACAAAAGATGAACAAGTTGTAGTGTCACATGATGAGAATCTAAAGAGATCAACTGGAGTCAATGTAAACATCTCTGATCTCAAGTACTGTGTAAGTAACAATGCATGATAAACTACTATCTAATAGATACTAGAGCCTGTAAGATTATTAAAAGCAATGAATGCCAGATAGTGTTTCAATAAATAATAAAAAATAAATGATAGTGATTAAGTAATGAATGTCAAAGAAAATTTTAAAAACTATTCTAGGGGCACTTGTGTAGCTCAGTTTGTTAAGCATCCAACTTCAGCTCAGGTCATGATTTCACGGTTTGTGGGTTGAAGCCCTGTGTTGGGCTCTATGCTGACAACTCAGAGCCTGAAGCCTGCTTTGGATTCTGTGTGTGTGTGTGTGTGTGTGTGTGTGTGTGTGTGTGTGTGTGTGTCTGCCCCTCCCCTGCTTATGCTGTCTCTCCCTCTCTCTCTCTCTCTCTCTCTCTCTCCTTCTCTCTCAAAAATAAATAAACATTAAAAAAAAAGAAAACTATTCTAATTTCCAGTGAGGATTTGTACTTACTACAGACACCTGTGGATACATTTTGGAGACTTATTTTTATAAATATTTTAACAAAATTACCAAAGTCTTCAAATGTAAAACTACTAAAATTCAACTTGCTTGAAGTATTCTATAATTTACTTGATTCAGATTAAATATATGAATTACTTTTAGTCTTCAAGGATAGGAAATCTGATTTTAGTGGTTTACATGCCATTATAGTAAAGACTGATAAATGGATGGGAAAAATAAATGCTTTATTTTACCACCTAAAGAAAACTTATGTTAACAGGATACTATCTGTATGTATATCTTGTATGTTTTTTACATGGTTATGATCCTACCGTATATTATGTATATTGTGTTTTTAAACACTTTAACATTATGGCATGATACACATTTTTCCATGCTTTCTCATTTAATAGACTTTAGTTTTTAGAGCAGTTATCAGCAAAATTGAGCAGAAAGTACAGTTTCCACTAACTTCTGAACCTGTACATGTACAGCCATCCCTTCCCCCCAACCCCCCGTCAACATCCTGCACCAGAGTGTTACATTTGGTACAATCTATGAACCTACATTAACACATCATTGTCACCCCAAATCCATAGGTAACAGTAGGTTTATTTTTTTTTTTAATGTTTATTTATTTTTGAGAGAAAGAGAGAGAGTTTATTTATTTTTGAGTGGGAGAGGGACAGAGAGAGGGAGACACAGAATCCAAAGCAGGCTCTAGGCTCAGAGCTGTTTGCACAGAGCCTGACGTGGGGCTCATACTCACAAACGCGAGATCATTACCTGAGCTGAAGTCAGACGCTTAACGAACTGAGCCAGACAGGCACCCCAGTAGGGTTTATTCTTAATGTTGTACATTCTGTAGGTTTTAACATATAATGACATGTACGTTTTAATGTATAATAATATGTATCAACTATTACAAGTATCATACATAATAATTTCACTGCCCTAAAAATCCTTGGCCTGTTCATCCTTCCTGCCCCCCAACCCCTGGCAACCATTGATCTTTTTATCGTCTTCATAGTTTTACCTTTTCCAGAATGTCATATTGTTGGAATTGTTTGGTATTTAGCCTTTTCAGATTCCATGCTTATTTTTCATCAGCATTTTAAATGACTGCAGTTATTCCATTGATTGGATATGGAGTTATTTTTAACCATTCCTCTTCTGTTGTTGGGCATTTGAATTAGTTCTAAGTTTTTTTTTTTATTTAATTAATTAAGAATAAAATAAAATGCCACTTAAAAAAAGTGTTTTAAGGATTCTAAAATCTGGGACTCCTGTCTGGCTCAGTTGGTGGAGCATGTGACTCTTGATCTCAGGGTCATGAGTTCAAGCCCCATGTTGGTCGTAGAGTTTATCTAAAAACAAAGTAAGAATCAAAAAAAAAGAAAAAACAAAAAACAAGAGAGTTCTAAAATGTGATAATAGAGGAATTCCCATTTTTCTGTATCCTTACCATTATTGAATATTATAACAAAAATTTCCTAAATTTTAATTTTAATTAGCATTTATTTATTTGTGAGTTTAAAGAGTTTTCTGTTTGATTGTCATTGTTTAAAATTGTCTATTCTTGACACTTATCTACTGAGATATTTGTATATTTATTATTGAGAAAAGGTCCATATTAAATAGTACAGATTTCTTTTCTTATAAGTTGTGAAAGAAAGTAGTTCTATGATTGATTTGCTGTTTGGGATATTCTGCTAAAGAGTGCCCTATGTAAACATAGGTAATGTTTTATTCTTTTATTTTTTGAAGAAGCATATCTTTATCTTAATGTAAGACACCAAAATACTTAAAAAATTTTTTTAAATACTTTAAAATTTTGAGAGCTAACTTTTTTTTTTAAATCATATCTTTTAAAGGAACTCCCACCTTACCTTGGCAAACTGGATGTCACATTTCAAAGAGGTAATATTTCCCATTTGCAGCTTAAACATTTACATTAAAGTGTATTTGATATTTGTTTATACTGAGCATTAGATATACATGTGTGTTCTCTTGTCATAGTAAATTCCAGCTAAAAGTACTGTCCTCAGTACCTACTCTTTCAGACCTACAGATCTGAAATCTGGACCCTAAGATGATAAAGGCTAGAGATTTAACTGGCTCATTCTATTTAAATTTATGTACAGGTAATTTAAGCCTGTATACTTAAAAAAAAAAAAAAAAGCCTGAATACTAATTATAAGGAACCCAGATACTATTAGGGATGCTTTGCATTTCTAAAGCTTCAAATTGTAGACGATTACTATAACTTGCAGTAATAATCCATCATAAGCAAAAACAATAAGTGAAAAGACATTGAAAAGGACCCCTTTCAGATCATTACTGATTCTGTAACATTTGATTTTATGTCATTTCACTGCTCCCTATATTAAATTATTAAAGAGAATTCTGTTACTCAAATAAACCACCCATTTCCTGGTCATTGTCACTTTTTAATCACAAGCATAGCAGTTTTCTCTCTTTTGAGGGAATATTTCTCACAAAGGAACATGTCCCTTGGCCCAGTTTGTTAGCTTTGTTAGAGTGGAAAATAGACCACCTGGAGATAAAGGTTGCTGAGCAGGTACAGGGACCCACACTATCACAATTCAGCCTCATGTTTTGAATGATTCAAATGTAACTCAGTAAAACTACAAGATGGTACATATTATGGTCCTTTGTATGGAATGGCTTGCATTTATTTAAAAAAAATTTTTTTTTTAAATGTTTATTTATTTTTGAGAGACAGCATCAGCAGGGGAGGGGCAGAGAGAGAGGGAGACCTAGACATGAAGCAGGCTCCAGGCTGAGCTGTCAGCACAGAGCATGACGCGGGGCTCGAACTCACGAACCATGAGATCATGACCTGAGCCGAAGTCAGACGCTTAACCGACTGAGCCACCCAGGTGTCCCTGGAATGGCTTGCATTTAGTTAAAACCTTGGTTAAATGTCAAGGATCTATTGATAATAATATTAAAAAAGAAATGTAACTACTTTGTGACCTAGATTTAAAACTGGCCAGTGTAATTTCCGTTTGGTTAGAAAATTTAAGAAAGCCAAGTAAAAATCAGAAAATTGCTTAAATTAGCTATCTCTAAAGGATGTTTCGATCTGAAAATGGTTTGATTTTACTTTCCAAGTATCATTAAGCTGGGTTGGTTTGAGGAAACACTTTTTTCATTCTTGTAATTTAATAGGATTATACTTGCCAAGCTATTATAATATTTGTGTCCATTGTGGATTTGTGAAGGTTAAAAACATTTCGTAAGTGAAGTGTTTTGTTTTGTTTTGTTTTGTTTTTTTGTTTCTTTTTTTATGTTTATAGAGCAAAGGCAAAACCTCACGAAGATTAAAAGATCCTTTGAGGGGAAAAATGTTTTTACTTTTTTTTCAGGTTTTATTCCTTTCTTTCTTTTTTTTAAGTTTTTATTTATATACCTTTCTCATAAAGTCATAAAATATTTGAATATGCAGTGACCTTTGAGACTATATAATTCTATCTCCTCCTGTTATAAATAAGGAAACCGAGGCATAAAGATGTAAATTAACTTGATTAAGGGCAGGCATACAACAAATAAATGACAGAGCTAGGACTTGAAACTAGGCCTTCATCTAACCAGGTCAGTGTTCAGCTGTACTGTCTGGCCTCGCCATCTAAAAAAATCTTTTTTTTTTCTTAATTTTAAAAAATATTTATTTATTTTATTTATTTTATTTTTTTGAGAGAGAGAGACAGACTGATAAAGCACAAGCGTGCAGAGAGAGAGGGAGATACAGAAACTGAAACAGGCTCCAGGCTTTGAGCTGTCATCACAGAGCACCACACAGGGCTTGAACTCATGAAGTACAAGATAATGACCTGAGCCAAAGTCAGACACTCAACCGACTGAGCCACCCAGGCATTCCTAAAGAGTATCTCTCTCTCTCTCTCTCTCTTTTTTATTTTTTTCTTTAAATTTTTTTTTCAACGTTTTTTTTTTATTTATTTATTTATTTTTGGGACAGAGAGAGACAGAGCATGAATGGGGGAGGGGCAGAGAGAGAGGGAGACACAGAATCGGAAACAGGCTCCAGGCTCTGAGCCATCAGCCCAGAGCCTGACGCGGGGCTCGAACTCACGGACCGTGAGATCGTGACCTGGCTGAAGTCAGACGCTTAACCAACTGCGCCACCCAGGCGCCCCTCTCTCTCTTTTTTAATGTTTATTTATTTATTTTAAGAGAGAGAATGAGCAGGGGAGGGGCAGAGAGAGGGAGAAAGAGAATCCCAAGCAGGCTCCGGTGCTGTCAGCACAGAGCCAGATGTGGGGCTCAAACTTACAAATGGGGAGGTCATGACCTGTGCTGAAATCAAGAGTCAGATGCTTAACTGACTGAGCCACCCAGGTGCCCTAAAAGTCTTTTCTAATGCCTTATTAATAGCAATGCCATGTACATTCAAGTTTCAGACAGCTAAAAAGGATAATTTTCATTCATATTACATTCAGTTCATATTACAATTAAGAATGCCTTACATGTGAAATTTACTGCATTTAGGCTAATATACAGTACTTGATTCAGATTAGGTAGATAGTTGTTCCTTTGTGTGTGTGCGTGTGCGTCCTATTCCCCTCCTCAGAATTCTGGCTTACTTTTGTTTAAATATTAGAGAGAGAGAGAGAGAGGGAGAGAGAGACTGTCAACTCTCAGAGGAATACAGATTTTAGGCCTCTTGCTTTCTTTGTGATTCACGATTTTACCAGAGATGGTAAAGGTGCTTTGGTCTACCACAGGCTACATTAAAAAATAAATGTAAAGAAAGAATATAAAAATGTGTTAACCAAGGGGTTTGTTCTTATCTATCCTGCTAACTTGAAAGTGGATTTTTTTTCATGGAAAATACACATTCTGGATAGTCTAGGTTGGTCAGAATGATCACTTTAAAAGTTCTTGCATGCTTATAATAGGCTACTTCACTCATCCCATCACCCAGCACATCCTATCGCTTACTCCTTGCCTGTCACTCTAGTTTTCCTCTTTCCCTTTTTGTAGTATTTCCTAGGTGGTTATCTTCTGCCCAGAACAATACTGGGGACAAACTTCTTTCCCCAACTCATTTTCTATATTCTGTGTTAGCTGAGGCATTAATTTAAATATTTTCACATCACTTTAACATACTTCGTTTTTTTTTTAGTTTAAAAAAAATTTTTTTAATGTTTATTTATTTTTGAGACAGAGAGAGACAGAGCATGAATAGGGCAGGGTCAGAGAGAGAGGGAGACACAGAATCCAAAGCAGGCTCCAGGCTCTGAGCTGTCAGCACAGAGCCCAACATGGGGCTTGAACTCACAGACCATGAGATCATGACCTGAACCAAAGTCAGATGCTTAACTGACTGAGCCACCCAGGTGCCCCCCCTCCTTTTTAGTTATTAATGTAACTTAAATCCCCTTGTTTCTTTCTTTCTTTTTTTTTTAAGTTTATTTATTTCGAGAGAAAGAGAGCAAGTGGGGTAGGGGCAAAGAGAGAGGGGAGAGAGAAGGAATCCCAAGCAGACTCTGCACTGTCAGCACAGAGCCCATTGTGGGGCTGGAACCCACAAACCGTGAGATAATGACTTGAGCCGAAATCAAGAGTCAGACACTTAACTGACTATACCACCCAGGCTCCCCTAATTTCCTTGTTTCTCCCACTATTAGATGCAATATTATTCTTATTGTATAATGTTCCAAAGTTAGTTTTGTCTGTTTGACTTCTAAGTTGATCCTTGCAACCTTACCTTCATGTGAATAGCTAATGCCCATGGCAATTCTTTTGACTGCTAAATTAATTTTTTCACCCTTAACAAGCTATGAAAAATTTTACTTAACTAAAAAACAGTACTGTTTAAATGGAATGTAGCAATAGAAATGCTCTATATTTGCACTGTTACAATAGACAGTTAATCACGTGACTATTTTATTTATTTATTTATTTATTTATTTATTTATTTATTTGACTTTACATCCAAGATAGCATATAGTGCAATCAGGAGTAGATTCCAGTGATTCATCCCCTATGTATAACACCCAGTGCTCATCCAAGGCCCCCCTTAAGGCACACCTTCTACACATGAGGATGGACTCTGACAACATCAAAAGCACATGATCCATCCAGCTGAGGATTTCAGGAGACCTCTCCCTGTGTTCATATTGTTATGCTTAAAGTTCATGTGCTCTCTTTGTGACCAAGGAGGCAGAGCCAAATGATTGAGAGGCTAGTTAGTATGACCCAGAGTCCCACCATCTGAATTACAAGGAGTAGTAAAAAGACAAAAAGAATGGAATACAGAACAGACAAAACAGTAACACATTTTCCTTTTTTTCCTCATTTACATGCTGCCTTTTCATATGAGCCTTTATTATGGATAATTTTTTCACTTTTTGGCATAGATTTAATTTACTTTGTTGATATACTTCTTTGAACAATAAAGATGAAATAAAAGCTCTTTTACCATTTTGTTATTCACATGGTAGTGGAATTGCAGTTTCAGAGGGAAGGGGAAATTTTATAAGACTTGCATAGCAAAGGGGCGTCTGACTTCAGCTCAGGTCATGATTTCATGTACTGGGCTCCACACTGACAGTGCAGAGCCTGCCTGGGATTCTCTCTCTCTCTAATCCCCTACCCCATCTCTCTCTGCCCCTCCCCCTCTTGCGTGCTGTCTTTGTCTCTCTCAAAAATAAATAAACTTAAAAATTACTTATATAGCATGTGTAGAATATTATGTAAATGATTCAAGGCAAAAGAGATTAAGGAAAAAATTAAGAAAATAACCCTCAGGAAATGTAAAAAATGATTAAAAAAATCCTCTTCTTATTTTTGTTGTGACTCAATTTTCTTTGAGTAGCTGTATTGATACAATTCTTTATTACTGAATTAGCATGTATTTCCCTTGCCTGAACATATATATATATTCTCAATCTCTGAAAATTTCAGTGGTGATAGCTTAGCAAAACTTTCCATACAACCTCAGTGTCCACTAGCAGGGTATAGGGAAGGAAACATTTTTTTCCCCTTCTGCTCTCTAGGTTCTCAGCAAGGCTCTGTAACAAAAGAGAGATTAACAAGAGAAAGACAGAAGTTTATTAATATGTGTGTGTCATGGAGAACCTCAGGGATGAGTAACTCAAAGGTGGCTAGAACTTGAGTTTATATAGCATCTTAAACAAATCCAATACATTTTCAGAGAAATGACAAGACAAAAGGGGTTTTGAGTTTCTAGGGTGGCAAATTGTGGGAAGGTGGATATAAAGGTGAATAAGGAAAGATAAAGGCTAGTCAACAGTTTGTATTGTGGAGTCCTGTGGTGCTGATAAGGGTCTAAGGTTGTTGGTGATTACGTTTTGGAAAAATTTAAGTCTTGTTTCTAGGCAGATGGGAAAGGACCGAGATTTTCTCATATCTGTTTCATCTCAGTTGCCTTACGTTCAAAATAATCCTAATGCCAAACTGCCATATTTTGGAAGTGGTAAACTCTGTTACCTTTCTGGGGGAATGGTTAAATTAAAATAATTAAGGGACAGGGTGCCTGGGTAGCTCAGTTGGTTGAGCTTCTGACTCCTGATTTTATTTATTTATTTATTTTTTTAAATTTTTTTTTTTTAAGGTTTATTTATTTTTGAGACAGAGAGAGACAGAGCATGAATGGGGGAGGGTCAGAGAGAGAGGGAACACAGAACGTGAAACAGGCTCCAGGCTCTGAGCAGTCAGCACAGAGCCCGACGCGGGGCTCGAACTCACGGACCGCGAGATCGTGACCTGAGCCGAAGTCGGACGCTTAACCAACTGAGCCACCCAGGCGCCCCCTGACTCCTGATTTTAGCTCAGGTCATGATCTCACGGTTTGTAGGTTTGAGCCCCGCATTGAGTTGTGTGCTGACAATGCGGAGCCTGCTTGGGATTCTCTCTCCCTGTCTCTCTGCCCCTCCTTTGCTCATGCTATCTCTCTCTCAAAATAAATAAATAAAACTTAAAAAAAATAATTAAGAAGCATCTGGGTGGTGCAGTCAGTTAAGTGCCCGACTCTTGATTTCGGCTTGAGTCGTGATCTCTCAGTTTCTTGAGATTGAGCCGCACATGCTATCAGCACAGAGCCTGCTTGGGATTCTCTCTGTCTCTCTCTGCCCCTTCTCCGCTCGCACCCTCTCTGTCTCTCTCAAAATAACAGAATAAGATTGGTGGATTAACACTATCAATGTCATGGTTATGATATTGTAGTATAGTTTTACAAGAGGTTATCATTGGGAGATCTGGGTAAAAGGTGCACAGATCTCTATTTTTCTTATAACTTCAAGTGAATCTATAGTTATTTCAAAAAGTTTAATGAAAAAAATTTTAAATCATAATTCTAAATATAGTGTATGAACATGCAACATTTATTTTTTTACTTATGTAAAAGATCAGATTAAGGTCTGTAGGTACGCTATTATAACTCTTATTAAATTACGCATAGAAGGGGCACCTGGCTGGTTCAGTCAGTAGAGCATGTGACTCTTGATCTTGGGGTTGTGAGTTCAAGCCCCATGTTGGGTGTAGAGATTACTTAAAAATAAAACCTTTAAAAAATTATGCATAGGATAAAAATGGTCACAATGCTTATATCTAAGTTGTTGGATTTTATTTTATTTTATTTTATTTTATTTTTAAAAAATTTTTTTTTTTTCAACGTTTATTTATTTTTGGGACAGAGAGAGACAGAGCATGAACGGGGGAGGAGCAGAGAGAGAGGGAGACACAGAATCAGAAACAGGCTCCAGGCTCTGAGCCATCAGCCCAGAGCCTGATGCGGGGCTCGAACTCCCGGACCGCGAGATCGTGACCTGGCTGAAGTCGGACGCTTAACCGACTGCGCCACCCAGGCGCCCCTAAGTTGTTGGATTTTAGATGATTTTTCTTTCTTCATACTTTTCATCATTTTGTAAATGCCTTATTATGAATACATACTATTGTGAAAACAATACTTTTTTTCCTAATCATCAAAAAAAGTGAAAGTTATCTTTTAAAAATACTTTTAAAAATCTTGCTTTCTCAGCATGCCAGTGTGAAGGAAAAGATAACCGAATCCCATTACTGAAGGAAGTTTTTGAGGCCTTTCCTAATACTCCCATTAACATCGATATCAAAGTCAACAACAATGTGCTGATTAAGAAGGTACTTAAGGCATTGCCTCTTCTGACTGTATTGTATTTCACAAACTAAATGAGGGTAGAGTAAGTGACTTCATAGATTGCTACTGTTTAAGGAAATGTGATACTCTAGGGATCAGTATTGTTTTAAATAATGCCCTGGTAGAAGAGATCACTTTACTGTAGGAAAGCCTATTTTCAGAGTGAGTGGTCTTGTCTCAGTCATGCATAAAAGTGAGCTCCTCAGAACCAATTGTTCTGGCAATTAACTTCTTCAGATTTAACTTGCTTTGTTGGTAGTTTATATCAAATGACTAAATAGTGGTACTCTCTTAGATAAATCATATAATGGTAAAATGTAAGTAATTGCTTATATTTTATAAAATAATCTGGATTCATATAGTCGTCCAAAAGTTTATATGACTCACTAGCAGAAAGTCAGTTGTAACCCATTTGTAAAGTGAAATAATGTAAATGGATTTACAAATAGGCACATGCATCAACTTTTGAATTTTCACATGTAGGTTTCAGAGTTGGTGAAGCAGTACAGACGAGAACACATAACAGTGTGGGGCAATGCCAGTTATGAAATTGTAGAAAAGTGCTACAAAGAGGTAAGCTTCAAAAATGATACAGAAAGATCTTTCTTGCTATTGTTGTATATCTATACATGGTCTTACAGTAATAATTTTTTAAATTACCTTATTTCAAAGCCTCATACAAAGACAGATGGTACTGGGTAGAGGCACCTAACCAGAAGTTTACTAATAGAGATAATGGATTTAATAGAAATAATGGACCTTACAGTTTAAGTTCTATGTACTTGGGCTGGCTCACAGAATTTATTTTCACATGCTAATATTAGTTGTTTGCCAACACTTTATTATGTTCATTATAAAACAAAATATGATTCCTATCTTTTAATGTCTGTTTTTTTGGTTCGGTTATTGAAATTTTCTGTGTAATTTTGAATTGAGGAAAGTATTTAGTCATTCAACTCTATAGCTTAAGCTTCTCTGTTCCCTGCCTCCCAAACAGAATTAATCAAATTAATCCAGCATCATAATTATCAGGTGGTATATAAAAGTAGGGCCATCCACCTACTGAGATCTTTCTGTTTAAAGAAAATATATCTATAAAAAGTTAATTTGATATATCTTGACATGGTTGCTAAGCCTCTATAAGCAAGTTTAGCTCTGTACTATAGCTTCTATAAGTATAGCTTATATAGTTATATACTTAGCAAGTATAACTAGGAGAATATGAAATTCAAAATGTTAAAAAACCTTAAGCATTGAAGACTCTCTTTCAAAATACAAGTGATAGTTCAGAAGAAATATTGTGACATAAGTAGCAATTTAAAATACAAAGTTTTCTTTGGGGAGGGCCCTCCTTCCTCACAAAAAAGGTAAAAACATAGATCCAGAATTGTCACCACTACAATTAAAAGTACAGTTGAAGGCCTCATTAAGGCAAGTAAGTTTTATTTATGTGCCACAGGTTCTCTGAAATCCCAAGGTAGCTTGTGTACAAAAGGAGAAAACAAAGTAGTCATTGGGACAAATGGCTTCAGATTCCTGAGAATTTAGGACTAATATTTTTTCCATAATTCATCATTGTCTAATGGTATTTTCACATGTCATTAAAAGTGAATGTATTATTGAAGTTTTACACTTTTATTTATTTATTTACTTACTTATTTGAGACAAAGAGCAAGTAGGGGAGGTGCTGTCAGTGCAGAGCCTGATGTGGGGCTTGATCCCATGAACTGCAAGATCATGAACTGAAACCAGGAGTCAGAGGCTTAACTGACTGAGCCACTCAAAAATTTTTTAAATAAAAAATAGGAGCGCCTGAATGGCTCAGTTGGTTAAGTCTCTGACTCTTGGTTTTGGCTCAGGTCATGATTTCACAGTTCATGAGATTAAGCTCTGACAGCACAGAACCTGTCTGGGATTCTCTCTTTCCCTGTCTCTCTGCACCTTCCCTGCTCATGTGTGCTCTCTCTCTCTCTCAAAATAAATAAATAAAAATTTTTAAAAATTCTTAAAATAAAAAATAGTGATAACAGCAAATGTTGAAGAAGATTTGGAGAAGCTGGATCTCTCCTACATTGTTAGTGGGAATGTAAAATATGACAACCACTCTCTTAATTAGTTGGATAGTGTACCCAAACTAAACATACACTTACCATATTAACCAGCAATCTCACTCTTGGACGTTTATCTCAGAAAAGTGAAAACTTATGCACAAAAAACCTGTCTATGAATGTTTATAGCAGCTTTATTTATAATAGCAAAGTACTAGAAACCAACCAAAATGACCTTCAGTGGGTAGATGGCTAAACATGATGTAATACTATTCAGCCATAAAGGGAAAGGAACTACTGATACATGCAACAACCTGGGCTGCCCTCATCCTTGATGTCATTTCACTTGGAAAAAATGAACCTCAAAAGGTTACATACTGGAATCACCTACATTGCACACCTGAAACTCACATATATAACACTGTATGTTAACTGTCTGGAATTAAAATTAAAATAAAAACCTAAAGAAACAAAAACCAAACCAAAACAAAAAGGTTGCATACTGTATGATTCCATTTATGTAACATTCTCAAAACTATACACACAGAGCAGATAAATGGCTGTCAGGGGACAGGGACTGGGGGCAAATACAGAGAGGTAGCAGGAGGGAGTTCTCATTTGTGATGGAGCTGCTCTGGCTTTTGACTGTGGTGGTGGTTACACGAATCAGTACATTGTTAAAACTGCACTAAACCAAACACATGCACAAGTGAATGGAGATTTTAAAAAAGGTGAAAACTGCATAAGGTCTATGGTCTAAATGATATACCAGTATAGTGATATTATACTACAGTTATGTCAAATGTTACCATTTGAGGAAGCTGGGCTAAGGGCACATGAGACTCAACTTCCTGTGAATCTATTATTTCGAAATAAAAAGTCCACTTTTGACCCAGAATTATAGAACTTTTCCTTTGATTCACCAATTTTTTTTAGAAGCCTCTGGCTTTCTGTCATTTTAGAATTTAAAAACTCCAAACTTCCAGCAGTCATTTTCAGACATCATAGTAAACATGTCTCAAAATATTTGTCATTCATATCATGAACATACCATATAATTAAGTCATACATCTTTTACAATTCTTTTTTTTTTAATTAATGTTTATTTATTTTTGAGAAAGAGAGAGAGACAGAGTGTGAGCAGGGGAGGGGCAAAGAGAGAGGGAGACACAGAATCCAAAGCAGGCTCCAGGCTCTGAGCTGTCAGCACAGAGCCCAATGTGGGGCTCAAACTCACAAGCCATGAGACCATGACCTGAGCCCAAGTCGGAAGCTTGACCGACTAAGCTACCCAGGCACCCCTCTTTTACAATTCTTAAAATACGATTTATAAGAATTTTACATTAGTCCTTTAATTCCCAAATGCTAGCAACTAAAAATATAAAAATAAAAAAAAAAGCAGCACACCGTGGTAAGAGGAGAACATGTAGAGCTTATTTCCACTTAATGGCTTTTATTTTTTTTTATTTTTTTATTAAAAAAAAAATTTTTTTTTTTTAAATTTTTTTTTTCAACGTTTATTTATTTTTGGGACAGAGAGAGACAGAGCATGAACGGGGGAGGGGCAGAGAGAGAGGGAGACACAGAATCGGAAACAGGCTCCAGGCTCTGAGCCATCAGCCCAGAGCCTGACGCGGGGCTCAAACTCACGGACCGCGAGATCGTGACCTGGCTGAAGTCGGACGCTTAACCAACTGCGCCACCCAGGCGCCCCCAAAAAAATTTTTTTTTAAACGTTTATTTATTTTTGAGACAGAGAGAGACAGAGCATGAACGGGGGAGGGTCAGAGAGAGGGAGACACAGATTCTGAAACAGGCTCCAGGCTCTGAGCTGTCAGCACTGGGCCCGACGCGGGGCTCGAACTCACAAACCGCGAGATCATGACCTGAGCTGAAGTCGGCCGCTTAACCGACTGAGCCACCCAGGCGCCCCTCCACTTAATGGCTTTTAATTCATTCTAACTTAATGCAGTGGTTCTTTTGTTTGTTTGTTTGTTTTGTTTTGTTTTTTGAGAGAGAGAGGGAGCACGTGGGGAGGGGAGAGGGGTAGAGAGAGAGAATTTTTTTTTTCTTTTTTGAGAGAGAAAGGGCATAAGTGAACGAGGGTGTTGAGAGAGAGGGAGAAAGAGAATCCCACGAGGGGTAGAGAGAGAGAGAGAAAGTGGAACTTACCCAAGGCGGGGCTCGTGTTTACCCGATGCCGGGCACCAGTTCACCCAAGTGTACTCAAACTCACCAACCGTGAGGTCATGACCTGAGCTGAAGTCAGATGCTTACCCAGCTGAGCCACCCAGGTGCCCCACTTAATGCAGTGGTTCTTAAAGTTGGCTGGATGTTGGAATCCTAAATCCTAAATAAAGATACTAATGCTTAGGTCCCATTCCCTAAATTCTATTTATTTTGTTCAAATATAGTTGACATAATGTTATATTAGTTTCAGGCGTACAACACAGTGACTGGACAAATCAGTACTTTATGCTGTGCTCACCACAAGTGTAGCTACCATCTGTCAACCATATAACACTATTACAATACCACTGACTCCACTCCCTATGCTGTACCTTTTATCCCCATGAGCTGTTCATTCCATAGCTGGAAGCCTGTATCTCTTACTTCTCTTCACACATTTCTCCCACTCTCCTCCCCTCTGGCAACCACCAGTTTGTTGTCTGTATTTATGGGTCTGTTTCTGCTTTTTGTTTGTTTATTCATTTTGTTTTTTAGATTCCACATGTAAGGGAAATCATACGGTATTTGTCTTTCTCTGTCTAACTTATTTCACTTCGTGTAATACCCTCTCAGTCCATCCATGTTGTCGCAAATGGCAAGATCTCCAGATATTCTAATTTAGAAGATACAGAGTGGCACCAGCTGTTATGTCAGTGGTGTGCCAGCATACCAAACCCCACCCTCTCCCACCACCAGCAGCCTTGCATGGCTCCCAGAAATACCAATTATTTTTTTTAGTTCTCTGGGTCCAAAGTTGTGTAAGTTTTGAGGGTCAGCTCCTAGCCCTATTTTTCCCATAAGCTCTGTTATTTTCAGTGCATGAATTTGCAGAAATCAAGTTTTTCAGGGACTTGTACATTGTGTTACAGCTGAAACACCTGTATATAAATAAGCCTAAAATATTACAGAGAGACATATGAACAGAGAGAGAAGAAATGCTCAAACTTATTTATTCTCTTTTATTCTCTTTTTTTTTTTTTAAATAAAGAAGTGAGTAATTTAAAGCTAATATGTAAAATAAATTACTTGTGGGGCACTTGGGTGGCTCAGTAGGTTAAGTATCCAACTTGATCTCAGTTCAGGTCTTGATCTCAGGGTCGTGAGTTCAAGTACCACATTGAGCTCTGTGCTGGTGTA
Organism: Puma concolor; assembly: GCF_028749965.1. Lineage (NCBI taxonomy): Eukaryota > Metazoa > Chordata > Mammalia > Carnivora > Felidae > Puma > Puma concolor. The sequence goes on along the minus strand of NC_141680.1, from coordinate 29,206,414 downwards.
TAGCCTGCTAAAAAATAAAATAAAATAAAATAAATTACTTTTTTGCATAACTTTTTCAATATATTATTTTTGTATAGAAAAAATCAACTCTACCATAATTTCTATGTTTTAAAGACAAATATAGGAGGGGCTAGGGAGAGGAGGATACGGGGAATTGTATGCTAGGCATAGAGTTTCAGTTTTGCAAGATAAAAAGAGTGCATATCTATATGAAGCTTACATTCTAAGAGTTTTGAGATCTTGAACATATTTTCCAGTAGAAACCTAAAATGATGGCTTGATTCTTGGACTAGCTTACAAAATCTTAACTATATTTGATCCATAATGTAACTGAAAGATGACATATTTGCAACAGTGCTAATATATTTTATCTATAGATATTCATATCAATGTCATATCTTACTTAAATAATGTATAACTATATCTATAGATAAGAATACATATATATCTATATATAGATATATATGAATATATGTTGATCTTCAGTTACATATTTTTTAACTGGCAGTAAGGTTACTGAATGTTTCATATTTTCATTTCTTTATCTTGTTCTGTTAGATTCAGTGTGTTTAATCTCTAATAATAAGTACTGTCACCAACAGACAGAAGTGGTGTTGCAAACGCAGACATTAGGGAATAGAGAAACTTTAATATCATCAGTTGATGGTATAGGGCTCCAAGATAGATCTAACCCATTTGTCAAGGACTAACTATTTTTAAATGTGGTGTGTTTAGAGATGGATATTGATAACTCAGGGAGTACTTTTAACAAGTGTCCAGATACAGTCTTGGAAATTTTGAGGATGTGAAATAATCTTCTTTATTGAGCAGTTGTAAAGTAACATATTGTTTGTGTCTTTTAGAATTCAGATATTCCTATACTCTTCAGTCTACAACGTGTTCTGCTCATTCTTGGCCTGTTCTTCACTGGTCTCTTGCCCTTTGTGCCCATTCGAGAACAGTTTTTTGAAATCCCAATGCCTTCTATCATATTGAAGTAAGTGGTTACTCTGTTTGCATCAATTATCATTATAGGGGGACTAAGATCAAGGCTCATTAATATCAATATCAGTGAAATAAAAGATTGCTGTAGGGGCACCTGGCTGGCTCAGTTGGCAGAGCGGGTGACTCTTTTTTGTTTTTTAATGTTTTATTTATTTTTGAGAGAGAGAGAGAGAGAGCAAGAGTGAGCATGAGTGGGGGAGGGGCAGAGAGAGAAGAGGAGAGAGGATCTGAAGCACGTTCTGCGCTGATAGTAATGAGCCGAATTCGGGGCTCAAACTCACAAACTGCAAGATCACGACCTGAGATCACAGTCTCAACCAACTGAGCCACCCAGGTGCCCTAAGCATGTGACTCTTGATATTGGTATTGTAAGTTTGAGTTCCACATTGGGTATGGAGATTACTTTAAAAAATAAAATCTCAAAAAAAAAAAAAAAAAAAAGAATAGACTGCTGTAGTTATTTACATGTTTGATAAACTGGCCTATATTAATAATGCCTTTTGAAATAATTAAGACATATTTTTCTAAAATGAACAATTTAGGATTATAAATATTTAATCTGGACCCTTTTCAGGTATCAATAACTTTATGGGCCTGTGTACCCAGAAGTCAGATACAAAGAATTGAGCTTAATTGTTGAAGCTTTTATGTTAACCTATAATAGCAATTGCCCTCCAACTTCCCTAATGTATTTATACTTCATCACAATAGGAAGTGGAAATTCCATTAAACTCCAAATTCACCATTAGTATTAATACACTGAGGGAGAAAAACAACTACTACCACCATAACAACAACCAAAAAAACCTCTGGGAAATAGGAGAAAGAAAAGGATAGTGTTTGTTTATAATAGATACTTCTATATTTACATAATCTTTCTCCTGGGTACAAAGCCTTGCTTTTCACGCACTCATTTACTTTAAAGATAAAAATACGTAAAACACTTAGCACCTCCTGGCAGATAATAAGCACTTAATAAATGATAGCTTTTATTGTTCCATTATCTTTATCATCAGTATCAGAGAAAGACAGCTTCATCTCATAATCCTGCACCAATAGAATGTGATTTCTAGCTGTAAATTTCTAATAATCAGAGTCATGACAAAGGAATTTGGAACTCCTGGGGAGATCATTTAAATGTGATGTCACCTGGGATACCTGGCTGGCTCAGTCAGTAGAGCATGCAACTCTTGATCTCAGGGTTGTGAGTTTGAGCCCCACATTTGGCCTAGAGATTACTTAAAAAAAAAAAATTAAATGTGATCTCACCTGCATGGAAACTTTTTTCATCCCCAAACAGAACTTTAAAAAGTCAAACTGAACATTAGTGCAACAGTGATTGGGAAATACTGGTAAGAAAAACAGTTTGGTTGGTACCTTTGTATTTAGCATCTATGTTTCATGCTTGTTTTCCAATTTGAGTTTCTTTGTGATGAGCATGTTTATTTTATCTGTTCCCAGTTATATTTTTGGGCAGTCTTTGTAGCTATTTATCAGACAAAACAGAAACCACTTCTTGCCTACAAAGAAACCATTTTAATTTGCTGGATTAAAATGATTCCTAACCATTTATTCCTAAAGTACTTAGGTTTTCCTCTGGCCTGGCATGAACTATTGTGCTCTCTAAATTATGTGCACATGCTCCTTTTAGAAGTAGATATTACTGAAATACAGACATATGAACAAACTCATAGAATTAATCTTTTCTCTAAAAACTAATTGTGGGTTAAGACAAAGTAGAATATTGTGTGTGTGTGTGTGTGTGTGTGTGTGTGTGTGTGTGTGTTTTAATTTTTCTTTGATGGATGACAGTGGGTGCTTTCTAAGACAACATAATAATTTGTTTAATGAGCTGATTAATGTTTGAGATACTAAAAAACAGAGATTCCTAAAACTGCAACAAGTTCTTCCCACCTAGGCTAGAGTTAAAGAAAAGAGGATTTTATTTGGAGAGCTTCTAATAAAAACTGAATTCAGAGAGAAAGAAAAAAGTGAATTTAAGTGTGGAGACTCAAACATTCTAACAGTATAGTCAGGAGGAGTTAAAAAGGAAACAAGAAGTGAAGATCTGGGGAGAATGAAAATCACTGTGTGCTGTTAAACTTAGAAGCTGGGAAGTCTTCATAGTAGAGAGAGGCTAACCAGAGATTTGCTATGGGCACAATGCCAAATTAATGATACAGGTAGTTGTGCTGCTCTAGGCATTGAGGAAATTGAAGAAGGAACTCAGTGTAGGTCTAAAGGTCAAGTACACTTTTTCAGTAGAAAAGATAATTGAAAAAAACAGGGCCTACATTCAATATTCGCAAATCAAACAACGTGATACATCACATTAATAAAAGAAAGGATAAGAATCATATGATCATTTCAATAGATGGAAAAAGCATTTAACAAAGTACAACATCCATTCTTAATAAAAACCCTCAACAAAGTAGGTTTAGAGGGAACATACCTCAACATAATAAAGGCCATATATGAAAAACCCACAGCTAATATCATCCTAAATGAGGAAAAACTGAGAGCTTTTCCTTTATGGTCAGGAATAACACAGGCATGTGAACTTTTGCCACTTTTATTCAACATAGTACTGGAAGGAATCGGACAACAAAAGGAAATAAAACTGGTAAGGAAGAAGTAAAACTTTCACTATTTGCAGATCACATGATACTCTATATAGAAAACCTGAAAGACTCCACCAAAAAATTGCTAGAATTGATAAATGAATTCAGCAAAGTCACAGGATACAAAATCAATGTACAGAAATCTGTTGCATTTCTATACACCAATAATGAAGCAACAGAAAGAGAAGTTAAGGAATCAATCCCATTTATAATTGCCCCAAAACCAGTTAGGTACCTAGAAATAAATCTAACCAAAGAGGTGAAAGACCTGTATTCTGAAAACTATAAACACTGGTGAAACAAATTGAAGAGGACACAAACAAATGGAAAGACATCCTAGGCTCAAGGATTGGAAGAACAAATATTGTTAAAATGCTTATACTATCCAAAGCGATCAATACATTTAATGTAATCCCTATCAAAATACCAACAGCATTTTTCATAGAGCTAAAACAAACAAACCTGAATTTCTATGGAACCACAAAAGACCCGCAATAGTCAAAGCAACCTTGAAAAAGAAAAACAAAGCTGGAGGCATCACAATTCTGGACTTCAAGTTATATTACAAAGCTATAGTAATCAAAACAGTATGGTACTGGCACAGAAATAGACACATGAATCAATGGAACAGAATAAAAAATCCAGAAATGAACCTACATGTATATGGTCAATTAATGGTTGACAAAGCAGGAAAGAATATCCAAAGGGAAAAAAAGATGTCTCTTCAACAAATGGTGCTGGGAAAACTGGATAGCAACATGCAAAAGAATGAAACTGGACCACTTTCTTACACCATACACAAAAAATAAATTCAAAAGGGTTTTTACACCTAAATGTGAAACCTGAAACCATAAAAATTCTAGAAGAGAACACAGGCAGTAACTTCTTTGACATTGGCCATAACAATTTCTTTCTAGATATGTCTCCTGAGGCAAGGGAAACAAAAACAAAAATAAACTATTGAGACTTCATCAAAATAAAAGTTTTTGCACTGTGAAGGAAGCAATTAGCAAAACTAAAAGGCAGTCTACAGAATGGGAGGAAATATTTGCAAATGACCGATCTGATAAAGGGTTAGTATCCAAAATCTATAAAGAACTTATAAAATGCAGCACCCCCAAAATGAATAATCCAATTAAAAAATAGGCAGAAGACATAAATAGAAATTTTTCATAGGAGACATACAGACAGCCAACAGACACATGAAAAAGATGCTCGATGGGAATGCAAGCTGGTGCAGCCACTCTGGAAAACAGCATGGAGGTTCCTCGAAAAACTAAAAATAGAACTGTCCTACAACCCAGCAATTGCATGACTAGACATTTATCCAAGGGATACAGGTATGCTGTTTTGAAGGGACACATGCACCCCCATCCATGTTTACAGCAGCTCTATCAACAGTAGCCAAAGTATGGAAAGAGCCCAAGTGTCCATCGATGGATGAACGAATAAAGAAGATGTGATACACACACACACACACACACACACACACACACACACACACACACACACAATGGAGTATTACTTGGCAATCAAAAAGAATGAAATCTTGCCATTTGCAACTACGGGGATGGAACTGGAGGGTATTATGCTAAGTGAAATTAGTCAGTCAGAGAAAGACAAAAATCATATGACTTCACTCATATGAGGACTTTAAGAGACAAAATAGATAAACATAAGTGAAGGGAAACAAAAATAATATAAAAACAAGGAGGGGGACAAAACAGAAGAGGCTCATAAATATGGAGAACAAACTAAGGGTTACTGGAGGGGTTGTGGGAGGGCAGATGGGCTAAATGGGTAAGGGGCACTAAGGAATCTATTCCTGAAATCATTTTTGCACTATATGCCTAACTAATTTGGAGGTAAATTTAAAAAAATTAAAAAATTTAAAAAAAAGATGATCATCATCAATTATCATCAAGGAAATGAAAATCAAAACTACAATGAGATATCACCTCACACCCTTCAGAATGGCTAAAATAAAATCTCAGGGAACAACAGGTGTTGGTGAGGATGTGGAGAAAGGAGCTAACCTTCATGCACTATTGGTGGGAATGCAAACTGGTGAAGCCACTGTGGTAAACATTATGGAGATTCCTCAAAAAATTAAAAATAGAACTACCCTGTGATCCAGCAATCATACTACTAGGTATTTACCCAGCGAATACAAAAATACTAATTCAAAGACATACACGCACCCTGACATTGATAGCAGCGTTATCTACAATAGCCAAATTATGGAAAACAGCCCAAATGTCCATACACTGATGAATGGATAAAGAAGGTGACATATTACTATTATGCTAAGTGAAAAAAGTCCATCAGAGAAAGACAAATACCATATGATTTCACTCATATGTGGAATTTAAGAAATAAAACAAACGGCACCTGGGTGGCCCAGTTGGTTAAGCGATTGACTCTTGATTTCGGCTCAGGTTATGATCTCATGGTTCGTAAGTTTGAGCCCTACATCCAGCTCTGTGCTGACAGTGGGGAATCTGCTTGGGTTTCTCTCTCTCCCTCACTCTCTGCCCCTACCCCACTCATGCCCTCTCTCTCTCTCTTTCAAAAATAAATAAATATTTAAACATTTGAGGGGGAAAAAAGAAACAAAACAAAGGGAAAAAAAAGAGAGACAAACCAAGAAACAGATTCTTAACTATAGAGAACAAATTGATGGTTACCAGAAGGGAGGATGGTAGGGAGGGATGGGTTAAATAGGTGATGGGGATTAAAGAGCACTTGTTGTGATGAGCACTGGGTGATATGTGGAGTTGTTGAATCACTATTGTACACCTGAAAACTAATATTACACTGTATGTTAACTAACTGGAAACTAAATAAAAACTAAAAAAAAAAAAGAGAAGAAGAAGAACAGGGCCCAGGTCTTCAAATATTGAAAGGGGAAGAAAAAACATGCTTTCAGGGTCTTTTTAGTCTCATTTTTACCCCATATGTCTTTTAATTTGTAGTAAAGTTTGGTTGTATGTTTACATCTACTATATACTATGTGTGCTTGCTTTGACAGTACATATACTAAATCTACCATGTACTCAGTTATAGCAAAGTGAGAGAAAGACGCTTCACCAAAATAGAGAAGACACATGAGCTTAGGCACGCAGGGTCTGGAAAGATAAATTTTATTATTATTATTATTATTATTATTATTATTATTATTTTACCTTTCAGTAGTGGTAGCAAAAAAAAAAAAGCTTGAAATCAATAGAAACAGAGACCCAAATGGGCTTTATTTTAATTTACTTTTGGTTTGTTGTGTTTTTTTTATAAAATTTTTTTGAGCACATACTAAGTTCAAGGCACTGTGTTTGTTTTTGGACTCATTTTATTTTATCACACTGATACCTTCCTATGTTTCTAATGTATGTTTCAAATTTTATTTTGCTTCAGGCTAAAAGAACCACACACTATGTCCAGAAGTCAAAAGTTTCTCATCTGGCTTTCTGATATGTAAGAATTTTAGTTTCTTGATATACAAGTTATTGCTTTAGCTATATGTATTCCGTCCTATGTTTATAACTTAGAGCAAGCTTTCTGCATATGATTTGTAACAAGGACATATTGAGCACCTACTCCATAGGTGGATGTATATGAATCATTTAGAACTACTTTAACTACCAGCCGCAAAACTGTAAGAGGAATCTTGAAAGACAGTTTCAGCCAGCTTCAAGAGAAAACTGAGTGCCCTCCTACCCAAAGGTAAATGATTAGCTTAGGGTGATCTAGCTAGTTAGTATATAGAGCTGGTATATATAACCACTCTCTTCCACCTGTTTGCTGTTTTCAGTAACCTGCAGTCAAAGAAAGATGTGGTGAAAGAAGTGTATAGCAATACAGTATAGGTAAAAGTATACATTGACTACTGGCACATTTCTCCAGAAAAATCTGCGCCAACGTTTAATAGCAGAAAGGAAGCCCCACCTGTAGGGTGAGCATCTACTTCAAAAAAGATACTTTAATTTCTAAGACATGTTGAGTTTAATTTTAGATAAATACCACAATGTTGCTGTTATGTTTAGTTTCTGTTATTTAATCATTCTAATAGACATAAACAGAGTAGAAATAATATGTATAACTTTCCCATATAGTTCATTCCCATCATGCTCAAGTGATTTGTATTCTAAAAGTTTACTTTTAAGTCAATTATTTCAAACTCTAAAAAATGATATATATACAGTATATATAGTGTAAATAAGGAACATTAGGTTTCTAAGATTGCACATGAAAGACCAATCCATTATGTAAATAAATTATGATATTATAGAACTTGGCCCAAATTCTCTACCTTGTTTTAACTTGGAAAGTTAGAAACAGACTTCCAAGCTCTTTCTGACTCTCATTATGGTGTCAACAGGGAAAGTGAAGAAGCCTCTTCTCTCCTAAGCGGCTTCAATAAGAATGGGTCTCCTGAGGATCTAGTTACAGAAGGAATAGAAAGGAGGTTCTGGTTGTCCACCAGCAAGCAGCCAACAGTGAAAGGAGATCCAGCAGTTAGGACATGAATATATCCACAGTAGTTATTACTTGAGGCCATTGCTTTAAATCAGAATTATAAATTCTAAATGTTAGGCTAATTTAGTTCTAAAGACTAATTATGGTCTTTCATTAGAACTAAGAAATAACTAAATTTGTTCTGCTTTTCTTTTCTAGCTTACTAATGAGAAAAGCCTTGTTTGACCACCTCACTGCCAGAGGCATTCAGGTAAGTTTCTGGAATGATGCATTTTGGAAACAATATGTCTCATCAGTGTAACACAAGTGTAAAGGACAGGAACTTTTAACTGACTTAATTTGGGCCCAGCTCTGCTGCTGCTGCTGCTGCTGCTGCTGCTGCTGCTGCTTTACTGGTTCACATATGAAAACCTTAAGCTCTGCCTTATGTTTAACAAGAAAGCATTGGCATTTTAATAACTGGAGTCCACTTATGTATATAGGTGAGATTAGCTGAAGCTAAAGGGTGGGACAGTATATATTTAATAAGTAAAGTAAAATTTTTTAAAGGGTTCAATAACTTTTTAAAATTACAGGTTTAATAGGTTGTTTCTAGGTCTGCTGAGATTGTAGTGTATAAATGCTATTATAAAAATAATTTTCTATTTTAACATTTCTTCTCATACTTCTCACGCTTCTAATTTTCAGGTGTATATTTGGGTATTAAATGAAGAACAAGAATACAAACGAGCTTTTGATTTGGGAGCAACTGGGGTGATGACAGACTATCCAACAAAACTTAAGGATTTTTTACATAATTTTTCAGCATAGAAAAGGAGGTACTCAGAAGCATTCAAAGAAAACCTGAAGAGACCTAAGGAAAAAAAACAAAAAAACAAGTTTGCCATCATTTCCCTAAGCCATTTCCAGAATGGTAAAGGTTTAATCAGTTAAGTTTTTATTACCTCATTTTTAAGCTTGTCTGAGAATGTAGAAACTATATATTGTATATTTATTTTAAACAATATTACATATTTTACATTTGTAAATAGTTTGTTTAGAAAGATAACTGGTTATGAGTTGGAAGTAGAAGATTATTGATCAAGAGTTCTGTATATGATGCATTGTTCTACTATTATAAGTAATTCCAAAATCAACGACTTTTGGATAAATTTGACATTAGCCTTCACTGGAATAAGATCAACTAATTAGTAAAGCAAAATTACTGAAGGCCACTACAGCTATTCTGAGTTGTCTCATTATTTCCAGGTACATCTTGAATAAAGAGGAAAGAAAATACAGTGGGAGGAGAGCTTAGAAATCAGTGATACAGCTATTTGACAAGCTGTCCATTGTTAACAGAAGGCAAACTCAAAGAACTGAAATTTTATTACTTGATCAGAAGTAAAAACTGTAGACAATTAAATTTCTTGGCTGCTGTTGTTAATGGAATCTCGGAATCTTCTTCAGTGTAGCAGCGCTACCATGTCCTTTCTTTTTGGTAACCATTAAAATGGGAATTATTAAATGTAAATTAAGACAAGATCCAAATAGTCATATATTTATGTTTCCTCTAAAGAAGTGTAAATTTTCCATTTTTGGCAATGACTAACTGTTTGATCCTACATCTAGATTTTAAATAACATCTTGAGTCTTAATAAACCTATAAAACTGATGAAAGTACACATCATTGATTTAATACTTATGGTGTAAACCACCTGTTCCTGACCTTGAAGGATTTAGTCTTCTGAATATTAAGTGGAAACAATTTCTCAAAGCATTAGGCATCACTTTCTCAGCTTTTCTGATATGACTTCATGTAAATCTGTTTCTAATCTTTTTGACTAATTTTCATGACCTCTTTGGGAGGTAAATATAATCTGGAATAATAAGGGCCTTTTACCTAGATTACATCTCTCATTTGGAGTTGTCAGCAGCTATGAAGGATGATTATACTCCCATCAGTCTCTGGATGACATAAATAACATTTTGCTTTTTTGTTTAAACTGGAATAAAATTTTACAAGAACAAAATAAGGGTTCTTCATTGCTTTTTTGCAGTTGTAATTCTAAATATGCTTTATAGATTTTATAGGTTCTGGGGGGGCAGAATTTAATGAAGTGATAAATTGATAATATGAGTAAACACACCTGATATTTCTCTCTAGAATAAGGAAAACAAAAGAAAATACGGAAACACTCTATGGTAAAAAGTTGCTTCTTGGCATTTGAACAATAACTTGGGCAAGTAATCCAATAAATCAGTCATTTTTACTTGTGCTTACTATAATTTATGGTTATGGTTGCTAGGGATCATTTTGATTGTTTAGATATGATTCTTTTTGTTATTTTTTCGTTCTGAATTTTGCTTTGTTATGATTCCGAGCAGCTCATATTACAGGGCGAGCATATATTTTGTGTCAACCAGTAGAAGATAAAGTACCCAATATGGTAAAGATGTTTAGAAAGTTATGTTTTAGGGGCGCCTGGGTGGCGCAGTCGGTTAAGCGTCCGACTTCAACCAGGTCACGATCTCACGGTCCGTGAGTTCGAGCCCCGCGTCGGGCTCTGGGCTGATGGCTCAGAGCCTGGAGCCTGTTTCCGATTCTGTGTCTCCCTCTCTCTCTGCCCCTCGCCCGTTCAAGCTCTGTCTCTCTCTGTCCCAAAAATAAATAAACGTTGAAAAAAAAAAAAAAAGAAAGTTATGTTTTAAAAGTTTGCTAATTTGGGGGTACCTGGTTGGCTTAGTTGGTAAAGCATGTGACTCTTGATCTCAGGGTTGTGAGTTCAAGCCCCATGTTGGGGGTAGAGTTTACTTTAAAAAAAAAAAAGTTTGCTAATTTTATAGTCAAGGTGACCTTAATTCACTTAATATATATAGTCTCTATAATAAGAGAGTTTGTATTCATTATAACATCTCAATACTGCTTTTCTGATTGGAGCATCACATTTTATTTATTTATTTATCTACCTACCTATTTATTTATATTTATTTAATTCTTTTTTAATGTTTATTTTATTCATTATTTATTTATTTTTAAGTATTTATTTATTTATTTATTTATTTATTTATTTATTTATTTTATTGTTTATTTCTGACAGAGAGAGAGACAGAGAGACAGAGCATGAGCTGGGGAGGGGCAGAGAGAGAGGGAGACACAGAATCCGAAGCAGTCTCCAGGCTCTGAGCTGTCAGCACAGAGCCTGACGCGGGGCTCGAACTCACAGACCGCTAGATCATGACCTGAGCTGAAGTCGGACGTTCAACTGACTAAGCCACCCAGGCACCCCATGTTTATTTTATTTTTGAGAGAGACAGAGTGTGAGTGGGGCAGGGGCAGAGAGAGAGGGAGATGCAGAATCTGAAGTAGGCTCCAGGCTCTAAGCTGACAGCACAGAGCCCAACATGGGGCTCCAACTCACAAACCGTGAGATCATGACCTGAACTGAAGTTGGACACTTAACCAACTGAGCCTCCCAGGCGCCCCTATTTTTTTTTTTTTCATGTTTATTTATTTTTGAGAGAGAGAGAGAGCATGAGTGGGAGAGGAGCAGAGAGAGAGGGAGAAAGAATCCCAAGCAGGCTCTAGCTGTGTCAGCATGGGGCCCGATGCGGGCTTGAACCCACAAACCTATGCCAAAATCAAGAGCCAGGCACTTAACCAACTAAGCCACCCAGGCACCCCTACCTGTTTATTTATTTAAAATAATCTCTGTGCCCATTGTGGGACTCTAACTCCAAGACTCCAAGATCAAGAGTCACATGCTCTACCAACTGGAGCCAGCCAGGCACCCCTGGAGCAACACATTTTAAACAAGCTTAAATACCCTTTCATTTTGAGGTAGATATTGCTAGGCATAGTGAACAGCATAGTGGGGAAGGTAGAGAAGTGGTCACAAGATGTGATTAGACCCTTCTACTGGGATAAGGCTGGCACTAGATGTGACAGGCTCACCTATAGGTCGAGTCCAGTATGCCATTAGTAGCCTAAGTATGTGGCAATGGGCAAGAGCTGGCAGGCATTTTAGTAAGTAGTTGGCATGAGGGAATTTTAATATGAAGTAGTATGAGGGGCTTCTGGGTGGCTCAGTTGGTTGGACATCTGACTTCGACTTAGGTCATGATCTCACGGTCCATGAGTTCAAGCCCCACATTGGGCTCTGTGCTGACAGCTCGGAGCGTGGAGCCTGCTTCGGATTCTGTGTGTGTCTCTCTCTCTCTCTCTTCCCCTCCCCTGCTCTCTCTCTCTCTCTTTCAAAAATAAACAAAACATTAAAAAAAAGTTGGCAGGCATTTTAGTAAGTAATTGGCATGAGGGAGTTTTAATATGAAGTAGTGTGAGGGGTGCCTGGATGGCTCAGTCGGTTAAACATTGGGCTTTGGCTCAGGTCACAATCTCATGGTTCATGAGTTTGAACCCTGAATTGTGCTCTGCATTGGCGGTGCAGAGCCGGCTTGGGATTCTCTCCCTCTCTCCCATTCTCTCTCTGTCTCTCCCCCACTGCTCTCTTTCAAAATAGATGAATAAACTTTAAAAAATTTTTCTTAAAAATTGAAGTAGTGAGAGCTTCCCTGTAGGACTTAAGTATGGGGCATGTTACCAAGGCAAAACAGAACACAAGGTACCAGAACTAGGACCCAAGTCTTGGAAAGAAGCTCATGTAATAGAACTGAAGAACAGTTGTACATATGGGAAACCATTAACACGGAATGATTCATAACTTGAATGATTCTGCTTAGAGGTGTGCAACATAGTAGCGATGGACAGGTACATTTAAAAAACTTACAAGGGGGCTCTTGAGTGGCTCAGTTGGTTAGGCAGTTGACTTCAGCTCAGGTCATGATCTCACAGTTTGTGAGTTTAAGCCCTGCATTGGGCTCTCTGCTGTCAGTGCAGAGCCTGCCTCAGATCCTCTGTCCCCCTTTTTCTCTGCCCCTTCCCCCTGTCTCTCAAAAATAAAAATAAAAAATACACAAGGAACTGCCATAGATAAGAGTTCCAAATAAAGGAAAATCACGAATGCCAGCTTGAAGAGTTTGTTCTGAATAAAAGTCTTATCTCTTAAGTAGATGGCTGAACTCAAGACCTTAAATTTTTTTTTTTCAACGTTTATTCATTTCTGGGACAGAGAGAGACAGAGCATGAACGGGGGAGGGGCAGAGAGAGAGGGAGACACAGAATCGGAAACAGGCTCCAGGCTCTGAGCCATCAGCCCAGAGACCGACGCGGGGCTCGAACTCACGGACCGCGAGATCGTGACCTGAGCTGAAGTCGGACGCTTAACCGACTGCGCCACCCAGGCGCCCCAAGACCTTTAAAGTAAGAACCAAAACTGCTAGGCAGTAATATGATGACATAATAATTTCTGTACCAAAAAGAAAATGGACATAGCAGTCAGACCAGGCACCAAAGCAACATCAGAACTAAAGCAGTCAGATCCAGGAATCAAAGAGATCAGAATGGTGAGAGCATACAATTCATTAAGCCACTGGTGATACTTAGCTTTTCTAACTCCTATGCAGCAGACACACTATTTGGAAAGTTGGAACATCCTAGTATATGAAGGAAAGGTATAAGCCTAAGCTAGAGAAAATCCTGAAACCAGGTCAGAAGGCTAACCAGATCCAGTTGATACTAGATTGCACAAAAATTAGTAATTAATTTGGTAATAGTCTACAGAATGGGAGACTTCTTGCAGCAATCCAGGCCTGAGGCAATAAGCGTCCAAAAGAAAGTAGTGACAATGTAAGTAGGGAAACAATGAATCTATGTGTCTCTGAAGGGAAGAATTATTGAGCATTAGTGACTAGAGCTTAAAAGGAGAAGGGAAAGTCAGTACTAATTCCAAAGCTGCAAAAAAATGGGGAAGTTGAAGAGGGGAATCAGTTGGGTGGTAAAATTGATGACTATGTTGTGCTCTTTAAATGACAGAAAGTTTGAAATGACAGAAAGACATTTGAGTGACTGTGCTTTAAGTACATTAGTCCTTGGAGGAAAGTCTAGTCCTGGAGGAATAGATTAGGAGTTTTGTATACTTCGTAGGTATGAAATTGCAAAACTAGTATTTTAGAGATGTTAGTTCCTTCTCAGTATTTTATTTTATTTTATTTTATTTTATTTTATTCTTTAATGCTTATTTACTTATTTAGAGAGAGAGGGCACGTGAAGGGGAGAGAGAGAGAGAATCCCAAGCACAGAGCCTGACATGGGGCTCGATCCCATGAACCATGAAATCAGGACCTGAAATCAAGAGTCGGATACTTAGCTGACTGAGCCACCCAGGTGTCCCTCAATATATTTTTTAAAATATTTATTTTGAGACAGAGCATGCATGTGTGAGCAGAGGAAGGGCAGAGAGAGAGGAAAGTGAGAATCCCAAGCAGGTCCGTGCTGTGAGCACAAGAGCCCAATGAGGGGCTTGATCCCATGAACCACAAGATCGTGACCTGAGCTGAAATCAAGAGTCCAAAGCATCACTGAGCCACCCAGGGACCCCTCCTGTTCGGTATTCTACTAGCAGTTTGAATAGGTTGCTATTCCAATGAATGCTTATGTTGTGAGTAGCTCTATATTGATCTTATTTGTCTAGTCGTTTTAAAATTTAGAAATAGGGCTTCATCGTAAGATAACAAGATGGGACCTAGACAGCTTCTGCTGGGTGAATGGGGATGGTTATGCTAAGAGGAGGCTGAGGCAGGTATAGCTTTGTGTTACACATTCCCAATTTGACTAGAACTGCTCTACTTTTCTTTCTGTTTCACATATGAGTTCCATATAAGGTTTGATTTAAAATAGGAGTTTTCTGGGAGAAAAATTGGCTTTTATAATCTTTGATCTAAGGTCTTTTTCCCTGTCAGGCTTGAATAGAACCTCTCTTTCCTTCCTCCTTTCCTTTCTCCTTCCCTCCCTTACTTCCTAACCCACTTTAAGCCTTTTTCATTTAATCAAGTCCTTAAGCGTTAATGGTCAAAAACTTTTCAAGAAAAATCAGTGGGTGGGGGAAGAACATAAGACATAAACATGTAATCCACAAATATAAACAGGCAACAAAAATGTCTAACCTCCCTAGTAGTCAAAGACCTATCAATTAAAGCATTGATTCGACAAAGCAGGTAAGAATATCCAATGGAAAAAAGACAGTCTCTTCAACAAATGGTGTTGGGAAAACTGGACAGCAACATGTAGAAGAATGAAGAATGACCACTTTCTTACACCATACACAAAAATAAATTTAAAATGGATTAAAGACCTAAACGTGAGACCTGAAACCATAAAAATCCTAGTGTACACAGGCAGCAACCTCTTTGACCTTGGCAACTTCTTACCAGTCACGTCACCAGAAGCAAGGGACAAAAGCAAAAATGAACTATTGGGACTTCATCAAGATAAAAGCTTTTGCACAGTGAAGGAAACAATCAACAAAACTAAAAGGCAGCCTACAGAATGGGAGATGTTCGCAAATGACATATCTGATAGAGTATCCAAAATATGTAAAGAACTTATCAAACTCAATACCCCAAAAACAAATAATCTGGTTAAGAAATGGGCAGAAGACATGAATGGACATTTTTCCAAAGAAGACATCCAGATGGCTAACAGACACATGAAGAGATGCCCAATATCACTCATCATCAGGGAAATACAAATCAAAACCACAATGAGATACCACCTCACGCCTGTCAGAATGCCTAAAATTAACAACAGAAAACAACAGATGTTGGCAAGTATGTGGAGAAAGGAAACCTTCTTATACTCCTGGTGGGAATGCAAACTGGTACAGCCACTCTGGAAAACAGTATGGAGGTTCCTCAAAAAGTTAAAAATAGAACCATCCTATGATCTAGCAATCGCACTACTAGGTATTTACCCAAAGAATACAAAAATAGATTCAAAGGGGGTACAGTGCACTGTGATGTATATAGCAGCATTATCAACAATACCCAAACTATGGAAAGAGCCCAGATATCCATTAATTGATGAATGCATAAAGAAGAAGTATACATATACATACATAATACATACATACATACGTACATACACACAATGGAATATTACTCAGCCATCAAAAAGAAAGAAATCTTGCCATTTGCAACGACATGGATACAGCTAGAGTGTATTATGCTAAGCAAAATAAGTCAGTCAGGGAAAGACAAATACCATACAATTTCACTCATATGTGGAATTTAGGAAACAAAACTGATGAACATACGGGAAGGGCAAAAGAAAGGAAAGCAAATCCTAAGACACTTAATGGTAGAGAACAAACTGGGGATTGATGGAGGGAGGTGGGTAGTGGATGGGCTAAATGAGTGATGGGTATTAAGGAGAGCAGTTGTTATGATGAACACTGGGTGTTATAGGTAAGTGATGAATCACTAAATTCTACTCAGGAACCAATATTACACTATATGTTAATTAACTAGAATTTAAATAAAAATTTGGGAAAAAATTAAAAAATAAACATTATAAATAAATAAAACATTGAGCAAGAGGCATCTGGATGGTTCAGTGAGAAGAGCACATGACTCTTGATCTCAAGGTTGTGATTTCAAACCCCACATGGGCTGTAGAGATTACTTAAATAAATAAAACTTTAAAAAATAGTTTTTAAATGTTTTTATTTTTGAGAGACAAAGAGCATGGGCAGAGGAGGGGCAGAGAAAGAGCAAGACACAGAATCTGAATCAGGTTCTAGGCTCTGAGGTGTCAGCACAGAGCCCTATGTGGGGCTCCAACTCATGAACCGGGAGATCATGACCTGAGCCACTCAGGCCCCTGCAAAAATTTTATTTTTTATTTTTTAATGTTTACTTTTGAGAGAGAGAGAAAGAGAAAGACAGAACATGAGTCAGGGAGGGGCAGAGAGAGAGGGAGACACAGAATCTGAAGCAGTCTCCAGGCTCGGAGCTGTCAGCACAGAGCCCGACGTGGGGCTCGAACCTGTAAACGATGAGATCATGAGTTGAGCCAAGTCAGATGTTCAACCGACTGAGCCACCCAGGCACCCCCAAAATATGTTAAGATAATAAAAAATAAAACAACATTGAGTGAAATACCAATTTCCAACTCTTCAGATGGGCAAGAGTGAAAGCTTTGATGAAAAGGCATGGAGAAACAGGCCCTCATGAGCTGTTGGTGGAAATATAAATTGGCAGAACACTTTGAGAATCGACTTGACACTATCTTTAAATACATTTCTTAAGAATAACATCCTAAGAAAATAACAGGGTAAGTGCCCTAACAGTACATCTGCAGAGTGAAAAATTAGAAACAATCTAAACATGCAACATTAAGGAACTAGTTAAATAAATTATAGATACATAGAATGATATCATATTACTGTTCTATATCTACTGATATGAGATATTATTAAGCGGAAAGATTAGGTCATAAAGCTGTATACTGTGTAAACAAAAATACACATATTCATTTTATATATATATATTTTTTCAACGTTTATTTATTTTTGGGACAGAGAGAGACAGAGCATGAACGGGGGAGGGGCAGAGAAAGAGGGAGACACAGAATCGGAAACAGGCTCCAGGCTCTGAGCCATCAGCCCAGAGCCCGACGCGGGGCTCGAACTCACGGACCGCGAGATCGTGACCTGGCTGAAGTCGGACGCTTAACCGACTGCGCCACCCAGGCGCCCCAATATTTTTAAATGTTTATTTTTGAGAGAGGGAGAGACAGAGTGCAAATGGGAGGGGCAGAGAGAGAGGAACACACAGAATCTGAAGCAGGCTCCAGGCTGGGCACAGAGCCAAATGTGGGGCTAGAACCCACGAACTGGGAGATCATGACCCGAGCCGGTCAGACACTTAACTGACTGAGCCACCCAGGCAGCCCTTCATATGCATTTTAAAACTGAAATACTTGGGTGCTTGGGTGGCTCAGTCAGTTAAAAGTCTGACTCTTGATTTTAGCTCAGGTCATGATTTCACAGTCATGAGATTGAGCCCCACGTTGGGTTCAGCACACAGCCTACTTGGAATTCTCTCTCTCTCTGCCCCTCTGCTGCTTGTGCACGCTCTCTGTCTCAAAATAAATAAATCAACTTTAAAAATAAATAAATAAAGCTGAAATGATATAAAAGTTTCAGTTGTGGTTTTTTATGCTGATGGAATTACAAGTGACTTATTTTTAGTTGTCTAGATTTTCTAGCTTTTCTACAATGAATAGACATCAATTTTAATTAATCAAAATTAATAAAAAATCACTTAAAAATAAAAGCCTTTTTGGGGCATCTGGGTGGCTGAGTCAGTTAGGCATCTGACTTCAGCTCAGGTCATGGTCTTGCAGTCTGTGAGTTCAAGACCCATGTTGGGCTCTGTGCTGACAGCTCAGAGCCTGGATCCTGCTTTGGATTCCTCCTCTCTCTTTGCCCCTCTCCTGCTCTCACTCTGTCTCTCTCAAAAATAAATAAACATTAAAAAAAATAAAAAATAAAAATACGGTATGCTGTTTAATCAAGTAGATGTGCCATGATTTACTTAACTAGTACTCTGACAATGGAAATTTAAGTTGTTTCTAATTGTTTATAAGTATGAATAATGTTGTGATGGACATTATTAGGTATACCTCATTCCATCAGACCCAAACAATCATAAAATCCTAGATATCTAATCTATTTGCTTTTTTCCAACCCCAGTGCCACCATCCTAGTACAAGTCACCATCATCTCTAGACTGAAACCATACAACTGCTTTCTTTTTTATGATTTTCATATAATTTATTTTTGAATAGGTAATATAGTCACTGGTTCATAGAGTACAAAAGGGTACACAGTGACATTTCTCCTTCCTATCCTCCAATAACTGAATTCCCTCTCTGGAAGAAATAGGAAATTGATGTTATTCATTTATGCAGTAAATATTTATTGAGTACCTCCTATAGTTAGTCACTTATTAGATCTGGAGGTATGCTATAATGGTAAGCAAGAGAAAAATAGTATATAGGCTTATGGATCTTACATTTCACTTGGGAACACAAACATAGAGTGAACAAACATGATAGCTTCAAATTGAAGCAAATATTCTGAAGGACATAAACAAGGGATTGCGATAAATAATAAAGTCAAGCTTATTTCAGGTAAAACGGTCAAGTAGGCCTCTTTGAGGAGGTGGCATTTACACTGAGATCTAAAGCAAGAGGAATGAACCATGCAAAGAGAATGAGGAAGAGTGCTCTAACAGCTAGAAGAGTTTATGCAAAGGCCCTGAGGCAGTAAAGAGCTTGGAGGGTAACAAGAATAAAAAGAAGAGAAGAGAGGACACCCAGGTGGCTCAGTCCATTAAGCATCTGCCATCAGCTTAGGTCATGATCTCACAGTATGTGAGTTTGAGGCCCACATCAGGCTCCAAGTGAGCAGTGTGAAGTCTGCTTGTGATTCTAGCTCTTTTCTCTCTGCCCCTCCCCTGCTCATGTTTTCCTCTCTCTCAAAATAAATAAACAAACAAATAGACTTTTTAGAAGAAGAAGAGGAGGAGTGGGAGAACATAAGTGAAGAGATTAGCTTTTGATGGGAAGGACCTTTCCTCCATTGTAAATTATAAAAAAAAAAAAAAAGTACAAATAAAAGCAGGGCTTTGTAGCTTGAATGGTGAGTTTTCATTCAATGGTTTATAATTTCTCCATGACAGCTGAGCTGAGGTCTTTACTAAAACTGAAAATGGAGAAAGGGTTATAAAAGTTTTGAGGAAAGTGAAGGCTTTCTGTCAAGTCATCTTAAGGAGTGAGAATGTGTATCCTGTCAGAGAAATGTACTGGGGCCCCTGGGCTGTTCTGTGCTGACTTGAGGCTTGAGATTCTGTATTTGAAATGAAACCAATCAAGTTGGCTGTGAATTCTCGAGTCATTAAAAGAGTTGATAATTTAAATTAAGAGAATGAAAAAACTCTTGAAGGAAGTGATTAGGAAAAAAGAGTGAGCAGAGTTAAGCCTTAGAATATGCCCAAAGGAGACAGAGAAGGTGTGGTCTGAGAAATAGACGTAAGAAAGTACAATGTCCTCGATCTCATGAAAGTAGAGAATTTAACACAGAAGGTGGTTATCAGCAGTGTCCAAAATAGGACACGGAGATTGAGGGAGGCAGGGGCTGGGAGAGGATGAGAGCATTTGGTTAAAAGGAGGCCTCCTTAACTATGGTTCACTTCTCTCTAGAAGTGATGGAACTGATAGCAGATTGTAAAGGAATGAAGAGCACTGAATGGCACTAAATGAAACTAGTAAAAATCAGCCATTTATACAAAGAAATTGGAGAACCAGCACATTTTAAAAGTCAGTGACATCAAGTGGGTTGTGTTCTGAATGGGGAGGTTTATAAATGTGTGGCAACAAGAAGGAGATAGTGAAAGAATGGGAGATATTGGAGAGAGAGAACATGTGAGCCAAGATCTCTTTCAAGAGTGAATGGGTTTTAACTTTTTCAATAAATTTTGATGAATCCCCTGCCATGCTAGACACCTGGTGTAAGTTGTGAGCCATACAGAACAATTCCTGCCCTCCTGGGTGCTCATGGTCTAGTTAGTAGGTAATTGAGAACTAAGAGAAAGGGAGGAAGAGGTTATCTTTTTGTTATACTCCAGCATAGAATGAGAGTATAAAAAAGTAGAATGCACCCAGGGCACCTGGGTGGCTCACTTGGTTAAGCGTCCAACTCTTGATTGTGGCTCAGGTCACAATCCCACGGTCATGAGACTGAGCCACACTCAGCGTGGAGCCTGCTTGGGATTCTTTTTCTCTCCCTCTCTCTCTGCCCCTTCCCCACTTGAGTGTGCACATGCTCTGTCTCTACTCCCCCCCAAATGAATAAACATTTAAAAAGAAAAAGAAAAGGGACATTAGTCCTATATCAGATTGGGGCCCTACCATTAGGACCCCATTTAACTTACCTTAATTACTTCCTTAAGGGTTCTATCTCCAAATACAGTCACACTGAGAGTTAGGGCTTCAACATATGAATATTGAGGACACAATTCATTCCCCCTAAAATTCAGGAGAGTCCATAACAGGTGGGGATGGGGGCAAAGTGGGAGAGCTGGAGATTATGTGTGGGACAAGGTGGAGATGGGAAGGGTAAATTGAGGAAATCTGAGAGAGTTGGAGAAGAAAACACTTTAGCCACCTGTGGTGGGGCTAGGGTAGACAGAAAATCTAGTGTGGTCCAGAAGTGTCAGAATGGATCTGATGTTTATTTCTCAGTTTCCAAGGATAACTAGGTGGAGAGTTACAGACAGCTGATACCAAACAAGCCCATAGATAGCTAGAGAATAAAAAAAAAAACAAAACAAAGCAAACAAACAAACAAACAAACAAAAAACACTTTTTCAAACATTTAAATTCAAAATAGGCTTCAAGTAACAGTGAGTTTGAAAGTTTGGGTGTTGCAGGGCACCTGGGTGTCTCAGTCAGTTGAGCCTCAACTCTTGATTTTGGCTCACGTCATGATCTCACAGTTTGTGAGTTCGAGCCCTTTACTGGGCTCTGCACTGTCAGAGCCTGCTTGGGATTCTCTCTCTCTCTGCCCCTTCTGTGCTGTCTGTCTCTCTCTCAACATACATAAATAAACTTTAAAAAAAAAAGAAAGTTTTAGTATTGCAATAATGGTAATATATTCATATTATAAGTATTTAGATTTTGCTCATTTTTACATACATTCTCAAGTATTTTTTTACAACAATCTGGTAGGGTAGGTTGATATCAACCTGGTTGATATTATCACATTCCTATTTATTAGATGAAATTGAAATTAAGGACATGGTCACCTGTCTAGGACTGGGACTTAACCCTCCTTCCCACTCTGATTTTTCTAAAGTTAAATATTTTTTTAATGTTTGTTTTATTTTTCAGGGAGAGCAACAGAGCATGAGTGGGAGAGGGGAAAAGAGGGAGGGAGACACAGAATCCAAAGCAGGCTCCAGGCTGCTGTCAGCTCAGAGCCTGATGTGGGGCTTTAACTCATGAACCGTGAGATCATGACCTGAGCTGAAATCAGTCGCTTAACCAACTGAGCCACCCAGGTGCCACTGGTTTTTCTAAAGTTTATATATTTATTTCGAGAGAAAGAATGTGTGCATATTTGCATGGGCATACACAAGTTGGGGAGAGGCAGAGAGAGAGGGAGAGAGAATCCCAAGCAGGGTCTGCACAGTCAGGGCAGAGTCTGTTGTGGGGCTTGAACCCACGAACTGTGAGATCATGACCTGGGCTGAAATCAAGAGTCAGATGCTCAGCCACCTGACTGAGCCACCCAGGTGCCACTCTGATTTTTGTAATCTGTCTTTAATTCACCATTCAATCCTGAGAGAAATATCAAAAAAACAGGTAGAAGAGAAGGTTAAAATGTGAACTTTCTAAGTAAAAGGAGAAAATCTCTATATGTCAAATGCATTTACTGTCCTTTGATGTGGCTTTGACAATATGGGTAGCACCATGGAGAAGGGAATCAGTGGTTGGTATTCCTGTCAGTAACTGGAACTATCAACAGTGGGAGTAGATGGAAAACTGTACCACCATTTTTTTTGAGAAATTAAGGATTCCCAGATAAAAAACAAAAAATAATACTACACATTTGTGAGTCTAACATCCAGAATTGACAAATATTCATTTATTATTATATGAGCCTTTGTTTTTTTCACTAGTCCCATTCTGCTTCCAGTTTGGCTGATGGGAACCCCAGTATGAGATGAGAGAGAGAGAGAGAGAGAGAGGAGAGAAAGATTTGTATTGATTCTCTAAGGTCTCTCTGTATAAAATTGCTTTGGGCTGACTGAGTCCCTTGACTTAATGACAAGCTTATTTCAAGTTGGCTCTCTCTCTATGACTCTCTTCTTTTAGGTTCCAGTAACAGCTCCCAATCGTTCTACATTCTGTGGGATGAAGAGCCTTGGGTATTTACTGTCCTTATTTCCTCATATCTTCTGTAAACAAGCTCTTATTAAACAACACTCAAATTATTCTAATTTGAGAGTACACCTGTTTTCTGCTTCTTCCCTGACCTATCCACCTGGGAAGCTAGGCAAAATGCATATTTTCAAGCCTTTTTTCCCTCATTCTTTTTGTTAATTTACTTAATATTCATTCAATCAAATATTCAACAAATATTTGAAGGTGCCTGGATGGCTCAGTCATTAAGCATCTGATTTCAGCTCAGGTCATGATCTCACAGTTGTTGACTTTGAGCCCCATGGAGTATGAGCCCTGCTTTGGGTAAAAATACGAGCCCCAGGTGAGCCCCACTTCTCCATCCCCCCCACCCCTTGATCACTTGTGCCCTCCCTCTCTAAAACAAACAAACAAACAAACAAACAAACAAACAAACAAAGGAACGAATAAATACTTGAATGCCCCATGTGCCAGGCACCAGGCAAGCTGCTATGGGTACAATGGTAACAAAACACAGTTGCTGTGTTTGGGAGGAGCCTAACAATAAAGAAGAAAGTGACTTATATGCGGCTAATTGTGATAGAAGGTTAAGGGGTCAGGGGGCAACTTTAGATTCAGTGGCCAGGAAAGGCATCTCTGAGAAGATGACATTTCAGCCTGAAGTATGAGATAAAACCTCAGGGAAGAGTGTTTAAGGCAAAAGAAACTGCAAGTGTAAAATTTGAGAAAGTGCTAGAGAGCTAGTCAGGAATCAGATGGAATAGGATTTTCCCACAGGCCATGGTAAAGAATTTGCATTTTATTCTAAGTGCAGTTGAGGAGCCATTAAAAGGTTTTAAGCAGAGGAGTGATGTAGTATATTTGTAAAGATTATTCTTACTTATGGGTAGAAATAAATTGGAAAAAGCAGAGATGTGGCAGTGGGAATGGAGATGGTGAGATATGGCTGGATTTGAGATCTGTTTTGGAGGTAGAACCAAGAGATTCAGTGGGTAAAGAGGAAAGGGAAAAACTCTAGGTTGATTGGTAAGCTTGGCTTATATAACTGGATAGTTGGATGGCAGATGCATTTACTAAGATGGGAAAGAAACATACTTCTGGAGGGAATATGAGAAATTCTGATTCAAATGACTGTGAGAAACACGATCTAGAACCCAGGTATGATATGCTATAAGCTGTACAACATAACTAGACAACTCTAACCCTCTTTTGGAAAAAGGAATGAAATTAACATTTATCCAGTATCTTTTGCGTGCCAGGTGCTATCACACCTGCTCTCTTATTAATCTTTACCACAGTTCTGTGAAGTAAGTGATATCATCTCTGATTTATAGATGAGGAAACAGAAGCTCCGTTGAGTGACTCATGCAAGATTGCACAGCTATTAAAGGGACAAACCTGATATGCGAAACTAGTTCCTCAGAAACCAGGTTCAAAATCTGTTTTCACCACACAACACGGTGTTCACAGGCTGGCTTTTTCTCCATAACCATAAGTCACTGACTTTTTAAATTTTTTTTTAAATGTTTATTTATTTATTTTAGGAGAGAGAGTGCATGCACACACTGGTGTGAGTCAGGGAGGAGCAGAGAGGGAGAGAGAGAATCCCAAGCAGGTTCTGAGCTGTCAGCCCAGAGCTGAGGGTAGGGCTCATGACCTGAGCTGAAATCCAGAGTTGGACTCTTAACCCACAGAGCCACCCAGGCACCCCATCACTGAACTAGGAAGAGTGTGGTAAAAGGAATCAAATTAGCTCTCATGTCATTGTTTTCTTTTCTCTTCAAGGCTTTTGAGTAAACAAATTAATATTTAATATACATCATTGCTGAGCCTCTCCCAACTTGTACGTGTTACACTGAAGATTTTTTTTCCCAATTCCTCATTCTAACCATCTTCACCATATTATGAAATTAAGGAATTTGAGTTTTAAAAAGTCCAAGAGTAGGGGTGCCTGGGTGGCTCAGTTGGTTGAGCATCTGACTTCAGGTCAGGTCATCTCGAGGTTCGTGAGTTCGAGCTCCACATGGACTTGCTGGCTGTCAGTGGGGAGCCTACTTTGGATCCTCTACCCCTCTCTCTCTCTCTGCGCCCCTCCCTTGCTCACACACTCTCTCTCAAAAATAAATAAAAAACAAAAACAAAAAAACATTAAAAAATCCAAGAGTTTCACCTTTTCTGTCTTCTTTGGTCTCTGAGGTCAGGTATTAAAGCTTATCAATGATGAAGCTATAGTTTTATACGCTTAAGTAAAATTCAGATGAGCTATGTAACTCTTCACATGTTCTTTCCCAATCAGACCCTTCTCCTCTGTAGCTGACTCATTTCCCTTTTCATTGGATATATTACTACAGTCATCATTTTTAGGTCATATGACTATGAAATAAGAAAGATGTAGGCGGTTTTGCAAAATCAAACAAGATACACCTGGCCTTATTAATAACTTAGAGCAATCTGAATTTAACCTATCTAAAACTTAGATAGATGATACCATCTTGGAAGAAAAATACCCCTTAGCTCAGGTGGGAAATGCTGAGAAGAAATATAGCAACATTTTTCTCAGGAAAAAAGTTGTCTTTTTTCTAAATTCATCGGGTTTTGGAATAACTTTTCCCAAATAACTTGTTTTGAAAAGTTATGAGAACCAAGCTCACAATCATTGGAATGGCTACTATAAAATTTTTTTCAGAAAATAAGTGTTGGCAAGATTGTGGAGAAACTGGAACCCTTGTGCGCTGTTGGTGGGAATATAAAACAGTACAGCTGCTATGGAAAAATAGTAGGACAATTCCTAAAAAAAAAAAAAAAAAAAAAAAAATTGTCCTATGCTCTAGCAATTCCACTTCTGGGTATGTATACAAAAGAATTGAAAACAGAGACTTGTTGACATATTTGTACACCCATGTTAATAGGAGCATTATTCACAACAGTCAAGGGACAACCCAAGTGTCCATTGACAGATGAATAAACAAAGCATGGTAAACATAACAAAATATCATTCAGCCTTAAAAAGGAAAGAAATTCAGCAATATGCTACAACATGGATGAACTTCGAGGACATTATATTAGGTGAAATACGGCAGTTATAAAAAATACAAATATTGTATGATTTCACTTATATGACATACCTGGAATAGTGAAATTCATACAGGTAGAAAGTAAAATGGTGGATGTCAGGGACTGGAGCAGAGGGGAATGAGGAGTTTGTTTAATGGATAGAATTTCAGTTTTGCAAGAGTAAAAGGGTTCTGGAAATGAAAGATAGTGATGGCTGCACAACAATGTGAATATGTTTAATGCCACTGAACTGTACATTTAAAAATGGTTAGGATGGAGGGATACCTGACTGGCTCTGTAGGTAGAGTATGCAACTTTGTTTTTAAAGTTTATTTATTTATTTTGAGAGAGAAACTCAGAGAACACTAGTGGGGGAAGGGCAGAGAGACAGAGGGAGAGAGAGAGAATCCCAAACAGACTCTGTACTGTCAGTGCAGAGCCCGAAGCAGGGCTTGAACCCATGAATCCTGGCATCATGACCTAAGCCGAAATTAAGAGTCAGAGGCTCAACCCACTGAGCCATCCAGGCACCCCTGGGGTATGCAACTCTTGATTTCAGGGGGTCGTGAGTTCAAGCGCCACATTACATGTGGAGCCTACATAAAATTAAGAAAAAATTCTTTAATGTCTAGGATGGGTTAAATAAGGATAAGTTTTAAAAATAAGTTCAAAATAAATTTTTAGTAAATTTTGGGTGGTGGATAATTAGTTTTCCAGCTATAGAGTCATTCCAGAGGTTACAAGAGGGCCTCTAATTTCTGCCAAAGCATGTTACCTTACACATCTAAAATGTAAAAAACGTGAAAGCTTATCTTTATGGAATAGATATGAAAGTTTATCTGTGTAAAACTGGTCAGCTGACATTTTACTAAAACTCCACCCAAATAAAAAAAACAAAACAAAACAAAAATTAAGATGGTAAATTTTACGTTATGTGTAATTTGCCAGTTAAATTTTTTTAAAATTTCTTTTTTTATTTATTTGGAAGGCCTAATAAGACCTGACAAGTTGTAAAGATAAATGTTTATTTCACTTGTCTTTTAACTATGTGTTTGTTTCTTTGTTTTTTCTGTAAGTGCACCCAGTGCAGAGGCCCAACCCGGGGCTTGAACTCATGACCCTGAAATCAAGACCTGGACTGAGATCAAGAGTTAGATGCTTAACCCACTGAGCCTCCCAGAAACCCCTTATTTCACTTGTCTTTTAGATAGGATTTGAGCGAATGGAAGTATTTTGGATTTTTTATATTGTTAGAATTTTAGCATTTATTGATCCTCTATTGTAGTGATTTTTTTCTAATGTTTATTTATTTATTTATTAAATGTTTATGTATTTTTGAGAGAGAGACAGAGAATGAGAGGGGGAGGGGTAGACAGAGAGGGAGACAGAATCTGAAGCAGGTTCCAGGCTCTGAGCTGTCAGCACAGAGCCCGACTTGGCTCTGACTCACGAACCCTGAGATCATGACCTGAGTCAAAGTTGGAGGCTTAACTGAATGAACCACCCAGGGGCCCCGATTTTTTTTTTTTTTTTTTTTTTTTTTTAGAGAGAGACAGAGTGCAGGGAAGAGGGGCAGAGGGAGAGAGAGAGAATCCCAAACAGGCTCCATACTCAGTGCAGACGCAGGGCAAGGCTGGGATGTGATCTCACAACCCTGGGACCATGATCCAGGCTAAAATCAAGAGTCAGACACTCAGCCAACTGAGCCACCCAGGCACCGCAACTGTCTATTCTAAACATAGTCAAATAGGGGGCCTCCGTGGCTCAGCCGGTTAAATGTCCTATTTTGGCTCAGGTCATGACCTCATGTTTCGTGGAATTGAGCCCCAAGTCGGGCACTGTGCTGATAGCTCAGAGCCTGGACCCTGCTTTGGATTCTGTGTCTCCCTCTCTCTCTGCCACTCCTTGACTCACTCTCTCTCTCTCTCTCTCAAAAAGATGAGTAAACGTTAAATAAACAAATAAAATAAACATACCCAAATAGAAAACCTTCTATCCCTTGGCTCAGGTCATGATCTCAAGTTTCATGAGTTTGAGCCCCTCATTGAGCATCTGCACTGATGGTGTGGAGCCTGCTTGGGATTCTCTCTCTCCGTCTCTCTCTCTCTGCCCCTCTCCACCCCCTCAAAATAAATAAACAAACTTAAAAAAGAAATACTTCTATCCCCAATAGAAGAATACATACTCTCTAATTGTGCTCTTCCAATGATTGGGAGCTCTCATAACCACAGAGAGCAGGCCATTTCAGCTCCTTGATGTCTACTTTGGTTTGCAACTCAAATTCTCTCTACTTTGCTGCTTTGCCACCTTTAATCTACAAGGAAAGCCCAATGAAATAGTCATCTTACTGCGCCAGAGTCAGTCCTACCCTGATATCACCATTAAAATGATTACACATTGTTAATGAGTGTGCTTTTAGTGTCTGTGTTCTAACTTAAACTACTTTTTCTTCTGGTCTTCAGGAAATATCAGAGGGTCAGGGGCACATGGGTGACTAAGTCGGTTAAGTGTCTGACACTTGATCTCAGGGTCTTGAGAATCCTTGAATACTCTCTCTTTTACTCTGCCCCACTCGTGCACACGTGTTCTCTCAAAATAAATAAGTAAACACTTAAAAATAAAAACCATAGTTTCTAGAAAAATACAATTTGAATTAAGCTTCTTATAAAGATAGTATTTCTTTTTTCTTACTTTTTATGTTTATTTTTGAGAGAGAGGGAGAGAGAGAAAGAGAGAGAGAGAGAGAATGAGTGGGGGAGGGGCAGAGAGAGAGGGAGACACAGAATCAGAAGCAGGTTCCAGGGTCTGAGCTGTCAGCACAGAACCTGACTCAGGGCTCGAACTCGTCAACTGTGAGATCATGACCTGAGCCAAAGTCAGACGCTTAACCGACTCAACCACCCAGACAAACCTGCCCCAAAAGATAGTAATTCAAAGCAGTTAGAGAATGGGATTTATACATGGTATTGTGACATCTGCTAATCACCTGGGAAATAAAAAAATAAGAAAGAATCCCTGCCTCATATCTCATTATGAGATAATTTCATAAATAAATTCAAATGAAGTAAAGATTTAAATGCCATAAAATGAAACCATAAAAACTTTTTTATAAAAATAGGCTAAGTTAATGTTACATTGTAAAAGCCTTTCCTGAAAATAAAATCCAAAAGCAAAGAAGGAAAATACATATACATTTGATTACATAAACATGAAATCTTCTGGATGTATGATATATAAATTATATCCCAATGAGCTATTGAAAATTTAAATCTCCTATGTATCCAAAAATATTCTAAAGTGAAAAAAACTGGGAAAAATATTTACAGCACATAGAATAGTTGAAAGATTAAGCTCTTTATTTTATGTAGAGTTCACACAAATGAAGAAAGAAAAGATGAACAATCCAAAAAAAAAAAAAAAAGAGGGGCAAAAAATATAAGTAGGCAAATTAGAGAAAAGCAAAAAATTTTGAAAATAATTTTTTGTTGTTGCTTTGAACGAAAAGTTTTGAGGGCATCTGATCTTTAGAATTTATATGTGTTGCTTCTCTTTCCCAGAGCCTCTGATCCTACTTGGCCTTTGAATTGCCTGATATCTTTGTACTTTAGAGTCTGGTTAATTTAATTAATTGGAACCTGAGTTAATGAGATATCACTGTGACTTTTGACCCTCATTAGAATATGTCACTTCTTGCTGAGGGGAACTGTTTCATACCCCTGAACGCTGGCAACCTGCCTCACAGATGTGTGCCATTACTCTCAGGAAAGCTGAGAGAAATGGTGTGGCTGGTTCATTGCAAACTGTTGAGAATACTTGAAGCACAATATCCAACTGAAGGTGTTACTAAAATTGTCTTCAAAATAAAAGGCATCAACACTATCAGCCTTGGAGTGATGTTTTTACTTAATGTGCATATTCAATTTTCTTTAGTTAACACACACATGTGGAGTATCTAGTGTGTATACCAGATAGACTCTTTGGTTGGACCCTAGCATTGAGGAAAATCATATTTTAGAGAAAGACACAATAAGAGTGTAAAGGTCCAAGGACAGTTTCTAACTTGGCATCTTTTTTTTTTTACATTTTATTTATTTTTGATAGAGCACAAGTGGGGGAGGGGCAGAGAGAGACAGAGACACAAAATCCGAAGCAGGCTTCAGGCTGTCAGCACAGAGCCCGACGCGGGGCTCGAACTCACAAACCGCAAGATCATGACCTGAGCCCAAGTCAGACGCTTAACCGACTGAACCACCCAGGCGCCCCTGTAACTTGGCATCTTATACTCAGTTACTACCCTAGTATTAATCTATAAATTTTGTATAAGTTGCTATAGAACAGCTAATATTTCTATAGTGAAATACTCCTTCAATCAAAATTAAGTGTCATCTATGTACCAGGCATTGTCCTAGATGCTGGGGATTTAATAAGGAATAAGATACAGTCCCTATCTCAAGAGAGAGCTGGAAATATAACCCAGGCTCAGGCGTGCAAGAGCACCTGGCTCCTGGGATCCCAAATGGACCAGGTTTGGGCACTCGCCGCTGACAAAATCCAAAGGTAGTGAAACAAGAAAGGAATTTATTTCAGTGAGGCCAGTACAGGGAAGACAGAGGACTGGTCTCTCAAAGACTGTCTCCAAAGCTCCGGGTTTATATAAGGAAAATGTGGAATGAAGGTCAGTGGATACGTGCAAGGTGGGTGGTAAAGGTCAGGTCATCATTGACCTGAGGTC
This sequence comes from Puma concolor, assembly GCF_028749965.1. Lineage (NCBI taxonomy): Eukaryota > Metazoa > Chordata > Mammalia > Carnivora > Felidae > Puma > Puma concolor. The sequence goes on along the minus strand of NC_141680.1, from coordinate 29,175,663 downwards.
AGTCACGTGGGGTCATGATGATTTAGGGCAGTCCTTGTTGCTTGAGGGGATAGTTTCAGTTCCCCTCATGGGATGCTTTGCCCACAGGGGCTTTTGTCTGAGTTTAGAGATAAGCAGGAAAGAAGAACTTAATCATTTAGAAAGTACAGGCTGAGGTCAAAATGGAGGCAGCTGAAGTCCTCTTTCAGGAAATTATAATTTACAAGGCATAAATTGACTTTTATAGAAGTCCTGTGAAATAGTCATGAGAAGACAGAAGCTCAGAGAGTTCCAAGAATTGCCCAGGCTTGATGATCAAGTAAGTCACAGAGTCTCCAAACAGGTTTTCTGAGGCAGAGCTCATGATACACAACAAGGATTAACAGTTAGTATCTGACCTTGGAGAGAACCTGGAGATCTGACTTATTTCTCTGTATTTCCTTTCTTTTTTCCTTTCCTTTCTTTGCCTTTAGGCAAAACAAAATTTTCATTCTTAGCCAATAGTGCATTTGCACTTAATATTTTGTTTGTTTTTATTTTTTTTATGTTTAATTGATTTTGAGAGAGAGAGAGAGAATGAGCGGGGGAGGGCAGAGAGAGACACAGAGACACAGAAGACACAGGAGACACAGAATCTGAAGCAGGCTCCAGGCTCTGAGCTGTCAGCACAGAGCAAGCCCCACGAGGGGCTCGAACTCATACCATGAGATCATGACCTGAGCTGAAGTCAGAAGTTTAACTGACTGAACCACTCAGGTGCCCCTGTACTTAATATTTTGGAGAAGCATTTATGTTCTGACTATTTATCTCTTGAGCCTACTTAGGCAATAATCTGTAAAGGATCTTAAATGATAGTGTAACAACTCCAACATGCTTTTATTGGAATTTTTGTTGTTGTTATAAAACTAAATAATTTCCAGTAGAGCAGAGATGTCTTACATTTTTCTTTGTGTCTGCAATGTGTATTGTAGGTATCTAAATGTCACTTTCCCTTGGGTGTTTCAGTCACATACAAAAAACCTTTTATTACACTGTGCTTCTGTTGTGCAGGAAGCTCATCTTATTCACCTCCGCTGTTTCCCTCTTTCCCATCTTGGCAAAATGCATATGAGGTACACAATATATCCTCATTAAAACTTCAAGTTGAAAAGAGCAAGAAAAGAGAAACTGAGTTATAAAATTCTTTTTAGATGGATAACAGCAACATTCTTCAGGGCATATCATATTTCAGATAATTTAGTTAATCCCATATTTGCAATTACAAAAACCAGTTAAGGGATCTATGAACTTCTTTCAGTATTTAGTAAATTAAGATAATATAACTTTCTTTGTGTAAATAAGCACATTCTGGTTTGGGTTTTGATTTGTTTTGGTTAGCATTTTCTTCTCACATAATCAGCAGTCTGAAAAACACTTCAAGGAGGAAAGAGTTTTGACTGCAGAAGGAGGTGATATGGAGGTTGAACAAGGTTGTTAACATTGACTTTGCCCTTACTTGTCTGATGTTGGCCAACCTGAAAGAGGACTTCAACTCCCTCCATTTTGACCTCAAACTCTATAATCGATTTTAAGTTTTTCTTTCCAGCTTATCTCTTATCTCACACAAAAGACCCTGTGGGCAAAGCATCCTTACCCCTTCAAGCACTAAGGACTGCCCCAGGGCCAGCAAGACCTCACCCAGGATTGATCCCAAGACAATGATGACCTGACTTACTGTCCAACTGCACGTACACACCGACCTTTGTCCCACATTTCCCTTATATAAACCTGGAAGTGTTCCCGGCACTTTGGAGACAGTCTTTGAGACGCTAGTCCTCTGTCATCCCTGTGTTGGCCTCACTGAAATAAATCCTTTTCTTGTTTTACCATCGCTTATCTTTCTTTGGATTTTGTCAGCGGCAAGTTTTTGTCTTTGGATTTTGTCAGCGGCAAGTAGCCAAACTTGGTCTGTTTGGGATCCCTGGAGCCCGGTGCTCTCCACCCCTGTGCCCCGGCTACAGTGCCACAAGATTTTGTTCAATACCACAGCTTGGAGAAAATATGACATGTGGTAGCCAAGTTTCTCCCTAAGTGGATGCAGAGTTTATTATTATTATCTTAAATATTTATTTTGAGGGAGAGAGAATGAGTGGGGGAAGGACAGAGAGGGAGAGAGAATCCCAAACAAGCTCTGTGCTGTCAGTGCAGAGCCCAGTACCAGGGCTCAATCCCATGAACCATAAGATCATAACCTAAGCCGAAATCCAACCTAAGAGTTGGACGTTTAACCAACTGAGCTGTTCAGGTGCCTGGAGAGTTTATTATGATGTGGTCACTCAACAAATATTTGAATGTTCACGTTGCGGAGACTCTAGGAATATAGTAGCAAAAAAGGCAGGCAAGGTTTCTATTCTGAAAATCCATTCTGAAAGTTTTAATCCAAACGAGTGGGGGTTGACTGAATCGCCATGGTGTATTATCCAACTCTAAGCACCCTTTTCTCTCCGTGGAACTCTCTTCATGGAACTTCTCTCTCTTGCTAACTCTCCGTGGAAAAGAACAATCTAAGCACAGAAAACATGAGCAGTGTCTCATTCTAGCTGATTAAAGGGTTTAGTATCCCTTTCCCTTCTTGGAAAAGTGACCATTCTCATTTCTTTTTTTTTTTTATTTTTTTATTTTTGAGAGAGAGAGGGAGAGAGAGCATGAGTGGGGGGAGGAGCAGAGAGAGAGAAAGAGAGAGAGACAGAATCCGAAGCAGGCTCCCAGCTCTGAGCTGTCAGCACAGGGCTCAAACTCATAAACCGTGGGACCATGACCTGAGCTGAAGTCAGATGCTTAACCGACTGAGCCGCCAAGGTGCCCCTCATTTCTATTGCCTGGAAAGAAGCAATGCCAAGTGCTACAGGCAAAAGCTATATACATGCAACATTAATCAGTTTTGTTTGTGTGCTTTGCCATTTCCAGGATGTGCCCTCAATTGCATTTTGGAAATATAAGTTCCTTCAACTCTTATTTCTATCTTTTACACTTCTGTGTGACATCAACAGGGAGTTGAAAAATTTTGTCTGGGAAAGACTAGACAGTAAATATTTTCGGCTTTTTAGGCTATAGGGTTTCTGTCACAACTACTCAACTCTGCAGTTACAATGCAAAAGCAATCATAGATCTACCTAAATTGTTGAGCAGGACTATGCTCTAATAATTTATCTAGGGACACTGAAATTGGCATCTCACATAATTTTCACATATCATAATATATTATTCCTCTTTTTTCCCCCAACCATCTAAAAAGGTAAAAACCAGGGTGCCTAGGTGGCTTGGTTGAGCGTCTGACTCTTGATTTGGCTCAGGTCATGATCCCCAGGTTGTGGATCAGGCCTCACATTGGGCTCCACACTGAACATGGAGCCTACTTGAAATCCTCTCTCTCTCTCAAAAACAAATTAAAAAATTTAAAAAAACATAAAAACCATTCTTCGCTTCTGGGCCATATAAAAGGTGAGATTTGGCCCATGAGTCATAGTTGGGCAATCCCTCATATGAAGGACATGGTGATGTGGCACAGGCTGTGGATTTAATCCTCATGTGGATGACTGAATCAATGTTGCACTGGTGAACCTGTTGCAGTTTCAAGGTCCACTCAGTTCTGGCGAGTGGCTTGAAGATGCGGGCTATAGGTTGTCATGAGGAGAAGCCAGTAAACAATGCCACTTTCTGTGCTTTCGTTTCTAGCAGAGCTTACTGATGATTATTCACACTTTCTCTGTCACTTGAAAGTTTCTGAATTCCACTTTTTTAAACCAAGGTGACACCAATTGTAGTGTATTCTTCTCACCCTCTTATTAAGGCATGTAAGGCAGAAATCTATTTTGTTGTCATGAAGCAAAACGAGTCACGTAAGCATTTTGGATAATTCTCTGAGAAAGCAGAACAGCTGTGCTGGGCATATTCAATATTAATTTTGAACTTTTTAGTGACCAGGATCATTTCATTCTGTAAATCAAGCAATTCCCTTAGGAATTCTCTAAGCCATTCCCTTAGGTTTGCTCTTGTACCCGGAAAGAAGAGGAGTATTTTTGCTTCCTGTTTAGGTCATTTCTAAGCACTTTTGTAAGACCTAGAACCCTGTTGACCTAAGCACTTCAGATAGCTTTGTGCTATTTTCTTATGAAAAGACATTTGTTTTCCTGAGCTAGATTCTCTTGCCTCTTTGACATCTCTTAATTCTCTGCTTTTGAAATGGCTTCATTCTTGAGGTGAAGCTACTGGCCATGGGGCATTTGTAAAGTGTGCTATTCCAGCAGGGCTCTGTCACATGGCTTGTTTCCTAAACTTGATGTTACTACGTTGAGGTTTGAAGGAGTGACCCCTGTTGGATTCTGTGTGATCAATTACACCAAAAAGTTAGTACAAAGGACCTAGGCTCAATCCCATCGTGTTCAAGTCTGACAACCTGGAATCATGCTTGATACTCTTTTTCTGTTCTGTTTCTTGACCCGGGCAGTGGTTATATGAGTTTATGTAGAAATTCATCAAATTCATATGCAGTTGTTTAGTTTACATAGAGTATGTGTCTTTACCTTGATAATTAAAAAAAACAAAAAACAAATTCACTTATCTAAAGCAACCCTTTCTACTTTCTCATCACCCTCATTCTATTTTTATCCATAGCACATATCACCAGCTGACGTATTTTATATAATTAACGTATCATTTTATTTATTATGCCTCTTTCCCACGAGGACATAAGCTCCACGAAAGGGATGTCTGGGTTTCATTTACTGCTGTATATTAGAGCTTAGAACAATGCTTAAGCACATAAATCTCCACAACGATTTGTTAAATAATGAATTGCTATATTGTAGCTTCAGCTCTGGATGTACTTACAAATCAGTTTTTGTCTGGAACATGAGAGACTCCTCTTTCCCTATAATCAGCACTATGACTAATTTACCAACTGCTTACAAATTGTGAAATGGGCTTGGGGACAATGATGTCAACCTTTGGGTTGAGTTACAGATTTTATTGACAAAGATTTTATTGACAAACATTAGTTGGTTGACTTCTGAGCCCAAAGCTAGGAAGGCAGAAGAATGGGGGATATCAGTTCATATTTCTCACTCTCCCAAGATTGTTGAGTTGTTCAGTATTATTTTGTCAGAAGCCAGAAAAGGAAAATAAATAAGCCATTGTCTCCCTAAGCAAAATTGCTTGTGCTATAGTTGAAATCTTTGACCTTGGAGTCAGGTAAGAAGAGTTAGCAAAGCAAATCTTTTTTTTTTTTTTTTTTAAACGCTTATTTTATTTTTGAGAGAGAGAGTGCAAGCAGAGGAGGGACAGAGAGAGTGGGAGACAAAAGATTTGAAGCAAGCTCTGCAATGTCAGTGCAGAGCCCAAGGTGGGGCTCGAACCTACAGACCATGAGATCATGACCTGAGGCAAAGTTGGACGCTTAACTGAGCCACCCAGCAAAGCAAATTTTTTTTTGCTTTGCCCCTAGCAAAGCAAATTTTAAGAAATGTGATATAGTGAAATGGACAGAATGGAGGAGATGGTCCCTCCAGACCTAGAATGCTCTTGTTGATTTGAAAGGTAAAATGCAGGGAAAGGATAAGGAACATATAACTAAAAGATATTTGTCTTAAGGTAGAAGTACAAGAATGGAGACAAGAAGCACGAAATGGGTAGAAGATTTTGAGAAGTACAGGACCATGAAAACGGTGATAAGTAAAAGTGCAAACTTTTCAACTATAAGCTTAATCAAGGTAGGAACTGGCATGGTTGGAAATAACAGTTATTGAATAGTTATTATGTATTTAGCACTTAACAGGATTTTCTCATTTAATCCCCACACAGATTTTTTTTTGATTTTTCAATGTTTATTCATTTTGGGGGGGGAGGGGCAGAGAGAGAGGGAGACACTGACTCCAAAGCAGACTCCAGGCTCTGAGCTGTCAGCACAAAGCCTGATGCGGGGCTTGAACCCACAAACCATGAGGTCAGGACCTGAGCTGAAGTTGGACACTTAACTGACTGAGCCACCCAGGAGCACCCCCACAATAGGTATTTAAATAGGTATTATTAGCTTTATTATTTTATTAGAGATCAGGAAATTGACTTTCAAAGGGCACAAAATGTATTCACAGATGGAATTCCTACCCAGTTCTGGCTTCAAGGGCAAGATCATCTTCCAATGAGGTGATAACTCCCTCTCCTGGAATGCTTACAGTTATTACCATCTGTGCCATTCATCATCACAGTATTTTACTCCTTTGTTATTTATTTGGTCTCATCACTCCACTGCCTGCAGGTTTAGCTCCCTAGGGCATGCAACACCCTTCCCAATCTGACTCCTACTATCTTTCCAGTCTTCTTTCTCTCTTCCCATTCTAAGCCATCCTTGGTGACAGAATCAGTTTTGTCCAAAGCTAGTTCTGATCAAAACTGCTGCTTCAAAACCTTTGCTTAACTTGTTACTTTTCTGATAAAGTTTAAACTCCTTAACGTATTATGTTTCCAGACTCCATACCCATTCCACATAACCAGAACTTCAGTTACACCCAACAAATGCACTGTTCTCTGTGCAGCACTATTCAGCACCTCCTCAGTAATCCCCATTTGTTGCCTTTCCTCAACTCTTCCCCAGTGATCCCACTTTCCTGTACCTTCACACAAGTTCTTTCTGCTCCTTTTTTTAAAAAAAAATTTTTTTTTAACGTTTACTTATTTTTTTGGGACAGAGAGAGACAGAGCATGAATGGGGGAGGGGCAGAGAGAGAGGGAGACACAGAATCAGAAACAGACTCCAGGCTCTGAGCCATCAGCCCAGAGCCCGACGCGGGGCTCGAACTCACGGAGCGCGAGATCGTGACCTGGCTGAAGTCGGACGCTTAACCGACTGCGCCACCCAGGTGCCCCATCTTTCTGTTCCTTGAAATGCACTTTCTCCTTTCTTTGGCTGGTGAACTTTTGCTTACATAGTACCAATATTTGTTTACATCGTATGCCAAATACTACCTCCTTGATGGAGCCTTTCCTGGGGTGTTTTACTACCCAGCTTTGTATTATTTTGACCATCTATTTATTTTCCCAAAAGTCTATGAGCTCCCCAAGGGCAAGGAAACAGACATATTCATCTATGTCTTCAGAGCCTGGCATACAATATATACTCAATAGATGTTGTGAACAGTGAATTACCTAACAATTCTACAAGGCTAGTACATCCCTCCACTAGATTACACACTTTTTACATTAATTTATTCCTCAATGACTGACAATAACCACCGACAATGTTATAAAAAGAAAAAAGACTTTGCTCTGCACTCTTCCCACCAAGGCAAACAAAAGAAAAATATCTCTGGTATCTCAGGTTAATATTAATAAAAAATTTGGGTGATGAATATATTACTAAGAAGCACAAAGAAATACCCGAATAAGTGGAGAAATAAATCATATCTCTGAAGGAGAATACTAATTAGCATAAATATACTGATATTATCAAATAAATTCTTAGTGTGGATTAGTTTCCATCCAATTCTCAAAAGAGGTTTTGGGTTTTTTTGTTGTTGTTGTTTGTTTGTTTTCATTTGAGTTCTAAGACCAATGTTTGAAAAGTTCATCTGGAGGGGTGCCTGGCTGGCTTTGTTGATAGAGCATACATCTGTTGATCCCAGGGGCCCTGAGTTTGAGCTCTGTGTTGGCTGTAGAGTTTACTTAAAAAAAGAAAAAAAAAAAGAAAAAGTTTGGGGCGCCTGGGCAGCTCAGTCGGTTAAGTGTCTGACTTTGGCTTGGTCATGATCTCATTGTTTGGGGGTTGGAGCCCCACAGTGGGCTCTCTGCTATCAGCACAGAGCCTGCTTCAGATCCTTTCTCTCCTCTTTCTGCTCCTTCCCCACTCACGCTCTCTCTCAAAAAATAAATAAACTTAAAAAAATAAAGAAAAAAAGTTTATGTGGAGTGTTTATTGTGCAATTATTTCAACTTTTTTAATATCTGAGAATTTTCATTATTGTGTGTAAAATCAGTCAATTTGGAAGAATGTGTAGGCACACCAGCAAGGAAAGTATTACAAAAGGATAGTGAATGTGGGTGTGGGCTTGCTCCATCACATTTTAAAATGTTATTTCAGTAATCAAAACTAGAACAGAAGGGGGTGCCTGGGTGGCTCAGTCGGTTGGGCATCCAACTTCATGCTCTTATAGTTCGTGGGTTCGAGCCCTGCGTCAGGCTCTGTGCTGACAGCTCAGTGCCTGGAACCTGCTTCGGATTCCGTGTCTCCCTCTCTCTCTGCCTCTCCCCTGCTTGCACTGTCTCTCTCAAAAACAAAAAAACAAACAAACAAAAACACAAAAACAAAACAAAAACCAAAACTAGAACAGAAGCGAGACAAATCAATGGAATACAAATAGATATCCTTGAAACAGATCTTAGGATAGATAAGTCTATGACACTTTCATTATATTTGTTAAACAAACATTTATACAAAGCTTACTGTTCTAGATTCTTTACATATACCTACTCATTGATACTTTAACTAATTTAACTAAAAATCGGTCTCTGGAGCCAGACTGCCTGTGTTCAGATTCTGTCTCTGCCATTTACTAGCTGTGTGACCTTGAAAAAGTTACTAAACTTCTCTGTTTCCTTAGGTACAAAATGTAGATAATAACTTACCAATCTCATATAATTTTTAAGAGATTAAGTTAATATTTTATAAAGGATGCATCACAACAGGTAAGAAGCAATATCATCAATGGTGTAAGAAAACTGGATAAAAGTACCTAGTTGGAGTTTTGCCTCATATAAGATACTGAAAATAAATTCCAGGATTTAAAGAAATATATATATATATATAAAAAATGAAAGCATAAAATATTTAGAAGAAAACACATATGCATATTTAACTAATTCTAAAAATTGATGACTTTCTAAGTAGAAAGGGAAAAAGAAATAATATATCATAAAAATTAAAAGTTTAAAACGAACAAGTTAGAAAAAGAAAAGACTTAGAAATAGAATAAATGGGATAAATGACAGGTAGAATATACTTTTATCTCAACGTTTATAAATCAGGGAAGTATTATAGAAAAGAGGAAAATTACATAAACAATTTACAGAAGAAAAATACAAATAGTCTAATGGCTATAATTATGTAGAAAAATGTTCAATCTCACAAAGGAAGGCCATTTAAACCAATGATGTATTATTTTAAACTAATAAATATGGTTAGGATTTAGACATAGAAATGCTTGGGGTACCTGGGTGGCTCAATTTGCTGAGCATTAAACTCTTGATTTTGGCTCAGGTCATGATCTCATGGTCATGGGATCAAACCCCATGTTGGGCCTTGCGTTCAGTGTGGAACCTGCTTGGGATTCTCTCTCTCCCTCTCCCTCTGCCCCTTCCCTGTTTGTGCTCTTTCTCTCTCAAAATAAATAGATAAACATTAAAAATAAATAAATAGAATGCTTAATGTCAACAAATGAATCACAAGAAGGCACTCCTGTAAAGAATAAATTTGGTATGATCTTAAAAAAAAATTTTTTTTTAATGTTTATTTATATTTGAGAGAAAGAGAGACAGAGCGCAAGCAGGGAAGGGGCAGAGAGACGGAGACAGAATCTGAAGCAGGCTCTGCCAGCACAGAGCCCGACGCAGGGCTTGAACTCACGAGCAGTGTGATTACGACCTGAGCTGAAGTCAGACATTTAACTGACTGAGCCACTCTGGCACCCCTAAATTTGGTATATTTTGAAGAGCATTTTAGAAAAATTCATTGATTTTGAAACTGTTCATATATGTTGATCCTGTGATCTATTTGTTATGAGTTGAATTGTTTCCATCCAAGAGATAAGTTGAGGTCCTAACCCCTTGTACTTCAGAATGTAACTTTATTTAGAAATAGGGTCATTGCAGATGTTATTAGTAAGATGAAGTCAGGCTGGAATAGGAAGGGTTATTAATTCAATAGGATCAGTGTCTTATAAGAAAGGAGTATACCATGTGAGGACAAATGCACAGAGAGAAGACGACTGTGTGGCTATGGAGCAGAGATTGGAGTTGTTTATCTACAATAGTGCCCCCCTTGTGTGTGTGGGGGTATGTTCCAAGATCCCCTGTGCATGCCTGACATGGCAGATAGTATCAAATCCCATAAAAACGATGTTTTTTCCTGTGCATACCTATAACAAAGTTTAATTTACAGGCTAGGCACAGTAAGAGATTAACAACAAAGATTAATAACAAAATAGAATAATTATAATAATGTACTGTAATAAAAGTTACATGAATGTGGTTTCTCTCAAAATATCTTATTGTACTGTACTCACCCTTCTTCCTGTGATGATGTGAGATGATAAAATGCCTATGTGATGAGACAAAGTGAGGTGAATGACGCAGGCATGTGACACAGTGCTGGGCCGCTATGGACTTTCCCAGGATCCATCAGGAGGATCATCTGCTTCCTGCAGGTGGTTGACCTGGGGTAACTGAAACCACAGAAAGTGAAACTATGGATAAGGGGCTTATGAAAGTACTGTATCAGCCAAGGAATGCCAAGGATTGCCAGCAAACAACACAAGATAAAATTAAAAAGGCAAGAAAGAATTTTCCTCTACAGTTTTCAGAAGGAGCAGGGCCCTGCTGATTTTGGACTGTGATTTTGGACTGTGAGACAGTAAATTTCTTATTTTAAACTACCCAGTTAATGGTAGTCTATTATGGAAGCCCTAGGAAAGTAATGCACTATCCTTGGGGAATAATTAATATGAATAAAAATATATGTTCAAGAGTACTTATTGAATTATTCATAATTGCAAAAATTTGGAAGTGATCATAATGTATAAACAATACTGGCATTATTAAATGAAATAATTTATAAGGTAGAATATTATGGTGACAATAAAAATCATATTTTTGAAAGTCTAGGTAAATGTTTTATGATATAATAGTGAGAAAGGGCAAGAAATAACAGTATATTCCATATGACTCAAATTTCATTTTAAACTTTTTAAAAAGTCCATCTATTTATTTTTGAGAGAGAGAGCATGCACGCAGGGGAGGGGCAGAGAGAGAGAGAGGAAGAGAGAAGATTCCAAGCAGGCTCTGCACTGTCAGCTCCTGACATGGGGCTTGAACTCATGAACCATGAAATCATGACCTAAGCTGAAATCAAGAGGCTGATGCTTAACTGACTGAGTCACCTCAAATTTTATTTAAAAAAAAATCATAAATTACAGGAGTTTCTGGGTGGCTCAGTTGGTTAAGTGTCTGACTCTTTTTTTTTTTAATTTTTTTTTAACGTTTATTTATTTTTGAGACAGAGAGAGACAGAGCATGAACAGCGGAGGGGCAGAGAGAGAGGGAGACACAGAATCCAAAACAGGCCCCAGGCTCTGAGCTGTCACCACAGAGCCCGACGCAGGGCTCGAATTCACAGACCGTGAGATCATGACCTGAGCCGAAGTCGGACGCCCAACCGACCAAGCCACCCAGGCGCCTCAAGTGTTTGACTCTTAATCTCAGCTTAGGTATTGATCTCTGGGTTATGGGTTCAAACCCTACATTGGGCTCCACACTGGGCTCTGTGCTGCACATGGCACCTACTTAAAAATAATAATAATAAATAATTAAAAAATAAAAATAAAACTCATAAATTACATGTTTATAGGGAAAAAAAGCTGGTGGTAAGGGTGCCTGGCTGGCTCAGTTGGTAGAACATGTGACTCTTGATCTCAGGGTAGTAAGTTCAAGCCCCATATTGGGAGTAGAGATTACTTAAAAATGAAATCTTAAAAAAAAAAAAAAAAAAAGCTGGTGGCAAATTCTCTAAAGGTTAGATTTTTGTCTATAATTTCTACAGTTATAGCAAAATATAGATGTTAGAAATGTCAGAAAAAAAAGAGACAGTCTATATAAATGTGATGGTCTCAGGGGCAAAGAAAAAGAATAACAATAGTAATTTGCCTATTTACCAGGATCCATACAATGTACTCCGCATACACAGTTTTGTTTAATTTTTATTTGCTTAAGCAAATCATTCTAGTCACATCACTAGTAATGGACAGAATTGAGTTATGTACCCAGGCTGCCTAATTCCAAATTCTGTGTTATTTATTATCCATTCTATGTTGCCATATACTATTTACATTTTTGACCCTAGAATTGGATTCCTAGAAAGGTACCCTACAGACATACTTAAAAAAATTTTTTTTTAATGTTTATTTATCTTTGAGAGAGAGACAGACTGAGAGTGGGGGAGCAGCAGAGAAAGAGGGAGACACAGAATCTGAAACAGGCTCCAGGCTCTGAGCTGTCAGCACAGAGCATGATGCGGTGCTCAAACTCATAATGGCGAGATCATGACCTAGGCTGAAGTCAGATGCTCAACGAATTGAGCCACCCAGGTGCCCCTACCCTAAAGACATACTAAAAAAAAAAAAAAAAAAAAGCCAACAATATATAGTGCAATGTTAGAAAAGAGAATAATTTGAAACAATATAATTTTCTAACAATAGAAGAAATGACTATAGTATGGTTCACCTTCATAATGGATTACCTTAGACTTTATAAAAGATAATGGAGACCCTATGGATATGAAAAAATATTTCAGATACAATATTCAGTAAAAGAAAAGCAGAATACAAAGTGGTTATATTAATTGATTGCACAAACATAAAAATATGTATGTATAGGAATGCAATTGAAAGTAGTTGTAGACTGTGGTTGTAATAGATTGGATACAATTTTTTCCCTCAGAATTGGTTAGTTTTTTAAAAATTATCTGAGGGGTTCCTCAGTGGCTCAGTTGGTTGAGTGTCCGATTTCAGCTCAGGTCATGATCTCCTGGTTTGTGAGTTCGAGCCCCACATTGGGATCCCAAGAGTCTGCTTGGGATTCTCTCTCTCCCTCTCTCTCTGCCCCTGTCCCTCCCTCCCTTTCTCTCAAAATAAATAAAGTTAAAAAAAAATAAAAATAATAAAAAATTATCTGAGAAGAGTTTTTTCAAATAATCACCTTCTCAAAATACTGGCCCCTAGTCCAGTTTCTTTCTTTACCAGCACCTCTTCTGCTCAGAACAGCTTTCCATTTAGTGTTTGCTTCTGTTCAGCTCCACAGCATGATCTCTTGCCACTCATATTCATGTGAACAAGGTTGACCCAAATAGAAATTGCACATTCCTAAAAGTCACTTGACCATTTCTTCTATCTGTGCTGTGACAATGTTGAGGTGCACATTTTATTGAATAATTTGTCCTTCTTTTTTTTCTTTGCAAAACAGGGTCTCCCTCCACCCCATTATAACAGTATTTGAGCATAGCTGTAACCTTTATACACCTGTATGCTGCCATTGGTCACAGGGTTTCTCAATGTCAGCATTATTGACAAGTGGGCTCAGATAACTTTTTGCTGTGTCTTGTACATTATAGGATGTTTAGCAGCATCTATGGCCTCTTATTACTAGATGTCAGTAGCATTTCCCCCCAAAAGTGTGACAAAGACATCTCCAGATATTGCCAAGTGATCCCTGAGGCTGGGGGACAAAATCCTGGATGAGAACCACTGTACTGAAGTGGTTTAAGGTGAGAACCTGTAGTTGGCCAGTTATGCCCTTATTTCACCACCAGAGGTCTCCCTAGACCCCATTATGGTTCTAATCTGGAAAATCTAGGGCTATGGCTACCACCAAATACATTGATTTCATGACCAGATGGGTGATGACAGCAAAAGGTTTACAAACAAAAGCATTTGATCAATCTCCTGTGCAGAAGAATTCCAAATAAATAATATAGATGTTCCATTCTAAAGGAGGGGGAGCATAAATCCCAAAAGTGTGGTCTATATGCAGTGACTTCCTGCCAAAGAATATAGTATTGAAAGGGTAGTGGGGAGTAATAGCAGTGGAGAGACCTGACAAACATGACCTCAACCAGGTGTTTGAGGTCAACATCAACACTGATAAATTATATTGATAGTATGTCCTTTGATATGATGTGATAAAAATGGCACTTTACCTCTATGACCTTCCTCCCCAAACCCCATAATCTCAGTCTGATCATGAGAAGAATATGAGACAAATTCAAATAGAAGGGCATCCTACAAAATACCTGACCAGAACTCCTCAAAGTTGTCAAGGTCATTAAAAACAAGGAAAGTCTGAGAAACTCACAGTCAAGAGGAGTTGGAGACATGACAACTAAACATAAGATAGTCTCCTGGATGAGATTCTGGGATAGAAAAGGACATTAGGTAAAAAGTAAGGAAATCTGAATAACTATGAACTTAAGTTAATAAAAAAGTATCAATATTGGCTCATTGAATTGTAATGAATGTACCATACTAATATGAAATGTTAATAAAGGGAAATTGTTTGCAGGGGCAGGATTATATGGAAACTCTGTACTGAGCTTAATTTTTCTGTAAATCTAAAACTGCTCAAAATTAAACCTTTTAATTTTTTAAAAAGCATCTGATCAAGCACTGTTTTGGTAAAAGAAACGAGAAAGTTTTGAAAATGGTGTGTTTGCTAGGATTCTGATGTCCGATCTAATTAGAAATGCCACCATCATGAAGCAATCAAGCCCCTCACTTTATGCAGGAGTATCAGGTAAGAAAGGCAAAGATTGGTACCAAAGACAACTTAATGGAATAAAGGAGCCCAAATACTTAATAAAATTCTTGGAGATTATTTCTATACTAACAAGTAGATAAATGTGGCACAATCATATAATGAGAATATCAATTCTCATTATGTTGTATCTCATTGATACCCCTTTGAAGTTTGTACTATATTCCAGTACTGTATTCAACTGAGGAAGACTGAGTCTCAAAGAGATTATACCTTTGCTCAAGATCATAGAGCTACTAAGTAGCAAAACTAAATTTCAAATTTTTACATCTGATGTTAAAGTTTTTGCCTTTGACTCCTGTGCATTCTTTTCTGCCTATATTTGGCAGCTGAGGTTATTAACCATCACTGTAGAGTAAGTATTGCATACTTAAAAGAGTGCTGAGAAAAAACAGAAGTCTGGGTCCTCAGCTCAGAATATCAATTTCCTTACCAAAAAATTATGGATAATGATACCTGTCCTGCTTACCTCATTGGGTTATTTTAAGAGTCGAATGAAAGAATCTATGAGAAAATGTCTTGCAACCTGTGAAGTGTGGCCTTGTATCATTAACACGTTTTTTACTTTTGCAGCTTTTTGCAAATATGTCTGTGAGCTAATTGCAAAATGGAATGTGAGCAGATGATTGAGTGGAGTTTCAGAACAGAAGGCTTACAAGAGAATTGTGTCAGGTTCAAATACTCCTTTTGAATGCAAGATCTTAAGTCTGTGGTCCTCATCACTGACTGCACTTCTCACCTGGGGAGCTTTCAAAGGCATCCATGCCTACATTGTTCTGCCCCAGACCAATTAAATTACAATTGCTAGGGGTGAGGCACTGTCAGTGTTATGTTTAAAAAACTCTCCCAGTGATTCTAATATGCCATGAAGGCCGAGAACTGCCATCCTAATTGATCTAAAGTCAGCCCAGTTCCATGGGGCCCACCATACCCTTTCTGCACAGGCTGCTCCTCACTCCTGGAAATTGCTAGAGTTGGAATATTGCCATCAGGCAGTGAGGCTAATATAAAAGTCTGGTCAGCCAAGCTGCTAGGACAGCTAATGATATTGTCGTTTGACTAAAGGAAATGGATCTATTTCAGTTTCATTCAAAGAAGGAAGTGTCCAGTCTGGGGGGGAGAGTGCCACAGAGGCTGGCAATTATTTAGGGCTCTGCCACAATCACCAGCCAGGATAGCAGAGGGTCTGCTCTGAGCCTTTGTAAACTTGGCTCTGCAGGTTAGTTTATCTTGGCTATCATGTTGTCTGAAGAGCCCTTGTTGGGATCCTGGGCCTTGCTGCCTATCAAACCAAAGCAACAATCAGCTTACAAATTAGTGTATCAACAGTTCAAAATCTGAGGCCATAGAAGAAAAAGCTCTTGAGCAAGAATAACATTAGGTGTGCTACAGAGTTAATGTAATTCAGAGCTAGAAACGCCCTTCTTTTAGAAACAGGCCCAGTTTCCTAAACGTATTGCTCCATGGGACCTCCAGTGAAAGAATTTTGATTACAGCACCACCATGAGAGAGTACCAAGATGGAGAAGTCATCTGGGGGAACTGAGGGTCCCTGTCGTCTAGGGTCTGGGCTACATCTTGACAAACCCAGGAACTCATTGTGTCGTAACACTCAGAGGTGAGCAGTCTCTTAGGGATAAACCCACATTAACCAAGCTCACAAGAAGTCCAATCCTGAATTACACAATGATTAGACATTAATATTGGATGGTACATTCTCTACTTGTAGGAAAGACAACACATTTGAATCATAAATTAAACCTTAAAATCAAGGATACAATTAAGAAATTAGGTGATCATAAAAGATAGTATCTTCAAGCTATTGTACTGGATTCATTCAATCTCTCTGTAGAGGTGACCAGTTAGGTAGAATGAAATGCTGGCACCTTCTGTCTGGATTACGTTGGAGAGTCATTGACAAATTCTTGCTATTCAGGGGTCACTTTTTCAAACCAGGGGTCTCCAAATTTTTCTGGTTGTGTTTTTCTTAGCAGGAAAACACAAATAAAAATTTTAAAAATTGTAAATCCATTTTTCAAATCATCTGCAGATAATTTTGAATTTTTTTTTTTGATATCATCTTCTTGTCAGACCTGACAAGAATGTTATTGCTTTTACTGAATAACATATCTGACAGCGTATATTAAAGGTAAGAGAAATGTCAGCCCTACCATTTTATTTGCTTGTGTTTTAATTATTAGTATCATCTTTAACTTGTGGTTTCGTTGAAGGAAATTTGTTAAGCCCTTGTCCACTTTGTGAGAGTTAACTAAGTGAAAACTGAATACTGTACCATAATATAATCTATAAGTCCATTGAAAAGGGCTTAGCAAACTGCAAGATTCCATACCCTGTGCTGAGAGGCAAGCATGAGTGAGGCCATGGTCAACCTCCAGTTGTGGAATTCCCATTCTTCACTGGGATACTTCAGTAATGAACGAGGCAGTTCTTCAGACAATGTATAATACAATGCATTCACTCAGAGCCTAGAATATTTTACAACTTTGGATACAATACAACACAATGCAATACAGTACAATACAATACAATACAATACTATAGTTCTTAGAAATTAGGCCCTTAATCCTTAATTGGACATCGGCAGTCCTTAGTCTCTGTCTCGCTGTTTGCTGAGTAGGTGAGTCTTTTATGTAGATGTTCAATCTGTTTCATCATATTTTGATTCTCTTTATTGATATGTCTTGAGGGGAACTTTATCTGAAGTTTTGGGTGTGCCTAAGGACTATACTGCTCTATAAGAACCATAAAATGAGAATGAGGGAGCCATAGTTATCATATTTTACTATTAGGAGAATGGTTTTATTTAAATTCAGAAGCAAAACAGCTAAACACAGAGTTAATTTGGTTGAAGGGATCAGGATGAACTAGTTTCAAACCTCTCTCTTCAGAGACTTCACCTACAGGGTTTTCCAGGAATGGGAAGCCTTCTGCAGAGTTTGAAAATGACAGCCCTAGAACATTAAAAAATTGGTTGAGATGGAATTTTGCTATAATTAGTGCTGTGTTATAGGTAAGTCTGCAGGAACTAGAGACAAGGCGGATCCCATGTACAGTTTGTCTGCAATGAATTAAGAATAAAAAAAATTCTGATCCATGTTTTATCCTAAAGATATTATAGCATAGAGTTTTAGAATTTGGACTCTATAGTCAGACAGTGTGTGTTATTCTTTTCATTTCCTCCATAGAGAACTTAATTTTATTTAGTTTTAAAAATTTTTTTTAATTTATTTATTTTTGAGAGAGAGAAAGAGAGAGAGAGAGAGCATAAGTGAGACCGAGGGAGGGACAGAGAGAATCTGAAGCAGCCTCCACACTGATAGCAGAGAGCCTGATGTGGGGCTTGAACTCAGGAACTGTGAGATAATGACCTGTGCTGAAGTCTGATGCTTGACTGACAGAGCCATCCAGGCACCCCAATTTTATTTTTTAATAGGTTAATACATACATGTGATACTATATGGTAAGGTTCCCTCCCATTCCTAACCCTCCCTCCCCTAGTTCTTCTCCCCAGCAGCAGCCACAGATACAAGCTTCTTGAGCATTTTTCTAGAGGTGGTAAAGGCATATTCAAGCATACTTGTATATATACTGCATGTAAATATATATTTTAAAACAAATGGTGGCAGGGGCTCAGTCATTCAGTTGGACATCCGACTTTTGATTTCGGTTCAGGTCACGAACTCATGGATCATGGATTTGAGCCCCGCATCCGGCACTGTGCTGACAGTGCAGAGCCTGCTTGGGATTCTTTCTTTCCCTCTCTCTCTCTGTCCCTCCCCTGCTGGTGCGTGTGTGCGCTCTCTCTCAAAATAAATAAATAAAACTTAAAAAATAAAACAAAACACCCCCCCCAAAAAAACCCAAAAACAAATGGTGGCATACTTTGTACAATTGCTCTTTACTGTGCTTTTTTTTTTTTCCATTTAATTCTTGGAATTGGTTCACTCTTCATTCATTCAACACATATTTATTAAGCACTGTGATAGACTGGAATATTGTTCTCTACTCCTCATGATAGGGTTATACATCCTGCTCTCTGCCCTTTGACTTCGGAGACTCTTCCAGTTAGAGAAGGTATAATATACTTCTCTCTTGACTTTGGTTTTGGCCATGTTTTCTGGCCAATGGATTGTGGGTAGAAGTGACAGTGTGTCATTCTAAGTAGAGGCTTTAAGGGGCATCATATGCTTTCATGTACTTGTTGAAACTACAGTGGTCCATAAATGAGCATATACTAGAAGCCAATCTAAACCTAACCTGTGACCCTCAGCCAAGAGCACTGCCACCATAGCTGCCCTACATATCCATGAGGGGAAAAAAAAAACATGTTTTTGTATAAGGCATTGATATTTTGGGGTTGCTTGTTATCACAGCCAGGAGCAAACTAAGGCTATTATGTGCTCAAACAGTATTCTAGGTGCTTAAGTTCATTAGGAATCAAACAAAAATCCTCACCCTCATGGAGGACCTACATACGGACCTGACTTTTTAATGGCTGCATAGTATTCCTTTGTATAGAGGCATTGTGATTTATTCAACCAGTCCTTTTTTTAAATTTTATTTTATTTATTTATTTTGAGAGTGGGGGCAGAGTCTGAGAGGGAGAAGAAAATCCCAAGCAGGCTCCTTGCTATTAGTACGGAGCATGACCTGGAGCCCGATGTCACACACCATGAGATCATGACCTGAGCCAAAATCAAGAGTAGGACACTTCATCAACTGAGCCACCCAGGTGCCCCTCAACCAGACCTTTACTGGTGGATTTAGGTTATCTCAAAGCATCAGTCTCAAAAGTTGAAAAGCATATTTCCAACATAAATGCATAGAAAGCACATATCAAGTCTTAATTTAACTTATAATGAAGAACCCACCAGGATGACAAAGTTGGTTTGAAAGAGAATATGAAAGTTGAATAATGTAGTCAATGGATAAAAAGAAATTCTGAAATAAAATTGTTAATTTTGATACAAAACTGGCTAATGGCCTATAGGGTAAAAATAATTTTTGAGGTTTTCTTCTACTGGACAGAAGAAATAATCATTCCCCATTGTCAGTTTTAGAGAGTTGTAAAATGTCTGGGCTTTAATCAACGGTAAAATTACATTCTCCAGAGACAGTTTTTGCTAATACTAACAATGCTACAATATCCTTTTATACTCATTTTTGTGTGCATGTGTGAGCATATTTTAAGGAAAAGTTTCTAGAAGTGAAATTTCTGAGTATATTAATTTCTACTTTTGAGAGAGGTTACCAAATTGCCCTTCATAGAAATCATACCAATTTACCTTATTTCAAACAACATATGAATGGCTGTTTCTTCATATCTTTTCTACACAATGTTATCGAAACTTTTGCTAGCTGCCAATCTGATAGAATAAAAATAGCACCTCATTATAATTTTAATTTAAATTTTTTCTTACTATTACTATGATTGATTGAATATTTTTTCATATCTTTATAAGTTATTTCTTTTTCCTCTACCATGAACTGTCACTTTATTATCTTTGCCTTCAGAAAAATGAGCCCTTATCTGTCATATGTGTTCCAAAATTTTTTTTCACAGTTTCAGACATATTTTTAATCCTATTTTCGAGCTATTTACTATTTACTAGCTGTGTGACCTTGGGCAAATTAATTAACATTTCAGAGCTTAAGTTTACTCATTTGTAAAATAGGGATAATAACATAGTCCTCAATCCCATATTTGAAGTTCTGGGATACAGATTTTAATAATTTTTTTTAATGTGGGGCGCCTGGGTAGCTCAGTCGGTTGAGTATCCGACTTCGGCTCAGGTCACGGTCTCACGGTCTGGTCTGTGAGTTCAAGCCCTGTATCAGGCTCTGTGCTGACAGCTCAGAGCCTGGAGCCTGCTTCAGATTCTGTGTCTCCCTCTCTTTCTGTCCCTCCCCCTCTTGCACTCTGTCTCTCTCTCAAAAATAAATAAACACTTACAAAGTTTTTTTAAATAATAAAAAAATAATTTTTTTTTTAATGTTTAGTTTTGAGAGAGTGAGAGTGGGGGGAAGGGCAGAGAGAGATCGAGACACAGAATCTGAAGCAGGCTCCAGGCTCTGCACGGTCAGCACAGAACCTGATGCCAGGCTCAAACTCATGAACCAAGAGACCATGACCTGAGCCTAAGTCAGATGCTTAACTGACTGAGCCCCCCAGGCATCCAGGGATAGAGATGTTTTAAATTCTAGGAGCTTTCAGTGTGCATATACTGTATGTAACGTAAAATCCCAGGGAGTGGGAGCTGTTCAAGCATTAATATTCCTATAAGAAACATATGAATATACTAGATGGGATTAATAAAGCCTGTGAATGACCTCATGTTAGTTGAAGTTTGCCATCAAAGGAGCTGCATATGTTTTGTTTTGTTTTGTTTTTTTCTTAGAAAGTGGAGCATGGGAAAAATCTGCCATGGTTTATTATATTAGTTTGTTGAAAGTTAAAAAATTGTGTGCAGAAGAGAGACATCCTCAATGGTATGGGAGATATATCAACTGATTAGACAAATATTGAGACTAGCCCACATGGGAAGGACTGGGTAAGAAAAGATACTCCATGAGGATGTTATTAGAAGTTTGTGAAAATAAAGTAAGGAAAATATAATTGCTTGTATTCTGTCATTTTTTTTACCCTACAGATTTTAATTATTGAATACTACTGCTCTGCTTTTGTTCCATATGAGCTCTGTCAAACTCACTTTTGATTTTCAGACTTTTTTGGATTTCGAACTGTGCTTAGGGTATGTAGACCTGTGGTATCTTCCTCCATAAGGTTGTTGTGAAGATTGGATTAAATCAAACAATGCATGTAAAGTGTCTATACCAGCTCCTAGAACATAGGAAGAGCAAGATAAATATTATTGTTACTGTTGTTTCTAAGATGGAAGTGCTAAGCCCTTATAACTCTTGTTTCCAGGCCCGTTAGCTTGGCAAAGGGTTTTGCTTTGCTTGATGTTCAGATATGTTTCCTTGTAAAGGTGACTGAGATATTTGAAGAGAAGAGGAGAGAAGCATTTTTATTCTTTGATGGTAGGGAATAAAGAGAATGACTGGACTTTGAAGCCAGATAGGTCAGGGTTCAAATTCCATACGATCAGCTTTAAAAAAAAGAGTGAGAAAATTACCTATCTTCCAGGTTGCTTTGAGGATTAAATATAGCTAGATAGTATAGAAACTGCTCTGTACACAATATGTGCTCAATAAATAATGGCAGTTTTTTGTTAGGGTATGTTCAGGAGGGCTGAGGTACAACACTTAACCCATTTGCAGTCTGAAAAGCATATAATCAGCCACTTTCATGACTGAAAATGAAGGAGTTGGACAAGGATCAGAGAAAGCATTTATTGTACATAAAGAAACAAAGCACTGTTACCATGATCTGTTCACAGGAAGATGGCACCAAGCCTTCCTCTGTGATGTAATGTCATGGGACTTTGGGGGGGTGGGGTGGGGAGGAGGGGATATAATGAAGCCTGGGATGAGCAACTTCCCCTCCCCACACAGGCAGAGGGCAGTGTTTTCCCAGGTGATATGGTAGTGTGAAAGCTTGTAGCCTTTAACCTCCAGGAACTTTCTATTGTACTGTGATTTTAAAATGTAGGTTGCCTCTATTACTATAGGATACCCTGACATTTCAGGTTTAATGTTGTCATACTACAAAGTAAGACTGATATCTGTTGATCAGTATACTCTGAGGACCGATGCTATCCATTCCTGCTTGGATCCCTACTGGATTCAATTCAGATATAAACCTCAAGAGAGGGCCTACCACGTGCCAGGTGCTGAAAGTACAAAGACATCTGATAAGGTTCCAGCCCAAGAGGCACTGGCAGAAGGGTGGATAACTGATAACTCCTACTAGGGAATGCAGAGTGTTGAGTGATATAATAGAGCTATGAATAAAGTGCTGTGAAGGTACTGAGGAGAAAAAGAATGAATTCTTCTAGGGAGGTTAAGGGAAATTCCTCCAAAGGAGTGACATTTGATCTGATTTTTGGACTGAGTCATTAAGCAAAAAGGCTTTGAGATGGAATGATGAGAAGAAAAAGCAGAGGGGGAAGGTGGGGGGTTAAGGAGAGAATAATGTTCTAAGTGAAAGAAACTGTGTAGACAAAGATGTGAGGCTGTGGACATGTTCATTCGTTTGTTCAGTTAGTTACTGAACAAACAAATATTGGTTGAGAATCAGACACTCTTCTTGGCACTAGGAATACAACAGGAAGCAAGACGGACCAAGGTCCCTGATGCTTTCATGGAGTTTACGCTTTAGAGCTGGATGGGACAGAAACAGAAGACGAATAAATGAACGAACAAGGTAATTTCAGAGAGTTATATGTGTCATGAAGAAAATAAGGTGGGAGAGAGTATAATAGAAAGTACTCTGGGAGGGGGAGCAGAATGAAGATTGGGTAGTTGGAAGAGGCATTTGACCTGAGAACCAAGTAGCAAGGAGGCAGTCTTCTGTGGCAAAGTGTTTCCGGTGGAAGGAACAGCAAATAAAAATACTATTAACAGGACTAGGCCTGGCGTTATTTGAGGAACAGAAAGGCAGCCATCTTGACTGTAGCAGCATGAGCAAAGGAGCGGCAGGGGAAGACCAGAGAGGTTTGGCAGAGCTGGTTAGTAGGGCCTTATGGACCAACTTAAGGAGTTTGTTTTGAAAAAGTACCATTTGGTGTTGTACAGAGAATGGATTGGAAGAAGGGAGATCAGCTGTTGGTTACTCTAGGCAAGAGATGTGGGTGGTTTCACCCAGGGTGGTAGAACAGAGCAAATATATATTTTTGAAGTAGAGCTGACAAGATCTGCTGATGGATTGGTGTGGGGATGGGGGAAAGGAACATGTAAACATATGAAATACAACGATGTGAATGTGGCAACAGTGGGAACATGGGACTGGAGAGGTTGCTGGAAAAGAATGGCTGTTAAGGCTTTGGGAATGAATGAATTTGGCCTTATGCAGAGGAGACAAGAGTACTGGGCCATTGACAAAGCCATACTGATAACCTGTCTGGGAAGCCAGGAACATCTCAAACTTTTACTGTCCAGGATTTTTTTTTTTTTTTTTTTAAAGAGCTCTTTGGTAAAATCTGAACAACTTTTTGACTTTCCCTACATTCTCTCCATCTCATTTTTTGCCCTACAGGATAAATATCTGTCTATTCTCATACACTGTCCATTGGCCCCAGCTTCTCTCCTGGGTAGTCTTCAGAATTCTACCATCCAAGTGAAGCAGGAAGTTCTGCATGTAATAGGCACTGAGTATGTGTGTACAGAGGGGCAGTCAGAAGTGTTTCCTTTCAGTGAGGGACAGAAGTCGCTTCTACTACTTGTTCCACTTCTACCTTCATGCTTAGCAACTCACCATGCTTGGCCCTTTTGACTGGGAAGAGGTATGATCAGGCTTAGTAAATATTTTTTGTTGTTGCCATTGGCTGGCTGGCTGGTTCTATTGTCTCCTGGTCCTACTGTCTGATTCCCTTCTCCAGTCCCCTGCATACACACAGCAGGCCTGCAGGGGTCCTCAGATCTCCCTCTGAACCACTGCACCAAGCTTGTCCTCCTAAGCTAATGTTATCTTTTATTTAAACAGAAACAGTAGCCACCAATCTTGTTACATAACATCCCAGTATCCTAGGGTGTTAAACTAATGCAGCATCTACTGTTGGGGAGTGTTGATCTGGCAACACAAAAACTCTCTAGAATATTGCTGAAATGTAACAAGTTTGACTTCCTGGCTTTACTTAGAATTTTGGAGGGGAAGGGACTTTAAAGATCAGGCTATCTGCATCTTTGTTTTCAACTGTGAAAACTAAGGCCTAGAGAGACAAAGAAATTTGCCCAGGGGGCACATCGGGGCTAGAAATCAAGCTCTTGATAATCTAAAGAATCCATCACATTTTAGATAAAGGATTAAGTGTTAAACCTTTCTTGTTTGTGATTCTTTCTTATCTGAAAAGGTTTCTTTTCTTTTCTTTTCTTTTTTTTCAGCTTTAGGCTTTCCAGGTTTGTCAAATGTGAACAGTGATAGTGACATGGTGCTCTGGATTACACACCCAAACTGCAAATTTGAGACTGATACATATGTATGATGCTGATGGATTTGAGGTATTTGTGTTGTTTTTTTACAAACTTTTTACTGACATTAGGACTGGATTCACATCCAACCATACAAGGTATATTTACTGAACACAGTATGAATGCAATGTATAGTATCTGAATCAAATATATTTTAAAGACAGCTGGATGGAGTTGCAGGTGAAACTACAGCCACCTGGGGATCTACCTCAGTAACATTCTTAGTTTATGTCCAAACCAGTATATGAAAGGGAGTTGAAGTCAGCGGTATCTCCAGAGGCATCTCACATCCTGAGAGCTGCTCAATAAAACATGGGGTTTCCTACTGCTCTCTGGGGAATTGCAGAACTTTAGTGGTGAAGTGAAAAGGCTGGGCTGCTCTCTTCCCCTGACCCCTGCCAGCATTCTTTCTCAAACTGACCTGTTTTCCTGCAGGGAGACTGCCCCACTCCACCCATCTGGTGCCTTCCTGGATTTCCTGACTGCCTGGGCTTATTTTTTAACCTTCTCTTACTTGAAAAGCACCACTTCACTGACCCAGAACGTGGGCTTCTCCCTCTGTTCACTGGCCATTCCACTTTTCTGGGCTAGCCATCCGCATTTCCCTTCAAAAGCTTTGGAAAATCGGCAGCAATAGGGGGCTGGGCGCCTTCCAATTCCCCTACCACGTCTTTCCTACTTGTAACTCGCTGAAATTACTAGCAGAGCAGGGAGAAGTGGAGAAATGGCTTGCTTCTGAGTAGGGCCTGGGATGGGTTGGCATTATTTTATTAAATTCAATTGGACCGGATCCTGAGAACCTCTTAAGGTAACTTAGGCTCTGAGTTAGAGATGGCTAAGGTGTAAAGAGCGGGTTACTGTCTTGACCCTACAAGCACCATTACAGCTTCCCCACTCCTATTCCTAGGTTCTAGGAATCCCAGCCTTGACCTGCGGACAAACCCCAAACACAAATAAAAGGTCTCCCCTCAGGCACTGAAAGCCCACCCTCCTCAGACCCGGCACTCCGCACTCCCCGCACCCCAGCCCGGCCAGCGCCGAGGGGTGGGGGTGGGAGGCTGGGGAAGCGGGGGGCGGAGTTCCGTCCTTCGCTGATTGGCTCGGGGAAGATGGGCTGCGGCCGAGCCGGGCCAACCCGCGGCGTGTTGCTATGTGCTAAGGCGAGGGGATAGGCGCGGGGGCGCGTCCGTCACAGGGCAGCCCCCGGCCCCGACCCGGAGGGATGCGGAGTGGCGGCGGCGGCAGTGGCGGAGACTGTGGCTTTAAGAGCGCGCCCGGAGCCCGGGAGCCAGCCGGGCGGCCCTCTGCTGCTGCGCACCCCCGCGGAGCCGAGCCCCGCGCTGGCCGGACGGGGCAGCTTGCTGCCGGGTAAGCGAGCCTGGAGCGCGGCGCGGGCCGGGCGCGCGTGGGCGTGGGGCGCGCTGTCAGCGCGGGCGCGGGACACCCGGCAGTGGGCACCGGTCCCGTGGCCCGTCCGGCCCGGCTCCCGCGAGGTGCGCTGCGCCCCCGAGGCGAGGTCCGGCGTGGGGTGCCCGTGGAGGCCGCGGGCGCGAGGGGCGGGAAGCGGGCCTCCGGGGCCACGTGACCGGTTTGTTTACAAACACTGCAGGGCCCGGGCAGCTGCCCGCGGCGGGACCCGTGGTGGCGCGGGTCCCCGGGTCGGGGCGGAGGAGCTGTGCGAGAAGCCGGGCAAGTAAGTCTAGGGTGCGCGGTTTGGCGGACGGGACTTGGACACCGGGTCGCTGCTTCTTAGCACAGTTTCTGTGCGTTCGGGTTCCGTGGGGGGTCGGCGGAGGGTGGGCTTCGGACGCTTTCTGTCCCCGGTGACGCTGGGTCTCCGCTGGAGACACTGGGTCCGGGGGCGTCGCCCCCGGGGCTCCCGCGTGTGGGGGACTGGCCGCCCTCGAAACTCCCAGGAGCTCTTGGCCAGCTCTGGGCCGAGGTAACCGCAGCCGAGTTCCTGCCTGGCCGCTTCCCGGAGCCTCCCCACTGCCCTTGCCAAGGGGGTGGGCGCCGAGTTCTCTCCTGCCCGACGGAATGCAGGGGCCTCTCCAGCGAATACCTCCCAGGAACTGGCGCTGAGGGGCAGCCCTGACCTCTCACTGCTTCAAGTTCACCCTCCTTGGCCGCCGACCTCCTGGGTGTCTTTAGTCAAGTGGTGGCTTTTCTCCAGTTGGGGGTTGGGGTAACCACCTGTTCT
Source organism: Puma concolor (assembly GCF_028749965.1). Taxonomy (NCBI): domain Eukaryota; kingdom Metazoa; phylum Chordata; class Mammalia; order Carnivora; family Felidae; genus Puma; species Puma concolor. The sequence goes on along the minus strand of NC_141680.1, from coordinate 29,148,768 downwards.
TTTGGACCCAGCCCAGGAGACTGCCACCTCTGGCTTCACTCTCAGTATAAAAGCACTTAAAAAGCCAAGTGAGTGAGTGCCCTCCGTTTTTTTGTTTTGTTTTGTTTTTTTTTTTCCTGCAAGTAGCGGACCCTCCCACAGTCTCACCTCCGTGAATGGCACACCAAACTGCTTCTGGGTTTTATGGGGCTTTGCTTTCTGGCCTTCTTGTCAACTTGTTGTCTTGGAGTCTTGGCTCTTTTAACTGGGTACTTGCTTCTGGTGAGTCTAAAGGCTAATCTAGCTACTCATCCTCCTTTCTTTGCCCTTCTCTTGTTCCTGTCTTCTGGCCCAGCAAGATGGGTTTCCCTGACCCAGAGCATTAGGCAAGCCGCTTCTCTGTATCTCATTTGGTGAGGGAACGCTGGCAGAGCAAGGAACTCAGGGGGTTTAGAAGTTAAGTGCCTTGCCCAAGGTAACTCCTGTCACTGGCTCTGAAGTAGACTTGACCTCGCATGCTTGACGCTCTTCAGTAGTCTCCTCGTTGTGAGAACTTCAGGCCTTGCCATCAGTGGGGTTGGCTTTCCTTTGACTTCATCATTGCCACAGGATGCAAAGATGGGCCAAATCTCAGTTGTCTATTCTCCCCTCATCTCCTTAGCACTCAATACTAAGGCTGAGTCTTGCCCCTGATGAGGAACATTTTAATTCTTCTGAATTGTGACATGAATGGCTATAAGTTCTTTACCAAGGAAAAGGTCCAGCCTGAGGAGAGTTGTGCAAACTTCCCTTTGGCACCATCCCTTATCCCCATCTTCGTGGTAAAGGTCTCAGGCAGGGGTGGGGGCCTTGGGCTCATCCCCCTCCTTAGCTTATATTGGTTTAGGATTTAATAATAGAATTTCTGGGATCTGTCTTGATATCTTGTGTTTGAACTAAAATAAGAAAGCTTGGAGTTAGGGATGGAAAATGGAAAATAAACATGCACAAGAGTATTATTTTCCTTCTTTCCTCTAGGAGAGTGGTTTTCAAACTTTGGGGTCCAAAATAAGGAATACCTTTTGCATCTCTGCACTGAGGTCCACACCTGCATTAAGTTCTAGGAAATAATTGCCCTCACTACCTACAGTGTGCTCCATATATAGTTTTTTCTTCTTAATTAAAAAACAAAAACAAAAACTCATCTGTTGGTCATGGCCTGTTAACTTGATTTCTTGACCAAACGGGTGAATGGGTGATGACCCACAGTTTAAGAAACATTGCTGTAGGACAGAGGTCCTCAAACTTAAGTGTACATAAAGATGAGCTGAGTAGTATTAAATAATTAAGTCTGGGGGCACCTGGGTGGCTCAGTTGGTTAGGCGTCTGACTTTGGCTTAGGTCATGATCTCCTGGCTTGTGAGTTCGAGCCCCGCATAAGGCTCTGTGCTGATAGCTCAGAGCCTGGAGCCTGCTTTGGATACTGCCTCTGTCTCTCTTTGCCCCTCCCCCATTCATGCACCGTGTCTCTCTCTTTCAAATATAAATAAACATTAAAAAAAGTATTTAAAAACTGCAGTCTGTCAGTACACTCTGGAGATATTTTTCTCAGTGGGTCATGTGATTGTGATATAGGTGGTCAATAAGAAATGGCATAAACTGGATATGAAGTGTGCAAAGCCTTAGTCAAGTGTGTGACCCACTCTATGCAAACCCAAGATCACTCATCTGACAGCACTAGCTTAGGCTTTGAGAAGTCTAAGGGCATAGTGTGGTTTGCTTTCAGCTGTCATGGAGCCTTGGCCATAAGACCCCCCCATCGCATCCACACCACCCTGCCCAATCCATTTGAAGGCTGCTGTGTTCTGTACCCCTGGATGTTTCTAGGTGCATGGGGTTGGGGTTGTGAGTAGTTCTGATGAATCTGCTCTACTATTCATAGATTATGTGAATTTTTACTGGTTTAATGATTTTAATAGTTTTGAGACAGTGACATAGTTATTATGCCTGGGATGTTAACAATTGGCCAGCAGAAAATGTTGATGCTGTTTAATAGCTGGGTATTCTAGGCCATGTGGCCTAGGGGAAGGGCAGGTTGGTGATTTTTGGAGGGGGGTCTGGGAGAGTCAGGGCCTTATCTGTCAACAGTTGTTAATAAGAAGGGACATAAGTTCCCCTGACCTCCTTGCCTACCTACCTCAGCCCTGGTTCTTTCCTGTGATGATAGCTTGGCTTCTGTGTGCAGGTGAACCTTGTTAGTTACCCAGTTTCTGATGCTGTTACCTCTATCTCAAGCACAAACCTGATGTATCCACATGTTAGATGTTTTCCTTTATTGTGTCTAAACATGTTGGTAAAAGAAATTTCCTTGAATTAATCAAAGCTGCATTTAGCTTCAAATAGAACCCTATCCAAATTCAAATTCAATTATGGTCCTTCCTGCCAAAGATATGGTTTATATGGGAACACTAACTGTAGGATTGTTGAAATTGATAATGTTCAGTTTGGTCAAACAGCTTACATTTGGAATATTTAGTTTTGAGCCAGTAATAAAAAAGAAAACAACAAATGCATGACAAAGGATAGGATATCCTAGTATAGAAAAGCAGAGGGAAGAGATGTCCAGGTGGGACTCAAATGGAGGTTCAGGATCAGTTTCCTTTGTAAATTATCTTGGCATTTCCCTAGGGTCCATCAACAAACCACTAGGTGCTCTGACAATTGCATTATTTAGCATAAAAGGGTATAAAGCTCTGGAAAAGGAAGCATCTTTTTAAAATGTAGCCTCCTGTTATGGGAAGTCAGGGCCTTCCGGCTAAAGGTATTTTATTAGAGTTGATAGTTTTCAATGATGTCATCCTTAACAAGATGATATTTACTTGCATCTTTATATATTTTTTTAAGTTTACTTACTTATTTTGAGAGAGAGAGAGAGAGAGGGAGAGGGAGAATCCCAAGTAGGCTCTGCACTGACAGTGCAGGAGTCGTGAACCCTCAAACTAAGATCATAACCTGAGCCCAAACCGAGAGTCCTGGGCCTAACTGAGCCACCCAGGCAGGTGCCTCTTACTTGCTTCTTTGAAGGACCACACCTACCTGAATTTCCCTGAGATTTGTGAATATAGCCCCTGAGAGTTTAAAAATAAATTGGATTATGCTACTCCCGTTTGTAGTTTTCCAGTGGTTTCGTATTGCCCTTCAGACATAATCCAACTCCTTTTCCTGTAGGCATTGCACAGCCTATCTCCTTCCCCCAACTTCTCTCTCCTCCTCTCCTATGTGGCTGGTCCACTCTGCTCCAACTGCACCAGCTTTCCTCAGCTTTCTAAAATCTGGAAGGTTTGTTTTTGTCATTCAGCCTTTATACTGGTAGTTCCTCTTTCCGGAATGCCTTTCTATAATTTTTTACATGATTGGCTTCTCTCACTTGGGTCTCAGAGAGCTCCTCTCAGAACAGCTCCTCCCTTCCCTGCACCTCAACTTTATTGAATCTCCTTAACTTTGTTTTTTTCAAAGAACTTTAATACCATATGGAAATACATTGCCTACTTGATGGCTAGATTGGAAGCTTGGGAGTTTCTCTGTCTTGCTCACTATTGACAGTACCTGGTGTGGGTAGCATTGGATAAATATTGGTTGGTGGAATGGGTGAATGACTAAAGAGAGCCAATGGTTTGAATCTTTAAGAATATAAATAATACTTAAAAAAATGTTTACTTATTTTGAGAGAGAGAGAGCACGTGCAAGCAGGGGGAGAGGCAGAGAGAGAGGCTAGGTGCCTCCCTAGCAGGCTAGGTGCATTGTCAGCACAGATCTCAATGCAGGCTTGATCCCACCAACTGCATGATCATGACAACCGAAGTCAAGAGTTGGACGCTCAACTGACTGAGCCACCCAGGCGCCCCAATACTTTTATTTTTAAGAGAAGAGAAAAATAATTTTTCTCTTCCTTTTCCTGGGGTGGGCTACTGTTCTCTTGGAATATATCTTAGGACTTCTGCTTTTCACAATATTTTTCACCCTTTTATACTTTTTATAGGTCCCTAAAAGCTCTGTTGTCATTTTGTTGTTAATAAACAGCTCTTGCCTCCCCTAGTAGCTTTATTTTGTTTTTACTGTTCTCCTGACAAATAAGCATTTCTACCAGTAATCACATTTCATTGATACTAGGAGGCACTGTAAGTAGGACTAGAGGAACCAGGAAGATTGGGATAATTAGCTCTGTGACCTTGGGCAATTTGCTAAACTTCTCTAAATCTCTGTTCCTTTTGTAAAAAAGGTCTAATACCAGTTACTATCACAGAATTGATGGGAAGATTAAATGAGAGAATGTATGGGAAACTGGGCACATACACACTTGCTGTTAGCTTTTATTTATTTATTTACTTTTGAGAAAGAGCTCGAGTGTGTGCATACCTGTGCACAGGGGAGGGGGAGAGAGAATCCCATGGCTCTCCAGGGCCAGCTCAGATCCTGACTGGGGGTTTGATCTCACAACTATGAGATCATGACCTGAACTGAAAACAGAACACTTAACCAACTGAGCCACCCAGGCACCTGCTGTTAGCTTTTAATAACACTCATATCAATAGGTTTCCCTCCTCTCTTTGGCAGGAATTCCCAATCCATTGATTTGGGAATGTGCAATAAGAGGGAGAAAACCACCAGATCTTTAATTAGTGCCAATAAATGAAGACCAAACATGTCACTTAGATCTATCAGAACCAGAACAGAAGTTCGAAATCATCTCATTGCAAATTGCTGCCCAACTTAAAAAAAAAATTTTTTTTTTTAAATGTTTGTTTTTGAGAGAGAGAGAGTGCGCGCACGGACACAACACACACACACACACACACACACACACACACACACACACACCCCAAGTGACGGAGGGGCAGAGAGAGAGGGAGACAAAGAATATGAAGCAGGCTCCAGGCTATTAGCACAGAGCCAGATGCAGGGTTTGAACTCACCAACCACAAGATCACGAACTGAGCCAAAGTTGGACACTTAACCGACTGAGTCACCCAGGGGCCCCCTACTGCCCAACTTTTAATAACACCCATGTGTAAGAAGTCATATTTATGCAAGTTTTTGGAAGGACATGTTGTCTACCTGTTCCTCTGGCCATTCTTAGTTTTATCCTTGGATTAAGCTGGCTTACTGAAAGGTGCATATTTGGGCCATATTACCTCAGCCCCTTGAGTTATTTTCACTGAAATGAACTTTCACTGCCCTTTGCTTTCCTGGAGGACGTTGTCCTAAACAGCTTTATATAACTTGCTACTACATTTCTTATAAGGGTTGATGTAGTTGAAGTCTTAAGCTACAATTTCACTTAGTGTCCCCTTTAAAAAGTTAATAGGAAGAAATTTCTTTCAGGAATGAGTGCCAGAAAAAACTTTCCTCTCCTGAGGAACGGGCATGATATTTCTTTTTGGGCAATTGGAAATGTATAACTTATCATGTTTCTCTTTTTGTTCTGGGTGCCAGGAGGCACAGAGCCAAATTTGTGGCCTGACTTTAGTAACTATAGGGCCCTACATCCTAATTTTTTCCAGTGTTAAACTTGTAATTTTTATTTTCTCTAATTTCAAGTTAATGATTTATATTTCTTTTTAAATTGGATATATGCTGGTTTGGGTATTAAAATCATTTTAGATTTTACATTTTAGAGATGTAAACATTGAGGCTCAAATAGGCAAAAAGGACTTGTTTAAGACACAGAGCTAATTAGGGCAAAGCAGAGACTATAAACCATACATTTGTTTCTCAGGCCCAGGGTTGTTTCTACTCCTGTATATTTCTGGAAAAATACCAACTCTTGAATAGAATACCAAATACCCCATAGTGTCTTTTTATTTATTTATTTTTTACATTTATTTATTTCTGAGAGACAGAGTGAGACAGAGCATGAGCAGGGGAGGGACAGAGAGAGAAGGAGACACAGAATCTGAAGCAGCCTCCAGGCTCTGAGCAAGCAGTCAGCACGGAGCCTGACGCGGGGCTCAAACCCACGAACCGTGAGATCATGACCTGAGCCGAAGTCAGAAGCTCAACCGACTGAGCCACCCAGGTGCCCCTGCCCCATAATGTCTTGGTCCCAGGCAAAGCCTGCCTCCTCTCTGTGATGGGGCAAAGGAGCATTCTGCCAGAGAGGTGCAACACTGCCACTCACATTCCTGGTTGGGTCAGCAGCACTGTGCTCTCCTGTTTCCTGAGCTACAGCCTTCCCCTGTGGTCTTGAGAATGTGGTATATCCAGATTTAGTGGTTTTGATCTGAAACTAGATTGCCAGCTCAGAATGAAATTAGTCTCTAGTGGCTCAAGTTCTCTTGCCTATTTTTTGTTAGGAAAGGAAGGCTTGATATCCATATGGCACATGTGTTCCACTGAGGCCCAAACAGGGTCTTCTGGGAGTGAACAGTAGTTGAGTTTGGTTTGACTGAAGAAAGTGGCATTATTTTATCTGGTAGGAAATTTAATCATAGGAAATATTGACCTTCCTAATGATTTGTTTTGTTTTGCTTTCCCATGCTGTTCTGGTTGTGAGTACCTGGGGCAAGAGAGGGTAGGCTTTGAGCACATCCTGCCTGAGTCAGGAAAATTTTGATTCCTATTTTGAGCTACAGAAGAGGAACCTCTGGCCTAGGGCTGAAACTGAACCTTGGTTTTACTTTGTTTTCCTGGCTAATAATAATTCAACAGATAATATGGGACCTTTGGGAGATAAAGATGAGTTAAGATATGGCCCCTGCCACATATACTCTTAAGCATATACTCTAATAGGGTGATTAAGGTGTATGTGTCAATAAGGTACCGAGAGTTTGAAGTACAAAAAGTATAGGCATTTTGGAGATGGGGCTGTGAAGAATGATGAGGATTTAAACATGCAGAAACACTCCAGGGGGAACAGTGTGTGCAAAGGCACAGGGGTGTGAACATTAAGAGGTAATGTATGGGGAATGTTCAGTAGGCACATGAGATGTTGGAAAGAGAACATTGGGATTTTGCTTGGGCTGCTGTTGTTACAGTTTAGAGTAAGTTCATGGAAATGGACTGTGGCTTCCATTCACAGAAGAACTCTGTGAACAGTGGTTAGTTGATACAGATAATAGGCATTCTCCAAAAATGGGACTATCCCTAGAGAGTCTCAAACCTGGGTGCCATAAGGATTTCCAGGCCAACCAAAGGCCTACAAAATCAGAATTTTCAGGATAGGGAATCTAATAAAAGCAAGCAAGTTATAACCCTCCCCCTCCCCTCAATTTCCCATTTTTGTAATGGAGCCCAGCCCCACACACATTTCTGAGGTCTGGAAATCACGGAGGTAGTAGATATCCCTAGTAGAAACCAACTACTAAGCATCTTTGACCTTTAGCCTACTTTCCCTTACTGTATTTTTACCACTTCCTTTTCTTTTGTTCGTATGGCTCCTGTGTGTGTCCTCCATTATATTTGCCTCCTGTTTATCTCTTCTTTTACCACTTTGGTCCTTTGTGTGTGGGGGGTCCCTCCCTAAGTTGATCCACCACCAAGTGGACCATAGGTAGAAATGAATTCTCTTTCAGTATTTGCTGTATTAAAGGTATAAACATATGTATTATGTATAAATGCAAATTAAATGGGGCTTTCGGTTATTTTGACTTACATGATTCTTTGTTTCCTTAGGATTTGAGGAAAAAAGTATCCCTATATAACTGCAGCATTAAAGCTAAAAATCCATGAGCAGGAAGATTTGATAGGAACTGAAAACTAGCTATTGTGTCTGATCTGTTGTCCTATCTTCTGGTTGAGGTTATTCCTTTCCCTCATTTGTTTTCTTGTATTTCTGTAATTAAAAGTTGAAGCAGTGAACCAACCCTGAGAGTCTGAAGATGTTTTAAGAGAACTTGACATTTTTGTTTGCATTATAACTAATTGATTTAGACTCTCCCTCTGGAAGATGTTCTGCTTGTGGCTCTAATGAGCTCAAGGGCCAAGGATACCCATCTTTGGACTCTTCTCTGACTTGTCAGGATTAAAACATCCTTGGTGGGGGTTGTCCCAGGATTCAAATCTTTATTCTGGTACTATTTATTTATTTATTTATTTATTTAATATTTATTTATTTATTTAATTTATTTTAAAAATTTACATCCAGGTTAGTTAGCATATAGTGCAACAATGATTTCAAGAGTAGATTCCTTACTGCCCCTTACCAATTTAACCCATCCCCTCTCCCACAACCTCTCCAGTAACCCTCTGTTTGTTCTCTGTATTTAAGAGCCTCTTATGTTTTGTCCCCCCTCCCTGTTTTTATATTATTTTTGCTTCCCTTCCCTTATGTTCATCTCTTTTGTATCTTCAAGTCCTCATATGAGTGAAGTCATATATTTGTCTTTCTCTAATTTTGCTTAGCATAGTACCCTCTAGTTCCATCCATGTAGTTAGAAATGGCAATATTTCATTCTTTTTGATTGCTGAGTAATACTCCATTGTGTGTATATATATATACACACACACACCACATTTTCTTTATCCATTCATCCACAATGGACATTTGGGCTCTTTCCATACTTTGGCTATCGCTGATAGTGCTGCTATAAACATGGGGGTGCATGTGTCCCTTTGAAACAAGCATACCTATATCCCTTGGATAAATACCTAGTAAGTGCAATTGCTGGGTCGTAGGGTAGTTCTATTTTTAATTTTTTGAGGAACCTCCATACTGTTTTCCAGAGTGGCTGTACTAGTTTGCATTCCCACCAGCAGTGCAAAAGGAATCCTCTCTCTGCATCCTCTCCAACATCTGTTGTTGCCTGAGTGGTTAATGTTAGCCATTCTGATAGGTGCGAGGTGGTATCTCATTGTGGTTTTGATTTGTATTTCCCTGATGATGAGTGATGTGGAGCATCTTTTCATGTGTCGGTTGGCTATCTGGATGTCTTCTTTGGAGAAGTTTCTATTCATGTCTTTTGCCCATTTCTTCACTGAATATTTGTTTTTTGGGTGTTGAGTTTGATAAGTTCTTTATAGATTTGTATACTAACCCTTTAAATGATATGTCGTTTGCAAATATCTTTTTCCAGTCCTTCTGTTGCCTTTTAGTTTTGATGATTGTTTCCTTCACTGTGCAGAAGCTTTTTATTTTGATGAGGTCCCAAGAGTTCATTTTTGCTTTAGTTTCCCTTGCCTCCGGAGACGTGTTAAGTAAGAAGTTGCTGAGGCTGAGGGCAGAGAGGTTTTTGCCTGCTTTCTTACCGAGGATTTTGATGGCTTCCTGTCTTATATTTAGGTCTTTCATCCATTTTGAGTTTATTTTTGTATATTGTGTAAGGAAGTGGTCCAGGTTCATTTTCCTGCATGTCACTGTCCAGTTTTCCCAGCACCACTTGCTGAAGAGACTATCTGTATTCCATTTGATAATTCTTTCCTGCTTTGTCAAAGATTAGTTGGCCATACATTTGTGGGTCCATTTCTGGGTTCTCTATTCTGTTCCATTGATCTGAGTATCTGTTTTTGTGCCAAGGTTCTGGTACTTTCTAGTAGAGTGACCTTGGGCAAATTGTTTAACTTCTTGAGCTTTTTCCTTATCTTTTAAACAAGGGTAATCATAATAATGCCTGCCTCCCTGGGTTGTTAGGATTAATTGAGATAATGCTTATCAAGTACTTGGCCCATCATAGGCTCATAATAGGAAATTAATAAACTATAGAGTCCTGGAGTCTTACTGATAGTTGTGCATGGCCTCAGATGACTCCTCCTTACCTCCTCCCCTCACTTCCCACATTTTCAACCAACCTTTCTGAGCTCTTCCAGCAAGCCAGGCTTTGGGCTGGGTATGAAGGATGATTAACCAGATGTGCTCTTTGGCCAGGAATGGCTCACAATCTAGTGGGAAGACTGATCCATAAACAACTAGCTTTGTGGAGGATGTTTCTTAAGTTATATGAAAAAACTGCACTGGCAACGTGCATGGTGCCCCTTGATAGGCTAGACCTGAAAGGAAAAGAAGCTGTAATTCTTACTAAAACCTATCTGCCAGTCCCATAACAGGAGAGATCCAGAAATTTGCGCTAGAATCAGTTTCTCTCTCCCACCCTACTGTCTCTTTTCTTCTTCAATAGATGGCAATATGAGATGACAGTTTAATAATTCCTAGGACAAAATACATCCATCTTCGAGCTGGTGGTGGTTGGGACTTTAGACACACAGGCATCCTTTTGAAAATGCTTCTGCCCTTTTTTTTTCTCTTGAGTTTGAAGTTCAATTTCCAAATTCCAATTGTGGAAAGGCGGGGAGCCCAGCCACAGATGTCAGAGTCTAGAGTTTTGGATTTATTTGAATTGGGAGATTAAAGTGAGGAAGCCAAAGGCATGCTGAGAGCTGAACAACAGAATTGTATTGGCAGATTTGAGATGGATGGTTTGTAACTAATTGGGGCCCCAGCTGTGCCCTGGGGGAGTAGCAGTTAAAGAGAAATCAAGGTTATACAGTGCCTGGGGTCCAAAGACATTCATTTATTCAGTAAATAATATTTGATCTTTGAGAGTGTGAGCTACAGATGAAAATCAAATAATCACCTCAGTAAAAGTACAACTGTAGCTGTGAAGAGTGCTGGGAGAAGGAATCTGTGTAGTAGGGGTTGGTGGAGACAAGGGGAGGGTTCCCTGGCGAAGTAACTTTTAAAGATGGGCCACATCTCTTATCCTACTTTCCAAAATGTTTTCTTGATAGATCTTCTAAATGACTGTTTTACATTGTAGTTTAAGTGTAGCCCTGTCATGGGGGCAAAGCAATGGACGATCCCTCTCTGGATCCCAGATCATGAGAAAAATCTGTTGGTTTTGTTTTAACCAGGATTATCTTCTCTGAGCATGGCCAAATACCAAATGAAGGACTGATGCTGAGGGTGGCAATCTCTGGGAGCTGAAGGAAAAGGGCAGATGTGGCCCTCTTTTGTGCATGGACTAGAGGCAGGGTGGAGGGACCACTTTCCTTGCTGGCCTGAACCAAATCTGATGCTTAATTTTTCTCAGACTCAGACTGCCCTGGGGCTTTTGTGGGGACCACTCTGGGAGAAATAACTTCCTGGGTTGGAAGTCTGAGGGTTTCTCCAGGGGTCAGAAGTCAATGCCAGTGTGGGGAGGGTCCCTTGGGAAGCTACCCAGGGTGGTGCACAGATGGTGTGAATGGCCAGGGGAGGCAGAATGGGGAACACTTCTGCCATCAGACAGAAGCTGGGTAAAACCATCAGAGGGTCTGTCTTGTTGTGTGTTGCATTGGAGATATGGCTCCATGGGACTGAGTATCATGCGCCATCTGCCAGTCCATGTGGGTTGATGTCACAAGAGTTTGCTGGCTTTTTAACTTTGTGGAGCATTAATGGTATTTGAGTCCCATGTAATGGCCAGAATTAGATATTTTAAATGCACTGGATAGTGTTTTAAATAAGATTAAAAATATCAGCTTTACAGGGCAGCACAGTTTCACTGATGGTCACTCATTTCACTCAATTAATTACCACCTATCAAGTCCCTCTGGAAAAAATAATAAAAGACTCTCTGATGTGCCCGAGAGTAGGAGTCCTAGGGAAACCAAGGGACAGTAAAGACTGGGCTTGTGACTGTAGGAAGTTCCCAGTCTGGAAGACACACAGTGTGATAGAGTACCATTCAGGAGAAAAGTCTTTTGCATGCTGGGAAAAGGGGGCCACCGCCAATGCTTACGGTCTTATCTGGGTATTAAGGGATGAGTAGGCATCTTCCAGACATCGAATACAGGTTAAGGCTTTTCAGGAGTCTAAAACAACTTGGGAAAAGGTAGTGAACAAGCTTAGTCTTCTGGGGAAACAGGTTTGGAGGAGGTGGGAAGGTGATGGTGAAGATAAGGAGAATCAGCCCAGTTTCTTGGTGCCACCTGAGGGGTTGGACCTCATCCTATAGGTTGCTAGGAAACCACTAGAGGTTTTGAAACATGAGAGAGATGTGATCAGATTGTGTTGTATAAATAGAATTCTAGAATGGGCTGGAGAGGTAAGAGCTGAGTCAGGGAGACCAGTTTAGGATGCTGTCACGTGAGTTCAGGGTGAGGGAGGGTAGGGCTCACACAGTGCTGCTGGCTGTAGCTGTGAAGATGGCTATGGGAGGCTGGTTTGCAGAGCCAGAGCCAATTGTCTAGGGGACCGATGGAGTATGACATAGAAGCAAGAGAGAATAAAGGGTCTTTCCTGCTTCGGTATATGGGCCTTCAGGAGAAGGGAGCAGAATTAGGGTGAAGGTGGTAGGAACCAGGAGAAGGGGAAAGATGGTGCTGGCTTTGGATGCATTTAATTTGAAGTGCCTTCCTAGAACCAGTTAGAGGCATCCTATAGAAAGGGACCCAGGCTTCATGACCAGAAGGCAGAGGTTTAGAAGACTTGGATATGGATGAGAATGTCTATGGGGAGCAAGCAGTCAGGGACATGGTAGAAGCACCTCCAAGGAGGAGGAGGAAGGAAGAAGAGCAGCCAGGGAGATTGAGGCTCAGTGAGAGAGAAGAGCCAGGAGAGGCATGATAAGCCATAAGGGGAGAGTTTAAGGAAAAAGTAGCCCACAAGAGAACTAACTGAATGCAACACCAGGCCAAATAGTGTTAGCATTAAAAAATATTAGTGTTTGGACTTGGCATGTTGGAGGCTGCCCATGTTTTTGTTACTCAAAAGCCTGGTTGTGATAAATGATATTCATGGAGCTTTGCCAGAAAGCTCTGTAACTCTTCCATTCCTCTGGAGAGTCTACATCACTGGATCCAGCCAGACCGTCAGAAAGCCATGTTCTTGGGCTGCCCTGATTTGACCCCCATGTAGAATCCCTTTTACTGAATTGCCCTTTGGTGTTTGTTTTGCTGTGCATTTTCATGGAGGGACCTCTAAGAAATAGTCTTGCAAGAGTTTCGTGGTGGCAACTGTTGCTGTATGCTGAGGATCTTGTCCACTGTGTTCACTGCTCATCATCTCTGCAACCACCCACAGGAGAAAGCTCTCAGAAAATCTATAGCCTGAACAACCAAAATGCTTTTATTTTGTAGGAAATGTAAACCTTATAAGTACTGATATTTTTCTTCTGCCTTGCTTACTCGGGAGCTCAAAGCCAAATTTGCAATTGAAATTTAGTAAATATTTAGCAATGTAACAGCATGCATTTCTCTGTCTTAACTCTCCTTGTGTTCTTATATTCCTCCTACCCTAATTTTTTTTTAATTTTTAAAAAAAATTTTTAATGTTTATTTAGTTTTGAGAGACAGAGACTGAGCACGAGCCAGGGAGGAGCAGAGAGAGAGGGAGACACAGAATCCGAAGCAGGCTCCAGGCTCTGAGCTATCAGCACAGAGCCCAATGTGGGGCTTGAACTTGCGAACCATGAGATCATGACCTGAGCTGAGGTCAGATGCTTAACCCACTGAGCCACCCAGGTGCCCCAGTAATTTCTTAATCTATGTTAAAAGTATACGCTTTTGTAAGTTACCTTTAATCCTTTTTGGAGATGTGAGTTGTGTAAGAAAAAGAAGGAAGCCATTGATGAACATTAGCCAAGTGTCCTTGGTAATGAATCTTCAGACAGATTGTTTGGGCTTTTTATATTATTATCTAAATTGTAGAAACAAGTAATATCTAATCTCTTCATAGCTAGTAACAGCTACCTCTATCTAGTGTCTAGTGAATTACATGCAAGTTTCAGGATGTTCAAGGGGAACTACCTTTTTCCTATGCAGATATTCTAACAGATGTAAGCCTCATGTGGCGACCTCCCCAGGTAGATAGAGTGCTGAACTAAGGGCCTTGTGGTAATACAATGCTTTGCTAACAGATGTTGCAAAGACACCATCCAACAGCCATTTCTGAGTGGACTCTGCACGACTGGTATGTTCTGTGACCTCGCTGAAATCAAGGTCTTAGCAGAATAAAGGATGGTGGATGGATTCTGTGCTCTGGGGCAGGATTCATCTGGCAGAGACATCATTACAATATGGAATCAGGACTTTAAGAGACAAAGGAATCTTAGAGATCATGTAGGATTATCATCTGAAAGATAATCCTTGTGAAATCAAGCTTCAGCCCTATGTCCAGGGTAGAGATGAATGGTTAACTTTGTTTATGAGAGTGGTTCTGGGTGCCTGGGTGACTCAGTCCGTTAAGCGTCTGACTCTTGATTTCAGCTCACATCATGATCTACTGGTTTGTGAGATTCAGCCCCACTTTGGACTCTGCACTGGCAGTGTGGAGCCTGCTTGGGATTCTCTCCCTCCCTCTCTCTTCTGTGTCTCTCCCCACCTCTCCCCTGCTCTCTCTCTCTCCCAAAATAAAAAAGTAAACTTTCAAATTCCAAAAAAAAAAGGAAAGAAAGAAAGAAAGAAAGAAAAAGAAATAAAGAATGGTTCCTTGAAGATCCAAGCTGGCTTTTATTATCATCTGAATGAATTTGAAGTGCTGCCTGGGTCCAGTTCTACACAGTGGGTAACTAGGAATGATGACATCGATTTTCCTGTGTGCCTTGCTCATCAGCTCCATGGTAGTTGTAATAGGGGTATTTCAGTAAAGTTTTCACTAGTGGCCCCATTGTGGGGTTAGTTGAATCAGGGTGGGCTACAGAGGTAACTTTTCCACAGCACTAAGTGATAGAATGGTCTGTTTGGAATGATATAGCAATAATGTTAGATCCCCAGCTAAGCCACAAAAATCTACTTAAAGCAGTGTACCTTTAAGTGGATTAATTTAGGCCCTAACCCTGTAACCACTTTGAGTCAATGTGGGAGATAGGAACACTGCCCATTTGGGTGTTGTGAATAGAAACAGTTCCCGCGCTTTTTCTCCCTTGCTGGTAAGGATGATTACAGCTAATTAGGGTTATTGAATGCTAACTCATCCAGGTGCTATGCTTGAATGCTTCACTTGCAATATCTCATTTGATTCTTTTGTCTCCTCCACAAGGTAGGCACTGTTGTTCTTCCCTTTCAGGCAACTTGCCCAGTGGTGATGCAGCTGGTGAGAAAACCCGAGACTGGACCCAAGTCTGTTGGCCTCTAGATCTTGTAATCCCTCACCAGTGGACTAACACCACCAGCCACTTCTCTTATTTGATGGTCCAGGAAAACTGGGTCTCTCTACTCCCCCGTCTGGGTTCAGGACCTTCCTCCTGGGATAGAGGCCTTCCACAGCCATTATCTCTTTTTCCTCCCTCCCAGTTCCAGAAATGGCTCACCTGGTCCTTTTCCACTGCCACCTTTTTTTTTTCCCCCTCTATTAAGGGTTTCTCTCTTTCTCAATATGTGTGTAATTTAACCTAGCCCCCACAAAGGCAAAGAATGGAGTTGGATGCCAATGACAGGCCTTTGA
The DNA here is from genome assembly GCF_028749965.1 of Puma concolor. Lineage (NCBI taxonomy): Eukaryota > Metazoa > Chordata > Mammalia > Carnivora > Felidae > Puma > Puma concolor. Next base: position 29,133,455 of record NC_141680.1, on the reverse strand, counting down.
TTAATGCCCAGGACTTAGAACATCTTCTGTAGCCAAGGACCATAGTTCTGAGCATCTCAGCACAGGATCTAAGTGGGGGGCTGTCAGAGGAGAGTAGTATTTCATGGGCCCTGGGGACCCAGAGTATCTTTGCCTCCTACCTCATTACTTTGAGGGGGAAGGGAGGGACCTCAATCATGTCTGCTATCCACACAGGGGTGGACTGGTCTAGTCAGCAGCCCAATGGGAAGCAGAGGGAGTTCAGTTCAATAATGGCTGCTACTGTGTGCTCTCTGCTGCTGAGTCCAGGGAGCACAAAAATATGGTCCTTGTCCTTGGAACTTACCTCTCATGGAGGATACAGAGGTAGAAAAGGATAATTTTGGTTCCTTAAGATGGAGGTGAGCACAGAGGAAGAACAAATAAGCCCCATGTTGGGGGAGGCACTTGAGTGGAGTCTTTTTTTTTTTTTTTTAAAGAGCATGAGCAGGAGAGGGAGGGTGCAGAGAGGGAGGGAGGGAGAGAGAGAGAGAGAGAGAGAGAGAGAATCCCAAGCAGGCTCCACACCCAGTGGGAACCCCAACACAGGGCTCAATCCCAAGACCCTGGGATCACAATCTGAGTCAAAATCAAGAGTTGGATGCTCAACTGACTAAGCCACCCAGGAGCCCCTTAGCTGAATCTTAATGGACAAGTTAAAGGGCCTAGTAAGAAGAGGTGGGAAGAATGTGTCAGGCTGAGGGAGTGGCATCAACAAAACTGTGGAAGGGTGAAATGCAAGTATGGTGCATTAGAGGGAGCTAAGAGTTTGATAGCCAAATCTGAGCACTTAGGAGAGTCCCTGACACATGGTAGACCCTTAAATGTCAGTTTAAAAAATGGGAGTATAGAGTATGAGGTGTGGTAGAGATGAATCTGAAGCAGTTTGTGGGTGTCAGTGGTAGATGGTTATCAGTGGTAGTACACACTAGGAATTTATTGTGTACTTACAGGTGCACAAGCTGAGTATTAGTTAATCTTCACAGAGTCTTATGAAGCTGATATTATTATTCCTGTTTTCTAATGAGGATGGTAGCATGGTTCAGAGAGGTTAAGTAAATTTCCCCAAGGTCACACAGCCTGTAAAGGTTAAAACAGATTTAAAAACCCTGAGTATGGTTCTAGAGCCCATCTTAACTACTGCTCTGTGTTGCTTTTCTTTTTCTTTTTTTTTTTTAACTTTTAAAAATTTTTTATAAAATGTTTATTTTTGAGATTGTGAGCAGGGGAGGGGCAGAAAGAGAGAGAGAGAGGGACAGAAGGTATGAAGCAGGTTCTGCACTGACAGCAGAGTGCCCGATGTGGGGCTTGAACCCACGAATGCACGAGCCATGAGATCACGACCTGAGCCAAAGTTGGACACTGGACGCTTAACCGACTGAGCCATCAAGGCACCCCTTCTATTGGCTTTCTGAAGGCCATGGGAGTGACAAAATGGTCAAATCTGCTTTTTAAATAGGTAACAATGGCTGCAATACAGAGGATGGATTTGAAAGGGAAAAGAGGCTCAGGGGCCTGCTAGGGCTGTATAAATCAGAGATGTGTTCTTGGCAGTCCTTTAGGGCATGTAGGAGCATGGCCACTGAAGAAGCCACCTCTTAGAAGGACCTCAGTAGCAATTAGGGAAGCACTTCTATGGCTCCTCCAGTGTCATCCATCACCTCCTTGTTGCCTTGAAAAGTCTAGGTTTGGAGAAATGTCACCCCAAAAGTGCCATCTCCTGTGCTGCCCAAGGACAAGTGAGAGGGTCCTAATGGAAGTGGCGATATAATCCTCAAGCCTCTTCTTTCTTTCTTTCTTTCTTTCTTTCTTTCTTTCTTTCTTTCTTTCTTTCTTTCTTTCTTTCTAAGTAGCAGCATCTTTTTCTAATTGACCACTAAAAATAATAGCTATAATTTGGTATAATTGTATGCCAACACTGTGCATGTTCTGACAAGTCATTTGCTGCTCATGACCCTCTGTATGTTGGTATTTGAGTTGGGGAAGCTGAGGGTCCAGTGGTTGAATAAATTGCTAAAGGTCATTGAGCTAGAGAGGAGAAGGAATGGTTTGTGATTCCACAGCCCACTTCTTTTCCGGGCAGTCTTTGCCTACCCTCCACCAAAGTACCCCACAAAAACAACAGACTGGTGCTGTCCTGTGGCTGGAGGTGTTACTTCCCCTAGTGAGTTCCACCTTCTCAGTTTGTGTGGTCCCTTGTCTCCCACCTCATTCATCGAGTTCTTTCATGGCTTCCCTGGAGAATCTGTCCCTTCTGCCTCTCCATCCTGGGGACATTCAGAAGTTTTTCTTCTGAGTTCCAGCTGCGGTTGTGGCTCCTGGTGGAAAAGGCCTGTCAGGTGGGACAGCCAGGTTTGCTGTGTGCTCCCTGTGCATTTGGCTCTCAAAGTGCAGTATCTGGGGTCTTTGTTTTTAATCATAATAGTTCACATCTTTTCTTTCCATGCTGATCAGCAGGAGCCAGCTGGGGCTGGTAGCAAATCTTCCTTTAATTTCCACTGTGATGGATTATTGCTTCACTTAAAATGGTGTTTAATTTGTACATGTGCCCTGAGGCTTTTAAATATCGAGCTCATTTGATTATTGTTGGAAATCAGTTTGGACTCCAGTATGTTCAACGAGTTGGACTCGTGAAGCCCCATGGAGCTTATGTCCCCATTACAGGTACCAAAGTCCAACAATCAAAATGTGGTGAGTTCTGCAGCCTCATACCCTAGTTTCTTCCCTTAAAGAAAAAAAAATCCATCTATTTTACCTTCCTTCCTAAGAATTGACTCAAAGACGCAGCTTTTAAAATTTTCGCTTAAGAGGGAAGAAGACAGTAATAGATGATTACTTTTTGGACCTAGCTGTCATCCTTTTTTTTTTTTTTTTTTTCTGTGACAGCCTACTGTTTCTCTTTTTAGACACAAGGACCCTCTCTTGATTCTGCTTCAGCTTGCTTTCTACTTACCCCCTCTCATTACTTCCAGCTTGCCCTGTAGTGCTTGGACAAGATGCATATTTCAGCAAGCCACTTTTTCTTTCCTTGCTTTTCCTTTAGATGGCTGTGAATTCCTGTGAAAAGAGGGAGAGGAGCAGAATGAACAGCAAAGTCTCATGCCTGCTGTTTAAGCTCCCTGGGGTTTCTCTAGTACCAAGCAGCCTGAGATATTGCTTATGGGGTCAATTTTTCTTTTGTCTTTTTAAGTTCAGAACTATGGTATGCAGTGAATGTGTGTGCATGGGTATGTGTTTGTATGTGACATGTTCACATTGAGTACAGACTATAAATACTTATTCCTCAGAAGGAGCTTTGAACAAGTTTTGGAATTCAGATTTGAAGCTGAGCATAACCAGAAACCCCTGTGTACAAACTTTTTTTTTTTTTTTCTTCCCCTCTCGTTTCCTACAGAAGAGAAGTGAGAGAAGAAATAATTTTACTCTGGGGAAATGCATAATTTAGAAGCTGTCTGCATGTATAAGAAAACAGACTCTGTGGCTGCTCTATAAACCCAGACTGGCAGCCAGGGCTCGTTGTTTCCTTTTCTTCCTTCAGTGTTTGTATAAGACTGATGGGACCCACGCTCCTAGTGCTCCCCACTGGGCAGCTAAGGCTGTGGACTTCAGAAGCTGGCCTGGGGAAAGCCTTGAGCTCATTTCCCTGCTTGCCTTTCCTATTTTCTACCCTGACCTACCACCCCTTTGTTTCCTGGAGATAACTGCCCTTCCTGCGAGTGAAACAGAGGTATTGGAAAGTTCAAGGGTATTTCAGGAAACCCTAGGCAGGGTACTTGTCTCTTTCTACCACCTGTAACACCTCAACACCCAACACCATTGGTCTACCATGGGTTTTTGTTTTGACCAGACTCACCTTACCTGCTATCAAAAGATGTCCATGGTGAGAAGGAGGGGCTCTGGGTCCAAGGGGTCATGATCTTCCTTCCTCATCTCCTATTATGGCCAGGCCTAACTCTGAGGTAAAGCTAGGGAAACTAATTCTCACTTCCAAATTCTTCCAAGTATTTCTGTACTGTTCAGTTTACCCTGATTTCACATCTTTAAAAATAGTGGTGGGGATGGGCGCCTGGGTGGTGCAGTCGGTTGAGCGTCCGACTTCAGCCAGGTCACGATCTCGCGGTCCGTGAGTTCGAGCCCCGCGTCAGGCTCTGGGCTGATGGCTCAGAGCCTGGAGCCTGTTTCTGATTCTGTGTCTCCCTCTCTCTCTGCCCCTCCCCCATTCATGCTCTGTCTCTCTCTGTCCCAAAAATAAATAAACGTTGAAAAAAAAAATTAAAAAAAAAAAAAAATAAATAAATAAAAATAGTGGTAGGGAGACCAAGCAGGGAAAACACTATACCTGGGCCCCTGTAAGTCTGAATCCCTTCAATAGTTGGACACCTCATGTGTAATTGGTCATCCTGAATGTGGAGCCACTGTTGTCCTTCAGCCTAATGCTGGCCCATGCTGTTGGCCATTCAGGAAGATATACAGAGTCCTAGAGGTATAGTGAGGGTATAGTGGCTCTCAGTGACTGCTGTGGTAGGAAAGATATCAGGGAGGAGGGCAGCATCCCTTTGGAAGATTTGGTTAGTGAGGTTTAGAGGAAAAAGAGGACTATGATTTGCAACTTTCTCTAAACATCCAGATGGATCCCAGACACAACCCAGAAGATCTGATTTTATTTGTCTTCCTCCCCCGGCTCTCTAAATAATTTTATCTTCAAAGCATGATGCAGGCATTAATTAACACTGTGGCTCTCCTGGGAGGTAGGCAAGTGGGAACACCACCCCTGTTAGTGAAGCCCAAGGAATAGGCAGGTTCAGAAGCTTTAGGTGGAGGAGCCAGAGAAGCAGGGTATGTATTGAGGTTTTGCCCTCAGACCTTTACTTGGACATAGCCTGGAAGCCACCCACTTTCTCAGTGTCCTTGGTTCCTAGTAGAATAAAATTGCTGAGGCAATGGCAGAAGAGATGTTTGGCACTGTGGGATGACTAATGGGAACTTTGAGGGTTGAGGAGAGATTCTGGTAAAATTCACTGTCATTGTGAATTTTAGATGCAGGGGTCTGATTGTGCCATTTGTTTCATTCATTTCCTTGCTTGCTTTTCAAACAAACAAACAAACAAACAAACAAAAAAAGTACTAAGCATCTATTTCTGGGCAAGGAATGGCAAAAGAGCTTGCTAACCATAAGGGACCCTGCTGGTTGGGAACTTGATCCTTTGTATCCCATGCTTGATCCATAAAGCAAAGGGTGGGATGGAGCATGGTGGTTTCTGCTGGTAGTGGTTTCAAGTGTTGGAAGATTCCAGGTATCTGGAAATGGATGAGACATATATCTGTGACTGTTGATGTAGTGACTTTGTAGAGGCTGAACTTTGCCTTTTCCTTTAGCCATATATCTTGGTTGGCTCAGAAGAGGAGGCCCTTAGGAGTCTTCTCCCTGGGGCTACAGGTGGCGCATCCTTAAGCCTGGCCTCTTACAGGGTCCCCTAAGAATGGTGATCATGCCCATTTCTGAATGTTGGTGGAGGGTAGGTGGGGTGGCTGTTGAGTACCCTGAGTTGATACTGAACCTCCAACTCTAGAAAAGCAGCAACACTGGGATCTCCAGTAGTTTCTTTCTCATTCATTGGACATCTTGGCAATGATGACAAGAGACAGAGAAGGGGTCATTTTTTCCTATAAATGTTGCCCTCTCTCTTGGGTGGCACTTGGACTCTACTTGCTTTGCAGGAAGCCCTGTTCCATCAGTTAATGATATTCCCCTTATCTTGGCACTGCAGGCTGCTGAGAACCAGCCCTAGACCTCTGCTTGAGGGTCCTTCCTCTGAAGACATCACCAGTGTGTGGAGCGTGCCCCACACCCACCCCCTGCCAAACCACGGCCTTTACCTGTGTCTTCCGGTGTTTCCCGTGCGACCCATCCTGTGGGAGTGCCTCGTGGGCCACTCCAGAGTTCACTCCACGCTCTACGGCGCCAATGGTGAAGATGACAAGATCCAAGACTTTCCAGGCATATTTGCCTTCCTGCCACCGGACCTACAGCTGCATTCACTGCAGAGCCCACTTGGCCAATCATGATGAACTCATTTCCAAGGTACATGTTCTGCATGTACAAGGTACTGCAGGCCTTGCTTGCCCACCGTGGGTGTGGGGGGCATTTCTGGCTCATAAGGTTGCACAGGTTTATAAACTCTCCCAAAGAGCCCGGGATATTTGTGGGTTTTTTGTTTTGTTTTGTTTTGTGTTTTGTTTTTACAGGTTCCCTTCCTGGCTGTCTCAGTCAACTGAGAAATAACTCTGAGTTGGAGGGAGAGTGTACTAGTTTAGTATGTAATTTTGGAAATTAAATGTCATCCCTGTTGGTGGCTGGGGGAGCTGGTGGCTCACAGGCCAGAGGGGAGAGGGGCTGAAGAGTGATTGGAGCCTTTCGCTAGGCTGGCTTAACTCAGGTTGGCAGGTGAATGCCATGTAGAGGGCTGCATGCCTGGAAAGTGAGCTCTAAGAAAGGTGGTAGGGGCAGGATATCTTAGAGGAGGCACTTCTTAGCTGACATGAGAAAGGATATTGCCTGCTAAGCCCCCTGGGAAGGTTACAAGATGACTGAGTTACTAAAATGGGTGTCCTTTGGGGAGGACCAAAAGTGGCTTGGTAAAGAGCTGACCCTGTCCTGTGGGGATCTTTAGGGCTTCTACATGAGATAATATGATGTGACACTTGATCAAAATTAGAAGAAATAATGGACCCTATTTTCCTGGAAAAGCATTAGCAACTGCTTCCTAAAGTTGGGGCAGGGAGATTATTAATAAATCAATAAACATCCCAGTTGTTCAATCCAGGAACTGGCTTCTTCAGGCAGCATTCTCAGGGTGGTAGCTACCTCCCTCCTGGCCCTAAATTCCCATGAGAGGAGAAATGGGTTTTACTAGGCTGCACAAAAAGGATAAAGATCATGGCGACCTTTTCCCTCTAAAAACCATCCTTCCTCAGAACCTGGACTTCATGCCATTAAATAAAAAAACAAGCCAACCTGTAATCATACCCAGACTAAATTAAAAAAAAAAAAAAAGTGCTCTTGATCTGTTTACAAGAACTTCTAGAAAAGGTGGCATCACCTTTCCCTGGCTCTGGCTCGATAGCCCAGCCAGAGAGAAGGCTGGGAGATGAAGGGTCAGTAGTTCTAGAACAGTCCCTAGACTGTTGTTCTAGAATAACCATGTGTGGTTGTGGGGCTTCTGAAATCAGGACTAAGAATGGAAGTCCTCCTTCTAGGCCTATTCCAAGATCTAGGGTTACTACAGAGTTTGAATCCTCGAGCCCTCAGAGTCTTGACCTCTGGCCCGCTTTTACTTCTCTAGGTTTCTGCTAATTACGTTCCTTTATGCCATTTATGTTCCAGCCAGCCTGTAGCTCCCTTCTCTGTCAATAGACTCATCTTGTCTCAGATTCAGCTTGAATCTTTTGGGAACCCCTCAAGTCTGGAATTTTGGATATGGGGAGGCTGTGTCAGTGAGGAAAGAGAGGATCAGTCCTCTTTGCTTTGGAAGGGGGCCTACAAGCTTGGAGGGAAAATGTGAGCTGTCCTATTTCTGGAAATCTCCAGGGAAAAATGGAAGTCAAGACATCCTTTTAATACCACGAGAAAGTGCTATGTATCATAAGAAATCGAGGTAACAATAAAATGTATTTTAGCACCTTCTATGTATTAAAAACTGCTACTTGACACTTTGTAAATGTTACCTCACTTAACCCTCATAAGAAGACTTTAAGGTAGGCTATAGTAATCATTTTATGGATGGAGAAGTTGAGACTCATACAGGCTGTCCAAGAATGCAAATTGGAGGCTTAAAGGAGAGAGAGCAATTACTTTGAGTGTGTTCAAGAAGGATTTCTGGAAGGGGTGGTATTTGAGCTGGGTCTTGTGACATGTACAGAAAGGAACGTGTGGAGATGGTAGTGGCCTTCCACACTGATGTTTGGAGCCTGGTATTCAGGGCCTTGGACAATCTGGCCTTTTGAGTTTGATTTCTTGCCAGTTCGTTGCTTTATTTTCCAACCACTTGGAACTAAGCAACATCCCTGAATATGCAGATGGGGGTATTTCAGTCCTCTGTGCCTCAGCCAACAGCATCCCTTCTTCCTCACCTCTTTCCTCTCTCCCAGGAACTTTTATACATTCTCCTTCATCTGGGACCATATCTACTAGTTTGGTGTCTCTGGGTTAGAACCTGACCCATGGCAAGAGCTCAGTAAATGAACAGATAAACAGATGGGTGGAGCCTGAGCCTTAGGAGAAGACCAGTGATGAGCAAAAAATGTCTTTGTTGGCCTCATGTCCTCCTTCCTGCCCCTTCTGGGGCAGAAAGTCTCGTTCACAAGTCCAGGCCAAAGTCAGCACAGGCTTCACTTTCACTGGCCACAACCGGTGCACAGATGGGGTGCATTAGAGCTTGATGATTTAAAAAGTTGGGTTAAATGCCTGGCTGTGGGGAGAGGGTGAGGGAACTGTGGCTGGCACGGCACAAAGATTCCTTTATTTCATTCCGCAGCCACCCCCAGCATTAAATAATCTATAGATTCTTATGCAGGTCCACTTAACGGAAAGATCACTGCCCCAGCCCCCTCCTTGGAAAATGGGCCTTTCTTTTCATTTTGTTTCTCTCTTCCATTTAAGAAAGTTCAGGGAGAGAATGTTTCTCCTGTTCTCCCCTCTTGACATAATCTCCTATGTGGTTTCAGAATCTGCCCAGTGGGAGTTAGGAGCTGGGAAGCAGATAACTGGAGCAGCAGTGTAATTAAATGATACTTTGTACTTGTAATAGAGCCTTTCATCTGGAAGCCTGACATTCCGTTGTTTGGTTTAAAAAAAAAAAAAAAAAAAAAAAAAAGTGAGTCTGACTTCCTTATGGAGAAGTGAACACAAAGGTCCAGAGAACTAAAGCTCGGAGTATGTGGCTGGTAGAGAACTGGGAACAGAGTCAGGACTTTGGGCTCCCGTGGAAATGTGTAGTTGCAAAGTTTTGAACAATTAGGGTCTGTACTGAGGTGGTGGAAAGAATCCTGCACCAGGCTTTCCACCGTCCTGGCTTGCTGTAAATCCCCAGAGGCCTCATTGCCTGGAATCAACTGTCCAACCTCTGAGTCTCAGTTTCTCACTAATAATTTTTTTTTTTTACATCTATTTATTTTTGAGAGACAGAGACAGCATGAACAGGGGAGGGGCAGAGAAAGAGGGAGACACAGAATCCGAAGCAGGCTCCAGGCTCCGAGCTGTCAGCACAGAGCCCGACGCAGGGCTCTAACCCATGAACCGTGAGATCACGACCTGAGCCGAAGTCAGATGCTTAACCGACTGAGCCACCCAGGCGCCCCTCAGTTTCTCACTAATAAAAGGAATGAAGTAATATTTGCTGTGTGTAATGCCCAGTAGCTAGCACTTCCTGTGTGCTTACTATGTGCCATCTCCATAACAGTCCTGGAAAGTAGATATAACCATATTTGAAGGTTCGGTGAGGAGGTTTACCTCATTGGGTTGTTACGAGGCTGGATGAGATCATGGGTGTGGGGGTGGTTGGCAAATCACAAAGCTCCTATGCAAATACATAGTGTAGTCCCTTTGCTTCTCTTGGTCCAAAGCGGGATTGGGGGTGACGGAGGGGATTGTTCTTGCCTGATACCAAGCAAATTTAGTCTAGCTAAGGTAGTTTCACTTTAGAACCTGGAGCCCAGGAGTTTGATTTAAGAGGAAAAGGCCATAGAAGAGGACGACAGTAAAGTTTGTGTGTGTCTGCACAAAGGTAACAGCATTGCTCTGTAGGATGGGGGTGGGGGTGCTTTTTGAATTGATGACAGAACTATCTAGGGAATGTGCTGAGACATCCTACATTTTCTTAGGGGGTGTTGTGGTCTAAATGCTGGAGTGTTTGCATGCAGAGGTATTTTAAGTTGGCATGAGGAATTGCTCACATTGTTTTTTCTCACTTCATGGTGCAAGCCCCATTATAAAAATATACTGTGGTTATCAAATAATAATAGTTTCAGTTGGAACAGCTAGTTGCCCCAAGCGGGAACAATCGAATGCTCATTGCAGTGGAAACTAGCTATTATGGAAGCCTGGATCTTCACAAATTTTTTTCATGAAAATTTTCTGTCTGAGATCCTTCCTTTGTTTCTCTCCTGCCGACCTATCACTGTTTGATGGCATCGTGGAGCAGGATATTTGGGAATGGTGAGTTGGATTAACCTCTCACAAACTCACTTTGGGGATGATGGCTTCATTCCAAGACCCAGTTTGCTCTGGTCCTTGGAGGGAAGCTGTTGTAGGAGGCTGCAGAGTGGGTGTCCAGTGCAGGGGGAAGGTAGAAAGCTGTTTATTGCTATGTCCAATCTTCAGGTCAGATTATCTTCTGGTGGCAAATACAGAACTCCTAGAATTGCAGATCATCTAGCCCAGCCTCTCTTCATGAGGAAACAGGCTGTGGGCAACTTAGTGACTGGCCTGAGGTTCCACAGCCTCAGAACCACACATCTGTATTTCGTGCTCCCTCAGCTGTGCTCTGTGTGAAGAGCTCTGGCTTTTTTCAAGCACTGGGCCTCCTTGTGAGGCTGGGAGGTTTTAGGAGGCCAGTTCTTTTTGTTCCCTGTAGGGTTCCATTTGCCTTACAGCAGTAGCATTTTGGTTTTCCTTGCCTGCTTAGATGTAAGGTACAGCATTGCTTTGAGAAAAGTGGTGAGGAGGAGGGTGTTCTGAGGCCATGTATTGGTCTAGTGGCTACTGAGAGGCCCCCTTTGCCCGCCGTGGCTTCTGAACCTCTGCTTCTGAGCACTAGTGTTCAACACCAGTGATTCTCAAAAAGACTAGTACCCATAACACAGTGGCTTATAGGTAGTGGACATAGAGGGGTGCTGATGTGGAAGTCCAGAGATCTGTTCTATCCTTTCCATTCTACTCGTCAGGGATGTGTTTCTCTTCATTTACACCACCCACCAGCTTGTCTTTAATGTATAATAAATATCCTGGAAAGTTCGATGTTAAAAATAAATATAAGAATAGAATTTCTAAAAATCCACTCATTTCTTTTTCTCTAAGTGTCTTGAAAATGTTATAGTGAGGGGCACCTGGGTGGCTTAGTCGGTTAAGCATCTGACTTCGGCTCAGGTCGTGATCTCGCGGTCCGTGAGTTCGAACCCCGCGTCGGGCTCTGTGCTGACAGCTCAGAGCCTGGAGCCTGTTTCAGATTCTATGTCTCCCTCTCTCTCTGATCCTCCCCCATTCATGCTGTCTCTCCCTGTCTCAAAAATAAATAAACGTTAAAAAAAAAAAAAAAATGTTATAGTGAGCTTTGGATTGTATTTAATAGTGTTAATGACAGCTGTGTCACAGCAAGCAGTATAATTCATAAAGAATATATACGATACGATGTGGCTCTTGAAGATAATTCTGAGCTTTCCTAACTAGCAAAATATATGTTGAATTCCAATTTTATTATTTGAAAGGTTTTTGGTGTCCAATGGATATGTGACAACGATTCTTAAAAAAACTGTAATGCAATAAAATTAGTATTTCTATTCTAGCAGGAGGGGAAAACTAGATTATATGTAAACCTATAGATGTCTATAGCATAAAAAGTGAAATTTTTGTTTCTGAAATAACGTGACCTATGATTGTACCAGAGTTGCTGATGGGCTTTAAGAAAAAAGATGTCAGTAACAACCATGTTGGTAGGACCCATACCATAGTGGGTACCTTTGCTTCTTTTGCAGTGTTTGTTGGTTTCCTAAACAGCATTTCTGAGGTACAGCAAAGGCAGAAGTGATAAATTATGGAAGAGTTCCAACATAAACCAGTAAGCCCCGTTTAAAAACACATTCAATCAATTTAGCTTTTGTAAAACCTTAAATCACTGACTTCTTTTTCCCAACTATCTGACCTTTGAAAGCCCTAATCTTCTGATGAAGTGATAGTTCTGGAGGAGTGCAAAAGGGCTGTCTGTTGATCATTTGGGAAGGGGTGACAGATCTTATACAGAAAACCTCCAAACAAAGGGATATGGTTAGATTACAGTGTTCCTTGGTGAAAAGAAACCATTTGAAGCATGTAAGGGGTAGTATGTTATGGTATCTTTTCTCCATTGGGACAGAGAATGAATCACTTCAGCGTAGGATAAATCATAAATTATTGCTAGGTTAAATTGTATAGCATGATTGTTCGAACATGGAACCACCTTCACTGGATCTCAGAGGCCACTGGGAGGTGGGGGTGGAGGGCAGTGGGGGCTGTGCCTGTACATGCAGTTTTGTCTCATGGGCACTGTTCTGTAATTGCACATGTACTCAATATGTACTCTGTGTAGCACTCTAGTAGATATTATAATATTACCCTCAAGGATTTTATCCTCAAGGAACTTGGACTCTAGCTGGGAGATAATAGGTTCATAAGTCATCCCTTCTTGAAATTTGTATTTCACCTTATGTTTATCTTAGGGCACTTATCACAGTGTAACAGCACATATCTCCATTAGCTTGTGAAATGCTTGAGGAGATAATTGTGATACCATCTTTGTTTCTCCAGCACTCTGCACAGCTCCCAAAGACTGGTAGATTTTCAGTGAATATATGAACAAATGACAATTATTATTCCAAAATAGAGACAGACATAAGAGGGTCTTAATTTGGAGCTCATGGACTGGCTTCAGGGAATCTCTGAAACTGTATGTTCAATTCTATGTGCATATCTGTTTTTCAAGAGAGGGTTCCGTAGCTTTCTGCAGGCTCTCAAAAGTTGTTGATCAAAAAAACCCAAAAAAGACACCATTAAAATCCATCTGTCTAGGAATTGAAGTTCTGGGAAGACTTGGTAGAATAAGTGACATTGAGGTGTGCCTTGAAGCAAGAACCTGGACATGCGGAAATGGATGAGGAGGGACCAGTAAAAAGAGCAGCGTGAACAAAGAAGTGCAGGCAGGAAGCATGAGGGAGCAGCCATTCCTATAGGTTAGATGTTGAGGAGCTGTGTGAAAACAGGTCGAAGGAGTTGAAGCCAGACTGTTGGGAGAATAGAAGTCCTGGCTTTATACTGCTGGCAGTTGGGTGCCACTGAAACTTTTGAGCAAGTAATGACACAGCCAGAAAGAGCTTTGCTTTGAGATGGCAAATGTTGTCACAGTGTGGTAGGTGAACTACTAAAGAAGAGACCAGAGATGGAGGAACCAGTGTATATGCATTGCAGTGATCTACAGGTGTTTGGGGCACATGGAAGTTATTCAGTGAAGTTTTGTTGAGCATTGCTTGGGAAAGAAATATAAGCATTCTAAGGTTTAAAATATTCTATCACTTGTAGTCATGAACAAGAGGAATTGAGTTTAGGAGGTCATACTCTGGATGGGAGACAGACCTGTCCCATAGTCATACCTGCTCCCTATGAAAATTGATGATCTAGGCACGAGTAGAATTGCTCACCAATTTATTGTAGAGGAGCTGCTAGCGACCAAGTCTGGTGAATCATCTGTGGATTTTTTTTTTTTTTTTTTTTTTTGCTACAGACTGCAGGCAGCTGGAGCATGAATCTGCTCAAATGTGATCCTTTCTATGTGGTTGCTTTAAATACCAAAAGGAAATGTTGACTTGAGCTATGAGGCGTACCCTGAAAATTAACTCTGTGGTTTGCAAATGCCTGTAAGGTTCCAATCATAAGATTGGTTTGTATATTAGTGTTTTGGCATTCAATAAGGAGGCTGATGATTGCAAGCTTGTGTACTTAAAATCCAAAGAAACTCTTTTCTTTTTTTTTTTTTTTTTTAAATTTTTTTTTTCAACGTTTTTATTTATTTTTGGGACAGAGAGAGACAGAGCATGAACGGGGGAGGGGCAGAGAGAGAGGGAGACACAGAATCGGAAACAGGCTCCAGGCTCTGAGCCATCAGCCCAGAGCCCGACGCGGGGCTCGAACTCACGGACCGCGAGATCGTGACCTGGCTGAAGTCGGACGCTTAACCGACTGCGCCACCCAGGCGCCCCAAAGAAACTCTTTTCAACAGGGTGTCTTTCCTGAGAAACAAGAAGTAGGTACAGGACCCCTGCCCTGTGTTTTTATTTGAGCATTGGCACTCCCTCTGTCTCTGGAATAGTAAAGCTGCACCAATGCTGGTTTGGCTGTTTTGTTTTTTGGGGCCTGACCAGAATCCACCGTCATATGCTGATTGTTCAGTTCAATAATATTTTTTGTATTTCAAACAACTTGCCAGGCTCTGGGCTGGGTGCTAGGGATAGAGAGATGAAGCCAACATGATTCCTGTACTTAGAGTGCTATCTTTGAGGTACTTGGGAGTGTAAGCCTCACTGTGGGGGCAAAAGAGTGTTACAGATGAGGTTGTGTTGGTAACCTAAAAAAAAAAAGGATGAAAAATCTACATTGTTGCTTTACGACTATTTATTGAACATCTACTGTGTGCTAGGGGGCCCTTTAGACATTTTCCTTATTACTCCATCACTTACTTTACCACCTCCCCTCAAGGTGGGAATTAAGCGACTTTTCTAAGGTCGTAGGTTACCAAGAAGCTGTGTGGGATACAGGTCTAGATAGGTCTATGCCTTCTTTACCATAGCTTGACAGTCATGACCTAAGTGGCTCCATTTGGCGTCAACTGTCTTCTGGTCTCTCATTAATATTGGTGGTAAATCCTACCCTGTATTCCCTCCTATCATTTGCCTTGTCTGAAAAGTCCTTCTTCCTTTCTCTCTATTCACTCTCTACCCATTTCTGAGGACTGGTTTAAGTATTTTCTAGGTTGTCTTGCTGGACTGTAGGAGTCCCTCCCTCCACTGAACGCCTATAGAAGTTCACTGTCTAGTTGTTCATTTGGTAGTTAATAATGACTGTCTTGTAATAATATGGTCTGTGTTATTGTGGTTATGGGCACTTTTTACATATAATTGTGTTGCTTCCTAATAAGATTCTAAATGACCTGGAGTCATAGACTCTCAGAACATTAGAGCTAGAGGGGCCTTTGAACCTAGATGTTCCCCTTCAGCTCCTCATTTTACAGATTGGGAAACCAAAGACCAGAGAAACTGAGTGCCTCTTGACTTTGTACTTTGCCACCTCCTCTCTGCCATACCACCTACTGCCTTACATATAACTCGTGCTTGTAGATGCTGGAGGCAGGTCTAGGGGAGAGGGCTGATGGCTAAAACAGAAGCATCAAGGTGTATGATCTTGGGCAAGACTGTGCTCTGTAGCTTTCCTTTTTCTTCATCCATCCAAATGAGGCATTAGATTAGACTGTCATTAAAGTGTTCCATCTCTCCCTTTTTCTGATTCTAGTACATCATTATCAGAAGATAATGCAAGGCAACATAACTTAGTGGTTAACAATGCAATCTCTGAGCCAGACTACCTGGGTTCAAACCCTGACTTCTTTCTTCACTTAGTGGTTATGCAAGTTGAATAACCTCTCTGTGTCTTAATATCCCATTGGGAAAATGGGATTACTATTAATATTAGATACCTGTAAGGTTTTTGTGGAAATGAAGTGAGGTGATCAATATAAGGTACTTCTCAGAGTGCCTGACATAATAGTAAATGCTCCATAAAGGCTGATACTTGCTATCTATGAATACTCATTAAGCAAAACCAAAGTAGCAAACGTTCCCAGATCCTGGCACCCCTAGTAGTCCTGGTAAACAGTTCCTTCCTTTTGTCTGAGTCTCAGCTATACAATTACCAGTGGTCTTCTGAGACCTCTATAAACATTGAATCTCTTGCTCCTTATAATTCCAAAGGGACTAGCAGGTTTCTGGAGGTGATTAAATAACAGTGGCAGCCTCTGCTCTTGGACAGGTGGGGTTGGGCTTATCTGCAAACAGCTGTCAAGCCTCTCCAAAATTTAAATGGAAAAATCTGCCCCTGCCCTCTTCCCATCTAAGCTGTCAGATGGCGAGTTTTCCTCTGACCCCCACGTCAACCAGTTACAGAGACCTTAGACTACTGTGACAACAGCAACCCAGGCAACCTGGGTGTTGGAGCCATAGCTGAGAATTGCTAGTCAGTCTGGTTCACCCTGGGATGCTTCATGGGGGGGGGGGGGGGGGAGGGGGATGTGGAGAGGTTCTTTTGAAAGAAGCTATTTTCATTATCTTTAAAAAAACAAACCCCAAAAGAATCTCTGATACCTTTGTTTGCAAAGCACTCAGCCAGCTCCTGAAGGGAGGGTTTGACCCGGTGACCCAGAGCATTGTCTCTGAGGTCAGGGCTGCCTAACCCAGGGAGCTTTAGCTCTCCGCTTCCCTCCCCTCCCCTCCCCTCCCTTGCTTATTGCTAGTGGCTGGAGTGTGACTCAGGGAAGGAGGGGGGAGGAGAGGAAGAGAGGAGGAGATGGCTCCACCAGCTGCTGCTAAAAACAACAACATCTAATCAGTCCATGAACTCCCTCCCCTCCCAGACCAGTGATGAGAGAGGCTGAGCAGGTGGCGCTGGCTCTCCCCTCCCTTCTGCCTCCAACACCTTTGGTCCTTTGAAGGGACAACTTATATTGTCAGAAGGAAAATGATCTAACTTTGGGGGCCCAGGAAACTCCTTTTCCTCCCTGTTAGGGCTGGTCCCAACAACAGCATTTGCTTTAACTCTCCAACAGATACCGGAGGGGACAGAAAAGTTTTTCCTTGCCCAAACAAAAGATCCCAGAATGAAACCTCCTGCACTGAACCCTACCATTTGTTCCACATTTAGCGACTCCTCTCACATGTTAGGTATTGGGACTATAGTGGCAAACAGATGTATGCTTTGCCCTCAGCCACCTTGTGCCCAGGACCCTTTGGTCACTGGAAAGCCCATTATCTGCAGAAGCAGCTGGTGGCAGTAGAAGGGATCCCCATCTGTACCTGGTACCCAGGGCTGTCTGTGGCAGCCAAGAAACCAACATTTCCATATTGCTTTCCATCCAGTTTGCCTAATTTCCATGAGATGCCCAACTGTGCAGAACTTTTTTCTTCACTGTCCCTGTCCTCTGCTGCAATGTCAGCCTAGGCTCTCCCAGGCTGGCAAAACTGCCAGCTAGGCTCTTGCAGCTCGAGGTGGCCGGAGAATTAGACCCACTGTTCTCTGATGTGGCTTTGGAGGAATGTCTGTTCTCAGGAACAGGCCTCTAACCATTGGGTGCTGGTTGCTTTGTTTACTTCTGAAAGCTGCACAATTTTACCCTCAGTCTCTCCCCTCTAGATGCAGAATGTTCTAAATGACAGGTAGGGCTCTGAGGAGCCCTTTAAAGACCCCTCTTCCCACCTCCCCCTCGCCCAGACAAATTCACCCAGGAAACCAAAGGAGAGAGGAAGTTGGAGAAACCAGACTTATTGGAGCTCCTTAAGTTCCAAGTCCCCATATTTCTTGATCCTGGCTTCAGCAGGAGAGAGAAAAAGCAAAGTGTATCTGTGGGGGAGGAAAGGTCCTCCCTGTCTGTCTCCTTCTGTGTAAAAACAACAGGCCAGTCTGCCCTGGGCACTGTGGGTGCAGGTACTGGGTAAACACACAGGGAAGGAAAGCCGATAAGATAAGGGCTGACAAATCTAGGTCACCAGGCTGCTGCCAGGCACCTGTATGACTGGTCACCTTGAAACTGACAGGGGGGAGGATGGACACAGACAGGCTGACCTCCCATGCCTTTGTTTATTTATTTAAAAAACATTTCCTAAGCACCATTATATGTTAGGCCATGTGCTAGGTGTTTCAGGCCCCTCTGTGTCTCTGTCAGGCAAAATCTCCTGAATCCCAGGCCTGTAACCAGTGCTAAAAAAAGAAATGACATCATGCAAAAGCCACTTGGTCCACTACCTTCCAGGGTGGGGGCAACCAGTCTCTTGGTAGAAGGGAGGGGCCTCTTTGGAGTCTTCATTCCCTCTTCCTGCAGCTAAATGGTTGGCAAAATTTTCTGCAAAGGCCAGATAGTAAATTTTTAGGTGCTGCTGGCCATATGGTCTCAACCATCCATCTCTGCAGCCATAGAGAATACATAAACAAATGAGCATAGCCGTGTTCTAGTTAAATACTTCTGAAACAGGTAAGAAGCTCAGTTTGGCCCTTGCACATTATTTGCTAATTCCTAGGCTACAAGATGGGAACCAGTTGTGAAATGCATGTTGGAGAAATATGTTTATGTGATTTCAGGAGGAATCTAAAGCCAACACAGTGGTTACATTTGCTATAGATAGTGTAGGAGCTGGCACACTGTGTTCGTTGAGTAGTTCCGTTTGACACTGTGTTGTCAACTGCATAGGCCAAACTTCAGCCCAGCCACCTAGCACCCGCAGGTTCCCACCAAAGGTTACAAGCTGACTAAGCCAGACAGAGCACATATTTTCACACAACGTCATCACTGTAATGGGAACACAATGTGGGGCCCTGCAGACAGAGTCAGTGGCGTCACTTTCAAGTCCTGAATGAAGGGTCAAGCCACCTCTGTTCTAGGCCTGGCTCTACCACTAACTCTTCAGCGTGGCATTGAGTAAGTCGCATAACCTCTCTGACCACTCAGCACATATTGAATATGAGGCACTGGGAAAACTGCAATGGACACATGAAAATGTTTGCCCTTAAGTAGCTCATGATCTAGTGGGGAAGACCAACAGGTAAATTATTATAAGATGTAGTGAAATACAGGCTTTGGGGAGTGGTTATTCAGGATGCTCTAGGGGCAAAGAGCAGGATGAGTTTTTTCTAAGTGAACAGGAAAAGTCGGTGGAGGGGGCAGGTCCATTCTGAGCAGAGGCAGAGAAATCCTCTAGAGGAGATCAAGCCTAAGGAATCACAGGAAGAGATGGAGAGGGTGAGAGAGGGAAGCAGGAGGTCAGGAGGTGTGGATTGCACAAGGCTCAGAAGGCCCAGCTAAGGAATTTAGATTCAGTTTTGTATGTGTAGGGAGCCATTGAAAGCGCTTTTAAAGCAAGGGAATGATAGCATTTGATTGAGATTGGACTAGAATATTATAATATAGCCTAGTTCATAAAGTCAACTCCTCCAGCTTCTATAAACTGTATATCCATGAGCTCTGTGTGAACAGGAATGTTGATATTGTATAAAGTTAATAAACCCAGATAATTAAGCCAGTGCTGTAATTCACAGCCAGGCTCATTTCCTCCTTGTGATGCCTTCAGTTAATCAGAAGCCAGATAAATCATTGGTGGACACCAAACCTTCATAACTCTGAGAAGAGGGCCTTTTAGAGTTCCCTGGTTTGCTGGGCCAGGTACTCCCTTTAGCTCGACTTTCTTGTATGGCTTCTTGAAGCTCACTGAGTCATTATAAGGTGGCAATTGCACCCCCACATTTATGAGTTTTTCTATTATGTTAAAGTGAGAACTGAGTTTCAGAATTCACGTGGCTTTTGGTGTAGTCATGGGGTTTGGGACAGGGCAAAGTGAAGGGGAGAAATAGATGGCTTCTGTACTTTCCAGTGTTTTAGCATATGCCTGAATGTAGTTGAAACTGGTCTTAGAAAATGGGGATTCTGAGCAGAGATCCCCAAATCTGACAGCACATCAGAATAACCTGGGATAAAAAGACTGATCTTCAGGACCTACTTCCAGAAATTCCTATTCTGTAGGTCTGAATGTGACTGGGAATGAAGGCCCTGCCTAAGGGAAGGAAACAAGTCACCTAGGATACAGGACTTGAAAAGCATTCACTCTTGGGGCTGTACAAAGGCAGCACCTCAGAGCAAGGGCCTCCTTAAAGATGCTAGGTGCTGGCTTCCTGGCTTGCCTCACCCTAGTCCCAGCCTTCTCCTTGCTTTGAAGGTAGCCAGGGCATGCTGGCCCTAGTGTTCACTGTCTACCTTCTAGCACTTTCCACTCCCTGAAGGCACAATTGGTGGTTTTGACTAACACTAACATTTGTTTGAAAAAGAAGAGAACTCTTTGGAGATCTTCCTCTAATAATGATGACAGTAGTTATCATTTTACTGAGTGTTAACTAAATACCAGTGCAGTGCTGATATTTACATCTTTTGTCTCACATCTTTTGTCTCATACCGACCCAGAGAGAGATGTACTACCATTGTTACCATTTTGGGATGAAGAAAGTGAGGCTTAGACAAATTGAATTGATCAAGGGGACCCAGTTAGGAAAGGGTGGAACCAGAATTGGAATTCAGGCATGACTCCCAGTTCATACCCTTCAGTGCTCCACCACACTGTTTCTTGCTCTAAATTAGCAGAGAAACCCAGCCCAGCCTACTCTCTTGGTGCTTCCCAGGCTGTCTGCCTGGCTCAGAAATCTCCAGGTAAACCCCTATTCCTGGGGTCTTGAACTTGAACCAAACATGACACCCTATGTTCTATATTATGGAACATAATACCCTATGGTCTCTGTTTTTTTTTTTTTTTTTAATTAAAAAAAAAATTTTTTTTTTCAACGTTTATTTATTTTTGGGACAGAGAGAGACAGAGCATGAACGGGGGAGGGGCAGAGAGAGAGGGAGACACAGAATCGGAAACAGGCTCCAGGCTCTGAGCCATCAGCCCAGAGCCCGACGCGGGGCTCGAACTCACGGACCGCGAGATCGTGACCTGGCTGAAGTCGGACGCCAACCGACTGCGCCACCCAGGCGCCCCTCTTTTTCTTTTTTTAGTGTTTATTTATTTTTGAGAGAGAGAAAGCACGAGCGCACACACAAGTGGGGGAGGGGCAGAGAGAGAGAGAGAGAGAGAGAGAGAGAGAGATGTGGGGGAGACACAGAATCTGAAGCAGGCTCGAGGTTCTGAGCTGTCAGCACAGAGCCCGATGTAGGACTCAAACTCATGAACCATGAGATCATGACCTGAGCCAAAGTCGGCTGCTTAACTGACTGAGCCACCCAGGTGCCCCTCTGGATTTTTTAAAATAGAGTTTTTTGACCCATAGAGCCATGGCAAGCAGGGGAAGGGATGAAGGAAGAGCACAGGTGATTCTCAGCAGGGGAAGAAGTTATTATTTCTTAAGCTGTTTACTAATTAGCTCCTTTTGCTCCTGAAACCAAAAAGACGAACTCAAGAGTCAGCACGGCTCAGAAGCCCTAATTAATTTGTGGTCCAACTGGGTCAGGGAGAGTGACCCTGTGCAGTGGCTTTTTTCTTTTCAGGGACATGTGTGCCCCAGCTCACCAGGGCAGAGTTCCATAGCACTGAGGGGAGGGATTCCACCCCCCACCCCCCACCCCCCCACCCCTGGGAGTTAGATCTCCTGTGAAGCACATGTCTGCCTATTCAGTCCCTTCCTCCCTGACCCTCTGGCTGGGCTCCTGCTGGTGTTAAGTTGCCCCAAATACTCAGTCTCTTATTTCACATCGCCAGGCAAAGATCCCACAGCCAAGGTGCCCTTTCGGCTTAGCTTTCCCATTGGCTGCTCACTGACAGATAAGCTCCTAAGAGGAGGCAAGGGGGAGGGAGGAGAGGTGGGTAACACCTGGAGCAGACCCCTTTGTCCTTTTGTCATTCTGCACAAAGCATGGGTGCTGCGGCTCCCTGCTATTGTGTTTGATGGGGCAGGCCCTGGGTGGTGGCTAGCTGCCTAGCTTTCATCTTTTATTGGTACAACTGTACATATGCTTAGGCTTTACCTAAGGGTGGAAATTGGAGGCTGAAAGTTTTTAAGTGTCAAGAGACAAGGAAACTCTGTATTCAGTGTGTGGGCTGGAAGAATGCAGGAGCTTCTGAGCCAGGCTCCGTTTCTGCATAATCTGCTATGGCCATGGCCTGCAGACTCCCTGTCCAGACCTTGCAGAGATGTTTCATTCCTTGGGCTGGGTGGAACTGAGTCGTGAGTACTGCTCCTAGTCAGGAGGGGGATGAAGCCAGCGGACAAAATGTTCCTGTGCCTGGACGACCAGCCACAGCACAGCCTGGGTCCCTGGGAATTGAGATGAAACCTTTCCTCTTTCTTTAGCCAACCCATATCTTGAGTAACAGATGAGTTACTGCCAGACGAACTGGTTTTAATTTACCTTTTTGAAGAGATAGATGCACTTAAAATAAAAATGAGCAGGAAGTTTGCACAGTTAGCATTGCCAGTCTCACCGCTGTCGGGAGTGAACATGTGCTCCTGGACTTCCACAACTTCTCTCTTCTCTGTCACTTGCAACCAGAGCAAATCCCTGGAACCTGGTTATAGGGATTGTTATGTTATGTGGAGTTGATCTATCAGTCAGGAAATTTCCTCAAGAAGAGGTCCTCAACTAGGGCCTCCAAATACAACCCTGTAGGTAGGTGCCAACATGACAGAACCCAAGAACTGGGCATCTATGTATAAGTTGGTCTTGAGTATCCAGAGACTATTTAAGAATGTGTACAGAAAGGTAGCAATTAAATGTTTGTCTTGGAATAAGCCTGGCCTCTGCATTCTCCCAGGAGCCCTCGCCTAGGGAAGATGATTAAAAATAGATCTGAGTAGCACTTCCTGCCTGGCAGATGGCTGATAGCAAATGCTAGGGCTTGCAGCTAGCTGACCTTTCCTTTCTGAAATCTGCTCTGTGTTTCCATGATGCTAATTGAGTCCCTCTCTAGACCTAAGCAAAGAGCTGGCTGCAAAAAAAAAAAAAAAAAAAACCAAAAAAACCCCAACAAGGTTTGCTGTCCTGGCTGGGCTCAGTTCATGGAGCAACTTGAAAGTGCTGGAATTCGCATGGAAACACCCACTCTGTGGTCCAACTGGCTGGTCCTTGTTTAAAAACTAACAAGTTCTGCTTTCAAATTTGCTGCCCAATGCTGTTAAGGATCCCACACCCTCTCCACCCCCATCAATAAGAAAAAATTAGTGGAAAGGGGAGTGGTAAGAATGTCCTATGTTAGATGTGTACACAATAGACAATGCTTACACTCACTTCAAAACAAAGTAGATGCCCAAAAGAGAGGCAGGGACTTCTTGAGATCTGGCTTTCAGGAGTGGTTCTATCCCACTCAGCTATCTTTCCTCACTTATAAAACACTGATAATACTTGAGACAATGCCCTTAGGTGGTATCAAACTATGGAAGACACAAGATATGATTGCAAACATCTAGGGACCTCTGCTGGCTTCTCAAGGAGTTATTACCCTCTCCTAGGAAGGGGATGGGGATATATGTACATGGGTTGTGCTGAGACTGTGCTAAGTGCTTATGTTTCTTCAAATCTTACTTCCTCTCCAAGGAATGCCCCTGCTAAATCTCCCCCCCCCCCAATGATCTCATCTTCTTCAGTTCCATTCATGTTCTCAAAAACTCCTTTAATGTCCATAATGTGTCACAAGGATACACATTGTTTTATACATATTTTGTGTATTTTAGTCCTGTTTTCTAGTTAGCCAGATTATAAGCACCTTCAGGGCAGAGCTAGCTTGCTACATTCTTCTTTGTGCCCAGCCAGGTCTGGGGCACAGCTGCTCATTAAATATTTGTTGATTTATAATTATGGAGGCACAGTATTCCTCATTAGGATCATATCACAAGATTCTAAGCCATACCCTTACTATTGGACATTTAGATTTCCCCCCAGTTTTTATTTTATTTTATTTTTTAATGTTTTTATTTATTTTTGAGAGAGAGACACACAGCACGAGCAGGGAAGAGGCAGAGAGAGAGAGAGATGCAGAATTTGAAGCAGGCTCCAAGCTCCAAGCTGTCAGCACAGAGCCCAGCACAGGGCTCGAACTCACAGACTGTGAGATCATGACCTGAGCCAAAGTCAGATGCTTAACTGACTGAGCTAGCCAGGTGCCCCTAGATTTCCCCCCAGTTTTTAAATCATAGACTACATTCATGCGACACAAAACTGTTTTGCCCAGGAGATGATTTTCCAATGCCTGATATCTTACAATGTGTCTGGGGCTTTGGTTTTGGCCAGGGAAGAAGGTTGAGCACCAGAGTATGTGAAAAGGTTTTAAGTTTCTATGTCTTGAGGATGAGAGTCCTAAAATAGGAATTGTCAGATAAGATAGGCCAGCTGATGAACAGAAAAGACTTTTTATGCAGATAAACAGGAAGTTTAAAAACATGAGAGAAGAGGTCTAACTCTGAGTCAGAAATGCTCATTTAATGTGTGAGGCGTTTACTCTCTTGAGAAAGTGGATTCACACAATGTTCACCCTTGAAAGAGACCTTACTCAACCCCCTCATTTCACAGATGATGCAACTCCCAGTTCAGAGGATCAGGGATCTGCCCAAGGACATCATGCAGTTGGAGGCAGATGATCTAGCCTTGCCTGACAGGGGCATGAGTGTGTAGGATGGTTGTTGTGACCCAGTGTCGTGTTCTGTTTCTAGAAGGAATACCTAGAATCACCAGTGCCCGGCATTAACACTTTGGCCAGCACCCTATCCTCATTTATATGCTCTTGTCTCTTTCGTAAGAGCCCTTTGGCTGTGATTTCTTCAAGCCCACCATGATTGTCTCTTCCTTTGTAACTATTTCTTATAACTCTACTCCTAAACCTAGTCCGTGTGTGTGTGTGTGTGTGTGTGTGTGTGTGTGTACATAGGGATTAAATGTAGATGCATGCTACTGTGCTCACTGGAGGAAAGCCTGACGTTGGACAGAGTTCCTGCCACAGTGGGAAGAACACGTTAGTCAGTCTACTTTATAGTGTATGCAACCTGAAGTCCAATTGTTTAAAGCCTTGCGCTATGATTAGCATTTCCAGGAGAGCAAAGTGTTGAAGGTATTTAAAGAACAACTAGGATGGAATGAAAAATGAGGTTTAGAAGATAGTGGAAAACTTGGTGAGGGTTAAAACCATACTACATACAGAAATTTGAAGGAACTGGTAGAAGGAAGCGTACTGCCATTTATAGAAAGCCTGTTCTGTGCCAGGTGTTTCACTGTCTGTGAGGTGGGTATTGTTCTGCCATTTGGCAGATGAGGAACTTGAGACCAGAGAGGTGAACATATCCAAGAGCACATAGTAAAGAAAGTGCCAGAACTGGGAATTGAATCTAGTTCATACAACTATATAATTCTTCCATTATACCAGGCTACTAAGCTGGGAGAAGTTCAGCCCATACAAAGAAACCTTGATGCAAGCAAGATTATAGCTTTAAAGATATCACTCCAAGTGTTATTTGGCACCAGAAGATATAAAGATGGAGCATTCTGGGAACTCTCAGGAGATAAGAGTTCAACTCATACAAGGAATTAGGGACAGGCAGAGTGACTGGCAGTAGAATGGGCTTCCTGGGGAGGTAAAGAGTTTCCTATCCCTGGACGAGGTTTGATAGAAACGTGGGTGACAGCCATGCATCAGATGAGTGGCTGACCTTTGGAGATCCTTCATATCCCAATGGTCTATGAAATTAAAACTGGATACGGTCATGTGTATATTTTGTTTTGTTTTGAGATCTTTTGCTATACCAAAACTGCAATCCACTGCAGGAGATTCCTATAGAATGCTATTAGTTAAGTCTTTCTTTCTCTTTCTTTTTTTAGCGAACTCCCCAAGCATTTTTCTGGGTTCTCTGCTCTTTCCTTGTTGTGAAGTCCAGGTGCCAAAGAAAGGATTTTAATGGGCCTCTTTGCTTTTAATTATTTGTTCTCACAGCTTATGAAATGAGAATCATTCACTCAGTAGTGAGTGCAGAAGGCTGTTTTCATGTTGGGTTGCAAAGAACATTCCTTTGGTGGTCTTCAGTCAGCCTTAAGCATTGTAGGTTTACACATTTAATTTTACCTATGTACTGAAGAATGGCCAAGTTGTGGTGAAGCAGTTCATCTAGCACAACTCACAGGAAGCTAATTGGTAGACCAGAATTCTGATTTGTTAATTTACAGTGGAACAGATAATCCTGAAAGCTCAGACTATGTGTTATCTTCCTTGAAGGTAAACCCACTTGAGCGAGAGAATTAGATTTAGGCAGTTGCTAAGGAAATATGGAATCAGAGCAGAGGAAGTTGAATAGCCTAAGAGATTTTCATCAATTTTGACAACTTGATCCATCCTTCTTCATCAAAGAGACAGATTTTCCAGGTGAACACACTCTAGAAAAATCTTGGGACTTGGAATCAAAAGCTGTAGATTTATGTTCTGACCTTGACTTACAAGCTATGTGAAACTGGGAAAGTCACTTGAACAGCCCTGGGTTTCAGTTTCCTCTGCTATTTTACAGATTGAATTAGTTAATGTGTGTGAAAGTGCTTTGTGCATTCTGATGTCAGTATTAGTCTAATTCTGTTAGGCCCCTTTCTTTTAGTGAGTCACCTGGACAACACCCTTGTTATCCCATCTTCATTCTCCCTTAGACTTTGGAACCAGACTCCCTGGTCTCTGTCATCTATTTGTTGTTTGACCATGGACTTAATTTTCTCATCTGTAAAATGGGGACAACAATTGTACCTACTTCATCAGATCAGTCGCAGATTAAGTTACTTGGTTTATGTAAAACAATTTGAATCTTGCCTGGCATGTGGTAAGCACTATATACATAGTAAGCACTGTATACAACTGTACTGTTATTATTTCACAATTTCCAATTGCATGAGCCTGCTTAATTTCTTCTATAAACTCTCCAATTTCACTACAGTGATTGCTTGTTAGAAAAGGTTTTTAGAGCACCCCCACCATAGTGTGTGGCTTCAGTTTCTGAAGCCTTTTCTGGTCTTTTTGCCTGGATTGGTTGCAGGGGAAGACTTACCTTGAGAGTCTGAGGTTTTACCCACTGACATCAGCTATCTTTTGTAGTGTGAGGACATTTCATTTTCTGGTGTCTAGTTGGCTTTGGAAACAGAAGTGTAGATTGAAACATAAATCCAAAAATTGGTATTTGTCCTTCCTAGGTATATTAACTTGCATTATCATCTTCTTCTTCTTTTTTAATGTTTATTTATTTTTGAGAGATGGAGACACACAGAATCCAAAGCAGGCTTCAGGCTCCGAGCTGTCAGCACAGAGCCCAACGCGGGGCTCAAACTGACAAACCACGAGATCATGACCTGAGCCAAAGTCGGATGCTCAACCGATTGAGCCACCCAGGCACCCCCAACTTGCATTATCTTCTTAATTTTAGCAGCTCATAGTGAATTATTTTCAGAGACCTGATGGTTTTGAGAGAAATTTAAGTTCCATTATTTCAACCCCCTTAAAAGTTTTAGTTTTATATTTGAAGTGAACTGCAGAGTCCCCAGTATTAATGACTGCCTGCTATTACATTCTGATTCCGCTACCTCTACTCTCTTAACTCAGAGGCCAGTCTCCCCAAACAGACCTAGTGAGGGTGACATGTCCAGCTTTCTTCTGTAGAGAATGGAGTTTGGCTGATTATGGGAATCCCCTGCTCTTTGTCTTTCTGAAGAACGCATGTTTTCTGTGACTTCTCTATGGAGAGCAAGGAGCCAATGCAGGATGTTGAGAGCTGGCGGCATCTGTCTTCCCACTGGCTGCATGTTTATATTGGCATCTACTGTCCTAACCCTTTGCCACAAACTAGGGAGTCTTATCTGCTCTTGGTTCAACAATGAACAGCCCCTCGGCCCCAAACCACATCTGAGGCCCTTAGAACAACTTGGAGAGGTGTGGGAGAGGAGCTGTGGGGGTCTGTGGCTGTAGGGGGTTTGGTAGAGAGTCTGGGGAAGCACTGGTGAGACAGCCCAGCTCTTCCAGACTGGTCCAGCAAATCCTGTTTTACATCCAGAAGGCCCGTGGTGGTGTGAAAGGAAACAAACATTTATTAAATGCTGTTTCACGAGCTAGACACTGTGCTTTATGTACAGGCATTCATTTAATACAACATCCTTTTGGAATAGGGCGTTGTGTTTCTCCCTTTTGTAGATGGGGCCCTGAGGCTCAGAATGACTTGCTCAAGGTTACACAGCTTGCTCCCAAGCCTGCATCCTTTCCACTGAACATCAGGCAGACATGACACCATGAGGGAGCTGACTTTGCAGGCTCTTTATGCCATCCCTAAAAGCAGTCTGTTTCATATAGGCCAACAGGAAGGTGAATGTAAATGGTCTGATCATTAAATGACTTAGATCCCAGAATATCCCCTGTTAAGCAATAAAACATGGAGCCCAGACTGCTCAGCACCTTTTGTGTCTGCCGTTCGTTGCTTGCATCATTTGCATCATGTATGCTCCCATGCCCTTGGAATTTTATGACTCCACACAGCAGATATTTCCTCCTTTAGAGCCAGTCCTTTCCCAACCCCTCCCTCCATCTGTTTAGGGAATGTGAGAGTGAACGGAGACCTACAAAACTCAGAGCCAGGGGAGGAGGCCTGTAGGAGGCCATGCTTCTGCCCCTAGTCAGCGCACATGACTTTCTACCCCATGTCAACGTTTCTAGACAGACATGTGAAAGCTTTTGGTAAACGATAAACACATATAAATGGCTTTGTTCTTTCCTCATCTTTCCTAGTGACCTGTGTCCTAGTGTTGAAATCATACAGAGTCAGGAAATTCTTCCCTTATAATTAACCCAAGTCTCTCTTATTTCCATCTGCGTCCATTTCCTTGTCTGTTTCTTTCAGAGAAAATGGAAGAAATCCCCTTTAATCTTCTTCCCTCTTAGCTAAACTCTCCTAATCTCTTTAAGTTGCACTTGGGTTCTAATTCTGGAAGTTTTCATCATTTTCATTATTCTTTATTATGTGCTTTCTCCATGTGCTTCCTCAAGAGTGAAATCCAAACAGGACCCAGTATTATTCGCCATGGGTTTCAGCTCTTTGGAATGGAGCCTATGGCTTACCCTGACCCTAAATGGTAAGCTCCACTGGGCTTGATGATGGATGGAAAAAGAATGAAAGAGGAGAAAAGACTGACCTGGCCTTCCCCAGCAGAGTGTCAGACCTGCTGAGGTGGGATGTTTAACCAACACCCAAGGGCAGGGGGTTTGCTAACCCTCCTTTGTATCTCTACCTAATACTTCTGCTACCTTCTTGCTGAGATAGTATATAGTGTGGTATATAGTGCCTTCAGCAAATACGTGGAGACAGAGGGTAGATTTGTGGTTGTCAGGGTTGGGGCAGGGGACATGGAAGTTGACTGGTACAATATGAGATTTCTTTTTGGAGTGTGGAAATGTTCTGGAATTAGATAGTGGTGACGATTGCACAACCTTATGAATATATCAAGAGCCACTGAATCATATAAAAAGGATGACTTTTATGGTAATGTGAATTATATTTCAGTTAAAATGAACTCAACTTTATGTTTGTACTAATAAGTTCTTTTATAGCTATATAATAAAAAGAAATTGTAACAGCAACAACAAAATATATATAAAGCCTTGAAGTTTATGGAGAATTTTTCATACACGGTATCATTTATTTCTCATAGAAAGCTGGTGTAAGTATGAATATGATTTTATTGTGCCCATTTTACAGATTAGGAAATCCGGTCTCAGAGTAGTCAATTGGCTTGCTCAAGTTAGTGACTGTAGCTGGTACATGGCAAAGCCAGGGTTCAAACTCTAGCACTCTACTTCTTTGAAGCCCATGTAATTCGCACTGCCTGTGGATGGTAGGATGGAGAAGCAAGCGCTAAGTGCTTTAAAGAATTCACAGAACATGACTGGAAAAGATCATGGGGAGCTTGCTTCAGTCTTATCCCTCCATTTTTATGGAGACATTGAGTTGCAAAGAGTGGAACATTTGCCTTTTGTCATAATAGAGAAAGGGGGAGATCATAATTACCAAAGAAAAGGATTTTCTAAACCCAAGTAGATTAGAATCGGCCTTTTCATCTCTCTTTTCTAGGCTTCTGAACAGGCCAAAGAGGAAAGATAGAGAACTGAACTTCCTTTTACTCTGGACTTCATTTACCTTGTTTTACTTATTATCCTCAGAACCCTTATGAAATAGGCATTGTTTCCATCCACTGATGTAAAAGATGTGGAAGTTGAGAGAGGCTGAATAATTCTCCCAAGGTCAAGTAGCTGATAAGTTGTAGTTGTAAAACCAAGATTTGATCCTGATTTTCTGATGCCAGGACTAGATCCTCTTACGAATGCCCGTTTGCTCCCCACTCCCAGATATTGCAGTTGGGTGGACATCTGTGTCCTTCATCTCCTGAGACAACACATGCTCCGTTGAAAACGGTTGGCCTTCCCCGTGAGAGAAGAGGGCCTATGTTGGAGAGGCTCTGCTTCATGCTAGGAGGACTTCATGCTTGAGTCTGCTCAAGCATGAGGACTTGCGCCTGTACCAAGGGGAAGGAACCCACATGTTTGCTCTTTTGCCATTCCTGCTCCCCCTCCAAAAGTATTCATTTTCAATGGTCCTCCTACTTTTGGAAGGAATTGCTGCCTTCCAGACTTTCAAAGGGGCCAGAAATCAGTGGTTATGGATACTAAACAGGAAACTCAAAGCGCTTTCCGTTCCTTTGAGCTGGCTGGAAGGGTTGGGCCTAGAACTATTACTTTCCTTTAAAGGACAGAAGAAAAGCGTTGTGTAATTTAAACACACACACACACACCACCGCCACCACCACCAACAACAACAACAGAAAACCTTTCCTGGAGTCCTGAACACCAGCCTTGGTTGATACACAACATGGAAAAGAGCTGTCTTGTTGCCTAGCAGTAATGACAGCAAACAAATGTGTCTGACAGTCTGTTTGGGATCTCCTGGGCTGAAACTCTGTTTGCTTCATTCTAATTGCTTCCTTAACTTCCTTTCAGTCTCCCCACCTTTGGTACCACCCCCCCTCAAGGGAGTGCCAGGCTGTGCCTGGTTATGCCAGGCTGGGCTGGGCCCCACAGGATACAGTGACCCAGCCGGGGCTATTCTTGTCTCTGTCTATTTGCAAGATGCCTGTTGTTCTCAATGGCTGTTTTTCCCATCATAAATGTTGACTTGGCAGAGGCCCAGAGTGGAAGCCATGGTAGAAGAGCTTCCCAAGTCTTGCCCCAGGAAATGCAGCTGGTTCTGAGTACCAGGCTGAGGAAACAGGTTCACAGTTATTCAGGGGGTACCTGAGTAGATATTGCCTCCAAGACAGCTCATTGCAGAGTGTGGGCCTCTGCAAGCTGACTTTCATAGAACAGGCCTGGAAGAACCAGAGTGGCCCTGAGAGGCACCTCTGGGCCTGGCTGTCATTCTTTTCTATGCCCTGTGTCCTCTCCCACCCCTACTCTCTAGGAATTCTAAGCTATGCCAGGCTAGAGGAAATTACTCGTAGGTCCTGCCCTGAAGTAGACAGAAACCCCCGGAGCAGTGGTCTCCAAACTTTAAAAAAAGTTTTTTTTAATGTTTATTTATTTTTGAGAGAGAGAGAGAGAGGGAGAGAGAGAGAAAGGGAGAGAGAGAGAGACAGAGACAGAGACAGAGACAGGATGTAAGCAGGGGAGGGGCAGAAAGCAAGGAGACAGAATTCAAAGCAGGCTCCAGACTCCGAGCTGTCAGCATAGAGCCCGACGCGGGGGGGCTCGAACCCACAAACAGTGAGATCATGACCTGACCCAAAGTCAGACGCTTAACCGACTGAGCCACCCAGGCACCCCCAAAACTTTAAAAATCACATACCACTATTAGTAAGATGTTTGAGTATATACTCCTAATATATGGATATTTAGCTTATAAGTGGTATCATGTACTTCTATGTAATATATACATTAGAAACATATATTCAAAGACATGTTAAATAATTAATATAATTTAAAAGGAAGAAAAAACAATTACAAATATGTTTTCAAATCTTATTTATTGAAGGTATGATTTAACATGCTCTTTTTTTTTTAAAAAAATTACCGTTAATCACTTTCTGATACAGTTAATTCTAAGGTATGTCTTAATGAGAGTATATTTCAGTGCTTCAGTTAAACAATTTCCCTTGTCAAAAAGTCCCTTACAAAGAAAGGTAGATTCAAATGCAACATTAGCATGTCTGTGCTTATGCAAATCATGATTCCTGCAATCCAACCCATTTTATCCAATCACACAAAGGTTTTTGCTGAACTTCGTGCTTGCTCTTGCAAACTTGCAGAAAAGTATTCTTTAACAAGGCTTCAAACCCCTCTGAGACTCTTTGTTTGGAATACTTTTAAGTAGAGTATTAGGAAATTGTTTATAATTCCTAATTGTACAAATATAGAAACACAGTGTAGGGGCGCCTGGGTGGCTCAGTTGGTTAAGCGTCCGACTTTGGCTCAGGTCATGATCTCACAGTTCATGGGTTTGAGCCCCGCGTCGGGCTCTGTGCTGACAGCTTGGAGCCTGGAGCCTGTTTCAGTTTCTGTGTCTCCCTCTCTGTCTCTGCCCCTCCCCTGTTCATGCTCTGTCTCTGTCTCAAAAATAAATAAACACTAAAAAAGAAACAGTGTACAATGGGAGATTTCAGAGATGACTTACTTTTATTGGCTTAAATTTTTTTTTTTTTAATTTTGCAAAGTAAAGTTCACTCTTTGGTATACAGTCTTATGACTTTTGACAAATATATGGTCTTGTAACCCCCATAATGAAGATCACAATTCCATCTCCCATGTTACTCCTTATAGTGAAACTCTCCCTTTACCCATAACCTTTGGCAACCACTGATCTTAGTCTGATACATTTCAAATTCATCCATGTTGTTATGTATATCAACAGGTTGTCCCCTTTTATTACAGACTACTATTAAATGGGAGGTATCAGTTTATCCATTCACCAACTGAGAGACATTTAGGTTGTTTCCAGTTTGGGACAATTATGAATAAAGCTGCTCTGAAAAATTCTCCTCCAGGTTTTTACATGAATATAGATTTTCAATTAACCTGGGTAAATGAAACCACAAAATTCTTGTCCACAGTGGCTATGCTGTTTTGCAATGGATAAAAGAATTCCAGTTGCTACACATTCTTTTTTTTTTTTTTTTTGATGTTTATTTATTTTTGAAGGAGAGAGAGACAGAGCGTGAGCAGGTGAGAGGCAGAAAGAGAGGGAAACACAGAATCTGAAGCAGGTTCCAGGCTCTGAGCTGTCAGCACAGACACAGGGCTTGAACCCACCCACAAAAGTAAGATCATGACCTGAGCTGAAGTCAGCCTCTTAACCAACTGAGCCACCCAGGCGCCCCTACACATTTTTGACAGCACTTGTTTTTGTCAGCTTAAAAAGTTTTAACCATTCTAATAGGTGTGTAGTGATTTCTCATTGTATTTTTAATTTGCACTTTCCCCAGTGACTAATGATGCTAAGCATCTTTTCATGTGACTGTTTACCATCTGTTTATTTTGGGGGAATTCTGCTCAGATCTTATGCTCATTTTATATTTTATTTAAAAAATTAAAAAAAATTTTTTTAATGTTTATTTTTGGGAGACAGAGTGGGGGAGGGGCAGAAACAGATGGAGACACGGAATCTGAAGCAGCCTCCAAGCTCTGAGCTGTCAACACAGAGCCTGACGTGGGGCTTGAACCCACGAAGCGTGGGATCATAACCTGGGCCGAAGTCGGACGCTCAACCAACTGAGCCACCCATGCGCCCCTTATTTAAAATTTTTAAAACGTTTAAAACTGGGTACAGTATACTTTATTGATGATACACGATAAAGTAGGGCTCTCCAAGTCCCTCCCCTTTTTCAGAGGGTCTGGGATGGAAACTGGAAGTCAGGAGATTCTCAAGTGTGTTGGGGGATGAGCTGGGGCAGGACTCCTCAGCAGCTGAGGGCCTCTTTCTACTTCTTCCTCTTGCTGGGGCTGGTGGTCCAGTGGGCTCTTACTCCTTGGAGGCCTTGTGGACCATAAGGCTCACCATCTGGTGGCTATAGCCAAATTCATTGTCATACCAGGAAATGAGATTGACACAGTGGTCATTAAGGGAAATGCCAGCCCCAGCATCAAAGATGGAAGGGTGGGTGTCACTGTTAAAGTTTCAGGAGACAACCTGTTCCTCACTGTGACCCAGAATACCCTTGAGGGAGCCCTCTGATGCCTGCTTTACCACCTTCTTGATGTCATCATATTTGGCAGCTTTCTCCAGGCAGCAGGTCAGATCCATTATTGACATGTTGTAAGTGGGGATAGGAAGTCCATGCCAGTGAGCTTCTCGTTTAGCATAAGGATGACCTTGCCTACAGCCTTGGCAGTACCACTGGAAGCAAAGATGATGTTCTGGGCAACCTTTTGGCCATCATGCCACTGCTTCCCAGAGGGGCTGTCCATAGTTTTCTGGTTGGAAGTGATGGCATGGACTGGTCATGAGTCCCTCCACAATGCCAAAGTTGTCATGGATGACCTTGGCCAGAGGGGCCAAGCCTTTGGTGGTGCAGGGGGCATTGCTGACAAGGTTGAGGGAGTTGTCATACTTCTCATGGTTCATATCGATCAGACATGGGGCATTAGCAGAAGGGGCAGAGATGATGACCCTCTTGGCCCCAGCCTTCTTCATGGTGGTGAAGACCCCAGTGGACTCCACAACATACTCAGCATCAGCATCACCATATTTGATACTGGCTGGGTCTTGCTCCTGGAAGATGGAGATGGGCTTTCCATTCATGACAAGTTTCCTATTCTCAGCTTTGACTGTGCCAGGGAATTTGCCATGGGTGGAATCATACTAGAACATGTAGACCATGTAGTCAAGATCAATGAAAGGGGCATTGATGGTGACAGTATCCACTTTGCCAGAGGTAAAAGCAGCCCTGGTGACCAGGCACCCAATATGGCCAAATCTATGTATTCCAGCCTTCACCATCCTGTCTCGAATGTTGCTGGCACTGTACCAGAAGATGCCAATGTCTGTCGAATGGGGAGAAGCAGAGAGTTTCTTTTGCTCATTAAAAAAACAAAAAAAAAAAAAATTAACATTCATTTTTGAGAGACAGAGAGAGAGAGAGAGAAACAGAGCATGAGCGGGGGAGGGGCAGAGAGTGAGGGAGACACAGGATCTGAAGCAAGCTCTAGTCTCTGAGCTGTCAGCACAGAGCCCGACAAAGAGCTTGAACTCACTAACTGTGAGATCATGACCTGAGTCCAAGTTGGACACTTAACCAAGTGAGCCAGCCATGTCTCTTTTGCTCATTTTAAAAATTGGGTTTTTTTCTTTCTTATTGTTGAGTTTTAAGAGTTCTTCATATATTTCAGATACAAACGCTTTGTCATATATGTGATTTCCGGATATTTTCTCCCAGTCTATGGCTTAACTTTTCCTCTTTAACTATTTTTCAGAGTAAAAGTTTAAAAATTTTGATGAAGTTCGTTTAGCAGTCTTTTTCTTTTATAAATTGTTTCTGGGGTAGCATCTTTTCTAACACAAAGATTTCCACCTGCATTTTCTTCTCAATATCATTCGTTTTGAATCAATTTTTGTATAGTCATATCAATTTTCAACTACAAAGAGCATATTATTATTTTTTTTTTTAATTTTTTTTCAACGTTTATTTTTATTTTTGGGAGAGAGAGAGACAGAGCATGAACGGGGGAGGGGCAGAGAGAGAGGGAGACACAGAATCGGAAACAGGCTCCAGGCTCTGAGCCATCAGCCCAGAGCCCGACGCGGGGCTCGAACTCACGGACCGCGAGATCGTGACCTGGCTGAAGTCGGACGCTTAACCGACTGCGCCACCCAGGCGCCCCTACAAAGAGCATATTAAATGAAAACATTGCCAAATACCAGTTCTCTCCATAGCACAAATTCCCTTTGAAAACAAGTTACATTCCCATTCCCTGTTAAAATGTCACCTTTACTTTGAAGGGGCAGATTTAGCGAATATATTCTTTGGAAAATATTGCAGAGTACCGTACTACTGGCAGCTACTTTTTACTGCAAAGCCCAGCTTGGAATGCTCATCTTTTTGCAAAAGAAAAACGCATAACTTATCTTTACATTTTTAAGTACTTTGATATAAGCGTGAACCTCTTTGTGGTGCTCTATCCTATTACAAAAAAAACTGCAAGGATCCTACTGTTCAAATATCCTGTTTTTACAAGCTAAGTCTCACTATTGTCATCCTATTGCACAGAAACAACAGTATTCACAATATGCTAAAAGCACAGGCTGAAGGGTACCATTGTCAGTGCCACACACACATTCAATGAGAGCCCCACACCTCCTTGTAGATTTCTGTACACAGATGGCACATACTAGCCCAGGGAAGATCCCAGTGGCAATCTCTATGGCTGTTTGTTGAAACTCTGGTTTTGTTTGTTTGTTTGTTTGTTTGTTTGTTTTTAGAGATAAAAATAGTTTAAAAATTTAGTGTTTTTTCCTTACCCTGATTGTCTTGTATATGTTCTGGGAATACTACTACCCTGGAAAGTCTTACAATGCTGCCTCTCTCCCTGCATTCCTGCCTATGCCTAGACATAGTAGATAATCTATATTTCTTTGATAAACAAATTTGATAAATTTGATAAACAGATTTCTTTGATAAACAAATCCATCTGCCTGGTTACAGATGGTGGAGCTGTGTTGCTTTGTGTTGTCATTTTCCTGTCTGCTTTCTTCTAGCATTTGTTTTCCCATAGCCCCATTTTTCTAAGCACTGAACTTGAAGTTCATAACAAATGTTTCTTAGAGGATGATTCTCCTGATTATCCATAACTTAGAACCATGGAATCATACGAAGTATAATTTTGGAGCTGGGAGGGGACTTGGAGGTGGACTAGTCTAAATCCTTTATCAAAAACCAAATATAAAGGAATTTTATAAATCCATAGAATGGAATAACTCAGCAATAAAAAGGGAAGCATCTTTTGATAAAATGCAACAACATGGATGAATCTTAAAAGAATTACGCTGCATGAGAGAAGCCAGACCAAAAAACCCTACATAGGGTGTGATTTTCATTTATAAGAAAACAGAAAATACGAACTGTAGTGACAGCAGCAGCTGCCTGTGGATGAGTGGGGAAAGGGACAAGGAGGGGAGGAAAAGGCTATCTACGATGAAGACGGACAAGAGGAAACTTTTGGGTCCATAATCTTGATTGTGGTGATGTTTTCACAGGTACATACAGATAGTACACATTAAATATGTACAGTTTAGGGGTGCCTGGGTGGCTCAGTAGGTTGAGTCCTATTTTGACTCAGATCATGATCTCATGATTCATGAGTTCGAGTTCCACATTGGGCTCTGTGCTGTCAGCCGAGAGAGAGCCTGGAGCCTGCTTCAGATTCTGTGTCTCCCTCTCTCTCTGTCCTTCCTTGCTCATGCTCTGTCTCTCTCTCTCAAAAATAAATAAATATTTAAAAAAATATGCACACTTTATTATGTCAGTTGTACATCAATAAAACTGTTTAGAGAAAAAAAGGCAAATAGAGGCAATTTAGCTGTGGGATAAATAATAAAACCTACAGTATGTCAGATCATGTGCTGTGTGGTAAGGGTTCAGAGAGACAGTGAAGACATGGCCTGTACCTTCAGGCAGCTCACGATCTAGTGAAGGAGTTAGAAAATAAGCGGATAAATTAGATCCAGTATGTGAAGGACTAAGAAAGAGGAACAGACAAGGAACAAGAGGTGTCCAGTACATGGGTGCCAACACGTGCCTCTTCTGGGGGGAGGGGTTGGGGAAAGCCTTACGAAAGAGAGGAAGCTGAGCCCAGGCCTAGCATAGGTCAGGTGGAAGAGCCTCCCCATCTGAAGGAATATCGTGGGCAAAGTTGTTGAAACGCAAAATTCCAGGAATTGCACGTGGTTCGGCCTGACTAGAGCAAAGGACACTCCAGCAAGAGAAGAGACCGCAGAGGTTGGTGGGGCCAGATTGTGAGGCTTTTGCTACCCTGCCAGTGCTTGGGTGCCTAGTGCTCCAAGGCTGAACTAACAGGTTGTGCAAATCCATAATCTGTGTCACAGGGACATGTCTCTTCCAAACACGTGGCACAGACCTCCAGATTTTGAGGCTGGGACACTCATATTCATGCTCAGTTCCAGTCTGGAGCTCTTATGTTCCTCAGGAATGTTCCAAAACCCAAAGGAAAGAAAGCTGGTTTGGGTCTGAGCAGCAGCTGGGGAACATCTGCATGCTGCTTGGAGCTCCACCTGAGAGCAAAGGCTTCTGGTACATTTTTCTGTTGGGCAACCAGCAATCTAGCTGCCCCAAAGGCAGTTTTTCCACAAGTCAAAAATTTTGTCTTTCTTTCTGGCTGGCAGCACTGATCCCTGTAGTCCTGCATTTCTGACAATGGCTGTCTGGTGTGCAGTGATCTGTGTCCTGTCTGGTTCTCTCCTACCCTCTGGTCATCTATTAACCAGCCACCACCGGATTTCTCCAGCCACTGAGCAGTAGAGGTCATGAGAGAGTCCCTTATTTGTTTGTTTTTAGAGTGGTTTTCAGAGAAGACTGGGATGTTTGATGCAGAGTACGATTGTCAGACCGCATTAAAAATGCAGGCAGCAATGCAGAACACGGATGGCTCATGTCAGCCAGACATTTCAATGTAACCAGAGGAGGAAAACACAGATAGGGCCTGTGTTAATGGAAGTAGATGCCAAACTGTGTGGCAAGTTCTGGCTCATGTTTCTCCTATTGCCTGCTACCCCTTCAGTTGGAAGAAAGAAGCTCATATTTAAGCTAGAATTTAAAATGGGATTGCTGCTTGATGAGCATTCCTGTGATCTAGAGATCAAATTGCTTACACCTCAAAAGGAATTTAGGAAGATTGTAACTGTCATAGCAGTTAGAATCTCCCAGAAGTGAGGAGTGAAGGTTTAGTGGTTTATTCTTTCTTGCCTTGGGGATTCTTTGCTATCTTCTGCAGGGTTAGACCAAGAGGGCAAGCAAGAGTGCACACACTGATTTCCCTAGCCAACTCAGAGGAAAGCTGTGGCCAGCACAGATGCCTGAAACCAAGATCCAGGAAAGGCCAATGTGGATTATCTCGGGGGTATTAATAAAACACATGGTGTCAGGAGGGAAGAAGTTTTCAATTCTATTGTGGAGTTTGGTTTTTGTATCTCCTCACCTGGGCTAGTGAAAACAGTCCAAGTGTGGGCTGGCCCAAACTCTTAGCTCTGTTTATTCTGCCCTCATGTCCTCCCCCATGCTGTCTGCCAGCTGGACTATTAAATGGCTCAGTGCTCTTTTTTTTGCTGTGTCAATCCTGGAAGGTCATGATTGTTGTGATTTGGGGCTGGTTTCCCAAATGGGTGGGTGAAATGGATATCTAACTATCGATTTGTTTTCTTGCATTTCAGTCGTTCCAAGGAAGTCAAGGACGAGCATACCTCTTTAACTCAGTGTAAGTGTCTCTGAATGGTACATCCGTTGTTTGGTGCAAATTTTGCAGGGTGGGGGAAAAGCAGCCCTCAGTGTTAATTCAACACTGGGCCCTGCCTTCTCTGCCACAATAAAAGCCCTGTGGAACATTATTCTCTACAATTAGAAGCCAGTTATCTTTGTGGATATATATATATATATATATATATATATATATATATATATATATATTATTTTGCAGCATCTTTGGCTAAAAAGTATACATTTACTACCCATAGTAAGCACATAAGAGGATCGGAGGGCTATATAGTCTCACAGAGAAGAAGTTGAAGTGATTCTGAGAGCCTCATCATGGAGGCTTCATAACCAGGTCTAACCATGTCATAACCGGGTCATAACCATGAGTCATTGGAGAAGAGGGGAGGTCAAACAACAGACCCCGATGTCTGCTGCAGGAGCTCAGGCTAGAGGAAAGGCGCGGTTAGTGAAGAGTCTCCTTGACTGCAGCCTGTAGGGCCTTCCATCATTGCTGGGCACATCATTCATAGCCTCTTACTTGGGAAAGGAGGGTGAAGCTCACACAAGCCTGATAAACTGTGAGAATGGAAATCTAGCATGTTCAGCTTGAGATAATATGGGGCTCGTTCATCCTTGTAATTGGGACAACATGGTGCTGATGTCATGTTGCCATGTTTGGCTGCATTCAGTCCTCAGTAAGCTCTGAGCTGAGGACTCAGCTCATGGTCTTCACAGTGTGGCCGTCTGTTTGTCCCCTTGGGTTAGAAGCATTAGTTAGAAACATTCCAAGCAAAGTCTCAACCATGAAGACTATTTTTCATAGACTCACTGATTCAGAACTTGCAGATCTCAAAATCATTTCAATGGTGATGTTTCCACGTGGTTACCTTTTCAGGGTTGTTACCACTCTCAGTCTTAAATGATGCCCTTCTTGGTGTTGGCTTCTCTTGAGGCATCTGTGCTCAGTTGTTTTTTTTCTTTTTTTGCTGCAAGCTCAGCTTGAATGACTGATGATGAATGTGTGACTAACTACCCGTTCTCTCTGTCCCTTGGCACAGAGTTAATGTGGGCTGCGGGCCTGCAGAAGAGCGAGTGTTGCTAACAGGATTGCATGCAGTTGCAGACATTTACTGTGAAAACTGCAAAACCACTCTGGGCTGGAAATATGTAAGTACTGAGGAGTCTGGTTGGCAGTGAGAGGGAGGAAGGGAGAGCCTCATGCTAAAAGATTTCTTTCTTCCACTGTCTTCCTACGGCCTTGTGGGATTATCTTAGTCCAGGACAGGAAACTGGGCCCGAAGAGCAACTCCTAGCACACTCTTGTCTACCACACTCTTCTTCCCTTTTCTCTGATAGTCCCCTTCTACTCATTCCTTCATACCTGCCCCTGAGACAAACACACACACGTGCGCGCGCGCACACACACACACACACCTGCTTTTCAATTTAATTAATAATAATAATAATAATAATAATAATAATAGCAGCATATACCATTTCCTGACAGTTTACTGTGTTCCAGACATACATTATTCTATTTATATTCACAGCATCCTTAGAAAGTAGTTCATATTTTAATCCCTATTTTATGGATGAGGAAACTGAGGCTTAGAGAGGTTAATGGTATGTCTAATGTTACCTAGCCGTTACGTGGCCAAACCAGGATATAGGTGTCCAGGAGTCTGACTGTGGAGCCCATCCATGCTCTTTGCTCCAGTAAATGTTCTCAGAACATGTTACCCAGGCCCTAGGCTCTATGCTAGGTATCCTCAAACATGTTAATTAATGTCCACTGTCAAATATAGTCATGGTTGGACTTTTCCTACTAGACGTTCATTCCTTTGCTGTTTAACTCAACAAGTATTTTTTTAAATATGTATTTTTGAGAGAGAGAGAGTGCAAGTCGGGGAGGGACAGAGTTGGAGTGGGGGGTGCAGACAGAAGATCTGAAGCAGGCTCCCTGCTGACAGGAGTGTACCCAATATGGGACTTGAACTCATGAACCATGAACTCATGATCTGAGCCAAAGTGGTGGGGCTTGAACTAATGAACCATGAGATCATGACCTGAGCTGAAATCAGATGATGCTCAACTGACTGAGCCACCCAGGTGCCCTTCAACAAATATTTTTAACATCTTGTTGGTACTTAGGATGAGCACTTCACCGGGGTGAGAGGAGGTATAGATGTTCAATGAAAATAAACTTGTGCTATTGCTATTTTTGGCAGATGTTTTTATTATTGGCAAATATGTTCATGTGCTTTTTTCTGCCCTATCATTGTGGGAATATTGAGAAATGAGTCTTCCTGTCTTGGGAGGACAATTTATTCCATGTAAAATGCCATAAATTCCCTGTACTGTCAATTGCACAGGGTCAGTGTGAAGCTGGCTCCTATGACCTGCAGTTAGTTAGACAATAGTTAGCTTTGGAAGAGCCTGGAGGAGTGGTCAGAAGTTCCTGCAGAGTGCAGTTGTAGGTTGCAGGACTTTGGGGAAGGCTGTGCATTAGGGGGAGCCAGGAATACAGGGAAAGCCTCCTTGCCTTCTCCGGTGAATCTAAAACTGCTCTAAAAATATGAAGTCTATTTACTTTAAAAAATATTTTTTTAAAGTTTATTTTGAGAGAGAGAGCATGAGCAGGGGAGAGGCGGGGGGGGGGGGGGGGGGAGAATCCTAAGCAGGCTCTACACTGTCAGTACAGAGCCTGACTCAGGGCTCGATCTCACCAATTGTGAGATCATGACCTGAGCCAAAATGAAGAGTCAGACACTTAACTGACTCAGCCACCCAGGCACCCCTAGATTCCATCTTTCACATCTCCC
Organism: Puma concolor; assembly: GCF_028749965.1. NCBI lineage: Eukaryota > Metazoa > Chordata > Mammalia > Carnivora > Felidae > Puma > Puma concolor. The sequence goes on along the minus strand of NC_141680.1, from coordinate 29,091,550 downwards.
TTGAAATGTTCAGAATTAGAAAGAAAGATCCTAGATGGTATGTTTCATGATGGCAAGATGGTCACAGATCCCTACAGTTGCCTTGATTTGCTCCTTGTGGGAAAAACTGGTCCTGGCTATTCTGTTACCCCTGCATGGCCACTGGCCCTCTCTGGGTAATCTAGGAGCCACAGTTCTGGTTTTGAGGATCTAGAAATTTTCTGCCCTTCTGTTTTCCCAACCTTTTTTGTCATCTTATTCCATTAAAGATGTGCAGGATTATAGACAGAAGATAAATCTGAGTTAGTTGGTTTTGCTCTTTACTTCGCATAAAATGATTCACTCCTTTGACAAAGGTTTATTAAAAGCCTTTGTGTTGGATACAAAAGTAAATGAGATCTAATCCTTACCCTCAGGGGTGTTTACAGTCATCATATGAGAGAGGAAAGCTACAGGTAGACATAAAACAGCTTGACAAGTATTGTGATATCACAGAACGATATAGAGAAGCATTCATCTCCCCAAATATTTATTGATTACCTCTCATGTCCCAGGCTGGTGCTCCAAGCTTTCATTCCATTATTTCTTCTCACCCTCACAGTAATCCTGTGAAGTACTTTCACTTATCCCAGTCTTATAAATGGAAAGTTCTCAGTCATAAACAAAAGTGGTTAAGTGATGCTTCTGGTGCCAGGAAACAGAAATGGGGTTAGGTCTGGGGGTTTCTGTAGACTTCAGATCTAGTACTCTGTCCCCTGGAATCCAGTTATGACATTTTGCAAGTGCCCTGTGGCTTGGGGGCTATTAAATGTTTTTTTCTTTTGGCTTTTTTGTTGTTGTTCAATAGAGATATAGTCTTACTTTCCTAGTTTTCTTTCTACCTCCCGCCTACCCTGAACATGCTACCATGGAACAATAGGTCGTATTCTCGAACCACATTCCTCTATTGTGTACACATCACACAGCGCGCGCGCGCGCACACACACACACACACACACACACACACACACACACACACACACAGGAGTCAAGGAATAATGAAGTGTCAGGGAAATTACTGCTGAGCCCACAGCTCTTGCATGTGTGTGATGTGTTTGCACTTTCTCTCTCAGGGCCTCTCCCCTCTCCACTTTGTGGAATGATTCCTCTCTCAGCAAGAGACTCAAGTCTGAGCTCTCATTCTGGGACCCAAATCGCTGGAGCTCTAGGACAGAAGATATAGTTCATACACATGCTGCCCAGAACCTATGGACAGTAGGGTTTAGCTACTTACTAATTTGGAATACTCAGAACAGCAGCTGATATCCACTGTTTCTGCACACCAAACTTAGCCATAATGACCGTGATGACCAGTGTTTTTCTGATAATACATTGAGATATTTTTATTCATCTATGCCTGTCAATAAAATATCTCTTTGATCCTATACCTATGCAGGGCTTTTTTTTTTCTTCCTATGGGGCTTACTAGCCTGGGAGCCCACCCACAGTGCCGTAAATTTAGGATGGTAATTGGCCAGGTGGTTTATATTGAGTTTTTCCTCCGGAAGCCTGGCAGCTGGGGTGGGGGGGGGGGGGGGGTGGGAGTGGGGGCTTGAGGGCTGCTGGGTTCTTCAACCTGGAGTTCACATAGCTCCTTTCTCCCTAGAGAAAGGCAGTGAAGGAAAAACAGACTTAACACACATGACACAGAAACAGAAAGATAAGTAAAAAAGAGACCTATTTGACTTCACCATACTTTGGTCTCTCCCTGAGTGTCTTTTCTCTAAGTGTAACAAAGTACAATTGAGAATTATAACACATAAACTTCATAGATACATCATCCTTAGAGCAGATTTCCGATTAGCATCTGAAACCAAGTTCCCCTCAGATTTTACACACACACACACACACACACACACACACACACACTCCATAGTTACTTACTGAAGACCTATCATATGGCAAGCAGTCTTCTAAACACAAGGGACACAGCATTGAACAAAATAAATGAAAATATCTGCCTTCCATGTAATTTATGTTGTAGTAATGGGAGATAATATGTAAAATAGGCCTGGAGGTTATATTGTATATTTGAGAATGATAAGTGCTATAGAGAAAAATGAAACAGGAAGAGATGGGGGAAGAGAGAGTTCTGGGGTGGAAGTTGTGCTTTTAAAGTAGAATATTCAGGAAAGATTTTACTAAGATGGTGACATTTGGGCAAAGACTTTTTTTTTTTAAGTTTATTTATTTATTTTGAGAGAAAGAGAGAGAGAGTGCGAGCAGGGGAGGGGCAGAGAGAGAGAATCCCAAGCAGCCTCCTCACTGTCACTGTGGAGCCCAACATGGGGTTTGATCTCATGACCTGAACCAAAATCAGGAGTCAAGTAACCGACTGAGCCACCCAGGTGCCCCTGGGCAAAGACTTAAATGAGCATAGATCTTGAAGAAATTCTATGGTAAATATTGAGAAAACACTTACAACATTTAAATTGCAAAATATTTAAACTCCATCGTAAATGTTGAGAAGGTCCTGGTGCTGCCTCAGAACTGTATTAAGTGAAGGCGACCTGGCACGTTTGCATGGTGGGAATTCTCCCAGTGAGTCTGGCTGAAGCTCGTCCTGATCCCTGTCATTGACCTGCCTTTGCTCCTGTGCTGCAAAAAAAAAAAAAAAAAAAAAAAAAAGTCACCTACTTGTCTTTGGTCATTTGGTGTCTTTTCTCTTCCTTTGTGTCTCCTAGGAACATGCCTTTGAAAGCAGCCAGAAATATAAAGAAGGCAAATACATCATTGAGCTAGCACACATGATCAAGGACAATGGCTGGGACTGATTGGAGGGTATCCACCTACCCCAGTGTCCACGTGAACGCCATCCAACCAAACATTCTACCCAAGCGTGAGAGAGTGACTGAACACTTGGTTCCATCCATTTAGGGGCCTTGCCATCTGGGGCATTCTCCCACCCTGAAGCCGTCTTTCTGGTGACCGGCCTCTAAATCGCTGTCTCTCTGTCTCTTTGCTTTGTATCTGTTTGTGAGTTGATCCTGGCTTCTCTCTGTTCTAGTGTTGGCTGAAAACAAAACAACGAAAGGAACAGATGCCTGACCACATGGGGCAGCCCACCTTGATAAGGGCCCTGGGGCTCATTAAGAGCTGCTTGATGGCCTCTTGTCAGGAGAGCAGTGGCACAGCACGGGGGTGCAAGGAAGAAGGAAATGGGGAGCCGTGAGGGTCCCAGGGCTGGTCAGTGGACGGGACGTTAGAGGTAGGAACAAAATTGTGCTGCTCCTGGAGTCCTGGTAACTTAGGCTTGAAATAATCGACTTGTCTAAAAGGACAAAGAAAAAAAATACCTCATGACTGCATTCTCTCTGATCAGAAGCTCTGTTCCTGAACCAGCTGTGTCCGGTTAGCATGTGAGCACAAGAATATGCCCTAACTAGTGGGACAGGGGCCTGGTCCTCCTGGGTCCAGCTGGGGGTGTCCTGGCAGCAGAGAGTGCAAAGCCCAGATGGTTTTGATAACTCTGATGCCTCAGTGCCCCTTCAGGTAATCTTCTTTGCCTCTTCAGCCACTGTTGGTGAGAGGATGGGAGACTGCCTTTTGCAATGGGTGCAAGATCCAAACATCCCAAAGGCTTTGACCACCAACCAAGTAAAATCAGTAATTGAGGAGAACAGGGAACAAAAAGGGGGCTGTAGTTTGGGAGCTCCTACAGAAATGGCTCAGATATTGGGCCAGAAAAAAAAAAAAAAAGTAGAACCAGCTAGCAGTTCTGTCTGACCTTTTTTTCCTGACCCTTAATAAGAGAAGAGCATTGTGGCAAGGAAGGGGGTGGGGTGGGGAAATGCTGGGAATAGTTTAGATTTGAGCCATTACAGGTTAGTGTATATTTCCACTTTGGTATGCAATGGCTTCAGTGAGATCAGCAATTCTTTGTACATAGAGTTTTGGTTGTTTTTCTCCAGTTCTATCATTGTAGATTGTGGAAAACAAAGTCCCAAGGCTTTGAGCTTAGTGATAACCCAGCCAGTAGATTCCTCATGCCCCTAGCTATTCTCCTTGGACTTGAATGCTTTGTGTGGAGAGAAATTGTCAGAGTGGTCCAGCAGTGGGGAGGGCTTAGATATGATGTCAAACATCAAGTTATAAATTCTGATATTAGCCCCCACCTCCCATCTCCCAAACCAAAGTTGATTATATTAGGGAAGTGGGGAACAAATCCCTATAAGGCTCATGAGAGAAAGGAGTTTGTTGTAGTTAACCAACACTATGAAGTGTTTTCTACAACACTTCAGCCAGTACATGGTGCATGACCGAAACTCATTTAACTGAGTTAATTTTATTGCTTAGACTGAAAATGTAATTATTGTTAAGATATGTGCAGGTTATGTTAGAGTATCTCATTCTTGAAAGGGGGCTGATCCTATAGAAAAAATTCACCTAAAAAGTCACAAAAAGAATGAGTTCATAGAGGCAAGAATCTATAAAATTGAATAATCAAGATTCAAGCAGCCAACCCAGAACATTTCCAGAATTCAAACAAATTCCTCTAGGGAGTGATCCATGGTGGAAATGCTTTTTTCTGATTCTGTGTGCTGATTGCAGAAGGGGGACCCGAGGTAGGCGTGGTCATGCCCTGGAGGTAGTGAACTGTGGGACTGACAGGAAACCAGGTGGCTCCAGGTTTAGCTGTAGACCACCTCTGTAAGACAATTAAAAAAAAAAAAAAGAAAAAAAAAAAAAAAGGATTCTTAGAAATTGAATCTTGTTCCCAAAGGCTTTTAGTCCACATCTTTTCAGTATTTTAGTATCCTGGGGAGGTTAAGTTTTCCCCACATTGTTAAAAAGCAGAATGAGGTTCAGAAGGAGTATTTCATTTCCACTCCCAGAGAAAAAGGTCTTCTGGCTCCCAGGGCCAAGATCTCAATAAAAACCATTTTCTACTTTCACATTCCTAAGCTGGCTTGCCAGCACAAAAATTATAGATCCCTCTTTCTGTCTCCCTTGAAGGTAGTGGCCTTCATTTATGGATTTTGATAAGCCCCTTTGCTTGGGGAAAGTCCTATTGATACTCCTTTTCATAGAAAATGGGGGTTAAACATGGGTAGGTGTTTTGTCTGTGAAACTAAAAATGGAGTGTGGTGATATAGAAACGAGACATGGGGTGCCCTAGAATTTTCAACAGGGAGAAGAGACCCATGTGCCACTGTTGCTCCTTGGGGATGAGGCCTCTGACTGTTGCATGGATCAGAGCAGGCTTCAGTTAGACCCAGGTTCTGGTCTTTCTTTCTTCCTTTCTTTCTTTCTTTCTTTCTTTCTTTCTTTCTTTCTTTCTTTCTTTCGTTCTTTCTCTTTTGTTCTTTCTTTCTCCTTCCTTCCTTCCTTCCTTCCTTCCTTCCTTCCTTCCTTCCTTCCTTCCTTCCTTCTTTCTTTCTTTCTTTCTTTCTTTCTTTCTTTCTTTCTTTCTTTCTTTCTTTCTTTTCTTTCTTTCTTTTCTTTCTTTCTTTCTTTCTTCTATTACCCATTGAGCATCCAGTGGGTGCATGGCGCCGTACTTGCTGCAAAAGATCTGAGTAGAATGTTGGTTTTTCTGTAACTACAGGGGAAAAAAACACAACTCATTAGGCTATCCCTTTGTGTCAATGAAACCAAAAGTGCTTCTTATAACTTTATCTCCATTCATGGCTTGTCTACCTAATGTCTAGCAGTATTGGAGAGACCGCAGCTGAGTGATGGGGACACATCAACTCATGGCCTCAGTCAGTTCATTCTTTAATTTCCTCACCAAATTATTGACTCAGAGCATAACCAAAGACCTCATCCATTCACCCCTGGCAGGTTCAGGGAATTGGAGTTTGATGGTAAAGCCTAGGCAGGGTGCAGGGAGTAGCAGGGCAGGGAGAGGGAGGAGTGAGAAAGGAAAGGCATGAAGTTCTATACCTCAGCCAGCAGCTGCCTTCATTTGCAACTGAAATCTAGCCAGCAGACCCTCTAGTTCCATCTCCCCTATGCTGCCCTAGGTCATGTGGCATTGGCAGCCCTGGGTTACACCCAAACCCCCAGGATGTTAGTCTCAGGCTGCTGATGGGTTGATTTGATATGAATCAAATACAGCCAAACTTGATGGCCACAGATTGTCAGCTGGGCCTGACTGAGTGCTGCCCCAACTCCTATGACAGCAAGATCATGGAGATAGGATAGAGTAAATCTTTACTGGTGGGTCATTGTGTGAAAAAGAGGTGTCCCCTTTATAAAAAGATTTTCAAGTGGATATGTATATTTAAAAAGTTGCTTGTGAAATATACTTTTGTAAATAATATTTAATTTTTTAAATAATATATTTGGTGCTGTTTTCTCAGATCCCCTGAGAGCACTTTTTATTTTCATTTTTAAATTCTATGGTTTCCTCTGCATTTCTTGAAGTATATTTTAAGGGAAATAGTGATCATCAATATACTCTTTTTAAAAAAAGATCTGTATCACGTTAGTCTGGACTGAGGCAGTAAAGCAATGCCTCTCTGCATTTCTTTCCCGAAGGAACAGACTCTGCGCTACATTACCAGGTTGAGAATTGAAATATTTTCTTGTACCAATATTGGCTAGAAAAGAAAATAAATAAAATCAAATTTAGTAACAACTTAGTGATTCCTTTTGTTAGAAGAATTTCCAACAAATTGGGATCTTGTTTTTAATGTGTGTGTGTGTGCGCACACACGCGCACACTCACGCACACGTGTGTGTAAAAAGCACTTTGGATTGTGCCTCCTGTTTTTTTTTCTTTTTTCTTTTTTCTTTTTTTTTAATTGGGGACACTATATCTACAGTTTACACCTTCAGCACATAAGACTTTTCTTCTCTTTCTCTCTGGTGGTTTTGTTTCTGAGTGGACCAACAGTGCAAACCATGAGGATTTTGTTTTTCTGAGCATGGAGCTATTGCCAGTTTGCTCCTCTTTTGTTGTGTGCTCAACTTTCACAGATTGTAAAGGAAATCTGTTGTTTTGTGAAGATCAGAGTCAAATCTGTATTTCTGAGATGTGAGTGTACTCCTTATGTACCGTAGGGTTCCCTTTGTTGTAAAAGCCACCTCATTAACTGGTTTGGGTTAAAAGAACATCAGTAAAATCATACACGATACCTTGTAGGTAAACAGCTTATTTTATTTCAAGATCAGATTGCCTCAGGTTCAGGAAGAGGCTAGGAACTCTTAAACCCAATCAACTTATATATTTTAAGAAAGAGTCTGACTCTTAACAGAAAACGTACTAGTGGTCAAGGTGGAGGAAAGAGATGTTTAATCTTCTTAAGCAAAATACAGTCATGAAATCTGCCAGCAGTGAAAGGTAAAGCCAAGACGAAACAAGCTATAATCATCACCAAATTGGATCTGCCTATATGTTTTTATATAACATTTTGATGAAAGTGAGAGTCGGTTCCCTTTTCCAACCTGCAGAGACGATCTTTCGATAGAATAGAATCTGTCTATTTATGCTTGTGTTTACAAACTGTATTTGTTGGGTTTGGGTTTTGTTATTTTCTTTATCTTTTTTTTTTTTTTTTTTTTTGGTGGCATTTTTCAGGTCACTTTGCTTCAATAACAAAGATAATTATTTTCAAATAATTTGTCCTCACTTTTTCCTGTATTTGTACATAGTTATTCAGTATTAGAGAAAAGTGCATTGTTTCTGTCATATTTCAATCTGTGTTGGTGCTCATTTGAGAAAATAAAGTTTTCAAATATTTGGAAGGCTCATCTAGTCTTAATTGACCCAGCAAGTTTTATCTTGACTTTTAACATTTAAAGTAACTGAAAAGCCTGCAGGAGGTCATCTGTCTAACCCCATTCACAGAGCTGTCAACTGAGACCCTGTGGGATTGTTTTCTCCAAGGATATTTGGCCAGTTAATGAATAAAAATCAGGTCTCCTGCTTATCTACAAATGTTTCTCTTATCTTTGGTATCAGAAATGCATGAGTGACCTTTAGGATTTCTGTCTACTAACCCCCATATTAGACTCTCCAAACTTTTCTGCTTATACAAATTTCTTTGGGGGAAATTGGATTGCATTAAGTGAAGAGATAAAAGAATTGTAAAAAAACAAAATTATGTCACAAAGAGGCAGCATTATCTCTGAATAACTGGCTAACAAAGGGAAATGAGTATTCAGTTACAGTATACGGAGAATCAAGTCTTCTCACTCACTGAACAACTATGAAACATACATTAGATTCTAGGCGCTGGGTGACGGTTCAACCATTCTAATAAATCAGCTGTTTTTGTTTGCCTCCAGGATCATCCACATGCATAGCTTTGCATAACCAGTCAGTGTAAGTAATTTTGTATTCTGGTGCCTTCATTTAACACAGTAAATATTTTTGCCTACACTTGATTTTATACCATAACTTTTCCAAAAGCTTTTCTCCATGGCTTAGAGAGTTCTCACCTTGGTTAGGCAATTTAAATAGGGAAGAAAGAAGATATTAAAACCACACAAGTGTGTACATATTCGTGTGTTTTCGTATTGGTGAAATTATTTTAAAAGTCTGTTCTGTATAAAATAAGAAATACCTTATCTACTTCCCATGAATTTTTACTTATGCATTCTGGGCTGAGCTGCAATTGACTTTTAATTGTCCTTGAGTATATTATCTTATTCCTGTGACCTGTTTTGCTTCAGTGGATGTGTCTGTTATCATTTCATTCTTGTTTGCCTTTGGCAGACCAGGAGGAGAGAAAAGATAATGTGTGCTAGATACAACCAGTTTCAAACCAGCAATCCTCACACTTCAAGCTCTTACACCTCAGGGGCTGTCCAGGAGATCAGGCTGGGGAAAGTGAGGGGAGATCACTGATGTTCATGGAGTGCTTGGCTTGCACCACACCTTGAATCGGGCACTTTGCCTACATGACCTCATTTAAGATCCTCGCAGTGAGGCATTTCCTCACATCATCCCAGGAGTCCTCACCACCCTATGGGAAAGTAATGACAAATGCTGATTATTCCCATTTTATAGATGATGAAATTGAGGTTAGGAAGTTTTCATGGGAATGACAGGGTCAGGAATCATAGCCTGGCTTCCCAGCCCTATGGTCTTTCCCTACACTGTGTTCCAAATTTTAGCACCTCTTTTCCTTCAGCCTTCTTAATTCTTGTATGGCTTCTTCACAGGATGCTTTCTTAGCCTGCCTGTCATGACTGCTTAATAAGTAGGGGTTCAGGGAATGTGAATTAAAAATTAATTTAAGCAAAGCCACAAAGGTCGCTGCTGCCTGAAAGGTATTGTGTATCCCATAGCTGAGTGTAAGGTGGGCTTTGTTGTTTTCTAATACCCTGCAATAGATCCCATGTGTAATCCTTGGCCCCTTGATTAATAGTACGTACATAATATCTGGTTGGTGAACATTGAATTAATGTGGACGGTGGAGAACTAACAGCTTTCAAAATCTGTTTAATATGTTAGTACCCCTAAGAGGAGAATGGAGAGGAGGTTGGCATTAAATGCTTCCTACACAAGGTAGGTAAATGGTTAAATCAGGAGCAATCAGTTTACTATTTGCATTTATTTATTCAACAAGCATTTTTTGGACATCTATTATGTGCCTAGTTTAGTCAGGGAACTAATCCTTGGGAGCAGAAAATCAGTGGTACTAATTATGCAGAGTGGGAGAACAAAGGGTTATGCATGGCTCTCCCTAGTTGGCCAAATATCCAGCCACATCAACCACCACCCTCATGGGCAGCTGTTTCCTGCAGAAGTAATTGCTCATAAATCCTTTAATCTGAACCTAGAGCAGGGCACAGGGCATTCTCTGGAGTCAGTGAACCTGGTTTCAAATACTGGTTTCACTTAGTAAAAAGATAATCTATGTGCCCAGTGCCTGGCACATAGTAAGGACTCAGTAATAAAATGGCTGTTATGATTACGGATTGCTATTTGAATTGGGAGTGAAATGAAGAGGACTGTTGTGTTTTATTTTTATGTACATTATTTGCTTAATTTTGCAACAATCCTATGAAGCAAATACTCCATTTTACAGAGGAATAAACTAAGGTTCAGAGCATAAATAACATGCTCATGGAAGAGCTGGGATTTGTTAATTCTTGCTCTGATTCGAAGCCCCCCACCCCCTCCCAATCTGTGGCCCCAGCCTGACATTCAGGAAACAGGAATAACTACCAAATAGGAAACTTACTGGCAGATCAGACCAAGCACACACCCAAACTATCATGGAGGTTTTGTTTTCTCCTCTTGTATTCTCCCCCCTTTTTTTTTTATGAAATAGAAATTCTGTCTTTTCCATTGGAAGTCAAGAGTTCAAACCTCAGGAAGAATTGTTATACCTTTATTTTATATGATTTCAGGCCTGTTGATTGTAGGGCTGTGATTTTAAGGAAAAAAGTTGTTGCGTTCAGTTGTTCACTGATAGAAATGATGAAAGTAAAAAACTTGCCTACGTAGAAGTGACTAAAGTACCCTAACAAACCACACCATCTCTGTGGGGCCATTCAGGGCTAACTCTCCAGGCCAGCTTGGAACAAGCCAAAGATTAAAAGTTTGCGTGTCATGAAGAGACTTCTAATTCCCCTCTAGATGATACAGGATCTTTTTTCCCCCTAATGTTTATTTTTTGAGAAAGCGCACAAGCGGGGGAGGGGCAGAGACAGGGGGACAGAGGATCCAAGCAGGCTCTGTGCTGACAGCAGAGAGCCCAACATGGGGCTCAAACTCACAGACCATCAGACCATGACCTGAGCTGAAGTTGGATGCTTAACCACTTAACCGACTGAGCCACCCAGGTGCCCCATGGGATCATTTTAATGAGAGGATAGCTGGGAAAGCTGAATTTTTTAAGGCATTCGAAAATTACTTGAAAACTATGACAGAACTGTTAAATTATACTTATATTGAATTAAAATCATGCTAATGGTTTATTCCAAGCTCAGAAATAAGCAGGATAAAGTAGAAAGAAGGTTGGCTTTGGAATTAGACAGATGGGGATTTGAAGCCTGACTGCATGCTTATGTATTGATCACTCTGAGGAAGTAACTGCAATTCTAGGGACTATTTTCCATCATCCATGAATTTAGGGATACCAGCAACCATACTCAAGTTATTGTTAGGATCAAATAGTAGCCATAATGTGTCCAGCACATTGACTCAATCAAATAGGACTTAGCAAGTGTCACCTTTTTTTTTTTTTTTTTTTTTTTGGCTGAGTATTGCTAGCACTATAGTGCTAGTTAGGATCTAATATTCATCTCCCCACACCACCTCTACAAAGGAAGAGAGGAAGTTAAGTCACTGACACTTGGTCATGAGTTTTATGAGCAGACAAACTAGAACACAGCACCTAGGTGATCAGGCAAGTAGTTGGTCCCTGCACCATGCACTTGCTTTTACTTCCAGAGTATGTACATTTATGGAAAGAAAAAAGGAAGGATATCAGCTAGAAAAAAACATCCTTGAATTTTAGAATCCTGTTTGATAATTTTCATGGTAACCATCTTTATTGGTCTTCAATAAAGCATAATTTGCTTTTTATTCTTGCATCCTGGTCTGATATGCAGGCAACATGCAGAAGAAGCAGAATGGTCTCAAACCTTGCTCACCTCCCCAGCCTCCCCTGGACTGCCTGCTTCTCATTCTGAGCTCATTGTCCAGAGCAAGGCCATGCAGGCACAGCAACCAAGCAGGGATATTTTATTTATGGCTTTAATAATGGAGTCTCTTGGGAAAATTTTGGTTTCCCATTCCGAGAAACAAAAATTCAGTCACAGTATGTTCTTAAAATTTATTACTGCTTGTTTTTTTCCTACCATATTCTTTGAGCCACCTTAATAGACTTTAAAATGTCCCTTCACAAAAGTAAGATAATTTGACCTGTCGTTCATTTGGTTGGTACGTTCTGTACCAGGCCAGCACAGTGTCAAAGATTAGGAATATAGGTTGATAATGTTGCTGCTGATGACATAATCCAATGTGGAACATGCCATGTGTATTACCGAAACTGCTGCCAGCCCAGCAGGAGCTTGTTTTGGCTTTGTCCAGTTCCCCGTCCCTTTTTCCCGCTGCTATTGGAAGAACAGCACCCACTTTTCCTGGAGGCACCCAGGTTTGAAGTTGTTTCCATGGTGACAGGGCATACCCAAGACTGAGGTTTCATTTCATTTTGTATCTCCATGATATTATAAAGAAATAGCACCAGCGAGAATGCCAGCCATCTGAGGGAGGAGGATTGAGGAAAGGAAGAGCCACTGACCTTCTGGGGCCCTACCTATAGGAAGGACCTGTGGGAGTTTCTGTTTAACAAGGAGGTGTGGGTAGCCATCTTGCAAAGGAAAGGCCAAAGTTACCACAGAGATAACTGGTTTGGACCTGTTGTGTCCAATGCATCACATATTTCATCTTGCCTTGGGTAGACCCAGGTGTAGCCTACGGGTGATTTGCCCTAATAAGCTATGCCATGAGGCAGGCAGAACTCAACATGAGCATGCCTGTAAAGATCCTTTCTGTAGGCAGGAGACTAACTGGCATGTGGGACTAAAAAGCAGTCTTCCAGGCTAGATTTAGCTGTGTGACCTTGGATAGGTTGGTTACCTTTTGAGGCTCAGCTGACTGATCTCTAAAAGAAAGTTGTGGTAAGAACTAAGTGTGATAATGTACATCAAGAGCTGAGATGGAGCCTGGCACCCTAGAGCTGAAGAAATGTTGGTTATTGTTGCTATCGTAGTGGTGAAGGCAAGGCAGGGATGTGTGGTTTTCAAAGTGGAAAAATGCATGTGAATCACTAGACAAATAAGAATTAGAATAGGATGTTTTATAATGATTCTTTTTCTTTTCATGCATTTTCTAAGCATATTTTATTTTATATTTCTTTACATGTGTCTTGATATTTGGCAAATAGTAAATATCCCCCAAAACTTACACATTCTTTCAACAAGTATTTCTGAGCCAGACATTGTGCTAGAGATAAATAGACAGGGTCCCTGCCCTCAGGAAGTTTCTTCAATCCCTTCAGGGAGTACTTATTTAACAAAGGGGAGTGGGTGGTTGCCCAAAGAAGAAAAGATCAGAGCTACCATTGCAATTACTGGTTTGAACTGAAAAGTATAGTTATAGAAAGGCTTCCCAGAGACCTCTTGCTGCCTGTCTAACACTGGGTCCCTCTAGCTCTTGACCTAGGCCTGTGCTATGGTCCTTACCAGATTGTCTGTCTCCTTCCCCAGGACTCTTCCCAGAGTCCAGGTACCTGGACTCATTACAGTTGAAAAACTAGCAGCTCAGTGATGTTGGATGAACAAATATTCATGTGGATGTAAGGATGGTCATCTAATAAAAGAATTATTCCTTTCAACCTCGACATAAGAGGAGACTAGTGAGATTTATGGACTGTTGTGGGAGAAAGGAAAGATTGTTTTAGCTTTTACCTTCATTCCATTGGAAACCATAAGGTAAATGAGACAGAACTTTAGAAGATAGAAAAGGTAACTAAAGCAGGCATGTGTTTCACATCTCATGGTGGGAGTGAAGGTTCTCAAATGGTTTCATTCAGTCAAACCAAAGTACAAGGGGTGGGGAGCATGGGGGCTGGCAGTCACTCATGTAATAGCAAGGAAAAGGGTTTCTCCACATGGGGTATGTTGGACAAAGAGCTGAGCAACGTTTCAGGCACAAACATGGATCATTTCAGCTGGTTGGTCAGAGGGTGATGTGCTATCTGCTGCCCAAGGAAAGTCCTCAGCACTATGGCCTGGTGAGGCCACATGTGAGCTAATTCAGTCATAGGTTGGGCAGTCAATGAACATGAACTCTAATTCTTTCCATGGGGTCTCTTTAGGTTTAACCTTTTTACCTCCAGACCTCACTAATCTCTCTGACTACTTTCTTTCCCCCTCTCTCACCCCTAATCTCTTTGGGTGAGGGAATCCTTTTCAAGTGAGAGAGGTGGGGAAATCTTGCTTTCATTTATGGTATCTTCTCCCAAATGCTTTGTTCTTCCCTGGAATCTTTTTTTCTTACGTTTGATGGTCTAGGATTTTGAAACTCAAAAGCCAAAGAAATACAAATAGCTTTTCAAGTCAGATATAGTTTACAGATTGCAGAATTCACCTTCTTGAAGTGTACCTGAGTTTTAACAAATGGGTACAGTCGTGTAACCATCACAATTAAGATATAGAATATTTAAATCACCTCTAAAAGTTCCTTCATGTCCCTTTTATAGTGATCCCCCTCCTATCTCTAGCCCCCGACAACCACTGATCTATTTTCTGTTCCTGTAGTTTTGCCTGTTCAGAACACCTTATAGTATATAGCCTATTGAATCTGTCATAATACTTTAACATAATGCTTTAGAGATTCATCTGTTATTGCATGCATGAGTAGGTCATTCCTTATTTTTAAAAAAAATTTTTTAATGTTTGTTTATTTTTGAGAGAGAGACAGAGTATGAGTGGGGGAGGGGCAAAGAGCGAGGGAGACAAAGAATCTGAAGCAGGCTCCTGGCTCTGAGCTTGTCAGCGCAGAGCCCCATGCAGGGCTCGAACTCACGACCCATGAGATCATGCCCTGAGCCGAAGTTGGGCACGTAACTGACTGAGCCACCCAGGAACCCCAGTAGGTCATTCCTTCTTATTGCTGAATAGTATTCCCTTGTATGGATATACTGCAGTATATTTATCCATAATGGGCACTTGTGTTGTTGCCAGTTTCTGGCTATTATGGAAAAAGCTGCTATAAACATTTGTGGATAGGTTTTTGTGCATATTATGTATATATTTTTACCATTCTTGGGGAAATCCCTCAAAGTCAAATTGTTGAGTTATATGGCAAGTGGTTGTTTGTATTTAGAAGGAACTAACAAACTTTTTCCAAAATATTTGTGCCATTTTGCATTTCTACCAGCAGTCCATGACAGTTCCAGTTTCTCCACATGCTTCTCAGCATTTGGAATTGTCTGTTTGTTTGTTTATATTTCAATTTAGTCATTCTGAGAGACATAGATTCTCTCTCTCTTTTTTTTTTTTTTCCTGATTTCTGCTGCCACATTCCTCCCATGGGATAAATGTACAAAAATTCTTTTCTGACCAAACAAGGTAAAGAGTGGGGAAGAATTTAAAAGTGACTTTGCACTATAAGAACAAACATATCTTTTGCTTCATAAGAAAACATACATAAAGAATGAAAAAATGAAGATGTGAGAAAGCAGGTACTGGGAAGAGGGACCAGGTATAGGAGCTCATAAGCTCTCCAAAATGATTGCTTTCTGATTAATCCATTTAGAAAAACCCACTCTCTCTCTCTCTCTGGGCATAGATTATAAAACCAAGCCCTTTCTATTAATTCTTGTTTTCTAACCTAGTATCCTTTAAACCAGAAAGGTGAGTTTTGCAGAAGGATGGCTGCGATGACAGTATTGCTAAAATAGCTACATGTAAAATAATTATAAAACATTGCACATTCAAAAGAAAGCTTCACCCTTAACCCCAAATTATGTTCTTTCTTTCTTTCTTTCTTTCTTTCTTTCTTTCTTTCTTTCTTTCTTTCTTTCTTTCTTTCTTTCTTTCTTTTTCTTCCTTCCTTCCTTCCTTCCTTCCTTCCTTCCTTCCTTCCTTCCTTCCTTCCTTCCTTCCTTTCTTTCTTTCTTTCTTTCTTTCTTTCTTTCTTTCTTTCTTTCTTTCTTAGAAAGTGATTTGCCATGAAGCTTTTGAAACCTTTTGAGGAATTATCTTGTTCTTTTCCTTGTTACTCCTCATTCACTTCATTGGCACACAATGAATACAATTTATAATCTTGGCCATTTAGTTCAAGATCCCCGTGATACTCTTATGACATCTAAAAGAGGCTGCTAGGGGCGCCTGGGTTGCTCAGTCAGTTAAGCGGCCAACTTCAGCTCAGGTCATGATTTCGCGGTCCGTGAGTTCGAGCCCCGCGTCGGGCTCTGTGCTGACAGCTCAGAGCCTGTAGCCTGTTTCAGATTCTGTGTCTCCCTCTCTCTGAACCTCCCCCGTTCATGCTCTGTCTCTCTCTGTCTCAAAAATAAATAAACGTTAAAAAAAAAAATTTAAAAGAGGCTGCTAGAATCAGCATCTAGGAATCTCAGGTCTGAAACAGAGACTACAACCAACTACAAAAGGTTGGTTTCTTCCAACCATGTGTGGGATACACACTGGGGGGATCTGTTTATCCAGGTTGCTTCTTGTACACCCCTTTGTGGCCAACAGGAGGAACAAAACAGCCTGTAGTCTACCCTGAAAGTCTCTATATCCCACTTCTTTTCCTCCTTCCTTCTTTTGCTGTTTGTATCCAGGCTGCCTACACCAATCACCTTTTTCCAAATGCAAGGGAGAGCAAAGGGGTAAAAGGGTGGGAGTTTTGAAGAATTCAGGTAATCTGCTGATTGGTTGGCAATGCTTACTTTTGGTTTCTAGGCAATAAATCATGACTTAGAAGCAGAAAGCCACTCCCAGTTTCCGCTACCATCTGGATCCATATTCCCCAAGGTCCTGTGTCCAAGGTGACCCAGTACTATGGTAAATGCAAAACCTGCTAAAATTGAGTGTCTATGTTTGAGAACCAGACTCTAGACATTTGGTTCCATGAGTGATGGTGACATAATGGGGTCAAGTGAAGCTGTCAGGAAAATAGTTACTAATAATAGCTCTTATGTATTGAGCACTAGCTCTGTGCCAGTCATCAAATGCTCCATATGTTCTTTTTTCATTAGCCTTTACATTAACCCTATAATGTAGGCCCTATTATTAATTCAGTTTTAAAGTAAAAACAAACAAAAACAAAACAACCCCCCCCCCCCCCAAAAACCCTTGGGCTTCGTGAGATGGTGACTTCCTACATGCCCACAGCTAGCAGATGGTAGACCCAAGTTTTAAACCTAGATAATGTGACTCCAAAGTCTCCATTCTTAACCACTCTATAACTACAATCTGAGCCCCGCTGCAGTAAAAATCCCCAGGTAGATAAATCTAACAATGGGAAAGTGCGAGAAAAAACGTTTCCCAGGTTTTGAAATCTACTTCTACTTCGAAAATCAATTCGTTTCAACAAGTCACTCATTTATTCACTTAACAATGACTTTTTAACATGTACAGATGCTGGAGATACAGCAGTAACAAGGTAACTATGGTTCCTGCCCTCGTGGACCTTACAATCATAAAGAGAGACAGTTTGTAAAGAGAAAATTGCAATGAAGAAAATGGTATGTTTCATCAGAGTTATGAAGGGGCAATGCCAAAGAAGAGGAAGAGGTTTCTAAATTTGGTTATGAGAGTGAGAAAATGCTTCATAGAGGAGGCATCTTAGGAGCTGAGTCTCAAAGAATATAGAGGGATCACCGATAGACAAGGTATGTGTGCAGACATGCACATATGTAAGGGAAGGTGTGGTGTTGCACCGATGAGATAAGAAGGAAGCATTGTGGGCAGAGAGGGCAACCCAACCCCAGTATTCACATTTGAGAGAGCACACGTTTGGTGATGCCTGTAACAGGGTTCAAGGTAAACAGCAGGAGAGGAGGAAGAGGCTGCATAAGGTGGATGGAGCCACGTCTTGAAATGCCTTTTAAAGAGTTTGGGTTTTTTGTTTTGTTTTGTTTTGTTTTGTTTTGTTTCTGTTTGTTTGTTTATATTTTTTAATGCTTATTTGTGTGTGTGTGTGTGTGAGAGAGAGAGAAAGACAGCACGAGTGGGGGAGGGTCAGAGAGAGAGGGAGACACAGAATCTGAAGCAGGCTCCAGGCTCTGAGCTGTCAACACAGAGCCTGATACGGGGCTCAAACTCATGAGCCACCATATCATGACCTGAGCCAAAGGCTGAGGCTTAACCAACTGAGCCACCCCTGTGCCCCAAGGAGTTGTGTTTTAACTCATGGGCAGCAAGAAGCCATTTAAAGATTTTGAACAGACACATGACATGACCGGATGGGCATCAAATTCCAACTTGGTCAGTTATGGAAGGAAGGAGTAGAGAAAGGCAGAGAGGGAGATACTTTAGGAGGATGTGGTAATATTGCAGATGAGAAAAGATGCAATGTCTAACCGAGGGTGGTAACCATGGAGACAGAGAGGAAGAGCTGAATGAGAGTATGATTAATAAGGCAGAATCCACAGGACTTGATTGTTCAGTGAGGTGGCATAAGGGCTACCTGCACAGGCTATGTGGTTTCAGATTGCATTGATCCCATACACTTCCTAGCAGTGTGACTTGGCCAAGTTACTTAAGCCATCTGCCTCAGCCTCCTCATCTGTAAAATGAGGATAATAATAGGATTTGCAGCATAGGGTTGTGGTAAAGATCAAATGAGATCTATGTGTCTAGAACAGCATCTGGCACAGTAACTGCTCAACAAATTTTGTATTTTCATTATTTTAGTGATAGAAAGTGAGGGATCTAAGCTGGGTCCCAGGTTCCTGACCTGAGTCACTGTACCAACGTGAGCTAGGTGTAGGATACTCTCCTTGAGAAAGCTGTAGTCTAATAGAACACCTACTAGTAACACTGTGGAACTGATTGTACCCTAGTAGGCCCCAACTAAGATTTGCTGTTCTTGTTTAGCCATGAAAGTGATACTGCTGAGTAGCTCTAGGTTCTGGGCTGCCTGACTCACAGCAATATTTTCTGCCTTTATTCTGATCAAGTCCCAAAGATATTTTTCAAACATCAAAAATATTTCATGTGATCCTAATGCTTTGAAAGTAATCCCAGATCATTGAAAAAAGTACTAGAAAATACTCCCTGAAAAGGTAATTTTTTCAAATATATATATATATATATATATATATATATATATATATATATGTGTATATATGTATATATGTATACGTGTATATATATATATGTATATATGTATACATATATATACAAATATGTATATATATGTGTGTGTGTGTGTGTGTGTGTGTATGTGTGTGTGTAAAGCTTTCTAGAACTTACTATATGTTTTTCCTCTAGTCACTTTATTATAAATGATTTTCAGTAAGTATATTGCCTCCAATCCATACATTTATTGATCCATCTATCCACCCACGAACCCTCCATCCACCCACCCATCCATCTATATCCACCTACACACCATGTGGTATGCATACAATTTGGAGCCAGGGGGCACCTGGGTGGCTCAGTTGGTTAAACATCGACTTTTGATCTCAGCTCAGGTCTTGATCTCAGGGTTGTGAATTTGAGTCCCGTGCTGGGCTCCACGCTGGGCGTGGAATCTACACTAAGAGAGAGAGAGAGAGAGAGAGAGAGAGGGAGAGAGAGAAAAGAATTTGGAGCCAGACACATCACTGTTAAGCATTACTACCTAGTAACAGTGATGCCTTGAGGCTGTTATGTCAGTTCTCTGAACCCAGTTCCTTGTTTGTAAAATAAGGATTCGAACAAGTATCTCCTCACAGTTCTCCTGTGAGGATTCAATGAGACAATGACTATAAAGTATGGAGCACAGCACTGTGCATGTACTAACACTCTACTACTGGTAGCTGCTTTTATTACTTTGCATGCCAGGCATTGTGCCAGACACTGAGCATACAGCAGGGAACATGAGAGTTAGGGACGCTGCCCGCCTAGAACTTTCAGTCTAGAGGAAAAGAAAGATATGAAATAAGTGATTTTTCCCAGACAATCCCATCTCATTATATAGCACTACTATCTTCCCAGCTTATTAGGTTCAAAATCAAGACATCTTTGATTCCCCTCTATCAATCCCCACCCCCATATCTAACCCATAGGGAAGTCTTTTTAGCTCTACCCCTAAAATATATCTCAAATCTGGCCAGATTGCACCATCTTCAATGCTACAACCTGGTTCAAGCATTCATTTACCTTTCCTGGACTCCTGCAACAACTTCCATAACTGGTCTCCTTACTTTCACTCATGCCCCTTATAGCACATTTCCAAGAATAGCCACAGGAATCCTTACATAGCATAAATCAGATCTTGCTGGTCCTTTGCTTAAATGCTGCAATTAGAATAAAATTCAACCTTCAAGGCCCTACATACTCTGGCACCTGCAGCTTCACTACCCACAACCATGTGGAAATTCTTTCTGTACCTTGAATGCATCCAGCTTGTTTCTGCTTAGGGACTTTACACTGAGGTCTCCACTGCTTAGGATGCTCTTCTCTATATCTTACCATGTCTGGCTCCTTGTGCATCAGGTCTCTAGTTAGATGTCGTCTCAGAGAGGCCTCCTCTGGCAACACTACCTCATTACCCCTGCCCCTCATCACTCTATTCTCTTACCTTGTTTTATTTTCTTTATATCATTTCTCTGTCTATCCTTCCTTCCTTCCTTCCTTCCTTCCTTCCTTCCTTCCTTCCTTCCTCTTCCTCCCTCCATCCCTTTTTTTCTCTTTCCTTCCTCCTTCCCTCTCTCCCTCCATCCCTCTTCTTGCTATTTTTCTTTCTTTTTCAGTCTCTACATATAGCTGGTCTCATGAAGGGCAGGACTTTGTCTTCTTGCCTCCATATCTATGTGCCTTGAATAGTACTCAGCACATAGTAGGTGCTCCATAAATATTGTTTCAATCAATGATTAAATGACTGGTTGAGGTAATTCCAGCAACGTGTGTGATCACAGGAACAATACTACTGGGGCAGCAGGGTGACAGTTGCTCAACTATGTATTGGAAAAGATTTCCATCTGTCTGAGAGTTAAATTCAGTCCTGCCTGATAGAAAGAACTTGGACTAGAATTTTCTCAGGATTTCTTCCAATCTGAGATTCTGGGATCCATGCCCTTCACCATGTCCTGAAGTATCCTTTCACCTGGTTTTTAGCAATACACAGATTAAAAAGCCACGGTGGCCAAGTGGTTGGTGAAATGGAGATCTGGACACCATTCTTAACAGGGTAATCAGTTCCTTTCCTGAAAGAGGCACTGCCAAGATTCTACACAGGTTATTTTATAGCTGATATAATAACAAAGACCCCTATTTGTAGTGCATCTACTGTAACATTCCATTCATCTGGCATACCTCTTGACTAATTCTTATAACAACTCTGCAGAGTAGGTGTTATCTTCCTTCTCACCTTGCATATGTGGAACCTGAGGCCCAGAGAGGAATCCTTACTTGTCTAAGGTCACAAACCTGGTAAAAGGGGGAGCTGGGATTCAAACCCAGGTCTTCTGGCTCTGATATCTAGGCTGGTTCCACAACAGTCTTGAGAGCCAACTCCTTAAAGTGGGGAGTAGATGGTGTTGATACAGAACTAGCTAATGCTAATTTAGGAAAAACAATCCTGAGATAAAGAGTTCTAGAAAGAAGACTTCTTAATTAGCCTGCTGGCCCAGCAAGAATGGTGAGTTTTAGCTCCTGTAGGTCAGAGCTATTTGGCATCTGGGGATTCAAGGGCAGGACTATAGGGACCAAGGAGAAAACTGTTTTCAAAAACAAAGAAGGGCTTCTGTGAGCTGCATCAGGGAGGGCAGTATGCTCATAGTGATGAGAACATGCTGGGGGACAGGAACAAGGAAGAGGTTGTAGGGAAGAAAAAAATGTACCAGAAAGGTTCTGGACAGAAGACAGATAGGCGTGGGGGTGGGGGAGAAAGGGAAGAGAAGCAAATGCATCCACAGCAGGAGATTTAGAAGAACCGTTTTGTAGCCCCTGACCTTCTCCCAGAATGTTCTTCACTGCATCCCGGGCTGAGGTACACTTTCATTCTTCTTAGAGCCTTTCATTAAAAGACAAGGAAACTTAGCTGAGCAGTGAGGGAAGATCTTCATGGGCAACTGCCACTGAAATCCCAAGTCCTTAAATGTCACCTCCTAGAGATGCCTTCCCTCATCTAAATGAGACCCCCCCCGCCATAATTCTCTATTACTGTACCTGATACTTCTCTCAATAGCATTTCTCACAATTTATAATTACATAGTAATTTTCATGGACATTGTCTGTCTCACCCCGTAGGGCAGAGACCATCTTTGTTTTATTTGCCAATGTGTATAGAACAGCACCTAGAATGGTGCTGCTGTTCTAGAATGGTGAGGTAAATGTTCAAGAACTATTTGTTAAACAACTGAAGGAGTGAATGGTGTCTGGGCGTCTGATCCTTAAATCGAGTGGTCTCTGTGGCATGTGAATAAATTATGGTTTACTTATCCCCTCAACATGTACCTATAGATAAAATCAGGTTAGAATTAATACCAAGGATAGATTCAAAGAGGAATTAAGGATCATTATCCAAGAGATATCAGGGGAAGCCCTGCTCGTCTGCCTACTGAAGTGAAGGGAATTCTGGGTTGCTTTTATGGAAATGAGCCTTAGTCAATTTAGCCCCAGCTCTCTCCTCCCCTACACCTGTCCCCTGTCAGTGCCCACTTGGGGGCAGATCATGGGGGCAGGTCATGCTAGGGCTTGCCCCACTTTGCACTGCCAGGAGCTCTGGCTGTTTCCCATCAGATATATGCTGGTTGTTGGCAAGAAAGAAGGAAGCAAGCTGTAGCAGGAACAAAGTCCGCCAGCCTCCCCACCCCCACAGACTTGAAGTAGTTGGTTGAAGGAAGCCAGCTGGTACTAGGTTAAAGAGACCATTATTTGCCATCTAGTAAGCAAGTGTTTTTTGCGGGGAGGGGTGAAGTTTATTTCTCAGCAGGTTGGAAAACAGGGCATGCATGATATTTTGTTTCTCCTTCGGCCTTGCTGATAGCAGAGTTCACTCTTGAGGTTTGGTTGACCTGGTTCTTTTAAGGGAGACCCTGAAATATAGATACGCACATGGTAGTGGAACAGACAGATGCCCTTCCCTACCCATCACCTACCCATTCTTCCTGATGCCATCCTTTGTTTATGAACTGTGACAAATGTTACTAGGGAAGATAAATGGAGCCAGGAGACTCCTCACTGTGACCTCAGCAAGATGCACTGTGGGCCAGACTAGGCCTCAGTTTGGGACTTCTGAGTGGTATGAATCTAGAGAAGGGAAACAAAGTTCTAGTTGTTCTTGTGAGCCTTCATTATCAGAGATGTTTACGTCATGAGTCCACACATTTAGAGATGCTGGTCTTTTTATTCCACTAGTGTGAGAGGCTTGGACAGTCTTGGTGTGCCCTCATGCTTCCTGCCTTTTATCTTCTGGAAAGAAAATTAAGAGTTTATTAATCACCTTCTGTATTCTAGGTACTATACTAGGCATATTTTCCACAGTTGTCTCAGTTCATTTGCATTAAAACCATTTCAGGAGAGATTATTATTATTCCCTTTGTGAGAAGTTGGAGGTTCAGAAAAGTAGAATACATTTACTAAGCCCTCTTAGCCAAGAGGCTGAGTCATAATTTGAACCCAGGGTGTCTCACTCCTAAACTTGTGTGTTCTTCCAATTTAGGGTTCTCAAAGAACAAAAATGCTGGAACACATTACAGGATGACCTGACTACGTTGCTTAATAGTATGAATCTATCACTAAAGGTTGTTCAGTGTGTCTGCTTTTCCCGGGGAGAGACAGAGGAGGAGGGAGAGGAGAGTGGAATGAAAACAATTTTTTTGCTGGCGTTCAATCTGCTCTCAGCACCTTGTCCCATCCAGACAATCAGAGCCTCTCTAAATAGGCCACCTTATTATTATAGTGTTGGAGGAAAGGTGACCTGGGTGAGGACAAACCCCAGCTTGGACCAGAACTTCCATCCAGGGTAACTGACTACTTTTATTGCATAAAAGCCGCAGTTTTGCCGCCCTGTCCAAGGCTCCAATAAAATGAAAGTTATTCCGAATGCTTGCCTCCCACCCTAAATTGGGGGCAGCTCAGCAAGACAGAAACCCCAAAGCAGTGACTTGTCCTGGAGGCCAATGACTTAGTTACCCCAACCTGTATCCAGCTGCTCCTTCTGCAGAAATCAAGCCCCCAACTCTGCCTTCTGGGACCAAGTGTGAGCTCTTACCGGCCCTTGGCAACACAACTCCAGGAAGTTTGCTGCTTCCTTATTTGAGATGTATTATTAAACTGTAATCATACTGTGAGTGAAGCCAGCCAAAGCAGTGGCTATTAATAGGGAGGCGAAGAAAGCTGACTCAGGAGGAGGCTGACTTAGGCTGGACGGGAGAGCCTGGCCACCTTGGCCTACAATCCTCAGTGAGAGGTCAACAAGAGAGAGAGAGAGAGACCTGAGCTCATTTTGTTCCTGGGCCGGAGTCAGCACTATCTGGGTTTCTCAACTTTGGCAATAGAAACCTAAGCGGTCCCGATCAAAGGGCTATGTAGCCATCTTTCCCAGGTCCTTGGGGAGTCTCAGGGCCCCGAGCACAAATAGCTGAAATAGCTAAGCCGCAACAGAGCTGTAACTCATCCCTCACAATGTGACTTGGAGCAGGGCCGTGGAGGGCTACCTTCTGAGGCCTCCCTCAACCGAGAAGGCAGTGCTGACCCAGCCCTGCACTGGCCAGAGCTCCCCATTGGCAGAGATGTCAGAGTAGGGAGATTCTATTTCTGGCTTCTCTATAAGGCTTGGGGAAGTGGCTGTTACAGAAAGGTGGAAGCAGAGAGGTGAAGGTCCACAGTGAATGAAGGGCATGGTCCAGAAAGGCCTGATAATGTGGCAGAAAGTTTTCAACAGTTCCTGTAAATGCAGTGCATTTCTCAGGGAGTTAGGGCTTCAGCCATTTGGTAGACTCACCATCACCTGGCAGCTGGAAACAGGATAGATTCTAAAATCTGGCGCATGCTATGCCACAGGAAAAACAGAACTGCTCCCAGATGCTGGGTTCATAGTATCCCTTAGTCTCTACCAGGCATGGAACACCTGCTCTCTATGCTGCTACACTGAGTCCCACCAGCCCCATCAGGTGGCTATTATTATCCGTCTTCTCAGAGGGAAAAAGTGAGATTCAAAGAGGTAAAGTGACAGTCACAGAGCTAGAAGGTGACAAAGATAGGACTGAAATCTAGGTCTGTCAGTGGTCTAAGGAAAGGCCAGGCTGTAGCAAGCTGCCTTTGTGCCTGGGCACGTAGACCCAGTTGTCCCTCCCTCTGCTGCTACTCCAGTGCTCTCACTGAGTCAGGGCGATGGCAGTCTGTGTGTGGGTTGCTGGGAGGTGCTGTGATCTCCTCACCATTCTTTTGGTTGGTTAGGTATGTCTATGGGTATGTTTCCTCCAGATGGAGGATTCATCTTGGTTCCTGATCTCTGAAGAAAGAGGGTCAGATGGAGATAGGATATGGAAGATTTTTCCTGTCCCTCCTAAAAATATTTACGAAGAACCTATTAGGCTCAGCTCTGGGTGGCTTGGCCACTTTCAGACTACAGAACAATTTAATGTTGATCTGGTATTTTTCTCACATGTACTAGGAACCATCCGCATGTGTATAATAATAGACACCTTAGACACTTAGATCTATAAAATAATTTTTTTACTGATAGGGTGGACTTTTCTTCCACTGATTGACTTTAAAAAAATTTTTTTAATGTTTATTTATTTTTGAGAGAGAGAAAGAGACAGAGTATGAGCCAAGGAGGGGCAGAGAGGGAGGGAGACAGAATCTGAAGCAGGCTCCAGGCCCGACGCAGGGCTTGAACTCATGAAGTATGAGATCATGATCTGAGCTGAAGTCAGATGCTTAACTGACTGAGCCACCCAGGCGCCCCTCCACTGATTGTCATATGGGTCACTTCCTGAAACTGAAAGAGATCTCCAGGATCCCAGACACCAGCTCCTAAGCTCTAGCAAGTTCATGAGGGAAGAGTTTCAACTTCCAGTTATCAGGGAGCCCTAAACACAGAAGTGGACCAGACCAGGCTTACAGGAATTTGTTCATCATTTTATAGCACATCTTGAGGGGGTTGAAGAGTAATTTCCAAGCCCTCCTGCAGTAGATATTCTAAACTATTGTTTGGGGGTCTTAGGTACTCTTTTGGTCAATTCCTTTTTCTTCCTTTTTCAAAAGGTAAACAAATAGCCTAACAGTAATAACAGTCAACAGGATGGTGGCATATATCCAGGTTCAGACTACTTACTGTAGTCAAAGTTAATTAATTCCCACTGTACTTCGAACTAGGTCACCTGCAGGTCTGTGCTGAGGCCTGACCTGGCTGACAGGGGAAGGCATTTCTAATCTGTCTCTTGGTGTGCTGTCTTGGGCAGGCAGGTGGAGAAGGGGGTATTTTTCACCTTTGCGTGGGATTGTCTCTCCTCTTCTCCTCCCGGGAGGTGACCATTTTCAGATCTGTGGGTGGGGAGGAAAATCTTCTCTTCCAAAAATAATCTCTTTCTGCAGCGGGGTTTGAAGCTGGACCAAGCTGCTAGCGCTATTTTTACCCAGCTTGCAATTCAGGGTGTAAATAGCAACTCTGGCTGTTTTTTCCCACAGCTGACAACAGAGTCAACCTCTTCAAGGCAGAGGCATCCTAGCATTTTGCACAAAGGAAACAGAACAAAGGTTGCTCTCGGGCCCAGGGAATGACCCTTGACCATTAGGTCAGCGTACAAACAGGGGTGGCATCTCCATGGTTGTGTGATCTCTGTCACTGCTGTAAATACCAGGCCCCATGATACCTCCTCGGCGGAGGCTGATTTAAAGAAGCACAATGTAGAGTCACAAGGGAATGGCAGGCCTGGAAATCTCTCTGCCTGAGCACGCTGAGGGCTCCAGGCGCTTGAGCAGCTCTAGGCCACAGCAGCTCTTGCCCTTGCTCTCCCTCTTGCATTAGCAAGCACTTCTTAAAAGGTTGCTGCCCTTGGAGGGTGTCTTACCCCAGACCCAACAGATCAGGGGCTGAGGAAAGACAGAAAAAAAACACCTACAAGGCTGTCCAGATGACAGACTGTCTCTAAACATATGTGCCTCCCATTTCTCAAGTGATTGGAGGCCTCGCTGTCTTCAGTATGAGAAAGTGTCATTTAGAGGTCATGGTAACGGGACTCGCTACCTCCATGCTGCATGTGAGCAGAAGCTGTGAGAAACTAACCAGAGCCTTGGGTTATGGTTCCAGCTGGCCTGAATGAGGTAGGAAGCTCAGCTTCCCAGGCGCCCCCTCATTGGTACTGTTGATGAGTGGGATAAAACAACAAAGACAGAGGTGAGCCCATCACAGTTGGCAATTCTCAACTGATTCTCTTCTGGGAAACAAACAGACTTCACTGGCTTTTTCCTGAGGCCAACTTTTTTACCCACATCTTTCCCTGGGCCTTTTTGGACTGAAATTAGAAAGGAGTTATGGGTCAGCAGGAATGCCCTTCATTATGAATTACACAGCAGTTCTTCATGGAAATGCTCATTCCCTTCCTCTGGGTACACACCAATCAATCATTAATCAATAAGAGACTTTCTCAAATAATACTGCATACTCGGAACTGGGCATTTAGATACACGTTTCAAGTTTCAGATTCTTCCCGCAGATGACGTCTGGGGTAAGAAAGGGATTAGAGGACAGGTAAGCAGCTGAGTAACCCCCAAATCTGCTTTCTTGGAAGTGGTTTCTGTGCAGCTGCTTGGAATTGATTCTGGGCAGCTGTTAAATTGCAAAACTCACTGCCAATTATCAATAGCTAAAGTGGCATTGGAGAGCTTTTGATGGTAAAAATAGGGGCAGGTAATAGAGGAGAAAATAGCTTTGCCTTTGAGAAGAGAAGATGGGAACATATTGTCTCAATCTGCTGTGTTGTGGGTTTCCACTGTTAGCTTGGGTTCTGTCCCAGAACTGGCCAGCAAAACCTACTTAGTGACCTCCAGCAAAAAGTCCACCAGGGAGCTGTGCAGGATGAGATCAAAGCTTTGTCTTAGCAGCCAGAAGAGATTCATGCTGGGTTCAGGGCATCCTGGTTCTCACTGCTCAGAGTGGCATTAAACAGCCAACAGCACAGTTTTCAGTAAAACTTGTTGAATTTTAAATATTTATGTACCAAATGCACCCTATGTACCAAATATCTAGTTGATCTGGTAATTCTTTTGTCCACCAAACTTCAGATTTACAAACAATGGTTTTGGGGAAATCCCCTTGGAGCCTTGATGGTAAATGTTTACCTTAAAAAAATAAAAAAAAAACCCAAAACACTAAAGCAGGAAAAATGCCCTGGTGAGTGAAACCAAAAGCATGAGGCACACAGTCACATTTGCAAGACTGACCATTTGTTTTGAAAAATGCTCCCAGCCCCACCCTTGACATTGGGGAAATTTGGAAGGTGGTAACAGACTTCCTGTCTAGTATTTCCCTAGATTTCCTGGAATCCACTTTGAAGGACTGTTTCCCTTGTGTCACCAAAGAGTTAAATGTTGGCTCTGCTCTCCTGGTGACTAATAGGCACCATGTGGCTCTGAGATCAGCGAGAAAGAAACTGACAGTCGGTGTGGGAAGTGTGTGAGGTTTCAGTGCTCTTGAAATGCCTTTGATGGGCATGGGGAGTGCACACAAGGGTTGTTGCCACCTAGTGCCCCTGGTTGTGTCATTTTAACATGAATTCTTATTTCTTCCTATGAATTTTGCATGATTTAAAATGAAGATTTCTAACCCCTGCTAGAGCTTGGTATTACTGTGGTGAGAGTTATTCCATGGAGTAGCTAATTCTGCTACTTTGAAAAATAACCCGTTTTGATTAAAAACAAGGCAGAATCCACTGACCTGACCAAATCATAGTTGACATGTGTTAGGGAGACTTCCTACTCTTGCTGTTCTCATCCTTGTGTGAGGAGCCCAATTAGCATAACACTCCTAGCTCCTCTCCACCCCCTCATTCTTCCCTGGGAAGGAGGAGTGGTTTCATATGACTGGTGAGTTTGCAAGGAGAAACTGTGTCTTATACTCTCTTCTCTTTCTTTTTTACTGCCGGTCAGCGCTGCTCCCCCAGGGTGCAAAGGGGAGACCGTTCTGGCCCAGCTATCACTGAGTGGCCAAGTCTGTCTAGTTCTGAGGATGAGTATTGGGAAGCTCATTTGTTTGACAATATAAGCCACATTCTCTAATATCAGCTTTATTAGTAATAAAGGTTATTTTTGGTCCTCACCTAGCTTACAACAGTCCTCTAATTCAGTTCAAAACTCACGGAGAAGTGGGGAGACTGCTCTGTTGGGTGCTCTACACAGATCCCAGCATATTTTCTGGGAGATTTCCTGGTAGCTAGAAATAGCTTTGTGTTGAGGTGAGACCCTGGCTTCTAGTTCCATGTCACTACTTTCCTGTTGAACACCGGGTTCCTTCGTAGTCAAATGAGTAAAGGGAGTTTATAGAAGGTGTTCCTCCCAGCTGTACTTATTGAACACCTACTATATGCCAGGGGGTACAATGATCAAGATAGATAGGGTCTCTCCTGTCACATAGTTTACAATGTAACTAGGGTATATCAATGAGAAAGTTTAATGTTCCAGGTGAAATAAGACAACTTCAAACAGGCTTAAGCAATAAAGAGAATTTATTGGCTCACATGATTTGATCCAGGACTCCAACAACAGGGATCCATTTCTTGGCTCTGCTTCCTCTGGGTGGATTCATTCTCTTGTCATCACATGATGCACCCGCTCCTCTCTCCTGCCAGCATTAAGCTTTTCACTATGACTGCAGCAGAAATAAGACATACCATTTACCAGGCTGAAAAGAGTCCAAGTCCCAACATTCCCTGCAAACTCCCGAAGCCCACTCTGATTATACCATTTTAAATCACAGGCCATCCCTAAAGCTGCGACTGGGCTCAGTGTGATAGGATACACAGATGAGCTTATAGCCGGTAGAACTCATCCCTAAAAGAAAGAAAGTTGGGCCCTTCCCACAGGGCACAGAAATTTGGAGACCTATTAGGAAAAGAGAAGGGGCAGCAACTGATAATTGCCCATGATAGAAGGAAAAGACAATAAATAGTAGATAATTCTGCTCTGAAGGAACAATTCAGCCTGCAGAAAACATTCATTACTACCTGGTGAGTCAAGCACAGGTCTGGGAATCCAGAAATTTGTGTTCCAATCCTGTGTAGGATCCCAATATACAACAGACCCATAGGAAAGTTCTGGAGGTTAGTAGACTTTGCTTCTTTTGTTAATACTATTTTTTAAATGTTTATGTATTTTTGAGAGAGAGAGAGAGAGCATGCACATGAGTGGGGGAGGGGCAGAGAGAGAGGGAGACAGAATGTGAAGCAGGCTCCATGCTCTGAGCTGTCAGCACAGAGCCTGATGTGGGGCTTGAATGCATGAACCACGAGATCATGACCTGAGCCAAAGTTGGCTGCTTAACCGACTGAGCCACCCAGGCACCCCTAGACTTTGCTTCTTGATCAGGTGCCTCAGGAATTGCCCTTGTGTTGGGTTCTCCTGCTCTGTGTGTCCTTTTCACTTTTTGGAAAGGAGGATGACATGTGCCTGAGAGGGATGCTAAAAGGATAACTGAGGTGCTGTCCACAAAGCACCTGTCAGTAAATAAACGCAAGATATCCATTAGCATGTGTTTGTTATTCTTTTAGACTTAAGGACATTCAAGCAATGGTTTAAGGGCTAAACATTAACCACACTGGGGCAGATCAGCACTACAGAGCTATGAGCCATGACGATACACAGGTCTTCAGTGTTCTAAGTTCAAAAAATCTGTGTGAAAAAAGATATAACCCCAGTGAATTGAAATGGACAGAAATACGGTCGGACACGCAGGATAGGGACGGCTGCTTCAGCTAAGTACCACAGCTAGTTCTCTAAAGGTATGAGAGTTTGCCTAGCAAGTCAAAAGTATCAGTGGGGCCTGAGCAATCCTTTACATCTTCATTCGGCAAACATTTAGGTACCTTCTATACAAGAAGCTACAGTAGGAACACATAAGCCATTAGAAGGTTGTCACTTAAATCCTTTTTAGAAAAAAAGAAGGGATCTCTATTTACAAATAGGGAAATTATTATGAATCCAGATTCTTATGTGAAATATCATATATTTTATATGAACTAAAGGTCTATTACACCAGAGACAGAAGCTAAAATTAGTGTCATTTTGTGGGGTACATGGTTGGCTCAGTCAGTCAAGCATCCAACTCCTAGTTTTGGCTCAGGTCTTGATTGTGGGCTCAAGCCCCGAGTCAGGCTCTGCTCTGGGCATGGTGCCTGCTTAAGATTCTCTCTCTCTCCCTTTGCTCCTCTCCTACTTATGCTCTCTCTCTTTCTCTCTCTCTCTCTTAAAAATTAGTGTCATTTTGGGGTGAAATTTGGAGGAGTGGGCCATGGGTGAATCTTGCATTAAGGCATAAACAAATATGTAGGATTAAATTTAAAGATTGCAATCAATTATATAGCCTTATTTTGGTCTCCCAAATAAATATGACTCAGTCCTCTGAACACTATGGCAGAGTGTTACACCTTTATTTGCACCTCTCTCTTTTTTTTTAATGTTTATTTATTTTTTGAAAGAGAGAGAGAGAAACAGAGTGTGAGCAGGGGAGGGCAGAGAGAGAGAGGGAGACACAGAATCCAAAGTAGGCTTCAGGCTCTGAGCTGTTGGCACAGAGCCTGACGAAGGGTTTGAAGTCAAGAACCATGAGATCATGACCTGAGCCAAAGTCTGACACTTAACTGACTGAGCCACCCAGGAGGCCCTATTTTCACCTTTCTTACTGCTCTTATTCTGACTCCTATCACAGTCAATCATTTATTCATTCAATTATTCAGTTAGTCATTCATTGAACATTTATGGTAGGTTTTTTAAAAAAATATTTATTTATTTTGAGAGAGAGTGTGTGAGTGGGGGAGGGACAGAGAGAGAGAGAAAGAGAGAGAGAATCCCAGGCAGGCTCCATGCCCTCAGTGCAGAGCCTGACACAGGGCTCAACCCCACCAACTATGTGATCATGACCTGAGCCAAAATCAAGAGTTGGACGCTTAACCTACTGAGCCACCCAGGCGTCCCCATGGTAGGCTTGAAATGCACTAAGTACTGTGTCAAAGACCAAGATACAAAACAGTGTGAGACATGGCCACTATATTCTAGGAGCTCAGTTCCTAGAGGAACTAGAGGGGAGGAGGCATGTAAAAAATAATTATAATATAACATGAGAAGTGCTATAATAGAAGCATTTACCAAGTGCTTTGAGGTGAAGTCTTCACAAAGGAGATGATATTTGAGTTGATCTAAAGATAACAGGAGTTTCCTGGGCTGAAACTGTAGAGCATCTGGAAAGTCCCTACAGGAGGAGCCAACATTGTGTACTGAGGAAACTGTAAGGAGTTTGGAGGGATCTTAAGGTATGTAGGGAGAGCGTCAGAAGAGAAATGGGGTAAAAGGTAGGTCACATAGAGCTTTGTTGCTCTCGATGTGGGCTTTGGACTTTATTTTACAGATAAAAGGGATTTGTTGAAGGACTAAGTAATGGAAGGGCAATATTAGGTTTGGGTATTAGAAAGATGCTCTAGCAGTAGTCTGCTGGAAGGGTTATCCTGGGGAGGGATTGGAGACAAAGAAATCAGCAGAAAGGTTATTTCAATAACCTAGATGAGAAGTGATAAGGTTTTGATAGTTGAAAAAGAGGGAACAGAATGGGTTCAAGGAAGACTAAAAAAAAAAAAGAATGGGTTCAAGGAAGACTTGAGAGATTGAACAGGAAGACTTGAGAATTGATTGATGGGAGATGATGTGGGAAAGGAAGCAGTTAAGAATGACTTAGAAATCAATAGTCTGGGTAGATGAGGAAATGAGGGTTCCGTTAACCAGAGTAGTGAGTAAAAGAACTGGTTTGGGAGGAGGGATGATGACATTGTACATGTAAGATGTGTGCATGACATCCAGGTGTGAGAGCCCCGCTGGCTGGTAGAAACATCTGTCTAGAGCTGACAGGGAGATGGAGGCTAGAGGTTGACCAGGGGATAGGTAGGTGCTGAGGCCATGAAATAAAATAGCACAGACCACTAAAGGGCAAAGATTTTGGGGGCATTAGGAGTTTGATAATCCCCACAGGCCCTGGCATTGTACCTTGCACAAAGCAGGCAGGATCTATGTAAAAATCTACAGATACATTATAAATATACCAGTTTGGAGGTTGCCAGTAACAGCTAGATGTCCTGAGACCTCCAATTTGGAGGCTCTGCGATTCTAAAGACTTATTTTAGGGCCACACTGGCAATAAGAAGAATGCAACTAGCATACTAATATTCAAAGAGATTCTAGCCTTCCACTAAATTCCATTTTAAAAATTACTGTTATCATCTTGTGTATTTCTTTGCATTTGGTCTTCCAGAGAAGATGCTATAAAATGAGGAAGCTGGGGTAATACAGCTTATCAGAATAAGGGAGTTCAGTTGCAGTTGCTGGAACATCGAAATTGGTGTCAATGTGTTTGACCTTTAGAAAAGTCATTCTGAGGGCAGCTTCATGGTGTTTTAGGAACTAAGCAATGTCTTCCTCAAACGTCACACAATGTTACAGTTCTTTTGCACTTGCTCATTCTTTCAACAAACATTGAATTGTTTGAGTTTGTTCTAGACATTGTTCTATGGACGAAAGACATCCTTCCACCTCTCAAAGAGCTCACAGTCCAATACAATTAAAATATATTGTGAAGTACGGGACACCTGGGTGGCTCAGTCAGTTAAGTGTCTGACTTCGGCTGAGGTCATGATCTTGCAGTTTGTGGGTTTGAGCCCCGTGTTGGGCTCTGTGCTGACAGCTCAGAGCCTGGAGCCTGCTTCAGATTCTGTGTGTCGCTTTCCATCTGCTCCTCCTCTGCTCATGCTGTGTCTGTCTCTCTCAAAAATATATTTAAAAAATTTAAAAGTATATATATATGTGTGTGTGTGTGTGTGTGTGTGTGTGTGTGTGTGTATATATATATGTATATGTATGTATATAGTGAAGTATTGTGATAAAGGTAAGCACTGAGTGCAGCTGAAGACAGAGAGGGGAGGAAATGAGGGTGGCAAACATGGTTAGAGAAGTCTTTCCAGAAGAGACAATGCCTCAGCCAGGTGATACAAGGAGGGGGATGAGGTTCCAGATCAGGAAGAGAATAACTGTAAAGGCAAGGAAAAATAGACTTCCTAATGGCTGAACATGGAGGGGAATGGCAGGAGATGATCTGGGAGAGGTGGACAGGGACCTCACCAGGCCCTGATAAGCCCTTCTGTGGAGTCTGAATTTTTAGCCTGAAAACAATGGACAGACACTGAAGGATTCTTACAAAGGACTTCAGAAGTCTTTTGCTTTTGGTTTTTGTCTTATTTCCCACTCTCCCTCTGTCTCTCTATGTTTTGACTGCTTCTCTTCCTTCCTTCCTTCCTTCATCCTTCCTGCAAGCATGATTTTGTAAATTGCAGGTGATCTCGCCTATACTTAAAGATTTATTTATGTTTTGTCCATGCTTGAGCTGAAGAAAAAGAAGGAGTTGTAGTTCTCTAAGACCTGAATTTTGATGGCAGTAAGAAGAAAAGTAAGAGGATCCCAGAAGTAATTAATAACACCCAGAAACTCTTCTTTTATTCAAACTTGGACATGCCAATGTTCAGTTTTAAGGAGGGGGCTATTATCTCCAAGGTGTGGCCAGGAATCTTAACTGAAGAGAGATCTACACTCTTGCTACTTAAAATGGGTCCCTGGACCAGCAGAATCAGCAGCACCTGGAGCTGTTTAGACAAATGGAATTTTAAACTTCAGCCCAAGCCTACTAAATCAGAATCTGCATTTTTAACAAGATGCCTCCATGATTCCCATTCACATTCAAGTTTGAAAACCCCTGATTTACAAAAACTGAAAAACTGCTTAGCTGGTAAATCTTATGTCACCGTGTTGCAATCTGTGCTGTTTTAAATGGCTGTTTGATATGTAATCAGTTTGTCAACCTCTATGATTATAAATTTATGTCCAAAAGTAAACTCAGTCAGGGGTTAAACTATTTGTACTCCATTGAACATTTCCAAGAAATCTCCTTGGAACCAATGATGTTGAGATTCCTTTAAATAAAGGGCTTGCCATAAGAGACTCTTAAAAACTGAGAACAACCTGAGGGTTGATGGGGGGTGGGAGGGAGGGGAGGGTGGGTGATGGGCATTGAAGAGGGCATCTTTTGGGATGAGCACTGGGTGTTGTATGGAAACCAATTTGACAATAAATTTCATATATTGAAAAAAAATGCAGGCTATAAACGAAAAAAATAAATAAATAAAGGGCTTGCTCTCTAACTGATGGATGAAAAATTCATTTTCCCCCCTATTGTGACAAAATATGCATAACGTAAATTTACCATCTTAACCATTTTTAAGTTTACAGTTCAGTAGCAATAAGTACGTTCACATTGTTGTGCAACCATCACCACCACCCATCTCCAGAGCTTTCTCATCTTCATAAACTGAGACTCCGTGTCCACTAATGACTCCCATTGCCCCTCACCTGAGACCCTGGAAACCACCATTCTACTTTCTGTTCTACGAACATAACGACGCTAGGTGCTTCATGTAAATGCAATCATACAATATTCGTCCTTTTGCGACTGGTTTATTGCACTTAATATAATGTCTTCAGCATTCATCCATATTGTGGCTCATATCAAGGTTTTCTTCCTTTAAAAAGGCTGAATGACATCTCATTGTATGTATCTACCACATTTTTTGTTTTTGTTTTTTTTTTACCATTCATCTATCCACGAACACTTGGGTTACTTCTGTTTTAGCTATTGCGCATAATGCCGTGAACATGGGTGTAGAAAGATTCATTTCCATAATCAGCATTCACATCAGGCATGCAGCTCCCCTCTCCCAGCATCTCCACATTGTTTCCTAGAGGTGTGCCACAATAAACATAAAATTCACAGTTAATGGATGTTCTCAATGAATTTTCTTTAACATATCAGGTCTCTAGTTGACTCCTCATTAAGGAAAGGGAATTTGCTCTTGTTGGGAATGAAATGTCTGTTCCGTTTAGTGTCTGTCTGGGAGCAGTGGCCTCCTGAATATAAACTCAGAGCCAGAGCCAAGACATTAATTTGTGAAGCTCAAGTATTGATTTGGTGACGCCATTCTCTTCCCCTGATGCTATTCCTATCAACTCAAATTATCTCTGTGAATACAGGAACCTTTTTTTTTTTTTTTTTTTTCTGGGTGTCCTGGGCAGCTGGTGACAAGCTGCTTGCCGGTAGGCGGTGACA
Organism: Puma concolor; assembly: GCF_028749965.1. Lineage (NCBI taxonomy): Eukaryota > Metazoa > Chordata > Mammalia > Carnivora > Felidae > Puma > Puma concolor. The sequence goes on along the minus strand of NC_141680.1, from coordinate 29,055,549 downwards.
GAGCTGCTCCTGGGCAATTGAGGCCCTTCCTACTAGAGTGATGCTGGTCAAAGGAATTTGCAGCCCTGAAGCCAAAGGTGACACCCACTTGAACAGATTCAGCGCTCCATCCTCATGTCAGTGACCCACAACGGTGCTCAGAGAAGGGGAAGAGTCCCTGAGCTTATGGTGGAATTATTCTAAAGAATTGTATAAAAGGTGTTATTTCCTCAAATTGATCATATTTCATTTCTGGAGTCTCCAGTTTACCTGTGCTGCTTCAGAAAGGCCTGACAGGCTCTCCTAATGTGCTTTCCCTCAGGCATCCAGTGGGGGCGCTCTTACACTCCCCATTTCAAACCCACTGTTTCACCCTGGGGTCAACTCTGGGTTATCAAATACGTGTATGAAGAGGAGAGGGTTACTATCACACCAGCTCATCTGGAAAATAAACACTGAAACTCTGGATTTCATTTCCTGTGCAATCACTTCTGCTTTGCAAACTAAACCTAGACATAAAGACAGGAACACCACAAGTTTCCAGTTTTCATGTTAATTCCTGGCCCTCCAGGATGATTAACTTTATCTAGAAACTGAAAACACATTTGGGCTAATCTTTTATGAGATCTGATTAAGAGCTTTACAGGGAAGATTTGCACCACATTAGAAAGGCTCAAGCAATTTATGAGAGTGCACATGTAAGGAATTTCCTTTTACTGGATTATAAAAGAAGAGCTAGAAATCACAGCCAACTGTACAAGAAAGGAAAGGGTAAGGACCTGCCTGTTTGAATCCAAAGGAAAAAAGTTTGCATGTTGGTGAATGCTTTTGAAGAATTCCCACAAGAACCACTGACTAAACCAAAAGACCTAACATGTGTTGAGGTCATATGCATGTGCAGCCACAGCAGAAAGCAATATGTAATAGGGACCCCATGAAAGTCTGGGGACATGCATAAGATAATAAAACATATGTAGGCCACTGTCCTGCCTAGAATTTCATTTGCCTCCTCCCAGGTTTTATCCTGATCTCTCCACTTGAAATGCCTTCCCCTGTCCTTTCCCTCTCCATTAATACATGCTTATCAAAATCTCACCACCTGACGCCTCACAGACACCTCTTAACCATAATAGTTCTTTTGTACCCTTTCAAAATGTGTGTGTTCTATATGTTCTAGGGCACCCTACGTGGTGTTAATGACACATTTCTTACTGGTCATTCTCAAGACATTTTTCACATAAGTGGTTTGTGCTCTTAAGCTAGTCTATAAGTTCTTTGAGGTTGGGACCATTTAAGGGTGTATTTCTCTAGGGTGTTCTAAAGCAGTGCTTCTCAAGCTTTACTGTGCATGGGCATTGATAGGGGATCTTGATAAAATGGAAATGCTGATTCAGCAGGAATGGGTTGGGCCTGAGATTCTGTATTTTTTTCTTTTTCTTTTTTTAATGTTTATTTATTTTTGAGGGAGACAAAGCACGAGTGGCAGAGGGGCAGAAAGAGAGGGAGACACAGAATCTGAAGCAGGCTCCAGCCTCTGAGCTGTCGGCACAGAACTCAATGTGGGGCTTGAACTCACGAACTGTGAGATCATGACCTGAGCCAAAGTTGGATGCTCAACCAACTGGGCCACCCAGGCAGCACATGAAATTCTGTATTTCTAACCAGCTCCCAGGTATTGCTGCTGGTCAGAAGACCACAACTTGAGTAGCAAGGCCCTACAACACTCAGAATTGTGCAACATAAGCAAGTAAGACCATATTGGTGGTGGTAGTTTCCAACAAAATTCTTCTTCTGAGATCTGACCCCTTCAAGCAAATGCTATCTCACAGTAAGGCCTCTTCCCCTTTGGTCATGAGACAGTCCTCTAAGCTAATCGAAGCCTGAGGACATGATTTTATTATAAAGCAGTTGTTTGAATCTGTGTTTAAATTCTAGGAGTATGAGTGGGTTTTACTAATGTAATTTAAGAGGATTGGTGAATTATTTGGATGTGCATGGCCTAGCCCTGATATGCTAGGCCACCCTTGTTAAGAGCCACATTGATACTAGCTGGTCCCATAAAGGTGAGCACACACTAGCCTGTATAGAGTGTTGAGAGCCATAACTCCCCTTCTGGATGAGGGGCCCTCACTTTTCTCTCAGATGGGTTAAGTCAGTTGAGACACAACCAAAGCTTACTTTTGTTTACCTGTGTCTAGTGAAGTCTCTGTTTCTTATAAAAAGCCCTGCTCTGTCAGAGGCAAAGGACCCCATCTTAGTTTCACCTTTAAAACTAGAAAAATTAGTCTTTAACTATACGAAGCAGACTTTTAACCAGAAGGGACAGACCAGAGGGGTCTAGCGAAACTGCAGGAATGTTTGACTAGTCTCATGGCCTGGAACCAACAGGAGGACAGTCAAGCCTCTGTCTATAAAATCAAGGTGTCAGACTTGAAGATTCTTTTTTTTTTTTTTTTTAATTTTTTTTTCAACGTTTTTTATTTATTTTTGGGACAGAGAGAGACAGAGCATGAACGGGGGAGGGACAGAGAGAGGGAGACACAGAATCGGAAACAGGCTCCAGGCTCCGAGCCATCAGCCCAGAGCCTGACGCGGGGCTCGAACTCACGGACCGCGAGATCGTGACCTGGCTGAAGTCGGACGCTTAACCGACTGCGCCACCCAGGCGCCCCAGACTTGAAGATTCTTAACATATCAGGGTAAGGCACAGAGGAGACAAGAAATCCACACTTGGCTACCTGACAGCACAATGTGACTGGGAGCCTCTTAGGAGGCTCTTATCCTCTTGCTGGTTTCAGCCCAAATGCTTGCCCTGATATGGTACTAAGTTATCCTTTCCTAGACAATTTGGTGCCTCACATCCGCCAGCCTGATACAGAAAGACTTGAAAAGATATGCCCTGTGCTGCCACCTAATGGTTCCAGTTCCATCAAGGCGATTCTTCAGCACCATTTGGATATACAGAATCTCTCGGCCCTTTGTAAAAAAATATAATCCACCAGCAATGAGAACCTAACAGGAGAGAATAAAAACAGGATACTTCCAGGTGCCACCTCATCAAGAGAATCAGGGACTATGGACTGTAAGGGTTTTTTTAAACTTTGTAATTTCCTCCTTTGTTATTTCCTGCCTGTTTCCCTGTAATGATTAACAGTAAAACTCTAAAAACAAAAAAGGCCAAGGTGTTTGTGTTCAAGGGCAGCAAGGAAGCAGGGAACTGGGGAGACAGCACTCCAGGGGTTGAGGTAAACAACTCCAGGGGATGGAGTGGGTGGAAGGACCTGAATAGCTGGAAGGGAAGCAGGTTGAGTCCTCAGGCTTGTTTGAAAAAGGAAAGAGGGGGTGGAATCAAGTTGTGTTCTAGTTGGAATGAAGGCAACGGTCTTTTTTTTTTTTTTAATATTTTTTTACATTTTATTTATTTTTGAGAGAGAGAGAGACAGAGACAGAGCACAAGCAGGGGAGAGGCAGAGAGAGAGGGAGACACAGAATCCAAAGCAGTCTCCAGGCTCTGAGCTGTGAGCACAGAGCCCAACCCGGGGTTCAAACTCACAAACCGTTAGATCATGACCTGGACCAAAGTCAGACGCTTAACTTACTGAGCCACCCAGGTGCCCCGAAGGTAACGGTCTTAATAGCATTGTCAATATTTCCTGTTTTGTCTTCAGATGTACCAGTCTATTTTCAATCCAAGAGAATGAAGCAAATGTATAGCTGTCAACTTGTGTGATAGTTGAGGGGCCTTTGTAGCTAATGATACTCCTAGAGTAATGATCCTAAGTACAATTGTCTATAGAAGGGCCAGGCAGATAAGGTACCTGGCTGGGGTCAGCCGTAAGACTATAGTGAGTGGTTGGAACTGTGAACTGGAGAGCATTTACCCCATCTGGGGAGGCAACAGCTACTCGGCCCCAGGTGGTTACGGCCCTATCCATTTGTGTACCCCCCATTGTCTGCCTGATCTTTCAAATCTTCCAGAGAAGCTGGAAATTTCGATTATTGTGTGAAGTCTCCTTATTTTTAAATGTTGGCAGCTAATGCTACTTTAAAAACAAACAACAGTAACATCATGTGGGCCAAATAAAACATGTCAATGAGACATATTTAGCCCAAAGACCAACTCTTTGAAAACTTGGACCTAGAGCAGTTTGCATTCTGGAATCTCAAAGTATTAATATGTTCTTTGTGAGGCATATGGTCTGTCAACAGAAGCAAGCTACCATCAAACAAGCAAATATTAGATAAATTGGGGATGTATAAAATGCTTTGTGTTTAGACTTGTTGGTTTCTTGATTTATCATATCCAACTAAAAAGCCTTGAATATATTCATTCAATAAAGGAAGAAGCATTTATTGAGCACCTAATATATGCTAAGTCATGATAAATAAAACTTTTTCTGTAAAGGGCCAGGTAGCAAATATTTTAGGCTTTAAGGGCCAAACAGTCTCTATCACAACTAGTCAGCACTGCCAGTTGTAGTTACAAAGCAGCTTTAGACAATACATAAACACATGGGTATGTCTGTGTTCCAATAAAACTTTATTTAAAACAGGCAGTCCAGAATTGGCCCATGGGCTATAGTATGCCTATCTCTGATCTAGAAAATCTAAGCAAATTTGAAGCCTAATGCAACAGTTTTTTTTAAGGAAATCTACATGTTTATGCTTTGCCTCTTCAGACAAGAAATTAGGGTGATAGTGCTAGGATTTTTAAGTTGCATTTGTAGGTAGGTTACCCCAAATAGATCTCTATTATCATTTAGTATAATACAAGCTATCATATTTATCCTATAAACATATACAAGTTGCTATAAACATTGCAAATAATGCTGGTTCAACCAAGCTCAGTTAGTTTGGCAAGACTGTCTGAATACGAATGTAATTTAGGGTAATTTTTCAGAAAGGGAACTGTTTACATGACAGAACACTGAATAGTTGACTGAGCTGGTTAACTCAATGGAGTGATTCAATTCCTGTTTTGATTGGGTTTGAAACTGATATGAAGAAGCAACATAAAGCTGAGCACACCTGTTTGTCCCCTGAGTGCTGGGACTGCTACTTGAAACTTTCAAAATGATGTTATAAAGAGAACAAATGAAGTCGTATATTGCCTTTATCTTTATATTCTCAAAGAAATAATAGTACATAGAAGATGCTCAAAAATTTTTTTGCTTTAAAACTTCTTTGACCTCGGCCACAGCAACTTCTTACTCAACATGTCTCCAGAGGCACAGGAAACAAAAGCAAAAGTGAACTATTGGGACCTCATCACGATAAAAAGCTTCTGCACAGCAAAGGAAACAATCAGCAAGAATAAAAGGCAACCGACAGAATGGGAGAAGATATTTGCAAACAACATATCAGATACAGGGTGAGTATCCAAAATCTATAAAGAACTTATCAAACTCTACACCCAAAAAAACAAATAGTCTAGTGAAGAAATGGGCAAAAGACATGAATGGACATTTTTCCAAAGAAGACATCCAGATGGCTAACAGACACATGAAAAAGTGCTCCACATCACTCATCATCAGGGAAATACAAATGAAAATCACAATGAGATACTACCTCACACCTGTCAGAATGGCTAAAATGAACAACTCAGACAACAGATGTTGGAGGATGCAGAGAAAGAGGATCTCTTCTGCATTCCTGGTGGGAATGCAAAGTAGTGCAGCCACTCTGGAAAATAGTGTGGAGGTTCCTCAAAAAATTAAAAATAGACCTACCCTATGACCCAGCAATTTCACTACTAGGTATTTATCCAAAGGATACAGGTGTGCTGTTTCAAAAGCGCAATGTTTATAGCAGCGCTATCGACAATAGCCAAAGTATGGAAAGAGTCCACATGTCCATGGACAGATGAATGGATAAAGAAGATTTGGTATATACATATACATATGTATACATATATATATACACACACACACACACACACACACACATATATATATACACACACACACCAATATATATACCATATATATATACCCTATATATATACACACCATATATATACACCATATATATCATATATACACCATATATACCATATATATACCATATATATATATACCATATATCACATATACATACACACACACAATGGAGTATTACTTGGCAATCAAAAAGAACAAAATCTTGCCGTTTGCAACAATGTGGATGGAACTAGAGTGCATTATGCTAAGCGAAATTAGTCAGGGAAAGACAAATATCATGACTTAACTCATGTGAAATTTAAGATGCAAAACAGATGAACATAAGGGAAGGGAAGCAAAAATAATATAAAAAACAGGGAGGGGAACAAAACATAAGGGACTCTTAAATATAGAGAACAAACTGAGAGTTGCTGGAGGGGTTATGGGTGGGGCCATGGGCTAAACAGGCAAGGGGCATTAAGGAAGACACTTGTTGGGTTGAGCACTGGGTGTTATATAAAGGGGATGAATCACTGGATTCTACTCCTGAATTCATTATTGCACTATATGCTAACTAACTTGGATGTAAATTTAAAAAAAATAATAAAAAATGTTTTGTTTCATGAATGGAAGGCAACAGAATTTGGCCATGTTAACATCTTTAGATGTCACTTTTATGAAATAAAACTAAAGATGCCTAGCTATTTACATGCTTGTAGATACTGTGTACTGAGTACCAAAATCTATTTGTAGCTTCCTTCTCTGCTTTCTTCTACTGTAGACTCCCTTGCAGGGAAGGGGACCATGTGTTCCAATTCTGGCCAAGATATAAACGCAAGTATCTGGTTGGGGCTTCTGAGAACGTTCCTTCATTCAGTTTGGCCTCCTATCCCTTCCCTCTTCTTCCTGACCTAGGACACAAATGCAACAACCTAGAGGTTCAGTAGTCATCTTTTAACATGGGACAAAAGTGACAGACTAAGGATGGTGGAATAGAAAGAAGGAGGAAAGCTTGATGATATCATTGCGCAGCTTCATTAGCCCTGAACTGACCACCTTGGCTTTTTTATCACATGAGGAGAAATATAGTCCCCATGAGGTAAAGCCATTGTCTATCTTTCTATAACTTGCAATGTGACTCAATTCTATCTATTTGGGTGCTACTTAGAGTTTCCTTCTATTTTTATACTCCATCAACATTGCTCAGGAAATGAAATTTCCAGCACCCAAAACAGTTGTATTAATTTTCCAGCTCTTCATGTGCCACTTTGAAAAGTTGGTTTGAAGATATTTAAAATCTTGTTACAAGCTCAAAAATATATATAAAGATAAAAATTCATTGGTATTCTTAGGAAGAAGTCCCATTACAATACATCAAGTTTAAAGAAAACATTCTACAACATAGCTTCTAAGAATATCAAAGGTATTGTCAACAGATTCTTTCTATACTTGTTTTAGGTAGCAAACGCTTTGTGCCAGCAAACTATCCAGAAAGCATTTAATAATATATGAATATGGTCTATTTTTTTTGCATTTCGTGGCCCCCAAATCATTATATTTTGTGACACATACATTAGCTAATATTATAAAGCTTGGGTTTTAGGAGCACTCAGTTGCCAAATTTGGGGCAATTTGGGCTTCAAAAAAATTAATGATGGTAGGGGTGCCTGGGTGACTCAGTCAGTTAAGCATCCAACTCTTTTTTTTTTTTTAATGTTTATTTATTTATTTTGAGAGAGAGAGCAAGAGCAGGGAAGAGGCAGAGAGAGAGGGAGAGAGAGAGAGAATCCCAAGCAAGCTCCATGCTGTCAGTGCGGAGCCTGATGCAGGGCGTGAACCCATGAACTGTGAGATCATGACCTGGGCCGAAACCAAAAGTTAGATGCTTAATGACTGAACCACCTGAGTGCCCCAAGCGTCCAACTCTTGATCTCGGCTCAGGTCATGATCTCATTGTTTGTGAGTTAGAGTCCTGTGTTGGGCTCTGCACTGACAGCACAGAGCCTGCTTGGGATTCTCTCTCTTTCCCTCTCTCTCTGCCCCTCCCCACTCGCACTCTCCCTCAAAATAAATAAATAAATAAATAAATAAAGTTAAAAAAATTAATGATGGTAGTGGATTATAACACACTAAATGAAATGTAAAAAACCTGTGTTCACAGTGATTCAAAAGCATGTCAGCTTGTACATGTAGATGAATATTAGAGTTTGCAGCTGCCAGTATAATAATTGTGTCAGGGTACCATCATTAACAGATGCTAAAGCTATTGAGTGAAAGGATATTGGGGAACAAGATAATCACGTGGCTTCAAAGTAGCATCTCAGAGATCAGTTAATAATTCCAAAAGGAAAATGTATCTTTACCATTGCACAATCTGGTAGACATCATCTTAACCAAGCAGTCAAACTTTGGCATCACCAATAGTTAGACAATGTGCAGCTTCTGATCTTACGCAGTAAGAGGTACACAACACCCCTTATGCAGAATTCTTGTCTGAATCTAAACATAAGGAAATAGGAAAATCCAGCGTTCGGAAAAGACTTGTAAGACAACTAGCTTAGTTTCTTAAAAAAGTTCAATGTCACAAAAACCACCAAAAGGCAGAGATTTTTCTAGACTAACAGGGAGTAAGCGGATAACAACCAAATGCACTGTATAAGTCTTCTGCATCAGAGGAGAAAAAATCCTGCTTATAAAAGACATTTTTAAAACCATTGGAGAAATTTGAATATAGACATATATTATATTAAATTGTATCATCGAGCTAATGTTAATTTTCTGAGGTGTGATAGTAGTGGTATTGTGGTTATTTAGTAGAATTTCCTTTTTCAAGAAGATCCATATTTTAGGCATTTAGGGTTTATACAACTTCATCCTACTTTTTTTTTAAAAAAGATTTCATTTTTAAGTAATCTCTACACCCAACGTGGAGTTTGAACTTACAACCCTGAGATCAAGAATTGTGTGCTCTACTGAGTATGTATAGTGTGTGTGTGTGTGTGTGTGTGTGTGTGTAGATGGAATTGTGGCAAAATGTTAATAATTAGTAAATCTATGTAAGGATTTAGGATGTTTATTTAGCTATTCTTTCAACTTCTTTGGAGGTTTAAGACTTATCAAAAAGAGAGAGAGAGAGAAAAAGTCTTGGACTTTCATACTATACCTAGGAATTTTAAGAGTATTATCATGACCAATTGTCATAGTCACCTTCTGGTAGATATTAAAATAGGCTTGCTAGACATCCTAATGCAAGGTCTAGGTGTCAGATAAGGATTATTCGGTAAAATACAAGCCAGACACTATTTTAGGCAACCGGGATACTTAAATGAACAAAACAGCAATCTCCTGTTCCCGTGAAGCTTATATTCAAGGAGGGGAGTGGTGGAGACAGAAACAATAATAATAAGTAAGTAATAATAATAAGTAATCAGTAAATTGTGTAGTGCTATGGAAAAAAAATAGTGGAGGAGGGGTGGGGGGGAAGTTGGGGAATATTAAAATGGAAATTTAGATAAATAAATGAAAGGAGCACAAAAATTGACTTAAGGGATATTGAGATAATGTCCAAATTTCCTACTATCCTAGGATACGCTGGCTTGGTTTCACCTGAAGAGTCCTGCAATTCTTTCTCACACAAAGCCACTCAATTGTACTGCAGGCAGACTAGGCTGAGTCCTGCCTGGGGTGATCACCTGGTTTGACTAGGACTAAGGAATTTCCCAAGAATGGGACATTCGCTGCTAAAATTGAGACGGTCCTGGGTAAACTGGTGTGGTTGTTCACCCTGATATTGCTACTTTTCACTTGTGTGAGCTTGAGCAAATCATTTAGCTTCCCAGAGTCTTGGTTTCCTCGTCTGTAAATAGGAGATTATACATGTGCTACAAAATGGGTGAACCTTGAAAATATTACGCTAAGTGAAAGAAGCCAGACACCGACACCATATATTATATAACGATTCCGTTTTATATGAAATTTCCAGGGTAGGCAAATCCATAGAGACAGAAGGCAGATTAGTGGCTGCCAGGACCTGCAGGGAGGGGGAGATAGGGAATGACTGCTAAGGGGTATGAAATTTCTTTTTGGGGTGATGAGAATGTTCTAGCTTTAGATAGTAGCAATTGTATAGCTCTGTAAATACACAAAAAACCACTGAGTTGCACATTTTAAGAGAGTAAATTTTATGGTATATGAATTACATCTCAATAAAGCTGTTATTTAAAAAAAACAAAACAGGAACACAGAGTTACCATATAACCAACAATTCCATTCCTAGGAATAGGCAGATCTATAGTGACAGAAACAAAATTACTGGTTACCTAGGGTTGGGAGGAGTGAAGGAAACTGGGGAGTGACTGTTAATGCGAGTAGAGTTTCTTTTTGGAGGGATGAAAATGTTCTAAAATTGATTGTGGTAATGGTTACACATCTCTATCAATATACTAAAAACCATTGAATTGTATACTTTAAATGGGTGGATTGAATTGTGTGGTATGTGACCGATACCACAATAAAGCCATTAAACAGGCAATACAGTAAAAATAGTTTAGGTTAAAAAAAAAAAAGGGGAGATTATAATACCTGTGTGAGGTCTAAATGAATCTTTGCTCTCATAACACTCATACCCCCTCCCCAACTCACACTTTTTATCACACCAAATCATCATTCTGTGTGCCTTTTTCTTGACCACTGAGCTGAGAACCCTTTGATAACAGAAACTTTCTAATTCACTGGGGGCCAGTTTCCTGGACATGTAACCTATGCAGTCACACAAGACCCCATACTCAAAAGAGCCCCACATTTGGTTCAATGCTCTGCTGTCACTGTCTTGAAATTCTTAATTTCTGAACAAGGTGCAGCACCCCTCATTTCCATTTGGCACTGAACCCTGCAAATTTTGTAGCTGTCTGAATCCACCTTTGTACCCCCAACACTTAGCGTAGTACTGATGCTCAGTGGGTGTTCGATAAAGGTTGATTCTTTTTCCTGGTCCCAGAACCCTGGGACGTCACTGAGAACAGCACGTTGACCTTCATACAGATTTATCCAAAGGCTCCTATGTGCCAGGAACTGTGTCAGCACCTGGGGACCCGGCGGGGGGGGGGGGGGGGGGGGGGTGGGGAGCCAAAGCAGGCAGCAGGGAACTGCTCAGAAGGAAGCTGTTCACGCAGGTAGATGTGTCCACCTCACCACTTATCTCGAAGGGCAGTGACAGCATTTCACTCATTTCTACTTTTAGTTGTAGAAAAACGCATCACCTTGGGGCCTGATTTTGCGAGTTCTGCTTTGTTACAGGTAATAGAAGACTGATGAATGAGGATGGGACTTCAATTCTTTTCCACAGTGTGAATAAAAAGTCAACTCTGCCTTTTTTGATATGCTTGTGGTCTATCACATTGACATCTATTTTTAAAGAGATCTGTCAGCACCGTTTAATTCAAGTCAGTTTCTATCTACAAAACACATTGTTAGGCACTGCTGCTGATAGGAAGATGGTAGCTGGATGTTTTTCAGCTTGTCACATGAGGTCTTTGGATGATTATGGTGAGCTACAACATCATGGGGGGGTCAGTGGACAACAGCAGTCAAAACTCTGAAATTCCTGACAGACTTGGCTGATGCTTGCTAGATGTTCTTTATTATGGTGAATTCCAGGGGCAATTCCCTAATCTCTCTAAACTTCGGTTTTTTAATCGGTTAATACAACCCTGGTGTCAAAGGGCTATTGTAAAGATTAAATGAGATAGTGCACACATAAATTTTGGCACAGTGTCTGGCACTTAGTAAGAAAGCTACAATAAAAACAAAGCCTCAAACATCCTGTGAAACTGTTGTTTTGCATCTTAATGGCTAAATAGTACTGTTCCTGGCAAACAGCCACACATCATAAAATAGCTCTGCCTGCAGCTGCTGTTCCTCCAGCGAGAGGTGAAGGCAAACAACTCTAACCAGTATCCACCTAATTCTTTAAAGTCAGTGAAGTCCTCTTCCTCCCTCTCAGCCTTGGTGGTGACCCCATACCTGGCTCCCACGCTCCTGAGCACAGTGTCTATTTTGGGGAAGGGTTATCAAGGGGGCCAGAATGTCTGCAGCTGCTGGTGGGGGCACTAAAAGGACAGAGTTTGACCTGTCCTGGCATCTTGAGCTTCTTGAGCCCATCCTCTCCCAGCGCAGTTTGCTTACTAAGCACCTAAAAACCTCTCCCATCATTGGCCAGTCATCAGCAGTGGCTGCCACCAGGGAGAAGGGCATGACCTCAGCAAGGTAGCCTTCTTCAGTTGAGGAAGGGCAATTCTTGGAAAGATGTTTATCTGAGAGCTGTCAACCAACTCTCCTAGCAAGTGGGAGAATGAGTGCGTCTGTCCTGAAGCAGGGAATCTAGGTAGGCAGCATGCCACAGTTTCTGTGCTAAATCCCAGCCATTTCTAGGACTTCTGGAATGAGGACTGGTGGGGGGAGGATAGAGAATCATGAGATACGCCACCAAATCTCATTTGATTATCTAGGAAAATTCACTGAAAACTGAATCTACTACAGTTATGTGTATTTAACTAAACTTAGAGTTGATCCAAGCAAAAAATTTCTAAACACATCTACGAAAAGTACAAAGAAGTCTTTACCATAAGATATCCACCATTTATAAGATTGTGTTTGTTTTCTTTTAAAATCTTTATTGTTGTTTAGACATAATGTTCACATAAGCAAAAAACAGCAACAAAAAAGAGTTGGATTCTGGAAATTGACAGGACCAAGTTTGGTCCCAGATCCATGGCTTATACTCTGAGTGATGTCTATTTAGTGACCTGTGTAATCAAAATAATATTACCTACCACTCTGGATTAATGAGATAATGTACCTGAGGTACCCAGCACATTCCAATTTCTTTCTTTCTTTCTTTCTTTCTTTCTTTCTTTCTTTCTTTCTTTCTTTCTTTCTGTCTTTTGTTTATTTACTTATTTTTGAGAGAGAGAGAGAGAGAGAGAGAGGCAAGGAGAGAGGGAGAAAAAGAATCCCAAGCAGGATTCCTGCTGTCAGCACAGAGCCTGACATAGGGTTCGAACCCACAAACCATGAGATCATGACTTGAGCCGAAATCAAGGGTCCGATGCCTAACTGACTGAACCACCCAGGTGCCCTGTCCAATTTCTTAGTAAATATTTCTTCTTCTTTTCCTCCTCTTACTCATTCTCATTATTTATTCTTCATTTCACTGGGCACAGGAAAAAATACTAGGTTCTTACTCTCCAACTACTATTCCAATAATCCACATGGATAGTCTATTTTCCAGCACTTAGATGTTGTTTTGCTTAGTATTTAATGAAATTCTCATCCTATGATAGGGGAAAGATAAGATAAGATAGGCAGAGAGGGAATGGTTAGGACCTGAGGTCCCTGGATGGGGAAAACACACATTTTGCAACAATGCTGGGAGTGTTGGCCACAGCAAACTTCCTCGAGCGTAAGGCTCCTCTTAAGAACGTAACAGACACCACCTATGCCCCTCAGGTTCCCCTTAGGAATTTGACAATCAAAATACCTAACTAAAGTAAGTAAACCATAAAACTTATGTTTATGAGGGACAGTATGACCGTATTCTAACTCCTCACACAATGGAGTCGAGCCAATCAGGAGTGGACAACCCAACACCTAGAGTTATCAAGCCAATAAGGATAGAACCTGAGAAGGAATGGGGGGAAGGAGAGGCCAACCAAAACCCTATAAAATGAAGACCCTTGCCTATAGTTGGGAGCATTCACTTTCAAATGCTCCCTTTCTGCAAAGAGAGCTTTCATACTATTCTTACTTTCTAATCTTGTATTCTAATAAACTTTTGCCTGCTGCTCATTTTATTCTGTGTCCACCTCTTCATTCTTCAAAGCTGTGAGACAACAAATCTCAGGTATTGCGGTAAAAAAAATCATGCAACAATCCTGTATCCATTTTATGATGTTCCCACCTCTGGTACTAATTTGACAATAAAGTGAGCCTCTTTGTTAACAAATCTTAATGTCATTTAAAAAATATGTTCAGGGGTGCCTGGGTGGCTGAGTCGGTTAAGCGTCTGGCTCTTGATTTTGGTTCAGGTAATGATCTCATAGTTCATGTGATCAAGCTTCATCTCCAGCTCTGCACTGACAGTGGGGAGGAGCCTGCTTGGGATTCTCTCTCTTCCTCTTTCTCTGCCCTTCCCCTACTCACACTCTCTCTTGCTCTTAAAATAAAAATAAATAAATAAATATGTTTACTCAGAAATCTTCTCTATAACTGAGCCCAATTCTGTGGGGTGTTGTATCTCTTAATATTGAGTAAGCAATGGGAAGATTTAAACCACTTGGCTCACTCACCAGCAAAACTGTTTTCAAAGATCATCCCTGTTTCATTTCCCCAGTAAGTATAAACTATGTCAACTGAGAAGATCATAGCCCTCTTTGGGAATGTCCTTGAGGTCCTATATATGGCCAGGACTAACCAACTCTAAAGCCAACACTCACTGTTTGAGAGGCACACTGTACAATATAAATGAATTAAAAACAGATCTTATCTAAAAGAAGTTGAAAATTTTATAAGGGAGATAAGACATGTATATAAAGAAATTAATACAACATAGAAAGCAGTAAATGTCCATTATGTACTGAATGTTTGTGTTGCCCCAAAACTCTTTTGTTGAAATCCTAACCCCCATTGTGATGATAGTAGGAGGTGGGTCTTTGAGAGGTGATTCAGTCATGAGGGTGGAGCTCTTATGAATGGTATTAGTGCTTAATAAAAGGGACCCTAAAGACCTCTCCCACTCCTTCTGCCATTTGAGGACACAGCGAGAAGGTGGCCATCTATGAACCAGGAAGTGGCCTCACCAGACCCTGAATCTGTTGGCATATTGATCTTGAACTTCCCAGCCTCCAGAATCATGAGAAATAAAATTTTGTTGTTTAAGTCACCCAGTCTATTGTGTTTTTACCAGCCTGAATGGACTAAGAGAGTGTCATGAGAAAAATACAGAAACACACACACACACACACACACACACACACACACACACACAGGGCTGGAAGAGTAGACATGATCACTTCCCTCTGAGATCTATTGCTTTTATGATGGTGTCAGTAGATCTTCCAGTAGGCACTAGAGATGGAGAAGCCAGCCTTCCAGAGACTGTCAGCTGCAGCTGCAGGCAGAGACCTGAACCTCCAACACAAACTGGAATTTGAATGACATTGTCAAGGAAAACAGAAAAGAGGGCCAAGGACAGATCTTTGCATATATTTAATCTGTCTGCTATGCCTTTTCCTAAGTGCTTTCTGACAGATTGTTTTTTCTACCCAGGAAACTCACATTTTGAACTTTAGGTTCCTAAAATACATTAAATCACACTGTGGAGGGGCAGGAGGGGATGCACATAATGATTACTTGTGCAGTTCACGTGTCATCTGAGGAAATTATCTTTTCAAAATGATCAGGTGCTCCTGACCCTGTTAGAAAGAGTGTGGGTATTTTTGAGCTAAGTTAGGAAGTGTGTAGGATAATTGTTATCACTCAGAGGATCTACTTCTAGCCCCGTGATGGAATCTCAGGAACCCATAGAATTTCGAGAGGAAGAAAAAGATACCTTTTACTCTTTTCCTGCTCATGCCAAGAGAGCTACTTAATATCTAAGTAGATCACAAATTGGTAGCTTCTCTTCTGGATCAATGGTCACAACCTAGCTATAGTACTGTGTAGAAATACCACAAAGAATAGCTAACATTTCCCCCCAAAGAGTTTGTGGAATTTTGTTTGGGTGAATAATTTCTTTTTTTTTTTTTTTAATTTTTTTTTTCAACGTTTATTTATTTTTGGGACAGAGAGAGACAGAACATGAACGGGGGAGGGGCAGAGAGAGAGGGAGACACAGAATCGGAAACAGGCTCCAGGCTCCGAGCCATCAGCCCAGAGCCTGACGCGGGGCTCGAACTCACAGACCGCGAGATCGTGACCTGGTTGAAGTCGGACGCTTAACCGACTGCGCCACCCAGGCGCCCCTGTTTGGGTGAATAATTTCAAGAAGAAAGGAGCAGCAGTTCTAATCTGTCATACCCAGAAATTAGTTGTCAACCTCATAGAACTTTGTAGAAACAGTAAAATGTCTATAAATGGCCATCATGATTACCATAGCAAAAATGCTTAGTTAGTTTTTAAAAAAAATTTTTTAATGTTTATTTATTATTTTTGAGAGACAGAGAGACAGAGGATGAATGGGAGAGAGGCAGAGAGAGGGGGAGACATAGAATCTGAAGCAGGCTTCAGGCTCTGAGCTGTCAGCACTGAGCCCAACGCAGGGCTCAAACCCATGAACCATGAGATCATGACCTTTGCCAAAGTCGGACACTGAACTGACTGAGCCACCCAGGAGCCCCATTGAATGCTTAGTTTTTTATCAGACACTGGGTTAAGGCCATTCATTCATTATTCATTTAATCACCTCAAAAATCCCATAAGATAACTTTTGTTTATGGGTCTCATTTTATGGATGCAAAAATTAAGGCTTAGTGAGCAAAACTCATGTTCCTAACCACTGCCAGATTACTCTTGCTTTACTCTCGGGTAGGACCCATCTGCAGACCTCCACGTGGCCATAAACAGCTTATGGGCCTGGGGCATCCATTCAAGCGGTAAACATCCTTAGATCTACCAAGATACACTATAACTCTGCTTACCTAAGCGTTCTCCTACTTGGTTCTGAACTTTGGATCTAAATGTCCTCACTTTCATGAACTTCAAACACTGCTGGTTTCCCTTAGAAGGCAGCTAGGTTTGGCCCCACTGTCTACAGATGCTGGGGCACAGCTAAAGAAACAGGGACCTGGATTAATCACACCCTTGAAGTGAGGCCAGTTCTAAGAAAACACTCAATTTTTGCATGCAGACAGAAAAAATAGTGGAAGATTAGAGATACAGAGGCGTACACCAGGGGTCAGAGGGAGCTAGATTGCAGAAGGGGAGCATGTAGATGGGCAAGACTAGTGGTGTAGAGCAAAAGGCACAACCCAGAACATCGGAGGCTTGTGGATAGGAAGGTAGCCCAGTGGTGAGAAATTCCAGAAGGGTCAATATTTAAGAACCAAGACAGGTGTCACGTGATTAAATTTCCCCACTTTATGTTATGTTTATGTTTATGTTTATGTTATGGGTTGAATTGTGTCTTCAAAATTCATACATTGAAGTCCTAAGCATTAGCACCTTAAAATATGATCTTATTTGGAAATAGGGTCCTTGCAGATGCAATTAGTTAAGATGAGGTCATTAAGGGGTGGGGGCTAATCCAGTATGACTGGTGTCCTTACAAAAAGGGATAATTTGACACACACACACATACACACATACACACACACAGTATGTCATGTTAAAATGAAGGCAGAGGTCAGGGTGATGCTTCTAGAAGCCAACGAATGCCAAAGTAAGGACAGATAAGCCCCAGAAACTAGGAGAGAGGCACAGAACAGAATCTTCTTCACAGTCCTCACAAAGCTGACACCTGAGTCTCAGACTTCTAGCTTCCAGAATTGTGAGACAATAAATTTCTGCTGTCAAAACCAGAAATTTGTGGTACTTTGTTTTTTTTTTTAATTTTTTTTTTTTAACGTTTATTCGTTATTAAAAGACAGAGAGAGAGCGTGAGCAGGGGAGGGGCAGAGGGAGAGGGAGAGGGAGACACAATCTGAAGCAGGCTCCAGGCTCTGAGCTGTCAACACAGAGCCCAACGCGGGGCTTGAACTCACACACCTCGAGATCATGACCTGAGCTGAAGTTGGACGCCCAACCGACTGAGCCACCCAAGCGCCCCTAGAAATTTGTGGTATTTTGTAACAGCAGCCCTAAAAATCTAATATGCTCCCTTTCTCTAAAATTGTAGCTCTGGGGGTGCCTAGGTGGCTTGGTCGGTTAAAGGTCAAGACTCTTGATTTCGGCTCAGGTCATGATCTCGCGGTCTGTGGGCTAGGGCCCTGCGTCAGGCTCTGTGCTGGCAGCAAGGAGCCAGCTTGGGATTCTCTCTCTCCCTCTCTTTGCCCCTCCCCTGCTCATGCTCTTTCTCTGTCTCTCTCTCAAAATAAATAAATAAACTTTAAAATTTTTCAAAAAATAACATTGTAGATGTGTTCCATCTGCTTCTGGCCAATCTAGTCCTGGTTTCCTGAACCAAGTTCTCAGAGGAGGTTGATTGAAACCGAGAGCTTTTTAATCAAAATGGCTCCTGCAGAGTTTGCAAGTTACGAACTCACTGGAAGTCAGCTGACAGAGTGGCACGGGGGCCTCCAACCCTGCCTTGCACTGTGAGTACACTCTGTCCTATGTGCACTGTGACTTAAGGGAGGGGTTCACTGAGTGGAGCTGGGTGCTAATGTCTCTAGGGATCAAAATATTCAACTCCAAGTCAGGAGCATGGTTTTTGCTTAACCTGCCTCCTAAAAGTCTTTGTTTTCAGCTTCTCTCCCCTTCACCTTCATCAGGCTGTTACCAATTTGCTTTTAGTCACCTGATGAAGGCAGCGGGTTTCCATGGTTACCTACAAGCCTGCAGCAAGGTGTCATTCCTAGGAGGCTGTAGGATAAAGTGAATAACAGGGCCTCTGGCACAATAAAAATAACCTGGATCCTATTATCAGAATGGGGTACTGGGGGCATCTGGGTCTCAGAAGCAAGTCAGAAGCCCAGGTGTGAGAGCTAGGCTTAAAGGCAGAGGCAGAGCAGCAATCCTACTTCGTACTACTGTCTGCCGGATACAGAGCCTCTGCTATGACCTTGCTATGCTAAATACTTCATGTACATTATTTCCTTTTGGTCCTTGGTTACTGAAGCCCTCTGTTTTATCAAAGAGGGAACTGAGTTTACGTGACGTGTTAAAGATCACACAGCTGGTAGGTACAGAGAACGGATCTGAAACCAGGTGCTGAATATCTCCCTTCTATACCTCCAGATCTGCTTTCTGTTTCTCTCCACCCCATAGGCTGACCTACATGGGCTATGTCAACAGCCTCCCTTGCCCCTAACTCCAGCTGCGTCTGTTGCTGGAGAGCCCTGCAGACGAGGGGGAAGAAAAAACAGGTTACTTGCCACTGGCTGTGGCACAGAACAGCTGCCTTTACAGAATCCTCTTCCATTTTCCCTCCTTCTGTCTGTGAGTCTAGGGCTGCTATTCTTGGCTACCAACTGCTCTATCCCTTTGGTTGCCTGGGACCCCCCTTTTGTAGGAAATTCCTTTAAATCCTTCTTTGCCTGCCTTCCTTCCTTCCTTCCTTCCTTCCTTCCCTCCTTCTCCGTCTCTTTCTGCCTTCCTTCCTTCCTTTCCTCCATGCCCAGTGCAGAGCCCAACCTGGGGCTTGAAACTCACAACCCTGAGATCAAGACCTGAGCTGAGATCAACAGTTGGACACTTAATTGACTGAGCCACCCAGGCCCTAGTCAACTTCTTTCTAACAAGACCCCGGCTGCTACATCAGGTCTGTTGATTGTTTCTCCCTGTGCTCTGACAGAGCGCTAGTGTTGAGTCCCAGAGTGTTGGGCCAGAGCTCCTTAAACGCCTGTAGTCTAAGGACAGGATTGGTCTCTGAGATCTGGGGCTATAGGAAGACATGCTGAGCCTGAGGTGGTTGTCCAGTGGCTGGAGGTGTGGGGAGGGCGCTGCAGCACAGACTAGAGAAGTGAGCAGAGTCTGATACTCACTTAGAAGGACTTGCAGTTCCCACGTGGCCTTTCCTACACTGGCACCTCCCTAATGTTCAGCTACTACAATGAGTTTAGCTAAGTGTACATTTTGGGGAACAGTCCCCACATGACTTCTCTCACTTAGACACCAGTCACAAGTTTGTGGGTTCCCAGTGATGAGGGAGCATGGGCAAGCTGGGGGTAAAGTGGAGGCTAACAGTACCCCCACTCCCAGGTATGTGATATGAATGTATGTGATTTTCCTCGGATACTCCTGGCTACCCAAGAACAAAGGAAAGGGGTTTAAATGCTTGCCATGGTGTTGTGGGAAACTGAGGCAAATGAAAAATTAAATTCCCATACTGGCTACAGCCCATTGACAAGTCCTTGAAACTAGTAGAGTGACCTCCCTCTAGGAGTTCAGCTGCCTGGATGATGACACTTTGCTAGGGGCAGAAGGGAATCTTAGCTTAACATTATTCCAACCTGAAGGATCTTGTAAGTCTACTTTAAAATATAAAAATTCCTAGGGGTGCCTGGGTGGCGCAGTCGGTTAAGCGTCCGACTTCAGCCAGGTCACGATCTCGCGGTCTGTGAGTTCGAGCCCCGCGTCAGGCTCTGGGCTGATGGCTCAGAGCCTGGAGCCTGTTTCCGATTCTGTGTCTCCCTCTCTCTCTGCCCCTCCCCCGTTCATGCTCTGTCTCTCTCTGTCCCAAAAATAAATAAAAACGTTGAAGAAAAAAAAAAAATTTAATAAAAAAAATAAAAAAAAAAAATAAAATATAAAAATTCCTTTGGAAACTGCCTTTATCTCAACTCCTCCAAGATATATGCTGGCAATTGTACTTCAAGCTTATGGCCCCTGATATACATCTAAACGGTCTCATGACTGAGGTTTTAGTAAACAGTAATAAATGGTGTTTCCCTAGCAACAGCTAGTCCCTCAAGGTCCTGGAAACCTTGCTTCCAAAATTCCTTTGAGACTTACTCTATCCCTGACCCCCCTCTCAATCTGAGGGTATATAATGAGTTACCCCTCACGACCCCGGTGCAGCTCTTCCTGCCCGCGGGTTCTTTCTTGGCCGCTGGCTCTGGACCACCCCAGACTTCAAAACCAGGGCCATCCTCATTTCAGACTAGCTGGCTATCAATTCAGAGGTTCCTATGACCACCCTCAATTCGATAATTTGCTAGAGCAACACACAGAACTCAGGAAGTACTACCCTTATGATTTCAGTTTTAATATAGCAAAAGAATACAAATTAAAATCAGACAAGGCAGAGACACAAGGGCAGAGTCCAGGAGGGGTCCTAACATAGAACTTCTGGCCCTCTTCTTGCCATGGGATCATGGAGTCCTGACCATGATGTGTGTGACCGTGTGCTCACAGTATTGCCAAAAAGGGAAGTTTACCCAAGCCTTTGTAGTGTTTACTGGGGCTTGATCACATACTGCTTGTGAGATCAATGTAGTTGATATGCTGATTCAGAAGAGGATTTAGCTGGAAATCAGGTTTAGATTTAGGCATGAGATCATAAGACAAAAGTGACTGGATAATCTGTGAAGGACTGCAGTGCAAGCTGGTGGTTATGATTAAGAATGTACTGGAAGTTGGGGCACCTGGGTGGCTGAGTTGGTTAGGCGTCCGACTTCCGCTCAGGTCATGATCTCACAGTTTGTGAGTTTGAGCCCTGCATTGAGCTCTGTGCTGACAACTCAGAGCCTGGAGCCTGCCTCAGATTCTGTGTCTCCCCCTCCCTCTGCCCCTCCCTTGCTCATGCTCTCTCTCTCTGTCTCAATAGTAAATAAACGTTAAAAAAAAAAAAAAAGAAAGAAAAAGAATGTACTGGAAGTAGAGAAGTTTTTAGGCATAGAAGCGAGTATGTGAAAGAGATTTTTGTTAAATCTACAGATTAAATGCAAGCTGAAACGTTTTTGTGTGTTGTTTTTTCTGACCTGAGAGTAAACTTCACTCTTCAGCACTTTTTTCTATATTTTTCATCTTGCATGGACAATTTATCCCTTTATTTTTATGTTAATTTCTATTTTTATACACGTAATACATGTATATAATAGCATGAATGTTGCTTAAGATTTCTAATAAAAAATCAGTCCCCTGCAACATCCCCACATACCACCCAGTTCTACTCCCCAGAGGCAATCACTTCAACTCTTTTAACTGTTTTTTTCCTAACATTTATTACTCTTTCTAAATAATATTCTTTTATGTAGCTTCTTGACTGAATGATTTAGATAAAATCTACTGACTCCCCACCATGCTGTAGAGAGGAGGGTTTTGTATCTCCATACCACATTTCCCATTTCCCTTTTTCCTGTGTTCCCTGCATAAGCATATCAACACTTTTGTTATACCAAAGGCTGTGTTTACATTATTATGGCCAAACAAATACTGTTAACAGACAAGCCAAGTTGCATTCTTAACCACACCGCCTATCTTCAACAATCTTTATTTTTCCTATGTTAAAAATTGCCATGTGTTTTTATTTGCTTATTTGTTCATGAACCCATCCAATTTTCCCCAAGCATTTCAGTACCCAGTCGTGTACCTATTAACAATGTATCCCAAATGTTAGCACATGCCACTTCCACAGTTTTCCCAGAGCTCTCCAGAATCTTCCTTTGTGCTCCTGTATAGATAGAATGTTCTCTGGGTCTGTACACAGCTGCCAACCTTGAAATTCTTAGCCTTTTATTTTTATGTGTCATTAAAATTTTAAGAAATAAAACAAAAACTCTGATGCTTATACACTACACATTCTAAAGTTCTTTTTTTTCATAATAAGTCCCTACTTGAATTTTAAATAGTAATCTAATAACTCACTGTTTTGAAAACTGGAAAGTAAAGGAAACGACTGAAGTATTTATTATGCCGTTCTGCTTTTTCTATTCTAATTGTATCCTTGGGTAACCACATGGTAGGTAGAGGAAAATTTCTCTTTATGGAACTTGCAGATAAAAAATGATAAATGCATCTTTGAAACAAAATATCCCCATGTTATAATTCTCTTTCCCCCCATTTTGTAATTCTTTTTTTTTTTTAATTTTTTTAACGTTTTTTTTATTTTTGAGACAGTGAGAGACAGAGCATGAACAGGGGAGGGTCAGAGAGAGGGAGACACAGAATCTGAAACAGGCTCCAGGCTCCGAGCCATCCGCCCAGAGCCCGATGCGGGGCTCGAACTCACGGACCCAGAGATCATGACCTGAGCCGAAGTCGGCCGCTTAACCGACTGAGCCACCCAGGCGCCCCTGCCCACCCCCCCCTCCCGCATTTTGTAATTCTTAACAAATTAATGGATCTAGTCATTGAGCATCAATGACTGTCAATGTCCCAAAAGACAACTAGATATTATGTGCCTCCCAATGAAAGAACTCAATACCACCCATCAAGTAGTGTTGATAAAAAAAAATCAAACTTGAATCTGATTCAGCACTGATATCCAATTACCAATATACAGGAAATGCAGATGAAAAACAAACAAACAAAAAAACCAAAAAAGTAAGTAAATTGCACCACAGGGGTGCAGGCAGTAAAATCCAGATTATAGGAAATTTTAGGACAAATAACCCAATTTATTCAACTAATAAATTGCAAGAAATAGGAAAATGGGATGGCAAGGGAATTTAAACTTAGAAGACATAGGGGCGCCTGGGTGGCTTAGTTGGTTGAGTGTCTGACTTTGGCTCAGGTCATGATCTTGCAGTCCATGAGTTTGAGCCCCGCGTTGGGCTCTGTGCTGACAGCTCAGAGCCTGGAGTCTGCTTCAGATTCTATGTCTCCCCCTCTCTCTCTGCCCCATTCCCACTCATGCTCTGTCTCTCTCTCTCTCAAAAATAAATAAGCATTCAAAAAAAATTTTTTTAAACTTAAAAGACATAATGGCATGTTGCAATATGTGGTCATTATTTTGATCCTGATTCACACACATTAAATAAAATTATGACATGAGACATTGGAAGTTTAATTGTTTTTAATATTTACTTATTTTTGAAAGAGAGAGAAAGAGTGCAACTGGGGGAGGGGTAAAGAGAGAGGGAGATGCAGAATCCAAAGCAAGTTCCAGGCTCTGGGCTGTTAGCAAAGAGCCTGATGTGGGGCCTGAGCCTATGAACTGTGAGATTGAGACACTGGAAATTTAAATGCTAAATATTTGATTATATTAAGAGATTGTTGTTAATTTGGGTTGAACAGATTGCTTAAAAAGTCTTATCTTTTTGACTTGCATGTGAAAATAATTACCTAGAAGCTCTGAACTCTGTATTTTTGGGACTTTTGTGGAGGCTTCATCACATAGGCATGATGCATCTTCTCTGGAGTAGAGAATTGGGAGGGCGTGCTGAAAATTCCAAGCTTTGAATCATGGCTTGGTCTCTCTAGTGACCAGCTCCCATCTAGAAACCCACCAAGAGTCACCTCATTAGAACAAAAGACAGTCCTATCATGGAGGAAATTACAAAGATCTTTGGAGCTCTATGTCAGGAACCAGAGTCAAAGACTACACGTTAGAACAAAAAGTTCTTCTACCATCCCTCCCCTATTTACAAGAGTATTAGGAGTTCTGAGCCAAGAACCAAGGGCAGAGCCATATATAAATAATAATATGGCTATTATTATTTCACAGTAGATTATTTCCATAAAATGGTATTTCACTTTTAACATTGTGATACAGCCTCCAAGATTTTGTCATGATGATTCCTTATTAAAAATAACAGTATAGGGGCATCTGGGTGACTCAGTCAGTTAAGTGTCCAACTTCCACCCAGGTCATGATCTTGCGGTTCGTGGGTTTGAGCCCCGCCTCAGGCCCTGTGCTGACAGCTCAGAACCTGGAGCCTGCTTCAGATTCTGTGTGTGTGTCTCTCTCTGTCCTCCCCTCTCAAAAATAAATAAACATTAAAAAAATTAAAAAAAAAAAAATAACAGCATCAGTGATCATATGGAGTTCCAAGCACTGTGTTAAAAGCTTTCTTTTCTGGGGCACCTGGGTGGCTCAGTCAGTTGAGCATCTGACTTCAGCTCGGGTCATGATCTCGCAGTTCATGGGTTCAAGCCCCGCGTCAGGCTCTGTGCTGACAGCTCAGAGCCTGGAGCCTGCTTCAGATTCTGTGTCCCCCTCTCTCTCCGCCCCACCCCTGCTTGTGCTCTGTCTCTCTCTGTCTTTCAAAAATGAATAAACATTAAAAAAAAAGCTTTCGGGACGCCTGGGTGGCTCAGTCGGCTAAGCGTCTGACTTCGGCTCAGGTCATGATCTTGCGCTCTGTGAGTTCGAGCCCCGCGTCAGGCTCTGTGCTGACAGCTCGGAGCCTGGAGCCTGTTTCAGATTCTGTGTCTCCCTCTCTCTCTCTGACCCTCCCCCGTTCATGCTCTGTCTCTCTCTGTCTCAAAAGTAAATAAACGTTTAAAAAAAAAAAAGCTTTCTTTTCTTTTTTTTTTTTTAATTTTATTTTTTATTTTTTAAAATTTACATCCAAAGTAGTTAGCATATAGTGGCAACAATGATTTCAGGAGTAGATTCCTTAGTGCCCCTTACCCATTTAGCCCATCCCCCCTCCCACAACCCCTCCAGTAACCCTCAGTTTGTTCTCCATATTTATGAGTCTCTTCTGTTTTGTCCCCCTCCTTGTTTTTGTATTATTTTTGTTTCCCTTCACTTATGTTCATCTGTTTTGTCTCTTAAAGTCCTCATATGAGTGAAGTCATGTGATTTTTGTCTTTCTCTGACTAATTTCACTTAGCATAATACCCTCCAGTTCCATCCATGTAGTTGCAAATGGCAAGATTTCATTCGTTTTGATTGCCAAGTAATACTCCGATGTGTATATATATACCACATGTTCTTTATTCATTCATCCATCGATGGACAATTTGGGCTCTTTCCATACTTTGGCTATTGGTGATAGTGCTGCTGTAAACATTGGGGTGCACGTGTCCCTTCAAAACAGCACATCTGTATCCCTGGATAAATGCCTAGTAGTGCAATTGCTGGGTTGTAGGGTAGTTCTATTTTTAGTTTTTTTGAGGAACCTCCATACTGTTTTCCAGAGTGGCTGCACCAGCTTGCATTCCCATGTGTTAAAAGCTTTCTATGCATCATCTCACTCAGTGTTTACCACAACCTTATGAGGTTGATATTATTATTGTCTCTACTTCACAAATGAGGAAACTAAGGCCTTATTTCAAATCAATGGAAAGTCCCGGACTCCCACCCAAGGATATTTAAGTTCAGAGGCTGTGCTTTTAACCTCTAAGCTATCTTTCCTCTAAATTAGGAAATTAAGTTTGAGCAAGATCATTTATTTGTTTATACCATTGCCTTGTTCCAGAAAAGATTTCAGGCATCTGGTTAAGTAACTTGTCCAAGATCACCCAGACAATAAGTAGCAGAGCCAGGAATCAAATCTTTCTCTCATGAACTGTATAAACTAAGTGCGATAACACAGATGTAGACCCACATTATATATTTCCTCATAAATTTGAGAAGGGGAAATGGGGACATTTTCTTTGGCTGGTTTTCATGTTCATTCTGGTTAGACATGTTCTCAACATTAGAGTTCCTTGCTTTATCTTTAGAGAAAGAATGAACAGGGGAGAGCGATTCCAGAATAACAGGACTGGGCAGTTCTTACACAGGCTGCCCATAAGAAGTATATAGAAGGAAAAGGCTTGAGATTATGGTGAGAGATGTTTTTGGTGCGTGGCAGGCAACCTGTAAACACTGCTTAGGAAATCCTCAGGAGGAAGGGTAAGAGAGAGCAAAGAGAGGGTAAAATAAGGAGACAAAAGAGAGAAGTCATGTATTAGGGGAAGTGGAAGGTGGTGAGAGGGGCACTTATACCTGTTCAAGTGTGAGAATAAAAATAATAATTGAATTTGGTCATGCGTGGTTGCAGAGAAGAAAAGTATGAAAGGTAAACACCACCAAAGCAGCCATTTTTTAAAAACCGCATATCCTAAAAATCACTTATCTCAACTCAGGGACAGTCCCCTCAAGTCTGAGCAATTAAGAGTTTTGTCAGTTCCTCTGGATCCTCTCTTCTTGAATCTGTAGCATCGTCCTTCTTAAGGCACATAATCCATTTTTTTTTACCCCTAAGACTCATTCCACATGGGATTGTATAAAGAACTGTCTTTTCTTGGCAATAACTCAAAAAATAAATAGAATGAAATATATACTCATTCTTTTTTGTATGCTAAAAAGTGGAGCATTCGTTTGCTTTCAGTTTGAATTATTATAAAAACATCACAGAACTTGTTCTTAATATTTCTTTTCTTCTCCTTCTTCTTCATCTTCTTCTTCTTTTTTATGAAGGAGCCTGTCTCAACTTAGTATCCTTAACCAAACATACTTTAGTCTCAGGGCAAGAACCGGCTATAAAGAAAATACCGTTCTTTTAATAGCAGCTCTTTAGCCCTGGCTGTTCACTAAAAGCTAACTATGAGGGCAAGATGCATTTGAAACTTCTCATTAAGAACCATGATGTTTTACTTAAGTTGGACTATGCCACTCTGGATAATGTGAAACAGCAGTCACTTATTGAGAAGCAGGGACAGGAAGAGGAAATGGCTGATCTGTAACTAGAGTTCTCCAAAGGTGGTAGGTACATTTATTAATCTCTTGGGACCTATATTCAGTTAGCAACTTAAGCTGACTAGCACGTGTGTTGAGTAATGTTTAAATCGTCAGAGTGCACATATAGGAATTTAACATTACAGAAATTTATTTTTTCCCCATCCGTCCTTTCTAGACATTTCCTTTTTTAACTAAATTATGCAAACAACATTCAAAAAAGCAACTCAGTTCAGGCTTGTTTGATAGAATCCTGTAGAATATTGATCATTAGAACTTCTCTTTTGCCACCAGACATGGACAAAGAGTCCTCTGTTCTAAGTAAATTAATCTAGGGCAAAGAAATTTCCATATCGCTTGCATTTAGTTTGGAGTTTTCCTTCTTTCTCCAAAGGCACCATTATATGTGTGTGTGTGTGTGTGTGTGCGCGTGCGTGCGTGTATACATATACACATTATATATGGAATCATATATAAAATATATAAATATATTTTAAATAGTATGTATTACATTTTTTAAATGTAAGCAATTTAATCTTGTTTTAAGAATTAAAAATAACTGAGGTAATTGAAGGAGTTGCAAATTCTACAAAGTAAATAGCAAAACCATGATGTTCTGGAAATATATGGAAACATGCAAATAGTAGAAAATGTATTATTATGATAGCCAGTGGCTAAAGGTCTGATCTAAATTAATTTAATCCCTCACTAACTACTTTGTAAAACCTCAGGTCCAATGCTAACAATAGCCCTCACACAAATGCAGCAGAGGCACAAATGTATTAGACCTAAATGCCCTATAAAATGGTTTGAGACCTAGAAGATCTGTGCCCTGATACTATTTTAAAAAATTATGACTGATAAGACATTCTCAGCTTGAGAAGCCTTGAAAGAAAAATGACTCATTCCATAAAGGCATTTTTATAAGGGAAGTGGATTTAGAATATAATGGTGACATTTAGTCATTATAAAGCAGATAATTTCATGAAGAATAATTTGATATTTATAACAGCATCATTGTCAATTAAATTTTGTAAAGAGTAAAAGTGAATCAAAGGTCCTTGGTGAGCAAAGAAAGAGGAAGTGGAAGCTCTGTGATGGGGTGGTTAGCAGTTAGGAGGGAAGAAAAACAAGGGAGCGATTGTACTAATTATTGCAGTTTTTTTTTTTTTAATTTTTTTTTTCAACGTTTTTATTTATTTATGGGACAGACAGAGACAGAGCATGAACGGGGGAGGGGCAGAGAGAGAGGGAGACACAGAATCGGAAACAGGCTCCAGGCTCCGAGCCATCAGCCCAGAGCCTGACGCAGGGCTCGCGGACCGCAAGATCGTGACCTGGCTGAAGTCGGACGCTTAACCGACTGCGCCACCCAGGCGCCCCTGCAGTTTTTTGTTTTTAATTCCACTATCTTTTAGGTCGTCATCATAGCAGAATCAAATGCCCTTAGTATTATATAAATGTATATAAATCCAGGTTTCTTTTTTTTTTTTTTATTTTTTTAAATGTTTATTTTTGCAAGAGAGAGAGAAAGACAGAGACAGAGGGTGAGTGGAGGAGGGGCAGAGAGAGAGGGAGACACAGAATCTGAAGCAGGCTCCAGTCTCTGAGCTGTCAGCACAGAGCCAGATGTGGGGCTCAAACTCACAAACGATGAAATCATGACCTGAGCTGAAGTTGGATACTTAACGGAATGAGCCACCCAGGTGCCCCTATAAATCCAGGTTTCTAGATGGCCAGATCTTCTTGTGGATTTCATTGTCTCCTTGTCCCACCACCCTCCCCCCACTCTGGATTACTCATCTAAAGTACTAGTTTCTCTTCTGCAAGGCTTCCTTAAGATTTTGTTGCAATTTTTGGTTGCTGACCCGGTTGTTTACTACATTCTAAGAAAGCCACAAACAAGGAGTGTCTCCATTGTTCTTTGGTTACACATTCCAGTCTATTCAAATTGTGAACCAACTTGTTTTTCTATTGTTTGTAGTCTATAGCCTCATATACTCTGTATTACCTCCTGAAGACAATACAGGTATTTTAAATGTCAGAAACATGCGTAAGTAATCAAACTCTATTGTATAATATATTGTGCCAAGAATGTATTTTCACACATGGTGTGTTAGTGAAGAAATAAAACCTTTAAAGTGAAGTGTTTTCTATTAGGCTACTTAATATAGAAATGGTTCATGCCCTGAGGCAAAAATTAATTGATGTTTAGGCATAACTTAGTGATTTTTAATTGAAACCTTTTTAAATTGAAACAAGTGTAAATCTGGAAGCCAAATCACATTTTGAGTCTATGGATTTATGACTAGAATAAGTTTATGCTGAATTAGCTTTTATAAAATGTGCTTTCTTAGAAAAATAGCATTAGCTCCAAAATAAATGTTTTTGGTGGCTTTCTTGCACCCAAAACAAAATTACTGAAATTTGACAATAGCATAAAACATTTATCTTAATTAATAGTAGCACATATTTGAGAATAAAGTATGTTCAATAATTGTTTCCTAAGATCCAGCATCTGGAAATGCATTCACAACATCACCTGACCAGCAAACAAATATTTCATTTTTAGGACAGAAAAGATGAAGCTTTATCCCGTAGTTACAAAGGCTACGTTTTACCAAAACTATTCATTAATCCCCTGCCCCCTCCCTTATCTGGGGTTTTGTTTTCTGCCACTTCAGTTCCCAACCCCCCCTCACCCCACCTCCACCCCCACAGTCATCTGTGGTCAGGAAGCAAATGTTCCTTCTGACTCTCAGAAGGTCCATAGCAGCCTAAGGCTAGGTCATTTACCGCACTTCATCTCATCACATAGGCATGTTATCTCACATCATCAGGAGAAGGAGGGTGAATATAGTACAATATTTTGAGAGAGAGAGAAGGACCACATTCACGTAAGTTTTATTACAATATATCATTACTCTATTTTATTATTAGTTTTTGTTGTTAATCTCTTACTGTGCCTCATCTGTTGCTGTTTTAAGTTTATTTATTAATTTTTGAGAGAGAGAGAGAGAGAGAGAGCACAAGCAGAGGAGGGGCAGAGAGAGAGGGAGAGAGAGAGAATCCTAAGCAGGCTCGGCACCATCAGCACGAAGCCTGATGCAGGGCTGAGGGCTCCAACTCACAAACCTTGAAATCATGATCTGAGCCAAAACCAGGAGTCAGACGCTTAACTAACTGAGCCCCCAAGGTGCCCCTGGGCCTCGTTTGTAAATTAAACTGGCCATAGGTATGTATGTATGGCCATAGCTCATTTTATTGTGCTTCACTTTATTGCGCTCCATAAATAGTGTGTTTTTATAAATTGAAGGTTTGTGGCAACCCTGCAGGGAACAAATCTATTGGTTCCATTTTTCCAATAGCATTTGCTCACTTTCTGCTCTGTGTCACATTTTAGTAATTCTTCCAATATTTCACACTTTTTCATTATTATTATATTTGTTATGGTGATCTGTGATCAGTGATTAACCACTCACTGAAATCTCAGACAATGACTAGCATTTTTTTAGCAATATTTTAAAATTAAAGTATATACATTGGTGTTTTTTTTTGACTTAATGCTACTTCACAGTTAATAGACT
This sequence comes from Puma concolor, assembly GCF_028749965.1. Lineage (NCBI taxonomy): Eukaryota > Metazoa > Chordata > Mammalia > Carnivora > Felidae > Puma > Puma concolor. Next base: position 29,024,797 of record NC_141680.1, on the reverse strand, counting down.
ACAGTATAGTGTAAATATAACTTTTATATACACTGGGAAACCAAAAAATTCATTTGACTTGCTTTATTGTGATATTTGCTTTATTGCGGTCGTCTGGAGCCAAACCTACAATATCTCCAAGGTATAGGTAAAAACAGTATATGTAGGGATCAGTACTATCTGCAGTTTCAGGCATTCACTGGAGGTCTTGGAATATATCCCTGTGGATAAGGTGGGGGGAAGGGGGTGGGGGGGGAGAGAGGACTACTGCAGTATATTGTTATAAGGTCTGTTTTCTTTGTGAACATCTGCTTTGTATTTCATTCATTCCTTGGGGTTTGTAGCTTGGTAAAACACAATTGGCAAATATATTTACCTAAAAAAAAATTTCTCATGACTCTTCTAACTCCCCAATTAGAATTTTAGATCACAAAGAAAGTAAGCAATAAATGCTATTCATTTATTTATTTATTTAATGCTTAAAGGATAAAAGAACAGAATGCCTAGCTCATTTACTTCTATTAAGATGTGCATGGGGGCACCTGGCTTCAGTTGATTAAGCATCCGACTTCGGCTCAGATTATGATCTCACTGTTCATGGGCTCGAGCCCCACCTCAGGCTCTATGCTGACAGCTCAGAGCCTGGAGCCTGCTTCAGATTCTGTGTTTCCCTCTCTCTCTGCCCCCCTCTCTCTCACCGTCTGTCTTTCTCTATCAAAAAAATAAATAAACATTAAAAAAGAAAAAGACCTGCACGAAACCATAAATGGTAATGTGTTTATGTAACCCGTTTAAAATCTATCCTAGCCAGAGAAAATATCAGCCCTCACTGGGTATATCAATATACAGTTCTGCAATATAAGAAAAGAAAAAGTGACCAAAATAAACTTTAAAAAGACAAACAAACAGGGGTGCCTGGGTGGCTCAGTCAGTTAAGCGTCCAACTTTGGCTCAGGTCATGATCTCGCGGTTCGTGCGTTTGAGCCCGTGTCGGGTTCTGTGCTGACAGCTCAGAGCCTGGAGCCTGCTCCAGATTGTCTCCCTCCCTCTCTGCCCCTCCCCCACTCATACTCTGTCTCTTTGTCTCTCTCTCTCTCTCTCTCTCTCTCAAAAATAAAATAAAAACATTTAAAATTTAAAAAAAAAGAGATCATGTGGGTCAGTGTATTACTTTGATCAGAGATTTCTGACCAACCAAAAGAACTGAATTTGACATCTATTCAAAATAATGGATCATTTGGTAGCAATGTATACTCTTCTTTCTGGGTTATCTGCTCAGGTACCTGTCACTGCCAATCTCTGTTTTTGGTCTAAAAAATTAGGCTTCTTGGCATCCCCCTCTACTTTTCCCCCACTGCCTGAAATAGTCTCTGTTTGGTAGTATTCAGATTAGACTTTCTAGAAAGTCTTTTTTTTAGTTTGGCATTGGACCCTCATTTTAGCTCCTCAATTTGAATTCTCTAATTCTGGTGAAATAGGATTCTCCAGTATTAAATCATGATGTCTCCAGGGTAACAAAGCAGAGAAGTGGTAGGATATGCTAAATAAGGCTCTGAGCCATTTCAAATATTATGTGGAAAGCAACCAGGAATAATCAAAGGCACCATAGAATTTCAAAGAAGGGTATTCCTTGAATGAACATATATTGAAGAAATAAAATGCATGCAGAACAAAAAGGGGGAAGTAAAAAACATATTCATATTTTATTTTATTTGCATGAAGAAACACTGGAAGAATAAACCAAAAACAATAAAAATTATTACCCATTAAGGAAAAGAGCTGGAGTGGGGCAAGAGAAAGAGTAGAATCTATTTGTGTATACCTTTTAGTTTGGAATCATGAAAAACAAAATTAAGTTGAAATAAAAAATACTTGGAAGATCGGGATCGGGATCCTCAGCTCTACTTCCTGAGTTAGTTCTGTTCTATAGTTGCCAGTGGTCTATGGCAGCTATGGGCAATCAAGACCACCACAACCAATTACAGAAAAAAGACCACCTTTTCCTCAAAGAGCTCCAGTAAAAGTCTCAGAATTGAGTCTTATGGGTTTTAAGTTTATTTATTTATTTTGAGGAGTGAGAGAGTGGGGGAGGGGCCGAGAGAGAGATAGAGAGAGAGAGAGAGAGGGAATCCCAAGCAGACTCCATACTGTCAGCATGGAGCCTGATGTGGGGCTTGAACTCATGAACCATGAGATCATGACCTGAGCTGAAATCAAGAGTCAGATGTTTAACTGACTGAGCCACCCAGCTGCCCGAGTCTTATGGGTTTTGATTGGCCTATTTTGAACCATGTGCTCAACTCCCAATCCATCCCTGTAATCAAAGAGATAGCATGCTACCATTGGCTGTGCTGTGGGCACAGGAGTGAAGTGTGCTTCATGGGAAGTGTGTTGGTAGAAAGGAGAGAAATAATACCCCAAAGGGAAACTGGGGTATATTGTCAATAAGGGATGATAGATGCTGGGCAGTAAAAACACTAAATATGTCTACCACACTACCCTCTCAGTAAAGACCCTTTAGGAACTTTACCAGACATCTCCAGTTTTAAGGAGATGACCAAAAGTAGCTTTTTAAAAGAGACCTGAGACTCCTAAATTAAAATGAGTTTCTCAGCCTAAAACAGGCTATTCAGAGAACATTTTACTTTAGGAAGCAGGTCAGAACAATTGCTATTTTAATCAAGAAAGAGCAGCAGTTAAATAAAAATTACTTAAATCCCAAAGACTGAGATTTATGAAACAGCTAATGATGAGCAGTTTAATAGAACTGGCTTTCTTGAGTGAGACAGGACAAGAAACTATTTTTGTGTTATTCTTTTGTTATAAAAGCTGGGTAATTATTTGGGCCTTTAAACCCTCTTTGTATTTCTGAATGATGACCATAGCCAGTTCTTAAATAAATAAATACTCCACAAGGAGAAGACTGAAAAGAGGCATTCGTTGCAGCAGAGGTTCTAGCCTGTTATTCCATGGCTGGTCTCAATTAGCTTTCTGCCGCCGCCACGCATTAGTGAAAATGGCAGTGGGCGTAAAGAACATGCCCATAGGTCTGTGGAAGATTTCCATTTTCTCTTCATTTCTGGCACCACTGTAACACTTCAGCCCAGCACACATAATCAGTTGGAGTGCATGAATAAAACTCTACTATATATAGTATGAGTGAATTCCAGGATGCAAACTATATATAGTCGAGCAAAATAACAAGTTCGGTCTCATGTTACTCAGCTTGGCAGTGTTTAAAACATTAAACAGTTCTTTCCAGTCACTCCTTGTTGAATGCTGGTCTTTACTGGTGCTTCCTTTGTGCACCCTTACTTTCAGCTAGGCTGTTTTTATAAGTCTGTTTCTGGACTTTTGTCAAGTAGTCGCTGTTTCTGTCTGATTTCCATGGACAGACATGGTGGTAGCATTTCTAGGCAGGAAGAGCTCACACCGGCCATCTGTCTGGGGGTTGCCTGAAATCTTTTTGGAGGTTACTTGGAGGGTGCTGATGGAGACTACAGATGGAGGGCTAAAGGATTCACCTAAGGCTATCTTTTGGTGCTGCCACTACCATACGGTGTATCTTTTTGTTTTCTTATGGAAACTGCTCATTCTGGCAGGCGCTTACCCAGCCAATGAAGTAAAGCTCATCTAACAGGAAATCTCTATTTTTTTCTCTGAACTGCCGATTTCCCTCAGCAGGGAATTGAGGGATCCGGTGAACATTATTGGGACATTGGGGATGCCAACAAGAACAAGATGGTTCTTGTTTTCAAGTTGTTCATGGTCTACACTGGAGTTGGGGTAAAGGGACACACAAAACCAAAAATATATGCAATGACTGGTACTTTAATGGTGCTTTGTAGAAGTTACATTGTGGGCACAAGGGAAGGTTCCATTTATCTCAGATCGCACTCCCTATTTGTATCTCTTCTCTCTAGTGCAGAGCAGCTCGTATGTCATTTCTCGCCCCATCCCATTCACTTGATTTCACAAGTATTTATTGAGTATTAACTCTGTGGTCATTGCTGGGGCTGCAGCTATGTTGGACTTTTATTCCAGTTTGGGAATCAGATAATAAAAAAGTAAACAAGAGATTATATAGTGATAAGACAGGCTAAGGGATAGCTAGGGACCGTGGTGGTGGTGGGGGGGCATAAAAGGGGAAGGGTTGCAATGGTAGGCACAGAGATCACAGAAAGCCTGTGTGGGGAGGTGACATTTAGCTGAGACAGGATTGGTAAGAAGTAACCAGCCATAGGGGGATCTGAGGAAAAGCATTGCTCTCAGGTAAACTAGAAGGGCAAAGGCTGTAGGCAGGGAAAATTTTGGAGTGTTTCAGAAATGGAAAGGAACCAGTGTGACTACAACTTACAGTGAAGGGGGGCAGTATTGGGAGTTGAGCTTGGAGAAATTAGTAGTGGCCAGATCATAAGGTCTGTGCGACCTTGGTGGGGTTTGAATTTTATCCTCAGCGCAACTTGAAGAAGGAGGATATACTTTTCCAGTTATTGGGGTATATGTGTTTCTCATCCAGGGTACTCTCTTCAGCATCTGAAGGAAACAGAATTAGTAATTACAATATTGGCTGCTTGGTGAGCACAGAATTAGAGCAAAAATAAACAAAAGGTTTTGAGAGATATTTTGCATAGGCTATGGATGGGTACATACCATTGGGGATTTGCCCTTTTGAATGTCTGGATATTTGTGAGCACCTGATGTACTACATACCCTTGAACGAATTTTCCTTCTCCAGGTCGCCTTGATTTTTAGGGTTGACAGGAATCTCTTGTCCACACTGTCACCTTTCTTCACTTTCACAACTTTCAATACATTGAGGATCCTCAATTTATTTATTTATTTTTAAAACATTTTGTTTGTTTGTTTGTTTGTTTGTTTGTTTGTTTGTTTTGTAGTCTCCACACTCAGCATGGAGCCCAACGCAGGGCTTGAACTCAATGACTTTGAGATCAAGACCTGAGCTGAGACCAAGAGTCAAATACTCAACCAACTGAGCCACCCAAGTGCCTGGATCCTCAGTTTATAAATAATATTTAATCACCTCAAGAATCTAATCCAAAGCCTATTATATAATGGACCTTCATCAGAAGTATGTAGTTATATAATATCCCATCCACAGTTAGTGAATGATTGTTAGAATCAGTCCTAGAGAGTGAGACTTCCAGACTTGGTCTTTTGGTTTGGGGGTGAGTCTTCGTTTTAGGCTTGTCACCTATAATTACTGACCATAATATGAATATGCTTTAAAAAAAATTTCTTTAGGGGCGCCTGGGTGGCTCAGTCGGTTAAGCGGCCGACTTCAGCTCAGGTCATGATCTCGCGGTCCGTGAGTTCGAGCCCCGTGTCGGGCTCTGTGCTGACAACTCAGAGCCTGGAGCCTGTTTCAGATTCTGTGTCTCCCTCTCTCTGACCCTCCCCCGTTCATGCTTTGTCTCTCTCTGTCTCAAAAATAAATAAACGTTAAAAAAAAATTTTTTTTAAATTTTAATTCCAGTATAGTTAACACACAGTGTTATATTAGTTTCAGGTGTAAAATATAATGATTCAACAATTCTATACAGTACTTGGTGTTCTTCATGATAAGTGTATTCTTAATCTCCTTCACCTATTTCATCCATCCCCCACCCACCTCCACTCTGGTAACTGTTCTCTAGAGTTAAGAGTCTGTTTTTTGGTTTGTCTCTTTGTTTCCTTTTTTGTTTTATTGTTTTTTAAATTCCACATATGAGTGAAATCATATTGTGTTTATTTGTTGTTCTCTAACAGACTTATTTCACTTAGCTTTACACTTTCTAGTTCCATCCATGTTGTTGCAAATGGCAAGATTTCATTCTTTTTTATGTTTGAGTGATATTCCATCATATATATATATATTCTTCTTTATGCATTCACCTATCGCTGGACACTTGTTTCCATAATTTGGCTTCTGTAAATAATGCTGCAATAAACATAAGGGTGCATATATCTTTTTGAATTAGTGTTTTTGTGTTCTTTGGGTAAATACCCAGTAGTGGAATTGCTGGATCATATGGTCATTCTATTTTTACTTTTTTAAGGAACTTCCATACTGTTTTCCACAGTGGCTGCACCAGTTTGCATCCCCACCAACAACACATGAGGTTCCTTTTTCTCCATATCCTCACCAACACTTGTAGTTAAGATGTATATGGTTTTGATGTAAAATAGAATCTTTACCCAAAGGATCTGTCCACCTAGCAATTTAAAACCCAAATAAAATAAGTAGTGTTTCTTCTTTTGGGAACTCATCTGCTCATTCATCAAGTACATGGAGCTCCAGGCAGTGCAATGGGCACAGGGGATAGAACAGTTGCATGATGTACTCCCAGGCCCCGGGTCTGAAAAAGCTTTTAAGTGCATTTCCGGTCCTTAGAATGAACAAATTGTCCAATTACAAACTATATACTTATAACTGCCTGAATTTATAGGGTATGTTCTCTATTCAGCTTACAAATATCTGTCTTTAATTATCTTCCCAAGACTAACAGCCACCACACCACAGCTCCTGGTTTCTCCACTCGCCTCCCTCTTCCTTCTTCCTACCTCCAGAGCGCTTGCTGCTGTTGCCATGACAACCGGAATGAAAGCCTTGGAACCTTATATTTTATTATGGGTGCCTCCCCATAAGGACATTATTGTACGTCTGCCAAACTGGACTCTGGAGGCTCTTCTTTAAATATACCATTAAGTCATGTTAAAATAGGAACTCTAGAGGCAAGATTATGATGGTGTTTAATCAGGGACCTAGGAATTCTCAAATCTTGTTTTCAACCAGCCATTTCCTTCTTTGAGGTTTTCAAAGAAAATATGCACACAAATGACAAAGCAAGATCTAGGCATGCTTTACACCTAAACCCCATATGGCTTTCTAGTGACTACATCCAGGCCTGGTGGAGATCACTTTTGGCCTAAGCCAGGTTGGCCTGAGGAATCTACTTGACTAAGAAACAACTCAAATCTGTCCTCAGAGCCCCAGGCTCTGAGAGCCATCTGCCTGCTTGACATTTACCTTTGGGTGACTCTTAGACATGTTCACCGTACCAATCTTTCCATCCCTATTCTTCCCCTAGTCTTTCTCCTCTCAGTTAACATCTCCACCATTCAGCCAGTGGCCCAAGCCAGAAACCTGGGAGTCACCTTGAGTCTTCCCTTTCCCCGGCCTCACCCCATTCCTAACCCTTCCCTATCAAGTCCTGTCAGCTCTATCTCCAACATGAAACTCGAAGAGGTCTGCTTCTCTACATCTCCACTCCCTCCTCTTTACAGCAAAACATAGTCATCTTCGTCCTGGATTGTAATAGAATTCTGACTCTTCTCCCCAGTTCCACTTGTTTTCCCCTGAAGCCCTTCTCCATAGAGCAGCTAGATTGTAACACTTTTTTTGTTTGGTTTTGTTTTTTTAATGTAATTTATTGTCACATTGGCTTAGGTACAACACCCAGTGCTCATCCCAACAAGATTGTATCACTTTGTACTTTGAAACTCTTCATGGAATACTTGGAATAAAATCCATATTCTTCATGCTGGCCTACAGGGCTCTGCCCTGAGCTCTCTGAGCAAACTTTCAAGCCTCATCTTGTACCATTCTCCACCTGGCCTCTACTCCAGTCATACTTTTCATTCCTCAACCCCCATGTGGCTTGCAAATATCTGTCAATCAATTTCCTTCGAAGTCAAATAGCTGCCATAGGTCCTGGTTTGTGGACCACGTTCGTTCCTCCCACCCATGCCTTTACACTTTCAACAACTTCTGCCTGGAACACGTCTTCTCCACTCTTTGCCAGCTCTTTTCCTAGTGGCTGTCTCCTCTTCAACCTTGAGGTCTCAGTGAAATGTCACCTTCTCAACAAGCCCTTCCCTGACCACCCTATCCAAAATGGCCCTGCCTCCTCAATGATCCTCTATCAGTGCATCCTGTGTATTTCCTAAACTATACTTCCCAGAATATATAACCATTTTGTTTACTTGTTTGTGTATTTACTAAGTTTGTCTTCCCAAGTAGGAATGTCAATTCCTTGAAGGCAGGGACTATATCTGTTTTATTCACACTGAATGGCACATAAGAAGAGCATAATTAGTATCTCTTAGATACATGAATGATCCTGCTTGAAATTCTGGCAGCAACATCTGCACCCAGGAAAGAAATAAGAAATTCTTTTTCCCATTCATCCTTCACTGTCCTAGTCAGGATCTTGATGGATCATACAAATGAAGATATTTTAATGAAGGAATTATTTCTTTAAAATTTTTTTTTCATGTTTATTTATTTTTGTGAGAGAGAGAGACAGGGAGACACAGAATCTGAAGCAGGTTCCAGGCTCTGAGCTGTCAGTACAGAGCCCGATGAGGGGCTCGAGCCCATGAACAGCGAGATCATAGCCTAAGCGGAAGTGGGACACTTAACCAACTGAGCCATCCAGGCACCCAAAGGAATTATTTCTTTTTTTTTAAAAAAAATGTTTATTTATTTAGTTTTGAGTGAGAGAGAGAGCATGAGTGTGGGAGGGGCAGAGAGAGAAAGAGAGAGGATTTCAAGCAGGCTCTGCACTCTCAGCCCAGAACCTGATGTGGGACTCAAACTCACAAACCGTGAGATCATGCCCTAAGCCAAAATCAAGAGTCAGATGCCACCCAGGTGCCCCTAATGAAGGAATTGCTAACTGAGACATGGGCAGGGTTATGAGAACCAACACAGGATGTTGAGACACCAAAGACTGGCATGAGCATGGAGCGATTATACCCCCCAAAAGGTGAGGACAAAGGAAGCAAACGAATGGTGTCCCTATGGCCCAGTAATAGCTGGAGCTTTGGAGGAAGGGCCACCCAGCTAGAGATGTAGTCTGGAGAAACATAGCCACTGCCAGATTGGCAACAGCTAAGCAGGATAGGAATAGCCAAAGAAATACCCCATCCTGACTCTCCTCTCACTCTCTCATCGATGATCCATGCCCTTTCTTGGCTAAAACCAAGTAAAAACCAGCCTGCAAGGAAATGCAGGTGAATGAATCCATTTGTAGCCCAGCCTTTCAAAGCACAGAGCAGGTGATAAATGGAGAATGATCAGCAGCGATGTGACTCCTAGCAACCGTAACTCAGACTGGTCTTACTCCTATGATTTAGAGGTCAATCAAATTTGGGGTTTATGCTTGGAATATAACTACCATTTATACCATTGTGCCTAAGGAAAAACCATTTGGATTTTTTAAGCAACGAACTTACTAATAAACTTGGGAACATAATTCACTAGGGCATTTATAGTGCCTTTATAGTGAACGAGTGGGTGAGGTGTTTTTATTATTAATAAGCATAGCACAGCCTGCTCAAAGAAAGAAAGAAAGCTCCCATTATCTTATTTGGCTACCTCATAAATTGAATTATGAGGCATTTTGGTAATATACATAGTATCCTCACAAAATACATGGGACCAGTATCTGGCAAATTAGATTTCTAGGTCCTGTCAATCCAGTTACAGAGAAAATATAGCTAGAATTTTTTTCTGAGTCAAAAACCTTAAAGTCTTTGAGTACCGGTTTTCATCCTGCTCTCAATAGTTGCTATGTGAGAATGTCCATTTCTGGTTCATTTTAGTCTGTAAATACAGAATTGCACCCTGTTTATTTCAGGGATATTGGTCATCTTGGAGTTTTCACAAGGGTTTACAAACTATGCTGGAGGAAATAAGAAGTGAAATGCAAGTCTTCCTAACAGCTGACAATGCAGCTTTGGGGAAAATGCCATTTCATCTTTGTAAATTTAGCACTGGGAGTTGGGGCTGAGTTGCATGGCTAGGGGAATAACCATGTCAATATACAATTCCTCTCTAAAAATCTTTGTTTTACAATATGACTTGAATGCTCAGACAGCTATATTGAATATCTCAATAGGAGTAGAAGGGCATTAGGATAAAGAGGCAGCTGCCAAATATATTGTATCTTTGTTAATTAAATGCTAGATCTGTAAATGGGGCTCCATAATAGCAAACAGCAACCTCATTTCCAATTCATTTTTCTCTTTGCTTAAAATTCTCTAAATATTGGAAATAAGAACCACCAATATTTAATAAGAATGTCCCCCCCCACCTTGTCTACTCTCTGCATTGCGTAGCCAGAAAGAATGCAATATGTTTATTGTGTTTATTGATTTATTTACACTTACAAAAATAATAGAATGCTGGTTTAAGACAGGCTTGATTTTATCTTTCCACTGTGTAGAAAAGAGGCAAATTATTCTAGGGCTTTAAATGTTTGAAATACAGAGGCTTGTGAGGAAAATTCAAATCTGCCTCTGATTTCCCTCTGTTCTGGGATTCTGCAAACAGAAAATCCTCTCCTAAAAAAAAAAAAAATATATATATATATATATATATATATATAAATTTTTTTTTTCAACGTTTATTTATTTTTGGGACAGAGAGAGACAGAGCATGAATGGGGGAGGGGCAGAGAGAGAGGGAGACACAGAATCGGAAACAGGCTCCAGGCTCTGAGCCATCAGCCCTGAGCCTGACGCGGGACTCGAACTCACGGACCGCGAGATCGTGACCTGGCTGAAGTCGGACGCTCAACCGACTGCGCCACCCAGGCGCCCCTATATATATATATATATATATATATGCACACAAACACATATATACATATACATTTATATAAATATATATGTGTATATATATATATTTATAAACTACCTGGCACATAACCCAAGAAAAGCGAAGCAGGGTAGATGGCAAAGTGAAACATAAACCCAGTGGAAAAATGTTTGGAAAGCCACTCTTTACCAATAAATATCTTAATTAAATCATCTAGGACCTTATTCCGTAATGATATGCACCAGGTGTCTCTGCCTCCATTTAATCACCTCAGCATTATTCCCCTTTCAGAAATGATACATACTGTTGAGGTGTATCCAGCTGAAAGACACATCAACACAAAGTGCAATGCTATTCAAATGTGGGGTTTTTTTCAGTGTATATTTTTAAATGGCCTCATTTCTTCCACTATCTATAGACTGATCATAATGGATCACCCAGGTTAAAGGATGAAGTAGAAATAAGGGATGAAGTAGAAATAAGGCACTACCACATTTATAGACATGAAAACACAGTAACTGTAGGTTTATGGAAACTAAGCTTAAGAAATATGCAAGGCACTTACTGGTTTCTTTCAGAAACCTCTAAGATGTGGGAGAAATATGTGTGAGATTTGGGCTTTCGTTTATTCAAATATGAGGAATTTGTCCGCTAGAGTCAACTGACTGATAGTAGATGGGAAGGATTAGTGTGGGTCTTATTTGGCAGGCTTCTCGGTAGAAACCCATATGCTCTCTGACATTGATTATAATTATTTTTCCATCATTCCCAGGTTAAGTTCTTAGCAGGAATGTGAGCCAACTCTCTCCCTACGAAGGCTCCTGCTGTGAAACCATTTCTGGCAATGAATCTTTAACAAAAGATCAGGAACTTGACATTTCTTTTTAAGCACGAGAAGAAAATGTGTGCAATGTTGGAAGCAAATATAGGGATAGAAAGAGCTTCTAAACAGTCACAGGGAGGAGCAGTGAATCAGGAAGAAACATTACATGATATACCAGTGGCTTTATTTTTGTGAAACAGCAACTAATGACTAGGTATGGCATATGTAGACTATATACTGTTATGCTTCGGTGTCTTTAAAGTAGAAGGAGGGACAATGTATTTAATTGTTGTTTTGGACCAGGTGTATCTTTATGATTTTATATTCAACTGATCTTCAAGGAGATTGTTAGGATAGTGGTTGAAACAGAAATTTAGGATAATATTTTAAGAAACAGAAAAGGCAATCATTCTTGTTTTAATTGACTAGACCCGCAGAGTTAAAAAAAATTTTTTTTCAGAAATGATGTGTACATTTGTGAATTTATTAATCTGATTTTCAGGGTGAGTTCTTGGTGGAAAGGCTAAATAAAGTACCAGGATGCTTCCAGGGTGAGAATTTTTCATCCTCACAGTGTCCATCTACAGTAAGAAAATTGCTTCAAAATTAATTTGAAGAGCAACAGATGCAGAAAATGGCATGGTGATAAAAAAAAAATTACCAAATTAAACATAAAAGAGTGTCAACTTCTCTCCTAAAGGATGGTAATTCTACCTCATGGCTTAGTGCATTGTAATGATTGGTTTCCTCATTAAAATCAAATGCAGAGGGGCGCCTGGGTGGCGCAGTCGGTTAAGCGTCCGGCTTCAGCCAGGTCACGATCTCGCGGTCCGTGAGTTCGAGCCCCGCGTCAGGCTCTGGGCTGATGGCTTGGAGCCTGGAGCCTGTTTCCGATTCTGTGTCTCCCTCTCTCTCTGCCCCTCCCCTGTTCATGCTCTGTCTCTCTCTGTCCCAAAAATAAATAAAAACGTTGAAAAAAAAATCAAATGCAGAATATAATTAAGTAAATCCTTCAGCTTACATGTCTTTTAAAATTCCACTAGCATGGGGTGCGTGGGTGGCTTAGTTGGTTAAATGTCTAACTCTTGATTTTGGCTCAGGTCATCATCTCACAGTTCATGAGTTTGAGCCCCCTGTTGGGCTCTCCTCGAAGAGCCTGCTTGGAATTCATCTCTCTCCCTGTCTCTCTGCCCTCCCCCACTTGCACTCTTCTCTCTCAAAGTAAATAAATAAACATTAAAAAAAAAAATTCTGCTAGTGTGGTGGGTACTAAGGAAGGAACTGGTGATGAGCACTGGGTGTTGTACGTAAGTGATGAATCACTGAATTCTACTCCTGAAACCAATGTTACATTGTATTTAAATTTTTAAAAACTTGGCTCAAAAAATGAAATAAAATAAAATTCCACTAGCCGAGGGACTCACCAGAGGAAGTAATAAGTACTTTATTTTTTTTTATTTTTTTTATAATTTTTTTAACGTTTATTTATTTTTGAGACAGGGAGAGACAGCATGAACGGGGGAGGGTCAGAGAGAGAGGGAGACACAGAATCTGAAACAGGCTCTAGGCTCTGAGCTGTCAGCACAGAGCCTGACGTGGGGCTCAAACTGACGGACTGCAAGATCATGACCTGAGCCGAAGTTGGATGCTTAACCGACTGAGCCACCCAGGTGCCCCAATAAGTACTTTAATGAATGCCTTTCACCATAAATGTAGTTCAGATGAGACTTAAAGTCAGCTCAAATAACATAATAGGCACTTTTAGCCACTGGACTAATAAACATTTTTTTTTTTTTTTTTTTTTGCTGAATTAGACTCTTCTAACCTTTTGGATAAAGTTCCTATTGGTATTTCTCTTCCTACCTCTGTGAAAACTGTAACCAAAATAGATGTGTACATGTTTATACACGAGAATGAGATTAAATGAAAAGTTTGATTTAAAAAGGACACCACATATTATTGAAAACCAAAATGTATCACAGCAGTGACCCCATGCATGTTACATCAAAATTCATTGCAGGAGGATAAATCATCCTTGTTTTTAGATATGGAAAATGCATATTGTTCTTCCTGTTTTAACATGTAAATTTACATTCATTTACAAAATCACAATTCAATTTCTATCTCAAATTTTGATTGTCATTATTATATTAATAAAAAATCACATTTCTAGAAACAATTATAATTACTTATCTTTCGGGTCTATTGTTACTGTCTTGATTTGGCATCACCAACACTTCTCACTACAGGTGAAGATGTTAATCATACTGGGGGAAAAAACTAATAACTATTCTCCAGTGCTAGGCAAATGAACATATCTGCCTGGATGGGAGAAACCTAAAAAATTCCAATAGTCTGCCTTATCTCTTCTATCAGCATAACAGCTAACATTTATCACATGTGCAAGACTGCCGGACATTTTACATGCATTCTCTCATTTAATTCTCATAAATCTCTTAAATATCACATTTAAGCCCCCAACAACCCTATGAGAGAGGTACTAATATCCTCATTTATACTGAGAAAACTGAAGCATAGAGAGATTGAGTGGCTTGTCCAAAGTCATACAGGCAGGAAGCCATCTTTTGTAATCCTCTGTATCAGTTGCATCTTCCAGGAAGCAGACCCTGAGATGGAGTTTAGAGTGTAAGGAGTTGATTTTGGTGAAATGCCTGTAATAGAAAAAAAGGGGGAGGAAGCAGGATAGGACAGGTAAAGCCTCTGGACCCTGGTGTGGATCTGCCACTTGTGAAAGAAAAGTAGGGAGGAAAAAAGATTGAATAAGGAGATGCTTAGAACAAAGTTTTGGCCAACTCACTTGGAAGCTCTGGAGTAAAGATTGACAATCAGAGGGTATCTCTGTTGGGCAGAACTAGTCAGGCTCTCATATTTCCATCATGTTCAGTTATTTTCCAGGGAAAAGCATGGCCTCAGCTCAAAAATTGAGTATAGTCTGAGACACTGCAGCTGGAGATCATCTGCTAATTGCTCCCCCTGCAGCTGGATGGAAGTTCTTTCTCGAAGGGGGATCCAAGTAGTACATCTTCCTGACCGTCACAGTCCACCCTTTCACCATCCAGATCCGCCACTTCACATTTGACGATCAGCTCCTCCAGGACTGTGGTGGGTCTTTCTTCTTGCAGAGAAACTTAGAAGAGGGAGGTTAGTAGGATGAACTATAGTCCTTATCACTGCAGTGGCCTTGGGGCCACAAGTGGTACTAATTCTCTCCCTTCTCCACTATCTATTCTAAATTTATTTGCCCTTATCTATTATCTCTATTGGTCTCAGTGACTTACCTGGTGGTGAAACACAACCTTCATTTCTGATGGGTCTGAGCCACTGGTGACCATACCTTTCTCAGGCTTTGGTTGCTGTACTTGTCCCTATACATTCTTAGTTGGGCAAGGAGATACTATATAAAGCACTCAGTGGATCACCTGAATCCCATACATATTCCTCCTTCCTGCCATTTTGTAACAACAGCCAATTACTTTTGCCAAGATGGTGAGTCTTGCTTGCTCATCCGTGGACACAGGGATTAAAAATGTCCAGGCAGGAGCCATAACTTGTAGTTCAAGTGGAGTTCTTGCTGGTTCCCCAATCATGACTTTTTTTTTTTATTTATTCATTTTGAGAGATGAGAGAGAGAGAGAGAAGAGAGATAATCCCAAGCAGGATCATTTCTGTCAGTACAGAGCCCCATGTGGGGCATGATCTCATGAACGGCAAGATCATGACCTGAGCCAAAATCAAGAGTCGCCCACTCAACCAACTGAGCCACCCAGATGCCCCAATCATGGCTTTTTATTGGGCAACTGCTCTCAGCCTTGTGCTCTCCATACCAGCTTTCTTTGGATGATGTATGTTAAGCAATACCCACATTAGCTGCCTATCTATTTTGCCCCTTAGGATTCTATTAACCATCTCCACAGCTTTCTTTGAGTCAAGCCCCCTTGGCTGCCATTCCACTTTGCTGGTCATGGCAATAATTGTGGGATCCCCGCCCACCCCCCCCCCCCCTTGGCTTATGGTAGTTAGGTGCTGCCCCCTAGTCTCTACTGCTTCAGGGCCCCATCAGGCCCATTTTTGTCAGTGGGCCAAGCTCTATGACAGTCTCTCCTACTGGTAACCCTAGCCACCACTGAAACTTTAACTGATGCTGGTGCCTCTCTCACTAGCATATTCCTGATAGCTTTGACAAATGTAGCGTTGTCTGGGTATATGTAATATACATACATGTAGTATCCTTTGGTAGGTCATCCGGCCTCACAAAATATCTATTCCAATGTGTTTACTTCTCTCGCTTTCTTGATTCTTTCCTCTACCATCTGTCAGAGCAATTCAGATGTTTTGACTTCATTCAGAGTGGACCATCACTTTCTCCATGTTTCTAAGAGCTGCCCTAGCAGTGAATTTGCACCATCCCCTGGGGTTCTTGCTCAATATTAAATCCCATATCCTGGGAGGGTAGAGATATGAGATTCCAATAAACTGTACTTTTTCTAGTGTTAGGTTCTGGCTCCCTTGATCAAGCACCCTCAAAATTTCATCCCACGAGTACTCTCAGTCTCCTACTGGAACATGCTGGCTCATTTTTACAGCTCCATTTGGGAATAGTCCCTTTCCTCCTTTTTCAGACCCAGCTCAATTATGCTGCCACTTAATGTAGTTTTTGATCTAGAATCCAGGGGAGGAGCTGAGGCAGATGCTGATGGGGATCCCTGTTGTCTTGTGAGGTTGAGCCTTCTCTGGTATCTTTTCACACCTGACCGCTAGCTTTAATAGAGAGGGGGCACCTCTGCAGTCTCTCAGGGTTCAGAGGAGTCCAGTGCATCAAAATAGGGGCATGTGCCAGATGGCCCATCCCATGTGTCATGGTCCCAAGTTTCACACACCAGGGATGGACTCAGATGAGCACTCAAACATGTTTGAAGCTCTGCAATACAAATTATTAAATCTGGAGTTTGTACTGTTGGCTCCACCCTCAGCTCTAGGAGGGGTCATATGACTGGCACCTGGTTAACCGAAGTGTTGCATTCTCAGCCACAATGATTCTTTTGTGGGGAACATGTGAGCAATCTAGGCCAGTGCATGTCAGGACTTTAGATTGTTGGGAATGGGAAGTTTCTTTTTGTCCTTGGAGCTATAAGGAAATTAACCTGCCACTGCTGGTCACCATCTTCCTACCATGAAAGGAATGTATGCCTGGAAATAAAGCCAGCAGAGAGATAGGAAGATCAGAGACATCCAGAGAGCTGTGGTCCTGATACCATCGTTTAACCCCCTGACTCCAGATGTGCCTGAAACCAGTATATTCCCAGGCTTTTTAGCTAGTTAAGCCAATACCTTCTTTTTTGGTATTTATTTATTTATTTATATGTTGAGAGAGAGGGGAAGGGCAGAAGGAGAGAATCCCAATCAGGTTCTGCACTGCCAGCCCCGATGAGGGGCTCCAACTCATGAATGGTGAGATTATGACCTGAGCCGAAATCAAGAGTTGGACGCTTAACTGACTGAGCCACCCAGGCACCTCACCTTCTTTTTTGTCTTTTTAGATAATTTAGGCTTGGATTTTCATCACTTGAAAATAACTGGCTCCTGATAGTCATTCATCCAATCAGTATTGGCTGTGTGTCAGACATTGTTCCCGTGTAGAAATATAGCAGTGAACAAAATAGGCATCTCTTTGTCGGCCTACAACTTATATTCAGAACTTACATTCTAGGGTAAAGAAAAGAAGAAGGGAAAAAAGCAAATATGCAAACATTGTATATCAGTTGGTGACTAGTTTTGTGGGGAAAAAAATAAAGCTGGGTAAGAGGAAGGATATGTTGTAGGATACTCAGGGAAGGACTCACTGCTACGGTGACTTTGAGTAGAGACTTAAGGTATGTTAGGGGAAAGAGCCATGAGATAATCAGTAGGAAGTTTCCAGGAAGAAGGAGCAGCAAGTTCAAAGGCTCTGAGGTGGACGTATGTTTGCAGAGCAATGAGGCCGAAGTGTTGGCAATGTGACAAGGAAGGAGGTGAGAATAGAATATGATGTCAGAGAAATAGCAGGTTGAAACCATCGAGGCCCTTGACAGCCATTTGAGCTTTGTAGTTTTACTTAACGTGGCATGTGAATCCATTGGCGGGTTTTAAGAAAAATAATGACACAGGCTAACTTTTATTTTAAAAGAATTAATTGGATCGTTGAATGGAAGGGGCAAAGGTAGGAGCAAGGAATCCAGTTAGGAAACTGCAATAATATAGATGAGAGTTGATGGTGGCCAGGGCAGGGTGTCCAGTGAAATCAGAGAGAAATGGACTGATATGGGGTAGACCAGACAGGATTTGCTCACTAAGTGGATGTGGGGATAGGAGAAAGAAAGGAGTCAAGGATGACTCCAAGGTCTGTGGCCTGAGCGATTGGAAGTTTGTGATAAAATTGCAGTCATTTTCTGTTAAGCCTGAGATCTCTATCAGATATCCAAGATCTGACACTCACACATTTAGGGGAGAGGTCTAGAACAGAGATATATGTTGGGGAGTCATCAGTGCATAGATGGTATTTAAAGCTGTGAGACAGAATAAAACATGAATATAGACCAAGAAGAGATATGAGGGCTGAATCCTGCAACACTTCTGTATTTAGAGGTCAGAGAAATGAAGAGGAACCAGTAAAGAACACTGAGAAGGAACAACCGTTGAGTTGGTTGATTTTGTATATAGTGAAAAAAATTCTTTAAGGAGGAAGTGATTGGCCATGTAAAAATTACAAAAGGTGTTGATTTCTAGGACAAGAAAAACGAGGGCAGGAATTTTATTACTGGGCAATGTGGAGCTATTTTAGCACTTACTGCTGTCTTACATACTGACAACTGACATGATCATTTTCACTCTCCTCCCATTTAGATATAAGCTTTGCATCATTGTTTTGTTCATGAATGCATTCCTAGTATCTAGAAAAGTGTCTGGTATATGGTAAGTGTTCAATAAATATTTCCTGAATGAAAAAATTGTGAAAAATAAGAAAAAAATATTTCTCAATCTCTTTTACAAAAAATATCTTGCATTTTATATTTTGGTAGAGGAAGTGATTGTGTAGCACTAGATTTTGAATTATGTTGAAAATTTGGCAAGTGGGGCGCCTGGGTGGCGCAGTCGGTTAAGCGTCCGACTTCAGCCAGGTCACGATCTCGCGGTCCGTGGGTTCGAGCCCCGCGTCAGGCTCTGGGCTGATGGCTCGGAACCTGGAGCCTGTTTCCAATTCTGTGTCTCCCTCTCTCTCTGCCCCTCCCCCGTTCATGCTCTGTCTCTCTCTGTCCCAAAAATAAATAAAAAACGTTGAAAAAAAAATTTAAAAAAAAAAAAAAAAGAAAATTTGGCAAGAGATTTAACCTCACCAAGGTTTTGTTTCCTTATCCATAAAATAAGCTGAACAAAAATAAGGCATGTTTGAGAATGTACCCAGAACGTAGTAGGTACTCAATAAATGCTTTATAAATCTGGAAAAGATGGCCAGACCACACAGTGGCATGCAAATGTATTCCAGATAAATAAATCATTTGACATGGTGTCATTGATTTGAGAAGTGAGTCAGAAAAAGAAAAGTAAGTTGCATTTCCAACTAAAGGTACTTGAGTGCATCTCAAAGTGAAATAAGGGCCAAAACACATTCAGATTCATGTTGCTATTATGGTTGTTTCACGTTAAAATACATTAGCTTTGAGGTGTGTGGGGTGTGTGTGTGTGTGTGTGTGTGTGTGTGTGTGTGTGTGTAAGCGCACATGTACTTTTAATCCTCTTTATCTATTTCTCACCCATCCCCCCTCCCACTTCCCCTCTGGCAACCAGTTTTGTTCTGTGTATTTAGGAACTGTTTGTGTCTTTTTCTTTGTCAATTCATTTGTTTTGTTTCTTAAATTCCACATATGACCGAAATCATGTTGCCTTTCTCTGACTGACTTACCTCACTTAGGTCCAATAATGTTGTTCCTAATGCCAAGATGTCATTCTTTTTTATGGCTAAGTAATATTCCATTGTATATGTATACTTCTACTTCTCCTTTCCCTCCATCTCCCCGCCTCCTCCTCGTCCTTTCTCTTCTCCTTTTCCTTCTTAATACCACATCTTCTTTATCCATTCATCTATCCATGGACAACTGGGTTGCTTCCATATCTTGGCTATTCTAAATAATGCTTCAATACATAAAGCGTACACATATCTTTTCGAATTAGTGTTTTCATTTTCTTTGGGTAAATACCCAGTAGTAGAATTACTGGATTATATGGTAGTTCTATTATTAACTTTTTTGAGGAAAATTCATACTGTTTTCCACAGTGGCTGTACCAGTTGCATTCCCACCAACAGTGCACAAGAGTTCCTTTTTCTCTACATCCTCGCCAAAACTTGTTATTTCTTGTGTTTCTTATTTTAGCTATTCTGACAGATGTAAGGTGATATCTTACTGTGGTTTTGATTTGCATTTCCCTGATGATTAGCGATGTTAAGCATTTTTTATGTGTCTGTTGGCTATCTATATGTCTTCTTTGTAAAAGTATCTATTCAGTTTCTTTGCCCATTTTTAATTGGATTATTTGTTATTTTTGTATTTAGTTATATAGGTTCTTTATGTATTTTGGATATTAACCCATTATTAGATATATCATTTGCGAATATCTTCTCCAATTTAATAGGTTGCCTTTTTGTTTTGTTGATGCTTTCCTTCACTGTGCAAAGGGCTTTTTTTTTTTCTTTTTCTTTTTTAGTACATCGTGTCTTATTATTCATTCTGTAGTTCAAGTCTCATTACGTTATAGATCTAGGATGGATAGATTTTTTTTTAAGTTTGTTTTTAATTTGAGTGTAGCTGACACACAATGTTACATTAGTTTCAGGTGTGCAACATAGTGATTCAACAAGACTATACATTATTGACAATAGCCAAATTATGGAAGCTGCCCAAGTGCCCTTTCATAGATGAATGCATAAAGAAGATGTGGTATATACAGACACAATGGAATATCATTCAGCCACACACACACAAAAAAAGAAATCTTAGCATTTGTAATGACATGGATGAAGCTAGAGAGTATAATGCTAAGAGAAATAAATCAGAGAAAGACAAATACTACATGATTTCACTCATATGTGGGATTTAATCAACAAAACAAATGGGAGAGAGACAAACCAAGAAGCAGACTCGTAACTATGGAGAACAAACTGATGGTTACCCGAGGAAGGTGGATGGGGATGGGCATTAAGGAGCGCGCTTGTTATGATGAGCACTGGGTGATGTATGGAATTGTTAAATCGCTATATTGTATGCCCCAAACTAATAGAACACTGTATGTTAACTATACTGGAATTAAAAAATTTTAAAAACCACAACTCTATACATTATGCTATGCTCACCACAAGTGTAGGTATCTGCCATCTTACAATACCACTGACTGTATTTCCTATGATGTACCTTCTATTCCTGTGACTTATTCATTACGTAACTGAAGCCTGGATCTTCCACTCCCTTTCAACCATTTTACCCATTCTCCCACCTCCCTCCCCTCTGGCAACCATCAGTTTGTTATGAATAAACCATCAGTTTATTTATAGGTCTGGTTCTGCTTTTTGTTTGGTTGTTTATTCATTTGTTTTGTTTGAAATTTTTTTAATATTTATTTATTGTTGAGAGAGAGAGAGAAAGAGAGAGCAGGAGAGGGTCAGAGAGAGAGGGAGACACAGAACCTGAAGCAGGTTCCTGGCTCCGAGCTGCCAGCACAGAGCCTGACGTGAGGTTCAAACTCACAAACTGCGAGATCTTGACCTGAGCTGAAGTTGGAGGCTTAACTGACTGAACCACCCAGGTGTCCCTGTTTTGTGTTTTAGATTCCACGTATAAATGAAATCATATGATATTTGTCTTTTCCAGTCTGATTTATTTCACTTAGCATAATACCCTCTAGGTCTAGGACGGGTAGACTTTGGTGAGACCACTTTCCCTACACCTACACCTTCCCGTAGATTACCCTGATCTGAACCTTAGAGAAAGCACCAGAGTTCAGTGGAGCATATATCAAGGCTTGGAAAAACTATAAATTTGTCGAGATCAAAGTGTTAACTTCAAAAGGTTAACTAGGAAGCTCCTCGAGGATCTGGTAGGTTTAAAGTAGGTAAAGATTATATTTTAAAGGAGATTGGCCTTTAGCAGGGGAAAAATGTGCTGAGTGAGGAGGTTTAAAAGGGGATGGGATAATTACTTGGAGTTGAGAATTATTCTGGATTATCACTTAAGCACCCTGGGCATGTAGCCAAATCTCTTGGGTTAATATTTCTTTTCTTTTGTTTTCCAGGATTAGGCAACAGCATAGCCTTCTGTCATTTTGCATTTCTTTATCTATTAAACAGTCAACCTGCTGTCTCTTTGGACCCAGAATATTTGGCTATCATCATACCCTTAATAGATAACCATAATCAATAACACGTTGGTATTGATGTATTAAAACTGGACATCTTGGGGGAGGGGGATGGCAAGATGGTAATTAAAGTTCTGATCCTTTGGAAATCAGGTCTCATGGCCAGGTACTAGACATTATAAGATCCTAAGAATTTGAAAGACAAATATTTAGAGAAAACCTCCAAGGACAGACTTCCAAAAAGGGACAAAGTTCATATTAGTATGCCACTCTTATAGCTCTCTTCATAAAATTATCTTTTGCCATGACATGTGGGTTATTACAACAATAGGGGAAGAGAGGCTGAATCAGAAAGGATTTTGAAATGAGACAACTGGAAAAGGGATTTTAAAGTCTTAAAGTGTACCCCTCAAGGAAATGGCTCAAAGCATCACATTGTAGATTCCTTACTTGGACTTCACAGAGGCATAATCACTACATCTAACTGGTCTTGGGGGTGCCGAGTGGCTCAGTCTGTTGAGCGTTGGACTCTTGATTTCCACTTGGGTCATGATCTCATAGTTTGTGAGTTCGAGCCCCATATCAGGCTTTGTGCTGACAGAGCAGAGTCTGCTTGGGATTCTCTCTCTCTCTCAAAATAAAAAAAAAAAATTAAGGTTTATTTATTTATTTTTTGAGAGAGAGAGAGCAAGCAGGGGAAAGGCAGGGAGAGAGGAGACAGAGAATTTTTTTAATGTTTATGTATTTATTTAAGAAAAAAATTTTAATGTTTATTTATTTTTGAGAGAGAGAGACAGAGCATGAGCAGGGGAGGGCAGAGAGAGAGGGAGACACAGAATAATCCGAAGTAGGATCCAGGCTCTGAGTTGTCCACACAAAGCCTGATGTGGGGTTTGAACCCATGAACCATGAGAGCATGACCTGAGCTGAAGTCAGATGTTCAACCGACTGAAACACCCAGGTGCCCCAATGTTTATTTATTTTTGAGAGGGGGCACACATACAGAATCTGAAGCAGGCTCCAGACTCTGAGCTGTCAGCACAGAGCCCGATGAGGGGCTTGGACTCATGGACCATGAGATCATGACCTGGACCAAAGTCTGATGCTTAACCAACTAAGCCACCCAGGCACCCCAAATAAATAAGCTTTAAAAAAAAAAACCTAACTGGTCTTTGTTATTATTACCTCATTTATTTAGCACTTTCTTAATATTAGACATTGTGCTAAGTGTTACCTATATAATTCCATTTACTTCTCATGAAAATACCTATGAGATAGGCACTATTAACATTCTCACTTCATTCACAGAAAACTGAGGCTTAATCCCAGCATAGTAAGACCTTGGTAAGTAGCACCTGGATAATGGGAAATAAGTGGCTAGCCGAGGCACTAAGAAGCACAAACACCTTTTAGAGCAACTTAACCAAGGCTAAAGCATAGTTATCATGGAATAAGAGAATGCAGAAGTCAGAAAACTGCTTTCTTAATGTTTTTAGGACTCTTACAAGAAATAGAGTAGATTAAACATTTTTAATTAGATTTTCTCATTTATTCATGATTTGCTCCCTTCCATGAGATGGGCACTGTATTGGGACTGGGAATATAATAATGAACAAATGCAGTTTGCAGGCTATTGAAAGACGAATCATTCAAATAATGGTAATATGAGAAGTGCTATAATATAGAGTAATGTTTCCAAAACTTTTCTGCAAATGAGAATTCCCTGGGTGACTTGTTAAATAAACAGATCACCAAGCTTTTTCCATGGAAGTTCCGAGGTCCTGGAATATGCTTTTTAATAAACACTGTAGATGAGTCTTCTATTCAGGAAACTTTAGGTGTGTGCCCAAATGTTTCTAGTGATCAAAGGTCAGGTGTCTACCCAGGCTGGAGAGTTAAGGGTGGCTTCACAGAGGACGTGATAGCTAAATAAGAGTGTAGGGACAGGAGCCATTTCATTCTCCAGCAAGGGGACCCTCGTGCTCCAAAGTGTGAAAGTGTGAGCCAACACTGACCTATTTAGAATAGCAATTAGACACCACTGGAGCACAAAAGATGCAAAAGGAAATAGCAAATGTTAGGCTGGGGAGAAAGTTGGTGGTCAGATTATGAAGATTCTGGAATGCCATGTGAAGAATTTAGGACATTTAAATACTTTAAAAAATGTGTATTTACTTACAAAATATAAGGAGCTCTCTCCATATAAATTAATTCAAAGGAATATTACATGCTCAGATGTCCCCTGCTCCAGGGAAACCACCGCCTTCTTTCCTTCCTCTCTCCTTAGTTCATGGCCCCTCTCCTATGGCCTTCCTTAATATACTGTGTGTGTGTCTAACATATCGCATATGTATATTTTATGTTTACTATTCCATGTTATATGCTTATTTGTCTGCCTCCTCCACTTCATTGTGAATTATTCTCTGAAGGCAAGGAATGTGATTTATTGTTTTTGTATCCATAGGAATGAGCAAGGCACATAATAAGTCCTTAGTGGTTTGTTTGTTTGTTTTTAATGTCTATTTATTTAAAAAAAATTTTTTTAACGTTTATTTATTTTTGAGACAGAGAGAAACAGAGCATGAACGGGGGAGGGGCAGAGAGAGAGGGAGACACAGAATCCGAAGCAGGCTCCAGGCTCCGAGCCATCAGCCCAGAGCCTAACGCGGGGCTCGAACTCACGGACCGCGAGATAGTGACCTGAGTTGAAGTCGGACGCTTAACCGACTGAGCTACCCAGGCGCCCCATGTCTATTTATTTTTGAGAGCAAGAGAGAGACACAGAGCATGAGTGGAGGAGGGGCAGAGAGAGAGGGAGACACAGATCCAAAGCAGGCTCTAGGCTCTGAGCTGTCAGCACAGAGCCAGACAGGGCTTGAGCTCGTGAACTGTGAGATCATAACCTGAGCCATAGTCAGAGACTTAACCAACTGAGGCACCCAGGTGCCCCATGCTTAGTGTTTTTTGAATGGAAGAAAGAGAGAGAGGGAGAGAATACTATGTTCACTCTTTTAAAAACATACATATAGGGGCGTCTGGGTGGCGCAGTCGGTTAAGCGCCCGACTTCAGCCAGGTCACGATCTCGCGGTCCGTGAGTTCGAGCCCTGCGTCAGGCTCTGGGCTGATGGCTCAGAGCCTGGAGCCTGTTTCCAATTCTGTGTCTCCCTCTCTCTCTGACCCCCACCCGTTCATGCTCTGTCTCTCTCTGTCCCAAAAATAAAATAAAAAAAACGTTGAAAAAAAAAATTAAAAAAAAATACATATTATTATCAGGACTTTTGACTACTCTGAATTGAATTAAAGAATAAATGCCTTGTCTCAACAACTCAGAAGCCAGTATCTGATGTGGTTTAAAAGCATAAAAAATATCCTGCTCTGTTAGTGTGAAGTTAGTTCAGTAATTAAATAGCTACAGTTCGTATACAGCACATTTAAGCTACATGGCTCAGTGAGAATATATAATGTTATCATATATGTTTTAAAGAGGACATTTCAGAAGTTCTAAGGAAAGAAAGGTAAAAAAAAATAACTGAATTCTAGAAGTTTAACTCACTTGGGGTGCCTCGATCATCTAACTCTTGATCTCAGCTCAGGTCTTGATCTCAGGGTTGTGACTTTAAGCTCCACGTTGGGCTCCATGCTAGGTGTGCAGTCTATTTAAAAAACAAAAACAAAAACAAAAAATTTAGAAGTTTAACTCACTTAAGGTTGTTGTTTTGTTAAGAACAATTTTCACTCGAAACTCATTAGAAGATTTATATGTAAAAATACATAAAAATCTAGAATCAAAGCGATTACTTTTTATTTCACATGCATCAATTCTCTCATTTTAGATGGGAAGCATTTAAAAATATTTTCCACTTCATCTTTAATTTGCTTTAACTCTGATATTGTAGTCTGGCCCAATATCCTGTGATTATTGCATCAAGACAATGAAATATTGTAAAACAATCCTTCTTTTACAAAACAATTAGGTTTTTAGAAAAGTAACCCATGTTTTCCTTTTCCTCTGTCACTTTAAGTTTTCATTGTTGAAAACTTTCTAATTGCTTTTAATGTTTACAAATCTATTATTTTAAAATGATTTTATCTAAAAAGGTATTCTACAATAATTACTTTAAAATAAAGCCTTGGATTAAAAACTTATTTGGATATTTGTGACAACTAAAACAGAAAATGTCAGGTTTTAGAAAAAAATTGGCTTTGAAAAAGCAGTATCTTGCTCAATGTGGACATATGTGTTCTTTATAAGAACAATTTATATTAGAATCTATTGTTATTTATACAAATTTTCATTGAGTGGAGAATTGTACATCTGCCCAGTGAAGTTTTATGAAAAGAAGGAAAAGAAGTAAAACTATTAAACAGAGAAAAAATAATTTAGAAAAGATTTAGTATAACTCCATTAGCAATTTGGATTCAGGCAATTTATCCAAGGAAGCAGTTATTTATGTTTGTGAAATTGGAGAAGAATGTTAGCTAGAAGTCTTCATTTTCTCTTGTTGGGTCATCTTGCTTAGAATTATGGGTGGTTGAAGTAAAACACAATCTCAAACATCATCTGGGTGAGGAGTTCTTGACTTGCATTAGAATTACCTGAGAAGCTTTTTAATAAAAAGCCCTTACTCAGGCCCCATTCCTTTGCCCCCAGACCCCACCCAGTCTGACTCAATTCATCTGGCAAGGGGCCCAACATCAGTATTTGTGTGTATGTTTATTAAAATATACAAAACATAAAATTCACCCTCTTAACTATTTGAAAGTGTATAGTTCAGTAGTATTAAGTACATTCACAACGTCATGCAGCCATCATCACAATCGACCTCCCGAAATTTTTCATCTTCCCAAACAGAAACTGTACCTATTAAAAAATAACTTCCTGTTCCCTCTTTCTCCTCTTTAACCACCATCCTACTCTCTGTCTTGATCAATTTGACTGTGTTAGGTACTTCATGTAAATGGAATCATACAATTTTTGTTTTGTTTTGTTTTGTTTTTGTGACTGGCTTAGCTCACGTAGCGTAATTGCCTTCAAGGTGCATCTGTGTTGTAGCACCTGTTAGAATTCATTCCTCTTTAAGGCTGCCAGTATCAGGAGTTTTAAAAGCTCTGCAGATGATTCAAATGTACAACCAGAGCTGAGACCTACTCATCTTGTCCAACTCCCTCCTTTTTCAGATGAGAAAACTGAGATTCAGAGAGAGGAAGTGACATTCATTTATCTATCATCCACATATTCATTACATATTTACTGCCCACCTACTGTGTTTCCAGGCACTGTGCTGGGTACAGTTAGACTCACACAAGGCCAAGTAAATTTGAACTCAGATCTCCTGATATGAAGTCTTTGGGCAGCTTCACAGTTCCTCTTGCTATAATACACTCTTTTCCTTATGTTTAAAAACTGCAAATCCCAATAGCAGCAAGATATATTATTTTCTCTGGGGCTACTTGGGGAACCAATTTTTAATATACTTTTATGTAGACTTCTATTTAGAATCACTTTTATTTTCTCTAATTGTAATCAAAGTTAAATATAGTAATCATGAATCAAGCCAAACTATTAATTTAGTTGGGAACAGCTAATTTACAGTATCTTTAAGTTTACCCTCTATACCAAGAAGTACCTGGTAAATAAAAACATAGCAGAAAATCCTTAAAATGCTATTTCTCTAAAAGATGGGTGGGAAACCTGGAGCTTTCAATTTAATGTCATCTGGTCATGGGACATATCCAAAGAATTTATGCTTAAGGCCATGAAATTATAACCTTAAAGTATATAATACCAATACTCTTAAAATATATCCTTTGTGTAATAAAAATCAGTCAATAAAGTCCAACAATTTTTTTAAGTACACAAATGGAACATTTCATATTTCTTTAAAGATAAAATAATGAATTCATTTTATTTACATAAATTTTATATACTGATAAAATATATGTGACATAAAATTTACCATTTTAACCATTTTTAAGTGTATAATTCAGTGGCAGTACATACATCACAGTGTTGTGTAACCATTACCACTATCTATTTACAGAGCTTTTTCATCATCCCAAACCAAAATTCTGTACCCATTAAATTATAATTAATTATAATTTAATTAAATTATATTATATTTTAATTAATATTAAATTATAACTCTCCATTCACCACTCCTCCTTAGTCCCTGGTAACCCATTTTATACCTTCTGTCTATGAATTTGCCTATTCTAGGTACCTCCTATAAATAGAATCATACAATATTTTCTTTCTGTCTGGCTTATTGCATTGGCATAATGCCATCAAGTTTCATCCATGTTGTGTAGCATGTGTCAGAATTTCCTTCCTTTTTAAGGCTGAATAATATTCCACTCTATGGACATACCATATCCACTTACTTGTTGATTGTTGTTTCTACCTTTTGGCTACTATGAAAAAATGCTGCTATGAATGTGGATGTACAAATATCTGTTCCAGGCCCTACTTTTGATTCTTTTGTGTATATACCTATGTGAAGTTGCTGTATCATATGGTAATTCTATGTTTAACGTTTTGAGGAATTGCCATACTATTTCCCATAGAGCTGTACCATCTTACATTCCTGCCAGCAATGCGCAAGGATTCCAATTTCTCAATATCCTTCCCACCTTTAGTAAAATTTCAACCTTATTTATATAAACTTTATTATATAATTCTTGATATTAAAATGTTTTTTAACCCCTCACCTTTAATTATTCTGCATTTCTAGGTTGCATGGTCCTTTCTCAGTCCAACATAAATGTTTAAATTCTTAATCTTAAACATATACCTTCTGTGTTTATAAAATATGTTCTGGGGTGCCTGGGTGGCTCAGTTGGTTAACCGTCTGCCTCTTCATCTTGGCTCAGGTAGTGATCTCACGGTTCACGAGTTTAAGCCCCACTGGCAGTGTGGAGCCTGCTTGGGATTCTGTTTCCCTTTCTCTCTGCCCCGCCGCTGCTCTCTCTCTCTCTCTCCCTGTCTCAAAATAAATAAATAAAAATAAATAAACATTAAAATATGTTCTTATTGAAAACCTACAATCCATGTCACCGATATTTCTCCAGGTTTCACCAAGCTGAGAGTACTGACAGGGTCACATTAACAGTAATATCTGGGGACTCCTGGGTGGCTCAGTCGGTTAAGTATCTGACTTCGGCTCAGGTCATGATCTCGTGGCTCATGAATTTGAGCCCCTTGTCGGGCTCTATGCTGATAGCTCAGAGCCTGGAGCCTGCTTCCATTTCTGTGTCTCCCTCTCTGCCCCTCTCCCGCTCATGCTCCGTCTCTCTCTCTCAAAAATAAATAAACATTAAAAAATTTTTTTGAAAACCAGTAATATCT
Source organism: Puma concolor (assembly GCF_028749965.1). Classification (NCBI taxonomy): domain Eukaryota; kingdom Metazoa; phylum Chordata; class Mammalia; order Carnivora; family Felidae; genus Puma; species Puma concolor. The sequence continues at coordinate 28,995,642 of NC_141680.1, read as the reverse complement.
GAAATTTTCCTGCCTCTTGTTTCTAGGCATATCTATCCTCCTTCTCCTCTGGCCCACTTGAGGTATTCCTTCTTACAAGTTCTCAGGAAGTCTCCCTATGAGCTTGGGTACAGTCACTGGTGTAATTACTTGGGAAGCCACTGGAGGGCAGCAGTTCCCTCTTACCTTTGACCCTAGCCCTGGAGAGGATGCAGTCATCAGGCCCATAGCATTTCTAAAATGGAAAACTCTCCAAGTGCTGCATGGCAACTATACAGAAACAGGGGTATTCCTCTTCCACACTTTTGGTCACGCTTTGTCACCTGGGTTTCATAGAGTCCCATGCGGAAACTTGAGCACAAGTCTGAATCCAAGATTAATAACTGATTGAGAAAGTGAAAAAAAAGTCCCTGACAGTTTTTAGCTGGCAGCACATAGCTGGCTATGGTGTTCCCCCACTGAAGAGAAACAGAGTAACAATAATTAGACAAGGTCACTTCTGTGACTATGGTAGGAAAAAGACAGTAATAATCATATCTGAACACGGGCAGAATGAGGACGTTAAGCAGCCAGGAAAATAAGCAAACACTCCCCTGTTCTAGCTATGTGAGTGACTCCAGCCCTCTAGGTAAAATTTAGATATCCAATCATGGAATTGTCCCTGCGTCTTGACAGAACACAATCTAAAACAAACCCTCACTTCTCCCCAAATCAATCAGTGTAAGTCCAAGTCCTAACAAGACCCTCCCCACTGGTTCTTAACCTAGACACCCCCAGGTGTTCAAGTGTGCATTCTCCCTTGCTGCAGCAAGCTTACAAACCCAAGTTTATTTGACAATAGTTGTATTATCAGTGGCTTTTGCCTGGCAGACCGTCTTGATCACTCTGCTCTCATTGCCTACATCCTCCTGAATCTTAAAAACATTCCTATGCAAATTGATGCCTGTGAAATGGCTGGGTTTTAGCTGAAAAAAATTTTGTTTTCTGTATTTTCTGAAAATTTGCAATGAACATGGAATATTTTGAAACAAAATTTTTTTTAACATTTATTTTTGAGAGACAGAGAGTGAGCAGGGGAGGGGCAGAGAGAGAGGGAGACACAGAATCTGAAGTGGGTTCCAGGCTCTAAGCTGTCAGCACAGAGCCTGATGCAGGACTCGAACTCGTGAACCGTGAGATCATGACCTGAGATGAAGTCGGACGCTTAACTGACTGAGCCACCCAGGTGCCCCAACATGGAATACTTTTATAATAAAGGAAAGAACTATACCTTTAAAGTAATAGAACTCTTTTGCCCACTTCTCCACTGGTAGGGAAACTTTCAAAACCCCTATAATTTTCTCCTTGGCTTACACATCAAAATGAAGTACTATACCCTTTATCTTTCTGTCAGTTTTCTATCTCTTCATTTCTCTTCACTTTTTGCTCTTTATATACTTCTTTTCTTGGTTCACACACATATTTTCACTTCTTTTATTCCATTCTTCCCTATTTTTTTAAATGTGTATTTATTTTGTGAGAGACAGAGAGAGAAGGGAAGGGGCAGAGAGACAGGGAGAGAGAGAATACCAAAAGCAGGCTCTGTGCTGACAGAGTTGGCTCTGGCTCAGTCGGCTGAACATCTGACTCTTGGTTTCAGCTCAGGTCATGATCTGGCGGCTTGTGGGTTCCAGCTCCTTGTCATGTATGTCGGGCTCTGTGCTAACAGCTCAGAGCCTGGAGCCTGCTTTGGATTCTGTATCTCCCTCTCTCTGCCCCTCCCCCACTCATGTTCTGTCTCTCTCTCTCTCTCTCTCTCTCTCTCTCTCTCTCTCTCTCTCTCCTTCAAAAATAAATAAACATTAAAAAAACATAAATAAAAGAAAATAAATTTTAAAAATACTTTAAATAGATTAGAGGAACAAATGTGTTCATTTTTCTTGATCTCTAAATTACTCATTATCATTAGCATGTAAGAAGTGCTGCTAATTATGAAAAGATCTATCTTATCCAATATAATGAGACCTTTATATAATAATAAACTGTTTTCCTTTACTAAATATATTAATTCCTAAATTTTTAATAAATAAATTTTACTTATTGAGAACTCAATTAATTTCAACCAATGAGATTTTTGAGAGCTCCTACAGCTACATTTAATATTTCAGAGTCATGCGTATCCTTTTTTATGTCTCCCTAGATAAATCGAAGTTGAAACTCTTGTAACTTATCAGAGCTTTAGTTCTAGAAAATACATTTCCCAGACTAGCTCAAAGGAATGCATAGGAACCAGTTTAGTTTTTAGCACAGAACCCCATACAATATGACCCCCAGAGACAGTTCAATTTTTCATATCTTCATGTTCCTACTAACATTAGATTTTTTTAATACCAAGAAGCTTACCACTTCTCTCAGTGTTGGGACCCATATGAAAATCTTTGCAAGTTCAAAGAAAGTGAAATTATCGGGGCACCTGGGTGGCTCAGTCGGTTAAGTGTCCGACTTCGGCTCATGTCATGATCTCAGTGTTCTTGAGTTTGAGCCCCACATTGGGTTCTGTGCTGACAGCTTGGAGCCTACTTCGGATTCTGTGTCTCCCTCTCTCTCTACCCCTCGCCTGCTCACACACTCTCTCGCTCTCAAATAAACATTAAAAAAATTTTTTTTAAAAGAAAGTGAAATTATCATAAATAAAAACCTGTGCACACAAGTGGAAAATATTAATAAGATCAATGTGTCCTCTGTATTGTTGCATTTCTGAGGCATATCTTTATTCTGATCAAAAAGTCTAAAAGTTTCTGAGAGCTACAGGAAGAGAAAAAAACCAGTTTTGCCTTTTCTTATTTAATTGATCATTAATATATCCATTTATACTTAATTTTGTATATAATCAAAGTAAACATTTATCATAGGTTTTCTATGTGCCATGTTCTCTTTTAAGAGTTTCATGAGTGGGACACCTGGGGTGGCTCGGTCGGTTAAGTATCTGACTTCAGTTCAGGTCATGATCTCGTGGTTTGTGAGTTCCAGCACTGTGTGGAGCTCTGTGCTGACAGCTCAGAGCCTGGAGGCTGCTTAGGATTCGGTGTCTCTCTCTTGCTCCTCCCCTACTCGCGCTCTGTCTCTCTCAAATATGAATAAACATTAAAAAAAAATTTTTTTAAAGAGCTTCATGAGTATTAACTTGTTAATTCAGTAAACAACGCTAAGAGATTAATACTATCCTTATCCCTATTTTAATTAAAAAAAATTTTTTTTTGAGAGAGTATACGCACATGTGCACGCAAGCTGGGAAAAGACAGCAGGAGATGGAGGGAGAAAATCTCGACTCAGGGCTCCATCTCATGACCCTGAGATCATGTCTTGAGCTGAAATTAAAAGTCAGATGCTTAACTGACTGAGCCACCCAGGTGCCCCTCTTATCCCTATTTTTAGGAAATATGCAAACTGAGCCATTGGTAATTAATAAATTACCAATGTTACTAAGTAAGTGGTAAAGCTAATATTAAACTCCAGAAATCTGGCTCTCATAGCAATAACCTCTCCTCTACAGAATATAATCTCCTCAGTAAGTATGCTCTCACCCTCTTCCCTGATTCAAGCGGTTCCAACCTAAACCAATTGAACACCCCCTGTAATTCCTGTCCTAAACCATGGGAAATGACTGCAAATATTTGGAGTCTGTGTATCCCAGTCGAGAGGGATCCTGACCATACCACCTGTGCCACAAGCTTTCCCTGCAGTTCGTGCCTCTGACCCTCTAGATCTGCCTTGTTTCCAGTTTGAACCCAAGCCTGCTTTTCCAGCCTTTCTATGGGTTCTGTAAGTTCATCACGTTAACTTCCAATAAACACTCTTCTGCTTGAGTTGCCAGAGTTAGTTTCTGTTTCTTGAACCAAAGAATGCAAATAGATACCATTGGAAGTTAGGGAAATGTCTGTTATTTCTTTAAATTCTCTCTGTTGTGCTAGGGCTGTACCTAGAGGAGGTGCTTAGTCATTGAGAGAGCTGACTCTGGAGCTCAGCTGCCTGATTTTGATCCTATCTCCACCAATTACTAGTTTCCTATCTTAATAATGGGGACAGGGTGCCTGGGTGGCTCAGTCGGTTAAGCATCCAACTCTGGATTTCAGCTCAGGCCATGATCTCAAGGTGGTGAGATGGAGCCCTGTGGTGGACTCCGTGCTGGGCACAGAGCTTGCTTAGGATCCTCTCCCTCTCCCTCTGCCCCTCCTCAGGTTGTACACACTTTTTCTCTCAAAAGTAAATAAATAAATGGTAATGAAAAAGGAAAAAAAAAAAAAACCAATGGGGATAATAATAGTACCTACCTCATAGGGTTGCTGTGAAGATTAAATGAGAGAAACAAAGTGTTTAGAAGGTATCTGCCATATACAAAGCACCCAGTGAAACTTACCTTCTTTTATTATCATCATCTAGATTTCTAGTCTATTAAAATTATTCCAACTATAAATGCAATATACAGTAATAATTTTACTCCACCATCAAAATTTAATTCTCCACACATTAAGTAAGATATTCATTTAATTTAAAAATCTCCAGAGAGAAAGTTCCTGAATAAATCTATATTTATGAAAATATGCACTTTGGGTCTGCAACAGCCCCTCATTTTAATATATATTCTATCTAGTGAAATAGCTCTTCTTATTTTAACTACTTTTTGAGAGACAATGCTATGAATATATTAATAGGTTAGTTTCTAGAAGGAAACCTTGTAATAAGTCTTCATTCACGCTGAAAAGATAATCTTGAAATCTGTATAGATAAAACTGCTTCATTTTATTTTGTGTAATTAATGAAGTTTTATTTTTAAAAAAAATTTTTTTAAGGTTTATTCACTTTTCAGAGACAGACAAAGCGTGAGTAGGGGAGGGGCAGACAGAGAGGGAGACAAATCTGAAGCAGACTGCAGTCTCTGGGCTGTCAGCACAGAGCCCAATGTGGGGCTCAAACTCGCAAACTGCAAGATCATAACCTGAGCTAAGGTGGGACGCTTAAACATTTAACTGACTGAGCCACCCAGGCACCCCTTGTCATGTGATTTTTATACATTCTTTCAAATGCCTGATAATACAAAGAAACTTCACTGATTCCCAAGGTAATCTACTCTAACATCATGCAAGATTAGTCCTTACTTGCAAGCATGTACATGAACTAAATTCTGTCAAAACATTGTCATCAAGATGATCAGAAAATGGGGCGCCTGAGTGGCTCAGTCAGTTAAGCATCCGACTCTTGGTTTCAGCTCAGGTCATGATCTTGCAGTTCGTGAGTTTGAGCCCTGCATCAGGCTCTGTGATGATAGTGTGGAACCTGCTTGGGATTCTCTCTCACTCCTTCTCTCTCTGCCCCTACTGTGTGTGCTCTCTCTCTCTCTCTCTCTCTCTCTCAAAATAAATAAATAAACTTAAAAGATGATCAGAAAAGCAAGTTCATGTCTAAAGTTTTGTGGCTTGATATGAATTCCCTTGTGCTAAATTAAAACTAAGCCCATTAATTTTTCAATCTATTTTATATGCCCTCATTGCATGCAATTCCAATAAGTAGACAATGGAGGCAAAAAGTGAAAATTACACAACACAAAATTGTTTCTCAAATATTCCTCCAATAGAGTAAAAATGAGTAAAACTTACCTCTGGTCAGTATTCATGTGGTGACCAGGGCTAGCAACAGTACCATGAGACTCTGTGTGGTTGGATTGTTGATTTTTAAATGTCTGGAGTCTTTCAATGGGAAGTGACAGAAACTCCACAGTCTAATTTAAGCAACAAAGAGAATTGTATAGGTTCCCAGAAATGGGAAGACCAATGAATAGGGCCTGCTTTGAGCATAATTGGTTCTAGAGTGCAAATTATGTCATTAGATCTCTCCCACATTTTTCTCTCTGTCTCTCTGTTTTTCTCTGTGTGGCTTCATTTTCAGGCAGGCGTTCTTCATATAGGAGCAAAGATAATCCACCAAATAGCCCAGGTTTACTGTATTTTCACAGTGAACAATTCCAAAGAAAAGAGGGGGACTCTTGCTGCCTCCAGATTTACATCAATCTTTGGAAAGAACTTAGATTATGTCACTTGCTCCATCCTGGACCAATTGCGTGTCTAGGGGAATTAAGTACTCTGATTGGGCAGCCTAGGTCATAAGCCCATGTAACCGACAGACCCATCAGAATCTCATGGAATGGGAAAGCAATAATTTTCAAATAGAAAGGATGGAAGAAAACTCTTCCCCCCACCAAAAAAAGGAACAGATGGGCACGTGCATGAGATTTTCCCCTAGGAGTCAAAACTCTTCATGATCTAGGAGAATAAGTAAAATTCAATGGTTTTAAGAGTAGCACACTTGAGAAAATTGTCTCTTGAAGTGATGGATGGCTTAACTAGAATTTAATAAGGAAAAAAATTCAACCCACAGCATTATCTACATTACTGGAGGTATGTTTGTATTTTTAATTTGTGAGTAAAACTGAAGACACATTTTTATTCATACAGCTTCACACAGAGAGGCACATCTTAGAGATGAATATAAGATCTCAAATTATTCTTATCCAAATGTGCCCCAACATTGTACCTAATATTTATTGATCATGGTATTCTCATAGCTCTGGGTGCTTCAAATCAGATGTGGACCGTACCTCTTTTAAAAAATATCTTCCTTGTAATATTTTGATACAGCTCTGGAACTTGATCTGATCAAAACACGTTCAATTAAACCTGCATAGTAAATAATCTTTCCTTGTACCTGTCAGAACCTGCCTGACTTCCCACTTCTAATCTTCCCTCTCCCTAAATAAACCTGGCCCCTAAAATAAATCTCAGCTTCTGAAATGCACTCCTGCTTATCACCCAGGAACTTGGCACAAGAAGTTACAAACACTATTTAGACCAGCTTTAACCTCATGCTCCAACAACGGGTTTCTGAATTGTCTCCAAGACCAGACTTTCTGGTAATCAATTCTTGTAATTACACCTTTATCTGTTCCCTGTGCCTGAATCCCTGACTTAGAAATTTGCTGAGAACCATACTCTCTCTAGACCTGAAGGCACTGCCTTGTTCTTATCAGTCCCTGTTCTTATCAGACCAAGGACTGAAGGTAGGCATTATAATCTCAGCCTAAATACCTCGCAGATAGGTGACTCTCACTATTTGGAAATCTACCTGGAGAAACATGCAACATCTACCATCTGAGACCTTCCAACTTCTTTGTGTTGGGCCCACGCTTTCTTGGATTGTAGCTTGCGGTCTTTTACTCTACCTTCTGGAGGTAAACTTAGTCCCAAGATCCAGAGCTTTACCTGTCCTTTTCAATGCCTTGTAGGTGGGAACCTACATCCAGTTCTTTCCCTTCTTTACATTTCTGAGGAGAATAAGATTATTTCCTGTCCTGCTGCATTTTCTCAATACCCTGAGTTTTATTTCATGAGAAAGTTACTGTTTGAGAAGAGCAATTTAACTGAATGCTGGTAGAGGAAGGCCATTCTGGATTGGAGTAATTTTTACACTTCTTTTGTTGCTGCTCGCATAAAAATACTTCATCCTTAACTTTCCTTATTGTTCTGAATTTTGTCATTTTTGTCTTTCTTGGTGTTGGAGAAGTAACCCTTGCTAGTTCATAGGACTTTGAGTCACAATACTCTGATAGCCTTGGCCTCATGGGTGGTCCTATGACTAGGATCTGGCCAATTAGAGTCCCTCCAGAGTGATTGGTTCAGAGTTTAGGACTGACCAAGGATGGCCAACCAGAGATCTTCCTTAGAATTTGATGTGTACAAGTTTGGAGAGAAAAGTGGGGTAGATATGCTGTGACATAGGCTTGAGCTACTGGGCTATTCCCTACCACATGGAGAAGGGTGAAAAGCACCAAGAGTGAGGATATGAAGTGAGAGAATGAAGCCAAGCCAGATAGAGATGAGATGTACGAGGCAGAAACTTTTGATTTCACACATACTTCTGTTCTTTCCAGTATGTGAGCCAATAAACCTTTTTTTTTTTTTTTTTTTTTTTTTTTTTTTTTTGCTCAAGCTGGTTTGAGTTGAATTTTGTCTTTATAATTAATAGTCTGAACTAATAGAACTCTATTTCAAGATATTTACATATCTAACCAAGATCCACCTGCTGGAGATCTTGGGGCTGATCTCTCCCCTATCTTCCCCTTCAAGTTCCAATCCATTTGAAAACAGATTTAGGGAGGATTTCCTTGTAAACTGTGTGGAGGTAAAGTGGCTTTAGCCTGAGGCTAAACTAAGGTCTCTTTCCCAGGTCTCCTCTTACGTAGGTCTTCCAACTCCATTCTAGAGACAGTGGGGATCTGCACGAAGGATACTTCCTCAGTCAGCAGTGCATAGGGTCATGGCCTGTCTCATAAACCCTGTCGTCAGCAGAGCGTATCACCCATAGTTGATGGTATAAGACTCTAGACCCCTTTTTTCAGTCCACTGCTCCTGTTTCAAATGGTTTGTCCTGATGTCACTAATCACAAGTCACTCTTACTTGATGGTATAGAAAAAGATGGTACCCTCACAGAACCCTCAGGAAATCAATTTCTACAAGTCCTTCTTCTATGGAATGTGAAGGAGAGTCACCCTGCTTCCTGGGTTCTTATCTCCCTTCCTGTCTTCTTAGCACCTCACCCTAGTTTCTCCCATGTTATTCACAGTACCTTACTGACAGAGGTTGGTTTATGGCTTGGAATGGACCAATCAGAGCCCATCTGTCAACTTTCTGAATTGAATTCCAACCTCTTATGGCCCACTTCTCAGGTGCAATAGTCCCCTCTTATCCACAGTTTTGCTTTCCACAGTTCCAGTTACCCACTGTTAACTTGAGGCTCAGAAACAGATGATCCTCCTTCTGACAGAAAACCAGAAGGTCCATAGTAGTGTAACATTACATCACAGTGCCTACATCATTCACTTCACTTGATCTCATCACGTAAACATGTTATCATCTCACATTATCATGAGAAGAAGGGTGACTATAGTACAATAAGATATTTTGAGGGGCACCTGATACCTCAGTCAGTTGAGTGGCTGACTCTTGATTTCGGCTCAGGTCATGATCCTAGGGTCGTGGGATTGAGCCCTGCATTGGGCTCAAGCCTGCTTGAGATTCTTGCTCTCTCTCCCTCTGTCCTCCCTGGCTCGCACCTTTCTCACTCTAAAAAAAAAAAAAGATACTTTGGGAGAGAGCACATTCACATAACTTTTATTACAGTACATTGTTATAATTGTTCTATTTTATTATTAGTTATTGTTGTTAATCTTTTACTGTGCCTCATTTATAAATTAAACTTTATCATATGTATGTATATACAAGAAAAAATACAGTATATGTAGGGTTCAGTACTATCTGTGGTTTCAGGCATCCATTGGGAGTCTTGGAATGTATCCCCACAGACAAGTAGGTATTATTGTAATGCCATCTTCAAAAAAGCCACTTTCCTTTCTCAAGCCCATCATATAAGCTCTTCCCCTCGATGGAATGCTTTTCCCTGTCATCTCACTTGACTAGCATTTTGTCTTCCTTAGACCTCAAATGTGACTTCCTCAACTTAAATATTAACTCTTCAGAGAAGTCTTCCCTGGCAGTTCTATTTAAACTAGGATTGGCACTGTGATCTCCATCTCAGTCCCTTTTTTCACAACAAAAAGGAATAACCACTCTTCATCAAGCCTAGCATAAATGTACTCAGGTCTATTTCTTTGGGTCTTCATTTTTATATGAAGGCTCCCATATCACGCAAAACTTACATTAAGTGATTTTTGTATGCTTTTCTCCTGTTACTCTGTCTCTTTGCCAGTTTAAATTGCAGATGCCGCCGGGGACCCTAAGAGGGTCAGGGAAAACTTTTTCGTCTCCTACACTTGTATAAAATAAACACGAAAGAAAGGATTCCCCTTTGCTCTCTTTAGCCTGTAACATGAACATACCTGACATTCCTTGGCCCTCTTTGACTCCCCACAGAGGCCATTGTCAAATGTCATCTCACCCAATCAACAGAAATCTTACTGCAAAAATATTGGTGAGTAATTATTTTTTACTGAAGCTTTCAAGGGAAACAGAGAAGTGGTCATAATACACCACTAGCAGCATCTTTAAAAAATTTTTTTTAATGTTTATTTTTTAAACAGAGAGACAGAGACAGAGCACCAGCAGGGGAGGGGCAGAGAGAGAGGGAGACACAGAATCCAAAGTAGGTTCCAGGCTCTGAGCTGTTAGCACAGAGCCCAAAACGGGTTTTGAACTCATGGAGTGTGAGATCATGACCTGAGCCAAAGTTGCACACTTAACCAAGTGAGCCACTCAGGTGCCCCAGCAGCATCTTGTAAATATTTTCTTGAACATTTTTCTCTCACTGAAGATACTCAGACATTGGCATTACATGTTTCTCTTTTCTCTGTCTCAAATCTATTCAACTTCCCTCCCTGTCTTTGATACTCTCACTTCTCCTCTTCCTCTTTCTCCCCCAAGATCTTCCTCTTTAGGTCTCGTTCCCTTCCTAAAGTGGAACACGTGGTCTTCTTCTGGCTTCTTCAGTTCAGATCCCCACCTCCTTAGCTGGTACTCTGAAGAAAGGCTTTTCTCATGATACACCATTAATAGAAGATGAGAGAGAAAAGGGATACAATCATTTTCTTTTCTTCATATTCCTTCTGTTTGAAATTGCACAAGGGGGGAAATTATTTGAGTGTGCAGTACAGCACAGAATATACCAAAATTTGAAGGCTGCAAGGACAATCCTTTGTACCTAGACAGAGTGTCTGTTGGGGCACTAAAATAATGAAGTGATTTGCCTTGGCTTGTATACTTCATTAGTGCCAGAATGGTAGTTTTGTCACTAACAGCTCAACTTGTTAAGCCTTCTCTGTGTAAGTTCTAAAAGACTGCATCGTGAATGCTCTCTGTGTGACTTTTAACCCACTCATGCTCTCTCACTTAAGGTGTCTTTTATTCTCTTCCATATGCAGCCCCTTTTGATTAAAAAAAAAAATGTACTGCTTAATCTTGCTTTGAATGAGTAAGTGCTCAAGATGCAATAGGCTTCTGGCAGGTCTTCCTTCCTTTGCCACTGGGGGCTGTTATATGAATGTGGGTCTAAGGACACTGAAGAAATTTTCAGCATTGCACCATACAAGCAAATGTTCAATGTCCAACCAAATGGCTCATTCTATATGGGACAAAAATAGATGGAAATGTGTTATTTGTGATTCAGCTTGGCTTGCGGTTTTGACTTAGCAACTGATTTCATTTTTATATCCTGCTCTGTTCTCTACAGTGACTTAAAAATGTAGTGTAGAAACTTAAAAAAAAAGTATCTGTTATTCTCAGTGGCCCCAAATGGATCTTTAAAAGAGCCTAAAAGCAAAATAGAATGCAATTCACTGTAGATCCATCTGCTTTCAGGTCTTTTGGAGGGGGGCGGGGCGAGCATGTTAAAGAATCGTACTGCTTTCTCACTGGTTATAAAAGCAATATATGTTTGTGGTGACTATAGCATAATGTATAAAGAAGTTGAATCACCATGTTGTACACCTGAAATTAATGTAATATTGCATGTCAGTTATATTCAGTTTAAAAAACATTTTTTTAAGTTACTATTAGACAACTGCATAATTTAAAACAATTTTAATTCTAGCATAATTAACATAAAATGCTATATTCATTTCAGGTGTACAATATGGTGATTCAACAATTCTATACATTACTCAGTGCTCATCACAATAAGTGTACTCTGAATCCCCTTCGCCTAGAAAATATGAATGAATGAATAAGGAACAAGTCAATACATTCAAAATATATTGTATATCTCAAGTGAAGCACTATATAAAATGTTGGAAACTCTTGAAAGTATACATATATGAAATAAAACTCAATTTATGACTATTTTTGTATACTATCATTAATATACATTATTGTTACCATAAATCCAACTTTAACTCCACAGCTAGGCAATTGTGGCAGACATTAGTGGCCCTCATAAACTGTATATTTTGGTATAGTCTTGTGTCATCTTGTGTCATCTACTGTCACATCAGCTCAGCTTGGCCATGTGGTTTAGATTGACCAACGTGGTACAAACAGAAGACTGGAGCTCTGAACCACTATGTATAGAAGTCCAGCAACTCTGTTGCAGCATCCACGGGGAAAAACAAGGATGCTCAGTTAGCCCCCAGATGTCTCAGCCATCTCAGGTGAGGCTCCACACATGAAGGAAGAAGCCATTTTGAACATTGCAGCCCTATCAGATACCACAGGGAACAGAACAGCCATCTGTGCCCAGCTCTAATTGCAGAATAAGTCAGAACAAAAATTTGTTATTTTGCTTAAGTCTTTATGTTTTTGGGTAATCTTATGCAGCAACAGATAACTGAATCAGCAATATAATTGTTTTATAAGCAAACAGTTGTTTAAGTGTGTTTTCATTTATACTAATTCATTTGCTCACCTTTAAAAGCCTGTATCCTAGTTCCTTCTTATAGAATATTTTTTCTTCTTCATGAAATAGATCCATTTGAAGATTTAAAGAAAGCAATCTATGTTTGCTGTGGAAATTTTTAAAAGAAATGAAATAAAAATCACCAGTAAAAAAAAATATCATCAATAATGCCAAAACCCGAAGATAATCACTACTAACGTTTTGGGATATTTTCTTTCAGTATTTTTTCTATAAGGATGGCCAGTTTCAAGGGCATGGGACCTGTGCAGGACTCATTCAGAAGTGCCTTACATTTGGTGTAAGGCTTTACTACTGCTATCTTGGAATTATTAATAATTTTTTTAGTGTTTATTTATTTCAAGAAGGGGGAGGGGCAGAGAGAAAGAGGGACAAAGAGAATCTCAAGAGGATGCCATGCTGTCAGTGCAGAACCCCACATGGGGCTCGATTTCAGGAATGTGAGATCAGGTCTTTTCTAAATAATAGTAATTCACTATAGCTGCACTTTCTGTTTCGTGGAGGAAAGTTTTATTAATTATAAGGGAAAGGGAATATATGGAACTAAACAATTATAGTAAACATAAAGAGGAGAAGTACAGAGAAGAACAAAAAAGGGTTAGTACATTAAATCGGGACTCAGGGGCACCTGGGTGGCTCAGTCGGCTGGGTGTCCAACTTCAGCTCAGGTCATGATCTCACAGTTCGTGGGTTCGAGCCCCACATCAGGCTCTGTGTTGAGAGTCCAGAGCCTGGAGCCTGCTTCAGATTCTGTGTCTTCCTCTCTCACTGTCCCTCCCCTGCTCGTACTCTGTCTCTCTCTCTCTCTCAAAAATAAATAAACATTAAATCAGGGACTCACAACATCCAACCTTCTGGCTGGGGAAGTCCTGCAGATAACAGCCCAGTTGGAGTCCCGATTGAGGGTCCTGGGCAGAGCATCCTCCCCTCAGGTGAGGCTTCTAACTATTCCTGACAGAGCAACATTACCCTGTGTGTGATCTGTGGTTAGTCATTAAGTTTGCCTAAGTGCCATCCTGAGAATCTGGGTGTTTTTCTCTGTTTCTCTTATCACATCTCACAATGTTAGGATCCTGGGTGTCTGCATATTTCTCTTCCCTCCCTGATCCATTCCAGAGGGCCAGCCTGGTCTGGTTTAAGGCGGCAAGTTAATTCCTCTTGGTATCAGGAACAGAAGAGCCAATTCTGATCCTGAGGCCAGATATGGAGCAGAAGCCAACTAAGCCTTCCACGAGTGTGTATGTGCAACTCTGGCAGAAATGCATGACAAGCCACACAAACAGAACAAGGTCCCGAGCCAAAATCAAGAGTCAGACACTCAACTGACTGAGCCACCCAGGCACCCTGGAATTAACAATTTTTGAACAAGAGGTCCTGCATTTTCATTTTGCACTGAGCCCTGCAAATTGTGTAGCCAGTTCTGTTTACAGACATTCTTATATACACATCTATGAATTATATGCATATATGTTTATAATCTATGTCATTAAAGCTCCAAAATTCTTCTTAAATGTTATTTTAAATACTCGCATAATATTTCATCATATGGAAGCAATCATGTATTTAATTATGTTTCTATTTTTTTTATATTTATTTATTTTTGAGAGCCAGAGAGACAGAGCACGAGCAGGGGAGGGGCAGAGAGAGATGAAGACACAGAATCTGAGGCAGGCTCCAGGCTCTGAGCTGTCATGGGGCTTGAACTCACAAGCTGTGAGATCATGTCCTGAGCTGAACTCGGACACTTAACCGACTGAGCCACCTAGATGCCCCTGTGTTTCTATTTTGGCACCGAGATTGTATAAAGTTTTATACTGTTATGATGAGGATGTCTTTTTATATTATTTTAAAGATCTATTTCTAATTATTTCCTTAACATAACATCCCAGAAATAAAACTGAAGGGATAAAGTTATTTGAATACTGCTGGAACCTTGTATTTAAATTGCCAAAAAGCTTTCCAGAAAGATTACTATTACCAGCAGAGTATAAGAAACTCCTTCTTCATACCCTTAGCAGCAGAGAATATTCTAATTAAAAAGTATTTGGTAATTGAATACATTAAAATATTGTCCAGTTAATTTGCATTTCTTTGACTACCAATAAAGGAAGCTTTTAATATATATATATTTACTAGTAGTTTTTATTTCTTCTTGGAATTGCCTAAGGTGCAAACTTCTCAACATGTTTTTAAAAATTTTTTTTTAATGTTTATTTATTTTGGAGAGAGAGCACAAGTGGGGGAGGGGCAGAGAAAGAGGGAGACACAGAATCCAAAGCAGGTTCCAGGCTCCGAGTTGTCAGCACAGAGCCCAATGTGGGGCTCACACTCATGAACCCTGAGATGATGACCTGAGCCAAAGCCAGCCGCTTAACCGATTGAGACACCCAGGCGCCCCCTACACATGGTTTTTAAGGCCCTTTGTGTCCACCAGTCTAGCTTTATCTTATCTATTCCCTTCCTTCTCACCCACCCCATTCTATTCTAATTTCCAGCCATACTGAATTGTATTCAGTTTCTAGAAGTTGTCATGCTTTCTCTTGCTTCTGGAACTTTAAACATTCTACATACATACTATTGTGGATATATGCCTATATCCCTGTTTGGTTAACTTCTACTTGTCCTTCAGCTCTCAGCTTAAATATTACTTTCTTTGAGAGCTTTCCTTGACCATCAAATTAGGTTGGGTGCTCCCAAATCACTCTGCTCTTCTTCTTTTTCTCCTCCTTATTTTTAGTAAAATTTTTATTTTGGGATAATTTTATATTTTCAGAAGAGTTGCAAAGATAGTACAGAATTCCCATATATCCTTTACCCAACTTCCCCTAATATTAGCATGTTCATAACTGTGGCACATTTGTCAAAACTAAAACTGAACATAGATATGCTACTATTACCTATACTATACTCTTTATTTGGATTTCAGTAATTTTTCCACTAATGTCCTTTTTCTGTTTCAGGATCCAGTCTAGGATAATACACTGCATTTAATCATGTCTCTTTACTCCCCTGTACTTCTTATGTTTTATTCTAGTTGCCTCCCCTCCTAGTATATAAGCTCTGTGACAGCAGGGACTACGTACTTTTCACCATTGCATCCCTAGTTCTTACAGTACCCATAATAAGCAGGTGGTGTATGTGATGGCATATAAGGCAAGATTTTTAAAAAGCATCTCTCAAAAAGGAGAGATCACCTTCCATTTAATTGACAAAAACTCTTATGGTACATTTTCTCAATTATTTTATTTAGAACAAAACAACATTCAAAGGACACATATTAGCCTGAAATGACCTCAGTGAGTGCCTGGAGACTTGTGGAGATCATCTGTTGGAATCAGTAAAAATGGAGGCAAAGACATTGAAAAACATTTAGGTATGTGCATTTTAGGGGTTGTGACCTCACAGTTTTAACGGCTGGATGTCCTTATAAACAAGGCTTTTATTTTTTTTTTTAATTTTTTTTTTCAACGTTTATTTATTTTTGGGACAGAGAGAGACAGAGCATGAACGGGCGAGGGGCAGAGAGAGAGGGAGACACAGAATCGGAAACAGGCTCCAGGCTCTGAGCCATCAGCCCAGAGCCTGACGCGGGGCTCGAACTCACGGACCGCGAGATCGTGACCTGGCTGAAGTCGGCCGCTCAACCGACTGCGCCACCCAGGCGCCCCTAAACAAGGCTTTTAAAAAGAGATCAGGGGAAAGAAAGGAGATGGAGACAGAAGGAGAAAGGCTTATAAAATTCACTTCATAATTTTTTTTAGTGTTTATTTGTGAGAGAGAGAGAGAGAGAGAGAGAGAGAGAGAGAGAGAGACAGCACAAGTGGGGTAGGGGCAGGGAGAAAGGGAGACACAAAATCTGAAGCAGGCTTCAGTGTCTAAGCTGTCAGCACAGGGCTGGACACAGGGTTTGAACTCATGAGCTGTGAGATCATGACCTGAGCTGAAGTCGGCTGCTCAACTGAGCTACTCAGGGACCCCCATAAAGTTCACTTTAAAAAGCCATTCATTGGGGCGCCTGGGTGGCTCAATCGGTTAAGCATGCGACTGAGGCTCAGGTCATGATCTCAGGGTTCATGAGTTTGGGCCCCACATCGGGCTCTGTGCTGACAGTTCGGAGCCTGGAATTTGCTTTGGATTCTGTGTCTCCCTCTCTCTCTGCCCCTCCCCTGCTCACTCTGCCTCTCTCTCTCTCAAAAGTAATAAACACTAAAAAAAAAAAAAAAAATGTTTTTTTAAGCCATTCAGGGGAGGAAGTGAAGTACATCCCTAGTCAAAGCTATTGTCTCTTGCCTGGAATTGCTACCATAGCTTCCTAAATGGTGTTTCTGAACGCTCTCTTCTCCATCTACAATCTGCTCTCCATCAACATCGAGTGATTTTTTTTTTCCCAAAATTCAAGTCTCCTACTTAAAAAATTACAATGGGGGGCACCTGGCTGGCTTAGCCATTAGAGCATGCAACTCTAGATCTCAGAGTTGTGACTTTGAGCTCCAAGTTGGGAGTAGAGTTTACTTAACAAACGAACAAACACACTTGCAATGATTTTCCAACTGGTCTTAGAAAAAAGACCAAAATCCTTAACAACCAATAAATTCTTGAGTGCTCACTCTTCTGCTTACTCTTCCCCCCCACCCCAGCCTACACATCTCAGCCTAAGCCTCACTTCCCATGTCTATCCTCCAGGTACATACTTTCAGCACTCAGCTGAGTTTTTCTTAATGGCCTGTGTTAAAGTTATAATTGTAATTACAAACTCCATGAGGCCCAGCTCAATTTTTGCTCACTTTTGTATCTCCAACAGCTAGCAAAGTCCCTGGCTTAAGTAATTTCTAAGCACCTGTAATTAGTTGAAAAAAATGAAGGAGTCCTTTCAGCAAGGGTGAATTATCTACCTAGTGGTCTAATGGGGTAACCTTTAGTATTTGTACTTTTCGGTTTCTGGGCACCCAAACATTACTTTGAGTCCTGACATCATGAAACTTGACCATCTAACCTGGTTAAGACCATTGAGCTCTACAGCTCTGAGATCAAACACATGTCCAACTTAATTGAAGTTTTACTTGGAGATCCTCATTTTTATTTTTTTTAACATTTAAAAAAGCTTGTTATTTATTTATTTATTTATTTTTGAGGAGGGGAGGGGCAGAGAGAGAAGGAGAGAGAGAGAGAGAGAGAGAGAGAGAGAGAGAGAGAGAGAGAGAGAGAAACCCAAGCAGGCTCCACACTGTCAGTGCAAAGCCTGATGTGGGTTTGAACTCACCAACCATAAGATCATGACCTGAGCTGAAATCAAGAGTTGCATGCTTAACCGACTGAGCCACGCAGGTGCCCTGGAGATCCTCATTTTTATCAAACCACTCATCAATAATTGACATCTGCTGTCTGATTCTCTGAAGTCTTCCATCTCCACTTAATTTAATTTCAACATAATATTTACCACATGAGAATTCTTCCCCAAGCTCTCTTGGCCGAGTCCTTTTGTAGTTTTTCCAAGTTCCTCCCGTGGTTAAGGACAGTTCAGGTACTCTACTTGGAGACGAGGGCTTACTTTCCAGTATTTGTATCTGGCACAAAGAAGTAATATAAAACTGTGCAGCATGCACTGAAATATTCTCGGAGAATAAAGTGTTGCTTCTCTGTATCTTATTCAGTTTTGTAGCTCATGTACTTCTTACGGGAGTGAAGAATAATTGGGAGTTATGGGTAACTGTATCTCAGTTCTATAGATGGAACTGTCAGCTCTATGTTGTGTGTACTTCATGTAATATGTTTGTGAAGCAAAACTGAGTTAACAGCAATTGTATCTCCCATGCATGGATACAATGCTCTGTGCAACGGGTCCTGTCTATAATTTGTGTGGAGAAATTTATTTTAAGAAGTTGTGTCTTGTGGTTGCTAGAGAGGAGAGTGGTGGATGTAATAGGTGAAGGGGATTACGAGGTACAAACTTCCAGGTATGAAATAAATAAGTCATAGGGATGAAAATTACAGCATATGGAATATAATCAATAATATTGCAGTAGCTGTGTATGGTGATAGATGTAACTACACTTACCATGGTAGAGCATTGTGTAATATATAGAATTTGTCAAATCACTATGTTATACACCAGAAACTAACATAATATCAACTACACTTCAATTATAAGATTAGGGGCACCTGGGTGGCTCAGTTGGTTAAACATCCAACTTTGGCTCAGGTCATGATCTTGTGGTTCGTGAGTTTGAGCCCCATGTGGGGCTCTGTGCTGACAGCTCAGAGCCTGGAGCCTGCTTCAGGTTCTGTGTCTCCCTATCTCTCTGCCCCTCCCCTGCTTGCATTCTGTCTCTCTCTCAAAAATAAATAAACATTAAAAAAATTAAATTAGAAGTGCCTGAGTGGCTCGGTCGGTTAAGTATCGACTCTTGATTTTGGCTCAGGTCATGATCTCACAGTTTGTGGGATCAAGCCCTGCACTGAGCATGAAGTCTGCTTGGGATTCTCTGTCTCCCTCTTTCTCTGCCCCTTCCCCCACTTGTTCTCTATCTCTCTCAAAAAAATAAATAAACTTAAAAAAGTTAAAATGATGCATCAAAAAGTTAAAGAAAAAAAGATCTGTGTCTTGCACAGAGAAGCCATGATGCTCTACAACCCCTAGGCTATTTCCTTACTCTCTGTCTATAGGCCTAACCCAGAGTTCCAAACCCAGAGAACTCTTTGTTCCCTAACTGCTTCATTCACTTCTTCTTTCTCTTTTTCCCTGAAGGTTCATAGTTGTCTATGCAAAAGATCACTGAATTAAAAAGAAAACCTCCTTTCTTTATTTTTCCATAACATTTATCATCATCCAACGTAATACTTTATTTGTTCCTGTGATTTGTTGTCTGTTTCATTCCCCTCACTAAAATGTATGCTGCATGATGCAGTCATTTTTGACTGTTTTATTCACTATTGATTGTCCCAGTGCTTAGAACAGTGCTTAACGCATAGTAGGTGCTTAATAAATATCTGCTGATAGAATTAATGATTCCCAATCTAAAAAACAAGGGACATTCAAGATTAACTATATCATGCATAGGGCTTAAAGCAATTCTTCATTTCAAATTGCTGAACAAAATTCTCAAAGTTAAAAAAAAAAACAACAACAACCCACTACTTTGGACGAGGATGTAGACATGTGGAACAAATGAGGTGCAGAATTAGGGAATTTAGACTGGAAATAACACCAAGGAGTGAGCACTTGGAGACAGGCTAGATATAGCTACGTATCACACATGTGGCTGGAGCCTTGGCTGCTAGAAATAATTGCCCTGAATAATTTCTGGGAGTTTATGCCATCACTGGCTCTGCTTGGTTCCACTTGCCCCCAGGTCTTGGCTACTCGGCTTACTTCCTTGCCAAACACACATTAAGAGATGATAGCAGAGTCAAGGGCTTTATAGCCATGGGAATGGGGTGGGGCAAATTGCTGGCAGTGAGGAGTAGGGGACTCCACAGCAGTTTCAAGAACCTGGTCCACCTGACTGGACCCATGCAGTCTCTGGCTTTCCCAGGGGCTTTTTGTAGAAACCAGTTAGCACAACTCAGAAACGCACGGGAGAGGAATTTTTGCCCTTATTCCCTACCTTCCAACAGATTGTTCTAAGATCCATACAGAGATATCTCATATGACTGAGCAGCCAGTTGTGTCTCTCCAGGAAGCTGTGGCCCTTTCCTCCTTATTCTTCCTTCTCTGAAATTACACTCATCTCCCCTCTCCACACACCTCCAATACGCAATAAAAATTAGCTCTCTAAACTTTGTCTTAGGTTTTGTTTTCTAGAAAACCCAGGCTAACACATAGAGAAGAAGAAGAGTTCTCACAATTCAGTTTCAGAAAAATTGCATAAAACATAGACATACTTTTGAGTTCAAACTCTTCTCTTGTGTGCCTTACTGCAAAAAAAGTATGTTTCTACTTCAAATAAGTTAAAATATTATTATCTAACAAAAGTCAAGTAACCATAAAGTGAAAAATTGGTAGAATTTCAAGTGAAGACTAAAAGACATGAAGAGGAGATATTGCAGTCAGAAAGACCTGTCTAAAATTCATTCCTTAATTCATTCAACAAAGAATGTGAAGCACTAACCTAGGTGCTGGAGACACAACAGTGAACAAGACAAACGGACTCTCCCCGAGGAGCTTAAATACTACTGGAGGAGACAAATGATAAACAAATAAGAAATATTTAACAGGCCTGCCTGGGTGGCTCAGTCAGTTAAGAGTCTATATCTTTATTTCTGCTCGGGTCATGATCCCAGGGTTGTGGGATGGAGCCCTGCGTTGGGCTCTGTGGAGCCTGCTTAAGATTCTCTCTCTCTCTCTCTCTCTCTCTCTCTCTCTCTCTCTCTAGCTCTCAAGAAAGAAAGAAAGAAAGAAAGAAAGAAAGAAAGAAAGATTTAACATAATGCCAGATGGCAATAAATGATGAAGAAAAACAAAGGAGGGGATAGATAGAGATTGATAAAATGCTTTTTTAGGTAACACGGTCAGTAAAGGCCTCTCTGTGTCCCTGTGAAGGAAACCTAAGCAGAGACGTGAAGTCAGAGAGGTATTCAAGTAAAAGTCTAAGGACTAGCACCCTACAATGCACACACATAAGTTGTTTGTCAGATTAACTTTGAACTGAGAATAAATAAATAGAGCAAGGGAAGGAGAAAAATTTTTGTATTTCTTTTTCATCTCAAAACCATCTAAGCCTGAACCTCTCCTAAATTCCCCTTGGTGGCTGATTGCATTTTTAAAATTAATCAACTTAGGGGCACCTGGGTGATGACGTCCGCTCAGGTCATTTTCTTACTATTTGTGGGTTCAAGCCCTGTGTCAGGCTCTGTGCTGACAGCTCAGATTCTGTGTCTTCCTCTCCCTCTGGCCCTCTCCAGCTCTCTCTCTCTCTCTCAAAAAATACACATTAAAACATTTTAAAATTAATCAACTTAGCAGAAACTGAAGGTATTTCTTCCTTCTTCAGTGCAAGGTTATTTCTATCTTATATTAGCTCCGCACTTTGCCTGGTATTATTGCCATTTATTCATGCATCTCATATCCATGTGATATGGTATGTACTTTGAAAGCAAAGTCTATATATGCTCAGCATTACATTCCCTGAAATATCTGGCACAGTGTCTGTCAGAGTAAGCAAAGTATTATTTGATGAATTAACATTTTTATTTTTATAGTTAATTTTTTTAATGCTTATTGATTTGTGAGAGAGAGCGAGAGAGCAAGAGCAAGGGAGAGAGAGAGAGAGAGAGCATGAGGGGGAAGGAGCAGACAGAAAGAGGGAGAAAAAGAAGTCTAAGTAGGCTCCACATTGTCAGTGTGGACCCCGATGCAGGGCTTGAACTCGTGACTGTGAGATCATGACCTGAGCTGAAGTTGGACACTCAGCTGACTGAACCACCCAGGCATCCCATACTATAGTTAATTTTTGAACAAAATCATCTAACTCCTCAGAATTCCTAAATTACAAATAAGTGTTTAGCTTAGCTTCTTTGAAACTATATTTATGCATGCACTGATTTTTTTAAAAACTAAAATATCTGGTTTTGGATAAGTTTACCTAAACTTTCTGAGCCTTAGTATAGTATAAAAATATACTATACTTAGTATAGTATAGAAATAACAATTCTTATTTGGCAGTACTTGTTTGTGCAATAATTTAAAAAATGACTAAAATTAAAATGGCATAGTATAGGGCCAGACATATAGTAGTATTTAGTAAATTATTGGTCATTCAATCAAGAAATTAGGAATTTTCAAGGTTGATCTAAAACCAGGTTATTTGTTCATGTAAAGAATGTGCTAGTTATTTGTTAACAGCATGTGTCATTAGTTATTTCTTAAAAAATTTTTTTTAGTTTATTTATTTATTTGGAGAGAGAGAGTGAACACATGTGCAAATATAACAAGGGGAGGGGCAGAGAGAGAGGGAGACAATGAATCCCAAGCAGGCTCCATGCTTTCAGCGTGGAGCCTGACCCAGGGCTTGAACTCGCGAACTGTGAGATCATGACCTAAGCCAAACTCCAGAGTTGAATGCTTAACTGAGCCACCCAGGCACCCCATTAGTTATTTCCTATCAAGAAACTATGATATTATCACAAGATTCTTTTTTTAATCAGCATTACCAAGATAATTTACATGCAACAAAATTAATCGACTATCATTGTGCAATCTTTGACGAATGCATATGGTTGTGTAATCACCACCACAATCAATGTGTAGAATATTAACATCACTGTAAAAATTCCCTTACACTCCCTTTGCAGATAATTCCATCCTTCCACCCCAGACCTAGCGAACACTGATTTGTTTTCTGCACAAGATATTTTTTATTTATTAAGCAAGTATTTATGAAAGTCTTCTATTTGGAAGTCCTTGCATTAGATACTTCATAGAATGCAAAGATAAGTAAGACAGTTTGTGTCCTTAAATAGCTTAAAATCTAGCCTAGTTGTATATAATTTTGAGATTATTTGTCTACAAATAATATGGGACTAAATTTCAAAGTGAATTATGCCTACTAATAAGGAATAAGAAGAAAAAGCATTGCAAACTATTCCCTAACTTTTAGAACACCAAACAAAATGATGTAACATCATGAATGCTACTAATTACTATTTCTTTAAAATGGCACAAATTTATGATTGCATGATGTTCCAGATAAATATCAAAAAGTGAACTACTTAAAAAAAATTTTTTTTACATTTATTTATTTTTGAGAGACAGAGCACAAGTGGGGTAGGGGCAGAGAGAGAATGAGACACAGAATCCAAAGCAGGCTCCAGGGTCTGAGCCGTCAGCACAGAGCCCCTAGGCGGGGCTCAAACTCAGAAACTGTGAGATCACGACCTGAGTTGAAGTCGGACGCTTAACTGACTGAGCCACCCAGGCGCCCCTAAAAAAAAAGTGAACTACTTTTAAAATTAAGTAACGTACATACAAGAAAAAAAAGTACAGAAATCTTAAGTGCACAGTTTGATCTTTCCAGGTTATTTAATGTCAACTTAGACCAGCTTTGTTGCCAATATAGTAAAAAAACAACATCCTAAAGCCTTTTGGTTTAGATAGAATAATTATATCATTGGAGGAAAGAAAGAGATAAGAGAATGATGTTCTGAAAAGGCTCACATAGAATTGCGGGATAAGTAGTGAGAGAAAGAATGGCACTTTAAAATTCATGAGGAAATGCCATTTAAGTTTCATGAATAACAAAGAGATTATTATGCGGGATCAGGTTTTTCTTTCATCATTACAGAAAGACACAAAATCATTATCGTGATCTGCGATGTGTTTTCCCTCTGTTATTAGATGCTGGGACAAGCCTATTAAATGTTTTGTGTTACCCAGGGGAATGGTCACAGTGGTGAATAATGGCGGTCTCAGTGCACATGGCTTTCTATGGTTCTGATCATAGTAACTGCATTTAGAGGAAAGGAACAAATTAAAAAGGGCAGAATGGCTGGGTGGGCATTTTCTTGTGGTTACAAAGAACTGAACCTATTCTTAACCTTACCGCCTCTTGCTTCATGCTTTACTCCTGCCAATTCCAGAATAGACAAAGCTGGTATTTGCATTTGGAGCCTCCTTGGTCAATACAATGGGGACTGCAGTTCATTTCAGAAGGAGTAATACATGCGAATTGAGAAAGGGTAACAACATCAGGAGAAAAAACAACCTGGAAAAATACCCCTATAAACATTCATATAGTGGGGTCAAAAATTTTATCCATATTATGATTCCAATATGCAAAGAATATATTCCTCTTTATTTTCTTTGATGAACATAATTTTCCTTGTAAGCTTCCACAGTGGGAGGAAAAAAACCCTAAACTTTAAGCTTGTCAATTCAAGGCAACAACCTTTTTCAGTTTCAGCAGTCACTGTTGAATAATACATTTTCTTCTGGGTAGGTGCAAAAATCTTCCACATTGATTCCTCCTTACCCTTGTTTCTCTTCAAAATAGTGTCTGGCTGTATTGAAGGATTTGTGATCTCATAGTGTCAAGGAGAGAAGAGGCCTGTGGGGTCTCAGGATGCAAATTTGGCCTTGTGGCAGAATGGCATCTCTGTGGACTGGTAGCCATTGAGGGCCCCTTTGGGATGTGACAGGTCTTACTTGCCCTTCAGGTAGTGTGCTGGTATAATCGCTGGGTCTATGATTTAGGCCAACCTCTCTAAATACTGCAGCCTCTTAGTTTCTATGAGACTCTTCTCTATTTCTGTCCTTTCTTACCAGGATGCCCTGTAGGCCACACAGGAGCCAGGACCACTGCTTAAGGCCAATCCATCCACACGCTTCTCTTTGTCACTGCTGAACAATCACTGTATTGGATATTGTACCAAGTCAAATGGAAGCAGAGCAAGCCACTTTCCAACTTCAGCTTTCTCCTCATGCTAACTTACCTCCCTTCTCTAGAAAGTTGCCCTGGGGAAGGATCCTTAAGTCACAGGGACCTCTTTCCCCTTCCAAGGTCGCCCTTCACCCTCTACTTCTTCTTTCCTTCTGAATAGGCTTTCTCCATATCCTCTACTCCACTAGGAGGTGGGCACTGTATGGCTCCATCTTGATGGCAGACAGGGCATCCTGTCTTCCCCTGCAAGACAACTGGGAACAGGGGTTTAAAAAATAGTGTTCTAGCTTCTTTTTGAGGGAGCAATAAATGCTCTTTTTGCCATGGTGCTCAAAAATTATGACCATCAAGTTAACTGACTTGAAGTTATTATTATTTTTTTAAATAACTTTTTAAAGTTTATTTATTTTGAGAACATCAGAAAGCACAAGCAGGGGAGAGGCAAAGAGAGAGGGAGAGAGAGAGAGAGAGAGAGAGAGAGAGAATTGCAAGCAGGCTCCACGCAGTCAGTGCACAGAGCCTGATGTGGGACTCAAATTCACAAACCATGAGATCATGACCTTAGGTGAAGTCAGACACTTAACCTACTGAGCCACCCAGGCACCCCGCTAACTAACTTGAATTTAAATAAAATCTTGGAAGAAAAAAATAAAATAAAAATGGAAAAAAATTATGACCATCAGGGAGAGAAAAAAGTAAATTTGTGATTTCATATTTTAGGCTGCTCCTTATTTAAGGCCTTATATGAAGACAAAATTTCAAAATGAGTTTCAAAAAAAATTCGTGTCTGAAGCTTGAGATGGGTTACAGTGAGGAAAATTACATTCCAATTATAACTTGGAGGACTTCGATCCCATTTCTTTTTTATTTGGCCTTGTCCTTTCTTCTCTGTCTTCTCCAGCATTGAGAATTCTCCCAATGACAAAAGACACACATTACCTTGAACATACAGAGAGTCACAAAAAACAAAACATGGAAGCAACAAAGCTCCCATAAGAGGTATGTACCTTTTATATGGCTTGATTTCTTTCCTTCCTTTAAAAAATACCAAGCGTTGGTAAAGAGAGTGTTTTGGATGCATCATATGGACAGGAATCTATTTTCAACTTTTCTGCAAGCCGCTAGAGGGTCATAGAGATAACTAGGAAGACCTGTGGTATAATACAGTGGCTTTCCACTGTTTTGGGATTCTCTAATGTAGAGTCAATATTTCAGATACACGGAAAAGTATAGAAAATAACATGATGCTAACTGTCTATGTATCTGACAACAAATCTTAACAGGTTGCCATATTTGTTTCATACTCTTTCAAAAGAAATACAAATTACAAATGTATTTGAAACAACCTTCCCTCATTCCCTTCCTACTTACTATAGGTACCCAGAAGTTAGTATGTATCCCATGTTTCTATAATTTTACTATGTAGGTATGGTCCATGCTATTATTTTTTTGTGTTTAAATTTTTATTTAAACGATATCATGCTATAAGTACACTTTTCCAACTTTACTAATATAGTAGAATTTATTTCTACTATTTTATTTTGTGTTTTCCATTTACCATGGTTTTTCTTTTTTTTCTTTTTAATGTTTTAATGTTTGTTTAATGTTTTTCTTTTTCTTTTTAATGTTTTAATGTTTTTATTTATTTCTGAGAGAGAGAGACAGAGCAAGTTGGGGAGGGTAGAGAGAGAGAGAGAGGCAGACAAAGAATCCAAAGCAAGCTCCAGGCTCTGAGCTGTCAGCAAAACCCCTGATGTGGGGTTTGAACTCACATGCCGTAAGATCATGACCTGAGTCAAAGTCCAACGCTTAACCGACTGAGCCACCAGGTGCCCCACCATAGTTTTTCTTTACTTAGTTTTCTATACTTTCCTGACTTCTACTGAGTTATTGAATTGTTTTTCTATCATCTTTACTGCCTTGGATGTTATATTAATATATATTAATATTTTTAAAATATTAACCTTTATTTATTATGGGATTAAAAAGAGTTTCTCTGGTAAACAGTTGCAGCTTCAAGTTTATTTACATAAAGCTTTATGTGATATAGAAAAAGTATCAGAAAACAAAACTTGCTATTTTCTTTTTTCTTTTTCTTTCTTTTTTTTAATGCTTATAACATTATTTTTCAGAGAGAGAGAGAGAGAGAGAGAGGGGGGGGGGGAGGGGCGGAGAGAGAGGGAGACACAGAATCTGAAGCAGGCTCCAGGCTTCGAGTTGTCAGCATGGAGCCTGACGTGCGACTTGACCTCATGAACCGTGAGATCATGACCTAAGCCAATGAACCATGAAATCATGACCTGAGCCAAAGTCGGATGCTCAACAGACTGAGCCACCCAGGTGCCCCAAAACTTGCTATTTTTGTATAGGCTTATACAATTTTAAAATTGGTCTTTTCAGGGAGCCTGGTTGACTCAGTTGGTTAAGCATCCAACTCTTGATTTCTGCTCAGGCCATGATCTCACCGTTAGTAAGTTCGAGCCCCACATGGGACTGTGTGCTGACAGCACAGAGCCTGCTTGGGATTCTCTCCTCTCTGCCCCTTCCCTGCTCATGCACACGCATGCCCTCTCTCCCACCTTCAGAATAAATAAATTAGCTTAAAAAATAAATAAAATAAAGTTGGTCTTTTCTTCATTGTAATTAGCCATTAAACATTTAAACATTATGGGACACCTGGGTGGCTCAGTTTGTTAAGTGTCTGACTTCGGCTCAGGTCATGATCTCACAGCTCATAGCTCATGAGTTTGAGACCCACATCAGGCTTTGTGCTGACAGCTCAGGGCCTGGAGCCTGTTTCAGATTCTGTGTCTTTCTGTCTCTGACCCTCCCATGTTCACACTCTGTCTCTGTTTCTGTTTCAAAAATAAGTAGACATTAAAAAATATATATAAACATTGGGGTGCCTGGGTGGCTCAGTTGGTTGACCTTCCAACTTCGGCTCAGGTCGTGATCTCACGGTTCATCAGTTCGAGCCCCGTGTCAGGCCCTGTGCTTACAGCCCAGTGCCTGGAGCCTGCTTCAGATTCTGTGTCTCCCTCTCTCTCTGCTCCTCCTGGGCTCACACTCTGTCTCTCTCTCAAAATAATTAAAGATTAAAAAAAAAAAAACACATATAACATAAATAAATAAATAAAAACGTAATTAGACTTTAAACTTTTTTTTTTTTTTTTTTTTTTGCTTTCTGAATTTTCCTTTGTTGAGAAGTTCATGGTTGTCAAGTATATTTTCTTCATAGTGGTAAAATTAAGAATTTGCTTCTCTTTTAGATTTATGAAAATATACACTTTCTTTTTATGCAATGTTTACTCTTAAATTTATAGCATGCACACTCAACTAGGTCGAAGATATTGTCAGCCTTTTTTGAACAACACACAATATTAGAAGATTCACCCTCCCATTATTTATGTTACTTAATATTTTGGTTTCACCTTTTAAAAAATCCTCTTATATTTGAAGTATTTATCATTACTGCTTTTTAATACTCAACATTAAATTAGATTTACCATATTTTTACTATTTTTTCTGTTCACAGTTAGTGCTTGCTGAAAATCCTGTTTCCTGTATCCAATTTCTTTCAACTTAAAGAAAATACTTGAGTATATTTTAAGTAACAATTGATTATTGGTAAACGATTTTAGCATTTGTCCTAAAAAATCTTGATTTCAGTCTCACTTTCTTCTTTAAGTTTATTTATTTATTTTTGTGTGAGAGAGAGCGTGAGCAGGGGAAGGGCAGAGAGAGGGAGAGAGAGAATACCAAGCAGACTCTGCACCATTGGTGTAGAGTCCAGTGTGGGGCTCAAACCCATGAACCACGGGATTGTGACCTGAGCTGAAACCAAGAGTCAGACACTTAACCGACTGAGCCACCCAGGCACCCCATGATTTCAGTCACACTCTTGCATGACAGTTTGAGTATAGACTTCTTGATTGTTTTCCATTAACAGTGTGGTCATGCCTATTATTCTATTGTCTTTTCTCCTCAATTTTTGTTGATGAGAAATCTGCTGATAATGTATTATTGTTCCTTTGCAGGAATTTTTTTTTATCTTGTTGCTTTTAAGATTTTCTTTCTATTGTTGCTGTGTTTCATTTTGTTTAGGTGTACATGATTTTCATTTTTCCTTTAATAGGGCTCAGAGATTCTCTGCTCAAATATTGCTTTTTTCCTACTCTGTCTATTCTATCACTCTGGAACATTTGAACATATAGGTGGCCTTTTCATTACCTTCTTCATATCTGTTAATTTCCTTTTCGTATTTTCCATCTCTTAATGGTTAAGTGCTACATTCTAGGTGATTTCCTTAGCTTTGTCTTCTACTTGATTACTTTCTCTTGATTTATTTAAATGCCATTGAGTTTTTATTTTTATTTTTTTAAGTTTATTTATTTATTTTGAGACAGAGAGCACGCACACACACATGCATGAGTGAGCTGGGGTCAGGGCAGAGAGAGAGGGAGAAAGAGGATCCCAAGCAGACTCCATGTTGTCAGCAAGAGCCCAATGTAGGCTCCATCTCAGGAATGAGATCTTGATCACGAGATCATGACCTGAGCTGAAATCAAGATTTGAATGCTCAACTGACTGAGACACCAGGTCCCCCTCCACTGAATTTTTAATTTCAATGAATTTTTATTTTTGACTGTTTTATTATTTTTCGAATCTGCCTGTTTATTGTTTATTTATTTAAATGTTTATTTATTTTTAAGAGAGAGAGAGAGAGAGAGAGGCAGAGTGTGAGCAGGGGAGGGGCAGAGAGAGAGAGGGAGACACAGAATCCGAAGCAAGCTCCAGGCTCTGAGCTGTCAGCACAGAGCCTGACACGGGGCTCGAACTCACAGACTACAAGATCGTGACCTGAGCCGAAGTCAGACGCTTAACCAACTGAGCCACCCAGGGACACCTGCGTGTTTATTTTTATAATGTTCTCTTGTTTAATTATGGTTTCTATTCTTTTGTCTTTTTAATACTTTAAAACACTTATTTTGTAGTCTCTTCAAGACTTTCCTATTATTTCTAGTTCTTGGGGTACAGTTTTCCTATTTGCTTGTTTTCCTGATCTCTCTCATGATGGTTTATTTCTTCATCTGACGTGTAATTTTTTTGTCGTTGTGAGCTCATCTTTAGTTGGATATGTTTACTCTATGGAAATTATATTGCACTCTGAAAGCATCCTCACAGGAGACTGTCCCCACATAACAGTTTTTAATTTTTCTATAGATTTGCATTTCCTACCGGTTTCTGGTATCTAGGGATTTTATTCCCTTAGGTTTTACAAGCATATGTATGTTTTTGTTGCATAAGGCAAGAATAGACCACTCAGATTTAATTAATCAGCTTGTTGAAAGTCCCATGTAGTGAAAAAGATAAATTTTCTGTCTAACTTGCAATTGGATAAGGAGACACAGCTAATTTAATGTAAAAATTATGCCTAAGTGTAAAGTCTTGGAATTATCAACTGAATGTCAGCATTTTAGTAATCCTTAGATTACTAAATTAGATTTGTTTCCTTTGCCTAGATTATGTTTCCTTGGTGTGTGTCTATTTACCTTGTCATGATATTTGTAAACACAGTGGCATTTGATAAAGGCTGGTGGTATTTTTTAACAACTGGGTTTAATTTTGCTTAGTCAAATTTTGTGTATTAGATGGAAAAGCACTGAAAATGCAATTGTAGATAAAAGCCTAATTTATAGCAAATATCCATATTTAATAAGTAGAAATAAACTTTCGTGACATACACAGTTGGCCTGGAGATTTGGAAAACTACCATGGGCTTTTCTCTGCTTCTGTCTAGTTGTATGACTGTGGGCAACTCATTGAAGATCTTTAAGTCTCAATTTTCTCATCTCTAAAAAAGGGGGTTGGCAGTTTTAAATTCCACAATTCTAGAGAGTGTAGAGATACACAGTGTCATTTGAAAATACATTGAAATCCTAACACTGCCAAATTAAATAAAATGAGAGGTAGAAGAACCAAGACACAAATTGCTCTTTTAAAAATAGGATGTAATATTTGGAAAATAAAGCTAAAAAAAACCTAAAAACAAAAGTTGAGAAAACTCTCAAACAAGATTATCACAGATTTTAACTGTATAATTTAAAAATGCAAGTCCCTTTGCTAAATTTTTCTACTATGAAGTGATGGTGCTTGAACAATTGCACAACTGTGTGAAAAAATAGAACCTTGACCCATACCCAAAAGTCAACTCAAAATGGCTTAAACCCTAAATGTCAAACTCAAAACTATCAAAACTCTAGAAGGAAACACATGAGAAAATCTTTGTGACCTTTGATTAGGCAAAGATTTCTTAGATACCACCAAAAGCATGATCAAAAGAGAAAATATTGATAGACTGGACTTAATCAAAATCAAGAACTTCTCTTTGGATGACATAATTAAGAAATTAAAAGACAAGCCATAGGTTAGGCCAAAATATTTGCAAAGTATATATCTGATACAGGACTTGAATCCAGAATCTATAGGTAACTCTCAAAACTTAATAATGAGAAAATAAGCAACCCTTCCCTCTCTCACACAAGTTGAGAAAAGATTTGAATCCAAGATATATGGACTATAAATATGTAAAAAGATGTTCAACATCATTGCCATAGGGATATGTAGATTAAAACCATAAAGGACATACCACTACTCGTTATTTGAATGGGTAAAACAAAACAAAACAAAACAAAAATACTGTTAATACCAAGTCCTAGCAAGGATGAAGGCAACTGGAATTCTCTAGATGGCTGGTAGAAGTGCAAAATGCTCCAGTCTCCATGGAAAAACAGTTTTGCAGTCCTTATAAACATACATTTATCATTTGACCAGAAATTCCACTTCTGGGTATATACCCAAGAGAAATGAAAATGGTCATTAAAAAAAAAAAACAAAACCTGCATGTCAATGTTCATAGTGACTTTATGCATGATCACCAAAAAGTGGAAACCATATAAATATCCCTCAACTAATGAACTAATAAACAAATTGTGGTATATTTATACAATGGAATATGACTCAATAACCCAAAGAATTGAGTTACTGATATGCATTATAACTATATTCAACTCTAGATGAAACTCAAGGTAATTATGCTGAATGAAAGACCTATATGATTCCATTCATATGACATTTTGGAAGAGGCAAAATACAGAGAGAGAAAACAAATCAGTGGTTGCCAGGGCCTAGAGGTGAAGAAAGGGGTTGATCACAAAAGAGCTCAAGGGAATTTGTTAAAATAATGAAGTGTTTTATAACTTTATTATAGCGGTGGTTACAAACCATATGCACTTGTCAAAATTCATAAAACTCACAACTATACGCTAAAAAAAAAAAAAAAGATGAGTTTTGCCATTTGGAAATTATCCTTCAACAAACATGACTACTCTCAAAAGACTTATAAACAATGCTTATCACAGATTTTAATGGTAACACTTAAAAGTATAAGCTCCTTTGAGGGGTACCCCACTGGTTCAGTTGGAGGAGTGTGTGACTTGATCTCAGGGTCATGAGTTTGAACTTTGGGTGAGAGATTACTTAAAATAAATAAATTAACTTAAAATAACAAATATAGTCTCCTTTTTTTCCAATGAAAAAATTGTATCATAACAGGGAATCAATAAGGAACATAAAATTAAAATATCAAAATTAAAAATACCTGCAATATAAAATGTATATGCTTTAAAATAAGTATACTAGGGGTGGCTGGCTACCTCAGTCAGAGGAGCATACAACTCTTGATCTCGGGGTTATGAGTTCGAGCCCCACGCTGGGTGTAGAGAGTACTTAAAAATAAAATCTAAAAAAAAAAAAAATAGTAAATATATACAGTATTTAAAAGATTGTTTGTAATTTTTTATCTTTTTCAAAATTTTTTGATTTTATGAAATGAAAAAAACTGTTTTTCAAAGAAATACTACGGTTTCATTTTTCTTTCAAATAATATTGATGATGAAATTTCTCGAATAAACCCAGCTTGCCACCTTCAGGCAAGTGAAAGATTTACAGAGACCATGACCAGAGATAGAACATTAAATTTTGTAGATTTCTCAATAATCCATAATCAATCATATTTTGATCACTCTATTATTACTGCCTTTGTGAAATTTTCTCTACCAGGACATTTCCCTGACATTTCCTGGAATATTCCCAACTTTCAAAGCTCAGTTCAAATGCCACTAACTCCAAGAAGCCTTCCCTGATCACTCTAGCTAGTTTTTCCTCTAAATATTTTATCTTCTTAAATACATGTAATGTCATTGAAGGTAGTGACCATGTCTTACACATATTTTTATGCCTTTGTATGGCTATTAAAAAGGGTACATATAAGTTTCTCTGCTCCTCCCTGTTCAACAGACAGCCGCATCTTCTGGTGCAGTGCCAGGTGAATCCCAAGACACCATGGTGAAAGTCGGAGTCAATGAATTTGGCCATATTGGGCACCTGGTCACCAGGGCTGCTTTTAACTCTGGCAAAGTGGACATTGTCGCCATCGATGACCCCTTCATTGACCTCAACTACATGGTCTACATGTTCCAGTATGATTCCACCCATGGCAGATTCCATGGCACAGTCAAGGCTGAGAACAGGAAACTTGTCATCAATGGAAAGCCCATCACCATCTTCCAGAAGTGAGATCTCGCCAACATCAAATGGGGTGATGCTGGTGCTGAGTATGTTGTGTGGAGTACATTGGGGTATTCAACACCATGGAGAAGGCTCACTTGAAGGGTGGGGCCAAGAGGGTCATCCTCTCTGTCCCTTCTGCTGATGCCCCCATGTTAGTGATGTGCATGAACAATGAGAAGTATGACAACTCCCTCAAGGTTGTCAGCAATGCCTCCTGCACCACCAACTGCCTGGACCCTCTGGCCAAGGTCATCCATGACAACTTCAGCATCATGGAGGGACTCATGACCACAGTCCATGCCATCACTGCCACTCAGAAGATCGTGGACGGCCCCTCTGGGAAGCTGTGGCATGATGGTTTACAGGCTGCCCAGAACATCATCCCTGCTTCTACTGGCACTGCCAAGGCCATGGGCAAGGTCATCCCTGAGCTGAATGGGAAGCTTACTGGCATGGCCTTCTGTGTCCCCACCCCCAATGTGTCTGCCGTGGATCTGACTTGCCACCTGGAGAAAGCTGCCAAATACGGTGACATCAAGAAGGTGGTGAAGCGGGCACCAGAGGGCCCCCTCAAGGACATCCTGGGCTACACCGAGGACCAAGTCGTCTCCTGCGACTTTAACAGTGACACCCACTCTTCCACCTTCTACGCTGGGGCTGGTATTGCTCTCAATGATCACTTTGTCAAGCTCATTTCCTAGAATGACAATGAATTTGGCTACAGCAACCAGTTGGTGGACCTTACGGTCCACATGGCCTCCAAGAGTAAGAGCCCCCTGGACCACCAGCCCCAGCAAGAGGAAGAAGAGAGAGGCTCTCAGCTGCTGGAGAGTCCTTGCCCCAACTTATCCCCCAACACACCTGAGAATCTCCTGACCTCCAGTTTCCATCCCAGACCCCCTGAAGAAGGGGAGGGGCTTGGGGAGCCCTACCTTATCATGTACCATCAATAAAGTATACTGTATCCTGCCAAGCAAAACAAAACAAAAGTGTACAAATGAGAGTTGTGTATTCTAATATTTATTGAATGAATATGTGAATGAATGGATGAATGAATGAATGAATGAATAGGAAGTCAGAGTCATCACTGAGCCTTCATTTGAAAGAGGGTCTATTTTACTAATAGAATAATGGAATTCTACACATTTATTCAAGATTATATGCATATGTATAAAGCATCAATTTTCATTGACAATGATTAGAAGTGTCTCAATCTTTATTAATCTTTTGATTAAATTATAACATTCATGAGTGAATTAATGACTGCATGGTGAGGATCTTTATGATACTAACTCACATCTTAATATGTGGACAACAGAAACATAAGATTAAAAAGAGAAGAAAGTGTGATAGTTTCTTTTACATTTGAACTGAAAGATGGGTACTTCGCTAAGTTCTAGGATATGTCTGTCTATTTTTCCTCCAAATCTCCAAGTTGCTAATATCTTACAGACATGTTAATAGAATACATAACAGTGGCATGGTGGTGCCTGGGTGGCTTATTAGGTTAAGTGTCTGATTTTGGCTCAGGTCATGATCTCATGGTGGGTTCAAGACCCACATTGGGCTTTGCACTGACCGCTCAGACCCCGGATGGAGCCTGCTTCGGATTCTGTGTCTCCCTCTCTCTGCCCCTCCCCTGCTTGCACTCTGTCTCTCTCTCTCTCTCAAAAATAAACTTAAAAACATTACCCCCCCCCAACACACACACAAAGAAACTGATATGGTGTCGATCACATCACTCATAGAAAAATTCCCAACTGTTTCTATCTAGTTCTACCTGGTTTAGGAGTGAGGTTCTTCTTCATGCTTCCACTCCCTCCAGAATGTACAAGCTCCCCTCCCTCTCTTTCAGGGCTACATATCCAAGACTGCTAAATGACAAACGTCATAGATTTTGGTTTTTTAAAGGAGGAGGGGTCCACATGTGAGGATGGTTCATCTTCTTGAATTCCTTCTATTAGAACTTTCAAGCCTATTTCTCTTGCCCACTTTGAGGGCTCTATGCCTTCTAGTGCTCCTTATTTTTCATTACATTCTTCCTTCTTTCTTCCCTATTTCTAGGCCCAGTCCTATCAGTCCTGAGAGAGAAAATAACCAGTTCTTCATGTACAGGAGGCTCTAGTCTTGGCCCTCAGGTCAGCAATGTCCTTGAATCTTTGTTTCTACTCGGGTGAGGGCTGAAAAGGAAGAAAGGCCCTTGGTTTACAAGTAAGATAAAAATAGAGAAGGAAAATACAGAGAAACAATCAGATTCATATCTTGGCATACAAATCTGCTACAAATGCAGATTTATAACACTTACCCTGACTAAAAGTTTGTTCTCTCTCTTCCAATCCTGCATCTTTTCTCAAAATGTGAACTTGCATTTTCTCCTTCATCAGCACCTCTCTTCATCAGTTTCAGCTCTCGAAACACACTTTCTAACGGTACCCCGATGATTTCATTGACCACATCTTTTTAAAATCATCATATATACACTGTAGCAGTGGCATCTTTTTCTGGCTATCCTTTTCTTTCCCTTTCATTTACCTTGGTTGATTCTAACCAAACATCTCCAAACTCATTATGTATGTCTTCAATTGACTCTCTAATTCTCTTTTCACCCACTTACAATCTGGCTTCTCTCTGCCTCTCTTTACCAAGACAACCATTGTTTTGGTCAAATTTATGAATTAAAAAAAATCCATTTATTTGACACCATTGCTCACTATCTTTCCCTGACTTCCTGTTTTGATTAACTTTCTACATCTCACCACTTGTCTGGCATTTGTAAATTTTTGGGTTTTTTTGCATTAATTTCTTTGATAATTTTTCTTTCTGCTCCAGTTCTTTCTTTCTTTCTTTCTTTCTTTCTTTCTTTCTTTCTTTCTAAGTTCATTATTGAGAGACAGAGAGACACAGAGCATGAGCAGGGGAGGGGCAGAGGTGGGGAGACACAGAATATGAATTAGGCTCCAGGCTCCGAGCTGTCAGCACAGAGCCTGAACTCACAGACTGCGAGATCATGACCTGAGCCGGTCTGTCGCTCAACCAACTGAGCCACCCAGGCACCCCCTCCAGTTATTTCTTTTACATTGTAACATTGATTCTATGTTCTCCTATCTTTCCTGGAGATGATTTTAAAATTCCATTCCATTGTTGTACATCTCTAATATTGAGGTTTCTTCCTGTCTTTTGGATGGTCAGAAACAAATTTCTTGGATTCAAGAATATTTTGAAAGACTGCCTATGAGATAATAGCAGCAGGGTGCAATTTATACTCCTCACATTTCTTTAAATATAACTTATTTCAGGTTTTTCTTGTGACCCAAAGATAACAGGAAATAGATTCAATGTTGTTTGCAATACTAACCTTTCTTCTTAGATTCAACCCATGCATTTTCTATTTTTATTGTCTATTTGTATCTTGTTTGCCATTGAAATTTGTAAACTAACTCCACGGGAAATAATTGTTCTTTTAATTTGGAGTAGCCTGGAGCATATGCTATTAATGGTGACATGTTTTAAATGTCCTTGATTTTAAAATCAACAACATTTGAGTTTTTCACTTTTACTTTTCCTTATTCTCGGTTTGCAGGGGTTTTTCCTGGATACACTCATTAGGTGATTCTCAATCAAGAATGGAGTCATTCTATAATAGTTAACTTGAAAACATTGAAAGAAAACATATTAGGCACCAAGATTTAGATAATTTAGAGAATTCCATCTCCCATCACTGTATAGTGGTTATTAATGTGGCAAATCTTGGTCCTATTACCTCTTTGTTTTATTGTCTTGAGCAAGTGTGTGAGCCTTGATTCTCTCATGTGAAAATTAGGTATAACAATAACCTACTTCTCTGAGTTTTTGTGGGGAATAAATGAAAAAATTTATATTAAATGCTTGACTATTAAGTGCCCAATAAGTGGTAACTATCATTGGTCTGAAATGATTCTGTTCACTTTCTTATGAAGTGACTTTGATAGTACAGTGCCATATACTAAAATACCATGCCCTGTTATTCACCAATACTTTGTATTACAAATGTGTTTTTTGCTTTGTTTTCTGACTTGTAAATATTTTGAATTTCTAAGAGAATCTAGAAGGTTGGGAGATTCCTTTAATGGATGAGAGAAATCTGACATATTCTCCTATTGCTAGGTTTATTCCTGTAGCACCCAGGTTTTAGAGCTATAGAGCTGTTAGCTGGATTTCATTTGGTACCATTCAAAATCCAATAAGTTTGCATTTTAGGAGATGTTAATCAGTGCCACCTAAAAGCAGTTGGTACATTTTTATGAGCACAGAAAAATCTTGGGGTCCAATGACATCTTTTGAAGCCTGATCAGATAGGAGCATAGTGGCCTTTAATTAATGGTGAAGGGACAACTTTGAGTTGTCTTGTTTGGCAGGAAGTGTTGGTTAATTCTAACAGTAAGAATAGTTGAAAAGCCCAGGAAACAATCTTCTTTCAGCATTGATTTTGTTACAATTGATACTACTTACAAAGTTGGAAGGTTCTATAATAAGATCCCCCCCCCACACACACAAATACCTTTTCTGAAAAAGTCGCCCCACCTCTGTTGTGTATTTGTTTATCCTTTCAACTATTGTGGTTTCCAAGAAGTCCATTATCCATTAAGTGAGCTTAAATCCTGTGAAAATCAATAATTCATTAATCCATCCAGAAAATTAAACAAATATTGATGGCTTATTTTGAATTACTTTGCTGGGCCGAAATGTACTGTGGTTTTCTAAAGTTCCTGCTTTTGTGTCTAGTTGTGAGAAAGAGGAAGAAAATACATTGAAATGCAGGGTCCTATGAAGGAAATGCATAGCGTGTGGGCCGTAGGTTTTGGACACTACAGAACTCGAAGTTCAGCTCTGCAACGCAGTAGTTCTGAAATGAACAGGTGATTACAGACTGAGCAAGGTGAGACTGTGTCCTGGAAACGCTGCACTCAGAAAGGTTCCAGTTCTGGCAAAGGGTCACATCACAATAGGTGTGTGCAGGCAGAACAGGGTTACACTGACCACAGTAGCTTAGTAAAGGGATATCACCTGGCTCTTCTGCGCACAAGTGGGAGAGGGCCCTCCTGGACCTTGGGGCGGCATCAAGGCCCAAGGCGAAGCACACACCCGAAGGTGGAGGGAAACCCTCGGGGGTGGGCTACCGGTTGGGGGCCCGGCCAGGTCGCGGGCGTGGGGAAGCTTTCCGGCGGCAGGGCGCCACGTCACCTAACAGCTCCCCCTCCCCTCGCTCCAAGTCGCACGCGCGGAAGTAAACACCTCGACGTCATCAGGGCGCGTCTTCGCCTTTCCCCTCCCATCTCCCCAGATCGGTGGACGTGCTCACCTCCGCTCCGGGCCAGGTCTATGTCCCGGTTTCCCGCCGTCGCGGGCAGGGCGCCAAGGCGGCAGGAGGAGGGTGAGCGGTCAATAGACCTTCAGGAAGAGCGGCCTTCGGCTGTTTCCATCGCTGATAGAGGTGCGGTCCGCGGGACGCTGCGGAGGCCAGCGGGAGTTTCGGCATGGGGGCTTTTGGGGGGATAAAAGTACGCCTTTGGCGAGCAGAGAAAAGTGGAGAGGAGGCTGCAGCGTTCTTCTCGCCGTCCAAGCCGGAGGCGAACTTTGCCTCCAGTGAGCACTTTGGTTTTGAGGGGGGCGGTCCCAGATCCAAGTTGGGTGAAAACCCTGCTGGGGGACAAAAAAGTGAACCCCAACGCCTAGACGCGTTCTGCTCTTAAACAGGTTCTTAAAGCCTTTGTTCTCTACCCATCCAGCCCCCCACCCCACCCCCCGCCCCGCTCGTCGGGCCGCCAGCTTGCCTTTGGGTATGGTATGAAGGGAGCCAGTTTCCAGGAGCCAGTTTCCATGGTTACCCACCACTTGGCCTTCTGGGATATCAGTCACTCTGAACAGGGACCTAACTTGAACCATGAATCAGAAGCAAACACAGGTGGCTTTTTAAAATTCAGCCGAGAGTTTCCTGCAGTGTTCTAGCTTTTGGTCTATTGTTTAATAAAATTGGGCTTGGTGCTTCTGTATGGGTATGCTCGCATGTACATTGCCTTGTGCTAGGCCTACTTTGTCAAGTACTCACGTTGTTAGATTTTACTAAAAAGTTGTTCTGGGCTTGTAAACCCTTACATACCAATTTGACAAAGGTGACTTACCTGAGAAGTCATGGATCGATCCATTCCAGCCCCAAAATTCTGTTGTCTTTCTCTATTCAGTTCTGGGAAATTGAGTTAGAGATATCTTTACAGGCCTTTTAATTGCACAATTGTTTTTCTGTTATTACAGAAGAGAAAGGATGCACATCACAGGAGGGAGGAACTACTCCAACTTTTCCTATTCAAAAACAAAGAAAAAAGCTTATTCAAGCTGTGAGGGACAATTCATTCCTTATTGTTACTGGAAATACAGGAAGTGGTAAAACCACTCAACTCCCAAAATATCTATATGAAGCAGGTAATTTTATTCTGGGATAATATTGGGAGTATTTAAAAAATAACCTCTTGGGACACCTGGGTGGCTCAGTTGGTTAAGCCTCTGACTCTTGATTTTGGCTGAAGTCATGATCTCACAGTTGTGGGATCGAGCCCCTAGTCCAGGTCTGCTGAGAGCGTGGAGCCTGCTTGGGATTCTCTCTCTCCCCTTCTCTCTGCCCCTTCCCCTCTCATGTGCGAGTGTGTGCTCTCTCTCTAAATAAATAAATAAACTTAAAAAAAATCCTCTTAAAAGCTAATAGGACTCTGTATTGCACAAATACCCACCATTTGTTTTACAGTCCCGATTCTTCTATTGACACACCCTCCCTACATCTTTCCTGCTTTTTTATGGTGTTATTTCACATTCAGGAGGTAATTCAGATGACGTTTTTTCCATTTTTAATTGTCATAATAATCTCAAATAAAATTATAGGTAGATAATGATTCTCTGCTATAGAATGAGGTTGTCTTGCAGTTAACCACTGGGTATTGAAATAATTTTCAGGAGGAAGGGATATAGTGATATCTGTTGCTGACATTAGTATTTCTTGGTTCCTTCTCCAGAGGGTTGTCAGGTAAATATTTATTCCCTGATTCCATAACACCAAGCCAACTAACAAATTTCCTACCCTTAAAGTGTCTTTAACTTCAATATGGTAAAACTTCCTATCATAAGGTTGGTATAGAGCAAAATTATATTGGATGTTATTCATATAAAAGATGAAAATTTCTTCTCTGATATTAACTTATTCTAATCCATTAAATCTGATGTGCCATTTTTTAAGACATGGAATGTCTTGTTTTTGCATACTATTTTTGCAATAGTATAGTTTTGCATCCTATTAATTAATAAAGAAAAAAGCATCAATTGTAAGATGCATCTTTCAGAAATACTAAAATGGTAAAAATATGAAAGGTGGTATGTTTAAACTTCTGTGGCAAAAGTAAATCTAGGAATTCTGTGGAATTTATGGGATTCCTAGGGATTAAAAATTTTAGACTTATTCTTTAGTGTAAATCATTAGACTGAAATTGGAAAAAGCTAATTAAAATATGTATATTTTGAATATGTATTTTTATTTTTTTATTACTAAAATCTCCATGGTACATTGGGTAAAACGGTATGTTGTTAATTTGCAGGGTTTTCTTTTGGAAACATTTGAACAGTTTGTGTTGATTGGTCAGAAACAATTTAGCTCTAATTGGAAGCAGTTGTTAACAGTTTTGTGTTTTTTACCTCTGTTTTTGATAGGGTTTTCACAACATGGTATGATTGGGGTGACTCAGCCACGAAAAGTAGCTGCTATATCAGTTGCTCAGAGGGTTGCTGAAGAAATGAAATGCACTTTGGGATCCAAAGTAGGGTACCAAGTTCGTTTTGATGATTGCAGCTCTAAGGTACAAAAGTTTTATTGCTATAAGTCCTGTAAACTTATAGACAGATTGGAGAAAGTTATGAAAGATTTTAACTTCAAATTTGCACTTGTATTTTATTTTATTTTATTTTTTTTAATTTTTTTTTTCAACGTTTATTTTTTTGGGGACAGAGAGAGACAGAGCATGAACGGGGGAGGGGCAGAGAGAGAGGGAGACACAGAATCAGAAACAGGCTCCAGGCTCTGAGCCATCAGCCCAGAGCCTGACATGGGGCTCAAACTCACGGACCGCGAGATCGTGACCTGGCTGAAGTCGGACGCTTAACCGACTGCGCCACCGAGGCGCCCTATTTTATTTATTTTTTAAAGTTTTTATTTTTAAGTAATCTCTACACCCAATATGGGGCTTGCATTATCTTACCACTTTTCCCCTTGGATCTCACAACCCTGAGATCCAAGAATTGCCTGCTCTTCTGATTGAGCCAGCCCCTGCATTTATAATTTTAAGAAACAAAGCCTCAGATTAGAATTAATCTTGTTTGTGCACCTGAGCCCAGTCAGTTAAGCATCCGACTCTCGATTTTGGCTCAGGTCGTGATCTCATGGTTTGGGGTTTTGAGCCCCATTTTGGGCTCCGCAGTGATAGCTTAGAGCCTGCTTGGGATTCTCTTTCTCCCTCTCTCTCTCTCTGCCTCTGCCCTGCTCACAGTCTCACTCTCTCTCAAAAATAAACTTAAAAAAAAAAAAAGAAATTAATTTTTTTTGCCCATTGTTAATGATTTGTTGCCCATTGTGAATGAATTAGCTTTCCTATTTTCTGTCTTCTCAGTTAGTTTATAAGTGACATGTTTATTTTTTTAAGGATTCTCTTATTTTTTAGCTGTAAGAATCCTTGATATATAATTTACATTTGCATTCTCTAAAACAATTTTTATAGTATTAAAATATATATAATGTAAAATTTACCATTTTAATAATTTTTAGGTGTACAGTTCATTGGCATGAAATACATTCACAATCTTATGTATCCATCACCACTCTTTATTTTCAGAACTTTTTTATCATCTCAAACAGACACTATATCTACTAAACATTAGCCCCTCCATCCCCCCTCCCTCCAGCTTGTGGTAACTTCTATTCTACTTTCCATCTCTATGAATTTGCCTTTACTAAGTACCAGTTATAAGTTGAATCATATAATATTTGGTCCTTTGTGTCTGGATTGTTTCATTTATCATAATATTTTCAAGGTTCATCCATGTTGTATATTTGTATTGCTAAAGTCAATGGAAAATGGACAACTTAGAAAAGTCAGTAAGCAAGTATTTATCGAGTATCTTCTGTATTCATGGTACCAACAAGTTTAAAATTGTTTTATTTTTAGTAGTTAATGGTCACAATTTATATTCCCTCAGGATTTTTTAAATCTTGTATCAGATACAAAACAATCCCTATTCGAATATGGTTCTTAATAGGAATGGCCATCATTTATGGCACACAGTGACTCCCCAAAATACTGTCTTTGCCTTCCTAGTGGGAAGTGGGGAATTTTCTTTCTTTTGTCTTCCCTTGTTTTATGTTTATATTGCTGTTAACTCGTAGCCTTTGGTTCTTATTCTCACCTTGTTTTTAATGCTAGTCGGCTTACATAGTTTTTAAAATAAGAGAGTAGTGAGGGAAGAAGAGAGTGAGAAGAAATTGTGCACCTATTTCGTCTACCTTTTCTCCTGAGTCCTCTAAAACAGTGGCTGAGACAGAGATGGATCGCATTTCATTGCTGCTTCCTACAGCTTGCTCATGTGAAGGCATTGCATTATCTTACCACTTTCCCCTGACTACTTTATATCTCCGTATTGTCACTTTTGTTGCTTTATCCTAGAATATCCACCTTAGTTCCTTATCTCTGTCCCTGTGTAGGTCACGTGTTTTATAATTTACCATCCTTGTTGTTAGGCTATTTTATGTACTTTTTTATTTAGTCAGATTAGTTAGAATACCTAATGTCTGTACATTTGGGGGAAATTTTAGTCTGTAAAGTAGGGGTGAATTTCTGTAACACTGTATATGTAAGTTGATATACTCTGCTGTTTGAACATTAGGAAACTGCAATCAAATATATGACTGATGGATGTTTACTGAAACATATTCTGGGAGATCCAAATCTTACCAAGTTCAGCGTCATCATTTTAGATGAAGCCCATGAGAGAACTCTAACTACAGTGAGTATTTTAATATAATGGTTATTTATTAGTTTATTTCTTTGGGGTAACTTTTACCTTGTAGAGAATTGTCTGGTCTTACTTACATTTTAATCTGTTGAAATAGGAGTTCTTTGGTTAGGAAACCAAAATATTTAAAATAAGTTGGTTTTTAGGTATACTTGTGAC
This sequence comes from Puma concolor, assembly GCF_028749965.1. Lineage (NCBI taxonomy): Eukaryota > Metazoa > Chordata > Mammalia > Carnivora > Felidae > Puma > Puma concolor. The sequence goes on along the minus strand of NC_141680.1, from coordinate 28,951,968 downwards.
TTACTAGAAATTTACTTTTTTTCAGGACATCTTATTTGGCTTATTAAAGAAATTATTTCAGGAGAAGGCTCCTAACAGGAAAGAGCATTTGAAGGTTGTGGTGATGTCAGCAACTATGGAATTAGCCAAGCTCTCTGCATTCTTTGGAAATTGTCCAATATTTGATATACCTGGAAGGCTTTATCCAGTCAGAGAAAAATTCTGCAATTTGATTGGCCCACGAGACAGAGAAAATACTGCTTATATCCAAGCGGTAGTACTTGACATCCTTTTTATGTCTTTTTTTTATATTCTGATTCTAGTTGATTAAGTAGTTTAGTAATTCATTTGTTCCCTTTTATTTTAATGGCAGCCCTCATAGTTCCTTGCACTTTTGAGAACCAAATTTAATTTTCCTGTGGAACAAGGGGAAATGATTGGGAGTGGGGTACTCTATTTCCACTATATTATATTATAGCATATTATGCTTGTGTTTCTTGCTTTAGATTGTGAAAGTGACCATGGATATCCATTTAAATGAAATGGCTGGAGACATATTGGTTTTCCTGACTGGTGAGCATTCAGTATCAGGTTTAAAAATTTAACTATTTATGAGAAGCAAATGTGGCACAATAGAGTGTTACTTTTGTTGGGAAATCTGAGCTCATATTTAACTCACATTGCCTCTTTATGATTTATCTGAATAGTTGTAGATGTCATGCCTTATATAAGAAATATAACAGAATTCTATACTGCCATAAAAACTGCCAGTCTCATTAGTAAACATACATAAAATACACTGACCTTTTAGTAAAAAGATATTAAATGGTAAAGTATTAATATTTTTCTTAGTCTGCCTTATATAGAGGTGTGACCACACTAAACAGTCCTGGATCTGAATGATTAATTCCATTATTTCAAAAGACATCCTACCAGCTCCTTTCTTCTTTGAGTGGTGGGATGGTACTGTGTGATAGCAGTACACGAGGTGTTAAATCCATGTCTCATAGACAGGCCTTTTTTGGAAGTCAAAAATAGATTAGTTAAATCCTAAACTAGTGTGATTCTTCAATTAGCAGCATCCTACTAACAGAAATGAGTCATTTCATCGCTCTCCTCCTACTCTGCCTTGTACTGTCAGAAGTGAGACATTGTAACAATTGCTGCCTTTTTCAGATTACTTTAAGTATTTTGAAATACACCTAAATGCGGTATCTCTTGGACTAGATACTCCTATATTAATGATTAACTTTACTGAGTCTTTCTCAAATACTGTGTTAACAAGATAAAAGTCTTGAAGATTATAAACATTTTTATTCCTGAAGAGGTTTAAATTGCTTGGGAACTGGTGTTCAGTTTTTAATTTTATTGTTGAGATTTGGTACAGTTTATGTGTTCATCTCCTTTAGATCAAATGAGATTTAAAATAACTATTATGCAAAACTAATTTTAATCTAGAAGGCTTTTTTCCCCCATTCTTAAATAATATTTGCTGTTCATTTGCTGACGTTATTTTCCTCCCTCATTTCAGGTCAGTTTGAAATTGAAAAAAGTTGTGAGTTACTTTTTCAGATGGCGGAGTCTGTTGACTATGATTATGATGTTCAAGATACAACTCTGGATGGTTTGTTAATATTGCCATGTTACGGATCTATGACAACAGGTAATTCCTCACTAGAATAGATAATTTGACTAATTTTTTTAAAAACTTTATTGAAAAATCACATATGTACAGAATAGTGCACAGATCCCGAGTATTTAGGTCAATTAATTTTACAAACAACTCATTTTTGTAACCAGCACCTAGATCATAAAACAGAACGTTAAGGGAACCAGCCTTCCTTAGGGAAGGGATTTTCCCTTGAAGTCTTTTCATATTCATTTTTTCAAGAGCCTTGGACAACCCTTGGTGTTAAGAGTGGACTGTGTCTCTCCCAACAGAACAAAAATATTGTTGGTAATTTTTTTGAAATGAGGACTATTATTTCTTTTTTTCTTTTTCTTTTTTTTCCTGTGCACATGCGCAAGTCGGGGAGGGGAAGAGAGAGGATGCCAAGCATGCTCTCTACTGACAGTGTAGAGCCTGATGCAGGGCTCCATCCCACAAACTGCAAGATCATGACCCGAGATGAAAACAAGAGTTGGATGCTCAACTGACTGAGCCACCAAGGCGCCCCAGGGCTATAATTTCTTGATAAAAGTACCATAAGTCAAACCTAATTTGCCAGTGCCAAAGAATTTCTAGAAACATACATCTAGGTACATCTGAGACATAAACACAGTAGATGGTTTTCTTTTGAAATAGCACATATTAATCTGATTTTCAAGAATGATGATGTTCTTTTGTAATTTCAAAGAGCAAATGCAAACTCTTACCCTGATATTTGTTCATAATAAATAGTGATGAATTAGGTTTAGGATTTGTTTAGTAAAACTACTTTATTATGGAATTTGATATGTAAAACTAAAGAGAAGTTATTTATAATTTGATTGTGATTAGCATTTAATGTAAAAATAATATGAGTGTTTTTATATTTTATGTGTATTTTTGTTTCGTTGAGGAGGTGGTTCTTACTCTCTCTTTTTTTTTAAATTTTTTTTTTTAATGTTTATTATTTTTGAGAGACACAGAGACAGAAAGCAGGGAAGGGGCAAAGAGAGAAGGAGACACAGAATCGGAAGCAGGCTCCAGGCTCTGACCTGTCAGCACAGAGCCCGATGCAGGGCTCGAACTCACAGAGCACGAGATCATGACCTGAGCCGAAGTCGGCTGCTTAACCGACTGAGCCACCCAGGCGGCCCAGTTCTTACTCTTATATTAAGAAAAAAAGTTTAGGAATATATATTTTTATAAATAACTGTAGACCACATGCTGGTTTGGAAATCTCTTTTGTGATGATATTAGGCCCTTGCCCTCAATATTGAAATCTTCTTTTAGGTTTTTATATCTTTAAGGGAATTCTTAGGGTCATTATTTGATATTTTAAGGTTTTCATTGTTTTCTGGAGATTTGATCCTCTGGCTCCTTTATAATTTACTTTGTTAACTGCTAAGGTAATTCAAAACTAATTATGGTTGCTTTGTTATTTTTTTTTAAATTATTTTTTTAATGTTTATTTAAAAAAATTTTTTTTTTCAACATTTTTTATTTATTTTTGGGACAGAGATAGACAGAGCATGAACGGGGGAGGGGCAGAGAGAGAGGGAGACACAGAATCGGAAACAGGCTCCAGGCTCCAGGCTCCGAGCCATCAGCCCAGAGCCCGACGCGGGGCTCGAACTCACGGACCGCGAGATCGTGACTTGGCTGAAGTCGGACGCTTAACCGACTGCACCACCCAGGCGCCCCTTTAATGTTTATTTTTAAGAGAGAGAGAGAAAAAGAGAGAGTGAGAATGGGAGAGGGACAGAAAGAGAGGGTGACACAGAATCTGAACTGTCAGCACAGAGCTGGACACGGGGCTCAAACCATGAACCAGGAGGTCATGACCTGAGCTGAAGTCAGATGCTTAACTGACTGAGCTACCCAGGCGCCCCACGGTTGCTTTGTTATTAACTATTAATAATATAAATGCATTTTTCTGTATAAATAGTTTCATTCTTTGTCATATTGAAAATAACATGCTGAGTCTGCTAGTGCATCTTGTTTAATGTCCTGAAATCCAGTTTTTATACTTTTAAAGGTTGCTAATGACCTACTTCTCAAATCTCATGACTGTTTTTTTTCCATTAGTTTGTATTTTGGTTTTGTGATAATAAGTCTCCCTGAAATGCTGTCGTCTGGGATAATATTTAATTACCTAGTTCTCCTGACCACTCTTTCTCTAGGTGTGCTGCCCTCCCACCCTTCCCAGCCTTTGTTTCTCTTTAAATGTGACTATTGCTTAAGGTTTTATCCTTAGTTTTCTGTTTTCTTAGAATTCTTTGTTTTGGAGAGGTTGGATCCTAGGACTCACCTGTCACTTCTCTATGGATGACTGTCTCTAGTTCAGTCTCTCTCCTGAACTCTGGACCTCCTGGTTTTCCTAATGGGGCTTACTGGTCTGCATCATATCATCCTAGATCATTCAATCCAAATGTGACCACACCTATAGGTGTTTTGTGTGTGTGTGTTTGGGGGGGGGGGGTTGGTCTTTTGTCCAGATCATTCATTCATTCTTTTTCATTTTTCATTGTCATCATTAGAGTTGGAATCTTCAGTTTGCTTTCCTAAATTGTTAACATAATCTGCTAATCTGTTTTAATCTTTCAGAAGCACATCTCTGATTGTGTCAGTTTCTTGTTGGGTATCTTCAGCCATTCCTTATTACCAACTGAATTAAAATACTAACTTAATAACTTGGCATTTATTATCCTTCCAGTGTGATTTCAACCTGCTTTCAGCCTTAATTCCCAGTGTATGAGATTTTCTGTGTTGGTGTGTATGTGTGAATGGTAAAGATATAGAACTGGGTGTCAGGAGAACCATTACTGAAGGGCTTTGTTTGTTTATTTTAGTTTCCCTTCTGGTTCTAAGGGCACGATAAAGTTGAGCTACTGGTGATCCATTATGAGCATAATAATATTTATTGGAGCAATTTATAAGAATGCAGAGAGGCATTCAAATTGAGCTAATGAGGTACTGAGTAATGGGTAACGTGAAGTTGGGAGAGAGTGGCAGATTCCTGGGATCATAGGCTCTTTTTTTAAAAGCCTGGTTACTATAATACTTATAATATTTTCTTTATTATTGCTACTTTGGGTGATGGAGAGAAACACTATATGTTATTTCTTTTATTTCCCATTATGCTTTAGGAATAGAAAACTTGGACTTGGGAGTGAGGAGAGCAAAGAAGGGTTTCCTGCCTGTGGCCTGTTGTGAGGGGGTTCAAAAATGACTCATACCTAGGTTTAGTGAGTAAGTGAAGATTTTGAGGTGGATATGTTGTTTGCTTTTATTTCTGGGCTAGCTATGAGGGTGGCTTACTGTTTTAAAGGGACATCTTAAGGTATCTCTCTAATTGACAAAAAAATTCTCAAATGTCAAATGTGAAGAGATGCTGTGGTATCCCTTCTACTGGCAAGATTATATGATCCTGCTCCCTGGGCTGAACTAACCCCCCACCCTTTGTGATGTTCTCTCAAGCTCAAAGTGTAGGCAGTATTTTTTACTCTCTTTCCACATCTTTTTTGTGGTTGCATCTGCTATTTCCTTAACTTGAACTCCTCCTTTGCCTTTTATTCTCCCCTCTTACTGGCTGAAATCCTGCTATTTTGTTTCATGAGTGCAACCACCTCCATAAAAACCTCCCGATTTCCCACCTTACAACTGGCTTTGATCTCGTCTTCGTTTAATCCTCACTGTGCTTTCCTGTTCCTCTTGTGGCACTTCACACATCTTACCTTGTGTTATGGTCGCCTCATCTCCTTTATGAGATTATGAACTACTTGAGTATTATATGTTGAAAAAGTCCTGATCAGATGTTTGTTAAATTGAGTTCCAGAGTTTTCACTTTCTGCTAGACATTCTGTTGATGTTTTGCATCAAATGCTAGCTATGTCTATAACCTTATTCTTGTTTCCCTCAAACCTTTTTGCTCTTCTGACTTCCCTCTTGCAAAACCTGTTCAAAGTTTTGCAGTTTTTCAGGTATACTGAAATATACCTGTTATTTCATAAGTGACAAATATTTGCATGGAATTTGGCAGTTATCTAATTCAGTGTTCTTAACCTTTTTTGAGGATGGAGTCTCAGATTCTTTTTAAAAGATAAAGCCATGGTTTCTTTCTCTAGAAAAATGCAAATATACCCATGTATTTATTTTTTGCATAATCAGACTTCTTTATTTTACAGATAGAGACTAAGTGATGTTCCTGAGGTCACAGGGTAAAACTGCATTCCATAACTGGTTATCTATTCAGTAGGGACGGAAAAAATGAGTACCTGTTTCCAGAATACATGAAGAAAATGAAAGGAGATTTGCCTTGGATTAGTGTGCAATATTTTCTCTTCTTTTTTTAGAGAGAGAAAGAGCACAAATGGAGAGGGACAGAGGGAAAGAGAGAATCTTAAGCAGGCTTCATGCTCAGTGTGAAAATTTTTCTTTTGTCTTGTAAAGAGTACATAGTTGTAAAATAGAATCAGAAAAGTAAGAAAAGTAATTAAGATTAGATCTCACCAACATGATTAAGTAATAATCACTATTAATATTTTGAGGTATATGAACTTTTTCTTTATATATTTAAATATATTTTTATTGTTTAGTTTTTTCTAACAAAAAATGGCATTATATTATGTGTTTTCTTTTGTTTTTCTCTTCAGCCCTTTGTAGAAATTTTTAAAATATAGAAAAGTGCAAAAACAGTCTATTTCCCACTATGCAGAATTAACACACTCTTAATGTCTCAGCATTTTTGCTCCAATATTCACTTAAGAAATATTAGTCAATTAAGGAAAAATGATACGATTTTCATTATAAAGAATTCAAGCAGTGTACAAAATTACAAAGGTGAAAGTAAAGAAATCATCTCAAGTTTGTCCATACAAAAATAAACATCTTTAACATTAGGAAAACATTTAGATCTGTGTGTGTATGTGTGTGTGACCATACAGAAGGATAAGTAAATATATAGGCAGGTTGATAGAAATACTTATACTCTTAGTTGCTTTTTAAAAAAGTATTTAATTTTACTTGAATTTACTTGAAGGAATTGTTAAACTTTGAGTAAATCTTTACCACATGAGAATATTTTATAAAAGATTGCTTTAAAGTTTAAAAAGACGAAAAGTATTAAGAAGCTGAAGTTAATATCTTCGTTTTAGATCTTAGCTGTTGATTGTCTGATTTGAAAAATAAGGACTTAAGTACTTTTATTCTTCTGTATCCTTCCCTTCTGTTAGTTATTTTTACACTGTTTAGATGTATCAGTATTTATCGTCAATCCTTTCACTATGGTTTTTCCATTTTTTTTTAATGTTTATCTACTTTTGAGAGAGAGAGGCGGGGGGAGGGGCAGAGACAGTGGGAGACAGACTCCAAAGCAGACTCCAGGCTCTGAGGTGGCAGTGAGGAGCCCAACATGGGGCTTGCACTCACGAACCACAAGATCATGACCTGAGCCAAAGTCAGATGCTTAACCGACTGAGCCACCTAGATGCCCCTGGTTTTTCTATTCTCAAGTTACTTTTGGTTAATTTTAGATTGCCTGGATTTTTTAAGCTTTTTTTTGTTAATAGATAAAAGGGCTCTTACGTGTTATTTTTTGTTGTTATTTTTTTATGTTTGAGAATGTCCGGCTTTTGCCTTTATACTTGAACTACATCATGGCTGGGTTTTATGTTCTTGGGTCACACTTTCTTTTCCTTAGAACTTGGTAGACGTTGTCCAGTTGTCTTCTGGCATTGAATGTTGCTGCAGAGAAGTCTGAGGCCAAGCCTGATTTTTTTTCCCTTCCTTGTAAGTCATTTGCTTTTTCTGTCTGATTGCCTGGAAATTTCTCTTTATTTTTAAAGTTCAGTGGTTTTAATTAGGATATTTTTTGGTGTTGAGTGTTTTATATTAAAATTTCCTGGAATTTGATGTGCTTTCTTAAAAAAATCAACTTTATTGAGGTATAATTTACATAGAATAAACTGCTGGTTTTTAAATAGACAGTTCAATGAATTTTGACAAACGTATGTACCCATGTAATGACGACCAACCATAAACATGAACTTTTATGATGTGTTGTTTTAATCTGCAAATTCAAACCTTTATTTCATGGAGACTCTATAGCGTTGTATCTGTGACTATAATTTTTATCTATCTATTGGTTTCTGTATTTCAGGGATATCAATTATTCTTATGTTGGATTGCCTGTCATCCATATTTTTTAACTTCCTCCTAGTTACTTTTTCAGTTGCATTTACTGATTATCTCAGGCCTTTTTTTGGTGTCGAGAGTTTGATTTTCAGCTGTTAGTGAGAATTCTCGATATTTCTGACTCACCCAAAAATGACTTCTTGGGGGAGGGGTAGAGTTAGAACTGAGCAGTGTTATGCCTCTTTCTTCTCCAGAATCATCATCTTTTCCCCCATTGATTGATGGTTTATGTTTATTACTTTAGGTTATGTTCTTTTCCTTCTCTTTCTCTCCTTCTCTGTCTGTCTCACTCTCAGAAATAGTTCTGGTTTGGAATCTTGGGGGAAGTTGGGACAAGAAATTCTATGAGGAAGTTTCAGTTGGCCTTGACATATAATATGTCATATGCACATATTCTAGGAGTGTTACTCCATTATGAGTATTGAGTGATCTCTCGGTATCTTCATTTCTTGGTAGACTTTGGAGTATCTTTTTTGCCTCTTTGCCAGTGCCCCCCTCCCCCCTTAATAACATCCTAGTACTTTATTACATCCTAATGAAAGTATTCCATTTCCCCTTTCCTTCCTGGAGAGTGAGAATGTGCTTTAAGATATATGTATTTAACTTTTTTCCAAATCTTTATAAACCAACATAAAAGTGGTATGTGTTGGGGTGCCTGGCTGGCTTAGTCGGAAGGGGATGTGACTTTTGATCTTGGGGTCATGAGTTCAAACCTCACATTGGGTGTAGAGATTACTAAAAAAAATAAACTTAAAAAAAACCTAGTATGTGTTTATCCTTGTGGAATATGGTATTAAAGTGTGTGGGTTAGGCGTACCTGGGGGGCTCGGTTGAGCGTCCGACTTTGGCTCAGGTCATGATCTCAACAGTTTGTGAGATCGAGCCCTGCATGGGGCTCTGCGCTGACAGTGTAGACCCTGCTTGGAATTTCTCTCTCTCCCTCCCTCCCTCTCTCTCTGTGTCCCTCCCCCAGTTCCACGTACACACACATGCTCTCTCAAAATAAATACATAAGCTTAATAAAAATTAAAGAAAATAAAGTGGATGAAATGTAAATGAAATAAATGTGAGTCTTGTCAAAACAGCAGTTTCAAGACTTTTTAATTGATTATAGTGAACAAAATGGTAAATGAAACTGAAATTTTGCTTGAACTGAAGACTTAAAAATTAGATATTTTTAGAAATGGGTTGATTGAAAAACAGATTTGATTAGAGATAAATATGTTCAGAAAGGATGTTTTTAATTTATGTAAAGTTTTGGGGCACCTGGGTGGCTCAGTCAGTTAAGCATCCACTTCGGCTCAGGTCATGATTTCATGGTTCATGAGTTCAAGCCCTGTGTCAGGCTCTGTGCTGACAGCCCAGAACCTGGAGCCTGCTTCAGATTCTGTGTCTCCTTCTGTCTCCCCCTCCCCTACTCGTGCTTTGTCTCTCTTTCTCTAAAAAATAAATAAACATGTAAAAAATGTAAACATTTATGTAAAGTTTTAGGGTAGTGAGGAATTTTAAAGGTAGAAGGATCTTAATTTATTATTTATATAATGCATTTTTAATTTATCAGTTTATTGGACTTTTTTGAGCACTTTCTATGGTCCAGACATTGTTCTGTGTAGTGGGGGATATATGTCTTGAACAAAAGAAAGTCCTTGCTTTCATGGAGCTACATTGTAGCAGAATAAATAGACCATAAATAATGTATAAACATATAACTTGAACTACAAAGTAGTATACAACTCGTTTGAACCATCTGGAAGAAATGAGCTACCTAAATCTAATACCTAAAAAATTATTCTTAACACTTAAGTTTTTTACCAAAAAACTATAAATCTAAAAGAAGTAGATCTTTTTGGAATTATTTTTGTATTCACCTCAAAATTTCCCCACAGATTTATAAGCTGCCTTTCTAGCACTTTTTTTACTTGTGAAATTAAATTCTGAATAATGTGGAAGAAAAGCAACATTACTTGTTTCAAATTTGTTTGTCTGTATGTAAATCTTGGCAAGTCACTTGACCTCTCTGGGATTTAGTTTTCTCATCTGTAAAATGAAATGGCTGGCCTAGTTCCATGATTTTAAAACTGTTCATCTGTGCCACTCCTTTTTTTGTGTGTGCACTCCTTTTCTCCCTTATAATAGTAGTTTAGCTTTGGTCTGTTACATATACTGGGAATACATGGATCTTTGAAAGATTTTATTTGAGAACAGGTTTTGTACTTTATTATTTCAAAGCAGGTTTTGTAAGATTTTCTTGGCTACGGAAAGGAAAACAATTTGAGATTGCTCAGGTAGAAAAGGTGACTTTTCTAAACACATATGGGCATATCTCATGTAAAACTAATACAGCCAGGTGTTTAATTTTTTTTCCTTAAGGTGTATGTATATGTACTTATTGTTCTAATATATAATGTACAATAGTAAATACATATAACAGTTTAAAAAGATGTTATAGAAACTATAGATAGAAATGCTAATAATTTCTTTTCATACCCCAGTGGATTGACTTGTGTACTCACTGGCATAATCACTCCTAATTTTTGGAAATTATTGAAATACAGTGATCCACTCAGATTCCTTGCTTCAGAGTTCCTTGATTTCTATAGCTTAAGTGATCTTTTTCTTTACCCCACCTCAGCCACCCATTCAGAAGCTTCTATCTTAGACTTTATCATTACCATCATTTCTGATCTCAGTTTTTTTTGTTTGTTTTTTTTTTTAAATTTTTTTTTCAACATTTATTTATTTTTGGGACAGAGAGAGACAGAGCATGAACGGGCGAGGGGCAGAGAGAGAGGGAGACACAGAATCGGAAACAGGCTCCAGGCTCTGAGCCATCAGCCCAGAGCCCGACGCGGGGCTCGAACTCACGGACCGTGAGATCGTGACCTGGTTGAAGTCGGACGCTTAACCGACTGCGCCACCCAGGCGCCCCTGATCGCAGTTTTAAACATCTTTCTGATGACTACTTCCTATATTTTTGCCAGACACTCCACTGTTTCTAATCCAACAGGTTTCAGAATGCTTTGACACCTGTCCTTTATCAACTGTCACTTATCTTCTTTCACCCATACTATAATCATTCCCTTGCAAACATACTTAACTCTCTTGTCTTATTTTGTGCTTAACCTTGCAAGAGAGCAAGTCTGGCCAAATCTGTCTGCTACTTATTTTACACCCAGTCCTTTTAAGGCCTGGGAAGTGCCAGGAGCCCAGAAGTACTCTCTTGTCAACTCTCGTGGCTAATTCATTCTTTTCTCCTTTTAGACTTTCCTCCATGTATATTAACCAGTTCTGTATGGTTCACAAGTTTATTTTTCATCTTTGCCAGAGAGTAGCCTAATCAAATTGGCATCTTTTGGACCTTATTCCAAATTCCAGGAGATTCAGATTGCCCCAGCTTGGGGGGAGATGTTTATCTTTGGTGCCATAAACTATGGCTGGAGGAACAAGGTACAGTACTACAAGCATTACTGCTTGGGTTCATCCTTTAGAATGTATGGCTAAGGGGAAGGAGTATGGTGTTACTTGCTTAGAGAGGTAGCCATGAGTAATCAGAAAGACTCCCTAAAAAGTAAAAACCACCTAGCTAATCAGTCTTTAAGGCAGAGAGAGGTCCTTAATGTGTCATCCATGGATGGGCTTCAGAGAATCCCTGAACACGCTGAAATTATTTGAAATTTTTGTATGTGTGTATATATGTGTCTTTTAATGGAGAAGAGGGCCACAGTTTTTAAAATATTCTCAAAGGGAACTATGACCTACATAAAAGGACCCTGCTGTAGTTTATTTTAGCAATAATAATCTGCGATTTAATGGATCTAGAAATCTTAGCAGCAAGAGGTGAGGAGGCAAAGATAAGTTTTGCTGTTTTGAATTCAAGATAATTAAAGAGGTGAAGGAAACGTAACTTTTTTTTTTTTTTTAAATCTTAAAATCTACCCCATTTTATTTTATTTTTTTTCAACGTTTATTTATTTTTGGGACAGAGAGAGACAGAGCATGAACGGGGGAGGGGCAGAGAGAGAGGGAGACACAGAATCAGAAACAGGCTCCAGGCTCTGAGCCATCAGCCCAGAGCCCGACGCGGGGCTCAAACTCACGGACCGCGAGATCGTGACCTGGCTGAAGTCGGACGCTTAACCGACTGCGCCACCCAGGCGCCCCAAGGAAACGTAACTTTTAATGAAAAGAAGTAAGTTTCTCAAAAGTGGAGTTTGACAAATGCATATTGTAAATTTACATTTTCTCTTTATGTGTATTTTAGATCAGCAGAGGAGAATATTTTTGCCACCTCCACCTGGAATTAGAAAATGTGTCATATCCACCAATATTTCTGCAACATCTTTGACAATAGATGGAATCAGGTACAACTTTTAAGGTTTCTTTAAAAAAATTTTTTTTTTAATCTTTATTCATCTTTGAGAGATAGAGTGCGGGGAGGGGAGGGGCAGAGAGAGAGGGAGACACAGAATCTGAAGGAGGCTCCAGGCTCTGAGCTGTCAACACAGAGCCCAATGTGGGGCTCGAACTCATGAACCACGAGATCATGACCTGAGCCAAATTTGGGTGCCCAACTGACTGGGCCACCCAGGTGCCCCTAAGTTTTCTTTTAAAGCTAAGGAAGCCACTTAATTTTGTGTTTCCTCCTCTGTGTCATACACTAATTTCCTCACATACTTGTAATCACCTATCACTTTTTTGTAATTATTGATTGCCATGGTTAGAAAATAGAGTAGGAGGTACACAGTATACTTTTAGTATACTTTTTAACTACTTTTATTTGGCAATTTGTAGCTTTCTCTTCCAAAATTTAAGATGATACGTAATGTTTCACAGGTTTCATTATTCATTAGATAGAAAACCAAAGCTATTTTTATTTGTCTCTGCTCATTATCAGCCTATACCTAAGATGATCTGATATTCCTTTCTCATCTGACACTTTCACTTGGTGGAGTAAGTGTTGTATATCCAAGTGTTTTTCTGAAGGTACTGTTTCTCACTTTTCACCTTTTTGTGAAATGAACTACAATGCAAGTCTCTTATCTTTTTTTAAAATGTTTCTTATTTTTATTTTTGAGAGAGAGAGAGAGAGCATGAACAGGGGAGGGGCAGAGAGAGAGGGAGACACAGAATCTGAAACAGGCTCCAGGCTCTGAGCTGTCAGCACAGAGCCCAGCGTGGGGCTTGAACCCCTGAACCGCAAGATCATGACCTGAGCTGAAGTTGGACGCTTAACCAACTGAGCCACCCAGGTGCCCTGCGAGTCTCTTATTTTTTTATGTAATCAATAATACATCAAATTTTTGAGTAAATTTAGTGGAGAAACACTTGGAAAATTTAAATCTAGACTGATGGTTAATGTGAAGTTCTTTCAGACTGTTAACCCACAGCCCTTTTGGGTATTTATCTTTAATCCAGTATATTTTATGTCCTTGACTAATATTTTATGTCCTGCTTGCTATAGGAAGGCTGGATGTGAATCTCAAAGATTGTATATATTTCTTTTGGGTAAAATGATCAGATCTGAGAGGCAGTTTAATTTTCTTTTCTTTTCTTCTTTACTTTAAAAATAATGGTTTCACTAAGGGCTTAAGAGAGCAGTTGTCTGAAGTAAGTTAACCTCTGCAATTTTCTGTTTCCAGCAATGGCAAAAGTCATTAAATAGTGTGTTTTGGAATGTTCCATTAGTGAATGGTAAACCTGCTATTACTCCTAACTTAGTTTTTTACTCGACTTGTTCTCTGTTTAATTGACTTAAATGGTATTGTTGGTCTAGAGGTGACTTTCAGGTTTGTTTTTTAGAGGAGAAATTCACATAATATAAAATTAACAGTTAAAAGTGAATAGTTAGTATTTAGTACTTCTATGATGTACTACAACTAATACTAACTCTTTCTCTTCTGAAACATTTTTATTACCCCTGTGCCCTTTAAGCAAATTACTCCCCATGCCCTCCTCCATTCTAGCCTTTGGCAACCACCAGTGTATTTTCTATTTTTATGAAATCCTATTCTGGATATTTTATCTATAAGGAGTCATACAATATGTCTTGCTTTCACTCATATGCTTTTGAGAGGTTCATTCACATTGTAGCATGTATCAGCACTTCATTCATTTTTATGGCTGAATAATATTCCATTACATGTATATACCATAATTTGTTCATCCATTTATCCCTTAATGGCTAATGGACATTTAGGTTATTTCTGCCTTTGGGCTCTTACGAATAGTGCTTCTATGAAAATATGTCTACGAACATTGGTTGAGTACTTGTTTCAGTTCTTTTGGGTATACGCTTAAGAATGCAGTTTCTCAATAATGTGGTAATTCTGTTAAACCTTTAGAGGAAACTTTAAACTGTTTTGCACATTGGCTTAACCATATTCCCATTAGTGATGTACAGGGTTGCAGTTTCTTGACTTTCAAGTTTTACGTTTAACATAAAAGTCATTATGTAGTTGTTAGTTTGGTAGAAAAGGAGAATACAAAGTGACCAAAATGCAACAAGTCTTTCCTTATTTTCTAAAAACATAACTTTTTCATTCCTCTTAGATATGTGGTAGATGGTGGCTTTGTGAAGCAGTTAAATCACAATCCCAGATTAGGGTTGGATATCCTGGAGGTGGTTCCAATTTCAAAGTAAGTCTCTAAAGCTTTTTTATTCAGAGAACAGTTTATTAGATCATTTCTAGCTGGCTTGGGGGTATGATGTTAACTACTTAGGAAACCTGCAGTATGTTTTGGGGACTTTTGTGTTTTGTTTTGTTTTTTCCTTTTAAAGGAGTGAGGCGTTACAGCGAAGTGGCCGAGCTGGCAGGACTTCCTCAGGAAAATGCTTTCGGATCTATAGTAAAGATTTTTGGAACCAGTGTATGCCTGACCATGTGATCCCTGAGATCAAGAGAACTAGTTTGACATCTGTAGTTCTGACCTTAAAGTGCCTTGCCATACACGATGTTATAAGGTATGTAGACAATTTGAAAAAAGAAAAATTTGTTAGGGTGGAGCCAGAATTCTTTTGAAGTATTTGATTCCTATATCACATCTTTTCACGGTTTACCTAAGCCCAAATAAAAGGCTTCTTTGGGGCGCCTGGGTGGCTCAGTCGGTTGAGCGTCCGACTTCACTCAGGTCATGATCTCACAGCTTGTGAGTTCAAGCCCTGCGTTAGGCTTTGTGCTGACAGCATGGAGCCTGGAGCCTACTTCAGATTCTGTGCCTCCCTCTCTCTCTGCCCCAACCCACTTTCATTCTGTCTTTGTCTCTCTCAAAAATAAATAAACATTAAAAAAATTTTTTAAAAAAAGCTTCTTTGCATTGCTTTCCTGTGATTTGATCCCTTGCTCATATTTTAACCTTGGCTTAATGGGGTGCTTCATGCTGAAGTTTATTTGGATCATTTAGTGACCACTGTTTATCTGTAATGAAAGGTATATAATGACCCTTATTCCAATCAGAAAGTGGTTTTCTCATAGCATCTTTTGTATGACTAGCATTGTACCAAGTATTGTGAGAGGCAGAATAATACTCCATAGTAGTATTTTGCTTTCACTGAACTTAAGTTATATTAAGGAAGCAAGATTCAGACACATGAAGCAAACAGTAGAACAACTGTTAAATTACTCAAATGTTAAACTATATAATCAATTGGTATAGGATGAAATATTGTTGTAGGGGCTTGAAATTTCATATTATATGTGATAGAGGAAATAATGAAGGAAAGTACTGTCTTGCTCTTAATTTTAGTTTTATTTGTCTATGAATGTGAAAGTGTCAGGAACCCTGGGAGGTGACCATGCATTCTGTAAGTTCATAAGAAGGGAAGTAATTACTAGATATATCCAAATATGTGTTATATACTCTTGGAAAACCAATTAAAAAATTTTTTGGATAGTGTTAAGACTAGAGATGTTCTAAATGAGAATGTAGATAATTAAAAAGAGGAAAGTATATAATATATGAAATTCTAACTGTAATCATGAATGATACCAGCGAGAAAGAAGAATCATCTAAAGAGTTCCATATGGCTAAACAAAAAGCTTTCAGATGAGCCCAATTTAAAAACAATATTCATAGTATTATTTTTGTGAATAATATATAATCACAGAACAGCATACAATCAAGAATAAATATGTATTAGAAAGATAGGAATAATATCAAGAGTGGCATGTAATCAAGAATAAATGTATGTTAGAAAAATAGGAATAATAATTACCGAATAACTTCTGCACGGAGTTATTTTTCCATCTTAAGTTTTAAGACTAGAATGTACTAAAAGTCCCCAAAATGCAAGAGACAAAAAAAAAAAAAAAAAATTCTCTTTCCTCTCTCCCTTTTTTTTAAAAAAAGATTTTGTTTTTAAGTAATCTCTACACCTAACCTGGTGTTTAAACTCACAACCCTGAGATCAAGAGTCACATGCTACACTGTCTGAGCCAGCCGGGCACCCCTCTCCTCTCTCTTTTTAATGTGTATAGAAATAGAACCAGTATTTGGGATAGATGTTATAGTACTCATAGATGACAGAAAGAAAATGGAGCTTTTCATTTATTGCTTCTTTTTTCTCCATTATCAAGAATGTTTTTAAAACATGAACACAAGTCTAAATAAAAAGGAATTGATGACCAAGATGGATTAAGAAATGAGATAAAACCTAATGACTCTAAATGAGTGTCTTGAGGCTTTAGGAATTATTTCCATGGCACTAAAATAACTTGTAGGTTTTGGGTTATCTATGAGAAATTATGCAGAACAGGTTGCCAGAAAATTGTGAGAAATACAAATGTCTTGATTTTTTCATTTAGGAAAAGGGCAGAATCTGTAAACAACTGCCCAGTGTGCTTGAAATTGGTCTTAGCAAATTCTAGCATATTTTTATTAGAAAATGTTTTTAGAGAATTTAATGGTGATTTATAGTAATTGGTATGAATCAAAATGTTTCACAAAGACTATGTCATAATAAACCATTTCCTTTTCAGTTTGAATACAGGCCTGTCCACATAATGGGTGCACTATAAGTATTTATTGAATGATAACCTAATGTCTCTTGTTTTCTACACAGTATTTAATAAGATTACATTTGACATCTTTGTGAATAAGGTGATAGGACTGCTGAATAGAGTAGTTGCCAAAGAGCCAAATTCAGAAAGTATTGATTAATTTTGTAGTATATCCTAGATGGAGGATGTGCTGATAGTAAACTGACTTTTGCTCTTTCTTCATAAGCATTTTAAATGCCAGTATTAAGTAAAGATATTGAAGTCATGATTATCAGATTTCTGGAAAATGTCTTAATATCTAATCAATGATTAAAACTGGAAGGTTTAGAATGATCTCACAGGTCAAATCAACAAGGCAAAAGTCTGAAAGGTTACATCTTATATCCTGTGTTTTGGTTGTACATTAAGGAAATTAATGTGGAAAAGATCTAAAATGATCAGATCACCACAACTCAATATGAGCTTGCAATTATTAATTCTGTTTAGAAAACAAGAAAAAATTTCTGCTGGCGTAGACTTTGGTTATGTTAATAGACTGCAAAGTTCAAATGACTGGAATTATAGCATTCCTGTTCTGTGTTGGTCGCTCTACCTTTGGAGTTCAGTTTTGGATATTACCACATTTTATGAGGAGTTTGACAAACTAGAGTGTTTCTAAAAGATAGTAATTAGGTATAGTGGGTCTCTTGGAAAGCAAATAATACAAGGAGTGCTTGACAGAATTGGTAATTGGTATAATCAAGGGAGAGAAATAATGGTAGTTTTTACAAATCTGAAAGGGCTCTTCTACAGAAGAAACGGATGACTGGTTTGATACTGCTCTAGGACAGGGGTCGAAAACTATGGTCCAGGCTCACTGGCTGTTTTTGTAAAGAAAGTTTTATTGGAACACAGCCATGTCTGTTCATTCATGTATGGCTGCTTTCACTACAATAGCAGAATTGAATAATTGTGACAGAGACCATATGGCCTGCAGAACCTAAAATATTTACTATCTGGCCTTTTACAGAAAGTGTTTGCCGACTCTTGCTCTAGAAGATGCCAGGACTTGTTGGTACAAGTTGTAGGAAAACTGACTGTAGAACAGTCTACAAGATTTTTGTTTATTTGTTTTTAAATAGAGCTGTGAATCCTGGAATGGACTTTTGTGTAAGGTATTGGACCTTTTGTCCTTTGTTGGACCTTTTTCAAGGTGAGAAATTGGAGTAGATGATTTACCATCTCAAGACTTATAGTGGAAAAAGTAATCTAGTGCAGATAGCATTAAGCAATTATTGTTCTAATTAAAACAAAAAAATATATATATGTAATACATATATTCATGTTTGGTTATATGCCACCCTTGTGAATGTGATTGTCTTATGTTCATTAATGGTATTGTGGTTATGTAAGAGATCGTCTTTAATTTTCAGAGGATGCATGCTGAAGTATTTTGGGAGTGAATTGGCATTGTATTTGCAACTTGTTTTCAGGTAGTTCAGGAGAAAATAAGAATATACATACAGCAAATATAGTAAAATTAATCAAATATATTTACCATTTTATTAAAAAACATGTTTAAGTGCTCTTAAACAACTTGTAGTGTTTGGCCACTTTCAATTAATTTTCTCCACTGGTTTATAAAACTGTAATAAAAATTGTGGGCTACAGAACAGAGTAGATTTGACATTGACTAATGAAGAATGGGGCAGGGTTAAGATAAACAGAGAAGAATGGTGAGTGTTCCAGCTAAGGGGGAATCAAAAAGAAGTGCTTCTTGAATTTAAAGGAAGAGTGTGATTCAGAAAAAATAATTTCCTCTGCTGAATGCCGGTTATGATCATAAAATGCTTAGGAAAAAGAAAGAGAGCTTGAAAAATAGGAGAAGTAAAACCTTATAAAGAAATTTTCGAGTCTGTATGAAATCTTAATCATGGTCAGGGAATGGAATCTTATTTCATATCTCATTTAAACACACAGGTTTCCCTATTTGGATCCACCTAATGAGAGGCTTATTTTGGAAGCTCTTAAACAACTTTACCAGTGTGATGCTATTGACAGGTAAACAACAACAACAACAAAAATTAAACCACAACAGATTAACATCTGTTAATCTCTTAACATCTCTTTCTGTTTTATTTTATTTTATCTTAATTTTTAATTTTTATTTTAAGTAAACTCTGTGCCACATATGGAGGTCAAACAACCCCATGATTAAGAGTCATATGCTCTATTGACTGAGCCAGCCAGGCACTGCAATGTCCTTTTAAAATAGGGTTCCTAATAGTTTCTTTTATCAGCAGAAAATGATTTGTTTGAATTGAATGGATTGTTTTACCTGAAATTAGAATTTGCCCTCAGTTTTTCTTTGCCACAATTCTGAATTTAAAAATTATATGATAAAGGTCTCTGGGTGGTTCAGTCGGTTAAGCATCTGATTCTCGATCTCAGCTCAGGTCTTGATCTCAGGGTTGTGAGTTCAAGTCCCATGCTGGGCTGTATGCAGGGTGTGAAGCCTACTTAAAAAAACAAATGAATAAAAATTTTATGATAAAATTATGTTTATATTTAGTATTATTTAACAGGTAATTTTTGAGTATCGTTTCAGTGCCAGGCATTAATCTGGGTATATCAAAATAATAACAGAGCCAGAGTCCTTGTTCTCATGATTGTGTAATGGGGAAATTTTTGGTAATTATCATTCTCTCATTTCTTTAAGGACATCATCCTCTATGCCTCTATACCGATTTGTATGGTCTTTTATCATACTACTTTATTGTGTCTCATTGTTTAGTTTTTTGGATGTATTGGCCTTCCAAAGCAGGGAATTTATCATCTTCATGTTTCTTTTATCAATGACCAGTGTATCATATTTCTTGTATTGAATTGAATTTCTAGAGTTGATTTAAGGTAATATAAATTATATCTGATTTATTCTGAATTCCGAATGAATTTCATTTGTACTCTCCCAAGGTAGAAAGACTTAAGAACCTTTTCTTTCTATTAAGGAGTGGCCATGTGACCAGATTGGGTTTGTCTATGGTGGAATTTCCTCTCCCTCCACATCTGACATGTGCAGTAATCAAGGCTGCTTCTCTAGATTGTGAAGATCTACTACTTCCAATAGCAGCAATGTTGTCTGTGGAAAATGTCTTCATTAGACCTGGTAAGAAGTTTATTGGTGAGTTTTTAAAAAATTAATAGGTTTTATTTTTTAGACCAGTTTTATGTTTACAGAAAAATTAAGGGTAAGTAGAGACATTTTCCTCATTATTAAGATCTTTCATTAGTGTGGTACATTTGGTATTGATGAACCAGTATTGATACATTATCATTAACTAAAAGGATCACTATCTTGTATATTCTTTGAGTTTTGACAAATCTGTAATGACACATTTCCACCATTACAATAATATACTAACTGATTTTACTGCCCTAAATATCTCTTGTGTTCCATCTGTTCATCCCTACATACCTTACCCCAAACTCTCGCAATCACTGATCTTTTTACATCTCCATAGTTTTGCCTTTTCCAGAATGCCAGGTAGTTGGAATCATACAGTACGTAGCCTTTTCAGACTGTCTTCTGTAGCTTAGCAATGTGCATTTAAGGTTCCTTGTCTTTTTGTAGCATAATAGCTCATTTCTTTGTTGCTGAACAATGTTCCATTTTATGGAATTTGTTTATCTTTTCACGTGTTGAAGGACATCTTGGTGGCTTTTAAGTTTTGGCAGTTATGAACAAAGCTGCTGTAAATGTCCCATGCGCAGGTTTTTGTGTTGACATTGGATTTCAATTCACTGTTGAGTTATAGTATAATATGTTTATATCTGTAAGAAACTGCTAAACTCTCTTCCAAAGTGTCTGTACCGTTTTGTATTCTGACCAGCCATGAGTCTGAGAATTGCTCTTTCTTCACATCCTCACCAGCATATGGTGTTGTCAGTGTTTTGGATTTTGGCCATTCTAATAGGTGTGTAGTGATATCTTGTTATTTTTAAAATTTTTTTTTAATTAAAAAAAAATTTTTTTTTAATGTTTATTTATTTTTGAGAGAGAGAGAGAGCATGAGCAGGGGAGGAGCAGAGAGAGAGGGAGACACAGAATCTGAAACAGGCTCCAGGCTCTGAGCTGTCAGCACAGAGCCTGATGCGGGGCTCGAACTCACAAACTGAGATCATGACCTGAGCCGAAGCCGGACGCTCAACTGACTGAGCTACCCAGGCGCCCCTGTATCTTGTTATTTTAACTTGGAGATCCCTGATGAAATATGATGTTAATCATCTTTTTATATGCTTATTTGCCATTTTGTATCTTTTTGGTGAGGTATCCATTTAGATTTTTAAATTTTATTTTTAAGTAATTCACTTTGGCTCAGTAATTTGACCTGAGCCAAAGTGGGATGCTTAACCAACTGAGCCACCCAGGCGCCACCAACCCCCTCAGGTCTTTTTAAATCAGGTTGTTTATTTTCTTATTGTTGAGTTTTAAGAGTTCTTGGTATATTTGGAAAACAGTCCTTTATCAGGTATATCTTTTGCAACTATTTTCTCCCATTCTGTGGTTTGTCCTCTCATTCTTTTGACATGGTCTTTCACAGAGCAGAAGCTTTTAATTTTAATGAAGTCCAGTTTTCAGTTACTTCTTTCATGGGTCATGCCTTTGCTGTTACATTTGAAAAGTCATCACTATACTCAATGTCCTTTAGATTTTCTCCTATGTTATCTTCTAGGAATTGGATATCCATTTGTTCCAGCCCCATTTTTCAAAAAGCTATCCTTTTTCCATTGAAAAGCTTTTCCCCCTCGTCAAAGATCATTTAACTGTACTTTGTGGGTGTATTTCTGGGCCCCGTATTCTGTTCCATTCATCTCTTTTTCTATTCTGTCAATACCACACTGTCTTGATTATTAGAGCTTTATAGTAACTCTTAAAGTTGGATAGGGTCAGTTCTTGGCCTTTGCTCCTCCCCTTCAACACTGGGTCTTTTCCCTTCCTACATAAACTTTACAACCAGTTTGTTGATATCCATAACATAAGTTGCTGGGACTTTATTTGGAATTATGTTGAATCTATACATCAGGTTGGAAAGAACCGACATCTTGACAGTATTGAGCCTGTTTATCCATGTACATGAAGTATCTCTCCATTTATTTATATTCTCCAGTAATTCACTGGGCGGTTTTTATTACCATATATTTAGCCCTATGAGACATGAAACTGAGGATAAACGAATTTTACATTTTGTTATCCTTTAACTTAGTTGTTTGAAATAGAGAGTTATAATGTTCTTGGCTGAGAGTCCTTTCACTGGTAAAGAAAGATAGTATGGTGGACCTTTGCCCTGTTATAGTACATTAGTAATACATTAACTTTTTTTTCCCTCTAGAAACAAAAGAAATCGAAGTTCAGCCCTTGTACTCTAAGAGAATTGTTTTGAAGTTTCCATGCCTTTAAACTTCTGCTTATTTCCTTTCTTGGTGTGGGACACAACTTACTTCATCCCATGTCAGCTTTAATTTCTTCTAATGGGGGAAAATCACAATTTATTTTCAAATTTAAACGTTTATTTATTATTAAGAGACAGAGCATGAGCATGGCAGGGGCAGAGAGAGGGGGAGACACAGAATCCGAAGCAGGCTCCAGGCTCTGAGCCCGACGCGGGGCTCGAACCCACAAACCACGAGAGATCATGACCTGAGCTGAAGTCGGACGCTCAACCGACTGAGCCACCCAGGCACCCCCAATTTTTTTATTAATGTTTATTTTTGAGAGACAGAGTGTGAGCTGGGGAGGGGCAGAGAGAGAGAGAGAGGGAGACCCAGAATCTGAAGCAGACTTCAGCTCTGAGCTGTCAGCACAGAGTCAGATGCGGGGCTCGAACCCATGAGCCATGAGTTCATGACCTGAGCCGAAGTCAGACACTTAACCAACTGAGCCACCCAGGCGCCCCTCAAAGGAATTTCTGAGTAGACAGTATATCTTGCCTACAGCCTAGACTAACAATAGTGTGTACTATCATCCTGGTGTTATCCCTTTATAGACTGTGAGCGTTTGGTCCAGATTGGTTTGTTATTGCCAAGATTGTAATGGAGGATATATTTTTCTATAAAAATACTCTGGTTTAATCAGTGTGCTGCCTCTCCCAAATAGATTATAGTCTTAAGTGTCAGAATTTTGGTTCTAGTAATACCCCTAGCTACAGTAGTTTTTTTCTGGTAAATACCATATGCAATAAATAAGGTTGGGTTGTGGGTCGGTGGATGGGTGAAATAAGTAAAGGGAATTAAGAGAAATGAACTTGTAGTTACCAAATAAATAAGTCATGGAGATGAAAAGTACAGCATAGGGAAAATAGTCAATAATACTGTAATAATGTTTTGTAGTAACTACACTTACATTGAGTATTATATAAAATTGTCAAATCGCTATATTGTACACCTGAACCTAATATAACATTGTATGTCAACTATCCTTTAATAATAAACTTAAAAAATAAGTAAATAAATAAATAAGTTTGGCTATTTTTCAAAGCTAAAAATACTCCTAAAAACTATTGCAGGAGTATTGAAGTAGGAGTGAAGAGATCAGAGTTCTAACTTGACTCCACTCCAGTCTAATTATCTATTGGCCTAGTTTTTTTGGACTTCATTTTTCATTTGTGAAACCGGGGAATTAGAATAGATTAGGGTGATCCAGTCTAAGGCCAGAAAAAGGAATTGGTTTTCCTCATTGGAATATTTAAATAGATAATACCAGTCTCGTGTTAGCTCTTTTTTATTACCTTTTTTATTGTAATACAATTTCAAATTTACAGAGATGTTGAAAGAATAGTAGAGGAATTCCTTTATACCTTTTACCTAGTTTTAGCAGTTTTTAACATTTTGCTGCATTTGCTTTATTATTCTTTTTCTCTTTCTCTCTTGATATACATATATGCATTTTCTTTCTTTCTTGTTTGAATCATTTGGGAACATTGCTCTCTCTTACCACAAAATATTTATATATATGTATATATTTACTAAGAATAGAGGCAATCTCTTATTTAACCATAGAACATTTATCAAAAATAGGAAATTTAACAGTGATATAATACTATTATCTAGTCCAGAGTCCATATTCAAATTGTCCATTTTCCCTAGAATATACAAAAGTAGTTTTAAAATTCTTTAGGTATACCATTCTTTGCTTACAGTTTTTGTGTTTTTTTTTTTTTTTTAATGTTTGTTTATTTTGAGAGAGAGAGAGAGACAGCATGAGTGGGACAGGGACAGAGAGAGAGGGAGACAGAATCCCAAGCAGGCTCTGCAGTGGGGCTCGAACTCTCAAGTTGTGAGATCATCATGACCTGAATTGAAACCAAGAGTCAGATGCTTAACCGACTAAGCTACCCAGGTGCCCCTACAGTTTTTGTTTTTTTTTTTTAAGGTAAAGTTTATATGTAGTGAAACATAAATCTTACGTGTATAATTCAATTAATTTTTCAAAGTGCACATACCATATAACCCACACCCCTGTCAAGGTATGGAACAGTTGTATCACTCCAGAAAACTTCCTCAATGCCCCTTCCCAGTCAGATGCTACCCTACCTTCCCTCAGTGAGTCATTCCTCTATCTTTTTTTTTTTTTTTTTTTAGATTTGGCTTTTGTAAAACTTTGTATAAATAGAATTATACAGTATGTACTTTTCTGTGTTTGGCTTCTTTTGGTCAGCATCATGTATGTGAGATTCATCCATGTATTTAATCAGTGCTTTGTTCTTTTTATTGAGTAGTAATTCCACTGTATGAACGTATTAAAATTAGTTTTTATCTATTACCCTATTGATAGACATTTGAATTGTTTCTTATTTGGTGCTGTTTATAAATAGAACTGTTTTGAACATTCCTCTGCAGGTCTTTTGTAGATGTATATTTTTATATCTCTTAGGTAACTACCTAGGAGCAAATTGCTGCATTATTGAGTAGGTGTGTGTTTAACTTTAAGAATTACTGGAGGGGCGCCTGGGTGGCTCAGTTGGTTAAGCATCCGACTTTGGCTCAGGTCATGATCTCACAGTTTGTGGGTTTGAGCCCTGCATCCGGCTCTGTGCTGACAGCTCGGAGCCTGGAGCCTGCTTCGGGTTCTGTGTTTCCCTCTCTCTCTGTTCCTCCCCTGCACACTTGTTCTCTCTTTCTCTTTCTCTCAAAAACAAATAAAACATTTAAAAAAAATTATAAAAAAAGAAAAAAGAAATTGCTGGGGCACCTGGGTGGCTCAGTTGGTTTAAGTGTCTCTCTCTTTTTTTTTTTTTTTTTTTTAAATGTTTATTTATTTTTGAGATAGGGACATAGTGCGAGTAGGGGAGGAGCAGAGAGAGAGGGAGACACAGAATCTGAAGCAGGCTCTGGGCTCTGAGCTGTCAGCACAGAGCCTGATGCGGGGCTCAAACTCATGAACCATGAGATCATGACCTAAGTCGATGTTCGATGTTTAACGGACTGAGCCACCCAGGTGCCCCTAGGCATCCGACTCTTAATCTCAGTTCAGGTCCTGATCTCAGGGTTGTGAATTCAAGCTCTAGGTTTGCTCCATGGAAACAAAAACAAACAAAATTGCCACCCCTTTTCCCAAAATGGCTATGCCATTTTAAAATTCCATCAGCAATGATAGTGCAATTTGCACCACATGTCTTCCTCAATGTTTGATGTTGCCACTTTATTTTTTACATTCTATTATGTATTGGTGATTCTTCCTTATGGTTTAATTTGCATTTTCTTGGTAACTAATATTTTTGAGCACTTAATCATGATTGTTGGCCATTTATCTGTCTTCCTCTGTGAATTATCTGTTAACATCTTTTATCCATGTTTTAAATTTATAAAAAGATTTTGGGATCGCCTGGGTGGCTCAGTCGGTTAAGCATCTGACTTCAGCTCGGGTCATGATATCACAGTTTGTGAGTTCACCATTGGGCTCTGTGCTGATGGTGTGGAGTCTGCTTGGGATGCTTTCTCTCCCCCTCTCTTGCTGCTTCTTCTGTGCTCCCTATCTCCTCAAAATAAATAAATAAATTTAAAAATTATTTTTGGAATCTGAGAGTTTTTAACTTATTCTGGATACAAGTTATTTGGTATGTATGAATTGCACATAGTTTTTCCCACTCGGTGGGTTTTCTGTTTGCTTTCTGAACAGTATGTTTTGATGAGGGAGCTTTTGAATTTTGTTAAAGTTTAATACATCAATTACTATATTTTTGTAGTTATTGCTTTCTGAATGCTAAGAGATCTGGAAAAAAACTGGAAAAGCTTTACAGTTTCTAGCTTTTAACTTTAGTACAGTGATCCATCTGAAATTAAGTTTTATATATGGCATGAGGTAGAGGTCTAGGTTACTTTTTTTCTCTGTGAATATCCACTTATTCTAGCACGTTTACTGAGAAGATTTCTTTCCCCCATTGAACTGCGTTGGCACCTTTGTGGAAAATCTATGGACTGTATATATGTGAGCCTATTTCTGGACTTTATTTTATTCCATTGATTTGTCTGTCCTTATGTCAGTGTCACCTTGTATTGACTACATAGCTTTATGATACATTTTGAAATCAGGTATTATAAGTCTTTTGACACTGTTTCTTTTTTGATACCACTGTGGTTATTCTATATTCCTTGTATTTCTGTATAAACTTTAGAATCAACGTATCAGCTTTTTCAAGAAAAGCGTGTTAGAATTTTGATATGGATTATGTTGAACTCTTTATTCTTCTGCTTAACATGTCCTTCCTGTGGGGATTATAATATACATCTTTAATCACAGTTTACTCAATGAATATTGCTTCATGTGAATATAGGAAACCTTGCAACAATTTAGTTCCATTTACTCCTCCATGGTGTGTGCAATTGTTGTCATATATATTAAAACATAGGAAGTTTTAAAGGAAATATTATAATACTGTATTTGGGGTTTGTAATGTACCTAAGCAAGAAAGGATGAAAAATTAAGTCTATTCCAGAACTGGATGCAGAAGTCCAGGTATTGGTTTTAAAATTTTTATTTCTAATCTGTCTCAGAAGATTATTGACTCAAGTTCTTAGCTTTTTAGGTTTTTCAGGTCTTAAATTTTAACTATGTTTGTGTGTGGTTTTTTGTTTTGTTTTGTTTTTAATCAAGTCCTTAAGTTCGTTTTTGGTATCTCAAAGGCCTTTATTTGGGACCTACACTTTAGCAAAACATTATTTGAAAGTGAATTATATTTGTAGGCACTCAAGGAAATGAGAGACTTCCCTTTGTGATCCTAATACTCGGTCTTAGATATCTGTGGACATAAATCTAACTCTTTAGACTATTCAGAGATTATAACCAATAAGAATATGTCTTAGAGTCTGTGCTTTGATTTGGTACGATATTTTTGATTAAGTCTTGCCTTTGTGAAGCGCTTGATGTCGGTCATGTAAATGGATATGAAACATGAATGACCCTGAAAGTACTAAGGTATCTCAGAGATTTATCAGTGTTTCTAAATTCCACAGAATGAAAATGTAGCTATAAAGCAGTGACCTTTTCTATTGTTATGTCAGACACAGGATTGAGGTTTTTTCCCCATAAATACTGACCTCGGCCTCTTTTTTCAAAAATAGGGGCGCCTGGGTGGCTCAGTCAGTTGAGCATGATCTTGCAGTTTGTGGGTTCGAGCCCTACATTGGGCTCCATGCTGGCAGCACAGAGCCCTCTATCTCTGCCCCTACTCCCCGCACATGCACTCTCTCTCTCAAAATAGATAAATTTAACAAATAGATAATACATATACATGAGTTGTTATTGTCAAATATATTTCTATGTTATAGGCCCAACAACACAATTTTTTTTAAGTTTATTTACACAGGGCTCAAACCTATGAAATCGTGAGATCCTGACCTGCACTGAAACCAAAAGTCTGGTGCTTAACCGATGGAGCTACCCAGGTGCCCCCAAACAACACAATTTTATAGATAATGTTTCATGCAATTTCTTTTTAAATCACATAAGGGGATATGATAGAAGAAATAATTATATTCTCTTTTTTACATACCTACATACTTAATCAATGCTCTTTTTCAGTGTCATTCAAATTATTGTCTAGTGTCACTTCCTTTCAGTCTGATTACCTTCCTTTATTATTTCCAGTAAGTCAGGTATTACCACAATGTATTCTTTCAGGTTTTGTTATCTGGGAATGTTTTTATTTTGCCTTCATTTTGAAAGATTGTTTTACTGGATGTAGGATTCTTAGTTGACAGTTTCTTTCAACACTACGAATATATCACCCCACAGTCTTCCAGCATCTATCACTTCTAATGAGAAGTCCTTTGTTAATTTTATTGGCTTTCTCTTGTGTATAATAAGTCATTTTTCTTTAGCTATTCTCAGTATTTTGGCTATTATGTGTTGGTGGATCTTTTTTCTTTTATCCTACTTGGAGTTCGTTACTGTTCCTCAGTGTGTAGATTAATGTTTTTCATCAGATTTTGGAATTTTTCTACCATCATTTCATTAACTTTTTTTCTGCCTCTTTCTCTTCTTTCCTTCTGACAGTCCATTATACATCATTTCTCTGAGACTGCTCATCTTTCATCATTCTTTTTTTCTCTGTTCTTTGGATTGCATACTCTCTCTTGATGTATATTTTGCTGATTCTTCTGCCAGCCCTCACTGCTATTGAGAGTCAGCTACTCAGCTACTAGTTGGTTGGAGGTTGTCCTTAAGACTTAAGCTAGTGATGTTTTCACCCTTTACTTTTGGATCTGTGTTGTGTGGTCTGGAGACTGTTTTCATAGTTCAGAGAGTTAATGAGTTTCTTCTGTGTTCAGCCATAGACCAGAGGCGCAGATGTTGCCTTTCCTTTTGCTTCTCAGAAGGTAAAACCTTGGGCATCTACATAGTCTTTTAGAATATCAGGACAACTATGGGTTTAGTAGGTTCTCTGATTTTTCTGTTAAGATTTGGCCTATCTGCCTAATTTTTTGTTAGTCTGCCTCAAATGGTAACAGATTAAGCTATTAGTCTCCACTGATTGCTTGCTGATTTCTCTGTTGTTTTTGACAGTGTTCTTGGGGCATAAATTGCTCCAAAGTCTAGTCCAGATAAAGTTACCCATCCACCTTGGCAGGGACAAATTATTGCTGGTTTTTAACAGTGCTTATCTCCATCCTCTCCTGGAAAGAAACTCTGTGCTATGGAGCAGGAGCTGGGAGTAGATTGGGAATCTACTATTCACTGGCTGCCCCACCAGGATCCTGTCTATAGAGCAGAAGGTTGAAGTGAGAGGTGGTGGGAACTGTTGCTTCACTTACCACCACTGCCCAGTATACATCTTCTTCAGCACAAAGCTTGGTGAGATGGCCTCTGCAGATATTTACCAGCTGCCAAAAAACCCCAACAACCCAGAAACCTGGAATAGCTCTAGAAAACTGGGAGTAGCGGGAGCTACCACTCAGCTGTCGTGCTCACTAGGACAGCTTTTCTGCGTTACAGAGCTGTAAGGGAATGGAAAGCTGTGATGCACTGTCATTAGCTGTTCCCCCATTCATTAGCTATTTGCACCTGATCCTCCTTACAGAGTAGGAGCTGGAGGTGAGGAAAAGGGTGCCGCTTTCAGGCTGCTAAGCCCTCTTCCACACACAAAACTATGGGGGGTTGAGTGTAGTTCCTACTCAGATGTGATGCTGCCTACTGTTCTTACTGAATTCCATAGATTCAGTCAATCTCCAGAGACCTTGAATGATTGTCTTTGGTAATTTTGACTAGTGTAACAAATGTCTATCTGGAAGAGAGGTTTCACCTAACTCCTCATACTATTCCCCATACATGTATATAGTTAAAAATTCAAACACTACACAAAGTATTAAATGAAAAGTAAGTTCTTCTCTCTTAAACATGTCCTTAGGTCTGATTCCTAGAGGCAACAATTGCTACCAGTTTTTTCTTCATACTTAGATACTATGGCT
Source organism: Puma concolor (assembly GCF_028749965.1). Taxonomy (NCBI): domain Eukaryota; kingdom Metazoa; phylum Chordata; class Mammalia; order Carnivora; family Felidae; genus Puma; species Puma concolor. Next base: position 28,922,211 of record NC_141680.1, on the reverse strand, counting down.
TATATATAAATATACACCTAATTTTTAAACCTGGATCATGAAGAACTTTAGCTGCTGCAAAATGTAGCTTCAGGTTTTGAGATTGTGACTTGGTGAGATCTTGTTATACCCAAAACGTGTATTGGCTTTCCAGCTGCATTTGTAGTCTTTATAAGTTAAGCAGTACTTTCTGGCTTGGGTCTTTATAGATCATCTAATTTGGTTTACTGTATCCTTACTGGTAAAACTGGGTAGTATTCTCAGATCTAACATTAAACAGAGATTATAAACATCAAAATGATCATACTGTCAACATTTTTAGTAATCTCTCTTTTGCTGTAGTGAACTGCATACAATGTCTCCTAGTATAGGGACTACTTTAGAAGTCAGACAATGGAGTGAGGGCTGTTAAATATTTTCTAGGTTTTTTTTTAAACCACCTAAAGGCATTGCCTTAAAATGGAACAAATTTAAAATAACAACACTGGGTAGGTTCTAAATCTTTCATTTTAACTGTGATATTTTTAGAAATAAAGGGTATTTTATGTGTATGGGACACTCATTGTTTTATTCTTCTGCTTCAACTCTGAGGACTGTTATTATTATTGATATCCTCTGTGAAATAGTTTTGCTTTCTGATTGATTGCTATATAGAAAAGTATTAAATTATTTTCCCAAATGGAAAGGTTCAGCTGATATAACCTTGTTTTGCTGCTTCACCTTCTTACAGTTCTTCCCTCAGTAATATTTGCCTATTTGCATGAGATAAAACTGATAATAGAATTTCATCTGGGGAAAGATAATAAATTAAAGACAGTGACAAGCCTACTGGAAAATAAAGATGGCTAGTCAAACTTTTGTTTAGTTAGAGGATAAACTTGCTGAGATTGTAGGAACTGTGTATGATATGGATTGTGACTTTCCTGTACATATCCGGAATTTACTATGGGACTTCTGCGTGTTTTAATTTTAATTAGTCTATTTTGGGGGGAGAGTCAGGGAAAAGGAACAAAAAAATGTTTCTATTCTCTTGACTTTGAGAATAATGAAGGAAAGAGACAGAGACATAGAGAAGGTAGCAATGTGGGATGGACAACCAGGGAAGTGATATGCTCTCTACATTTTTAAAAACGTGAGTGAGCAAGCCACCGCTCTAAACAGCAGGGATCCAACATTAACTACACAGAGTTAATCTTCACAGAATATGAGCTGAGCTTAAAATTTTAATCTACACTAAAATTTGTTGCAGTTATTCTGACATTTTAATAAGAGATAGTAAGCCACCTGTGTAAATTGTGCTAGTAGGTATTACAGCCAAATTGAATGGTCAGCTAGAGGCAGAGAAAGGAAGAACTGAGCCCAGGTAGGAAGTGTCTCTGAAGGTTCATACCCCAGGGGTCCAAGGCAACTGGCACTCTACAATTCTATAGCAGGAAACACAATTCATTGATCCAGGAGCTCCTGTCTGATAGATAGGCTTGTCTCCTAGTGTTGGGAGCCAGGTCAGGGTGATGCTTGAGTCTAGTGCAATTTGACTTTTGTCATAATATCTTTAGGGCAGTGGTGATTCAGTGCTTGAAATTAAATGTTTTGGCTTAAAAGTCAATTTCCCTGAGTGGTTCAGGAGATGGGAACTGTATTTTCACCTTGACAGGGCTGTTTGTATGGCCCGTAATCATATTCTCTCTCCTCTTGTTTCTAACTGCTTCCTTTAGTTGTCACCTAGGTAACAAAGGTCGAAGCTACTTAAAGCCTGGGATGAAAGACTTTTTATCTTCATGGGTGTTTTCTTTAATCAGATTCCTTTCCTCCTAAGACCAGGGTCTGCTGCTTTGCAGATTCACTTCATAGTCTATATAAGTACTTCTCTCTAATACCAGGGAACATGGTGCCTATGCTAAATCTAGTTGTGATGGGTTTACTGAAGGAGAACAAACCGCAGTACGATGTGGTACGATGAATGAAGGAGCCCTAGGAAATTTTGAAAAAAAAAAAAAAAAAAAAAAAAAAAGTGGTACTCTGAAAGAAATTTAGCTTGGGCAAAGTGGTATGTAGGGAACTTGGGCAATCAGAGAGTATATCAATCCTGAGTGGGATAGGGTCAATGTCAGTAAGAGATAAATCTCAAAAACAAATGTTGAGCAAAAGAAATCAGACACATGAAGTACATTTATACAAAATTTATACAAAAGCCTTCTGTGGGGTCAGAAGTCAGAACATGGTTTGTGGAAGAGAATAGGTAGTTATTGGAAGGAGAGCAAAAAGAGGGCTTCTGGATGTTAGTAATATTCTGTTTATTGATTTGGGTATTGGGTACATTGGTATATTATGTTTATTAACATCGAGCTGTACAGTTGTGATCTGGTAGTTTTCTGCATGCATGTTTTACTTCAATATAAAGTTAAAAAAAACAAAAGGCTAGTAGTAGTTCAGTTCTGCTTATATGATGGTCTAATTGCCCATAAATAGGAACTGGATAAATAGGGACTGGTTAAATTGTGTTCCTCAAATGTTCCTTATATCCCTGGGGAGTACAATGAAGCTATTTTGAGAATGAATAATTCTACTTGTACTGACATGAAGCCCATTATTAAATGAAGTTTCAAAACATATAATGGATTTATGTAAAAATAAACCACTGTATTCATTGGCTGGTATACATATAGAAAATAACTTGAACAGGACACCTGGGTGGCTCAGTCGGTTGAGCGTCTAACTTCAGCTCAGGTCATGATCTCAGGGTTCATGAGTTCGAGCCCCACATCGGGCTCTCTGCTGTCAGCCTGTCAGTGCAGAGCTGGCTTTGGATCCTCTGTCCCCTTCTCTCTGCCCGTCTCCCACTTGCACTCTCCCCAAAATCAATAAATATTAAAAAAAAAAAAAAAAAAAAAAGAAAGAAAATATCTTGAAGGACACACATTCATAACAGTGGTTAGCCATGAGGATTGGTTTATGGGTAATGTGACAAAAGTGGGGAATGTTGAACTTTTACATAATTTTTTTACCATGAACATGGGTTACTCTTATGATCAAACTGAACTTAAAAAATAAATGCTAAATACTATTTTAAAGGCAAATGTATTGAGAGAATTAATGTTACTGTTCTGGTTAAATCTCTGAAGTATGGTTAAAAGAAGGAAAGGAGTGGGGTTCCTGGGTGGCTCAGTCAGTTAAGCGTCTGACCTTTGGTTTCGGCTCAAGTCATGATCTCATGGTTCTTAAGTTCCAGCCCCAAGTCGGGCTCCATGCTGACAATGCAGAGCCTGCTTAAGATCCTCTCCTTCTCTCTCTGCCCCTCCCCCACTCGTGTGTGCACAAATTTGTGTGTGCACGTTCGTGCTCTTTCTCAAAATAAATAAAATAAACAAGAAGAGTGGGTGGCTCAGTCAGTTAAGCATCTGACTTCAACTCAGGTCATGATCTCAAGGCTTGTGGGTTTGAGCCTCGAGTTGGGCTCTGTGCTGACAGCTCAGACTGGAACCTGCTTTGGAGTTTGGTCTCCATCTCTCTCTGCCCCTCCCCCACTCACACTCTCTCTTTTGCAAAAATAAACAAACATTTTTAAAAAATTTTTTAAAAAAGAAGAAAAGAAGTAATGGAAGTAAATAGAGTCCTTCCCCAAGAATTAATATAGTTCTGTCTTATTCCACTGCAGATGGTGAGGCAGATTCTACTGACCTTGAATAAACAAAATGAATGTAGGCATTTGATGTAAAGTATAACTAAATTGCCTCTCAACTTGTCATTTTAGTTGATCCAGAGTACCAGAAGGAAGCAGAACAAAGACATCGAGAATTGGCAGCTAAAGCTGGAGGATTTAATGACTTTGCAACTTTAGCTGTCATCTTTGAACAGTGCAAATCAAGGTAATGTGAAATAGTTTTTGTACTAGAAATTGTCAGGTTAAATTTTTTTTAAATGTTTATTTTTTTTTTTTTTTTTTTTTTTTTTTTTTTTTTTTTTTTTTAAATTTTTTTTTTCAACGTTTATTCATTTTTGGGACAGAGAGAGACAGAGCATGAACGGGGGAGGGGCAGAGAGAGAGGGAGACACAGAATCGGAAACAGGCTCCAGGCTCTGAGCCATCAGCCCAGAGCCTGACGCGGGGCTCGAACTCACGGACCGCGAGATCGTGACCTGGCTGAAGTCGGACGCTTAACCGACTGCGCCACCCAGGCGCCCCTTAAATGTTTATTTTTGAGAGAGACAGAGCACGAGCAGGGGAGGGACAGAGAGAGAGAGAGGGAAACAACGTGTCTGAAGCTGACTCTGGGCTCTGAGCTGTCAGCACTGAACCCGACCTGGGGCTCAAACCTAGTAACCGCAGTATCATGACCTGACACAAAGTCGGATGCTCGACTGACTGAGCCGCCCAAGGTGTCCCTAATTTTTTTTTTAAAGTTTATTAATTTTTTTTTGAGAGAGAGAAAGCAAGCAGGGGAGGGGCAGGGAGAGAGAGAATTGCAAGCAGGCTCTGTCTGTGGTGTCAGGGTAGAGCCCAGTGTGGGGCTGGAACTCATGAACCCTGAGATCATGACCTGGGTCGAAACCAAGAGTCGGAAGCTTAACCGACTGAGCCACGCTGATGCCCCTAGAAAGTGTCAGTTTAAAATATAGCTCCAATATGTATTTACTATGTGACTTTAGACAGTAAGGTTCAGTGGGGATACTGTTGACCTTAAGGCATTTTTGTGAACATTAGTGAGATTTATCTATGTTGGGTGACTATTACTAAGTAGGCATTTATTATATAATATTAGTTCTCTTCTTTCTTCTCTTCCTAATTCTTTCTTGAAAATGACCTTATAGGGGCGCCTGGGTGGCTAGGTTGCTTAAGCATCCGACTTCAGCTCAGGTCATGATCTCGCGGTTTGTGAGTTCGAGCCCCGGGTTGGGCTCTGTGCCAACAGCTGGGAGCCTGGAGCCTACTTCAGATTCTATGTCTCCCCCTCTCTCTCCCCCTCCCCTGCTTACGCTCTGTGTCTCTCTGTCTCTCGATAATAAATAAACATGAAAAAAAAAAAAAAGAAAATGACCTTATAGAATTTTGATTCGCTAGAAGTACCTTAGATGAGAAAATGATTGGATATTTGTTAAACCATATATGTATAAAAAGAAATTAATTTACAAATTATTTTTAATTCACTCAGAGGCATCTACATTAATTTGTTTCCTCAAATTCCTTAAGTGGCTTTCTCAGTAATGGGACAGGTCTCATAAAAGGGCTAACTGATGCTTATTTGTTTTTAGTTTTGTAATAGAAATGAGAATGTTAGACTGCCTTTTTTTTTTTTTTTAAGTGAACTCTATGTCCAGTATGGGGTTCCAACTCATGACCCTGAGATTAAGAGTCACATGCTCTACTGACTGAACCCGCCAGGTGCACCTGTTAGACTTTCACTTCGAGAGGGTATTTTAAAGATACCAGTATTTTTGTTCTGCAGTGGAGCTCCAGCTTCGTGGTGCCAAAAACACTGGATTCATTGGAGATGCTTATTTTCAGCATTTCGTGTTGAAGCTCAACTTCGAGAACTAATCAGGAAGCTTAAACAGGTGATTGCTATAGTGATCTTTTCTTAAGTCAAATTTTGGCAAGATTCTCTGAGTACTGTACCCCAAACTATGCAAATTATGAGGTATTCTGATCTCCGGTTTGTAGGAATAGACCCCATTCCTAACTGTGTGCGTGAGTACCAAGCACTGTTCACTGTTATCCTTTGGGGAAGTTCTTTCCCTGGCCTTGGGTAGTTTCCTCACATTTATATGCTAATTTAGTGCTCAGTTGAACACTGGCAGAGGCTCTCCTGCAGATCTCTGGAGTTCTGTTTCTATCTGAGTTCTCTTCTCTCCTGAACTCTTGGCCTGTGAACTCTAGCCATCTTGGTCTTCCTGGACTCTCAGCTCTGCCTCTGTAGCTCAGGGTGTTCTTCAGGTTCCGCTGGGTTTTTCCTTCCCTGACCCTTCATCTAGAATCTCTCTCAAGGTTGACCGTAACCTGGGGCAGTTGTTGGACTTACTTCACTTATTTCCCATACTTCATTTACTTCTCAGAGATCACTGTCCTTTATTACTTGATATACAGTGTTTTGGAAATCATTATTTCATATAAAACATTTTTTGGTTGTTTCAAGCAGAAGTGTAAATCTAATCCCTCTTACTTCATATGGCCAGAAACAGAAGTCTTTAGAAACATGTAGTTTTCAAAATAAAAGATCATTTCATATTATTCTGTGAGATTACCACTGTATATATATTCTTTCTATAGCAAAGTGATTTCCCAAGAGAGACCTTTGAAGGCCCTAAACATGAAGTACTACGGAGATGTCTTTGTGCAGGCTATTTCAAAAATGTAGCTCGAAGGTAAGCAATAATGAGCTTGAGAAATGGATAAAGAATACTACTGTATTTGGCTACAATGTTGAACTATTTAATATTAAAGATTGGTGGTTTATTTAAGCTCCGTGATTATGATGACATCAATTACAATGACTCTTAATGATTTTCACTTGTGCCGGGGGAACTGCAGTGGCACAGAGTGGGATATTGGAACTCAAGTTTGGTAGGAGGGAATTTGTAGGACAGCTGTCTAGCATGGGATATCAGCACCTAAGTTGAATGACAAGGGTTTTCTTGCAGAGGAGTGAGGCTCTGTGTGGCGTATGAAAGACAAACACGTTGAGCATGGCATCCCTGAGGAAAGATAGGGTGGTGTGGAATGTTAGTAATTGAGCAGGATGGAGAAGGCACTCATATGGGATATGTTTGGTGTTGAGTGTTAGAGTCTGAGTGTTAGAGAAGGAGGGCATCTTCTTAGGGAAAGGGGTAACAATGGTGATGATGGGAGATTCATTATATAGAAAGGAATTAATCACATAATTCAGTATATTAAGGAATGGTGAAGGGAGTTATAAATACTGAACGGGAGAAAATGAGAATAAACCCTGTGGTGTTGGATTGAAATTTCAGGGTTTTATTGTGAACTTATGGTTTTCAATATAGTTAGATGGATGGATATATACATGTGGGAATGAAAATATATGTTATGGTATATATATGTTATATGTGTTTGTATATGTGTAAATACATACATACAAAAATACCCTAGCTCTCAGATGCACTGGGAGCAGTAACACCGTAATAGCAATAAATATACTCAGTGCCCTTGATCTTGACTTGAAACAGCCATCTGCCACATAAAGGACTCAGAACTGTTTGGAGAAATAGGGGTGGGAAAGTACAAGATGAGCTGAGAACATCTTATTTTGCCAGCAAGCAAGAAGGGATCAATGAAGGTTGAGGCCATGTTAGAAGTACACTGGAGCTAGCTTGAATAGGCTCCAATTGAACAAATATAGGACATATTAAGCATCAGAATAAATAATGATAGTAATGGATTATATAGCCCACTAAATAAAATCTGAAATCATGGGTCTATAGTCATATAAATTACTAAATGAATAAATTAGAAGTTTAATGACAAATGGAATTAGTTGAGCACCTCTCCATAAAATTCTTTTTTTTTTTTAATTTTTTAATGTTTGTTTATTTTTGAGAGAGAGAGAGAGCAGGGGAGAGGCAGAGAGAGAGAGGGAGACACAGAATCTGAAGCAGGCTCCAGGCTCTGAGCTGTCAGCACAGAGTCCAACATGGGGCTCATTCACGGACGGTGAGATCACAACCTGAGCCAAAGTTGGACACTTAACAGACTGAGCCACCCAGGCACCCCTCCACAAAATTCTTAATTACTAAGGGAAAAAGGAAAAAAGTAACTTTTCATGGAGAAGCCTGGCAGATGGTAACCAAATCAAGCCATCAAAGTGAACACCATTAGTAATAAAACAGATTGAAACCATGTTCTTCCTGATAGAATATAATGAAAAACACAGCTTAACTTCTGTGATGTTCCTGGCAAAGATGCATTACCTAAATCTAATCATCCTGAAACAGACAAATTCAAATTGAGGGGTGTACAAAAAATTACTATTCAAAAAGCTGTCAAAGGGCGCCTGGGTGGCTAGGGTCGTAAAGCATCCAACTCTTGATTTTAGCTCAGGTCATGATCCCAGGGTCATTGGATTGAGCACCGAGTTGGGCTTCATGCTGAGCATGGAGCCTGCTTGGGACTTTTTCTCTCTCTCCTTCTGCCCCTCTCCCCGCTCATGAGCTCTCTCTCTCTTTCAAAAAAGATAAATAGGGGCCCAGTTGATTGAGTGCCTGACTGTTGATTTCGGCTCAGGTCCTAATCTCACAGTCGTGGGAACAAACCCCAAGTCGGGCACTGCACTGACAGCACAGAGCCTGTTTGGGATTCTCTATTTGCCCCTTGGCCACGCACATGCTTGCTTTCTCTCTCTCTCTCTCTCTCAAAATAAATAAACTTAATAAATAAATAGATAGATAGATAACAAAACAACTGTCAAGATCATGAAGGTCAAAGAAAGATTGCCATAATGAGGTAGACTAAGGGGACATGAAACGTAAAGTTAATATTCGATTCTGAATTGGATTCTTTTGCTATAAAAGATTTTATTAGGACATCTGGTTAAAACGTCAGTGGGGTCTGAGGATTAGATGTTAGTGATGGTATTGGTGTTAATTCCCTGGTTTTGATGGTTGTATTATGGTTATTTAAGAGAATGTCCTTGATTATAGGAAATGCACACTCAGATATTTGGGGATGATGGGGCATAAGGTTGGTAACTAATTCAAATGGTTCAAGTAAAAAAGATTTTTTGGGGGCACCTGGGTAGCTCAGTCAATTAAGCATCCCACTGTTGATTTTGGCTTAGGTCATGATCTCATAGTACATAGGATTGAGCTAGGTGTGGAGCCTGCTTGGAATTCTCTCTCTCTCTCTCTCTCTCTCTCTCTCTCTCTCTCTCTCTCCCTCCCTCTCTCTCTCTCTCTCTCTCCCTCCCTCTCTCTCTCTCTCTCCCTCTCCCTCTCCCTCTCCCTCTCCCTCTCCCTCTCCCTCTCCCTCTCCCTCTCCCTCTTCCCCCCCTTGGTCCTCCCCTGGTTATGGGTACTCTCTCTCTCTCAAAAAAAAAAAAATGTTTTTTTGTACTGTACAAATATATATATATATAAATACACGTATATGTATGTGTGTATATATATATATATACACGTATATGTATATATATATACGTATATGTATATACATACATACACACACACATATACTACTTTTCACATATATATTTCACACACATATGTGTGTATGTATGTATATACATATACATATATGTATATATATATATTGCATAGTATATAAATAATTATAATGCAATCTGATCTGGGTTATAATGGGAATGTATATAAAGTATTATAGGAAATCATCTGTGGTGATGGTTGAACTAGGGCTAATATTTTGACAAGTTTTTGGAATAACATTTATGTAAGGAACTGTAGAAGAGGATACGAATTTGAAGTTAACATGAATTACAGAAACGATAGGTGCAAAATTCTAATTATCAGATTTTAGAATAGTGAAAATTATCCCTTTAAAAAGAGATCATCATATAAAGATTTAAGTCAGAAGACCTATGTTTGGAACTTGATTTCACCATACATTAACTCTGTGACCTTTGGAAGGCTAGTTGATTTGTTTGAATCTGTTTTGACCTCTTAATAAAAGTAACTTACTCTCAAAACTCATAGGTTGTTTTGAGGATTTATTACAAAATCATTTTAGAAATGTTTAAGCATAAATATTATCAATATTGTTAACATTAATACTTATTAACAAGAAATGTTTCTACTTAACTGAAATGACTGTTTAAGATGTATCATTATTTAAGATGGCTTGGTAGAGAAGTTATAGTGACAAGTAAGTTTAAACTTCTGTTTATAAAACTCTTTGTGGTAGAACACATTATTATAATTGTACATTGTTAGACTTAGTGCTCTACTTATTTAATTATTTTAGTGTTCTTATCTTTATCATTTGGTTTTTTGGTTTTTAGATCTGTTGGGAGAACATTTTGCACAATGGATGGGCGTGGAAGCCCAGTCCACATTCATCCTTCCTCAGCAGTAAGTGCCTATTATTATTTTTTAAGTGTCTTATTTTTTTTTTTTCAACGTTTATTTATTTTTGGGACAGAGAGAGACAGAGCATGAACGGGGGAGGGGCAGAGAGAGAGGGAGACACAGAATCGGAAACAGGCTCCAGGCTCTGAGCCATCAGCCCAGAGCCTGACGCGGGGCTCGAACTCACGGACTGCGAGATCGTGACCTGGCTGAAGTCGGACACTTAACCGACTGCGCCACCCAGGCGCCCCTTAAGTGTCTTATTTTTTAATAAAGGGAAGACATTTGTAAAGGTATGGGAATAAGTAATACACAAATGTTTTCTACTTTTCACTTTGTGGTTATGTTTAGTCCGTTTTTTTTTAAGTCCATTTATTTATTTGGGGGGTGGGGGTGGAGAGAGAATCCCAGGCAGGCTCCATGCCTGGTGTGGAGCCCCACCTCACAACATTGAGACCACGACCTGAGCCGAAATCAAGAGTCAGCTGCTTAACTGATAAAGCCACCCAGGCACCCCTAGCATATATCTTTATTACATAAAGCTGTAAAGGCACTGCTTGGCCCATGCCTTCTGTTTGATTGAAAAATATAGGAATTAATTCAGAAGATTTGGGGCTATTAGTGTTTGGCTGGTCTAATGTGGAATAAGGCAGGTTACTGAGTTAACCATCCTTAAATAAATTCTTTTGTATAGCTTCATGAACAAGAAACCAAACTCGAATGGATCATTTTTCATGAGGTATTAGTTACCACCAAAGTCTACGCAAGAATTGTGTGTCCAATCCGTTATGAATGGGTGAGAGACTTGTTACCCAAGTTGCATGAATTTAATGCACATGATTTGAGCAGTGTGGCCCGACGTGAAGTGAGAGAAGATGCAAGAAGGAGATGGACAAATAAGGAAAATGTAAAGCATCTAAAGGGTGAGTCAGTCATTTGTTCTAGTAACTTAAGTCCAGGGAGCATAAATATCCAAATTCTCATATAATTATGGAAATACTGTATAGAGCTTAGATTCTGGCTCTATCTCCTCAGAAAGCAAAGAGTTGTCATGAGTCTCAGACTTTGATACTTTGACTTCCTTCTTTTCTTCCAGTTAATAATGTTTTCCTTAATCCCTCTGTCCAACAACATTATTAATAAAAACAATATCTGTTGAGCTTTTACCATGTGCTAACAACTTGCATTAATTACCTCATTGAGTTTTCACAATAACCCTATCTATGAGGGAAGTACACATCCCCCCTTTATAGATGACGAAATACTTAGCAGTGTATAATAATTTACTGAAAAATCCCATAGCTAATAATTTGTGAGTCTGTATTTTGAATCCAAGGAAACTGACGTGATGACCTAAACTCTTAACCATAATGCCATACAGTTTCCCAGTAGTCCACTGCTGTTTTTATTTTGTTTATAAAATTTTGTGACTATTACTTCAGAACATCTTCCCCTCCCCCCCACCCCACCCAGGGGATTTTTCTGTGAAATGTGAGATCCCTAGTTGGGAGGTGTAAACAGTTGTACTGAATGAAGTAGGACAGAAAGTTTAATTCTCAGCTCACATATACAAAAAGCTTTTCAGTAAAGCTTTCTGAGGCTGATTTATGGAGCAAATTTTATGATCCTTTTTTAATGTCATGAAAAATAGATCTGGAAGAGTCTTTAGAAATGTAGTGTTCTATTGCAGTATATAACTGTAGTACATGATTAAATTAGGGTCAGTTGTTCTGGCTCTTTAGGCCTCCATGCATTCATTCATTTATTTATTTTAATTGACTTATTTATTTTTTCCATGCTCTTTTTTTTTTTTTTTTTTTTTTTTTTTTTTTTTTAGTTTATTTATTTTTGAGAGAGAGAATATGAGCAGGGGAGGGACAGAGAGAGAAGGAGAGAGAATCCCAAGCAGACTCCATGCTGACATTGTGGGGCTCGATCTCACAAACTTGGTCTTGTGACCTGAACCGAGATCAAGAGTTGGATGCTTAACCAACTGAACCACCCAGGCACTCCTCCATGCTAATTTTTTTTTTTTTTAATTTTATTTATTTTGAAAGAGAGAACGAGAGTGGGGGAGGGGTAGAAAGAAAAGGGAGAGAATCCCAAGCAGGCCCCACACCACCAGCTCAGAGCCCAGTCCAGGGCTCTAACTCACAAAATGTGAGATCATGACCTGAGCTGAATTTGGAAATTCAACCCATTGAGCCACCCAGGTGCCGGCATGCTCTTTATCTTTTAACCATAGGCTACATTGTTTCTTTTGAAAGGGCAAATTTTAGTTTTCTTTTTTTCCTCCTTGGCATTGGAAAATCAGGGCATCTCCTTCTCTTAACATTTCTAGTACTGAGTTTCACAACTAAAGTTTAACTGGATTAATTTATAATGTTTTCAGATGGAATCTCAAAAGAAGTCCTAAAGAAAATGCAAAGAAGAAATGATGATAAGTCCATATCAGATGCACGTGCTCGTTTCCTTGAGCGAAAGCAGCAGAGGTCCCAGGATCACAGTGACACACGGAAGGAAACAGGCTAAGCAGTGAATCCTCCAATTCAGGAAGTAGGAAAAGCAGCCAGGAAATGTGCTTCTACTTTGACATTTATATTAAATAGCACTACCAAGAGGAAGGGGTCAGCAGCTGTTATTAGCATATGAGCTAAAAGCAAATCAAAGTTCACCAATACCAATAAATGGAATTTTCAAAGAAAAGATTGAGTTGCCATGGTCCTAGGCAATGATCTACGAAACCAATGAAAGACAATACATGTGATATTTTCCTCACTTCAATTTTGCTGGCCTTAACTGGTATCAAATGCTGTCACTGAGGTATTTTCAAAGAACATTGAATTGTATTTAATCAGCGTGTATTCCATTTGCATTTGAAGCATTAAAAATTATTTTCCTTAAATCTCTTTAAAGCCTTCTTGTTGCTATTAGAATAGTATTATATCAGGTTATCAGGTATGTGACCATTTCCTTCAGAAGGCTAAACATAAGAGGTTTTTACTCAGCAATACTTAGATGTCTAATTGTTTAATTGCTACAGAGCTTTATAGATATTTAGAGAAAAGACTTAATCAACTAGTAAATAAGAAAATTGCCTATGGCAAGATTCTTTGTTGAATTATTATTAATCCTTAAATTGATTTTTCTGGGATTATACAAATTCCTTTTTATATAAAAATATATTGTTTAAAACAGTAGCTATAGCCATTAACCAAAGGACAGATGATATATGTATTTTTTTTGTTTTGTTTTTGTTTTTGTTTTTTAGCTGTCCCTACATACTTGTATCAGCACCACGTATGTAGGCATGACAGTTGCAAACAGCCCCTCCACCTGGCCTAGTCTTTTGCCTCCAGCTGCTTGGGTGTGACCATTTAAACATCTGTTATGCTGATCTTGAGATGGGATTTTTTTCAAAGCAGCCAACACCAGATCACCAGTGTTTCAAATTGGAACCTTGAGGCTAGTTATGTCACACTCAGGCCACAGTCAGCACTGCCCCTCTGTTGTTTACTGCCTTGTATTCTAGTTATTTGTGTATTTGTCTCCCCCACTAGATTATACGCTCCTTGTGGGCAGGGACTATGTCTTTTTCATATCTGTATCTTTCATGGCACCTAGCACAGTGCTTTGCACATAGTAGTCTCTCAATGTTTGTTAAATAAAGCTATTAGTGTCATTAAAATTCAAAAGGCAGTATAATGTGTGTTTTTAGATATTTTTTGTAAAAATTAAGAATCTAAATTTTTTATAGGTAACTATTTTGCAGTTATTTCCTTTGGTGTCTAAACAGTTTTCTGTTCAATTCTAGAAACTTGAGCCTTTATTGAAAAATCACATAAGGACCCAAATCTCTGTGCTCTTTTTTTTTTTTTTTTTTTTAATGTTTATTTACTTTTGAGAGAGAGACAGAGACAGGGACAGAGACAGAGCACAGCAGGGAGGGGCAGAGAGAGGGAGAGACAAAGAATCCCAAGCAGGCTCCAGGCTGTGAGCTGTCAGCACAGAGCCTGATGTGGGGCTCAAACTCATGAACCGTGAGATCATGACTGAGCTGAAGTCGGATGCTTAACTGACTGAGCCACTCAGGCACCCCTCTCTGTATTTGTTCTTAAAGTAAGGTTAGCGATGATGGTTCCTCTAACATTCCCTGTGTGGTTAATTCGTTCATTGTAATCTCCAGTGCTGTTGACACTGTCAGTACATTAGTCTTACCAGTTTCTCTTCTCAGGTATATTTATCAATGTATTTTCTTTTTTCTTTTTTTTAATATTTAAAAAAATATTTATTTCTTTATTAGAGAAAGAGACAGAGAGACAGAGAGAGAGTGTGTGTGAGCCAGGGAGGCACAGAGAGAGAGGGAGACAAAGAATCCAAAGCAGGCTCCAGGCTCTGAGCTGTCAGCACAGAGCCCGACGCAGGACTCAAACCCATGAGCCATGAGATCATGACCTGAGCCGAAGTCAGATGCTCTATCAACTGAGCCACCCTAGCACTCCTCAGTGTATTTTCTTAAATGTGGGGGTATATGTGGATTCTTAGCATGAAAGCTCTTTCATTTTAATAAATGTTACGCACACATTCTAAATCTATAGTCCATACTCAAATTTCATCAGTTGTCCCAATAATGTCCTTTATAAATTTTCCCCCAGTTCAGGATCCCATCACAAATTGTGTATTGTATTTAATCTCTTTTAGTCTGCAAAATGTCCTCAGTCTTTCTTGTTCTTTCACATTTAACATTTTGAATAACATTTGTGACACTTTTTAGTAATACAGGCTAAGTTATATATTTTTAAAATTCTTTTTAAATTTTATTTTAGAGAGAGCACAAGTGGGGGAGAGGGGCAGAAATAAAGATGGAGAGAATCTTAAGCAGGCTCCATGGTCAGTGTGGAGCCTGATGTGGGGCTCGATCCCATGACCCCAGGATCATGACTTGAACCGAAATCAAGAACCAGACACTCAACTGCCTGAGCCACCCAGGCACTCACAGGCTGTTATTTTATAGAATGTCCTCGATTTGGATTTCTCTAATGTTTCCTCATGGTTATGCATTTTTTATTAGAATACTGCATAATGTCTTTCCTCAAGCATCAAATCTGGAGGTATGGTATATGCCCCTTATTAGTGATATGAATGTTTTTTAATTTTTTTTTTAATGTTTATTTAATCTTGAGAGAGAGAAAGACAGAATGAGCAGGGAAGGAACAGAGAGAGAGGGAGACACAGAATCCAAAGCAGGATCCAGGCTCCTAGCTGTTAGTACAGAGCCTGACACGGGGCTCAAACTCACAAACCTGAGCCAAAGTCGGACACTCAGTCTACTGAGCCACCCAGGTGCCCTGGTGATACTAATTTTGATTACTTGGTTAGAGTATATTGATTTCTTCAATGTAGTTACTCTTATAATTAATAAGTAATTTCACGGGGTGCCTGGGTGGCTCGGTCGGTTGAGCTTCCGACTTCGGCTCAGGTCACGATCTCACGGTCTATGAGTTCGAACCCCGCGTCGGGCTCTGTGCTGACCGCTCAGAGCCTGGAGCCTGTTTCGGATTCTGTGTCTCCCTCTCTCTCTGCCCCTCCCCTGTTCATGCTCTGTCTCTGTCTCAAAAATAAATAAACGTTAAAAAAAAAAAAAGTAATTTCAGGAGGGATATGTTGAAATTATGTTAAATACCCTGTTTCTTATAAATTATCATCCTCAGGATTTATCATCAACTGATGATTCTTGCTGAATCAGTTTTATTTTTATGGTTGCAAAATGGTGATTTATTTTTCCTAATTCTTTTTTTAAATATATTTAAAATTATTTTATTTTAGAGAGTGTGCACAAGTTGGGGAGAGGGGCAGAAGGGGGGGGGAGAGAGCGAGAGAGAGAGAGAGAGAGCGAGAGAGAGAGAGAGAGAGAGAGAGAGAGAGAGAGAGAATCTCAAGTAGGCTCCACACTCAGGACAGAGCCTGAGGTGGGGATCATGACCTGAGCCAAAAATCAAGAGTTGGACGTTCAACCGACAGAGCCACGCAAGTGCCCCCAAATTCTTTCCTATATTTATTCGCATTATATTATGAGAAAGAGCTTTCTTTGAAGAATTTCCAATAAACAGATGGGAGTTGGTATATAGATCAAGACAGAGAATTTAAAAAGCCCAGGGGCTATTTGAGAAGGGTAGCAAACAGTCTCTTTATTTGGTGCATGGATTATATGTAGGAAAGTAACAGGCTGAAAATGTTGGTTGAGAACAGATTATGGAAGGCTTTGGAAACCAAGTTATGGCATTTTGACTCATTTTGTACTATATGAATTTATTAAAGCTTTAAGGTAATTGTGACAAGAGTTCCTGTAAAAAGAATTGATTTCCAGGGCACCTGGGTGGCTTAGTCATTTGAGCGTCTGACTCTTGATTTCGGCTCAGGTCATGATCCCAGGGTCATGGGATTGAGCCCCACTTAAGGCTGCACACTGAGCGTGGAACCTGCTTAAGATTCTCTTTCTCTCTCCCTCTGCCCCTCTCCCCAGCCCATACTCACTCTCTCTCTTAAAAAAACAAAAGAATTTGATTTCCACTGTGAGAGAAATAGTATGAGAGGAATACTGGATCTAGTTAAGAAGGTGGAAGGAGCCTTGGAGCAACAGTAGTGATAATGGACAAGTTTGTTCTTAAAAGAATGAGGATTCACTTTTTCAAATCACTAAATGAAACAAAACAAAAAGAGACAATGAAGATAAATGTTACCATAGAAAAATATCCAAGGGACATATTTCCTCACAAAAGAAGAAACATGGTCAGTAAGATATTAAATCTTACTAGTAATTAGGGAAATCCAGTTGAAAACAGTGAAATGCCATTCTTTTCCATTAGATTGGCAACAGTCAATATGCCTGAAAAGCATTGGCATAGAATAAATTGATTTTATTTTAGAGAACATTTTGGCAAATGTGTAGTAAAGTTGAAGATGTGCATAACCTATGACCCAGCACGCCCACTTTTAGATATAGATTCTAGGAACTCTTTGAGATTATAGAAAATATGCTGTTCCTCATAAAGTTTGACTCACACAGATTTAGCATCAGTTGATGATTGATGTTAAATACATGGAAATGTTAAGTGCAGCATTCATAAAAATGTTATATATCCTCCAGTGTCTCTAATAGCAAAACAGTTGAAAAATACATATGTATCTATCAATAGGAAAATAGTTGAATA
The DNA here is from genome assembly GCF_028749965.1 of Puma concolor. Lineage (NCBI taxonomy): Eukaryota > Metazoa > Chordata > Mammalia > Carnivora > Felidae > Puma > Puma concolor. Next base: position 28,904,989 of record NC_141680.1, on the reverse strand, counting down.
AATTGTGATATGTTCTTGTGGTCAAATTCTTTATAGCATTGAAAGTGATTTTTTGAGACTCCTGATGGTTTGCTTTGCAAAACAGGTGAACCAGTTTATGTTCCCAACAGCAATGTAGTAAAGTGCCTGCCTTACTGCAGCCTGTTGTCACTCAAAAATATTCTTCTAATTATAGAACAAAAAAGGTGCCTCATTATTATCTTAATTTACATATTTAGATACTCATCTTTTTCCTTATGTTGAAACTGTCTATAGGAAATAACTGATTTGAATGATAAGGGCAGATAGTAAATATTTTAGGCTTTCCGGCCACATAGTCTCTCTTGAAACTACTCTGCTGTTGTAGTATAAAAGCAGCCATACATAGACAAATGGATATGGCTGTGTTCCAATAAAACTTTATTTATGTACAATGAAATTTAGATTTCATATAATTTTCACATCAGGAAATATCGTTCTTTTGATTTCACTTTTTACCACTTACACTTTAATCCAGGAAAGTACTTTTCACATACCAATTCTAATTCAGATTATTTCATTTGTAAGAAGAGATTTTAATTTCATGAAGTATCTGAGATTTTTCTGGCTTTTATTTTTCTTTATTATTAAAAAGTATTTTATAATGTTTATTCTTGAGAGAGAGAGAGAGAGAGAGCATGAGCAGGGGAGGGGCAGAGAGAGAGGGAGACAACAGAATTCGAAGCAGGCTCCCAGTTCTGAGATGTCAGCACAGAGCCTAACACGGGGCTCAAACTCACCAACTGTGAGATCATGACCCGAGCTGAAGGTGGATTTAGCTGACTGAGCCACTCAGGTGCCCCTTTTATTTTTCTTTATAGCAGAGTTGACGGGAATGAGCATAATGTTAGGTATCAATAAATTTATAGTCTTTATTCTCCCCCCAAATTTCAAAGAAATCCATATTACTCGTTAGCTGTTCCTTTACCTTAAAATATGAATAATACAAAACTCTTGTGAAACTATTAAAGATTTTTGAAGAAAAGATCACATTACTTGTCCAGATAAAAGCTACATGTTTCTTAATCTTACTTGGTGTTCAGCTAATACATAGGAAATGAGATGGGTTAATCCAAAATAATAGCCTAGCACCCAGTTTGGTGCCTTGTATATATGTCAGATATTTATAAATGATTGTTGTGCTAGCTCCAGGTATGATTATTGACAACGTAAGTTAGGTTTTGAATTAAACAGGGGGTACAGTCAGTAAATGTTATAATAGCTTAACAAGTAGGATAAATAGATTTTAAGCTCAGTTTTTAAGGCAGAGTAGGAGTAAGACTAGGACTAGAATAAAAAAGACAGAATTTTTGTGGTTGGGAGAGGAATCAAAGTTAAACAACGGAAAGATCCATCACAACAATGGAAAGATCATGTCGCCTTGAGAGGGGCTTTTTTGAAGGGTTTTTCAGTTTCCAGTCTGTAACTTGGGCTAACACTAAGTAGATAAAATGAATAATTTGGGTGCCACTCATTCTTGGGAGACAGAAAAATCTGAAAGTCCTCTTGGACTCAGGTTATCTGTTTATAGCATGTAGTACTTGGAGACTGCCATTGTGTGCCAGTCTGCTATTCCATTTAGTTCTCTTTCAAGAACTGGAATTTTTAAGCCCTTTTCAGTAATGAGGAGTATAATATCTATGTTTGATTTGATGGCTTAGCTAGACAACCCAAAAGTATAGAGATGGTAAAGGACTGTCTTTATCAGGTTAGTTTTTATTTTCACCCTAAAGAAACTTTCATGCCTCTTAATGCTAACAGGGCTGGCTCAGAAAAAGAAATTTAAATCAATGAATATGAGGTAAGCTTATATGAATGCTATGTATTTTTCATTACTGGGATGTTATGGAATGACTAGTTGTATGGTTGTGTAGTATACAACATTAAACTCACAGTTATTTGGAATATAAGCAACCAGGAAAAGTAAATAAGCAGGTTTTTGGTTCATTTTACATAATCTACCCTTATCAGTCATGACCTATTCAGGTAAGTCATTTTTAAAAAAGTAATTTGTAGTGTGTCCTAAATTTGGTATATATTCAGATCAGGCTACATATGTAGGTGTACTTACAAAAACTTCACAGTGATGAACCTGAGGACCTTAAAAGTCAGAATTGCTTTCTCCATATAAAATATTGTCTTAATTAATCAAGAGTTTTTAACATTGTTTAACTTTTCATTGTATGTACTGAAAGGTGTTTGTTGATCAAGTAAATTATACTTTCTTGAACCTTTATTATTGAGTTAATAAGCAAAACTTTGCTTACCAGATTTTTTTTTAATGGTTATTTATTTATTTTTGAGAGAGAGAGAGAGAGAGAGAGAGAGAATCTCAAGCAGGCTCCATGCTGTCAGTACAGAGCCTGACGTGGGGCTCGATCTCATGAACTGTGAGATCATGACCTGGGCCGAAATCAAGAGTTGGATGCTTAACTGACTGAGCCACCCAGGTGCCCTCAGATCTTAGTTTTTAACCATTCTGTTCTGAGAAAGAGTTTACTACTATCAGAAGGCTGCATATGTGCATTGCTACTAGTGGAACTATCCCTGGAGTGTAACAGAATTTTACGATTGCTGAGAGAACATGTTTGTGGGTCATGCCTTGCTTTGGAGACAGTAATAACTCTAGGAGGTGAAGAGACAGTTCTACATATTTAGAAAGGAAATAAAAAGCCCATAACAATCATTCCAACACCTTGATCCTCATTATCCCTTCCTGTATAAATCCCCCTCAAGCTTCTTATGACTTCAAATTTTGGATATGAAAGGGACACTGACATGCATCTAACTCTCTATTGATCAGCATGGTTATAACTTTTCTAGGTTTTTCTGTCCATAGTGTTCTGTGTGTATCACTATATTTGAACCAACTTTCCTGAGAGGACTTTTTAAGGTAATGTTATGAGCTACTTCATTCCTCTGTTGGAAACTGATTTAACCTTTAGACAACATGGGAGGGGCCTAAATAATATGACTAGATTCCAGATTGTAGTCCCACAGGGCTAGTCTTGGCTATTCACTTGGGACATGCTCAATCCTGACACAGAGTAAAGATTCAGTATAGATCTTATTTGCCATCCATGATACATTATAAAACTTGTCTACACAGATTTAGGACAAGCCTGAGTAGTGAATGATACTGAGTATAAATTCAGGTCCATCTCATACTAAAAAGGCCATGACATTTTTTTTCTGGTTTTGTAAATGTTTCCTTTCAGGTGAGCTTCACCTATAACCAGTGCCTTATACAGGGCCAAAATAAAGTGGGCACTATATGTTGACTGATACCTGAGTCAGTGCATTTGATATGATGCTCTTTACCTAATCCTGTGGGATTCATATCCAGGAAGTTATGGGGCTGAGATGTTTCAAAGCTGTTCAAATGGCAAAACCACTTATTGAGTAATGGTAAAGTATATCCCTTTGGTTTCATTAAAATCTGAATTTTAAATAATTGCTACAGTGGGTTAGGTTTAAAGTTTTGCTTTAAGGGGCATCTGTGTGGCTCAGTTGGTTAAGTGTCCGACTTTGGCTCAGGTCACGATCTCACGGGTTGTGGGTTTGAGCCCCGCTAACAGTTCAGATCTGGCCTGGAGCCTGCTTCAGATTCTGTGTCTCCCTCTCTCTCTGCTCCTCCCCCACTCATGCTCTGTCTCTCTCAAAAATAAATAAACATTGGGGCACCTGGGTGGCTCAGTCGGTTAAGTGTCTGACTTCGGCTCAGGTCATGATCTCATGGTCCGTGAGTTTGAGCCCCGCATCGGGCTCTGTGTTGACAACTCAGAACCTGGAGCCTGCTTCAGATTCTGTGTCTCCCTCTCTCTCTGACCCTCCCCCGTTCAGGCTCTGTCTGTCTCTGTCTCAAAAATAAATAAACATTTAAAAAAATTTTAAAAAATAAACATTAAAAAAATTTTAAGTTTTGCTTTAAATTTAATCTCTTAGGGGCACCTGGGTAGCTTGGTTGAGTGTCCAACTCTGGATCTGATTTAGGCTTGGCTCATGATCCCAGGGTCCACTGTAGGATTAAGCCTCACCTTGGGCTCTGTGCTGAGTATGGAGCCTGCTTGGGCTTCTCTTTCTCGCTTTCTCTCCCTCTGCCTCTCTTCCCTGCTCATGCTCTCTCTGTAAAAAGCAAAAAATAAAAAGCAAAAATATCTCTTAATGTTTGAGAAATGTCTTTACTTTGTGGCTTTTGCAATGCAGCTAGCTCATGATATTTTTAAAAGGTCAAGTTAAAAGGTAGTGGCCTTAATTTGGGGGCTGCTTGAAGATAAGCACCTATAGAGCAATCAAATGAATTTTTTTCTGAGGTATCATACTCACTAGATGTTTTACACACACACACACACACACACACACACACACACACACACACACACACACACATAAAATATATTTCCTGGCACAAAATATAAAATTAGGGGTACAATAAATGTTTCTTGTATAGGTTTTGAGAAATGGACACTCCTCAAAATAGCATATGAACAACGCAGTTTTTGCTAATGGTGCTTGCTGTGACTCAGAGCGAGGACCTACTATTGAATACACTGATAAAAATAGCTTCAAATTGGAAGAACTTGACCATTTATTTTTATTAATATGGCTACTTACTAAAACATTTTATGAAACTAAAAGCCAGGATGATAACACATTAATACAGTATACGTGTTAAGACTTTGTCATAGTTAGAAAAAACTCCTCCCAAACTTAGCATTTGTTTTCTGATTTATTAGGTTATGTATCTTCTCTAACTTAAGGTAGCATCTGAAAACAAAGCCATTTGGTTACTTTTCAGGTAACTGCTAACAGTGACTCTGCCTTTGGGACTTCTAACCAAGGATAACCTTTCTTTTCGCCTTTATACCATTAGCAGGAACAACTTACTACTGTAAAAAGCTCTCTTTATTACCTCAACCAAAATTATTGCTCTTTAAAATGTACAGGTTTGGGTTTTAATGTTTATCATCTGGACCCTTTTTTCCTCTTGAAACATTTTGGATTTATTGATTTGAAGGATGCAGTGTTCAAAACGAACTGGTAAATTATAATCTGTTTTTCTTCTCCCTAAATGACTTCTGAAAACAATGCATTTTTACATTTCTATGTCTGATGACACAGCAGTCATTAATATAACGTCAGTGCACTTTTGGTTAAGGTATTGCATACATTCAAATACCCAAGCTAAAATCAATTGCTTTGGGAATTCTAAATGTACAATGCTTAAAATTACAGGTCTGCGTGAAAATACAAGACAGTTATTAACAACTTAAAGAAAATTTTGGTGGCCCATTCATGATATAGCTCTTGTACCTCAGATTCTGCGATTAGAAATGTAACCCGATTAAGCTATTGCTTTTATTGTAATAAAACAATAACTCCTTTAGATTTTTAATTTAGAATTTGTCTATTTCCAAAAAGGATTGAAAGCAACTACTATTAAACCGGAATTAGAAAGGTTGCAGAATACAGAACATATTCAAACATTTTGCCTAGCATAAATATTCACTCTTATGGTGGCAAGGCTTTTCTTTGCAATGCAAAACAGTCTCTGTCTCCTAAACTGCCAAAGATTCTTCTCTCATCCTAAGTAGGTGAGATATATTTTGGGAAAAACATTAAAAGCAATTTAAATGATTAAGCAAACTTCTCTAAGCAAAACTGCTTAACACACAGAATTATTGTATACCTAATAGGGTTTTATGTTTAACTGAAAAGGCCAATAAAAAGAATTACTATGTGCTTATTTTTCCTCAAGATCTTTCTGGAAAAATAATCACATCTCCTATAAAGATGAAAGGTACAGAACTAAATTCTTGTATCCTTTATTGCATTTGTGCCATTAATGAAATATTACAGCTTATACCTTAGCAATAAACTACTGGGAAGGTTATTAATTGATAATGAATACCATAGTTCTATTAATGCTGTTAGAAGACAAGATGTGCCAGCCAGGTTTGAAGCGCTTACATTCCCAAACGCTGCTCATTAATGGGCAATGTTAAGGTGGTCCCACTGAAATACACCAATTAATAGCTAAACCCTTTTTCGAAGAACGTGTGTTAATCACACCATAGACCCTTAAAGGTGTCAAACTTCTCCCTTAAACTAATTATCGAGATCTTTCAGACTCATTTGATGTGGCTAAAAAATCCTATCACAATTTTGGTCCAATTCTGTAGCACATATATGATACTCTAATTCTTTTGGTCCAATTCTGTAGCACATATGATACTCTAATTCTTTATACCAAGCTTGACTCATGTCACATACGTGTCCGCCAAAATGTCCGCAGAAATAAAAGCTATCAGGCCAGCTTCAGACACCTCATAAATGGCCTTCACTGTCCTTTGGGCCAATTATTTAGGTAACGTACAAAGAGATTGCTAATTCTAGTTAGAATCCAAGCGTCAGCTTCTCCAAGCGTCAGGACGATGTGCATAAGGGCAGGCAGTATCTTAAACCCCATTTCATTCCCACTCCCTGAGATGTAAGAAACCACCCACGGTTTGAAAGTAGGCGGGGGAGGAGTGCTGCAGGCGGCTGCCAAGAGAGCGCTCTTGCAAGGAGGCCGTTTCCCTGAGTCACGGAGAGGGCGGGAGGCTGAGCCCATCTACCCACGCCACGTCCTCTTCGTATGGGAATCAATTTAAATAGGCAGGGCCCAGAAGGAAAGTGAGTAACACCGCCATTCCTCACAGCAGCCCAACAGCCACTCTATTCTCAGGAGACACTACACTTCCATAGAACTCGCCCCGCACTCTGGCAGCTATCAGCCGACCCTTCCTGACCAGCATCACGTGCACCCGGAAGTACGTGGGTGGGACCTAAGCGCCCACGGAAATGACGTCGGTCACTGCTAGTCGCATGATGTGGCAAAATGCAAAAAAAGGGGGGGGGAGGAAAAGAAGGAGGCTGGGGAAAGTGATGAGTCTAAAAAAGTAGTCCCTCCGATTCCTCTAATTTACCCTCGTGGCGCAGCAGTAAGCGAGAGCTCCTCGGCGTACTGCGCCCCGAATTCCTGCGCCTCACTGCACCGCGGCACTCCGTGGAGGGGTACATAAGGCGGAGGGGGTGAGGTGACTTGGGCGGAGTTCTGTCGTCGGGATCCCTCCGCAGGGCTCAGCCGTTTCCGGAGTCTGCGCTGCGCCCGGTTCCGCCATTGCGGCTCTCCCGGACCCTGGAGCCTCCGCCCCCGACCCGAGCTCTTTCGTCTGCCTGCCAGTTTCCTGCGTCCCCGGAGAGTATCCTGCTGAGTCCAGCCTTCCCCCTCCCCCTTCTCCTCCTCTCCCTTGGAGAGCCTGGGCAGCCACTGCCCCGCAGCCCCAGTGACAGGAGGAGACCATACACCCCGACAGCGCCATGGCCCAGATTCTGCCAATTCGTTTTCAGGAGCATCTCCAGGTGCGGCTGGGTTCGGGCCTATGAGGGCTGTGGAAAGGGTAGTAGGAAGGAAGAGGCTGGAGTCTGGGCCCAAGCAAAAAGCAGGATCGGAGCGGGGTGGGTATCGGTGCTTGGGGTATTGGGGTAGATGGAGGATAGGGGCGCTATCTTGGAAAGCCTAAGGGTTAATGGTGTGGGACTTGGATAGAAAGGACGAGAGTCGGGGTGCAAAAGGCAGCGAGGCCAGGCCTGGGTTCGAGGGCCTCTATTTTCGCTTCCTGGGTGGTAAAAACTGCGCATTCTAACCTCCTCCCCCCCTCGCCGTTTTATTCAGTTCATTCATTTGGGTTGCTTGGCGGGGGGTGGGGTGGGGGTGGGGGGTGGGAAGGAATCTCCCGCGTTTCTTCCACAGCAAGGATTTTCAGTCCCTAGGCCAGTGCAGAGCTGTCATCTCCGATTGCTCTTCTCTTCCCTTTCCCCACCGTGTCTGTATTCGGCAGTTGTGGGGCGGGTGGGCTGGGGAGGAGCAACCTTTTTTCTTCCTCCCTCTGCGGCTCTCAACTGGGAAAGGCACCTTCCCCTGGGGGTGGGTGGAACGGCAGTGACTTGCCTCAAGCCTTCCCTGAGGCAGTAGGAACAGAAGGTCACTGAAGGAACCAGGAGGAGGGTAAATGGGGGAACGTATTTCTCAGGGCGGTGTCAGTCTCAGTGCGTGGGGTCAAGGTCCCTAGGGGTACTCGTCTTTTTTTCCTTTCTTGATTTCTCTGGGGATGATGCAGCTTTTATCCCCTCTTTCGTTTTAAGAGGTGGGAAAGAGTTATCCATAGGTTATCTTGGGGTCTGCTGGAGTATAGCAGGTAGTTGTGGGCTTGGCGTAAGTACTTCCTTCAGGATTGCATGGAATGAAATAGAGTCCTGGAGATAGAGCATACCTGTTCTGAGATATGCAAGGTTGTTTGGTCTGCAATTGGCTTACTTTTAGTAGGTTCTAGAGTTCTTCCCCGTGGTGCATTTTCCTATGCAACATACTGTCTTATCTGGCAGTTTGCCCGTGGCGGGCCCAGGCAGATAGATGATCATTGGAGGGCTTGACTGAATTAAGCCGTTTTTGAGCTTCTGATTTTCTTAGTTCACCAATCCTGGTTTTACTCTGGCTGCAGTAATTTATTCATGTATTTTGTTTTCTTCCCAAATACCCCCTTAAAGAGGCCTGCCTCAGCTCATCTTCTGAAGGCCTGAATTCATAATGATAAAAGATGCCGTGGTTTGACATGATATTAGTGTTAGTGGCCTATTGGACACCTTACCGTTGAAAGCTATTTTATTTACTTTCTCCAGTTGGTATACATAAAGGATTCTTGTTAATAAAAAGGTTAATAAAAAGGATGACTATTTAGGCTATCAGTAACATAACTTCATTATTTCTTTACAGGTATTAATCATCTTTGCATCAGCAAGAAATTTTTTTCCTTTAAGTTTTGAATTGTAATGAATAAATCTAAAAAATAAGTAACACACCTTTAGTCATCTGTGCTTTTCAGATAACTCATTTGAAGTAATGGAACACTTTTACAAAAGGTTAAAAAATGTTAAGTGACAGTGGACACAGAGAAGTTCTTGTTTTTGCTCCAAGTTTTAATTGCTGTGTTCTTTCTGTTAAAGTGGGGTGTAAATGAATGTAAAGAGTTGGGAAAATAATATTTTTAGGTGTGAGGGGAAAACACAGGCTCATTCTCACACTAGAGTGTTGCTAAAATATAATCTTTCTGTAGATAAATGTTTGTAAATTATAGACAGAAACAGGTACTGTTGGTGTTTACAAGGCAGAGGTATGTCCCATTAGTAAACCCTATTTCTTAACTAGTGGTGATTTGAGCAGTAGCTTTTCATTTCGATTAAAGACGAGATGAGAATTGTTAAATAATCCCAGAGATTGGAATCTCACCTTGTCACTAATTGAAGACAGATTTAATATGGGTCTGATTTCTGAGTTTCTCCATATATTCAAGTGAAACCATTTCCTTTTGAAATAATTTGAAGATTTGAGTATAAAGCAGCTTTGCAAATGTATTTGGAGAATTCAGTCATTTTTTTGTAGTAATATGCCATGCCTAAAGTTAAGCTTGCTAGTGGGTCTGTGAACTTCCAGTTAATAATGGTTAATGGTGCAAAGGGCCCCAGTCACCAACTTCTTACAGAGTATCTCCTAACTTCTCATTTTTATCCCTTCTCTTTTTTAAAAAATTAATGAGTATTATTTTAATAGGCACCTCAGGTCTTTGGCCTGAGTTCTGCCAGTTTGCTAAGTAGCAGAAAATTTTCTGAAACACTTAGGATAAAAATTGGGAACAAGAATTGAGGAACTTGAGTGTAGAGTTAGTTTTTGTGAAAATTTCCAAAGGTGAACTGTAAATGAATTTATTTTTAACTATTCTGTCCAACTGAAGGATCTGTCATCAAGGCTTGGAATTATATGAAATGAATGTTAAGTATTTTAAGTTATGAAGGGTGTGTGTGTGTGTGTGTGTGTGTGTGTGTGTGTGTGTGTGTGTGTGTATGTGTGTGTGTGTGTGTTCAGGATTGCTAGGCTGATAGTCAACAGATGAGTGCCTATTTGGGCAAGATATTGCTAGAGTTGCAGATTGTAAAAAACATCCTAGACTATACGTAAAATATTGCCTGCAATTCTCAGTTCTTGGCACATTAAGTATCTTTATGCTGATTGGCACATTTTACTGTATACCCAGGTTCTTGAGTTCTGCAATTAAAAATCTCCCCACCCATTTTTTTTTTCTCTTTGATCCATAAATGCAGGCCTGGAATGTGTTGTGAATTGAATGGTAGAAGTTCTTGCTATGGCTGTTTTGATTTGCAAAGAGAGAGCAGTGCCCGCTATTATTGTGATATTGTATATGCTTAACTATACTGCTTGGAAGAGGCATACTGCCTGGAATTCTGCAGCAGTTTACCTTGGGAATAGCTTTCAAGTTTAAGATGTATCATGTTTTTCAGAATTTTCCTAATGGTCTATTTACTTAAAGGGGTGTGGCTAATTGTGGTGAATATGCTTGCATTCTGTTTAGGAGATAATGTAAGACGTGGAACTGTGTGTATATAGAACAACGGTCGTTTTCGTGCTAGTGTATAGTGAAATACGTGATTTTAGAAACCTTAACCTGTGATATTTGAATTATATTTAACAGTATGTTTTTTCCTGTCACTGTTACTGATGTGATTTTTCTTTTTGAGAGCTACTGTCCAAAAGAACTTTCTTCCATGATGAAAATATATACTAGTGGGACACTTGAGTGGCTCAGTCGGTTGAGCATCTGACTTTGGCTCAGGTCATGATCTCACTGTTAGTTTGAGCCCCACATCAGGCTCACTGCTGTCAGCCTGTCAGCTCCGAGCCTGCTTCAGGTCCTCTGTCTCGCTCTCTCTGCCCCTTCCCTGCTTGCACTCTCCCCCAAATAAATGAATATTTAAAAAAAAGGAAAAAAATATATACTAGCTACATAAGGATACTGAAATATGGTTTGTGTCACTGAGGAACTAAGTTTTTACTTTTATTTCTTTTTAATTAGTTTAAATGTAGATGACCACATCAGCCTATTGTCTACTACATTGGACTGTACATTTATAGGCTTGGTAAGAATGAAGGTTTATCTGATCACGCATATTTGTATGTTTAGAACATTTTATTAACCAAAATTAAAACATTCATTAGTTGAAAGTTGTTGGAAAAAAAAAAGTGTTAGCTGAATACTGTCTCTTTTGGGAAGTGGTGGTGATGAACAGTGACTAGTGAATGAAGGGAACAGTAGACTTCTTGTGAGAGCCTGTTTTGCCCTATGAATATATGTGGCTGGGTGCTTTCAGTCTTCACTTAATCCCCAAGGGATACTGTCCAAGGGAACACAGTATCAGAATGGGATTTGAACCTGGATCTTTGGACACAAAATATTTCAAAGAAATAGGATGATTGGCCTTAAGAGAAGTTATACAGTATCCTACTTCGCTTTTTTCCTGTTGGACTTTGCTCTGAGGATGTTCTAATTTGATCCAGAATGTTAAAATTTCAACACGTAAGGAGTATAAAATTTTCAAATGAGATATTTTACATTCCTTTCTTGGGGTAGTGATTTTTCAAAATCTGATTTGTATTTTACAGTTAAGCACATCTCCTTTCAGACCCTCTTTTCATTGGAAATATTCTGTATTTAGATTTCATGATATTTACAGTTGAAAAAGCAGATTTGCTTATCTAGGTTATTCCAAACATAAGTTTTCCATAATTGAATCAATTATCAGTTACTATTTAGTTTTAATTAAATTTTAAAATAAATTCAGTCACAGCAACCACATTCCAGGTGCTCAGATCACATGTGGCTTGTGAAATGTGGCTATAGTATTGGAGAACATGGGTTAAGACTAACCTCTTCTGGGGGTACCTGGGTGGCTCAGTAGGTTAAGCGTCTGACTTTGGCTCAGGTCGTGATCTTGTAGTCTGTGGATTTGAGCCCCGCGTCGGGCTCTGTGCTGACAGCTCAGAGCCTGGAGCCTGCTTCAGATTCTGTGTCTCCCTCTCTCTCTGTCCCTCCCCTGCTCGTGCTCTGTCTCACTCTCTCCCTCAAAAATAAATAAACATTAAAAAAAACCAAAACTAACCTTTTCTGTTTTCTCAGTAAAATAGGCCTGCTGCTTCACAAAGTTACTGTAAAGATCTGAGGTCATGTATGTGAAAGTACTTGATGTAGCAGTTTAGGAACATGAATTGTGGGGTATAAAATTTTTGTCCAGTACATTTTATTCATGTAGCTCACCACCAGTGATACAGTATTTTATTTGCACACCTAGATTTTTATGGTTTATAAGTGTTTGATAATTACCTAAGATTTGAGTACTTATCAGCAACTATGTTAGACTAGGGACAAAGTGATGAACAATACTGACTATAGCTTGCGTTGGTTAACTGGCAAAGGCTGTCCACACATAATTGCAACACGTTATATAATGTCTGATGCTGTGCAAGACTTAATAGAAATATTTGTATGATACAAATATCCCTCTCTGACATGTGCCCAAAAGAAAGAAAATTTTTAATTTTTTTATTATATTCCATGAGCTCTCACTGTATGCCATTGGTACATTTTTAATTAGTGTTCCTTGGTCAGATACATTTGACAAACCTGATCATCATATCTGATAAAATACCCGCCTGGAATGCCAATCAGACCTTCGCTGGTGTTATATATGTCCTATGTTGAAATGAATGTTCTCACTTACATGGGAAATGAGTTCATAACTGATATTTCAATCCTTTATATTAGAATGAGGTTATTTCTCTAAATTTATTCGCATATATGTCGTGATGAAGCTACTTCACAAAGTCAGCTCTAGATGTTTTTTCCCCCTTCTTGGCCAAGTGCCTGTGGCTAATGCTCTTAACCCAAAGGGATGGCAGGAGGCTTGGATCTAAATGCATTATGCAAAACCCAGCTGTCAGAGTTGGATTTTGTGTTTCCTTTTTTTGTGTGTTATGAAAGATATAATTTATTTTGCCCTAACTTTAAAAAAAAAAAAGTGTTTATTTTTAGAGAGCAAGCACGCACACACACACAACGTGGGGTAGGGGTAGGGGCAGGCTCCGCACTGACAATGTACAGCCTGATATGGAGCTCGAACTCACATACCCTGAGATCATGACCTGAGCTGAAGTTGGACTCTTACTGACTTAGGCACCCATATGCCTCTATTTTGCCCTAACTTAAATTTGCCCTAACTATTCACCAAATCTTGGGGCACCTGGGTGGCTCAGTTGGTTGGGCGTTCAACTCTTGATTTCCACTCAAGTCATGATTCTGGGGTTGTGGTATCAAGCCCCATGTTGGGCTTCACCCTGAGCGTGGAGCCTACTTGGGATTCTCTCCTTCTGTTCCTCTCCCCCATTTGTACTTTCTCTCTAAAGTAAAACAAACAAAATTGTCCTGAAATCTACAAGATCAAAATTAATTGACCATTAGAGTTATTTGAATACCTGTGTACTGAGGACACTGCTAAATATTGTATGTTCATGATCTTATTTAATTAGCAAGAAAATCTCATCAGATAGGTAGGGTTAGCCTTATTTTGCACTTGAGGAAACTGAAGTTCATGGCAGTTAATCTGTAGAGTCAGACAGTGGATGGCCAGACTTTAATACTTGGTCTTTTTGCAGTGTGGCACGTTGATGAATGGTCTATATAATTTGAACTGCAAAATATAGCAGTTTGTTTGCATCTATGTTGTGGTGTCCTTTGATGTACACATTCTGCCAGTGGTTTGTTTTTAGGTCAGTAGTTCTTTTTTTTAAGTTTTATTTTATTTTGAGAGAGTGTGAGAGCACATGCTTGCATGCTCAATAGCAGGAGAGGGGCAGAGAGGGAGAGAGAGAGAATCCTAAGCAGGCTCCGAACTATCAGTGCAGAGCCTGATGCAGGCCTGAACCCACAAGTTGTGAGACCATGACCTGAGCTGAAATCAAGAGTTGGATGCCCAACTGACTGAACCATCCAGGCACCCCAATAGTTTTTATATTATAAGAAAAGTAGGGGCCAGTGAGCTAACATTTGACTTTCTATGCTTTAAGTGGCTATTTAGATGATGTTTTTAAAGGGCTTTATTCAAGTTCCCACTAGAAAATTGTGCAGAATGATTGGGATCAGGTTAACTGGTAATGAGTATTATCTTTATCCCTCTCAAAGCTGAACTTCTCAAACATGTCTATAAGAGAGTTTTTCTTAATGACAAGAGTGTGAATATGTTTTAGTTTAAAGCCACTTATGAAAGCAGGAAACTTCTATTTTACTGTATTATTTATGTTTTTGTAAATGTAAATGTTTTGTAATGTAAAACTTGAATAGAACTCTAGGAAAAGTGGCACTTGAGGTGGGGGTGAGGAGGAAAGTGGGAGTTGAACATGCTTGCTCAGTGTGAATAGCATAACCATAGAGGGGAGAAATGGTTACAGGCTTGGTTTTGCTTTGGAGGTAGAACTACCAGTAAGTTATATTCGTACTTCCTGTTCTGACTCATTGGGTAAATAGGACTTTTAAGTTCTGAAGTAAAGCAGATTTTAAAGCTTATTTCTGAAATAATAGGAATTGAGTGCATTGAAATCATTTTGCCACATTAAAAAATTTAAATTCTCCTGTGTTCTCTTGTGGAAAATGTCTCAGATGTTTGAGATCTTTTTATCTTTTCTGAACTTCCTCATTAAGTTAAAATAATACTTTTTGGCAATTGGAAAGTTATACTGGGGTGTGTTTTTGTGTTTATATCATAATACTTAGCTTATACAGATACTCAAGTATTCTTTCTTAGCCCTGTGCTAGAGCGGAGTCTCCCTTTATCCAGTAGAGTAGAATATATATGCCATGCAAAAGGGAAAAAAAACTACCATGTACCCAGTTATTGAAGCCAAGATCTTGGAGTTACACCAGATTCTTTCCTTTTATTTTCTTTTTCTTTTTTTAGTGTTTGTTTATTTTGAGAAAGAGAGAAAGAACACAAGTTGGGGAGAGAGAATCCCAAGAGAATCCCGGCATAGGGCTCTATCTCAGGAACTGCAAGATTATGACCTGAGCTGAGGTCAGGAGTTTGACACTTAACTGACTGAGCCACCCAGGTGGCCCTTTCCTTTTATTTTCCACATCCAGTCCATTTCTGGAGTAGGGAAGGGAAGAACTCTAATAGTGATGCACTCTGGGGATCCTAGGGATTGCAGTTTCTGATGACCTTGAGAGGTGTGTGTGTGTGTGTGTGTGTGTGTGTGTGTGTGTGTGTGTGTGTGTGTGTGTGTGTATGTATGTATATACACACACACACACACACACACACACACATATGTAATGCTTTAAACAAATTCATTTTACAGTTTTAGAGGACAGGCTGAAATGAATCCCATAGGAGATGATAGGGTTTTGGCAGGATTGTATCCTTCCTCCAGGCTCTAGAGGAGAATCCATTTGATGACTCCCATCTATTGACTGAGAATCAAGAGTAGATGAAAATGGGATTTGGGAGAGTTGCTTTCATCTGTTTCTGACTAGCTGACAAAAAGGACTTAAAAACCACCATAGTGGACACAGTGAAGCCAAAGATTAATCATGTATACTCAACTTGGCAAACAGGTGACTTTGGATAATTCATTGAGGGTGAATAATTAGGGAAAAAACCCATAGGGAGAACATGGTTTACAGAATTCTTGTCTTTCTCCACTCTCTTTGGTACTGTATATTTCTCCCTTTTGAACTAGGTAAATCTAAGGTGATTTTCTTTTTTACTATAAAATATTCTTCAAGAAGGAGTTCCCTTATATTAAAAGCCTTACCAAGTCTCCACATTTATTGAGTCCTCTCACAGCTAACTTCTATTTCAAATACTGCAACATGTTCATTGAAGGCTATCATAGGCTTGAAATCCATCTGGATTGGTAAGAGGTAAATGTAACATATCTAATAATTATTGTTCTCTGGCCTCACAGTTATAACTGTTGCTGGGGTAAGAAACATTTTAAGTATCCCTCAAAAACTCAATATATTAGGGGTATATTTCTGGAGATCATAATCCAGAAACAAGTGAAAAAAACAACTCTCCTAATATGCAGATGGAATTTTAGGTATGTTCTAAAATTCCCATGATTGTACCTTAATGGATTTAAATTTTGTTTTCTTTTTAATGCTTATTTATTTTGAGAGGGAGACACAGAATCCAAAACAGCCTCCGGGCTCTGAGCTGTCAGCACAGAGCCCAACATGGGATGGGGCTTGAACCCAGAAACTGCGAGATCATGATCTATCTGAGCTGAAGTCAGATGCTTAACCAACTAAGCTACCCGGGGCCCCTGGATTTTTTTTTTTTTAAAGCACTTTAATGGAATGGAGAGGATTTTCCAGTGTTTATGGAAACACTGGTGTAAAAAAGTGCATATGAAGAGTTAACATGGTTTCTGAAATGTGAAGAGTAGAAAAACATTTTCAAGTAAATTATTTTATAATTTCATTTATTTATTGTTAAGTAGGCTCCATGCCCCCATCATGGGGCTTGAATTCACAACACTGAGATCAAGACTGTCATGCTCTATTGACTGAGCCAGCAGGCACCCCTGTAAATTATCTTATAGTTTTAAATGTCTTTATAAACTAAGTCAAATGACTACTTGAAGTATGTATTAAGCATATCTAATTCCTAAGAATTTAATAGGGCCAAAGATCTTTTAAAATTGAGATAAAATTCATACAACCTAAAATTAATCATTTTATTTATTTATTTTTATTTTTTTCTTCAATATATGAAATTTATTTAAAATTAATCATTTTAAAGTGAACAATTTAATGGTACATTGACAACATTGTGCAACCAACACCTGTATCTACTTCCAAAACCTTTTCATCTCCCAAAAGGAAACCCCAAATTCATTAAGAAGTATCTCATTCCCACCCCCCTCCCATCCCCTGCAACCACTAATGTGCTTTCTCTCCCTACAGATTTACCTATCAGTGGACTCATACAATATGTGACCTTTTTTGTCTAATGTTTACTAAGCATAATGTTTGAGGTTCATCCATGTTGTGGTATGTATCCCATACTTCATTCCTTTACTCAATACTCCATTGAGTAGAAGATATACTGCATTTTATTTGTCCTTTCAGTAGTTGATGGACATTTGGATTCTGTTTTTTTCAGATGACTAAATATTTTTTCTTTTTTTTTTTTTAATATGAAATTTATTGTCAAATTGGTTTCCATACAACACCCAGTGCTCATCCTGACAGGTGCCTTCCTCAATGCCCATCACCCACTTTCCCCTTTGGATTCTTTCCACCTGTTGGCTATTATGAATGGTGCTGCTGTGAACATTAAAGTTTTTGTTTGAATACCTATTTTCAGTCCTTTTGGATATATACTGAGGAGTGAAATTGCCAGGTCATATGGTTTAGAACTGTGTTTTAATTTTTTGAGGGATTGCCCAACTGTTTTTTCATAGCAGGTGTATCATTTTACATCGTCACCAGCAATGTATGAGAGTTCTAGTTTTTCTGCATTCTAATACTAGTCAAAAGCTTTTTTGAGTGTCTAGGGAATGGTCTGCTTGCTAAAATAAATACCCTACTTGGGTACATAATGGTATTTTTAGTTCTATCTGTTCTGTCCCAAGTTTTGTAGCTCTGTCCTCTCTTTATTTTTTTTTTAATTTTTTTTTAACATTTATTTATTTTTGAGACAGAGAGACAGAGCATGAACGGGGGAGGGGCAGAGAGAGAGGGAGACACAGAATCGGAAGCAGGCTCCAGGCTCTGAGCCATCAGCCCAGAGCCTGACGCGGGGCTCGAACTCACGGACCGCAAGATCGTGACCTGAGCCGAAGTCGGACACCCAACCGACCATGCCACCCAGGCGCCCCTCTGTCCTCTCTTTAACTGTGTGTCCTTCTTTAGATGGTATTTCAATTTCTTCTGAGACACCATGTATTCCCCTACATATATTTGGGCTAGGCATGCATCCCTTGTAATTGCACCGTTGTAATTACTGTGTGCTTGTTATGCACTGAATAGAGGAGGCCATAGCTCATTTACTGTAGAATTGTCTGTATTAGTGTGGTGTCTGGCATACAGTAGCTTTTAATTAAAATGTATGATTATGGAAAAAATACTTTAGAACTAGGAAGAGATCTGAGGAAATCTTTAAAAGTTTTTTTCTATTGGAACTGGAAGAAAACTTCAGAGAACTGTTGGCATTATCTGTGGCATGTAAAGAAACTTGATACAATACAAATAGAAAGCTGCAGTAATAGAATATATACAGAAACAGTTGATCCTGGAGCAGTTAGCAGAATTGCCCCTGTGGACATCAGCAATGTGGAAGATTAACTTGAAGATTTTAAATTTAGAGAAAATCCCAGAATTAAAAGAACAGGAGGTGTGACAGAATAGGTTACAAATCTAAGAGTTATAGAAACCAAAATAATTGGAATGGAAGCTCTTTTTAGACAATGGAAGAAAATTTAACTGCTATGAAAGAGGAAACAAGATTTAAAGCGTTCAGCATTTGAGACAGGCCTGGGGAAATTTTAGTACCATGAATTAAAAAAAAAAAAAAAATCTGTAAGCATCCATAGCATACCCTTTCCCTGACCACAGTGAAGCAGTATCTATAGGGTTTGGGATGGAAGGTTTTTTCCATTTTTTAGAAGATATGAGCTACATACAAATTGTACACTCTAAACTCTCTGAGCCTAAAACCTGTTATTTTCCTTGTAGGTTGTTACCTTTGTAGTGATGACAAATTTATAGCTTAACAGAAAGTAAAGAAAAGCAGTTTCACACATAAATAGCAGGCTATAAAATATTCAATTGATGTTAAGTTGCCAAATAATAGATGCTCAATAGGTATTGGAAAATAAATCCTGGTCAGTTAGTTATTTTAATGTTTCAGACTCCCTGAATTTGTTAATATTAAATGATTTTGAGAAAGCTTGTAACTCTCCATGCTGAGTGTTAATTCATTCATTCTGTTGAACTTGGAATTTTTGGCATTTAGGTTCACAAGGAAATATTCCAGTGATTCACATGTAAAAAATTGATTCTGGCCTTGTAACTTGTAGCACCTCTGTGATGATCATGCTTTAAATGATTGCTCCGACTAGGAAAATGAGCACTAACCACATAATGTCTAATTTCCTAGCAGATATGTTGGTATAAGTTAGAAAAAGACATGAATATGTGCAGCAGTAACGGGGTTGGGCTGAATCACTGGGTTCCCACTTAAAAATACATTTTGGGAAGTTGTTGAGAAGTTGTGTCATAGAATGAAATTTCTTTGGGACCTTTACAGTTTTAATAGTAAGGAAACTGACCAGATGTTTTAGTTACTTACACCAGGAAACCAAGCCTGTGGTGTCTGCCTAGGGACATTCACATCATCCTTTGAAGAATTTTAGGTTAGGTCAGCTCTAAGTTTTATAATCTTGGACCCTCAAAGTAAGCCTCATTTCTAGTACTTCGAAAAGAGTGTTTGGATAAAGTCTACGACCCCCCCTCCCTTCCCCTAACACACATAACATACATACCTATAATCAGTTATGATTTTGGTAGCATTCACTTGTTCTGTGCCAGCTGAATGACATTTATGCGGAAAAGGACATGACCTTGGAGAATCTGCAAGATTTGAGACTTAAAAACTTCCCAATATTCCCCTGTAGTTTGATCAGAATCGAGGTGTAATATTTCATCTAATTATTGGACTGTTTTTTAAGAGTGAGTCAAATTTAAGGTTTTGAAATTTTCCAGTCAGTTGTTGGCTACAAGTAGGAAAAATTCTTTTTGAGTTTCCTGATAATTTACCAAAACTAATAGTCTTACAGTCCAACTGTGGCTCCATCTTGAATATAGTACTTAATTTTGGAGTGAGTGACCAGAGTCAAATTCTCCTAAGAGACCGTGATTGCCTGAAAGGCTAACATGGAGTGGAAACAAAGGGTCAGCAAGAGTTAAAAGCATTTTTACTTCTTGCTTGAAATGTGTGGAGTACACAAAACAATGGCCAGTATCCTGTTGATGGAAGAACTAAAGGAATGCTGCATTCTCAGCATTTGTCTTCATTTCCTGTAGAAGACAAACTGCAGTTTTTATTTGACATTCTGCTAGTTTCATGGCTAGTTTCAATGGCTCAGTGAAGTGACTGGTGTCAGCATTTTTTTTTTCCACTGTGATTGATATTAATGAAGGTAGAGGATGTTTAGGGGTTTTTAAAGGAAATTATGCTGAGTGGAATACTTGGGATAGGAAGTTAACCAAATCTTCAGGCACTTAACTTCAAAGTAACTACATTGAAAAAAATAACAGCGTTGAGTGATATCCGGGTATCAGCAGGTCTCTCTCAAATTGTTGACTTCTTAACTCTCTAGTGGTAACACTTACTAGTAAGTCTTTATCAAGATACAGGATTCATTTACAGAAAAGGTAACTGAAATAGGACAATACATGGAGTACCTACAAAATAGACTCATCTGAAATATACTAGCTTGTATGTACTTCCTTTCCATTGTAACTCTTCAGATGAAACCAGGAGGAAGGATCTGGAAAGTGTAAAGCTAAGCACTAATTATGAGACATGTTTTTAGTAATGCTGTCATAAACACAAGTTTTAATGTATTTTGATTTTCAGCTGATACAGCTGGTAAATGAGTTCTCTTCTGAGTTTACCAGTCATTCATTAGGAAGCAAACTCCCTGAGTATGCTTATAAAGAAGGCTGTTTGCAGTGAATGTTCCTATTGACCAAATGTAACAACTGTTGGTTGAAATTAGTAGGCTCAAAGCAAGACGAATATTCCTTTAATTATATGATGTTTGTAGGCACAAACAATTGTGATTGGTTGCTGTGTGATAGAGACTGTGCTAACAGAGTCTTCCTCTTTAGTCCAAGAATTGGGCATTGAAGAATAGCATGGGGGTGCCTGGGTGGCTCGGTTGGTTAAGCATCTGACTCTTGATTTTGGCTCAGGTCACAGTCTTGCAGTTTGTGGGATTGAGCCCCACATCAGGCACTCTGCTGTCAGTGCAGAGCCTCCTTGGGATTCTTTCCCCCTCTGCCTCTCCTTGCTTGCTCCCATGTGCACTCTCTCCTTCTCTCTTTCTCTCAAAAATAAACGTAAGAAAAGAAAGTGCATGGTTTTACCTGGTTGTATTGTCTTCTAGCATTTTCTGCCTTTTATAATAAATGCATATTATTGGATTGCATACAGCCATAGTCCATTCAGTCCCTTTAACACTATTTTCATAGTTTAATCACTAATGTATTCTAATAAGGTACTAACCATCACTGGGTTCCTGATTCCTGCCATATATATAAAGGGTTTTCTAAGCTGTGTTTAGTAATGTGTTTTGAGTAAAGCAAATTGGCCTACCATAGGTTTGACTATGTAATGTTAGTAGGATGACATCAGAGCCATTCTGTTTTGAAAAAAGTATATATCATGATGTCACAGTCCTGGAGTAGGTACTGTAAAATGGCAGAAATCCATAAAATAAATCCATGAAATAGGGAGTGCTTATGTGGCCTTGCACTGTTTTAAGTGCTTGATGTGTGCTAAATCACTTTAACCCTCCACGTAGCACCTAGGCATGCTTTGCTCAAGCATGAATGAACACTTTCTCTTTTCTGTTGCCATGTTTACAGTCAAATCAAGTATAGTTCCAGAATCAAGACAGGAAAAACAAAGCTTTTAAGTCATTAAAAACTGATGAGACTTCAACATAGATTTCTGAATCTAATTCTGCTGAAGTTCAAAAAAAAAAAAATTTTTTTTTTAGGGGTGCCTGGGTGGCTCAGTTGGTTAAGCATCCCAACTCTTGCTCTTGGTTCAGGTCATGATCTCAAGGTTCTTGAGATCAAGCCCTGTGTTGGGCTTTGTGCTGATTGCAGGGAGCCTGCCTGGGATTCTGGCTCTCCCTCACTCTCTGTGCCTGCCCATGTTGTCTCTTTCTCAAAATAAATAAAAATAAAAAATTTTTTTTATCATATCTCTGATTTTAATACAATCTTTTCCACACTTATTTTTTAAATTAGAGATTCATCATACAGTTGTGTATCTTTCTCCAAAAGCATTATGATATTGATGAATATCTTAGAAATTGAGGCAGTGGCAGTTTATCAAGCATAGAGACAGGCCTCTCTTTTCTCCTGTTTTTCGAAGAAATTACATCTTATTATATCTGCACATTCTTAATCCTTTGTAACCCTGGGCCTTTGCTGTTTGAAAGTGTAGTGATTTCTTGAGGGGAAAGAGCACCTAGATTGAGGAGTTCTTCCCTTGGGTTCTCACTTCTGCTAGTATTGAACTTTGCAGATTTTTTTCTCTCAAGCCTCCTGCAAGCTATCTGGACTTTAAAACTTGAAGGTTCTACTTTTTCCTCCGTCTTTTTGTCTTGTTTGAAATTCTTGTATAACTTTACCAATTGTCCTTCCTATTTTGCCAGAGTTTAATTTTAAGTTACCTTTTTCTCCTTGTTGGACTCTCAGGAAAAACGTCTGAAAACATTGCCCTTCATTAGACTGTGCAACGATGGAAATGTATATTTTGTGCCTTCCAATAGTAGTCACATGTGGCTGTTGAGTACTCGAAATGTGCGTAGTGTGACTGGAGAACTGAATATTAAATTCTATATACTTAAAATTGAATAGTTGCACGTGACCAGTCGTTTCAGTCTTGGACAGTGCAACAAATCTTCGTTCTGATTGGACAACTCCTTTAGAGTATAACTAACTTGAATTACATCATTCTTTGGTTTGATTTTCATCTTTACCTTTTGAAAGTTGTATTGTTCCTTCCTGCCCTACAGGTAAATTGCCTAATAAAAATCTGATCCTTATACATTTAGTTTTCAATTTCTGTAACCTTGTAAGAGAATAGAAATTAATCCCTTTTTAAAAACTTGAAAAAAATAGGAAGCTTTCATATAAGAACTGGGGAGAGGCATATACCCAGTCATCTAGATTTTTAATATTTTGCTATATGTGTTTCTTTTGTTTTAAACATTTTAAAGAGATTCAAGCCATCATGACCTTTCCTAAATACTTCAGTATACGTCTTTAGAAAATAAGAAAAAAATTTTTTAATTTATTTTGAGAGAAAGTGCAAGGGAGAGAGAGAATCCCGAGCAGGTTTTGTGCTGTCAGTGTAGAGCCTGACACAGGGCTGTATTCCTCAAACCTTGAGATCATGACCTGAGTGAAAATCATGGGTTGCACACTCAACAAATTGAGCCATCCAGGCGCCCTTATTTATTTTTTTAAGTTCATTTTTTTGAGAGAAAGAGAGAGGGGCAGGGGGAGAACACTAGTGGGAGGTGGTAGGCAGAGAAGGAAAGAGAGAATCCCAAGCAGGCTCTGTGTTGTCAGCCCAGAGCCAGACTGGAACTCTGTATTTTAAAACATAGATATTTCTGAAAAAGTATACATCACTTGTTTTGTTAATGTTCCTCAATTTTGATTCCTCAAAAATGGGTCCTCGTGATTAGTCCATGTTATGTACTTTCAGCAAGAATACCACAGAAGTAATGTGTTCTTTGTACTTCATCATATCAGGAAACATACTGTTGATTTGACCCATTGCTGGTGGTATTAACTTTGTTTGATGAAGGTTGTGTCTGACAGGTTTCTTCACTCTGAATCTCTTTTCCCCAAGTGTCTTAGGAAATACCGTGAAACTATGTAAATATGTCATTCCTCAAAATTTCATCCATTAATTTTAGTATCCATTGATGAGTCTTCTCTGAATCAGTTATTGTGATACTTGCAAAAGAGTGACTGTTTAAAAATTCTATTGATTGGTCTTTTGCCACTTTTTGAGAATTTTTTTTTTAACTTTTATTTATTATTGAGAGACAGAGACAGAGCATGAGCATGGGAGGGACAGAGAGAGGAGGAGACACCGAATCTGAAGCAGGCTCCAGGCTCTGAGCTGTTAGCACAGAGCCCAGTGTGGGGCTCAAACTCACAAACTGCGAGATCATCGCCTGAGCTGAAGCCAGATGCTTAACAGACTGAGCCACCCAGGCTCCCTGGTCTTTCACCGTGTTTAAGTTTGCTTTCTTTATAAGGAACAGTTTTTCTTTTTTTTTTTTTTTTTAAATTTTTTTTTTTATGTTTATTATTGAGAGACAGAGAGAGACAGAGCATGAGCAGGGGAGGGGCCGAGAGACCGAGAGACACAGAATCTGAAGCAGGCTCCAGGCTCTGAGCTGTCAGCACAGAGCCCAATGCGGGGCTTGAACACACAAACCGCGAGATCATGACCTGAGCCGAAGTCGGACACTTAACCAACTGAGCCACACAGGTGCCCCTATAAGGAACAGTTTTTCATTTTTTGTTAATTATTATTTTTTTATTTATACTAGTGTGGACTCCTGATTTCATGAACCTCTTTTAATTTATAATTGTCCTGAAAAGTAATTAATAGTATACATATTATAAAAGAAATGCTATCTTTCTGTAAGATCATTCTTGCCTCTATAACATTAGTTAGACATTGAAGAGCAAAGATGGAAGAGGCTTTTACTCTTTAAGAAAGTTCTTTTATTTGAAGAACTTAAATTTAGTTGGATGAATTGACTTGGAATTATGTGGCATGGGCTGATTAGGAAACATTGGGAAACTCTGGTTTTGGAAAGGTGTAGTATAGAGGTGCGTGTGTGTCTTTTAACCAGGTGGCCTAAGCTTTTCTGCACATTGAAGAGTGAAATTCTATGGTTGCTTTACATTTTAACTTCTGGTTGGTTTTTTTTTTTTTTTTTTTAGTATTGAGCTCTTTAGGCTAAAGAGAATTTTTGATGGTACTGACCTTAAGCCATCTGTTTGCGTTAGCTTTCCCAACTTGGTCCCTCAGCAAAGGTGGTAGAGCATATTTGCCAAGTTTGTTAGAAAGCTTTAGCAGTGTTCCATGGTGCACCTAAAAAAAGGAATTAAAATAAAATAGGGTTACTTACTTTGAAAATGTTACATGGTTCCATGTTACATGGTTTTGAAGATTTTGGTTTCTACCTAACTTTAGGCAAATTGAAGAACAGAATTGAAAGTTTGTTGAGTGTAATTTCCTATTCTTTAAAAAGGAAAAAAATGGCATCTCACAGTGTCTGAGTAAGTTTAGCACCCAGAGACCACTAATCTATTATCAGTAGTCAAAAGATATTCACACCCAGAGTTACATCCAACCTGTAGGACAGCTGAATTAAGTAGATAAATGCAAACACAAGAAAAGCTAATCTTGAGCCTAAGTACTCTTGAGTTGTGTGTTCTAAAAGTATCTATTGAGCCTTTACTGTGTGTCAGACATTGTTCTAAGTGCTCTACATTAAACACAATTCTGGGAGGTACTGTTATCTCAGATGTTCCAGAGGAGGAAACAGGTACACAGATAACTGATTAGCCCATGATCATCGAAGTGACAAAACTGGCACTAAAATCCAGACGTTTTGTCCTGATGAAGAATCTACAGAACGAACTAATTTTGAATGGCACTTGTACTTTATAATCAATGTTATATATTTTTATAGTAATTGTCTAGTTGAGTGAAGAACCTTCTGTGTTCTCTAGATAATAGGGGGTCTGAAATACTATCTGTATGCCTCACTACAAAAACTAGAAATGTAGTGTCCCAGCCCCCACCCCCCACACCCCCCACCACCCACCACCCCCAGGCATGTTAATCCAAATTGGGGTGAGAGGGAGAGGAGAGGGAAGAAGAAACATTTTTGTATCATTTCTAAAATGTAACTCCAGGATTCTCCAGAGTTTTGGTTTGGCTGATTAACAATACATTGACTTAACTTTTTGGAAACTAATCTAGGCTTAAGTGTCAGGCCCTACAATATGCGCTTATGGACCAGTGCCCAGAATGTAGTTGGAAACCAAACGAATTGCAACATTTGAGTTGGTTTTCAGAGAAGTTGATAATTTGTATGGTTTTGTGCATGTGCAATTAGTCTTTTGTTTTTCTTTGTTTAAAGGAAGGATGGAAATCTATACTTTCATATACATAGGTTGTCTCTAAGATGGAAAAGCATCTCTAATTACTGGAGGGAGAGAGGTATTACTGGAAGCATAGGTGGGTCACTTCTCAGTATACCCTTTTGTACTGTTTGAATACTTTGCCATATGCATATAACTATTAAAAAAAATAAGTAACCCCTTTTCTTGGACCTAAGTTTATTGATTCCATATTTTTAATTAAAAAAAAAATTTTAAGTTTATTTAGAGAGAGTGAGTGAGAGTGGGGGAGGGGAGAGAGAGAATCCCAAGCAGGTTCTGTGCTGTCAGCGTGGAGCCCGACAGGGGGCTCCATCTCACCAACCTGAGCAGAAATCAAGAGTCAGACCCTTAACCGATTGAGCTACTGCCCCAACTCCATATTCTTTTTAATTTATAATAAAAAGTATAAGTTTTTTGAAGTTAAAAAAATTCTTACTAGAAATTTCCAAGCATATGTCAAAACAATATCCCCATTTTCAATAGTAGCAACATTTTGTCAACTGAGAATATAAAAAAATGTAGCCAGAATTTGGATATTATTATGTATTCTCTGAAAATTGCTGCAAGTTTGGAGACTCATATGCCCTCTGAGTTTATTAGTGGTTTGTTGCACAGTTTCTGTGGTAGATTGCTCAGATACCATGAGACCTTTATAATTGACTAAGAATTTTGTATGGCTTGTGGTGTTTTGAAAATAAAACCTTTTTTGAGGGGTGTGGAGCCTGCTTGGGATTCTCTTTCTCTCCCTCTCCCCCACTTGCTTGCAGGTGCTCTTTCTCTCTCTCTCTCCAAAAAATAAATAAAAACTTTTTAAAAAACATTGTTGCTTTTTTTTTTTTTTTTAAGTTTATTTATTTTTGAGAGAGAGAGAGACCGAGCACACAAGTGGAGGGGAGGGGCTGAGAGAGAGGAGACACAGAAAATCCCAAGCAGGCTCTGCACTGCCAGCACCATGCGGGGCTCAAACTCAAGAACCGTGAGATCATGGCCTGAGCCAAAACCAAGGATTGGATGCTTAGAAGAACTGAGCCACCCAGGTGCACCCCCACTGTTGCATTTTAAAAGTTTAATCTATATAGATATTAGTAGACATAGTTGTCTAGTATAACCCTTTTATTTTTTTATTTACTTACATATATATTTTTAATTTACATCCAAGTTAGCATGTAGTGCAATACTGATTTCAGTAGAACCCAGTGATTCACTGTTAATGATGGTGACTTGCCCTATTACTGTGTGTTTTGGGATCTTTCCCTTTTGAATATGTCATGGGAAAATATGGGAAGAATTGGTGAGTATTCTGAGCACTCTCACTGAAAAAGGATCACTAGTAAGGAAAAAAATCTTACTGATCTTATTTGAAGAAGTAGAGTCAAATGTAACTTTCTCTGAACTGATAGGAGTATGTCACTTGAAGTTCTGTCACTTAACTGGGAGAGACTTTGTAGGAAGGAGCAGTTTCCTATGTAGTTGTATAAATGGGCATTGATTATGTATGCTTTTTAAAATGTTTAAACATGTGGAATTGGTGAGAGCTTGACACTTGCCTTTTGTTTAACTTCGTTTTTTAAATAAAGCATGGCTATTTCATATGGAGTATTTTGAATAGCACTAGGACATTCTTGGTAGAAAAGATAAAAAATATATATGCATAGCTTTCTTGGTAGAATGTGTAAATGAAGAATGAGAAAAAAATATATGAGGATTACATAGATTGCAAGGAGTGCAAGAACCCCATCCATTTGTAACCAAATCTGCTTTTTCTTCAAATAAAACAACCCTGAGGTTGGAGGTCAGTGCCTACTGTTGACAACATGCTTTTCTGACTACATTTATTCGGGGACCTAGCTGGGAAGTAAGAAACACAGATTTCTTGACTTTCTTTTTTTCTTCCTCTACTGTCTTTCCTAATAGTTTTCTTTTCTTATAGTTGTCTTGCACCTGCCTCTGAAGAGTAATTTGAGATTCAGTTAGTTACTATTTGACCCACACTATTAGTTTTTACTCTTTCTCAACATTCGAGGACTTAAGCTGTGACAGTTGAAGCTCAAAATTGTCTTATGTGAATGCTTGCTATAGTGACTTAGAAACCTAGGATTCTTCTTTTACAGAATAGTTTAGAAGATAACATGTTGCTCTTACACATATAGTTCTGGGTGGTCTGTAAGCCATTAGAATTTTTTCTCCACAATTACTAGAAAGGTTACAATGGAGGGGCGCCTGGGTAGCTCAGTTGGTTAAGTGTCCAACTTCGTGGATACTTCTACAATGAAGATTAATTTATTTACTATTACATATGAGCCAGTATGTTTTGATGTCAAATATTCACTATTAACAGGTTAAAATTCCCCTACAGGGCTGCCTGGGTGGCTCAGTCAGTTAAGCATTTGACTCTTGATTTCAGCTCAGGTCGTGATCTCATGGCTCATAAGATGGATCCCCATATGACAGTGTGGAGCCTGCTTGGGATTTTCTTTCTCCCTCTCTCTCTGCCCCTACTCTGCTCTCGCTTTCTCTCCCTCCCTCTCTCTCTTTCTCTCTCTCTCTCAAAAATAAATAAATAAAAAGTAAAATACATAAGTCTGAGGACCCATCCACTCAGAAAAATAGATGTCTGTATCTTTGAAACTAGCGGACAACTTGTTTTGTATAAGGCCTTCTGAAGCCCACCAACAATCCCTTCGTATGTGGTTGGGGTCCTCATTTATCTTCCTTCATTAGTTCTGGACCTAAAAGTTACTACAAAAGTTAAAGTCATGAAGAAATGAAAGTTAATAATTCCTAAGATTTTATTTTAACCAAATTTGTTACAAATTATTTATCAGCTTGTATACTTGCCTTGCATTGCAGCATATACTTGAATTTGTAAAGGTAGTTAATCTTCTACTTTATTATCATGTTTGTATTAATAGTTAGACTATTGCTTGACTCCTTGCCCTGGTATTCAGTAACTAAGTTATTGTAACTACACTTTGTAACTGGTTGTGCTTGCAGTCGTTGAAGTGAAAATAAAATGTAGTCTCTTAATCTTATGTTTTATTTTATTCAGAAGCCGGCCTAGTTATTATTAAGTGTGATTAGCAGAATTTGACAAAAGAATTTAGATAAAATATAGTTAACTTGGCTCAGGCCAGTCCATAAGAGAGTAGTGACAATGGTGGTCTCTGGGGAGGAAAATTGGATATCTGGGCGGTCACGGGCAGAAGGAAGACGTGTGTGTGTGTGCGGGCTTTTTAATTTTGCTTTGGATTTTGTTCCATGTGAATTTATTATCCGTTGGAAAAAAGGAAAAAAAAATGGCCAAGGCTAATGAAACCTTCAGTAACTTTTTAGCAGGACTTAATCTGTTAGACTACATTTAGGCACCAGAATATTAATGACCCACTCTGGTAGAGACCTTCTAGCAAGTGCCTTTTTCTCACACACTTACGTGGTTTTCAAAAACCTACCATCTTTAGATTCTCTATATTTATTTAGCAAATACTTTAATATCTTCTTAATATACAAAGCAAATCTGATTCCATTATTTTCCTTGTAAAAACCCTTAAGTAGCTTCCTTTGCCTTTGGAGACATTCAGGATTCTTACTGGGATATATTCAGCTTATCAGTTTTAATTCTTTGCTCCGCAAGCCTTTCATAGTCATATATCTGGACCTTAGTATTTGTTCTTCTGTTGAGCATTCTCTTTTCTACCTTCCTTGGACACATTCCCTTAGCTGTGGGCCGCCTTTAACCAGGTCCCTCTTACATATCTTTGTTTTGGCGCTTTTGGCAAAGCATTGCCAGTTGTTTACGTGTCTGCTTTTGTTAGTTCCTTTACATAAGAACTCTGAAGTTTTAAATCTCTTTTTATGCTGAAGTTAATTTTCAGATTCCTAAAGTCCAGTACTTGTGAGCAAATGACTGCTGAATATTGAAGGGGGTAAGGGAGGACAGACCTTAAACCAAAAAAGGTCAATGACCTCAAATCCCCTGAACCACAAAAGGTAGCTGTTTCCTTTACCTTTTTATGTATTTGTTCTGCCTCTTAGTTATAACCACAAAGTTAACATATCTCTAGTTATAACTACAAGGTTATAATAAAATAGTTGAATGCTGTATTTGTTGGAAGAACTGAAGGTCCATCAATAGCCTCATTTGAATGAATAACGGAGTTGTTACTGTTGACCTTGAAGCATTAATGGTTAGATGAGGTAATGACAATACGTGAATATCAAGTCTTTCTGATTCACTTTGTAACATGACTTATTATGTTTTTGGTTTTTTTCCCCAGCTCCAGAATCTGGGTATAAACCCAGCAAATATTGGCTTCAGTACCCTAACTATGGAGTCAGACAAATTCATCTGCATTAGAGAGAAAGTAGGAGAGCAGGCCCAGGTGGTAATCATTGATATGAATGACCCAAGTAATCCAATTCGAAGACCAATTTCAGCAGACAGCGCCATCATGAATCCAGCAAGCAAAGTAATTGCACTGAAAGGTATAAAAGATTGTGGGGTGGTTTTCTTTCCTTTTTTTCCTTCCCTATGTATAATTTATTCAAATACAATAAAAGGATCTACCTTCTTTTGTATATTAAATTTGGTTAAATCTGCAAACTTGAAGCTATTACTAACTACTTTCATGACTTGGTATGTTTCTGTGAAATGTCTTTCTATTCAGCATAGATCTATTTGGAAAAATTTTGAGTTTTAGATTTAATGAATTTAAATTTTGTACCTCCAGTGTGATAAGACTGTGCTAAGTACATAAATCCATCTACAGAAGACAAATTAGTGATTCATATCCTGAAATAAAATATGCTTTAATATTAGCACTTAAACATTGCAAGATTTTGTTACGAAGATAACATTTATGTTGTGCCTTTTATTTATACTCCAGGTGTGTGTTTCATTTAGATTGTCAAGTTCTAAAAATGTCTTGAATTGGGTGCCTGGCTGGCTCAGTCAGTAGAACATGTCAACTGTTGATCTCAGGGTCATAAGTGTAAGCCTCACATTGAGTGTGAAGCCTACTTTTTAAGAAAAATGTTTTACATTTACACTGATTATTAGAAGTATATGTATATGTAGATGGGTATTAAAGCTTTGGAATCGGGTATTAGAGTTTATTCAAAGTAACTTTTTAGTGTCACACAGTACAGAACTGTACAACCTATCAGTCCAAGCAGTTCAAAGAACCTCATACTGTCTGGGAGACTATCTTAATTTTTTTCCTTTGAACTATAGAATGAGAATGTAATTGACCCCCCTTTTTTAAATTAAAAAATGCTTATTATTTTAATATTTGAGAGAGAACATGAGAGGGCAGGGATGGGCAGAAAGCAAGGGAGAAAGATAATCCCAAGCAGGCTCTGCACTGACAGCAAGTTCGTGAGTTTGAGTCCCGTGTTGGGCTCAAACTCATGAACTGCGAGATTGTGACCTGAGCTGAGATCCAGAGTCAGACGCTTAACTGACTGAACCACGTAGGTGCCCCAAATGTGTGTTTATTTTTGAGAGAGAAAGAAAGAGAAAGTGGGGCAGAGAGAGAGGGAAACAGAGGATCCAAAGCAGGCTCCTCGCTGTCAGCATAGAGCTTGATGTGGGTCTCGAGCTCACGAACTGTGAGATCATGACCTGAGCTGAAGTTGGATGCTAACAGACTGAGCCACCCAGGTGTCCCAGCCCTTTCAAACAGTAGTTTATGAGAAGGCTAAGTGACAAGCTGGCTGACTCTAAAGGCATTTAACTGTCTATACTTTGCTTTATTGTTTTTCTTCTTGGTAGTAGGAGGAGGCTTTAGGTTCCTAGTAATTTCTTGATAAATTTGTTAGGTGAGTTGTTAAAGGTGCTGAAGTGTTTAAACAGATTTTCTTCACATTATTTAAACTTTGTATTTAGTAGTAATACTGGTTAGGGATTAAATGCAGGGTTGGGGGCAAGCATATTCAAATAACTACGTCACCATTAACATATCCAAGATAGGAGTTGTTGATCTCATCTTAAGGAAAGGTCCCAGCTTTCACTTAGGGACGCATGTTTTATAGCAGCAAGCTATAAAACAATTGCTTCTGTTAAACAGTACACATATTATACTTTAAGGTATTAAGCTCCCTTCAGCCTCCTTAAAGAATTTAGATTCAACTGCTTAGCACCTCTCACACCTCTCTATTAAAAGGCCATCATTTTAATTTTCTCACAGTTCTTTTCTATTTTTAATGTTATTGTTATCTTATCACATTTCTTAATGCTTTCTTATGTGTGCAGATGGTGAGTTATCTTAAATTAGATTGTATTAGTTATTGTCCTGTTATATAAAAAGAATAAATTGGAAAGATTTTCAGAGCATTGTAATAGCATTATAGATTTGTGCCTATATGTCTACACTACAGAGTTAAGCTGTTAACCCTCACCCTCTTCCCCCAAATCACCCTACATATATTTACTCCAACCCCTCTTGTGTTAAAAAAACAAAACAAAACAATAAAAGTCTGATTAGGGATTGGGAAAGGCAGCAGAGGAAAATAAGTCATTCCCCAATACTGCTTCCCTCTGAAGGGAAATCCTTGGCTTCTTTTTATAAACAGGACTATAACTAACAATTGTTCAAGTCTGGTTGTGGTTTACATATTGTGTGGGATGGGAATAGCATTCTTTGTTTTATGAAAGAAGTTTTTACATATGTGGTAAGAAGGGTCATGGTACAAAGCTATATGTTTTGTGTCCCATCCCATCACCCCTCCCTTGCTACTACCTTATAATTTTTGTTCTTCAAGAGCCAGATTCTCTGTGGCTCAGGAATGGAGTTTTCCTTAGTCTCTAAGGGCTAATCTGGGTTAGAGAGCCCAGTGATAGTTGTGGACTTTGACCTCTATTAATTTAGACCTAATCACTTTTTCAGACTTATAGATTTCAAATTAGAAATATAAGCCCTTGCATCTGACTCAGTGAACTCTTAACACTCAAGGCAAGTGTCATCCTTTTACCATTGTATTAAATGGATAAAGCTTGAATTTTGTTCTTATCTCCAGTATATTAACAGCATCTGAAACTGCCCTCCTTTGTTTCCTCCTCCTTTTTCTCTGGCACCTCCACCTTTCCCTGTGTATCTTAAACCAGTTTTAGCATGCACTTCTTTTATGTGCTAGTAGTGTAAGACTGAGTTGAGGTTGATCCTCCTTCAAAAAGCAGTTTCCACAAGATTTTATTGGATGGGGGATGACTGCCTCTTAAAAAGTAGACATTTTCCCCCATGTGTTTGTATCAGATTTGCTTTGTTCTGTGTACCTGCAACTAACTTAATTTATGCATAAAGTAAACCTTCTTAATTAAAGCCTGAAGGCTACAATCTTGTTTTCCATGATTATTAAGTGAGCTATTCTTTAGACTCATTTTCAGTTGGGATTTAGAAATGTATAGCAGTCATCTATCTATTTAAAATGTCTGTTAGAGATAATAAAGTTTTTGCTTCAGCTGTAGATATAGATTGTAGATTTAGTCTTAGCTATCTCTACAAAGGTTGCTGCTCTAGTAGTGTCACTTGTGTAGTTGGTTATTAGTCTCCTAACAGAACCATTTTGTTTGAAAGTTACAAATCACTAGTCTAGCTATATAATAATTTATCCTGCACTTTGTTTTCTTAATGACTCACAATTCTTAATTTTGTTTTTAGCTGGGAAAACTCTTCAGATATTTAACATTGAAATGAAAAGTAAAATGAAGGCCCATACCATGACTGATGATGTCACTTTCTGGAAATGGATCTCTTTGAATACGGTTGCTCTTGTTACGGATAATGCAGTTTATCATTGGAGTATGGAAGGAGAGTCTCAGCCAGTGAAAATGTTTGATCGCCATTCTAGCCTTGCAGGGTGCCAGATTATCAATTATCGTACAGATGCAAAGCAAAAGTGGTTACTTCTGACTGGCATATCTGCACAGGTAACATTTTTCTAGATGTTTGATAAAAGGTATAGAGAATGAATGTTCTCAGAATGCAGTTTATTTTGAAATTAGGTTGTCTATGCTTGGTCCTGGTGAATGAGACTTATTTGGAAAGACTTTCTTTTTTAAGAAATAAAGGTTGCTAGCTTAATGGCTTTATGCTGACAATACATTTTCAGAGTACTCTTACCAGGTGATTTTAGGTTTAGGTTTTACTTGCAGTTTGAGCGGATATTGAGTTCCTGTGTGAATGATTTGGAACTTATTATGGCCATTTATTGCAGAATGAGTTTTCTAATACATATTCTTTAAGATAGTGTAAAGAGATGGTTGTATATGAAGCACATTTTAAGTATTCATATTGTTTTAATGTAATGTTGGAGCCAAATTTTAAATGAAGAGGTATCAAATCTACATTGAGAGACTACATTATAAAGAATTATAAATCCTGCCAAAAGTGATATAAAACATTCTAATTATTTTACCTCTTGATGAATCTGGGAGTTATTGATTCATTGGGTCTCCAAACTTTATTCTCTTTGATCCTTTGTAGCAAAATCGTGTGGTGGGAGCTATGCAGTTATATTCTGTAGATAGGAAAGTATCTCAGCCCATTGAAGGACACGCGGCTAGTTTTGCGCAGTTTAAGATGGAAGGAAATGCAGAAGAATCAACGTTATTTTGTTTTGCAGTACGGGGTCAAGCTGGAGGGAAGGTAAGTTTTGGCTTTGGAAGTTGTTAGTGAGCACTGATCTTTGTCTCTCTACTAATTAGTCCTCTAATTTCAAAATAGTCTTACCCTTCATTGTTAATTTTTAATTTTTTTTCTTTAATGGACTATGCATGAATTTTTAAAAAAAATTTTAAAAATGTTTTGTTTGAGAGAGAGAGAGAGAGAGAGAGAGAGAGAGAGAGAACGAGTGGGGGAGGGGCAGAGAGAAAGGGGGACGAATGATCCCAAGAGGGCTCTGCACTGACAGCAGAGAGCCTGATGCAGGGTTCACATTCACAAACCATAAGATCTAGACCTGAGCTGAACTCGGAGGCTTAACCTACTGAGACAACCAGGTGCCCCGAAGTTGTTTTGATGTTGTTGTTGTTTTTTAAGTTTACTTACTTTGAGAGAGACCAAGAGAGTGTGAGCAGGGAAAGGGCAGAGAAAGAAGGAGAATCTCAAGCAGGCTCCACGCCGTCAGCACAGAGCCCGTTCAGGGCTCGAACTCACATACTGTGAGATTATGACCTGAGCTGAAATCAGGAGTCGGATGCTTAATCTGCTGTGCCACCCAAGCACCCCGTTAATTTGTTTGTACTATTCAGATTTATGGTGACTTTGTTTAAATTCTGCTTCTAGTGATACATATCGAAAATGAATTAGTGTTTTCTTGTGATACTTGTCTAAAATGAGTAATGTTGTTTAACAACTTTTTTATATCAGCTCTTTAAGGGGCGCCTGGGTGGCTCAGTCAGTTAAGCATCCAACTTTAGCTCAGGTCATGATCTCACGGTCGGTGAGTTCAAGCCCCGCGTCAGGCTCTGTGCTGACAGCTCAGGGCCTGGAGCCTGTTTCAGATTCTGTGTTTCCCTCTCTCTCTGCCCCTCCCCTGCTCATGCTCTGTCTCTCTGTCTCAAAAATAAATAAAAACATTAAAAAAAATTTATATTGGCTCTTTAACACTATTTTTATTGCCTTTACCAAAGGCCTTTGTTTTTAAACTTTACTGCGTGTAAGAGTGATTAGGGTTGCTGCAATGTACATTTGTTTGCCTTACATCTGGAGAGTCTGGTCCAGGGGTACCTGTGTGGCTTAGTTGGTTAAGCGTCTGACTGTTGACTTAGGTCATGATCTCATGGTTGAGTTTGTGAGATCCAGCCCTATGTCAGGCTCTGTAATGATAGTGTGGAGCCTGCTTAGGATTCTCTTTTTCTCCCTCTCTCTGCCCCTGCCCTGCTTACACTCTCCCACTTAAGCTCTCAAAATAAATTTAATAAAAACATAATCTCATTCAGTAAGTGGAGCTCATAATCTACAATTTAAATGCCATAGGTGTCTAGATGGGTATGGACTACAATTTGAGTATTATCGTCCTAAGTCAGCTTCTCAACCCTGGCTGTACGTTGGAATCACCTAGACAAATTGAAGTACTATATATTGGGATTCTTAGTTACAGACAACAGAAAGAAGGCCTGGTTGGTTAGAGTATAAAAAGTTTAGTGAAAAGATAATGGATTATTTACATTTAGCTAGGAAGCTTTAAACCCAAGCTTGGAAAAAATGAGGAATAAAGGAGAATGGGCAGTAGTCATGGTCCCAGCCTAAAGCCCTGCCATAGAACTTTGGGGACTCAGCTACTGCTATGACTGCACTTCTGGATGCCACAGTTAGTACTGCTGGCTGTAGAAACTCATAAGATCGAGATTGCTTGAAATCTATAGTCTCTTAGCAGAGAGGGAACATACGCGCAGAGAGTTAAAATTCTGCCTAAAATTTCAGAGTAAGAATCCCTGAAGTGAGGAATGATCCAACCATCCTTTCAATATGACAAGAATAGAAAACATTGGTATTTATGTCTCAATTGGTACAATTTAACAAAAAGACACATAAGTTTTAGAAATCCGATCTTATCCTTAAGACATAAGGCTGAGACTTTTTTTTGAAAAGTCCAAAAACTTTGTCATTTTTCTAGTATCTGAAAACCTGTGCCTGAGCCTATAGTCTGCCATGGCTTTTGGAAGGCAGCTATATTCTATACCAAAGTCTGCCATGGCTTTTGAAGGAAGACCCAGTTCTTTTCAGTATCGGTAGTTATCCTAATTAAGGATGAGACCCTACAAGTTTCATATGGTATATATCTTGGAAACCATATTGTTTTCTTGTTTGAGTCCGTTCTTGACATGACTAAGCTAAATATATAATACTCTTTTACTGAGATTATTTACTTTCTTTTGCCTGGTTGATGTACAGCATCAGATA
This sequence comes from Puma concolor, assembly GCF_028749965.1. NCBI lineage: Eukaryota > Metazoa > Chordata > Mammalia > Carnivora > Felidae > Puma > Puma concolor. The sequence continues at coordinate 28,868,118 of NC_141680.1, read as the reverse complement.
TTTTAAACCAAAATATTCTCATCCATGAGGTATATGTGATTAGAGAGACAGTTTAGGTGTATATTTTCCATCTGTGTTAGAGTAGATGTATAGGCAGGGAAGGATTTAACAATTTAAGTTAGAGTTCTATTTGGAAATACTAAATTATCATTGAAAACCATGAGAAGGTGCCTTTGTTGGTAATATATTACCATTCTGTGTCCTTAATACAAGGTAGATTGAGGTATGATCCCTCTAACTATTCATTTAACTTTTTAAAGTTTTTATCTTGAAATAATACAAGGACAGCACAGAGAGATGCCTATGTTCTTTACCTAGTTTTTGGTTACATCTTACAGAGCTATATAGTACAGTAGAAAAACTAGAAACAGATGTTAGTACAATTGTGTTATTCTGTGTCATTTAATAGGAGTAGATTCATGATACATACTATCTTCCCTCCTGCAACCCCTTTTTAGTCACACCCACTTGCTCCCTTCTCCCCCCACATCTGTAACTCCTGACAACTACTAATTTACTCTCTGTTTGTATAATATGTCACTTCAAGAATGCTATATAAGTAGAACTGTATAGCTTGTGACCTTTTGAGATTAGCACTTTTTTTTTTTCACTTGGCATAATGTCCATGAGACTTTTTTTTTTTTTTTTTTTTTTTTTTTTTTTACTGAGGAGTATTCCATGCTATGGTTGTACCATAGTTTAATATTCACCTATTTGGGGACATTTGGGTTGTTTCCAGTCTGGGGCTACAAATAAAGCTGCTGCGATCAACTGGTAAATGATCTACATTTATATCAATTTTATTTTCTTGTGAACAGTTACATATCATTGAAGTTGGCACACCACCTACAGGGAATCAGCCCTTTCCAAAGAAGGCAGTGGATGTTTTCTTTCCTCCAGAAGCACAAAATGACTTTCCTGTTGCAATGCAGGTATTTTAAGTAAAACAAATGGACTTTTAAAATCTCTCCTCATTACAAAACTAACCCCAAACTGCTACTTACAGTCAATATTAATAGTGCTTAAAGGAATATCCTTTATTTAATAGTAAAGTTTATTAGTAAAACTTTGTGAAGAAATATTCTTAACATTCACATAATACATAAACTGGGTTATCATAAGTTCAAAATTATGTTTTCTCTTTTATACATTTTATTCATACTCTTTGTTTACAGTAAGAGCTTGGGATATTAACGTGCTATAAAAAGGAGAAACCATATGTACGTTAACTTTTAAGATTTTTCATATACGCCTCTTGTCAAAGTTCTAGAATTTACCGTATCTGAGATGGAATTAAGTTTTTTCTTTGTAGATTCATGATTTTACTGAAGTGTTGATTTTCTTTATACAGATCAGTGAAAAGCATGATGTAGTGTTCTTGATTACTAAGTATGGTTATATCCACCTCTATGATCTTGAGACTGGTACCTGTATCTACATGAATAGAATCAGTGGAGAAACAATCTTTGTTACTGCACCTCATGAAGCCACAGCTGGAATAATTGGAGTAAACAGAAAGGGACAAGTAAGGAAACCTTGAAACTTAAATTAAGCAATAAAGTAACACTGCTGTTAGCTTTTCTTTTTCCTAAAAAGCAAATGTGGTTTGGATGTCAGAAAATAATATATACATAAAAATACAGAAGCACGTGATAAAAAGTCTCTCTTTGATCCTGTCTCAGAGAAAGAAACTGACATATAGCCACTTAGGATTGTGTTTATCTGTCTTTATCGTCAAAAGAAATGACTCTCCATACAAAGAAATTATTTGGGTCACATTTTACAGACACCATACTTTCTTTTCAATAGGGTTTTTTTTGTTCCTGTGATTGCTAAAACAGATAATCAACTATTGGGAAAAGAATTCTCTTTACATCTCTTTTCCTAACTCTAATTATTATTAAATATTTAATGTTGGAAGGTGATATGTTATGGTAGCTATTGTAGGGTACCTGGAAAGTTATCCAATTAGATAGGGAAAATATTAGTTGTTCTGAAATTGTCACATTGAACAGACCTCTTCACAGCACCTAACCAAGTGATCCTTTTTCTCTTTTCTTAGTATTTTAATGTTCCACCAGGAAGTATCTTATTTTCTAAGAAATGGTTAAAATTTCAAAAGCAATACTGTTATTGGTCTTGCCTTTTGCTAGTTTTCCTTCAAGTTAGTATTTTTCCCAGATAGAAGTGGATAGGGTAATAATGTATGTATGTAAAGAGGCAAATATTATAGAGAAAGGGAGTCTTTCTCTACCTATCATTCCCTATCTCCTTCCCACACCTGGTTAGGTGCTCCTGCTTTATTCCCCTAGAATTTAGGTAGCTCTCCTCATAGCACATATCACAGTGAGTTAATTACCAATTACTTGTTAAACTGCTTCAGTTGCTGTTCTTCATTAGGAAAGGGACTTTGCTTTGTTTAATTGTATTTCTACACCAGTCACTGGGCACTAAAACAGCTTTAAAAATTCAGTAGCTTTCATTTTATTCAGTTGTATGGATCTCTCTTGGAAAAATCAAGAATGCATTGGCCTTTTGGTGAACTAGATTAGTGATAATTTAATAATCATGAAGTTGTTAAGCCAAAGATCTTTTTATTTCTGCCACTGTGCTGATGGTTTTAAGATAATGCTTAAACTAAAGTATCTGGAAGAGTTTCACCTTGTATATTTGCTGTTCATAACTCTGATTTTAAGAATTTATTGATCACCTTCCCCAACAGATTTTGTGTGCCAGTTGCTCTGAGTAGGGAGATGAGTGTTTATAGTAAGCTTAGGACATTTCCTCCACTCTTTGATCAAAGCCAACTACAGTTGGACATATTCCTTAAGAATGAAGTCATGGTTTCTATTTGTTTGAAAATGAAAAACTATCAAGAGAAGATTTTTGCCAATATCTAGCTTAAATTCTGAACTTGGTAGAACTGAGTGGGTACTTTAGAAGGTAGAGAGGAACCTTCCCTGTCCCTTGTAGATCTTAAGTACTGGTTGCTGGAAATCTGCTAGAATAGTCTAAAAATAGGATGAAGGTGAAACTAATGTATTTGGTGTCTGGGGAAGATAAAGGTGTAGCAATTAGTAGGAAGCTTCAGGCAGTGTAGTTGGAACCAGATTTGTTCATCTTTACTTTTCCTAGGAGCTAAGCATGAAGAGTCAGGTCCAGAATGCAAACTGTTAAGAAAGTAATTCCTTCCTTTAATGTCTTAATTTGTAGTAGAATGACATGGGGCAGATACAAGATAGCCATAGCTTTGGGGGTGGGGCGGGGGGATCTGACCTATAGAAGTGAAAGCATTTTGGAAGTTTAAAATTTCTTCATTTTTCTCAAAAGGAAACAGAACAGGCAAGGTACACTGTTACTGTCTGTTTGGTTACTGAGTTCTCAGATTGTATTTTTATTCTTAGTCCTGGGACAGAAATTTCACATTTTCATTTATTTAACAAACATTAAGCATTTATTTTGGGCAAAACACTGTCTGGTACTAATAATGCAGCTAAGGAAAGATACATCCCTGTCCTTATGTGGAATAGTGACTAAGAAATAGGTGAGAAATTGTAGTATTAGAAGTGCTGTTGGGGTAATATAAGTAGTTTATAAGCTGAGGTATATAACCATCTTTGGTGTTGGGGAGAGGAATGGATATGAACATAGTGAAGGAAAGGTTCCCTTTCTCATGTCAATTGATAGTAGTTTAGATTTTAGGCAAATAGGGCAGGATTCTGTGGCAGTGACATTTTAGGAGGACTAGGATGAGTAACTGTTCCCCAAATAGAAGCAATGGAAAGTGCTCTTTACTGATGCTACATTTATTAAGCAACTGCTGTATACCTTGCATTACATTAGGTGCTTAAGGAGTCAGTGATCTCTCCCCTCATTGTTATATAATTTGGCCTCTAGGAATGTAAATGGAATTAAAGAAAATTACGGAAAATCTTTGTTTAAAAAAAAAAATCCTGAAGTTAAGAAGAATATACCTTAAACTTCTTCCAGCTGAGCCCTAGATTTCATTTAGATCTCATAGCTTTTTCAGAGTCCTGTAGGTTGTCGAGACTGTGTCTCTCAAGAATTGATAAACAAAATGGAGAGCTGTCTTTCAGAGCTCAACTAAATGGGAGCCTTTGGTATTAACCATGTTGAGAATGAATGGATGGTAGCAAAGCAATTTGTTTGGACAATATGAAGATAGTATGAGATAGGGAGTTATTTGTCTTACAGAATGGCCATATTGTAGGAATCCGCAACTGTTTAGCAACTCTTTAGTCTTCTCTGTCTTGGCTTTTTTTTTTTTCCCTTTAAAACTAAAAAAAATTTTTATGGCAATAAGAAAACAACTGTCACAATTTCATTACCTTATGACTCAGCAGTAAACAGCTCTAAACAGATTTGGTATCTTTGATAGCCAAATGAATACATTGCAGCTATTCATTAATCTTTAAATTTCAGGTTCTGTCAGTATGCGTGGAAGAAGAAAACATAATTCCTTATATCACCAATGTCCTACAAAATCCTGATTTGGCTCTGAGAATGGCTGTACGTAATAACTTAGCTGGTGCTGAAGAACTCTTTGCCCGGAAATTTAATGCTCTTTTTGCCCAGGGAAATTACTCAGAGGCAGCAAAGGTAGCTGCTAATGCACCAAAGGTAAATAGCTATGAAGTTGCCATGATTGGATTAATGTTAATAAGTTCTGTTTCTAATACTGTTAGGAGTGGAACCAGTTCTCCACAGAGAAAACCGATCCTTTTTAGCTTGCATTTCCTTTAGTCATATATGAGTTACATGTCAGTGCCTCTAGATTTGGTTAGCTTTTTAAAACTCAGATGTCTGATATGTAGATCTAGCAAGCTATGATTTACATAGATGTAATGTTCAGTTACTTAGTTACAATACTAATTGCCCTCGTCAATGATAGTTACTGATTTTATTTCTAAGATTTGAAAAGTTAGGTAGAGCGTGTTAGTAAGATTTGTCTGAAGTTTAGTTGAGTTTATTCTTACCAGCTTTGTATTATGTTGGACTGAATTAACCTTACACCTTGATCAATCAGCATTATGAAATTTGCACTTAATGTAAACTAGAACAATAGCTAGCTATAAATAGTTTATGATTATGCTGTTCTCTCATACAATGGCATTGTAATTGGGTTGATAGATTTCTGATTCTGAATAATCTCATAACCTTGAACCAGAGGCGTGACGGACATTTACTGAATCTTTACCATTCAGTGTATTGAAGATTTTAAATTTATTATTGGTAGATGAAATCATGCTTTGAAGATTGGCCTAAGAGATCCGTGGAGTTATTAGTGTGATGTTGGATCACCTATTAAGAGGAGTCTTTAACATTTCTCTTTCTTAAAGGGAATCCTTCGTACTCCGGACACTATCCGTCGGTTCCAGAGTGTCCCAGCCCAGCCAGGTCAAACTTCTCCTCTACTTCAGTACTTTGGAATTCTCTTGGACCAGGGCCAACTAAACAAATATGAATCCTTAGAACTATGTAGGCCTGTACTTCAGCAAGGACGGAAACAGCTTTTGGAGAAATGGTTAAAAGAAGATAAGGTACATTAACTTACGTTAACATATTTTTGCTTTGATTGCATTAAATACCACGGTAGCCAGTTGAAAACATTTAGGCTGCACCGAAATGTCCACTATTTACTGCTTGCAGGAATAGAACAAGGACATACATTGCATGAGATGCATAAACTTAACTACCTTTTGAAAATAACGTTTTTTGTGGCATGTTGAGATAGGGTATTTTTGTTCAGTTTTTTAAATGGAATCCAGGATTCTTGCTTGGTGCTTAAAACTACTAACCTGGAAACAAATTGCTATCCTTTTGCTTTAGGAAAAGTGTAGTGAGAAAGGCCTATTTCAGTATACATTCATATTTGTCAACATGTGTAACACTCATTTGAATATAAGAATATATTCTTGTCTTTCACATTCCACGCTTGATAAGCACAGTAATTTTAACCATATAAATGCCATATATATATTATATATATATATGTTTTTTCAACTTCCCAAGTATCATCAAAATTGTCATATTTGCTGCTTATAACCATGTTTGGATGTACAAGGGAAACATATAAAATGTTGGATCATTGATATGAAGACATCAGGCCTGTCTAATTAGCAGTGATAGAGATTCCCAAAGTGATTTCACATAAAGTTAATTTGCATTATATGGGAAAACATTTAACTAGTTTCTTGAAATTTTTAAAAATGTGAACCTTTAAAATCTGTTGTTGACCAGCTTTCTTTACTATAGGATTTCCCTATGCTTTTTATATTTACTCAGTACTTACTAATTTCTTTTTACACAGAGCATCTAATAGTGCTGTTTCCTAAAGCACATTATGGGAACTATTGCTTACTTGTAAGGCAACTAACAAATTTAAATGTTGCATTGGTGGCATTATTCCTTTCATAACCACCATAAAAAGCCTTTTCCACAAAGTAGCATTATTGAATTGTTCTCTCTTATGCCACTGTTGAGAACTAAGGTGGTACTGTTTAAAGTACTCTTGAGTAATGAATAACTTTTAATGTTATTACACCTTTCAGTTTTAGTGTATTTGATAATATTTTTACAGTAGTGATTCTTAGCCCTTGTTTCTTGACCCAGCTTCTGGCAGTCTTACAGGATACTAGAGAATAGTACTTCAGAGTTGGGATGCTTGGACAGGAGTCTGTGCTGAAGAACAGTTACTAGCCACACTAGCGAGTATTTGAGATGCGTCCTAGTTGTTTCAGATAAGGGAGGAGGATGGGAACAACCAAAGTAACTGAGTTGACCTCTACAGCCTTATGAAAGCTTTTTTTGTGTATCATTACCTTTTTTGTGAATGGTCCTATGGGATCCATTTATGGTAAAAGGGACACTGATCAACTCTACATTAGTTAGCACATACAGTTAAGAGGTATAGGCTCTGGTAGAACTTACTTGTCAGTGATAACGCTGTTCTCTAACATTACTATTAAAAGTAGAAAATCAAATCTGGTATATAAGGCAAAACTCTTAGGGAAACTGTTTTCCAGATTGGGCAGCTGACTGACTCAGCTTTGAATAGCACAGAGGAGGGTATCTGCTTGTATACCACCCCAATATTCTATGGTTTTTATCTCTTTGACCTTGTAAAATTAGTATATCCTGCTTTACAACCTTCAATCCGAAAGTCAAAATGATAATGGAGCTTAGATCCTTTAGACATACAGATTACATCATAATTTTAAGAAGGGTCCTTATGATAAGCCTCATCTGGCTTTTAAATACTAAATTTTCATTTGGTTACATTACATTAAAAGTTGCATTATTTTTGGAAAATTGGGACCATGTGGGTCTGATATGTGAATACAGTATTCTTAATAGAAATACAGGATTCTGCTTTTAAATACTTACCTTCCTAGCAAAGTAGTTGTAACATCTTTATGCATGAAGTCCTGGTGGCCTTTTTATCCTTAAGTAGGATGTGTGGAGAATTCTCCTGAGACAGTCTTGTGAATACAAGCTCAAGAGTCTTTACTAACCACAACGCTTGCATATTTATAATATATTCTGGGATAATTGAGTAAGTGCCTGTCATATTAGTTTTAATTTATAGTGGAAGTGATATCAACTATTCATTTATAAAATAGCTCATGGATTACTAAACAATCTCTTTTTCCTTTGGACAGCTGGAATGTTCTGAAGAACTGGGTGATCTTGTGAAATCTGTGGACCCTACCTTGGCACTTAGTGTGTACCTGAGGGCTAACGTCCCAAATAAAGTAATTCAGTGCTTTGCAGAAACAGGTCAAGTCCAGAAGATTGTTTTATATGCTAAAAAAGTGAGTTCAATGAAACAGATTCTCAATATAACTTTGTCAAAACATTGAGAAATTAGCCTATAGGAACTGTCAGTGACTTTAATAGTGAATTTCTTTAAATTTAGAATTACTTGAAGAAGTATAAACATTCTATTTTAGTTCTCATATACAGAATTATGCTTATTCAGAGATGGAGACACTGGGGCACCTGGCTGGCATAGTAAGCAGACATGCAGGGCTGATCGAGGGGTTGTGAGTTCAAGCCCCATGTTGGGTGGAGAGATTACTTTAAAAAAAAAAAAAAGATTTAAAAAAAAATGGAGGCACTCTTGCTTGGCTTCTCAGAATTTAACATGTCAGGGGCCTGTTACCTGTTAGAACAAACTTCGAAATGGTCATTCATTGAAACTAAGTCAGTTATAAAAATTTATAGCTATTCATTCAGGTATGTTTACCACCAAGGTGTCTCTTTGCCTAATATAAACAAACCAGAGTCAGTTAGCATGTTAAGTTAAAACTGAGTTTGTACTTTCACCAGTAGTTCTATATTAGGAAAATTCTGTTGTAGAAAAAGCCTTTAAATGATATAAACATGAAACTTTGCAGCAAAGTTGCAAATTTTTTTTCTATTTGTAGGTTGGATATACTCCAGACTGGATATTTTTGCTGAGAAATGTCATGCGTATCAGTCCAGATCAGGGACAGCAGTTTGCTCAAATGTTAGTTCAGGATGAAGAACCACTTGCTGATATCACACAGGTAAGGCATTAAAATGCATTCTGTAGAAGGTAAGATTTAAATAGGGGATGGAGGGATCTGGGTTTAAACAGCTTTGGAGAAAAATGGGTTATTAACCTTTCAATTTGTAGAAACTAGAGTGTGTTCATCTACATGCATAAACCTCAAGTGTCTTATTAAAAAATACAAAAACAAAAGTTGCAGAAGACTGGACGGGAAGATACCACCTATATACAGTTTTTAAACATGCAAAACAGGGGCACCTGGGTGGCTCGGTAGGTTGAGCATTCAACTCTTGATTTCAGCTCAGGTCTTTATCCCAGAATCCTGGGATTGAGCTCCAGGCTAGGCACAGAGCTTGTTTGGGATTCTTTTTCTCTCGTCCCTCTTCCCTGCTCACACACATGTGCTCTTGCTCTCTCTCAAATAAAAATTTAAAAAATGTGCAAAACAAACACCATCTTGTTTAGATGGGAAAAATACATGGGAATAATAAAACACAAAGGATGGTTGCTACTGTTGGATGAGGGAAGAGATGCATAGAGGAGGTGGGAGTCACACAGATTCCTCCATATTTTGTATTTTAAATATTTCATTACAATTTTGAAGCTATTGTTTTGATTATATTGTGCTATTATATAGTATCTTGAAATACTTTGTTTTTACCAGAACTAAAAATAACTGCAGATGACAAAAATTTATTCTTAAATTGTGAAGTGATATTGTATAAATAATACTTAAATCTGGGATTTGGTCTGGCAATTTTTTATATGTAAAGTAAGAGATTTCATTTATGTATTGTCAACAGTATCATAGAGCAGGCTTTAAACATGTTAATTTCCTCTAAATCCTTTTTTTTCCAGATTGTGGATGTCTTTATGGAATACAATCTAATTCAGCAGTGTACTGCATTCTTGCTTGATGCCCTGAAGAATAATCGCCCATCTGAAGGTCCTTTACAGACACGGTTGCTTGAGATGAACCTTATGCATGCACCTCAGGTATGTTGTTTCCTGTTTTTTTTTAGGCATGTTTCCAACATTGTTTTAGTAGTTAATTAGAGCTGCTTAGATTAAGCTATTTGAAGCTACTGAGTTGCCTTTGTACTCTCTCCTTTATTAATTGACTACTGAATCTTCATGTGTAATCTAGGTATAGAATTAATATAAATGGGGTATAAAATAAATTTGTCCTATTTGTGTTTTTATAGGTTGCAGATGCTATTCTAGGGAATCAGATGTTTACACATTATGACCGGGCTCATATTGCTCAGCTGTGTGAAAAGGCTGGTCTACTGCAGCGTGCATTAGAACACTTCACTGATTTATATGACATAAAGCGTGCAGTTGTTCACACCCATCTTCTTAACCCTGAGGTATTACAGTCTTACCTAACAGAAGCTATTATGATTAACTGGTTTATTGAAAATTTGTTTGTAGCACTGAATAATAGTAATTTCATTCCACCATTAGGTTCAATGTTATGTTATTTTATTTTATTTTATTTATTTATTTATTTATTTATTTATTTATTTATTTATTTACCTACCTACCTACCTACCTACCTACCTACCTACCTGCCTGCCTGCCTGCCTACCTACCTGCCTGTTTATTTTGTCCTCTAGTGGTTAGTGAATTACTTTGGGTCCTTATCAGTAGAAGACTCCCTAGAATGCCTCAGGGCCATGCTATCTGCCAATATTCGTCAGAATCTGCAGATCTGTGTTCAAGTGGCTTCCAAGTATCACGAACAACTGTCAACTCAATCTCTGATTGAACTTTTTGAATCTTTCAAGAGTTTTGAAGGTAATTAAGAGTTTCTGAATTGTTTTAAATTAAGATAGCCAAGAGGGGGTTTTGTTACAATCATGGGCTGTTGGAAATTCTTTCTACAAGATCAGTTTTATGGGATAGTTTTGAGTTTTATTTAATAAATGTCAACTCTTTTGTGCCAAGTTCTGGGGATGTGCAGTGAACGAGACTGTCTGCTTGGATATTTTAGAGGTGAATTAAAGGCAGAATTTTAAGACCCAAATATATGTAGTAGCTTTGTCAGAATTGTATAAAATAAAAATACGAATGATGAGGTATAATAAGATTTCATGCTTATGTTGTCTGAATCTTACAGTGGCAAATGTTTCTAGCCAAGGACATTTTGTAACTTGTCACTATATAGTGGGTTTTCTCCATCTTCGCACTATAGTTAATCTAGGCTGGATAATTTATTTCGGGGGTGGGTTGTCATGTGCATGCAGGATATTCAGTAGCATCCCTGGCTTCTGCCCGGTAGATGCTAGTAGCATCAGCTGCACCAGTTGTGGCCGCTAAAAGTGTCTTCACACATTGCCAAATGTCTGTCTTCTGGGAAGGAAATCACCTCATTTGAGAATCACTGCTGTACCAAGTACTAAATCACTGTTGGGTTACTCTTGGGTTTATTACCTTTTTTTTCCTTCTTTTTGTCATAACTGTTCTCAATAGAAGGAATGAGAGATTTCTACTAGTTTTCTCTTTCTGTATGTTAACTATGCACTAAATTGATTTTGTTCATTCAAGTACAGTGTCTAATAGCCACGTGTAGCCACATAAAGTAATTAAAATTGAATACAATTAAAATTTTATATCTTTAGTTACAGTAGCCACATTTCAGGTGCTTAATAGCTGTATGTGGTTAGCAGCTCCCATGTTGGACAGTGCAGATCTAGAACATTTTCATCATTGCAGAATGTTCTGTTGGACAGCACTGTATTAAATTCTTTTCAAACTGCTTTTGTGTTTTTCCTATTAACTACATATAGGAAAAACCTGCTATAGGGGACATTTAAAATTTCTCACAGGGAATATGGTGTGATTATTAACTTTCATACTAAGTAGCTGTCCCCCTATTTCTCAGCTATTAGAAGACATTGAATTGTTCTGTAGGGATTAAAGTGTAAGTCCATTTATTGAACTGATTACTAGATTACTTAGTATTCTTAATTGAGCTATTCTTAATTGAGCGTTTTGAGCAACCAGTTTTTTTGGGGGGCTTATTCAACATAACTTTTTAAACTGAGGTATAATTGTCATAGTATTTTTAATTGCTTAAATATTTTTCAGTTCTGTCATTCTCAGAGATGCATGTATCCTTAATTTCAGTTATTTGTCTCTTTAAGGTCTCTTTTATTTTCTGGGATCCATTGTTAACTTTAGTCAGGACCCAGATGTGCACTTTAAGTATATTCAGGCAGCTTGTAAGACTGGGCAGATCAAAGAAGTAGAAAGAATCTGCAGAGAAAGCAACTGCTATGATCCTGAGCGAGTCAAGAATTTTCTCAAGGTAAGTGGTTTTGAGTAATGCACTTTCTGGTTGGATTGACAATCAACAGTTCTACATGGGTTTCATCATAGTTTGAAAATATCTTTTTTTCCCTAAACGGGGAAATTTTTAACATTCTTGTATTTTGTGCTGAATTATTTCTTCCAAATGTGATACTCTGTGGTTTTGTCTGAAATAGGGAGGGAAATTGGTAAATAATATCTAAGAATGACGAGCTCTTAAAAAAGAAAAAAAGAATGACCATCTCTTTAAAAGAAGAAAAAAAATAGCACTATGTCAAAGGAATTTCCTTTCTTTTATTTCAGTTTTGAAAAGTGGTTGGAGATTCTCCATGTCATTTTAGAATTTCATGTATGCTTCTTTTGAAGATTAAGATCAGCTTGCCCTCAGTGTCCTTTTCAGGAGCCTCTATTATATACAAAGCATTCTGTTATTTGAGAAACATCAGTTTACCTCTTATCAAATTAGCTTTTCTCTAGAAACTGAGTGTTAATTATATATAGTTCATTAAACTGAAGGTAAGATCAAACAGAAAAAACCCTCACTCCGTGGCACTAGTTATAGAGAAGTAAGAACTGCCTGTGTTGGAGTGAAAAGTAATGGTTAAAAGATCTTTAGCTCTTTAAAACATACTTAAGGGCACCTGAATTTGTTTAATGTTTACTTAACTTTATTTATACCCACTAGTTCCATTGTGAAAAAAATAAAACCAGAATTGGCATTTGTCGATAAAAATCAGGTAGACTATGGAACACTCAGATTACCCCTTTAAAATATATGTATTTATATATTTCATATTTGAATTATATGGAATGATTCCAGAAACTATGTATAAAATTCTTAAGTATTTTGTGCCTTTTGGAAGCATTTTACCTTGAAACTAAAACCAAAATGTTTATTTTGTAATTCAGTAAAAAAACATAGGCTTTTCCTATTCCTACACTGTTATTTTGGATAATCTATAGTTTTATTAACTGCTCCTTTGAAGAATGACTACTGGGTTCTAGATTAAATAGCTAAACTCTTAGAGGTTTTCCTGTAATGTAGTAGTTAAAATGTAGAAGTTGCCCCATAGTTTAGATTAAAAGATAAACACTCCCCCAGAGTATAACTTTATAATATCTTGGCCATCATGAGTATTCTGAGTAGCCTGGCCAGTCTGATGTATTTGAATCCATGTCTTTCTGGTGTCAAAAAGCCCTCCAAAGGAGAAGTATTTGATACTTCATGCTTGACTAGCGTATCCATGACAATAGTTCACTTCCTCCTTTGAGTATTGGCACTGTTTCCTTTTTTTAAAAAATACTACCAGACTCTTACACTGTCTTTTTTATTGTTAGGAAGCTCTTGACTGTTAAGCTTCAGTTGTCATTTCTTTAGAATTGTGTTTTGTATTTTTGAGTCGTTTATGTGCAAAACGAGACTAAATTAACTTTTTCACTTAATTATCTTAAACTTAAAAAAAAAAAAAGATCTTCTGGATTCTAGCATGGTGCAGTCATAGGTTGCTTAGCCCCCCTGAGATGTAATGAGAGAGGACTCCCCTTCCATACATCACACTATGAATTAGGTGCAGATCTGGTAGAGTAGGGAAATGCATATGGATTTTGGGCTTTTAAACTAGTCAGACCTGGTTCAAATTCTATTTCTGTTATTGGCTATTATTCAGTATCTGTCTGTTATCTCAGGCAAATTAACTAGTATGCCTTAGTCTTGGTTTCTCCAACCAGAAGCTGTGTTGATCAAGTCAAGTACCTTGTATGCCATAGGTGTTCAAGTGATAACTCTTGTTAATATACTGTATTGGTGGGCCTGAAAATAAGGTAGAATCAGCCTACATATGCTCTCTTTCTATCAGGCAGGTTTTCTTTTTGGTTTTAAGTTATTCCTGACTTTGTGAAGGAATCTTAATTTCAGCCTAAGTTAGATGTAAACCTCGTGTCTTATCTTCAGTCTGAGATGGAAGCTCAGTACTAAGATGCTACTGTTGTTTTCAACCTTTCACCTCAGTGGTAAGAATGAACACACTAGGCCCTTTACTCACTTTATTGACCTGTATAGCGTAGCTACAATGCTGCATCTCATCATCACTGTCATTAAACTTCAGTTTGGAGGTGTTAGCTATATGAGAATTGGTGGTATAAGTAAACTGTGGTAAGAAAAGTAATCTTGAACATTGAAGTGCCAATTACATGTTAGCCACCAGGAATACAGAGATTGGTAGATTATGACTTCTCTTTAAAGTAGCTTGTGAGCCAGGATGAAATGATATCATTAGTATCATCTGACTCACGCATTAACCCTGTGGAACTGTGGCTGTCTGTAGAAAGCATGGAACTGTTCTTCAGACCCATGATGTGCTTCCTGCTGCCTTTGATCTTATTTTTTATCCTTTTTCTTTTCTGGTTGTACTTAAACCATACTTGCCTGCTTGTTATTCCTGCACCTCCCTGCCTCTCCTGCCTCAGGACCTTTGCTTGTGCCCTTTCTACTTTTTTTTTTCCCCTTCAAATCTTCATGACCAGGATCTTTTACCTTCGTTCAGATTTCTGATGAAATGTCATGAGAACGGATGATGTCTCAGCTTATTACCCTTCTTAGAATAAAACCTATCCCTATTCCATCCTGCCCTCCCCCATATCCTGCTTTATTTTTCTTTAGAACATTTAACACTATAAGACATTTTTTTCCCCCCCCTAGAACATAAGTTCCTTGAGGGAATGCTGCAGTGCATAAGAACAGTTTCTGGTATGGAGGTACTCAGTAAATGTTAGTTAAGTGAATAACTTAATGTTTAAGAAAACCTCTGAATGTGTTTATATAATTTCAGTTTTGATCTTAAAATCTTTAACCATAATTGCTAATGGGTAGCCTTTTATTTTAGTAAATAATTAAAAATATTAATAGCATCACTGTCATGTATGAAATCATACATGATAGGATAAAAGGATATCCTATCATGGATAGGATAAAGGATAAAAAGGATAAAAGGATAAAAAATAAGATTGCAAATTTAGGCAATCAAAAAAATACTAGTTTTTATCTACTTTTTCAATCTTAAATTGTCTTTGCCAGCAGAAATTTTAAACACTCATGCATGAGAATAGAACATCTAAGTAATCTTACATACTTCCAAGTGTATTTCCTAAGTGGTAAAATAAAGTCTATAATATTTTATGTGGTTATTAAAGAGAGTAAAGAGGACTAGTGTGTTGATCCACTTTTTGATGTTCATTTAGTAGGAAGAACTTGGCCAACTGAAATCTTTTGGATAGGTAGATCCAGCATTTTGTCTAGAAATGATTCTAGCAGCTATTAGTAGAGAGTTTCCATGGTGCTAAATAAATAACAACACATGCTTTAGACTTTCCTTAATGTGAAAAATCTGCAGCTGGACTTCCACTTCAGATTTACAGCCATTTTGATTTTTTTATTCCAGGATTTCTCCTGACTCCTAGATTAGTTTTGGTTGATCACTTCATAGGCTAATTTTCAGTTACTTATAATTGGATGAGTGATATGTGCTAAACTTAGGAACCATTTTTTTGTAACATTGCAAATGTTCTTAGTGGCTGTCCATTGGGGAAAGTCCTATCCTGCTTAGTTCTCCTTGCTTAGTAGACTGCCATAGAGGAATCATTTATTGAGGAATGTTTTACTTTGTATAAATGAATTCCTGATGGAAACTGTTGTTTTTTGTGCTGTACCTTATGTCTGTGGAATGTAACAGGACATGTATCAGGTAAATGCCCAGTGTAGGTCTTATCTACCTGTCTGTAACATCTGTGTAAATCTGTAAGTAGGATTATAGCTTGGTATTTGTAATGGTAAAAGCAACTGGTAATTTAAAGATGTCTTTTCTTTATGTGCTTTTTTCTTTTCTTAACCTTTTTCTTACCACAGCAGCATGTGGTATATTCGTGGCTGTCACCATTATGCTGCTCCTTGTAGGCTGTATCGTAATAGTGTTAGGGGCTAGCCATATAGATTGGAATTTGGTAAAAAATCATTAGTTTGAAACAACTATGAGCCATTTTTGCCATTTTGACAATGTGACTGTAATTCTAAATCAACACTCAATTCAGTTGAAATGTTACTGTTAAAGTCCCCATTGTGATGGTTTTCTATCCTGAATGCCACTGGTGGCTCACAGATCTTAATTTGTTACTTTTTTTTGGTAAATGGTATATGTGGAAAGGACCTTTATGTGAGCCTCTCCCACCAGTGTAGAATAGATTCCCCTATTTTACATAAATTCGAAAGCTCACAGAAGGAGACAATTACGGCTTTTTTTTGTTGTTCTTTTTTCAGGAAGCGAAGCTAACAGATCAATTACCACTTATCATTGTGTGTGATCGGTTTGACTTTGTTCATGATTTGGTGCTCTATTTATATAGAAATAATCTTCAAAAGTATATAGAGATATACGTACAGAAGGTAAGTAATACTTAAAAGTACCATATTGTAGATTATACTTCTCACACTATGGAAATCTTCATATCTTTCTGAAACTCTGTACATAATGGGAGTGGTCTGCTACAGTGGCTTTCAACTTTTTTTTTTCCCCTTCAGAAAAAGGGGAATCCTTATTTAGATTAGAATTTTACATTCAGGTATAAGTATGTAAACCAGAACAAACTGCTGTAGATGAAAAAGTTGGGTGACACCTACACACAACTTACTTGGTGACCTAACCCCTGTGGTGTTCGTGTGGAAGCCGTAGACTTTGAAAGCACAGTAAAACCATCTTAAATACTAATCTTAGAAACTTTACCTTCTAACTCCAGAAATCGAAAGGCAGTTCTGCTGTAATGGAGGCCTTTAAATTAGTCTTCTGTACACATTCTGTGACTGTAGCTTCTTTGGACTTACTTAATTTATGTGGAGCGATGCTGAGGTAATTATTTAACCAAGCCACACTTCCTGCTAACTTTTCCTGTCTACTTGCAAATTTAAACTCTCGGTTTATTACTGAATTTTAAAACTGAGCTAAAAAAGGGAAATGAGTTTAATTTTTTTAAAACTTCTTTATGCTTTCTTTGCTTATTAAAGATAACGACATTTTTTTTTTTAACCATAGGTGAATCCGAGTCGACTTCCTGTGGTTATTGGAGGATTGCTTGATGTTGATTGCTCTGAAGATGTCATTAAAAATTTGATTCTTGTTGTAAGAGGTCAATTCTCTACTGATGAGCTTGTAGCTGAGGTTGAAAAAAGAAACAGGTGTGGTACCATTTTGACCTATATAACTGGGATAAATCAGTCTCTCTTAGCTTGGTAATGGATAAAAATACAACCTGTCATTTGCCTAAAAGCTGTTTAATAAAATGTGGATCATGATTCCCTGGAGACATCTAATTTAGAAGTGATAAGTTAGCTGTAGGTGCTGAAAGAAATCTGTTTTCTAAAACATTACAGCTTTGTCATATAGACATTATTTGCATGTTTTTAATTACAGCTGTGTGATTTGACTGTTTTTAATGTAAACTATGTAAAAGCCTCTTTTTACTTAGTTACAGTACCACTATTTTAGTAACTGATTCTTCTCTGATTAATTTTTCTCAAGTATAATGAGAGAAAAGGGTCCCTGCATAACTCTGGGGTTAAACTGATTTTTAATTTGAACCTTAATGTGATAATATGAATTCTGAATTCTGAATATGAATTTCCAGTAGAGGAAATTTCTAAAATTTTTTTCTAAAAATTTATTGTACCATGAAGTCTTTTTTTTTTTTTAGCTGGGACATTTTGATGAACTAGTATGTTTAGAAAGTGTGGATAGAGTAAATGAGATTGGCGGGTTGGTATAATAGTGGGAAATTACTCTGGCTTTGAAAGATAACGAGAAACCCTATGGGATTTAATTTTAACCGGGGTTGGTATAGGTGTCCCAATAAAGGTATTCATAGAATTTGTATTTGAATATTACAAACATAGAAAAATTCTGTACTTAAGTACAATGGAGATCTAGAATACTGATTTTAAAAGCTTGAGCCTAATTTGAACTGATTATAGGTCATAACAATTTAATATTTAGAAGGAGGTTTCAGTTGACTCTTAAATCTTAATACCTGAAAACAGTCTTGTTTGTTGTGTATTCTAAGCCAATAGCCAGATAGTTACAGCTAGACAATTTGGTCTTTAAGTTACAAGTTATATTGTGATAAACTAGATTCACACCTGAGTCACTAGTCTAAATGTGCCTTAGCTAATCTATATTCTTTAGATTGCCATGGCATATCTGCTTGGATTGCATGTGTTTATAGGATCTTGAATTTTTGCCTTAATACAAAAGTTGTGTCTTTACCCTAATGGGAGTGTATTCAAAATAACTACATGAATTTGGTAGCCAAAATATGGCCTACTGTTTTTCCTCTGGGTGCTTGTAATACTTAACCATGGTCAAAAGAGTGTTAGTCATCAGGACCATTGAAACATAAGCTACAGTGTAGTGAAACCATGATACTTGGTGGAGTGATCATATGACTGGCAGTATTATTAAACCTAGAGTTTCTTTTTTTTTTTTTTTTTTTTTTTAAACCTAGAGTTTCTAATGCTACCAGATTTTTTTCCCATTGTGTATTTAGGGTACTGACCCCTGTGGCTATAGGTAATGTCTGTTAATTGTGTTAAAATTATAAGAAACGTTAAGTAATCTGGCCTTTTTTCTCATACCACATACTCTTCTTCCAAATATCTAGATATTTTGTCCAGTATAAAAAAGAACAACATGAATCTGTGAATCTCTTCTTTCTATATTCTATCTAGATAATGCGGCAGATAGGTCTAGGAGACTCTAAGGCTATCTTCTGTGTAATGGGCAAATCATTTAATCATCTCTGAATCTTAATTTCCCAGTTGGTAATGGAATTTTTGAGAATTCAAAATCATTTATGGGAAAACATTATATACCATATAAGGTACTTCTGTATTTAGCATGTCAAGAGTTGTGTGTGTTTTGTTTTGTTTTTTTATAATACAGCATGTGTGGTTTTGTGTGTGTGTGTGTATGTGTGTGTTTTTTTTTAATACTAGATTGAAACTGCTTCTGCCTTGGCTAGAGGCCAGAATTCATGAGGGCTGTGAGGAGCCTGCTACTCACAACGCATTAGCCAAAATCTACATAGACAGTAATAACAACCCAGAGAGATTTCTTCGTGAAAATCCTTATTATGACAGTCGTGTTGTTGGAAAGTATTGTGAGAAGAGAGATCCACATTTGGCTTGTGTTGCTTATGAACGTGGCCAGTGTGATCTGGAACTTATTAATGTGAGTACTAATAGCTGAATGTGTACAGAGAGAAGGCTGAATTTTTTAAAACCTGTTGCATAATGTTAAATTAGTGAATTTTGAGTTTAACAGTGGCTTTAGGTAATACAGAGCATTTCTTGTAGATGAGTGCTTTTTTAAAAAACTTTATTTGACAATAATTGTGAATTTAAAGTGGCCAAAATAACAAATTAAGTCTATCTTCACTTATTAACATTTTAATCCAGTAGTTTTCTCACTGTGTTTCATACGTTGTCTCATACATAAACACACATACACACCATACATATGTATATGTGTGCACATAGGAGAGTAAGTTGCATACCTCTTCAGTGTATAATCCTAAGAGTAAGGAATTCTGTTTCATAACCACACTGTAGATACCAACTTTAGTTATTTTGACACTGATAGAATACTTTAATACCTGTTTTAGTGTAGTTTTGTCATTGACCCAGTCAGTGACATTTTATAACATTTTTTTCCTTTTAGTATAGGATTACATATTGAATTTTAATAACAACTTGGTTGTGACTTATTCAGGTTTATATGTAAAAGTAATGGATTTTTTCACAACGAAACAATAAAAAGTGTGTATTTATATAAAGGAAATAACCTTTAAAGTAGTCTATAAGAAGTCTTTACTTTTTACCTTGAAACTAACCCGTTAATATCTTACTTAGGTTTGCAATGAGAATTCCCTCTTCAAAAGTCTTTCCCGCTATTTGGTACGCCGAAAGGATCCAGAATTATGGGGTAGTGTGCTGCTGGAAAGTAATCCTTACAGGAGACCCCTTATTGACCAGGTAAAATTGGCAAATGTATTTAAGGTTCTTTTTTTTTAATGTTTATTTATTTTTTGAGAG
Organism: Puma concolor; assembly: GCF_028749965.1. NCBI lineage: Eukaryota > Metazoa > Chordata > Mammalia > Carnivora > Felidae > Puma > Puma concolor. The sequence goes on along the minus strand of NC_141680.1, from coordinate 28,848,115 downwards.
AGAGTGCATGCAAGTGAGGGAAGGGGCAGAGAGAAGAGGGAGAGAGAAATCCCAAGCGTGTTCAACACTTGTCAGCAGAGTCTGATGAGGGGCTGGAACTTGCAAACTGTGAAATCATGACTTGAACTGAAACCAAGAGTCAGGACACTTAACCAACTGAACCATCCAGGCACCCCTTAAGTTTCATCTTTTTAACTACAAATAAAACCTTTCCTGTCATCGTATACCCATATGTACTTAAATGGATCATATTTTACTATAAGAGAAGACTGTAAAAAAGAATGAAATAAAATTATACTAATACATATACATATGTTTATATATATATAAATTTACACACATTGTAAATTGAAAACATTTTTTAAAACCATGAAAAATTTTTTTAAAAAGTAAAAATTGAATGTTGTTATAATGGTTCTTAAATTCTCCTGGTTGAAGTATAAATATGGAAGAGAATAAATCAAAAGCTGTTAATTCTTCATTCCTCTCCTAGGAAGCATTTCTAAGGAAAACTCCCATGTTAGATACAAAGCTTCCTATTAAAGAATCTGGGAGCCATATAACTATCAAAACATGGAGGAATTAGTCTGTATTGCCACATCTATGTAGTCGAATCATATGTAGTCATTAAAGTGATAATGAGGAGTGGTTATTGTGGATAATGTTTTAATCAGGAAAAAAAGATAGAAATTATGTAATTAGGGTGATTTTTTTTCAGAAGAATGGGTATATGTGGATGATATGGGTATATGTGGATTTGTGTAGAAAACACCTTTGTGTGGTAAATGTAAAGGTATTTTTCCTATGCCAGATTATTCTCATTAGATAATGTCTTCATAACCACCCTGATTTTTAGTACTTAACTCTATATGTATTCTATAGGTTGTACAGACAGCCTTGTCTGAAACTCAGGACCCTGAAGAAGTGTCAGTAACTGTCAAGGCTTTTATGACTGCAGACCTTCCTAATGAACTCATTGAACTGCTGGAGAAAATTGTCCTTGATAACTCTGTATTCAGTGAACACAGGTATGCTATAAGAAGGGTCCATTGGCTCTTTATAGTCAGTCTTTTTTTTTTTCTTTTTTTTAATGTATTTTGAGAGAGAGTGAGAGAAAGCGAGCAGGGGAGGGGCAGAGAGAGAGGGAGAGAGAGAATCCCAAGCAGGCTCTACACCATCAGTGTGGGGCATGAGGAGGAGCTTGAACTCGCTAATCATGAGGTCATGATCTGAGCCCAAACCAAGAGTCAGATGCTTAACCAGCTGAGCCACCTAGGCACCCCCCTCTTATATTCAGTCTTAAATTGTGGCTTTTCAGTTTTGAGAAGGAACAAAAAGAAAAAGACTAGAGAATGTTGTCTGAATTATTACTCTTCTCATACACTCCTCATCCTGCCATTGAGACAAAAAAAAAACTCTTGATAGCTGTAGTGTTTATTCTTCATGACTAATAAGCTTTTGAAATAATACATCCAAAAAATTTTTTTTCCTTAAAAGGAATTTGCAAAACCTCCTCATCCTCACTGCAATCAAGGCTGACCGTACACGTGTTATGGAGTATATTAACCGCCTGGATAATTATGATGCCCCAGATATTGCCAATATCGCAATTTGCAATGAGTTGTTTGAAGAAGCATTTGCCATTTTCCGGAAATTTGATGTCAATACTTCAGCAGTGCAGGTAGGTCTTCAGATTGCCTAAGTTGATTTACTGAAGGTACTACCTTCCCTTGATTATTGTATGCTATAGAGGCCTGTTAGGCCTGGCATAATTGATGGCTTGGGCAATAGAAAAAGCAATAAAATGCTAACCATTTACATGTAATTGCTGTGTGGCCAGATTCATTCTACTGTAACCCTAATTCAGAAATTGGTTGCCTAGGTCTTGATTGAACATATTGGAAACTTGGACCGGGCATATGAGTTTGCTGAACGCTGCAATGAACCAGCGGTCTGGAGTCAGCTTGCAAAAGCCCAGCTGCAGAAAGGAATGGTGAAAGAAGCCATTGATTCTTACATCAAAGCAGATGATCCTTCATCCTACATGGAAGTTGTTCAGGCTGCCAACACCAGTGGTATGACTTCTTTTATGTGTTTGTGACCTCAGAAAATGTACTGAAGCTATGATTAGCCCTAAGCATTAGGACATCGGTCTGTTCAGAATTTATATAGTAGTTAGATATTGCACGGTTACTTGTGAAGACATTTAGCACTCCATCTTAGTCCACATACAGAAAGGCTGCATTTTGTGAACTTACAAAGGTCCATAGGGAAGATTAAAATTCTCATAAAATTCTGATCGAGTTCTAATCTTACAACTTCAAGGAAAAGGATAATTAATAAAGGGGGAATTCCACTGTTCATTTGGTCAGTGATAATACAGAAACGGAACAGGAATTTTGCCATTTTAGATGCATTTCATTGTTTAGATTTGTTATTTTCTATATTGGTTCCTTAAAAAGGAAATTAACAATAATTTTCATTTACTTGAGTGAAAAATATTAGGATATTAGTGTTTGGATTTATTTTCTTCTTTATACCTAGGAAACTGGGAAGAACTAGTGAAGTACTTGCAGATGGCCCGTAAGAAGGCTCGTGAATCCTATGTGGAGACAGAATTGATATTTGCACTGGCTAAAACAAACCGCCTTGCAGAGTTGGAAGAGTTCATCAATGGGCCAAATAATGCTCATATCCAACAAGTGGGTTTCCTGTTCAGATTTTTTCAAAGTGTAGAAGTCAACTGTTAAGCAACTTTTTATTAGTAGGATCAACCCATCACAACTGATGATTCCAAAGGAAATACAGTGTTTATCAGTATTAAATTGAATTGTGACTTTGGAATGAGGATTGAGTTTAGGCCTACCAAAAATGGATTGTGTTTATTTGCGTTTGTTTGTTTCAGGTTGGTGATCGTTGTTATGATGAAAAAATGTATGATGCTGCTAAATTACTGTACAACAATGTCTCCAATTTTGGACGCTTGGCATCTACCCTCGTTCACTTGGGTGAATATCAGGCAGCTGTTGATGGAGCTAGGAAAGCTAATAGTACTCGAACATGGAAGGAGGTAATCTCAATACCAGTTTGAATGAAGAATTCAGATGTTTAGAAATCTCTTTAAACTGATTAATTGAATTAACCAGCCATGTTTACATTTGAGTTTATGTAGTTGAAATTTTTGTTATAGGTCTGCTTCGCCTGTGTAGATGGCAAGGAGTTCCGTCTAGCTCAAATGTGTGGGCTTCATATTGTAGTACATGCAGATGAATTGGAGGAACTTATCAACTACTATCAGGTAATGAACAAGAGTCTTTTATTAGTTGAGATCTATTGCCACAGATAGTCTTAAACTTTAATTGCGTATTTCCCTTATTCAGGACCGAGGATACTTTGAAGAACTGATAACCATGTTGGAAGCAGCACTGGGACTTGAGCGAGCTCATATGGGAATGTTTACCGAATTAGCTATTCTATATTCTAAATTTAAGCCACAGAAAATGAGGGAGCATCTGGAGCTGTTCTGGTCCAGAGTGAATATTCCTAAGGTAATCAGCCTTTTAACATTGTGAGGTGGCTCTGTAGCTATAACTGAAACTTTAATGGGTTGCCTGGGTGGCTCAGTCGATTAAGCGTCCCATCTCTTCGTTTCGGCTCATGTCATGATCTCATGGTTTGTGCGTTTAGGCCCACTTCAGGCTCTGCACTGACAGTGTGGAGCTTGCTTAGGATTCTCTCTCCCTTTCTCTACCCCTCACCCATTTGCAACATGTGTGCATGCTCTCTCTTTCTCTCAAATAAACTTTCCTTCCTCTGTTTTTTTCTTTTTCTTTTCTTTTTTAAGCTTTAGCTAGAATTACAGACCCATATCTAAAGCAATTACATCTCTCTTACATAGGTGCTTAGAGCTGCAGAACAAGCTCATCTCTGGGCAGAATTGGTGTTTTTGTATGACAAGTATGAAGAGTATGATAATGCCATAATTACTATGATGAACCATCCAACTGATGCATGGAAAGAAGGGCAGTTCAAAGATATTATTACCAAGGTGTGTATCTTCTTCAGAAGATACAAGCTTCAAAAGGAGCTCATTAGTAAATAACTCAACTTCTATGTGGACTTTTCCCACTTTAGGTTGCCAATGTGGAACTATACTACAGAGCAATACAGTTCTACCTAGAATTCAAGCCTCTGTTGTTAAATGATTTGCTGATGGTGCTGTCTCCACGGTTGGATCATACTCGTGCTGTCAATTATTTCAGCAAGGTAATTCTAAAAACTTCAAAACCTCATAGTAGGGAGCTAAGACTTACATCGGTAACTTTTGTCTGTGGAACTTTAAGGATGTATTATGTTTGTAAAACACTCCTTATTTTAAAGGTTAAACAGCTACCACTGGTGAAACCATATTTGCGTTCAGTTCAAAACCACAACAACAAGTCTGTGAATGAATCACTGAACAACCTCTTTATTACCGAAGAAGATTATCAGGTAAAACTTTCAGTTCTTGCATATATTCTCAAAATTATAATTGGGTTATTGGTATGTTTTCGAGTAAAACCCATTATCCCTTAGGTTTGTAAACAGTAGGTACTTGTATGCCTCGGATCTAATTTAGTGGTGTTTTCAGGATCAATAAATCTGACTTTTAAGTGCAAAGTTTGCAGAATTTTGCTTAGATCTTGTGTTAGTTAATGCTTTAGAAAAAATGTTATGGTTACTTCATCCCTAAACATCTTGATTGTAGGCAAGGTTCAGAGAGTTTTGGATTTTTTTAACTAGTCTATAAAACTGATTTGGTATTAAGTGTATTTATTCACTGCTTTTCTTGCCCTGTAGCGTATTAGTATTTGTCTTTTAATAAACTTGCCTTTGTGAAGAATTTTGCAAAAACAAAATTACAGTTAAGGTTAAGCTAGTTGCCTTTTTTCTTTCTCTTATTACCAACAAATGATGGGTTCAGATCCCATGCTTAGCTATATGACTAACTACCATGTCACGTTGTATCAGAAGTTTCTCTGAAGCATAAAATCTTATCCTCCAAATTACAAATCCTGCCATTTTCATAACTATTCAAAGTTTTGATACTGAAAACCTTGGAGAAAATTACAGAAGTTTTGTAGTACCTTTGAAGATTTTTTTTTTTTTTTTAATTTTTTTTTTTTTTATTTTCAACAATTATTTATTTTTGGGACAGAGAGAGACTGAGCATGAACGGGGGAGGGGCAGAGAGAGAGGGAGACACAGAATCGGAAACAGGCTCCAGGCTCTGAGCCATCAGCCCAGAGCCCGACGCGGGGCTCGAACTCACGGACCGCGAGACCGTGACCTGGCTGAAGTCGGACGCTTAACCGACTGCGCCACCCAGGCGCCCCTGAAGATTTTTGTTATACAGTCAGATTGAAGAACCTTGATACTTGTTCAGCTTACAACTTTCTGGTTTGATGCTTGAATCTAGGCTGTCATATTACAATGCTCATTGATCAAGTTGTATTCTATATATACACATCATACAGCATATTGATCACATCATATACAGTCAGTCATATACAGTAATGACTCCTTGATCAAGAATCATGGACGGGGCGCCTGGGTGGCGCAGTCGGTTAAGCGTCCGACTTCAGCCAGGTCACGATCTCGCGGTCCGTGAGTTCGAGCCCCGCATCGGGCTCTGGGCTGATGGCTCAGAGCCTGGAGCCTGTTTCTGATTCTGTGTCTCCCTCTCTCTCTGCCCCTCCCCCGTTCATGCTCTGTCTCTCTCTGTCCCAAAAAAAAAATAAATAAACGTTAAAAAAAAAAAAAAAAAGAAAAAGAATCATGGAATAAATTTTAAACTAAAATGAAACTGATTTGGCATTGGATGGCTTTTTTTTTTCTTTTTTTTAAGGCTCTGCGAACATCTATAGATGCTTATGACAACTTTGACAATATCTCACTTGCTCAGCGTTTGGAAAAACATGAACTCATTGAGTTCAGAAGAATTGCTGCTTATCTCTTCAAAGGCAACAACCGCTGGAAACAGAGTGTAGAGCTGTGCAAGAAAGACAGCCTGTACAAGGTGGGAATGTTGGTGGGGGCCGGCCTATTAAGTCAAGTACTAGATGACCTGTTGTAACCCTATAATGGTGTATTAGAAGTGATTACAGGGGCACCTGGGAGGCCCAGTTGGTTAAGTCTCCGACTCATGGTTTCAGTTTAGGTGATGTTCTGACTGAGTTTGAGCCCTGTGTCCAGCTGTGAGCAGAGCCTGCTTGGGATTCTGTCTCTCTCTCTCTCCCTCTCTTTCTGCCCCTCTCACACTCGCTTGTACTTGCTCTCTGTCAAAGTAAATAAATTTAGAAGAAATTAAAAGAGAAGTGATTATGGTCTATTCAAGTATTAGTCTTGCCAATGTGAGAATTGTCTTTAAGCCCCCATTTGAGGGAGGTGGTAATTAAGTCAATTTCTTGATTCTAGTGGTCATCTTATGTTCTGTCAAGCCACTGTCTGTTTAGAAAAAGATTGTTCACCCTATTTTTTTCTTTTCTTTCAACAAATCTTCAATTTAAATGATATAACTGGGATCCCCCACCCCCCATTGTATAATTGGTTTGCCATTTCAGCATATTTGAGTTTAATGTTTCACCATCATCCTTTCTTTTGAATAGGATGCAATGCAGTATGCCTCTGAATCTAAAGATACTGAATTGGCTGAAGAACTCCTACAGTGGTTTTTGCAGGAAGAAAAAAGAGAGTGCTTTGGAGCTTGTCTTTTTACCTGTTATGATCTTTTAAGGCCAGATGTTGTCCTTGAAACTGCATGGAGGCACAATATCATGGATTTTGCCATGCCCTATTTCATCCAGGTCATGAAGGAATACTTGACAAAGGTAATGGCGCCTCTGTGTATTCAGAACTACTTACCTTGAGGATATATAAAATTACACATGCAGGTCTATTTTTTTCAAATTTTTTTTTGTCTAGTGGAAGTAAGTCATTTGATTGTCATAAAATATTCTCTAGAAATTTTTGATGTCTGACAAGTGACATTGAATGGAAAAGGGAACTCAAACATGTCAGTATGTTTACCCTCCATGTATTTCTGAGGGTGAATAGTATTACTTCTATATTGTATGTTTGTTTTTTTTGAACATCTGATAAAAAAAATTTTTTTTTTCCTGAAAATAACATCTTCCTCAAATCCGTTCTTGTGACTTAGATGTCCGTAACTTAGTAGTATAGATTCCCTTTTTTTTGGTTGCTTCTTGACTTTAATATGTATGCCTGTTTCTTTTGGGGAAGCAAAATCTTTATTCTTAACATCCTGTTAATTTTCTCAATATTTTGATAGTTTAACCCCTAATTTAAAAAAATCATAGGAGTTTAACATATTACCTAAAAGTGCATTAAACAAGCTGTGGTTATAATCATTTTATTAAATTCACTCCTCTTAGTGTCCCTTTTTGATATCATAATATTTTTTACTCACTAGATCCTCAACAGTTACTAGCTCTTTACTGTAGAACATTAAAAAAAAAAAAAAATGGTCCTAAAGGATCCATTTGTCAAAGCAAAAACATGCTTATTAAATTTGGAGTTTCCCATCTGATCTCTTCAGCATGCCGGAGTAAAGGGGGAAAAACAAAGTACCACTAACGGCCCCCAGTATGAATATTTCTTTAGGCTACCATCTAGTAGATACCATTGTGTCCAGTTATAATTTTTTAAGAATTAACATTTTTGGTATAAAAACTGCTTGAAATCCAGTGTAAGAAAACAGTTGCCTTATATTAGCTATAGATGAGAATAGCTTCTTTCTGTATGCATAATGCCAACTTATGAGACCTGGCTCTAAGCTGCTGTTAACCGAAATGCTGTAAGTTTTACTAGTGATTATGCTGCTTTCTTTCACACTGACTCTAGCACAAATTCTTCTGCAATAAGCTCTGAAGTTTAAAAAAAAGTTCTAAATTTTGCTTCCAGTATGCCCTTTATTTTCACTTTTCTCATGCCTTTTTTAGTGGTTAGATGTTTCTCCCCTAAACCTTTGTTGCTGATTCTACCTTTTTATGCTCAATATGGAATTTGATTTTTTTCTAAGCTGCACCTTCTGAATTCCTTTGCAGGTTGATGCAATAAAGGAAAAGGTGAAAGTTGATTCTTTTCCATCTTTAAGTCTGGAGGACTAAGTCTAAGGAATTTGCATGATTTTTTTCCTTCCTTTTCTACGCTGCTGCTGCTTTTTCCCCCCAATAAATTTTCACTAAAGCCTCTGCAAGTCCCTTGAAACATAACTATAATAGAGCTGTAGGACATTAGTAGATGTTTGCTACTAATCGGCTAATAGGCTTTAGGAAGGGCAGGAGGCTAATCAGTAGTTGGTTCACAGTCTCTCTTAAATGTATTATTAAAAACTGAGCATGGTGAGTTTCCATATTAATTTCCAAAGTTTCAGGAAATTTCTCTTCCCTGTCAGGGTATCTGGACCATAATAGGATTTTCTTAATACTCTAAATAAATTTAAGCAGCCTCTGGTTTTATTTTGTGAGCTTGCCTGACAGTTGTTGAATTTATATATGTATATATATGCCCTAAAAGGCTTTTGGGGTTTTTTTTTTTTTTTTTTGGTATTGAAGGACTGTGATCCAGTTTCTGATCTCTTGATTCGTACTAATTTTTTGCTGAAAGTAGATACAAGAGATACTAGCTGCTTCCGAAGAGACTTTCCTCATGTTTCTCCAGGTGTCCAGTTCTTATGGTGCTAGTCCGTTTTCAAGAGGAAACAAAACTTTTTTAATCACGAGAGTAGCTTGCTGTAATTGTTGCTAAGCAACACGGAATATTTCTGTATTTAATGAAGCAATATTAACTTCTTCCTGTAATAAGGGACACCTCTGAAGATACCTAAAATTTGCTTTCATTCATCTGTTGGCTTGTCCAAGGTCAAATTTAGGCACCTCTTGGTTGCTGCTTCCTTCATTGGCTTGTCTCCATCCCAATATAAATGAAACAAACTTACGTCCGTTATCAAATTGTTGTAGTAAAAGGGTGGGAAGGTAAAGGAGAGTTGAAACAAATTTAAAAGATTTTGGGTGGGGGACAATGCCTTGAAATTATGTTGAACCAAACTGGAATCACCATTGGAACTTAGGGCAAACCTGAGTAAAATGCATTGTGTGTGAGGCCCTTCAGCAGCTAGTAAGCAAGGCAGTTAGAAAGCGTGTGTGTGAAAAACAGGTAATTGAACTGCAGTGTTATGCATTGTTTTAAATCAAGCATGTACAACAGTCATTGCAATTACATCATACTACTTTTGAAACTCTTAAAGCATTGCTGTGGGCTGTGTGTGTTTCTTGAGAGCCTGTATAGCAACAGTCATCTTCAGATCTCACTTCTTGCTTCAGTACTTTTGCCTTTTTTTCATGCACACATACACCAGAATAACTGACTGCATGTTAACTTTTCCTCTGCAGCATATTGCAGTCTTTGTGGAAAAGCCTTTTACATTATAGTGAATTTTTAATAGTACAGATGGAACTGATCTCAGTGACACGCTTTACCTGTAATTTTTCTTTTTATCCCTGTAATTTTTCTTTTTATCCAAGGATCAGAAACTTTTGTTACAGCTCTTAACAAAAGCTTGTGTTCATAAAAGCCTTCTCTGCTTTTCTTTTTTGAGCAGTCTAAATTGTGTCAGTGGAAACAAAAATTGGATGTTGCTGTGCCAGAGGCTGTCCCATATTATAGAAAAATAAAAATTTTTTGCTTAGTTTGATGCTATTCCTTCAGAGGTCTTTTTTTCTTTTTTTGCCCTCTGCCCAACCTGCCTATGTGCATGCATGGGCATTGTGATACTGCTAGCTCTTCTTCGAAGTCGTTGGTATACTTCTGTAACAGGACTTCTTTCTTCAACATCTGACTCAACTTCGCCTCTGACATTTAGGTTTAAACATGTGTTCACTTTAGATTCTTGTCCTTGAAAGTCTGGAAATGTATTTTGCAGTGGTGGGGTTTTTTGCTGTTTCATTTTTCTTCTAATAACTTGGAAGTTAAGCACACTCATCCATGTATTTTTTGGTATAACCTCTTTAGCTCACTCTTGGATACAGTTTAGTTAGCAAAACCCCTTGATGGCACAGACTGTGCTTTTAATATTTAACTAATAATATTTGAAGTTTGAATGCCAAACATTGGGTATCTCTCATGGAACTTCTCCATAGTAGTTTTTACTTTGATATTGGGCTACTCTGTAACACATGAACTATTTTAGTCTATAAAAATAGGAAAACTGTAAACAAAAGCAAACCAACCCATCTTCCTAGTGTAGAAAAACTAAATTTTATCTGAAGGTATCTAGAGTCTACCTCAGCTTACATTTCTCAAATTATTCCCTAATAAACTAGAATGCATTAGACTTACATTCTATTAGATATATATAATATTTAATATGGGACAATTAAAATATGTATAAAATACTGTCCTAACCTTAATAACCTATGTGAAGACTCAAACATACTTTTAAATACTTTCAAAGAGAAAGGAAGGGCTGTTTTAACCTTTTTAGGACCCAGTCTTTATAGTTTTTCACTGACGTCTGCATGTCTTTTTTTGAGTGATTTTTCACTATTTACCTTTTTGAGGAACATGCCGTGAACATTCATTAAAAGATTTTCCTGTATTCTGCCTCTCATTTTGGCACACTCTGAAAACCACTAGGAATAGATCATGTCAGAATTTGAAGTTTTAGTTTTACTTCTAGTATAATGATAGACCAACTAATAATAAGACTTTCACTGAGATACCAACTTTTTAAAAGTAGTTTAAAAGATAGAGTTTGAAAGGCAGGTAGAAGTTGTACAGCAGATATCCCCTAAGCCCATTGTCCTACCATCCTTTCTTCCCAGTTCTTCACAGAATTATAGTACCAGATCATGTTAGTCCTATAACAAATTTTGCAGAATATCTTATTCAACCATCATTATATAGACAAGGAAGTTTGAGGGTCAGTACAGTGGTTTGCCAGGGTCACATAACTAGTTTATGGAAGGACCTGTGTATTCCAGCTCCTTTTTTTTCACTTTTTTTTTTTTTTTTTTTTAAACATTTGGACTCCTACTATATTAGTTCTGTCTGATACTATCCACTTTTATTTAGAGTAGTTAGCATGTAGTAGCCATTTACTTCTTTGGCTTCATTAAAAACAAAACAAATTCTTCCTCAAAGATGTGGCAAAAATTAGGCATTCCTACTACTATTTCTACTTCTTAGAAAATAGAGCATTAAAACATGCAGCCTGTCTTTATCTAAAAAGATGGAATATGGAGCCACTTTGTGTCTTAAATTTCAGTCCGCACCTATAACAATTATCAGCAGAAGCTGTTGCACAATTGGCAAAAGATAGCTTATTCTAAATGAGTACTTGTCCAGTCATTAAGTCATTTCACTTTTTTGAATATCATTTCCTTTGGGGAGGGAAGTCTTGTCTGGTTATGAGTTCATTATTATTACCTTTGATAAAGTTTAAACTTCATTTGAAAAAGTGGTTCCTTCTTGTTATCTCCCTCCCTCAGGCTGGCTGCATCCTAGCATGCCCAGTTTTAGCCTGGCGTGAGCTTTTATGGCATTTATAAATCCCTCCTTCCTGAGGGTTTATAATGACAGTGCTAAAAATCACCTTGACTGAACTATGAACATTGCCATTGAATTTGAGGGGGCCTGAGAATATTCTTTCTAGTCTGTTTTATTTTGACAAAATTCAACATACTAAGGCTTTTCCACTTTCTGCCATAAACCTAGGTGTATAATATTTTTGAGGTGCTAAGTAACATTACCTGTTTTTCTCCAGGTGGATAAATTAGATGCTTCGGAATCACTGAGAAAAGAAGAAGAACAAGCTACAGAGACGCAACCTATCGTTTATGGTAATCTCTCTCTCTCTCTTTAAGCCCACAGGAAAGTAGTAGACAAGTGTTTCATTCTTTAAGGATTCTACTTCAGAATAGAAATACAGTTAAGTGTCTAAAGTGCAAAAAGCTCACGGAGTTCAGGAATAATTCTACCATCTTTTTCTGAAAACAGTCTTAAAGCAGACACTGTTATTATTCACTTAAGGTAGTCTTAAATGCAAAGATAATCTTAAAAAATAGTCACTTAAGATCATAACCTAAATTTTCCTCTTGCCTGCTCACTGATTACATATTCATAAATTAGAAGTATTGATGAATTCAGTTTTCAGAAATGCAGAAGCTAAGAAAACATGCCAAGGCTGTCTTTATGGTGCTTTACAGACAGAGTGTATCTTCTCTTTAAGTTCTAACTGGGGCAGAAAACGAGGTAGTTTCCATTTGAGAACTTTCCAGAGAGATAGGATCTTGAAACTCTCAGTGAATATATAGGGCAATTTAATTTCTTCTATGTGCAAGTAGTTCAGACTTGTACTCTTGGTAAACAGATACATTTGAACAATGAATTAGAAGGGTATATATTATGTCGCTGTAATCAGGTGTTTTTTGGAGGAAGGCATAAAATTGTGACCATTATATCTCAGCCTGCTAAAGGAAATGATAATAGACAAACATATTAGGACATTGTCTCCTTTTAATTACTTACTTACTTACTTACTTACTTACTTACTTACTTACTTACTTTTTAAAGTAGGCTTTACACCCAGTGTGGAGCCCAGCACCGGGCTTGAACTCACAATCAAGGCCTGAGCTAAGATCAACAGACACTTAACTGACTGAGCCACCCAGGCGCCCCCCCATCTCCTTTTTATTGTAGATAAAAAAGACTTTGGGAATTTGGAGGACTGCATAGTTTTGATAAAGTTGGAGAAGATAAACTTAAAAGTAGATTAAAGATGATTAAAGTAGGTTAAAAGATGGGAGCAAGATGTTTGACATATTTCAGATAGGGAACAGTAGGAACAAAAATAGGGTGGGGGTAATATTTTGGGAGCACCTATTGAATTTGGCTTGCCTTCAGGGTGTTTAAATGGAGAGTCCTTCTAGGCAGTTGAAAATTTCAGTATCAAAGGTAAAAGTCATTTTTATAAACTGCTGGTTTCCAAAAAGAATTTGCTCACAAAACAAATTCTGGTTGTTCACAAAAAAGAGAGACTTGAGGTCACCTGTCTGAGAGAAACTTTGTACTAGGTTTACATTCTAGTGGGAGATTAAGATTACTTCTTTTGCAAGGGAGTGGATAGAGGTGTTACATTGTTTTTTTCCTTTTAAATAAACCAGGTTTCTCTACAGGTCATTTTCTGTATGTGATCAACTACTATTTGTAGTTGAGTGTTGGGGTGCCTGGCTGGTTCAGTCGGGGTAGAGCATGCACCTCTTGATCTCGGGGTCATGAGTTTGAGCCCTACCATTGTGGGTGGAGTTTACTTAAAAATTTTTTAAGTTTATTTCTTTATTTTGAGAGAGAGTGTGTTTCCAAGTGGGGGAGAGACAGAATCCCAGCAGGCTTTGCACTGTTAGTGCAGGGCCTGATTGCAGGGCTTGAACACACAGACCATAAGATCTGAGCCAAAGTTGGACACTTAACTGACAGAGCTACCCAGGCGCCCCTGAAAAATTTTTTTAATGAAGTACGAGTGCTAATACAGTATTTGAAACAGATTTATGTTCTGATGTATTCATACGTAAGCATATTTGAATGTGTCTTGTTTTTGTTTTTCTCTTAACTAGTACTAGATTCTTTCCTAAATATCCATTAGATTACCATTTCATTTCATTACCATTTATATTGTTTAAATCAGAAATTTAAATCTAATTTTAAAAGTTTATTTGTGTTAAAACCACATCATTAAAAAGTTAAGCTTTCCTGTGCTTATTTCACCAAACATGTGTGAGTACCATGTGGTGATAAGTGTATTGGCAGATGTCTTGCCCATTCATGTCAAGCATGCCTGTGCATATTGTTTTAAATAAAATGAGGTAACATAATTACTGTCACTGTTCTGCCCTCTGCCCTGAATTGTTTGGCTTTTTAGGCAGAACCCTTCTTAGGGTGGGTGTGATGCCAAAATTGTGACAGTCAAAAGTACCACCACAAAACTGATTCTAAGTTTTGATTATGTTCTTAGAGTAGGGGAGATTAGAGTATGATAGTCTACATTGCTAACAATTTGTCCCACCTCCTGCCCCTCCACCCCCTACCCTTTCTTGTTTTTCTTCTTTAGGTCAGCCCCAGTTGATGCTGACAGCAGGACCCAGTGTTGCAGTCCCTCCCCAGGCACCTTTTGGCTATGGTTATACTGCACCACCCTATGGGCAGCCACAGCCTGGCTTTGGGTACAGCATGTGAGACAGAAAGCTGATCCTGTAGTCGCCTATTTTCGTACTGAAACATCGTCTCTACCCGCTTCTCAGTTTATAATGGGAAAACAGGCACATGTTCTTGTAACCTTTATTTCATGAAGGACTACTTTTTGTTTCTAACTATAAACTCGGATCACCTGTGTTAAAAGCTTATTTCACATTCCGCATCATTTTAGAATTTATTTTCAAAGGGGAATAGTTTCAATGTTTATTCAGTTGGGCTTTTTTTCTTCCCCCTCATTCTTTGAAGAACTGCTTAATACTCAATCTGTTGTGAAGAACCTGATTTGCACTCTGTAGTGTTTAAAGAAAAAAAAAACTCTAATATTGAATCTCTTAAATTTAGTGTATGTAAACAGCTTATGATATGTATTGTCTAAAATGCATTTAAATCTCTTACTCAAAAGCTACAGCAAAAGTATTGGTATGTGACCATGTAAGACTGTCAATGCCAACAAAGACAACACTAATCAGCACATCCTACATTGGATAGCAGTGCTCTCCAAATTATTTGAAAAATGCATTACAGACAAATTGCCTGACTTTTAAATGAGCATAAAAGGCCCTCTAACCTATGCAGGTTTCCTCATTACGCATATAGAAAATGCTAGTGTGTTTTTGCTCACTTCATATGTAACAGGTGCCCTTATGTTGTGCTGTATCCTGTGCTTTTTCTGTGGGACCATTCCATTCAGGAACAAAGAGCACCATGATTCCAATCTGTGTGTATTTACTAACCCTTCCCTAAGGTTTGTGTATGTTGGATATTGTGGTGTTTTAGATCACTGAGTGTACAGAAGAGAGAATTCAAACAAAATATTGCTGTTCTTCAGTTTTGTTTGTGGAATTTGAAATTACTCAAATTTAAAATAAATTACTGGACTGTGGAAATAACGTAGAATGGCAGTTTTAATTAAATACCTTTCAAATTTTAACCAAAGAACCGTGGTTGTGGTAGTTTTATATTGGGTATTGAGGCGGTACAGGGAGGTGTGAGTGCAAAAGCAGAATGAGGATTGGGATAGGGAAATACACAGCATTACATCATGTACATTCCTGTGGTTAACAAGGTACATGCAGCAGTCTGAAGAGCATTGTAGTAGGCCACATTTTGGCTGTCTCCCATCATTTTAACCAAGTGGCACTTCAGGGTTTTTACCTAAGCATTTCACTTAAATGAGCAGATATGGGTATTCTGTCAACTTGCGATCAAAGTGTATAAGCATGTAGTTAACATACTGTGCCTCACCATGAAAAGGGCCCCAAAGTATGAGTACTTTTAAGTGGAATTTTTTTAAGCCAGTGTTTGAATTCAACCCTTTTTGTTCATGGCTGAGACTGTTACTTTAAGTTCATTTCACTTTTTAATCCTCAAAAGAGTTAGAGGATTAAACCCAGTCCTCCACCAAACCTAGCCTTGTATTGCCCTATAATTCTCCACACCGACCAGGCAAATGACCATAAGCAGCACAGGTTTTTTTGTTTTTTGTTTTTTAAACATAGAACCCCTGCCCTGCCCCACTTTTAATCATCCTACCCCTAAAATTATAGTATTAACTAGAAAATCCCTTCTCCTGTTTTGGTTTGTCATAGTGAAAACATTGAGCTGTACTTATGCTCCTGCTGTGGATCTCTGCCTCCCTGCCTTCGTTGTTAATCAAAATCAACAGGGAGAATAGCAGTGGTCCTTGGGAGCTTAATCCTTTTCAGTCGAGATGTGTTCTTCTGGACCTTTCCTATACTTTGTGAACCTCTGAATATGTTCCCTTGTGTGTATTAACATGATGAGTACTTTCCAGAATTATTTGCAGGAGTATGTTTAAATCACAAAATGCCTACCTTAAGACTTGGCAGTGGGTGTTGTACATAAGCGGTAGAACAAATTGGTAATAAACTTTATTTTAAGGGATCTTCCATGACATTACTCTGAATAGGATGATGGTCTGGGAGAAGTAACCTAAAACAGGAAACAGTATTAAGAATTCTTATAATTGTCTAAATGTAACTGAAACAGGAGAGAAGAGAGTAATGGAAAACCTCTCAGGAGGTAAACATACCTTCAGTGATCTTTTGCCCTAGTATCCAAATATAGCCATTGTACAAAAAAAAAAAAAAAAAAATCTGTTATTTGTTAACTATTTCAACATAGACATTAGTACAATAGCAACAGAATGATATGAGCTCCAAGCAGGGCTGCTTGAATGTTCTGTAAAAACAAATTTTAAAAATTTATTTAAATGTAACTATTAAAGTCATTGCATGTAAACATAAACAATTATATATTAGCCTTATTTCTTAAATGAGAAAAATGGAATTGCACTGTTTTTTACAAGTCTCTTCAAAGTTTTTCTTCACAGAAGACTGCTGGATTCTGTTTGCATTCACTGTTACTACTTTTTTTAAAAAGTATGTGAAAAAAGTCTAGCCTCACGAAGATGTATAATTAGGAAAGTATTTTAATAGCCTTTTCAGATACTTGTAGTTAGTTGAAATGTGGAATCTGAAACCGTAACACTGAACTTTAACATTATATTAAAATCCATTAGTGTCTTTAGTTTGAATAGATCTTTTATCTATGCATGATTTGTACCCTCATGCATTGGTTATATGGAAAATAGATTCATTAAGTTGTACAGGTTTTCTAAATGTTGACACATATCTTTAAAAATCCTATCTGTGAAGAACACTGATCTCATCAGAAAAATCTTAGGTTTTGGGAAACTTGGAGGAGAGGTAGATAGAAGTTTTCCAGAATACGGTCTGTTGCTTTTCTTAAAATGATTGGCTAATTGGATACTTAATTTGTCAGTTTTTACAAGTAAAACTCTTCCATGACCAAGGCTGCTAGTTCAGCTCACAACTCAGCCACACATTTTTTTTCTCTCAGGACAACATTCATACTTCAGTGTGTACCAGAAGTGTTCAGTGTTAGAATATTAAGACAAAAGTAGTGAAGGGTCAAATTTAATAATTTTTTTTACTGCTTTATCAAGGACATTAAGTGAATCGTGTGTGTGTGTGTGTGTGTGTGTGTGAGAGAGAGAGACACTATTGGGCAATGAAGTACTACTTGTATAGGTAGGGTGCCCCTGCCTTGATTCGTGAAAGATGCCAGAGGTTTTATCCACCTTTGCTTTTGCTTTTGTGTTATCCGTGCAAATGTCAACACAGCAAAAAAAAAAAAAAATGTCTTAGCATTACGAAAATATCTGACCCCTTGAAAGTATCTTAAAGACCCTATGGGCTTTGCAGAGTATACCTTGAGAACTGTAAGATTAAGCACCCTATAAAATAAATACTAAGTACAGGTGAAGTAGGAAATAAGCATAATATATTTCTGGAATTATTAGAATTTGTATACTATTCATCCTGGTAGATATACCATGACTTAGAGTTACTTGAGTCAGCTGGCCATCCTGTTGGGAATGCACTGTCTTTGAACTTGGAGCCATCAGTCTCTGAGGCAAGCCTCAGAAATTACATGAGCCAGAATGGTGCATTTAGGATTAAGTTCTCTTTGCCTCAATTACATGCTGTTGCATCACTTTTGAATCTAGTGTAAACATTCTATTTAGAAGCAGTTGCTACTGTGGCATCATTCACAGATGCAGTTTCTCCTGTGCTGTCATATGCCAGTGTAAACTCTATAAAACTGACCAAATAGTACAAACTGTGACTGAGTGCAGTAGTCTTTATTGTTTTACCCAGACTCCACTGACCTTAGACCTTGAAGTGTTATCGTGCTGCAGATGTTTGAAGCTCAATGCTAAGTAATGCTAATTACTGAAGTTTATCGTGGAGAATTGGAGCTACTTCACATGCACCTGTTGCCAAAATTCTCTCTGGCATCATTAGTTCTTTGGGATGTACTCAATTTAGAAATACTATCAGGGTCCCCCTAAAAAACTTTCATTCAAAAAGCTATGTTGCTTTTGTGAACCGGAACCTCCCTCCTATCCTGGGCAGGTGGTGTAACAGTAACTATTGGAATTATGTCATGATAACCATATATCAAAAGGGAAATAAAGATGCCCTTAAATAATTGAACTATCTAGTTCCTTAAGTTCTAGGTAAAGAAACAGTAGGATGTTGGATGACACACCACATTCACTTCACCATTTCCGTAGATTCTTGTGTGGGCCTAGTACTACCTTCAAAGTCCATACAAGTCACTGCAAGTTTTTCAATGCCTGCACTATTAGGGAAGTTGTGGGGAAGTAAAAGGAATTTTTTATAGGCTATGATGTAGAAGCACTACTGAGAAATCTTTGGCCAGTGTGGGTCAGGGAAATGAACATGAAATACTGCACAGATGGGTTAATCCAGAAGGTTAGACTGTAAATCCGCTGTGTGGGGCTATACCATGATCTATTAATGTTGGCTATCAGTCATCCAAAAAGTGATGGCAGGAAAACAAACTGCAGTTTGCATCCAATGAGAATACCTTGAACCCTGATCCTTCAATGGGGTATAGCAGCGTTGTCTTGGGGAAGAAAAGCCATTACACAGGGACGTAACCATGCACAGGAAATGCTGCCCCCCCCCCCCCGCCCCCACCCTTGTAATCCAATTTGGTTGTGACCAGTTTCTCAAACATTTTTTTGTTTCAGCAGCTATCACTTGAAACATCAGGACCATTTGACTTTTTTTTTTTTTTTTTTTAAGCCAAGATAACTGAGCCAAGTACCTGATAAAAACACGGGAACAGATTGATTTTGATCTCAAAAATACTTAAGGTAGGGGGAGAATTTCAGTTTTATTGTTAGAATTTGACAGTTTCAAAACACATTGTGGTGGGACAATCATCATACAAAATTCCACCTAGTAAAGTTTTAGGTGACCAGTGACTTTGTCAATTAGATCTGCTGGTCCTGGCCCAATTCCCAGGACAGTTCTAGAACCAGGTGCAATTTGAGTACGTCCAGCATCTTGGATCAAACTTACAGTCAGTCCTAGCATTTTTGCATGGGTCAATAATTCAACCAGAGTTTCTTCATCAGGGGCTTTGACCACCACTTTGGGCTGGCCACAGTATTCCCATTGTTTGAGCAATTCAGGGTTTCTTCTTTGAATTTGCTTGTAGGCAGAAACAGCAGCATGAGAGCACTGGGCAGCTACTTTCCCTTTTCCCATCTTCAAGTCATTTCGAACCACAAGAATCATTTTGTACTCCCCACTTTCTCCTAAGATGCTTGCTTCACTTCCAGTCTCTGTGTCTATCTCGCTCACTGAGCTTTTGGGAGTCATCCCAAAGCGTACACGGAGACCCCAACCCAGGCACATGCCACAAGCAACTCCGGCAGCCACGCTAAGTGCACCAGGATGAACCAAATATTCCATCACCAAGGATTTGGAGAGCATCTGAAAGGAAAGGAAAAAAAGTTATCACTATAGCAGTGAAAAATTACAGGCTTATCAGACAAAACACCTTGATTTAGGTAAATAAGTGGCAACATTTAAAAACCATTATGAAGTCATCCAGAAAAAAAGCAAAATATTATTTTGGATCTTAATGTACTGTTTTTTTCTTCCCTTTGTACTAGAAAAGATTCAAGAATTCAGGTAAAGCAGTTACAATCATTCTGAATCTCAAGGAGTATCTAGTTCTTGGGATACCATAAAGCTCTGTTCCTCTGTCTTCCCCCTAAGTCTTGTAGACAAAGGAAATATTCTATTTTATCATGCTGTCTAAAGGATGTAAAGAAACCAAGAATAACTCATCCCTTCTCTGGAATATAGTGCTTATTTGTGTCTTCATAATGCAGTGGTTCTCAATGGGGATGGTACCAACCCCTCAGAGAAGTTCCTAGTTGTCACAGCAATGGGCCTGGAGTGAGGCGTGCTGCTGACATTTACTAGACCTAAGCATGGAATGCTAAAAGTCTTACAAAGCAAAGATTTTCCCGCTGGAAATAATTATAGGTAAAAAACCATCAATCACTGAGACCAGAAGCTAACTTCATTATACACATGGACACAAAATATTTTTTGCATAGTTCTAATATACACTGAATTTACCAGAAGTGTAACTATCATATAAAACAAAGGAAGATCATCCTTTATTCTTTATTTTAGAAATTCCTGTTACCTCAGCAAAGCTATTCATGGTATTTGAATCACCAATAAAACACCCGTATCAGTCTACAGCTGAGGCTGTTACATTCAGAATGCTTCCATTTTTGGCACAAATAACCATCAGTTTCTTCTAGTGGAACAGCATCTAACCATTTATATATTGAAATACATGGGACTACCATATTTGTAGTGCTTATAAGTAAGTGCCCTCGGATAATCTACATGGCATAGATGGCAGTCTTGGAAATACTTTATCACAAATATTTTAAATGAGAATGGGGCGACTGGCTGACTCAGTTGGTACAGCACATGCCTCTTGATCTCAGGGTTGTGGGTTCAAGCCCCACACTGGGTGCGGAGGTTACTTAAAAATAAAATCTTGGAGAACCTGGGTGGCTCAGTTAAGTGTCTTGACTACGGCTTGGTCTTGATCTCATGGCCACCTCAGGCTCTGTGCAGACAGCTCAGAGCCTGGAGCCTGCTTCAGATTCTGTCTCCGTCTCTTTCTGCCCCTCCCTTGCTAACGCACTCTCTCTCTCTCTCTCTCAAATATAAATAAACATTAAAAAAATAATAAAATCTTTAAAAAATTTAAAAATAAGGATACCATAGGGGATGTTAAATTTCTTGAGATACTGCATACTATAAAAATTCATCTTTTTAAAGTGTACAATTTAGTGGTTTTTTAATATATCCAGAAGTTTGTACAACCATAAGTACTATCTAATCCCAGAACACTTTCACTGCCTCAAAAAGCAATCCCTTGGGGCTCCTGAGTGGCTCAGTTTGCTGAGCTTCCAACTCAATTTCAGCTCAGGTCATGATCTCAGGGTCATGGGATTGAGCCCTGCACTGGGTTCCATGCTGAACAGGGAGCCTGCCTGGGATTCTCTCTCTCTCCCTTTGCTCCACTCCCCTGCTTGTGCATGCAAAAAAAAAAAAGAAACCTGTGTAACTATTGGCAGTTGCTTCCCATTTTCTCTACCCCCAGGTCCCTGGCATTTGCTAATCTATTTTGCCTATTCTGGACATTCATATAAATCAAACCATTCAGTATGTGGCCTTTTGTTTCAAGCTTCTGTCACTTAACACAGAAATACAGATTTAAGAAACAAACATTGAGGGATCAAAGGAGAGTGACACGGAATGGCCAGAGGCAAGAGGGTCACACGTGTAAGCTGTCAGTACCTAGTTTCAGTCCTCTTTCACTGGTATGACTAATAATGGTGACAGGGCTGTACTGACATAGTACTTTATGGCTCTAGATGCCTTTTTTACAGTCAGAAAAAAAAATTAAATTCTTATTAGAACCCACATTTTCTCAGAATGCATCTATCATTTAGTTACTACATGAGGCTTACATATCAGGATTTCTCTTTCATAATCTAACAACTAGATTCCAAAGTGAATAAATACTCAATTATGTAAAAATTATATCCATAACCTCCATGTCAACAATTAGAAGGATTTTCTGCACCCATTTCTAGGTTGCAAAGTAACCAAATATCCTATATACCAGATTCAGGTACTATCTGGAGATGGGAACCACATATAGAGGACCTATTATGTGTTGTATAACTTGCTAACCCCTTTACTTCCATTATGGTTGCTATGAAAATTAAAAAAAGGCATGAGCCGGGGCGCCTGGGTGGCGCAGTCGGTTAAGCGTCCGACTTCAGCCAGGTCACGATCTCGCGGTCCGTGAGTTCGAGCCCCGCGTCAGGCTCTGGGTTGATGGCTCAGAGCCTGGAGCCTGTTTCCGATTCTGTGTCTCCCTCTCTCTCTGCCCCTCCCCCGTTCATGCTCTGTCTCTCTCTGTCCCCAAAATAAATAAACGTTGAAAAAAAAAAAAAAAAAAAGGCATGAGCCTCATTTTAAAGATGAGAAAAATAAGGATCTAAAAGAGAACCTGCTTATCCACAGTAATATAACTAATAAAAGTAGTATAAAATATACTCATCTAGAGATCATGACAGAAAGCTTCTCACTTTCTGAACTTTATCTAAAAACAGACATATACCAGGTTCCTGGGTGGCTCAGTTGGTTGAGTGTCCTGCCTCTTGATTTCGGCTCAGGTCATGATCTCACAGTTCATGAGCATGCAGCCTGCTTAAGATTCTCTTCTATCTCCCTCTGCCACTCCCTCACTCTCACTCTCTCTCTCAACAGCAACAAAAACTAAACAAACCAAAAATAACCACCAAAAAACAAACATACCAGTAAGAGAAAAAAACGAAAGAAGAAAAAGTTCTAGAAATTACAAAGTTCATTGCTTCTGTACCATAAGGTCTCTAATTCTACCATATTAATACCATTAATACCTAACATTTTTATTCTTTAGGATGTTCTAATCACCTAATCAGCCTGATTACATTATCATCTAACTCCTCCAAAAGGTGTTTCAGCCTCTTTCCCTTTCTGCATATACACCACACACATATCAAAAACCCAGTGATTGTGACTAAGGTAAACACAACTATTCTTAGTCTCATGGATAATCCTGGGCAATGGTGGCATTGCAAAACAAACACGTCCTGTAAAAACCCTCCTCCTGGTGTGTTCTAATTCCTCCCAGACTAAGCCCCTTTCACCAATGTTCTTGATCCCATTCCCTCCGGAACCGTGCTCCCCACCCATTAATCGTACTCCCTGGGGCTATACCTTGGCTTTTCTAACCTAAAAAAAAAAAAAAAAAAAAAAATTCCCCAATCCTTTTTGACCCTTGGACCACTGTCTGACTTCTTTTTCCTTTTACCTCTAAACTTCTTTAATTACCTGCCTCCTTTCCCCATTCAACTGATATTGCTAAGGAATTAGACACTTGTTAATTGCCAAATGTAGTTGCCTCCTTTTAGGCCTCTTCTTGAGTTTTCCCCACCACTCACTGATGATAAGGTTTCTTTAAACTTTCCTCCCTCTAATTCTTTAATCTAACTTTCACCCTATTATCATCCCACCTTTCTGATAGTTTTTTTTCCAGTCTCCTCTAGCTCTGATGTTTGCCCCTGATGTATGTATTGCACCTGCTTACACGTTTATCCTTCTTTTCAGTCTATGCCTACATCATCCAATACAGTATCCATTAGTCAACACAGTTATTTAAACTTAATTAAAACTAAATAAAAATTCAATTCTTCAGGTGCACTTAGCCACATTTCAAGTGCCCAATAGCTCAACAACTTAAAAGTGGCTAACGGTCACTCTGAGCTACAGAATATTTCCATGAAAGTTCTATCGGACAGTGATGGTCTATAAACTCTCTTTTCATCCAATAAGTTGATATTTATGGAAGGCCTATTGTGCACCAGGCACTGTTCTGGACCTTAGAGATAGAGCACTGAACTAAACAAAGTCCTACTCTTCATGGAGCTGACATCTAATACAGGAGAGAGCAAATCCCATTTATTCCCAAATTGTCATATGCTGAGGACTCCTGACACCTCTCCTGGGCTCCAAACTGGAATTTCCAGCTTCTACTAGAATACTATAGAGTATTCTAATCTGTATCCTACACTGAACTCAGTATTTTCCTTTCCCTCTAAAATTTCCTTTTTCTGTATTCTTTTTTTTTTTTCATTATTATTTATTTATTGAGAGAGAGAGAGAGAGAGAGAGAGAGAGAGAGAGAGAGAGAGAGAGAATCCCAAGCATGCTCCCCACTTGTCAGTGCAGAGCCCTATACAGGGCTTGCTCCCACAAAGAGATCATGACCTGAGCTGAAATCAAGAGTTTGAAGCTCAACCACTGAGCCATCCATGTGGCCCACCTTTTTCTGTATTCTTGACTTCTTAGTAACCCTGGACTTTTTCTCCACTGGCCTACCACATCCAGTCACCAAACCTTGTTGAATTTATCTGTGTTCAACCTATCTCCTTATCCTTGCTACCAGTGCCCTATCGATGTCTTGGCCAAAAGCCTTCAAATTACTTCTCTATCTCTGATCTTTCCTCATTTGCTTCATGCATATCCTAGTTCATCCTAGTCCATCTGCCATTAAAATTATACTTTTTTTTTAAAGTTTATTTATTTGGGGGGTGGGGGGGAGAGAATGAGAAAGAGAAACCCAAGCAAGCTCCTGGGAGAGCCACATGCAGACCTCAAACTCACAAACTGTGAGCTCATGACCTAAGCTGTAATCAAGAGTCTGAAGCTTAAGAGACTGAGCCATCCAGGCACCCCTAAAATTATACTTGTAAAACACAAATCTGATCCTGTAATTTTTCTGCTCAAAAACCACCAGATGGAGGTGCCTGGGTGGCTCAGTCGGTTTAGCAACCTACTTCTGATTTTGGCTCAGGTCATGATCTCACCATTCATGATCTCCAGCCCTACAAGGGGGCTCTGCACTGACAGTTCAGAACCTGCTTGGGATTCTCTCTCTCTCTCTCTCTCTCTCTCTCTCTCTCTGCCCCTCTCCTGCTTGCTCTTTCTCTCAAAATAAATAAATAAACTTAAAAAAATATTACCAGGTAAACACCTAAAATATAAAACAAATCCCTTAGCACAAATCCAAAGCACTACACAGTTTGGTTGCTACCTACTTTCTCCTAATCTACTCTTCTGCTTCATACTGTACTATCCAGCGACACCAAATTACTAGGTCCCTTCAAAGAGCCATCTCTCCCAGGAATTATTTTCTATTTTCTTCACCTACATACACAAACACAAACACACACAACCTCTTCAGCCATGAAGGCGTGGTTCAAACGACACCAATCTCAAGTGTTTATCATCCCCCAATCAGTCTTAATTATTTACTCTACAGAACTGCTGTAGCAATTACACATAACGACTGCACATCACATTTTCAGAGTCTAGTGCCTGGGCTAACAGGATTAAACACTTCTCTGAACATTATATCTGTGTTACACAGAGAGACACATTTTTCGGTCATATTCGTGGAAACCTTTCCTTTCCTCGTAGGACTCCATTTCATACGATGTGGGTATTCAATAAATACTCAACAGGCCTGCGCGGTATTTTCTCACATTCGGAGCAAGCGTATCCATGCTGCCTGAATGAAGGCTCTGCCTGGGAAATTCTGAACAAGAAATTCTGGGTTCTTCTCCTTCTTAGGATTTTGGTCCCTTCATCCAAAGGACTACCGGCTGAACAGCAGTAGTGGCTCCAGTGTTCAGTTGGGCGGAAGACAGTTTACGGAGGTGAAAGGCTCGGGGGAGGAGGTATGTAATGAGGTGGAAAGAAACATTCCAATTGGAGAGAGAATGCAAAATTACCTCCCAATGAAGGGCCGACTTACCTAGAGAACCTCACCAACGCCTCACTCGCGCCGCTCCGTTTTCCCCCTCGCGTAGTGAACACGCTTCTATCCCACGAATTACCTCTTCCGGGACTCCTTGATAAGTTCCGGATCAAGAACCGCGAAGACAACAGTCATTCTTCCTCTCGTCCCGCCCACAGGTCCCGAACCTAGACCCGAACTGAAATCCCGCGAAGATCTTCGGAGGTTGCAGAAAAGAAAAAGGAACTTTTGTCTCTTGGAGGCGGTCCCCGGAGGGATGGGGGGTGGGAAACGGACCGGAAGTGACGAGAGCGAGTTCCGGTTGGCCGGACCCCAGCGGCGGGTGTGAGAGTCGGTCAGGAGCCGCTTCCAGGATACTGAGATCCGGAGAAGCCGGGGTCAGAGCGGGTAGGTAAACGAGCGCGTGAAATTGGGGACGAAAGCCTGAGACTGTCATCAGGGCTTGGCTTCTTCCGGAGCTCTCCCATTTAGATCATATAGATGTGGGGCACCGTGATTTCGACTTCAAGCAGTGTTTTAGGGCGCTGCTGACTCTGTCTCGGTCTGGCGGTAGCCAGGTTATCTGGGACACCTCACGGTTCACCCCGGTACAGTGAACCCATACACTGGATTTCCTATCATTCGCTCTCATCGTCGCGGACTTGGAAGCTCTTCTAAGCTTCTGTAGAGTACCCATCTCTTCTTCCTTCCCCGGTATCTAGAACCTCAGAGTAAGTGGAGAAGATCCTCCCTGCTGATGACCAAGCTGTTTCTCAGGACCTTTCAGTTTGGTTCTTGCCCTCCCCAGCCACTAATACATGATACTAAATGCATTCGCTTCTAAACAAAATTCAGGCGTGTAAGTGCCATCTAAAGCGTTGGTGGCCAAGGGAATGGGGCCTTAGCTCCGTTGATCTTTTGCAAAAACCCTTCACGTATATCTTACTACTTGATGAGGGGCAGGATTTTCTACCTCTTCCAAATTTCTGACACTCTCCTGGCCCCTGTTCTATTACAGCGGAGGTACTTGCAGTAAAACCTGGGGATCGGCTTAATCTCTAAAATTCCAAGAAGCCATATGTGGCCCTGTGTCACACTAAGATTACTTAATGACCTCCAGTAGGTTTAAAGTATTATCTTTGTTTTTATGCAGATCATGCAAAAATCTCATATAGGCTCTGACACAGTTTACCCATCACGGCAAGACACCTCCTTTTCTTAACTTCAGTGTCTTTCAATTCTCCTTTGGGGCTGTTGTCAGAAATTTTGTAGAGAGACTGCACTGACTGATCTTTTGGAGAAGTTTGTACAAGGATTTCTATGATGTAATGATAGAGAATTTAATGTTCTGACCGCTACTGCCTATTAATTGTATTATCATGAGCTGTGATTTTTGTTGTGTATTCTTAACATAAATGACAATGGTAAGAAATTATTTACCGGGAACATTTTATGCGTTCTAGATTATGTTTTTATTGATCTTTGGAAGAGGGATGGTAGTACCTAGACAAATACGGCCAATTTGTGTGGGTATGAAATGATTCTGTAGTAGAAATCTTTTATATTTTACTTCTTTGCCTATATTATTTTAAAACACTAAAGCTTTTTTCTTCCCTTTGAGAGATATATCTTACTTGATTAGTACAGTTCAATTTCTGTGACTCACATTCCAGAATAAAGGTTGGTAGGTTACCTAACTTTCTGAGCTGGTCTGGATTGTGTTGATAAAAGTACTGCTCACTTTATTTCATAGGATTTTCACAATGGTTAAGTGAGATAGTAAATGGGAAATCACTATATAAATTAAAATATGGTGATGGTGTCCGTTTACTCTGAAAGCTGGAAATATATCACTGCAGAATACTGTTGCTTTGTATCATTTCACAGTTTGATGTTTTATATTAAGTGTTACTTATCTGAAAGTATTATCACACACTTCTGAGATGATCTTTGCCCTAGTTTTGGACCCAATAAAAGCTACCTACGAATAGTTTCATACTGTAACCCATTGCATTAGTCATCGTGGTTAATAAGTAGGTGACTAGAAAATGAGTATAGTTTTGCATTTGGTAGTTTAAATCTGATCTTTCTTGGTCATCATGTATTGTCACTTAAGAATTTCCAAGTGCAAGGGTTTGCCTGGGTGGCTCAGTCGGTTAAATGTCTGACTTAATTTCAGCTCAGGTCATGATCTCACAGTTTGAGTTCGAGCCCTAGGTCAGGCTCAGTGCTGCTGGTGTGGAGCCTGCTTGGGATTTTCTCTCTCTCTCATCTCTCTCTCTCTCTCTCTGTCTCTGTCTCTCTGCCACTCCCTCCCATGGGTGGTCTCTCTCAAAATAAATAAATAGACATAAAAATTTTTTTTCCTAGTGCAGGGCACCTAGATAGCTCAGTTGGTTGAGCATTTGACTCTTGCTTTTGGCTTGGGTCATGATCTCACCATTGGGCTCTGTGATGGATTTGGAGCCTGCCTAAGATTCTCTCTCTTTCTGGGGCGCCTGGGTGGCTCAGTTGGTTGGACATCCGACTTCGGCCCAGGTCATGATCTCACGGTTTGTGAGTTCGAGCCCCTCATTGGGTTCTGTGCTGACAGCTCGGAGCCTGGAGCCTGCTTTGGATTCTGCATCTCCCCTCCCTCTGCCCCTCCCCTGCTCATGCTCAGTCTCTCTCTATCTCTCAATAATGAATGAATAAACGTTAAAAAAAATTAAAGAAAAAAAAAAGATTCTCTCTTTCAGGGTGCCTGGGTGGCTCAGTTGGTTGAGTGTCTGACTTTGGTTCAGGTCATGATCTCACGGTTCTTGGGTTCCAGCCCCGCATCAGGCTGTATGCTGACAGCTCAGAGCTCAGGGTTTGCAGAGCCTGGAGCCTGCTTCAGATTCTGTGTCTCCTTCTCTCCCTGCCCCTCCCCTGTTAGCTCTGTGTCTCCCCCAAAAAATAAAATAAAATGTTTAAAAAAAAGAGAGAGAGAGAGATTCTCTCCTCAAAAAAAAAAAAAGAAAAAGAATTTCCAAATGCAGAGGAAGTTGAAGTTTTTGGTGCTTACATATAGTTAACTAAAGGTTAGAAATAACATTACTTACTTCTATTAAGTAAAAAACGTTATCATTTCACCAAAGCCTACTGAAAGCAATATGTAGAATTAGAAGCAATCTCTATGAACATATAGTTATATTCTTCCCATTTAACAGAGGAGAAAATTGAGCCCCACAAACAATCAGTAATTGGCTTGCCTGAGGTCATATGGTTTAGGTAGTGCCACACCCTGAACTGGAAATGAAATTACAAGTCTTTTCTCTGTTCTTCTAAGGTTGTTTCTAGGCATCTTTTTATGGTTTGGTATTATTTTCCAGTTTGCATGAAAATAGTTTCTTCTATGTATTAAAGGGATCTATATGTGTGTATACATTTTTCCCTTTTTAGCTGATTTATTCTTGTTTTAATTTTTTTAACGTTTTTATTCATTTTTGAGAGATAGAGACAGAGCGCAAGCAGGGGAGGGGCAGAGAGAGACACACAGCATCCGAGGCAGGTTGCAGGCTCTGAGCTGTCAGCGCAGAGCCCTATGTGGGGCTCAAACTTATGAACCACACGATCATGACCTGAGCCCAAGTTAGGCGCTTAAACCAACTGAGCCACCAAAGCACCCCTTAGCTGATTTATTCTTATAAATTCTAGGAAAACAAAAACACTGTGCTTGCCAAGATTTGCAGTGGAATGGAATAAAGAAAGAAAGAAAATTAGTTCTGTTCTTCAGAACAGTTTTTCTGAGTTCATGCTGCATTACTATCAGATATCAAGGTGTCTTCTTTCTGACAAGTGGAAAAGACAGAGTATCTTTGTAACATGTTTCTCTACTGAGTAAATGTTGTTGGTAATAAGGAAGAAGCTGTTTTAATTTCTTTGTTCCTGTTAAAAAATCTCCCCAAACTATTTGTGATTTTAATATTCTGTTATATTAATTATCTGTTAATTTATTGAGCCATTTCTCTATTTTATTCTGGGTAAATAGCCAGTGTAGAATAGTTCATTTCTTTTCTTATTGAGAACTGTTTCGTTTCCACTGATTTCATAAAACCTGTTTAGTCTCTCGCCATTTTTGGAGATTATACGGCCAAATACTTAATAATCACTGTTTTTTTGCCCAGTGCTTTTTGTTGGTGTTTCTCTCTCTCTTTGGTACAGACATAAACTCCAGATTAGAGAATCTTTACTAAACCTCAGAAACAAGCTTAATGAATTAAGTGATAATGCGTTTGTTGTTGTATTAGTTAATAATCTGCTTTCACAGACTTGCAAGTATTTTGAGGGGTAAACTATTAGAGTTTATTGCTTCAAGAAACTCTATTTAGGAAAGCAACTGTGTTTAGGGTTTGCCGAACTGATATTATGTATTATGTAAACCCTTCGGTAAAGCTCATTTAAAAATATTATCCTCCTTGAAGGTTTTGGAAATTTGAACAGGAGACACTTTTCTGTGTCAGATAAAAGACTAAGGCATTTAAAGCTTAAGGCATTTTTAAATTAAGCAAGGGTGACCCATTGAGTAATCCTGTCCCAGCTAGTCTAACTGAAATTGCTAAAGAGTTTGTTGGTATTCAGAGATACATTATCTTTTCAGTATTTCATTATGATGTTTTCTCTTGTTCTTGAAGTTCTTTAATAATAACCTTGGTCTTGGGGCGCCTGGGTGGCTCAGTTGGGTAAGTGCCGGACTTTGGCTCAGGTCATGATCTCATGATTCGCGGTTTGATCCCTGCATCGGGCTCTGTGCTGGCAGCTCAGAGCCTGGAGCCTGCTTCAGATTCTGTGTCTCCCTCTCCCTCTGCCCCTCCCCGGCTTGCACTGTGTCTCTCTCACTCTCTCTCTCTCTTGAAAATAAATAAAACATTTTTAAAAATTAAAATAATAACCTTGGTCTTTATAATTTTCTTTTAGAAGTACTAGGTAGATAGTGTTAAGAGCCAGGGCAATGAAGCTAGATTGCATTCTTTCAAA